>NC_064824.1:80405607-81655607 GCF_024166365.1 Elephas maximus indicus | reverse complement strand
CTCATACAGCAGGAAAGTATACATTCTTTTCCAGAGCACATGGAACATTCTCCGAAATAGACCACGTTTTGGGCTACAAGGCAATGTTCAATAAAATACTAAACATCGAAATAATACAAAGCATCTTCTTCAATCACAATGCCATAAAAGTAGAAATCAATAACAAGATGACCAAGTGAAAAAAATCAAAAACATGCAAACTGAATAATGCCTTGCTTAAAAAAAAAATCCTGGGTGACAGAAGAAACCAAAGATGGCATCAAAAAATTCTTACAATCAAATGAGAATTAAAACACATACCAAAAGCTTTGGGATAGTGCTCAGAGGTTCATTTACAGCAATAAATGCACACATCAGAAAATGAAGGGCCAAAATCAAAATGTTAGCCTTAAAACTCAAACAGAAACAGAACAGCAAAAGAAGCCCACAGTCAGCAGAAGAAAATAAATAATAAAGATTAGAGCAGAAATAAATGAAACAGAGAACAGAAAAACAACTATCCCTATTAGCAGATGAACAGAAAAACAACAGAAATAATCAACAAGATCAGAAGTTGGTTCTTTGAAAAGACCAAAAAAATTAACAAACCATTGGCCAAACTGAAAAAAAGAAAAACAGGAGAGGAAGCAAATAACCCAAATAAGAAGTGAAATGGGAGACATTACAACCGACCTAACTGAAATTAAAAGATCATAATAGAGTACTACAAAAAACTGTACTCTGGTATATTGAAAACCTAGAGGAAATGGACAAATTTCTAGAAATACACTACCTACCTAAACTAACACACACTGAGGTAGAAAATCTGAACAGACCCATAACAAGAAAGGACTGAAAAGGAAATAAAAAATCCCAACACAAAGAACAGCCCTGGCCCTGATGGTTTCAATGGAGAATTCTATCAAACATTCACAGAGAGCTCACGACAGTACTACTCAAATTATTTCAGATCATAGAAAAGGAAGAGATACTCCTGAATTCATTCTATGAAGGCAACACATAACCCTGATACCAAAACCAGACAAAACATTACAAAAAAAGAAAATTACAGACCAATATTTCTCATTAATATAGACACAAAAATTTTCAACAAAATTCTAGCCAATAGAATTCAGCATCATAGCAAAAAATAATACACCACGACCAAGTGGGATACCAGGTATGCAAGGATGGTTCAGCATTAGAAAATCAATAAACATAATCCACCATTTTGTATCAATTGACACAGAAGAGGCATTTGGTAAAGTCCAACATCCATTTCCGATAAAAACTCTCAATAAATAGAAGTAGAAGGGAAATTTCTCTACAGTATAAAGGGCATCTATACAAAATCAACAGCCAACATCATTCTCAACAGAGAGAGGCTAACAGCATTCCACCTAAGGACCGGCACTAGAAAAAAATGCCTTATATCACCACTCCCATTAAACATGATGTTGGAAGTTCTACGAAGAGCAATAAGGCAAGAAAAAGAAATAATAAAGGGCATCCTAATTGATAAGACAGAAGTAAAACTATCCCTATTAGCAGGTGATATGATACAATACATAGAGAACCCTAAAGATTTCAAAAGAAAACTACTGGAACTAATGGAAAGATTCATTAGAGAGGCAGAGTGTTGATCCACAAGATCAACACACAAAAATCGGTTGGATTCCTATACACCAACAAGGAGAACTTGGAAAAGGAAATCAGGAAAACAATGCCATTTATAATAGCCCCTAAAAAAAAAAAATACTTAGGAATAAATCTAACTAGGGACTTAAAAGATCTATACAAAGAAAATGACAAAACACTACTGTAAGAAACCAAAAGAGCCCTACATAAATGGAAAAACACACCATGCTCATGGATAGGAAGACTCAACATTGTGAAAATGTCAATTCTACCCAAAGCAATCTACAGATATAATACAATTCCGATCCAAGTACTAACAGTATTCTTTAACGACACGAAAAAACAGAAGAGGCCCAGTATCATGGACTGAATTGTGTGCCCTGAAAATGTGTGTCAACTTGGTTGGGCCATGATTCCTGGTGCTGTGTGGCTGTCTTCCATTTTGTGATTGTAATTTTATGTTAGAGAGGTTTAGGGTGGAATTGTAACACCCTTACTAAGGTCACATCCCTGATTCACTGTAAAGGGAGTTTCCCTGGGGTGTGGCCTGCATCACCTTTCATCTTACAACAGATAAACAGAAAAGGAAACAAGCAGAGAAAGGGGACCCTCATATTACTAAGAAAGAAGCAGCAGGAGCAGACCACATCTTTGGACCCGGGGTTCCTGCATGGAGAAGCTCCTAGTCCAGGGGAAGATTGATGACAAAGACCTTCCTCCAGGGCCAACAGAAAGAGAAAGCCTCCCCTTGGAGCTGATGCCCTGAATCTGGACTTCTAGCCTACTAGACTGTGAGAAAATAAATTTCTCTTTGTTAAAGACATCCACTTGTGGTATTTCTGTGATAGCAGCACTAGATGACTAAGACACC
Source organism: Elephas maximus indicus (assembly GCF_024166365.1). Taxonomy (NCBI): domain Eukaryota; kingdom Metazoa; phylum Chordata; class Mammalia; order Proboscidea; family Elephantidae; genus Elephas; species Elephas maximus. Next base: position 81,653,119 of record NC_064824.1, on the reverse strand, counting down.
CTGGATAAGTAATGCATTATTGAAGAAGAAGAATGAAGTAGGAGGCCTCATACTACCTGATCTTAGAATCTGCAATATAGCCATAGTAGTCACAACAGCCTGGTACTGGTACGACAGATACACAGACCAATGAAACAGAATTGAGAAACCAGACGTAAATCCATCCACCTACAGTCAGTTGATCTTTGGCAAAGGCCCAAAGCCCATTAAATGGGGAAAAAACAATCTCTTTAACAAATGGTGCTGGCAAAACTGGACGTCCATCTGTAAAAAAAAAAAGAAAGAAAGAAACAGGACCCATCATACACAAAAAAAAAAAACTTAATTCAAAATGGATCAAAGACCTAAATATAAAACCTAAAATGATAGAGATCATGGAAGAAAAAATAGGGCCCTAATATATGGCATAAAGAAGATACAAACCATAATACACAATGCATAAACATCAGAAGATAAACTAGTGCAAAACTGTGCACTCCCAGAAATTAAACACTTATGCTTATCAAAAAACTTCACCAAAAGATTAAAAAGAGAACCTACGGACTGGGAAAAAATTTTTGACGATGACATATCCGACAAGGGTCTAACCTCTAAAATCTATTAGATACTGCAACACCTCGACAACAAAAAGACAAATAATTCAATTAAAAAATGGGCAAAGTATATGAACAGACACGACCAAAGAAAACATTCAGATGACTAAGAGACACATGAGGAAATGCTTGCAATCACCAGTTATTAGAGAAATGCAAATCAAAACTACAATGAGATACCATCTCGCCCCGACATCACTAGCATGAATAAAAAAAAAAAAAAAACAAACAAATGTTGGAGAGGTGGCGGGGAGACTGGAACCCTTATGCACTGCTGGTGGGAATGCAAAATGGTACAACCACTATGGAAAGTGATACAGTGCCTCCTTAAAAAGCTAGAAATAGAAATATCATACAATCCAGCAATCCCACTCCTAGGAATATATCCTAAAGAAATAAGAGCTGTCACATGAATAGACATATGCACACCCACGTTCACTGCAACATTATTTACAATAGCAAAAAGATGGAAACAACCTAAGTGCCCATCAACAGATGAATGGATAAATAAATTACAGTACATACACACAATAGACTACCACATAAATGATGAAGAACAATGATGAATCCATGCAACATCTCACAACATGGATGAACCTGGAGGGAATTATGCTGAGCGAAATAAGTCAACCACAAAAGGACAAATACTGTATGAGACCACTATTGTAAAAACTCAAGAACAGATTTACACACAGAAAGAAACAATATTTGATGGTTATGCAGAAGGGAAGGGGTGGGGTGGGGAAATCACTAACTACATAGTAGATAAATGTTAACTTTGGTGAAAGGAAAGACAGTACACAATATAGGGGAAGTCAGCACAACTTGACCAAGATAAAGTCACAGAAGCTTCACAGACAAATCCAAACACCTTGAGGGACCAAGTTACTGGGGCTGAGGGCTGGAGACCACGGTCTTGGGGTACATCTACCTCAACTGGCATAACGTAGTTCATAGAGAAAATGTTCTACATTCTACTTTGGTGAGTAGTGTCTGGGCTCTTAAAAGCTTGCAAGCAGCCATCTAAGGGATATCTACTAGTCCCATCCTGTCAGAAGCAAAGAATAATGAAAACCAAAGACACAAGAGAAATATTAGTCCAAAGGATTAATGGACCACAAGTGCCACATCCTCCACCAGCCAGGGCCCAGAACAACTAGATGGGGCCTGGCTACCACCACTGACCACTCTGACAGGGACCACAATACAGGGTCCCTCACACAGCAGAGGAAAAAGTAGAACAAAATTCAAATTCACAAAAAAGAAAAAAAAGACCAGACTTACTGGTCTGACAGAGACTAAAGGAACCCACAAGCCTATGGTCCCTGGACACCTTTTTAACTCAGAGCTGAAGTCACTCCTGAAGTTCACCCTTCAGCCAAAGATTAGACAGGTCTATAAAACAAACAAAAACACATGTGAAGAATGTGCTTCGTAGTCCAATCATGTATACGAGAACAAATGGGCAACACATGCCCAAAAGCAAAGACAAGAAAGCAGGAAGGGACAGGAAAAATAGACAAATGGAAATGGGAAATCTGGGGTAGAGATGTGGAGAGTGCTGACACATCGTAGGGACTGCAACAAATGTCACAAAACAAATTGTATATAAATTGCTGAATAAGAAACTAATTGGCTCCATAAACTTTCACCTAAAGTACAATTTAAAAACAAAAATAAGTCTATGCAGTTCAAATCCACCAGCCACTCCTTAGAATGGCTATAGGGCAGTTCCACTCTGTCCCATAGGGTCACCATGAGTTGGAATTGACTCGACCGCAACAGATTTGGGGGGTTTTTTGTTTGTTTTCAATAATGCAGGAGTGGGTCTTGATAGCCTGGATGCAGGTGGAAGGCGTAAGAAGAATCTAAGATAACTGGTAGATTTTTGGCTTATGCAAGCAGGTAGTTGGTGGTGCCATTTACTAACACAGGGAAGCCCGCGAAAAGAACAGAGTTGGTGGATGGATTCCTAGGGGGAGAGGAATCAAGAGAATTTGTTTTTGCTCTGCTCAGTTTGATACGTTTCCTAAATATCTAGGCAAAGATGTCGTTACAGATGGAATTATGTCTCCTAAAAATGTGTGTTGTAAATCCTGACCTCTATGCCTGTGGTTATAATCCCATTTGGGAATGGACTAGTTTTCTTACGTTAATGAGACAAGATTAGTGTACGTGTATATGAGTTAATCTCTTTTGAGATATAAAAGAGATCAAACAAGGGAGCAAGCAGAGACAGGCGAAGAGAAATGCCAAGTCACATGAAGACTGCCCAGGACCAGAAGCTCAGAAGAGACAAGCACCTTCCTCCAGAGTCGACAGATAAAGCCTTCCCCTAGAGCTGGCACCCTGAATTCAAACTTCTAGCCTCCTGAACTGTGAGAAAATAAATTTCTGTTCGTTAAAACCACCCATTTGTGGTATTTCTGTTATAGAATCACTAGATAACTAAGGCAGATGTCAAGCAGGCAATGCAATACATAAACCTGAGGCCCCAGGGATGGGTAAGGTAAACAGTGAAAGCCTGCTTTTGGTAGCCACAGGGGGTCTAAATTAGCAAGACAGCATTTGTAGTATAAATATGAGATAGCAAAAAAAATGAGATATTTGGGCGTGCTACCCTGGTGACATAGTGGTTAAGGGTTACAGCTGCTAACCAAAAGGCTGGCAGTTCGAATCCACCAGGCGCTCTTTGCAAACCCTATGGGGCAGTTCTACTCTGTCCTTCAGGGTCATCTTAGGGTCGCTATGAGTTGGAATTGACTCAACAGCAACGGGTTTGTCGGGTTTATGGTAAAACCACTGAAAGATTTTCTTCTGAAAGAGTGCTCTGAAGTTTGTTTTCTGTCTTATTTTTGATTCATTGTTGCAAGAATACAGTATAAAGCATGACATGAGGCCATGATTTCAGTTTTGCTTTAAAAAAATAATTCTAGCAAATAACAATAGCAGTCTAGTTGTTTTATAAAATTGGTGAGCAAAGAAATTTGTAACAAATAAAATCACTGTCAATAATTCCCTTGTTAAATACACAGTGCAAGGAGCATATCACATGAAGAACAATTACACATACATGTAATATAAGTGCTGAACTTTGAAAGCTCACCTTTTAGAAAAGAAGTACACTCCAGAAATCTTTCATTATTATTTTCTTGCACATACCAAAAGGCTGTTTGAAGATTTATTTAGTGCTGTACTCTAACATACACATTCAAGAGGCCATACAGCAAATGTTAAACATGGGGACAACTAGTAAATGACAATTTGAAAACAAGAAAACAGAAGATAAACAGAGACCACAGAAGACTGATGAGGGACACATAAAAGAAGAAAGGGTAAGTAATAGCAATATCAGACACCAGGCAAAAGGTAAAAGACTTTGCAAGATACTGTCTTGTACATTGGGATGGGGAGAGAGGAGGAGTACAGATGGATTTGTCAAGAGCCTGTGCAACATTCCAACCCAGTTCCTCATATTTTACCTCAACTGTCCCTCCTCCCCTCCACAGCTCTCTCTCTTTCTCCCTTCCTCCTTCCCTCTCCCTCTCCCTCCCTTCCTCTCTTTCTTTCTCTCATCTCACACACACATACACACACACACACAAATAGCATCTGTATCTTTTTTGTTAGTTTTACCAGTTAAATTCTAAGATTCACATTCTTAGCCAATGTTTGTTTTTAGCAATTTCTCACAAGAGTTAAGCTTTAAGGGTAGTCTTTGAGGTCATTTAAAACACACACACAAAGCTGGAAGCGGTTTGATTTTAGGTATCTATTATCTGAAACCTTCAACAGCAAAAATTCAACAGCAACACAGAAGTTTAGGTAAAGTCAGTGCTCATGTTTAAAAGGCCGTGAAGGATTAATGACTCTCTGCTGAAGCGTTTCTCATTATTGGAGATCTTCTGATATAACCCAGGGTTGCAAATGCATCAAATGCATGCCTCGGAGTCAATCCCTGATTTTATGTAGGAAAGACAAGCCATAATAGGGTTTAAGATGCTGTCTATCTAAATATGCCCGCCGATTTTTTTCCCATGTGCACATATCATATTAATCAAAAGTGATGATAACTTGAAGGTTGATATTTTAAAAAAACTGCTTGCCCTTGGCTTAAGACCTTCCAGCTCTAATGACTGATTTGTAGATCGAAATGGTTCTGCTATGGATGATTACATTTTTCACAATGAGACAGGACAGTCATCTGAGAAGCTCATTCTTTTCAGATTGTTTTTCAAAGTGCCTTCCATGTAAATTATGGATATACAGGAGTAAGATAAAGTGAAGCCGGAGAAGCTATTGTGCCTGGGAAAATGCCTTGTCTTAGTGTTGTAGGGTGCAGATAATTTACATTAATTATAGTGTGTTATTTGGAACAGAAAGTTATAATATTTTTCACTCAACACACAGAGGTGATTTCATTTTTAAATCCTACTTTCCCTAACAAATAAGTCTAATAATGTCCACGATTTTTTTTTTCTTTCTCTAAACTTAATATTTCATTTTGGTTGATATGATTAGCATACTAATGCATGCCTGGTATATCAAAAAGACCAAGTCTATTTTTCTTTCAGCTGTTTGATGATAATTAATATTTTTATCATCATTTGCTACATATTCTATAACAAAGAATTGTATTATTTCTTCAGTAGCAAAATTCAATAGTTAATTGTTTGGTTGATCTTTATTAGCTGCTCATTTTCCTCCTTAATTAGATTATTATTCATAAATGACCTTAAATGTACTAACTGAAGATTTTAAATCGTACAAGAAAGATTTAAACTACTCAAAGAAAATAAAGATAGGTTCTATGAATGCAGAAGCCCGTGAAATATATGATTATTTGCAGTAAATATTTTTTATACATAAAAGTTAGAAGTAATATATTGATGCAAAAATTGCTTCTTTCCATGTTTGGTGCTTCCAACTGTTCATCTTCTATTGGGTCACAGAAAAATTGTCCTGTAATTCTAATGTGGGTAAAAGAGGTTCAATGTCCAATTAGGTAATATCATTTTTTTTTTAGGGAAGATACGGAGAGACACCTAGGGAAACTGACATGCCTAGTAAAATAAAGCCATTTTGTCACTGGTATTCCAATTCTAGGTGTAACAAGTTCATGTGCTCTGACTAGACATTAGTTGTTGGTTTCACTGCAGTTTTTACAATGTCTGATACACTGTGTGGTTTAAAATTGGAAATGGTGTGTGACGGTTGCATTCTTTCACCTTACTTAGTCAATCTACATGCTGAACAAATAATCCAAGAAGCAGAGCTACGTGAAGAACAACATGGCATCAAGACTGGAAGAAGACTCATTAACAACCTAAGATATGTTGCTGACATAAATTCCTTGCCAAAAGTGAAGATGACTTGAAGCACTTACTGATGAAGGTTAAAGACTACAGTTCTTAGTAGGGCTTACACCTGAACATGAGGAAAACAAAAATCCTTACAACCAGATCAATAAAAAAAAAATCATGATAAATGGCAATAAATTGAAGTCGTCAAGGACTTCATTCTTCTTGGACCAACAACCCATGCTCATAAAAGCAGCAGTGAAGAAATTAAACATTTGCACTGGGCAAAGCTACTGCAAAATACCTTTTCAAAGTGTTAAAAAAGATGTCACTTCAATGACTAAGGTGTGCCTGACTCAAGCCATAGTCTCTTCAGTCACCTCATATGCCTATGAAAGCTGGACAATGAAAAAGGAAGACCAAAGGAGAACTGATACATTCAAACCGCAGTGTTAGCGAAGAATATTTAATACTGAATATACCATGAACTTCAAGATTAATGAGCAAAACTGTCTTTGAGGAAGTACAGCAGAATGCTTAGAACATTAGTGATGATGGTGAGACTTTGTCCCACTTACTTTGGACATGTCATTAGGAAGGACCAACTGCTGGAGGAAGACATCATTTTGGTAAAGTAGAGGGTTGAGGAAAAAGAGGGAGACCATCAGTGAGATGGATTGATACAATGGCTGCAACAATGGACTCAAACATAGCCATGATCGTGAGAATGCTGCAGGACTGGGCAACATTTCATTCCGTTATACATAAGGTTGCTAAGAGTGGCAGTCAACTGGACAGTATCTAACAAGAATAGCAGTACTAAGATGACCTAATTCTTCAGATTGGATCCCTTCCTGTAATATTTGGGTGACTTACTTGCTTTGTTTTAATAAGGAGCCTCTGCTAATTGAAAAATAGAAAGAACCAATCAGAAAATTCAATGAAACTTTTTGCCCTAAAATCTGAGGAAATTGTACTACCAAAATGACTGTGCAATTTAACAGAATCTTTTTTTTTTTTTTTTTTTTTGGTGTTATTCTTTTTAAGTAGAATTACATGACAATTTTACAGTATTCAAAAATAATCAAATCTCATCTAAATCATATCCTGGTGATAGCAAAACAAAAAGAAAATGGTGACATTCAAATCCAAAATGAAATGTAAGTATTTTTCTTTAAAACTCATCAGATACCATGACCCAGGCACCATGAAAAAAGGTCAAACTTAAATAAAGAACATAAATAACTAGAGAAAGGTCAAAAATTATTATGTATATGCACACTGTCTCTCTGGCCTAGAACAGTCTCCCCTCTCCTCTCCATGTGTCCATAGTTCAGTTAGGAAACAGTTAAAATCCTCCTTCCCCCAAGGCACTGACTAGTCCAGCCCATACCCATCTTTTCCTTCTCTGAATTACCTAGGCATTACAGGATACCACTGAGGAATAAGTAATATCTCTCCAAGGAGTCCTGGTGGCACACTGGTTAAGAACTTGGCAGCTAACCAGAAGATGTGCAGTTCGAATCCACTCCTTGGAAACCCTATGGAGCAGTTCTACTCTGTCCTATAGGGTCGCCATGAGGCAGAATTAACTCAACAGCAATGGGTTTGGGTTTTTTGGTTTTAATGTCCCTCCAAAGGAGTCCTGGTGGCACAGTGGTTAAATGCACAACTGCTAACGGAAAGGTCAGTTGTTGGAACCCACCAGCTTCATGGGAGATAGGTCTGGCAGTCGGATTCCATAAAGATTTACAGCCTTGGAAACCCTATGGGGCCATTCTACTCTGTCCTATACGGTCACTATGAATCAAAATCTACCCGAGGGTAATGGTTTAGTTTATAACGTCTCTCCAAAGAACCCTGGTTGGTGCAAATGGTTTGCACTCAACAACTAACCTAAAGATTGACGATTCAAACCCACTCAGTGACAGCTCGAAAGAAAGGCCTGCGATCATGCTTCCATATGGATTACAGCCAAGAAAACCCCCAGAGTAGTTCTACTCTGTAAAACATGGGGTCACCATTAATTGGAATCACCTCATCCCAATAGCAACATCTCTCCAAATAAGCTGTACAATACTTGTAGCTTGGGGATGGTTTCTTCTTTTGAATTATACACACACCACCTGTGACCAGCCTCATCCTCGTCTCAACTGCACACTAGGAGCAGACCAAGTACACAATATGAATTAGTAAATACTGTTCTTGTTTACTGATTGAGATGCATACCAGCAGAAAGGTGGCTGAGATAAATAAGAATAAACTAATAAAATAAATCTACTTTTCCCTAACTGGATAAATAAGAAATTATACTTATTTACTAGCTTGACTAACAATAATCCATACTTCATTAAAGACCACTTTAACCTGTTTGGGTGTACACTAAAGGTAGAATTTTGTATTAGCTCCATCTACAGATTAAAATATTCTTTAGTTATGCACTGAAAATTACACAGATCACAGACAAAACAATTTATGAAGTTCTCAAACTTGTAACATAACTGTGGAAATCAAGATAAAATAAGGACTAAAATTATTGAATGTTCACTCTGTTCCAGTTCAAGTTCTAAATATATTGTTTAGTCCCCTCAATAATCCTGTACAGTAGGTCTTATTACCATGTTCATTCTTAGAATGAAGAAACTGAGGCACATATTATACAGATTAATCGTGCCTAAAATTACATAGGCAATATGTAGCAAAATCAGTTGCAAACATTATGTCTGTACTCAAAATTTGAGAGTTGCGTTTTTGTTTTGTTTTCCGATTTTTGTGAATAGCACATGTGTGAAAGAAGCATTTCATAGGTAAGTGACTAGATGGGAAAATCAGAGATTGCTCATTATCTCACTTAACAAAAAAAAAAAAAAAAAAAATACCCCGTTGCCATCCAGTCAACTCACATCGACCCTGTAGGATAGAGTAGAACTGCTCCATAGAGTTTCCAAGGAGCTGCTGGTAGATTTGACCTGCTGACCTTCTGGTTAGCAGCCAAGCTCTTTAACCAGTGTGCCACCAGGGTTCTCTTAACAAATGATCACAAAATGAATGGAAACAAAGATTCCAAATATAATCAGACACATAAATGAGAGTTTTTACATTAATTTCTGTGCATATAACTAAATAGTATGTGCTAATATTTCTTGGTGTCACATAGAAAAACGCTTTCACATAAAGCTGACAACTTAGTTCAAAGACATGTTACATTAATTAGAATTAAAGAAGACATTTTAGCCTGTTTAGAAAGCCAGACTTTGTAAAAGCTTTAACTTACTACATTGAAATGCATTTAGAAATTTTAAGTGAGTCATCTGTTCTCCTAAGCAGACCCAGAGCAATCCCACTGTTCATTTGGGGTATTATTCATACTTTAAATTAACAGGGGCCCTGGTGGCCCAGTGGTTAAGAGCTCAGCTGTCACTAAAAAGGTCGTAAGTTTGATTCCACCAGCTGCTCCTTAGAAACCCTACAGGGCAGTTCTACTCTCTTTCATAGGGTCGCTATTAGTCGGAATCAACATTATAGCGATGAGTTTGGGTTTTTTTGTTTGTTTGTTTTGGTTTAAATTTAACAATAACAATAAAAAATATGCGTACTATGCCTTATGGTTTGTGAAAACTGTTGTACGCATTATCTCATTTAATTATCAAAGAACTGGTGGTGATCCAGGCAGCTGGTATGATCACCATCCAACACATACAGCAACTGAGACTCAGAGGTCAAGTGTTCAAGGTCAAGGGGCTATTAAATATGCCTTAAGTCATATGATGACTCTTTCTATTAATTAAACTCATATTTTTCATTAATTCAAATGGTACTTCCTTCTTTCTCTCTTCACAATTAAACCAAACAGTGAAACTGTACATAATGTGCAGAAAAGCACATTTGCTCATGTACCTTGTAGAGCTCAATCACTTCTCATTTTTAAAAGGAAAAATTCACTTAGGAAGACAACAGTTGAATTGGATGACCCCGAGACCAGCAAAGACCTCTATGTTAGCTGTTAAACTGGTCTCATTAAATAATAACAGCTAAGTTTAATTTAGATCTCTAATCACACTAAAGGGCATCATAAACTTGCACAAGAGATTACTAAATCAAAATGAGAAATGAAAATTCAGTTTGAGATTCCCTGTGTCTCGTCTAATAAAGCCATTGATATTAGCTAAACTTTTCAAGAGTGTCTGTTTTTTAAAAATGCTCTAGCCCTGCATTGAGAAGTATATTTTCTAGCTGGACTTTTTCAGCTGTAGTACACTTAAGTTCAGAGTTAAGCTTTCCAATCTCCTACTGCCTAGTTCTCCCAGCCACACCACCCCCAATTTATTACTATGAAAAGGAGAAGAGGGTAGAGAAGGGGAAACGTTAACAGACGCTATTTAGAAATAGAGGGAAAAAAAGAAAAAAAAACCTTCTAAATATTTCTGAATATTTTAGTTATACATGTATATTATTTTATTTATAGCCAGGCTACTAAAATTGCTTAAAAGTTCAACAGTACATATACCAAAAATCCTCAGTATGTTCAAGATTTAAATGCAAAAACTAAAATCATACAAGTCCTATAAGAAAACATAAGTAAATATTTACTAAATCTTGGGGTCATAATGGACTTTCTAAGCATGGTACATAAAAGAAAGCAGCTAATTAAGGAATCTGACTACACATTTGTAGATGTGATACTTGCTCACTGTAGTAGTTGTATGATCAAGCAAAGTCCTTAGAATTTAGTAAAGCTCTCAACCTGTAAGTATTCACTGTTATGAATTTTTTTAATGAAAAAAATTCTAACATATAAAAACCAGTTGCCACGGGGCCTATTCTAACTCATGGCAACACCACGTGGTTCAGGGTAGAACTGTGCTCCATAGGGTTTTCAATGGCAGTGATCTTTCAGAAGTAGATTGACAGGCCTTTCTTCTAAAACACATCTGGGTGGATTCAAACCACCAACCTTTCAGTTAGTAGCAAAGTCCTTAACCATTTTTGCCATCCGGGAACTCCTATTCTAATATCTATGACAACAAAAGGATTAGTCTCCTTAATTTATAAAACATTCTAAGCAATCAATAAGCACTGATTGCTTTTTAGGTTCATACGCTTCTATTATAACAACATTCCTTTAAGAGCTGAAATAGTATATTTGCATAATACAAATCTTTTTCTCCTAACACTGTAAACTTTTCAGAACACTCTTGTATACACTATCATCTTCCTAGAATTTTATGCTTTGGTTCTTATTTTAGCAAATGTAAACAATATTTGACAACATGTTTCCAGTATAAATTTTTTATAACACCTGTCATGCAATAATACAGGTCCGTAGTAGCCACTCATAAAACCAATTTATTTTTTAATTTAAAATTAAGGATATTTATTGTTTATAGTTACCTCTCTGCTGATGTTAAGTAAGCTTCAGTATTTATGTTTCACTATGCAACTCAAGCCAACTTTTCTATATTTTTATAGCAGTCTACAAGGCAAAGAACTTCCCTGCTGAATTTGTCTATCCACCCTAGTTCCTCAGGGAGCCCCATGCAGCTTGTCCTTTTGATCCTATTTTTGACCCTTATTTTTTAGTCCTAGCACAGACACTAGCCTTTGGTTTCTTCTATTCTATTCCCAAATACCATGTAAGATTCTCTCTTAAAGGTTCTTTGTTTAAATTCTTACTACCCATCATTCATTAATTCCCCACATAGATTTCCCATGGTTCAAAAGTACCAATATAATAGACTCATCAAAACAAAAGAAAAAACAAACCCAGTGCCGTCGAGTCAATTCCGACTCGTAGTGACCCTATAGGACAGGGTAGAACTGCCCCTTAGAGTTTCCAAGGAGCGCCTGGTAGATTCGAACTTCCAACCCTTTGGTTAGCAGCCGTAGCACTTAACCACTACACCACCAGGGTTTCTGGTGGACTCATCAAAGATGTCATTATTGTGAAGTATTCTCTCATGATCTTTCTTTGTCATTTTGGCTTTGAGTTACTGGCTAATTTCTCTCATTATTCAAATTGAACACAATAAACTTTATATAAGCTACTGCCTGAAATCAGAAAGAGGAAACAGTGCTCCTACTTAAGAATGGGTTCAAACTGCTGACCTTTCAGTTAGCAGCTGAGTGCTTAACCAGTGCACCACCAGGGCTGCTAAGAAATATATACAATTTTTCTTTTTTAAATCTAAAAATTCAAGTATCCGTCTATTGACTGTTCATTTTACATGATTTCAGTAATGACTTAAGTCACTTAGTAAGGCCGTTTTTCAAACTCACATAAAAACTTCTTGAAGTTCTCCTTTTTCTTTGTAAATTGTAAAAATAAACAGATGCCCAGTTCCATACGAGAAACAAAAGGAGGAGTCTGCTAGGGACTATCTTCAATTGCCTTTTGCACTTTACCTACATAAACCATATCTTTGAGTTTAATGGAACTCGACAATTAATTTGTAAAGTCTGTCTTCAGAAAATGGGTGATTCTTCTCTGAAATATTGTACACAAATGACATTCTTTCTGGAGCCTTAGATATCTTTGATAACATTCTACAAATGGCTCCTTTTGAATGAAAGAAATAAAATACCTTTAGTCATTAGGGCGCTTTCACTGGGAATTTCAGGATAGATTCTTATTATTTCAGGTTTTGGACGCCCAAAATTTCCCTGCATTGTGTGTATGCCACTAGTATTAAAGCTTAAACAAGAATGGTCTTTAAAAATAAAAGGTAAAAGGATTTCTATAGAGTACATACAAGGACTAGAGAAAACCACATAATCATAAAAGTCCTTAAAAGTAAATAGATGGTAGCAGTAAAATGTACTGCAATGTCAACACTGCTTCAAAAAGAGCAAGTTTCTGAAATACACTGAATGCTTCGAAGGCCAGTGTAGGGGGCAGGGGTTTGGGGACCATGGTTTCAGGGGACATCTAAGTCAATTGGCAAGATAAAATCTATTAAGAAAACATTCTGCATCCCACCTTGGAGAGAGGCGTCTGGGGTCTTAAACACTAGCAAGCAGCCATCTAAGATGCATCCATTGGTCTCAACCCACCTGGATCAAAGCAGAATGAAGAACACCAAGGACACAAGGTAATTAAGAGTCCAAGAGACAGAAAGGGCCACATAAACCAGAGACTACATCAGCCTGAGACCAGAAGAGCTAGATGGTGCCTGGCTACAACCGATGACTGCCCTGACAGGGAACACAACAGAGAACCCCTAAGAGAGCAGGAGAGCAGTGGGATGCAGACCCCTATTTCTCATAAAAAGACAAGACTTAATGATCTAAGACTAGAAGGACCCCAGTGGTCATGGCCCCCAGACCTTCTGTTGGCCCAGGACAGGAACCATTCCCAAAGCCAACTCTTCAGACATCGATTGGACTGGAAAATGGGTTGGAGAGGGGTGCTGGTGAGGAGTGAGCTTCTTGGATCAGGTGGACACTTGAGACTATGTTGGCATCTCCTCGCTGGAGGGGAGATGAGAGGGTAGAGGGGGTTAGAAGGTGGCGAAATGGACACAAAAAGAGAGTGGAGGGAGGGAGCAGGTTGTCTCATTAGGGGGAGACCAATTGGGAGTATGTAGCAAGGTGTATATAAGTTTTTGTGTGAGAGACTGACTTGATTTGTAAAATTTCACTTAAAGCACAATAAAAATTAAAAAAAAAAGCTTGCTCCTTCCTATAAACAGCTACCCTACTCACCTAGCTAAGTGGCTTCCAAAATTCTAAGAAGTAAATTCATTCCTTTGGCATCAGGCTTTATAACTTATAAAATATCATTACCCCTGGGAATACTGTGATATTTTATTAGTTATTTAATCTTTAGTTTGAATGAGTTTCAGAATTTTTTCTAAGTAAATTTTAACAAAGTAGGAGGAGAAAAGAAGGAAGGGTCAGGAAGAAAAACAGAATTGAGTTCAAAGCAGCTTGAACAATTACAAACCATGAATAACTTACTCTCAAAATGGGAACATGTAGCTGAGTCCACATGTCAAGGGTCAGTAGCATAACTGAAAGCTCTGCAAACTAACTTCCATGTAGAATATAATGTTTATTAAAGGATAAGTAACAAAACATGTTAGCTTGAAAATTCCATATATTACTAAAGCTCAACAATAATTGCAGCAATTGTTTAGGATTTAGATAAATGAAAGTTTGTTTGTTTTCGAGAGAGAAGGATTTTATCATTAACAATTGCCAGTATCTGGTGACAACTGAAAGGACACAAACCTGTAGCCAGTTTTGTTATTTTTAATTCTCTACAGGTTGTATACCCCCACACTGCCTCCATAGAGTGTGGTCTACTCTCACAGTTCCATCCTCAAAGTTGAAATTACTGAATTTTTCATTTGTTTTGTGTAAAAAAGTGCAAATTGCAACTCAGATAAAGAAAATAAATGACCTTCAATTTTGGTCATTAATTCAAAACACTGTCCAGGTCGAGCCTCAGGTAGTATCACTAACCTGACTGGCAAAGAAAATAGTGTATAAACCAGAACTTTGGCCAAAAATCCAGGAGCATTCTACTTGCCATGTGCAGCACAAAATCTGAATTTGTTACAGGCAGACTTAGTCCTAATTGTACCTGTAGCAATAATATTCTTGCCAATATTTCAGAGATTATATACAATATTTTCTTGGTCTGGCCAAAGAAAAAACAGCTTGATGAAACACCTGTGAATTTAACCTCACAATCAGTCTGATAGCAATGCCATGTACTGTTAAAATAATTAGATATCATTTAGGCAAGATACAAAATGTACTAGAAGAGTTAAACAAAACAACAGATCTCCAAATAAAGAATGAACCATGATCTTTGGCAGAAAATAAAAACAATTTTAATTGGAGCGCTCCAGAGTTTTTTGTACACTAGCTATTAACAATTTTAGCAAAAGTTTATTATTTAAAAAGGTTATTAAAAATCAAGCAAATCTAAATTTGGCTTATAACAAGATTTTAAAATATTTTGTAAATTTTTAGAGGAAATTCTTTTTCTAAATTAAACAGCACGTGCATATACAAGTGACAAGTCCAGTAAAATATAAAGATATTAAAAGAAAAACATTTGTATGACTAGGAAAGAGAGCATCTCCATACAAAGAATCCTAATGCTAGCTCTTATAGATCAAGACACAAGTCTCATTCTTTATAATATCCTGGCATGGAAAAAGATGAAAAGATCTTAAAAATATGACTAGATATTGATTTAAGAGACAGTGAAATTGCAATATGTGATAGTGATTTACATGATAACATTAAAATATTTTCTTCAGTAATGTTAATTTATCATATATGACCCTATTACAATGTTTAATCATGGTTTTAAGTATAAATCATGGTTCATTTCTAAACGCTTTAAGAATTTCAACAACTTCAATTGTAACTGCCTGAGCAAGGAATCTAGTTTAGCAAAGTTAAGCAGGACCAGAAAAGGAAAGCCTATGGTTAGAGGGAGAAAAGGATCAGTTAGTAAAGTTGCTGTAAATTCAAATGAGAAGAGATTAGTCTGATCTCCGAGGGGACTCAGGAGCACAAAGCTCTCTCACTAGGAGGGTCTGTTCCTTGTGCTTGGGGATATTTTGTTTCCATACATTTACCAGACTGCTGGGTGCATACACTGAGCACCTACTAAACCATGTGGAGTCCTAACACTGGGCATATAGGTTGACTTCAAGAAGGTCACAGATAATTGGGAGAAACAGACACGAGGAAACCACAATTACAATGATATTTAAGAAAATGCTATTTGTTAGGTGTCATCAAGTCAATTTTGACTCACAGTGACCCCATGTAACAGAGTACAACTGCCCCATAGGGTTTTCTAGGCTGTACTTTTTTTTTTTTTTACAGGAGCAGATGGCCAGGTCTTTCTCCCTTGGAGCCACTGGGTGGGTTCAAACTGCCAACCTTGCAGTTGGCAGCCGAGCGCTTAACCGTTGCACCACCAGGGCTCCTTAGAAAATGCTATAGTGGCTATAAGTACAGATAGTGTGGGGTAGAAAGGGGAGTCTCCTAAAACAATCTGAGTGTTTTAAAGAAGGTGTTCCTGAGGACACAGATTTCAGTCTTAATAAGTAAGAGCTGGCCAAGTGAAAAAGAAAGATAAGGGTGTTCAAGTTTAAGGGCATGTGCAATGGCACTGGGGTAAGAAAGACCACACTGCAAATCCTTTGATATGGCTGACACATAGGTGTATGCAGGGAAGCAGCAAGGCATAAGGCTTGTTTGTATAGATGAGGGGATTGAAAATGGACTTTACCCTCAAGAAGAGAAAACTTATACAAGAGATTCTGATTTTAAACAAAGAAGTGACAAGCTAAGGTTAGTTTCAGGATTTTCCCTCTGGAAGTGTCTGGGATAAAAGGTCTTTAAAAAGGAGGGAAAATAATTTCAATCAACTAATAAGAAATGCTTGCCTAAACTGGGCCAGTGGCAATGAGGGAAAAAAAAAGGTACAATAATGAAGAAAAGTTTAAGAGAAGGAAACAACAGATTTTTGGTAGTTGATAGTATGTGGAAGCTAAAGGAGGTAAGTCTACTATGATTCCTTATTTTGGACTTGAAGGGCTGGACGGATGGTGGTTCCGCTTATAAAAATAGGGAATAAGGAGATGAAGTTGGAATTTAATTAATAATAACTTTAATTTAATTGGAATATCATGTTTCATTTTGCTCTTAATTTTCCCACTGAATTTCCAACAATGCTATTATCATTGACTTCTTTAAACCAAGCGTCAGTCAAATCTTTCTGCTGAGGCTCCACAGTAAGCGTCTAGAAATATGTAGGTACAACATTTGTGGATTTGTGGAATCAAGTTGCTGTCAACAATAGGATTGTCCTAGTTTAAAAGGGAAAAAAAAAAACTTGCTCTTACTTTTCTCTTTTTGTATAATGTTTATACTTAGGCTCCAAAAATAATCACATTCCTTATCTTAAAGGATTCTGGGTAGAAAATACTTCAATCAAAATTACTTATCTCTCTAACACCATCATAAGTTTGCAATTATTTTGTCCAAATGCTGAATTTTTCAAGCAACAAAGCCAAAAGGTTTTTAAACATGAAGATGCCAACTGTTTTTCTTTTTTGTTGATATTCCTTCTGAAACTATAAACAGACACCCCATTCCCTGAAATCTTGTCGGTATCAGTCAGCTCCTTTCATTCCATTCTTCATACCATATCCTTCTCTAGTAGGTTTATTCAATCATTCTAAAGGGCAATATCTATTCCTTTCCCCTCTGTTCAAAATCTTTGCACTCTATAAATTTATATGATAATCTAAGAGCTAGAAAAAATAGCAATCAAAAACCTACTACAAATGAAACAGGACCATGGCCACCAACTGAGAGTGAGGCTGTCTGCAACAGTACCTTAAACAACCAAATAGAAGAACAAATATTTGGAAGAAAAGAGGAGAGGTGAGAAAAATACCTGCTAATGATAGGTCAGAAAATAAATTCCAAGCAACCCTGACAATTATTTCATACAGAAGAAATTAAATTTCTCAAAATGAAGTAGAAGATGAATGAATCTTAAACATGATATTGAGCAAAAGTACAAGGTACAAAAATGTTACATACACTGTGGTCCATTTACGTAAATTTCAAAAACCATATTGTCTAAGAACACAAAAAGAGGTGCTTAAACAATAAAGTCATGCAAGGGCATTTAGATAACAGAAGTCAGTACAGTGATATCCTCTAGCTGGGACAGAGGGGATATCTGGTAAGAGGGACTTCTTGAAAGCTATTGATGTTCTAAGTTTTGACCTGGAAATGGTACAGAGATGTTTTCTTTATAACAACTCATTATACTGTACTTTAATATTTAATCACGTATCTGTATATGTTATTATTTCATAACAGAAAATATATTCTTAGTGAAACAGAACACAGGTAAGTGCACTAAAGAACTTTTCTCCATACAGGTTATCATCAGTCTGTGAAAATTTACCTGGGAAGTTTGCTGGAGCAATTTCAATGGAGTCACTCAGGAAAAAGATTAGATAAAAAAAAGTGAAAATGAGCCAAAGAGCATTCCATTTCTCTGAAAAATATTTCTTGCATGAACATTTTTCAAAAATAGGAAGCCAGAGCCTGAAATTTTACAAGGTTATGTAATTCCATATCTCCAAGAATGAATGTGTTAATCTCTGTTTAATTCTATCTCACCAAAATTCCTTAATCTCCTCTGAAACGAAATATTCATTTGGTAACTTAATATTAAAGGATGTGTGTAACATATTATATTTCCTATATAATATACTGTCAATACAGATTTTAGCCAAGATCTGTGATGTCTTTGACATATTCACTGTACTCTATATCATTCTATTTAGAGTAGTATGGCCAACAAATCTAGAACCGCTTCTGTGAAAAACTGAATTAATGGTACCAGGAAAAATACAACTACAGTAATAAGAGATAAAATGAATTTTGAAACATTAAGACTGAAAATTATTGTTCTCAGTGAAAAACAGAGGCAAAAAGGAAAGCGTGGCTTGGGGATCACAAACTCCCTCATCATACATTAATTCATTTGAAATAAAAGAGTAAAAAAACAAGAAGAAATGTGCTTGCTGAACAGCTTTAAGGCAAGAGACCCAATACACTTTTATAAAGTATTCATGTCCTACCATATCTGGAATTATTTGCTGAGTACACACCAAGCAATTATGTCATTTATACCCAATATTCATTAAACATACTACACTTTAAAAATTAATATACTTCCTTGTATTTTTCAGGTGCAAGATCTAGTTTTATTTGACTCTATTTTAGATTACTCTCGAAAATCATGATACGTAGGATCTGACAGTTATGGTTTAGAGAGATCATACCTAATAAATTATTAGTTAAAGGTTCAACCCTATGGCTTAGTAGTCAACCAACCACAGCCAACGCATCAAAAGGCTCACGGCTTCTCACTAAGCAAAACTTCTGTTGTGTTCAAGTACACACACTGGTGTCCATAATGCTTGGTTACAATTTGAAACAATCTATCCCCATCTTGCACCAAGGCCAAATATTGAGTGGAAAAAAAAAAAAATTGGAAGATCAGCATTTCTT
Organism: Elephas maximus indicus; assembly: GCF_024166365.1. Classification (NCBI taxonomy): domain Eukaryota; kingdom Metazoa; phylum Chordata; class Mammalia; order Proboscidea; family Elephantidae; genus Elephas; species Elephas maximus. Next base: position 81,634,158 of record NC_064824.1, on the reverse strand, counting down.
CATAGGGGCAGTTCATTTCCATGAACCAGAATATTCTTGAGTCCAGATCCCAAGGACCTGGAATAATTTCAGGTGAAATGAGTAGTAACAGATCAAAGGAACACAGATTCTCAGGATTAAGAGGCACTTTAAAATCAAGTCTAATCATCCATCTACCATTGCACAAAAATTCAAATAGTCATCCAGCCTTTACTTAAATGTAAGCTGCAAATTTTCAGAGTTACTGAGTATATATAGTTATATATGCTGAGAAAATTTGGTTGCAAATGATCATTTTAGCATATGAAGAGTGGATGGCTAATTCAACTGGTCAGAGTTGGCATTCATGGACCTTGCTTTACTGGTGAGCAGGGCTACCATGTCAAAAGGCAGAAAGCTGGCCCTTCACTTCCTGTCATGTGCTTTCTTCCACTACCTGTGACCTTATGGTTTATTGCCCACACGCCTATGACTGAGTGATAAAGTGAGATGAGGCCCATGCTGCAAAATCTATTTTCAATTCAGTGTGTAGAGGGTAGGAAGCCCCTCAGAAACTACTGGGCCCAAGCCTTGTTTCCCAATCCAGCTTGCTTGAGATATTGGAAGACAGTAATAATAGCAATACCTGTTCGCTTTTATGCAGTAAGCCTTATGTGCACACATCAACACTCAAGAGACAGAAGGGGTGAGAGGAATCTTGAGCACCCAACTTTCATGCTATAACAGGTTTTATTCAAGGTGTTCATATGGAATGATAATGTTCCTCAAATAATTAACAGGCTAACATGAGAAGACAGGTAAAATATTCTGAGCCATAAAAAAATTACAGCTGATATAAGAAAACTGTGTACTGCTAAGTGAATAATTTCTTTTATAAGGATCAGCACAAAGCTGGTTCCTATGAGGTGGAGGTTAAAGATGTCCCAACTGTCCAACTTTTCCAAACTGCTGTATTACTCCATCATCAACTATTCCATCTCCCCTCAGTGCCCTTCCTCCCATCTTTGGGTTCTCTAATTCACTGCACCGTCTCATAGAACTCACATATAAAGGTAATGGCTCATGTGGCTGTGAAGGCTGGCAAGCCCCAAATTCGTGGGTCAGACACAGGCTGCTTCCTGGCCCTCAGTCACTGACCAAAGGCACCCAGCTTTCTAGCCCAACGCATCATCTCCTGCGAGTCTCTCCAGCTGGTCTCTCCTGCCTAGGGGGTGGTGGGCTCTTCTCTCTGCTCTGGAATTGTCTCTCTTTTAAGGCAAAACTGACCAATCTCCTTGGTGGGCTACAATCATCTTATTTGCACAGCCCCGCCCAATCACCTGAGTGGCAGTTACAAGACCAGGCCAAGAAAGGCTATATTAAGTAATTCACCACACTGCAACTGCGAACAGTAGTCAGCTTTACCTGGAGGAACCACAAAGTTTTGATAAGAGAACATTTGATCCAAAACCTGAACAGCGCATAGATACTCCAGATGAATGAGAAGATAAAGGTCAACCCAGATCAAAGGGACAGCATGAGCAAAGGCACAGAGTCATGAACCAGCAGATAAAAGCTAAAATGTTTCTTTTATCTTTATGTGCTACTCTCCACCACAAGCTGGAGATGAGCATTACCTCCAAATAAATATAAGAACCGAGGACAAACTGATGGACTCCTGTTTACGGAACAGAATACAAAGTTTTGCACCTTCAAAGTGAAGAAAGTAACAAATATTAGGGGATGGAGGAATAAGTGGAAGTTTAATTATGACAATTTTTCCATTTTATATATTGGAGTCAATAGGTAAGGCTCCCAAGCTGTATTAAACCACTTCGGGGTGTTGAAGGTCTTTTGATCTCCCTTTCTGGAATTTTACATACATTTGAACCAGTCTTCCCATTGCCTTTTGCTCCATGCCTGACCACCTCTTAACTCATCCTTCAGTTATCAACTCCCCCAGGAAGTCTTCCTCCAGCCCAGGTGTGTGTTGCACACCATGCCCCACTGGTTTCACAGCTGCTTTTACTTCCCTAAGCCAGAATTCATCACCTCATGTTGCAGGTGTCTGTTCTCCATCTCTCCAATGAAGCTACTGCCTTATCCATCTTATTGAGAGCCCAAAGACCAACACAGTACTTGGCTTACAGTAGAAACTCAGTAAATATTAATGGACTTAATTAATTACTTGGTTAGGTAATTAATGTTTTGAGAAGACAGTCTTTAGGCAGAATATTTAATGATAAACTGTGTGTGCCTGTGTATATGTGTTAAGTAGCTAGGTAAATGTAAATTCCCAAATTAACTTTTTTACCACAGATCATTTTGGTACATACAGAATAGACGGGAACAGAGCTAGAGTATGTATCTTAACAAATAAAAAATCATTAATAGCAACACGTAGTAGCTTTGCATACAGATATACAGTGCTGATATCCAGATGAAACATACCTGTACAGGGTGTTCAGAAATTTACAGCTGGACTGTGTGCTGGCTGGTTGGTGCTGGTGAGACGCCAGTGCCACGTCAACTGTCGATATTTTTATTATCACCGTTGTATAGACAGACACGAATACCAAACACAGGTGAACATCCCACAGAAGTTCTGAGTGATGCTATACAATGACTTGAATTTCATCACTGATTTTTCAAACTGTAGCTCCTGTCTCCTGGGAGTTACGGAGACATTGTTTAGGAATCAGAAAGTTGACCTGCCCCTCTCCTAACTCCCTCTCAGAAGAGCTCAATCCAAGGGATTTCACAAGCCTGACCCAATCACCGCCTTCCAGTGTACTGACTAACCAACCGCTGCTTTTCTATTCCTTTTTTACTACATCAGGAGTCAGTCCTTCTTGGCGCTTGCAAACGGGAAATGCATGCCTGCCAGCGAGCGTCTGCCCGTGCACGCCTGCACCTGCATAAAAGAGTCGCTTGATTCCACTAAAAATGTCAGTCTAATAGCACTTTTAAAAGCACTCATTTAAATAAATGTATAAATGCAAGTACATATTAATTAGCTGCCCTGCCTTTACACTTAAGCGGGAACCTGCTTGATGGCCTCTGGGCGGAGCTAAGCCGCCATTTCCCCTCCATCAGAGCCCCAGTGCGACTGCGCCCACCCCGATGACGTCCGCATCATTCCAAGAGCTGTCCACCAATCGTGCTGGACCAAGGCCTTGAAGAAGAGCCCGCCTCTAGTCTATTTCCTCCACGTATGTAAATCGCGGTGCCTACTGCTCAGAGAGCCACCTGGGTGAAAGCGGTCATGGTGAGCTTCTTTGCTTGGTCAACCAAATGAAGTTTTTCTTCTTTCGCTTTCGCAGGACGCGTGCCTCAGCGTTACACCGAGGGAGACCTGGAGGTTCAGTAATAATAGTGCCGATAGGAGTCCATGGGTGGTCAATAGATTAACTTTCTCTGCAGGTAAACAGAAAGGCTGGTGGTTCGAGTCTACGCAGAGGAGCCTGGGACAGAAAGTCTGGCAATTTAGTTCCCAAAAATCAGCCATTGAAAACCCAGTGAGCACACTTCTACTCTTACACACATTGGGTCTCCATTAGTCGGATCAACACCGTGTCAACTTTTTTTAAGTACTGATTAAGGCTGACTATATTCATCCACTATTAGAAATCCAAAGCCCTGGTCACGTCGTGCTTAACAGTTTGGCTGCTGATCAAAGGGTGGACAGTTCAAATCCACCAACTGCTCCTTGGAAACAACGTGGGGCAGTTCTACTCTGTCCTATGGGGTCACCATGAGTTGGAATCAACTCCACAGCAATGGGTTTGGCTTTTTGTTTTATTAGAAATTGTGAAGACACATTTTCTTGGTTTTTATCAGTCTACTTTTCTAGCCTACTGGGATCAAATCAAATTAATCATTCCTGTGTTATCTAAATTTTTGAAGCATTAATCTATTACTTTTCCATACTAAACATGGGATTGCCGTGGAGAAACATAAACCAAAACCAAACCCACTGCTGTTCAGTTGATTTTCGCTCATAGCGGCCCTATAGGACAGAGTGGAACTGCCCCATAGGATTTCCAAGCCTGTAAATATGGAAGCAGAGTGCTACATCTTTCTCTTGCAGAGCACTGGTGGGTTCGAACTGCTAATCTTTCAGTTAACAGCCAAGCACTTTAATTACAGCACCACCAGGGCTCCTTAGAGAAACATACTGAACTAAAACCCGTTGTGGTCAAGTAGATTCTGACTCATCGTGAACCCTCATAGGGTTTCCAAGGAGCGGCTGGTGGATTTGAACTGATGACCTTTTGATTAGCAGCCATAGATACTGTTTACATGTTCCAAGTGAGATAAAAGAAGTGTTCCCACTTGGAGTCCTATCATTTTGTGACTATAGGACTCAGTTTTATGAGTCCCCAAGAGTCTTTTTATTACAGTGGAACAGAAAACAAACCAGGACAAAATTACCCTCAGATCAGCTGATAAGTCATGTTTCGGTTTTTTCTACTTCGGTTAATGCCTGTGATCTTACCCAGTTATCTAAATTTTTTTTTTTATCATATTTATTGAAATAGGCTTCTGTCTGCTGGTTTTTCCGTTGGAGAATCAGCTTTCCCATAATTGCCTTTGGTCATATGATTCAAGAGGGTCTGACAGGAAGGGACACATGCTACAAGCCAAGAAAAAGATGCTCCTATAACTTTTGCTAAAGCATTCTGTGAAGGCAGTCTAGGTTCCTATAAGATCTTTAGTTTAAGGACCATATAACTTAGAGCTTCAAGGGGCCATGATCTCACTTTATAGAGAATGTTTGCCTGAGAATGAAGCCAACACAGAGAAATGCAGATTTGAGTGTTGGAAACAAAAGACTTCCTGAACACATCAGTTTAGCACCTGGATCCATTCATGACTGAAGCCAGTTGAGCCCCCATTGAATTTTCAGTTACATGAGTCAATAAATTTCTTTTTAACCAGTTTAATTATTCATTTAAAAAAAGAAAAAGAAAGCTCCAATAAGAATGCTCCAAAAGATGTATCTTTATTCCTTCCTTCATTTTATCTTTTTACTCAATAACATCCTACTAATCAGGTAAAACCTGAATTGGCCCCATCCCAACTTTATATGTGTCCAGTATCCTGACATGCATCCCAGCTCCCTATAGCAATATAATTCATATTCATATATACTACTCTTCCTTCTCCTCAGGATTTAACTCCAATAATATTTCTATAATAAAAATTAAAATGTTTCTCCCACCCCAGGTATATACCCAGAAAATTTGAAAGCAGAGACTCAGAGATTTGTACACACCAATGTTCACCGTAGCACTACTCACAATAGCCAAAGGTGGAAACAACCTAAATGCCCATCAACAGATGACTACCTATTGACAAAATATCCGTAAACAAAATGTCGTACCTATGTAAAATGGAATATTACTCAGCCAGTTGAAGAAATGAAGTCTTGATGCATTCTACAATATGGATAGAGCTTGGAAACATGCTGATGGAAATAAGTCAATCACAAAAGAACAAATATTTCATGACTTTGCTTATATAAAAAGACAAGAGAAGGCAAATGTGTAGAGACCAAAGTTTATTAGTGGTTACCAGGGGTGGGAAGGACAGGGGAAAGGAGGGATTAATGGTGATGGGAAAATTGTGTTGATTAAGGGTAGGGTTGCACAGCCGATTATTGTAATTGCTGTCAATAAGTTGTATACCCGTAAAAAGCTGAATTAGCAAAAGTTGTGTGATAAATATGCTTACAATAACAACACACAAAAAAAGTGGAGGTGCTGAGGCTGTTTATGTACAACCAAAACCCTCATGGAATTTCATTCCTTGGTTTGGAGGTTTAGGGTCATAGTTTCATGGAACATCCCAGTTAATTACCCAAATAATGTGTTTAGTGCTTCTGTTCTACCTCCTAGTTCCTTGCATGATGTCTGGGGTCTTAAAAGCTGGGTTTCTATTCACCTGGAGCAACAGAGGAAGTAGGAGACTCAGGAACAGGAGGAAGATATGGAATGTGTGACTAATTGCCTCCATGGAGAACTGCCTTCTTTGCCATAGACCTGAAGAACTGGATGGTGCCCAACTACCATTACTAAACATTTTGATCAAAGATTCTATAGGAGAATCCTGATCAAAAGGGGGGAAATGCAGAACAGAATTTCAAATTCTCATAGACTGCAGACTTTAAGGAGCCATGGAGACTGGATGAACCCTTTGAAACTATTGCCCTGAGAAAATCTTTAAACCTTAAACCAAAAATATACCCTAAAGTCTTCTTAAAACCAAACAATAGTTTACCTGGACTAGCAAAGAATGTCTGCCTTGAACATTGTGCCCTTTTAAGATCTATCAATCAAATTGACTACAGCTACTCAAAAGATTAAAGGAAACCCTGGTGGCATAGGGGTTAAGTGCTACGGCTGCTAACCATAGAGGTCGGCAGTTCAAATCCACCAGGTGCTCCTTGGAAACTCTATGGGGCAGTTCTACTCTGTCCTATAGGGTCTCTATTAGATAGGAAACGTGCCAGGTGGTGAGTTTATGTTAATGGTGGAGGGACAACTCAGAAAAGGAGGTGAGAATGGTTCTACAACTTGAAGAATGTAATCAATGTCACTGAATTGTACATGCAGAAACTGTTGAATTGGTTATGTTTTGTTGTGTATATTGTCAACAACAAAATAAATATTTTTTAAATGCCGTTTCTCATTGAAATATATATATAAAGTTATATATCCCGTATTTTATAATTGTTACCTCAAAAATGTATTTTGTTGGCGGTATGTGAAAGCGTAGACACGAAAGAGTAAGTAGAGAAGATGTGCACTTGGTGATCAACACTAAGACAGTGAGAACTAGCGTCAACCAGGTAGAGATTTTTGTATAAAGCATCTTGGAACCGCCACTTTGGTTTTTTGAAATCTATAAAAAGATGTTTTCTTCTCTTGTTAGAATACAATGTTACATGTTTCAAAATTGGAAGATACCACATTAACCATCCTTAGTGACTATGTAATGAGAAAAGGGAAAATAAATTCCTTCCTAGGCAAAGAAAAAAACAGCATCATCCAAGAAATATAAGTCTTATTTTACCTAAAGTTTTTAAATTTTTTTTTTCTGTTCGTCAGCTAAATCACAATCAGAGTCATTCCCTTTTCTTCCTTGTCAGTTTCATAGCCGTTGAACTAGGAAAATCTTACGCCCTCCCAGGAAACAGCCTAAACTGGGATAATGCCAAAATGCCTACAACAGCAGGCAGTCTAGCAAATACAAGAGGTAAGCAGCCTAGCAGAGAATGTGGCAGAGTGAAAAGAAAAACGAGGAAAAAAATTTGTAGAAAAGGATTTTTGAGAAAATGTCTAGCCCACAAAAAAAAAAAAAAGCCCACAGCAGAGCACAAAATAGGTATTCAATATTTCGTATCTATTTTACTCAGCCAATTTCTACGGTATCACTCATTTACTATTTAAATTTATTTTTCCCTGATTGCTAATATTTTATACCATTTCCAGAAGGACCTGTTCAGAAAGGGTTTTTTTTGTTTTTTGTTTTGCCCATAAATTCTAGAATAAATTCCAAACAGTGTGGTTTAGTGAGCTAGGAAGCAAGGTCAGGCCCCTGGGATCACAGGATTACCAGTCTGGTATATCTTCCGAGGCAGATTTGGGTTTGCCCTCTGTAAGACTGTGCACTGTCTACTGAGTCAACTTTCCTTAGGTGAGGGGCGAGAAGGCAGCCAAGGAGAGCAGACAGAACTAGTTGAACCAGTAAAGAGGCCTTGGATTCTGGATAGGAGATGGATCAGGACGCCTCAATCTGCAGCAAGGATTCAGGTAGGAAGTATTTATGAGCCCAGCTGTCAACCGCTCCCACATACCTCTACCACAGACTTAATAAAGGGCTCGTGAGGAGACAAGAAGAGTCAATAAATCAGCAACAAGCAAAGGCAAAGCAGACAGCAAGCAGAAAAAAAGAGGGTCCATAAATTTTTTATTCTGATCAAACTTAAGAAAAATCTGGGCTCCAGAAATACTTGAACTTTGTCTTGCTTGAGTGTGACAGGATGTGCTATTTCTGGTGTTTGACCTTAGAACCTTGTCCCTTTCCTCGTTTGAATAGCAGTGTCATTGAGCAGCCTGCCACAGACATGCACAATTAAATCATTCCTTAAGAGCCATTAGCATGGCAAAAAAAACAATTGTTACCAAGGTTAATCTCTTTAGTAACCTTTAAATTTATTCTAGACATAAGTCACCAAGTGTATATCAATAATTATTTGATTTGTGGATGTTTCTGACAAAGCCGAATGAAGAACCTTCCTCTAAGATATATGATGATAAATGACCAGAAAGGACAGACCAGAGGGTGACTGGAATATTCCTTCTTATCCTGAAAAAGCACAGTTTAAAAGTTACCAATTCTCATGGTCAAGAGATTATTGCCATAATTTCCAAAAAACTTTCATCGATCATGATACTGCTCTCCTTTTGATGCAGAGAAATGAGAAAATACAGAAAGCAAACAAGTGTACCCGTGCCACAGACTAAACTAATGAACAGAGACTTTCAGCAACATCACAGGTTTTCATTATGGAAAACCAAAATAATTAGCAGTTTTCACTGAGAATGCTTCCTACTTCTTTTACAAATCATTAAACAGAGGGACTATTGTCACGAAATTACTGTGTGATCCTATTTTTCTTTCGTGTTCCCCCCCACCCCCTGCTGTTTCAAAATAATGGCTTAACTAGTCATTAACACTTTAAGCCTCCTGTAACTTTTTCACAATTTAAATTCGGTACAGGCAAACTCATGTTTATAAAGGGAAGTATGAAAAGCAGAATTTGGACGAGAGGAGAGGAGTGATTAGAAAACTCACCCTCCAAAGGAATTATATGGGACTTTTAAGTTTTTAAGTAGGCCCGTACTACCTTCAGATACATAAAAAAAAAAATAAGCATAGGTTTTTAAGGAAAAACCTCCTGATTTTAAGTCATTTTGTTTTGTTTGTTATACACTCCTAAGTCAGTGTCTGCATTTTCTTTTCTCTTGAGGCATGCCTGCTTAGGTCTGAATCAGTTATAAAAAGTGAAATTATAAGTGTAAATTTTAATATCACCGAGCTATAGTCTCTTGAGAATTACAAACTGAAGGTGTATGTACTTCTTACAATTTCGGAGACAGAGCAAAAGTATAAATCTGTTTTAAAGGGATCAAAGCAGTTGATTATGATCTTCTGGTGGAAATCACAGTTGACATTACCTTGAGAAATTTTACCTTTCCTAAGCGGAGCTGCCAGTTGAACACAGAATGCCATCATCAATTTTGACCTGAGTGGTTATTTTTATGGAGGTTATAGCCCAAAGCATAACACGTAAGACACCATGGTGCCGTATATATGACTCACCCAGCAATATTTATTGAACACAGAAAAACAGTATTGTCATCGGGGGAAAAAAAATAGAAACAAAAGCATCCCTGATTTCTCAGATTCAGATCTGCTCCTTCACTGTATCACCATGCCTCTGCTTTAGTTCAAATCTTCCTCCTTCATTACTGACTTATCCCAGGTGCTTCCCAACTGGCTTCCTTACACACCCAGTCTCACTCCTTCTCCCCACTCTCAATCCATTCTACAATCCCTAGCTTCATCGCTAAAAACAGAATCTCTTCTCATTCTTTGAATCCCCTGTTAACTACTATATAATAATAGTTCGCTACTTCCTAAATGTAGCTAACATTTACGACATGCATAAGTATTGGGCACTGTGATAAGTAGTTTACATGAATTACATAATTTAATTCATTAATAAATTCTCACAACAAATCTATGAGATTTGTATTATTATTCCCATTTCATCTATGAGAAAATGGGAGCTTACAGAGACTTAAAGAAGCTTAAAGAGACTCAACGGAAGCTTTAAAAATTTTCCTGAGTTTGTCATAAAGCTAGAAATTGGCAAAACTTCGTCAGGAACCAGGTCTGACTCTGAAGTTTGTACTTTAATAATTATCCAGTGTTTTTTATGAGCAAAATCATTCACCATTTAATGGAGAAATTTCCTTGATTCTTAATGCCAAAAATAAGGCTTTGTTTCTGTTAAGGAACCAATTGCTCTTAAATTATGGAATACATAAAAAGTCTTTCCTTTTTCATTTTGACCACCAAGTAATATCCAAAAGAATGGGTGGCCCACCTTTAGCAGCTATGTAAAACTTTACGTCATGGAGTTTTGCATTCAAAGTCTCCCTGTGGCTTTATCTTATTACTTAACTTTATTTTCTGTACATGCTGATTTATGTCTTTACCACTTATTTTATTGCATTGTATGTATTTTGTAATTTGGTTTAAATTCTTTTGGGAATGTGATTGGGTATAAATTCATTAAATAATTACTCATTCTTTTAGGTCCCACTCAATGTTATTCCCTTCAAGAAGCTTTCCCATTCTCCTCCAGGAAGAGCACACCTCTTCGTGCTATTACATCACTTCATGCTTACCTCTATGAAAGCACTTACCACATAGCATTGTGATTAATTATTGGCTCCCATTTTATTTAACTGTGACACGGGCTTGTCACAGGAACCCCTGTCATCACTTTCTGTAGCCCCAGCATCTCACACAGTGAGTAGTGAGCATACAATGACTATTTGTTGCATAAATGAATGGTTTCTCTCCTCAGGTAACTATCTCACCTCAAAATATCGTTGTGATCAAAAAAAAAAAAAGTGAGCAAAACAAAGGTCCAATCAGTTCAAAATTTACTAAGCCCCTGGAAGCTCTGTGCCACTCACTAAAAAAAAAAAAAAAAAAAAAAAAATTTTTTTTTTTTCTAGAGACAAACAACTCAGTTTTCTCTAGCCCTCCTAGAGCTTAGAGCCCAACATCGAAGAAAGACGAAATACATATGTATACAAGCACCAGTCTTTTTTTAAATACAAATAGACAATATTACTTCAACTCTAAAATGCCCTTAATTGTAAGAGACATTATTGTTTTGATAACTCTCCCAAAGGGGAAAAAAAATTACCACATAAAATGATATTTTGCAATTGTAAGACACAGGATGACGGCATGTCTAAAAATTAAAGAAATACTGATATTAATTATAAGCGTGCACATTCCGCAAGGAAAAAGTACAAGTTGCTATGGGAGAATAGAAGAACTTAACCCAGCTGTGAGGGTTGGAATGGGCATCCCCATGAATGTGACATTTAAGCTGAAACCTAAAAACTTATAAGGCAGGAGAATACTTGGTCTTGGTAACATAGAAAAATGCACCCTTAGCAGACTCTCTGACAATTTCACAAAGGGCATTAGCAGCAGCAGCTGCACCTGAGCTTATGGATGAGAAGAAGTAGAAAAATGAGCGTATTTGTATCTGAGTATGCATGTGATATCACTGTCCCCTGCGACATCCCTCGGGACTATTTTAGGAGGTTTGGAGATGTGACTCAGAGCTGTGGAAATGTGATTGTTAATTTGGTTATTAATATGAGATCAGTTATATTCAAATGCTGGTGAATTCTGGGACCAAAGGTTACATATTATATTCCAGGACTTAAAAGAGGTTATTCCAGGCTCTTAGCAGAGAAACTCAGTTTTCAAAATGAGACTTGGTGATCTTGGGAGGCGGGAGAGTGTCTCAATGTGTAATAGATGGCAATTTTAGTTTTGAAAGTTCATTAGTAGGTTAGATATATCCAATTTAAATTGCATTACTTTTATGGCTATCTGAAATAATCCTAAATTGCTTTAGGTACGTTAAGCTTTACTCTTTGAAATTCTTTTACAGAAACTTGTGCCTATTTTCTTTCAAATACAAAATAGTTTCCCCCAAACCACAAGGGTTAGAACAGAGTTGAGGGATCAGTGTCCCAGCTAAATCTGTGAGAAGTCAAATACTTCATATTTCTAAAACAAAACTATAAAAACAGCATGCTAAAAGTTAGTCATGTATTTTACACATACAAACTAACAATAATAGGTATTTACCCTTGCATGCTAGAAATTTTCAGGATCTCCTTCTATCCTCACCTCTTTCCTCTAGTATCAATGACATGTTTGTAAATTACTTTTTGATTTGTTGCAGATAACAGAAATAACTTGAAGCATCTTTTTTCTTCGTCTGCTACTACATCCAAATAGTGAAATTTTATTACTCAGAATTGACTCCCGTAATCCCACCTCCAGCCTGAGGTCTCCTAGTTCTCAGACCCCAGTTTAGTTCAATCAATTAGCCCCTGCTCCCTCCTAAAAGTTCTTATTGTCCTTAGTTGCCATGGAGTCAATTCTGACTCACTGCAACCCCATGTGTGCAGAGGAGAACTGCTCCTTAGGGTTTTCAAGGCTGTGACTATTCAGAAGCAGATGGCGAGGCCTGTCTTCCAAGGCACCTTTAAGTGGGTTCAAACTGTCAACCTTTCTGGTAATAGTCGAGTCCTTAACCGTTTGCACTACCAAGAGACTCCCTCCTAAAGGTTACTAGGGAACTTTCTAAGACCCAAAATTTCTTCTACTCATCTTTCAGTATCTCTCCCAGTTGCTACAAAAATCTCTGCTCTTCTCTGCCAAAAAAAAAAAAAAAAAAATATCCCGTTGTGGTAAAGTCAATTCTGACTCATAGTAACACTACAGAACAGAGTGGAGCTGCCACAGTGGGCTTCCAAGGAGCAGCTGGTAGATTACAACTGCTGACCTCTTGGTACTTTCCGTTTTATTCCCAACTCCTGGTTGTCTTCTTTCTAATTATTCCCTGAATTGTGACTCATAATTCACATACTATGAAATCCAAAATATTTTGTTTGTCAAAAGGATCTGCAAAATAGCTTTGTTTGATCTTAAATGCCTAATTATATAAGGGTTTCATGTCTGGGGAGGCATCATTCTATTTCAGCTTTGCTATGTGATTGTTGGAAACCCTGGTGGTGTAGCGGTTAAGTGCTATGGCAGCTAACCAAAGGGTCAGCAGTTCAAATCCACCAGGCGCTCCTTGGAAACTCTATGGGGCAGTTCTACTCTGTCCTATAGGGTCGCTATGAGTCGGAATCAACTCGACGGCACTGGGTGGCTATGTGCTTGTTACGCAGGTATTAAACACGTGTTCAATTAAACATTTCTGTCCAAAATTTAGATATTTCTGAACATCCCCACTTTTTTATTTCTTTTTCTTTATTCAGGAAAATATATAGATCCAGCAGATAGCAATCATAAGGAAGAAATCTTGGAAGAAAAAAAATATGGCAGTACAAAAGAAAAAAAAAATTACTCTTCAATGTAAGGGTTCTGCTTTCAGATTTATAAATAGATTTGCTTATCTACAGTTCAAATTATATTCTCAAAAAATTAAATTAATAAGATTTATTCAATCTTTCCACCTATTATGAATTGAACAGAGGCCCCCCAAAATGTGTGTCAACTTAGCTAGGCCATAATTTCCAGTATTGGGATTGTCCATAATTTTGTCATCTGATGTGATTTTCCTATGTGTTGTAAATCCTACCTCTGTGATGTTAATGAGACGGGAAAGAAGCCAGCAGAGAGGCAGAGGGACCTCATTGCCACCAAGCAAGAACAGCCAGGAGCATGCGTCCTTTGGCCCCGGGGTCTCTGTGCTGAAAAGATTCTAGAACCAGTGGAATATTGAAGACAAGGACCTTGCCCTGGAGCTGACAAAGACAGAAAACCTTCCGCTGGAGCTGGCACCCTGAATTTGGACTTCTAGCTTCCTAAACTGTAAGAGAATAAATTTGTCTTTGTTCAAGCCATCCACTTGTGGTATTTCTGTTATAGCAGCACTAGATAGCTAAGACACCACCCAAAATAAGAATCAACACTGTAAAAGTAATTTTAATATATATCAGAAAAATGAAATAAAATATTTGATAAATGTATCTTTGCTTAAAAATTGCTTAGATATTATCTTTAAAAATCTTCATAGGTTTACTTTTTTCAGTGCTTATGGACCAGCACTCTGTAAAATGTAAGGAGTTATTTAAATGTGTAGAAAAGCAACTTCACTTTTGTTGACTTCTATTATGATGTCTAAGATAATTCATGCAAAAAATGTTTTTTTGTTTCATTTGACAGTAAATTTAAAGAGATGTAAAAAGAAGTAGGAAGCTTTAGGGCAAACTAAGTTTTAGGAAGTGATCCAAGTATGTTCTGATAACGGATATAAAAAAGAACATGAAAATTATGCTAACTTTGAATGACAAGAGTTCACAGTAAACCTACTAAACTTCTTATTAAATTCTCCACATGTCTAAAGCGGTAAGGTAATTCACATCCCTCCCTACACTTCCCAATTAAAAAAAAGAAAACAAAAAAAGTATGCTTATTTTAAAGATTTCTCTTTCTTTTTTCCAAACTAGTTTAGGAAATGAAGATCCTTTGGTTCAAATCATCTTAATTAGAATTACTAAGTCAGTTTTCTCTGAAATCTCTTTTGTCTACTTGTCAGAATCTATTTGTTTTTTTCTTTGGGGTGATACTTCCCAGAAAAATTAAAGAACATGCATCCAGTTCCTTTACACCCTTATTAGGAGTTCTGCTTAACAAAACAACAAGGAAAATAAAAAATGCACATGAAACAAATCATGTGCATTTGATGTTTCACAAATAAAAGGTCGTTTTTAATACATCTATTTAAGGCTGTTGGTTTGGCAGAGTTATTTATTTTGTTGGGGTTTTTTCCTTTTATTTTTTAGGAAATAGGGAAAACAATCTGAGCAAATTCTAGAGTATTATCTACCCACACATCCCTACAAGATTGGGGGAAAAGATTTAATAAATCCCCTATGTCTGTGCCCTAAGGATAACTACATTTCTCCTTAACACTCCCTCAACGGAAAATTTTTAAAATGACATTTTTACCCTCTTGTTAAAATGAGCCACCTCCTGCTTCTTGAAACCCAATTCTCCTCTGACACTTTTTTTATTTTCTTGCTCTTTCTAGGCCTGGACTGCCTGCACTGACTCCTCTTCTCACCTGCTCATTACCCCCCACCGGTGGACATTTTTTTCCCACTATACTCATGTCCTCAGAGTTTAATTCCACTGCTGTATCTTCAGCTACCACTTTTTTATGAAGAAAATTCCCAAATCTGTGTTTTTAGCTCACGATCTCTTTAATGAGTATAAGATGCCTTTCTGTCTACCTTCTAAAGGTTTCCACTTAGATGTTACCTTCTTACCTGAAGCCCCACAAAATTATCACCTTCCCCCTTCTAACTTCTCTTTTTCTGCTCATGGCTGTTCATTTCTCACTTGTTTTCCAAGTTAAGGTTCAAATTTCAGTTTCCTTTGCCCGCACCTTCTCTGTCACCTCCTAAATCCAAAAAAAAAAAAAAAAATCCAAGCTGTCATTAATCCCTATCAGTACTTCCTTCAAGAGTTCTCACATATATCCCTTTCTTTTGATTTGCACAGCTACCTTGTTCATTGGGCTTTCATCATTAATACTTGAGCTGCTTCAATAACCTCCCACTTGACCTGTCTTATTTTAGTTTCTCACACACTACAATCAATCCTGCTCTCCACTACAAAATGAATCACCCTAAAGTGTCACCACGATTTCACTCTTTAGTTAGATTTCCCGGCTTTACTTTCCAGCAAAAGAAAGTACCTGCCTCATTCAAATCTGTGCAATCTCTGATCTGCTAATCCACACCATTTAGTTCTGTACACTTTACCTAAATCCTGCCCACTCCTCCTTCTCTGTGTCCTTTTCTCAGAAGACAGGGCTTTTCCTTCTCAGAACATATTGCACTGTCAAAGAAGAAAATCTACTCTGATGGGAGTGAAAGAAAAGGACTTCTATTGAGGAATAATACAGCTCGAGCTGGGCAAAACCAAACCAAACCAAACCCACTGCCATCGAGTCGATTACCGACTCATAGCAACCCTATAGGACAGAGTAGAACTGCCCCCATAGAGTTTCCAAGGAGCACCTGGTGGATTCCAACTGCAGACCTTTTGGTTAGCAGCCCAGCTGTAGCTCTTAATCACTACACCACCAGGGTTTCCAAGCTGGGCGGTGCTAATTAAAAGTACAAAGCATTCCATGATTCAAGGGAGAGGGGTGTCTATATACATATAGAACAAAGGAAAGGTGCGGGGTTAATGATTGATTATATTTAAAATCAGTTTTAGCTTGAAGTCCTTTGAAACATAAAGATCCGCCACTTGGCTAGGAAGGAGCGAGTTAACACCTAGGTGAGTGGCGCCAGTCAGTTCAATTATACATGATTGCAATCATGAACACGTTTTTCCCGGGAACATATTGTTTGTATCTTGACACATTCTTCCCATGAACAAGTTTACATCCTGACATTTCACTTCCTGGGAATGCCTGTTGGCCTTGCCATTCTTATGTCTGACACAAGCGCCTCCAGTTGGTCAGTTTACAGCACTAACATTCTACCCAACACCTCTGACAGCACAATGTGGTGAAGCAGAAACACAGATTCAACCCCTGGGTCTAAACACAGCTCTGCCCTTACCCTACCTTAGGACCCCATTGCAAGTCACTTTATCTCTCAGAGCTTGGTTTCCCACCTGAAAAAAGAAAAAGAGGGGAGAACTAGAAAAGATCTTCACTTTATAGATGCGATGACCTGACTGCCTTATGACACTCTAGTTCTACTGTGAATTGAACCTTTTCAGTAAACCTTGTCTCCAAAAACAGCCTTGTAAATACCTTAAAAACAAGTTTTCACACTTGCTGGTGCCATGGTGTCT
Source organism: Elephas maximus indicus (assembly GCF_024166365.1). Taxonomy (NCBI): domain Eukaryota; kingdom Metazoa; phylum Chordata; class Mammalia; order Proboscidea; family Elephantidae; genus Elephas; species Elephas maximus. Next base: position 81,617,475 of record NC_064824.1, on the reverse strand, counting down.
AACACACTTTGCATTTTGTAGGCCCCTGAGAAATATTTTGCCGTTGCTGAGTAAGAAACCTGTTGAAGGTAGCATACTTCCTGAATTAAAAGAACCAAAATTAGAACTCAGGGCCTTTAATGCCCAGCTCTGGGTTTGATACTGTAAGTATGCTAAGTCATCAATGAACAATTTTCCTCACAGCCTTTTGAAAATCAGTTATCAGTAACTAAAATCATGATTAGCATGAAAACTAAATTTTAACTTGATTTTCTGCCACTTAACAGCCATGTAAATTAACTTCTGATGTAGTCTTCCTGTGTGAAAACTAGGGATTGACAACTACCTGCCAGGCCTACCTTTTGTAAACTGTAAAATATATAAGGATATTCTTATCATTTCATAAATCCAAATGGCATTCTATACTTAATGGAGGCCTACAAAGGCTAACCTCACCCACCCAGCACTTCTGCTATGAGGGGATGTTTGATCATATTTGTTCATCGTCAGCAAAATCATTTGATGATACATATTTCTATACATAAGAATTTTGCTCTAAGGAGAGAGGGAAAAGCATAGTCTTCTGAATGGAGTAGCTTTTCTATAAAAATAGGATGAAAAGATCAGACTTCAAACCAGGAAAATTTGGACTTTTATTTTCTTCTGAAATGCAGATGCTACTGAAAGAACAGCTAATATTTTTGTGCTTTTTAATTTTTGCCAAGGCAATCAAATCACTGAATTTTGGAAAGACAACTGGCTAGCCTGGTTAAAAAAATCGATTTGTTGTAAGCGACTATTTGTTTTTTCCTCAAAGGAATTATGAGCATGGGTTATTTCATGACATACAAGAAGACATCTTTCATTTTTATGATATATATATTTTTTTTTTTTAATATGGCACCTTTCATGACTTTGGTGCTCATGTCTTAAAGACTATAACTTGCTCATAAAAATAAATCAAATGTTTCTGCAGAGCCATAAAATGCAGTAGCTGTCTCTTTACCCCCAGTACCTAATGAGGCATGAGACAGGCTCTGAGCACAATCAAGTTGTTTACTTTCTTCTCACCAATAAAGAACAACAAAAAAAAATTAGAATATATATTCATCTATATCATAGAAGAAATGGACATGGGGAAAAACCAAAAATCTCCGACATTAAACACCCAAAAGTTCCTTTATAGCAAGACCAAAGTGATAATGAATAAGAAGGAATTAGGGTAACAGTGTTGTCTATCAATAACACGAAGATGAACAGCAGAATATGTGTCCGTATTAGCTGAAGATACTATTCTCATGTTTCTGAGATCCTCTTAGCCATCAGAAAGGGCTCTTTCATTTTTGTGAACATAAAATGAAAACAATCTTAAGAGAGAAAAGAATTGCCTGTTAATTGAGGGCAGAAAAAAAGGATATAAATCCTGTTACATAAATAATCCTACCTTCAGAAATGTCTTCTTAAAAATTAAAACACTCAAAGCTTAGTTTTATAAGGAAAATGTTAGTTCTGGTAGCAGTAACGTATTTTAATGGTGTAGTAATTCAAAATATCCTGATAGTTTTAGAAAATATTTATGAGGAATGTGACCAAGACATGTGCTCCTAAATTCACTAAGTTATTACATTTCAACACTAACATGGAATAAAAAATATTCCCGATATATAATAATGTACATAATTTTATATCTACAAACTCCTCCAACCAAATACATCTCTATGCTTATTGACTTGATTTGTTACATTTCCCTTATCAGTTTAGTTTGTCAAATAGCATGCCTTCTTTAAGCATCGAGAAAAATATTCCATCACATTATATCCACTATTACCTAGGCACTACATCAAACATAGATTACACAACTATGCTTTTAAAGAGCAATCATGTTTAAGAAAGTTATTTGTAATATTAATTTAGTCATTCTAATTTTCTTGAAAGAAGTACAGCCTGAGTGCTCCTTGGAAGCAAGGTTGGAGAGATTTTGTCTCACATACTTTGGACATGTTATCAGGAGGAATCAGTCCCTGGAGAAGAACATCAAACTTAGTAGAGGGTCAGTGAAAAAGAGGAAGACCCTCTATGAGACAGACTGACACAGTGGCTGCAACAATGGGTTCAAGAATAACAACGACTGTAAGGATGGTTCAGGACCAGGCAGTGGTCAACAGCAACAGCATTCTAATTTAGTTCAAAACTCATCCTTGTAGCTATTATTGTTATTTGATGAAGATTTCTGAAGAAAAAAAAATCACCCAAGCTACTTGGTAATTTATGCAGTAGTGCTGTCAAAAATCTGATGCACTTTCAACTTCCAGAGCACTTATATTCTTGTGCTGTTTTCCACATAACCTAGCATCAAATAAAGGCATCAGTAATTTTTACTTGATTGCACTGTAATTATTCAAATGTCTTTAATTTCATGTTCTTGCTTAATTTTCATATTCGTTGTTATCAGTAAAAATGATTATCATAAATAATGTACCTAAAGCACTTCTATTAATTGAAAAATGCAATTCTCAAACAATAATAATCATAACAAAAACAACTCAATATAAAGACTACTATATGGCAATGTAATGGTATTTATTTTCAACATAAATCATAAAAAATACCAAAATCTCAGCACTTAGTGGTCCCCTTCCAACTTAGCATAATCACGCCACAGCTTGACCAGTGACCAGTTCCTGACCTGAGAGTTTGCCTCACTTTCAAGGTGTGACACCTTGAAAGTGAGGCAAACTCTCAGGTCGAGATCAATGCCTTAAGAACACCCACTTCTGCTGAAAAAGGATTTGCTGTATTGCAGCTGCTCAGCAGGGCTCTGCACCTCTTATCAATCAAGAAGGAGCTACATTTCCTCCAGTCTGCAGGAAATGGCATCTCTACCTGGGATTTATCAGCAGGGATTCTAGCAGTTTCAACAGATAAGAAAAGAATTCAGGGTAAAAGAGAAAAGGAAAAGGTGAAAAGGAAGGAGAGAGAGGAGACAGAAGTGCTAATAAGGAATGAGAGACTGTGTTTATCGTAGACCTCATTGCAGCACATCACTAGAAGTTCCAGCAGGAAGTTTCTATGGGGGTTGGAGAATCTTTGAATATTAGGCATTAAAAAAATACTTCAGAAAAACATTGCCCCTTTTAGGAATAGAAGCTTTAAATAGGAAGTAATATAAAAATTCTTTTAAATGCTAAACAATTTATTAGCTTCAATTTTTATCAGAAGGTTATTTCTTTTTCTTCCTCTGAACACAAAACCAAACAAAACACGAACTAAGAATTTATTCTTATAAAATTGGAATATATCTAGTTATAGATTATCAAATTGCTCTTGTTCAATTCAAACTTACTTTTTAGGGTAATTAAGCAACTGGATTAAGTAATTAGCTTAAAGAAATTTGGTACACTCCCCAAGCCCTAGAAAGTAGAAATATAATAATGCTTGTCTTTTGAAATGAAAAAAATGCCAACAAAAAGTGTCACATGGTCCTAAAAGAGGTTTAAAATTGTCAGTGCACCAATTTATTAAACTTAATTTTTCATCATCAAGTTTTTCTTTTATGAAAAAGTTAGGCAGATTGCTTTTCCTAAAAGGAAATAAACATTTTTTATTTTATTACTTACAAAGGATAAAAATCAAGTTAGGGTAAAAACTTGCCTAGAAGGCCAAGTGATATGTGGAATGACAGGTTGAAAATAAAGAAATTGTGCCAAAGCTGTGATCTCCAGACCTGCTAGTAAGTAAAGTAAACATAACTCTACCACTAGCTCAGGATAAATGAAGATAATATCATTTAAACATTGAGCTCTGTGGAAGAAAGTAATTTCAGATCTACTAGGAAAAATAAAATATTATTTTTTAAAAGGGAGGGTGTATGTCCAGTATTCCTCTGACAAGTAAATTATAGTAAAAGAATTAAAAACTAATTTAACTTCTAATCATCAGCTTAATTTTGTTTACATTTGTCAAACATAATACACAATTTTACCTGTCAGCAGAATTCGAGTCAGTGCTATCATATTGTACCCAGTAGTCATAATAATACAGAGGTCCCCAGGCTGCAGAAAATTCCACTGCACCTTACTTGGCCTGACTCACAATTTTGCATTAGAATCCCAGCTTCTTTTCTTGGCCTGCCCTGTAAAAATCCTGGTACCTGCATAGTATAATTAAGAAAGTTACTGATGTAACTTGTATGCAGCCCTGCTTATAAATCCCTTAAAAATAACTTTTCCCCTCACCCTCCCAGAGCAGTCTTGGTGGCAGCAGCCCCAGCTGCTTCCTTTCCTTGCGCAATGAAATAAAGGCACATTTCCACTCTCCCACCTCAGTCTCTTGTTTATTGGCAGATACGAGTCACACCAAGCAGAACCTGGAGTTTTCACCCAGTAACAATAACATGGTCTTCTACAAGCCACAACCACCCCCACACCTAGGTATTGAATATAGTCAACACAGTGACTTTATGATCCATATATCATGGTGGTGGGTGGGGGGAGGTTCTACAGCTATGAGAAAATCCACAAAGATATCAGAAAATCTTAGAGAACCTAAGCACCCCATCAGGGAGGTAGGATTTACTGTTAGGAACACCTACTCCCCTCTCCCTATCACTACTAAAAAGAAAAAGCAAATAAAAGACAATGTGACACAAAGTTTAAAAAAAAATAAGAAGAAAAAGCCTTCGAGCTTATAATGGGGGGGGGTTTCTTCACTTGGTTCATAGAAAAAGAATACCTTGCCAAGTTTTCAGTGTTCCTTTTATCATTTAATTTCACACAAAGCAGACCTTGACCTTGCATAAATTCCATAATTTCTAACCTATAGCTGGAAGAAGTAGGACCCCCTGCCAAACATCAGCCCAGAAAAGTCAGATTTGCCTGCATGTCAGCATGAACAACACAGCTGAAGGTTAATATTTAATCTGGCCTCTTCTCTGATCCATAAAATCATGTGGATAAGGTGAAGTTACTTTGAAATTGCTGAAAGCAAGATTTCATTCACCATGAAACAGAAGTTATATTGAAAGAAGGGGAAATGAGGAAGCCATGCAGAATTTGTGGAGGCTGAATAATAATATGCAACATATTAAGCAGGACAACTGATTTGAAAGCATAAAGAAGGTACTTTAATCTTTTCACAGGAATAAGCTCTTCAGAGATTTTACGTTCTGGGTGCTGCTGTTGAGCTACTGAGAAACAACCAAGGAATAGGAAGGCTACATAAAAGACAAGAAACTCAGGGATAAAGGGGAAAGGCCTATGTTAATTTTAATTTAAAATGTATGATTTGCTATAAGAAAGTGTCTGAAATATGTTTTGTCTTCATATATATATATATATATATACATTTCTTCACAGTATCTGTTTCCGAGATCAGTTCTGCTAATTTTCCCTAAGCTTCCTTATCAGTAGAGCTTTCCTAGTCAAAAGATTCCTCCCTCCTTTTCTGGAAGTTTTCAAATGCCCAATTGTCCATTCTTGTATTTGGTGACTAAATTATACAGTATTTAAAACTATTCACAACAATTATGTGTATTAGAATCAATGGCCCATTTAATTGTACATTATTCCCCTGTTTCTACATAAAACGTACTCAATACAAACTGGAGGATCAAGGTGCTTTGTCCACCCAATTTTACAACCCAAAATGACATGTCATGCATGAGACAGTATTCTTTTTGGCTTCAGACATTAAAGTTATTTGGGGAAACCACAACCAAAGGAACACCCAAAACAGGAAAAGGAGACAAGTCAAAGGTCTTTAAGAGTAGATTCCATTTCTAATGTACTACCTAATGTCTGGAAACCTGGTGGCATAATTGTTAAGAGCTTTTTTATGACTACTAATCAAAATGTTGGCAGTTCAAATCCACCAGGTGCTCCTTGGAAACTCTATAGGGCAGTTCTACTCTGTCCTATAGGGTCACTATGAGTCAGAATTGACTAGATGGCAAAAGTTTGATTTTTTGTTTTTCACTTAGTGTCTACTCTGGAAACCCTGGTGGCGTAGTGGTTAAGAGCTACGGCTGCTAACCAAGACTTTGGCAGTTCAAATTCACCAGGCGTTCCTTGGAAACCATATGGGTCAGTTCTACTCTGTCCTGTAGGGTCACTGTGAATGGGAATCGACTCAACAGCAACAGGTTTGGTTTTTGGTAATGCCTACTCTAAAAGATGTTAGGCTAAGTACATTCTTAAACCATTTTTTCTCAATTTTCTTCAAAGCATTTAGATATGAGGGCTAAGCTGAAGGAAAAAAAATTACTGCTCTAATCTTGGTGCTTTGTAGTCTCTAGGCCTTTTGAAACCCCATAATATTTTACTATCTCAAGCAACTTACAAGTGTCACCTCAGATTTATATTTTCTAGAATATTTTTGCCTCTTCTTCTAAATTGTTATGAAATTTTTGCCTTTAGCCTGTTAATTTTAAGGTTAATTAGAGATCACATCTTTCTGAGGGTCTGGCATAATGCACGGTGTAACCAGGGCAACTAGCCTACAGACTGTTACACGTACTATATAGCTTCTTGAGGCTACGGGGGAAGTAGAGAATTTAACCACTGAGCTTTCATACTGCTAAGCTCAGTTGAGTCCAATTTAACCTATAGATCAAACAGAAAAATTTGGAAAGGAAAATTTAATAAAGCTATGATTAAAAAATTACAGTAGCTTAATTACACAGTTAAGTTTAAAAATATTAGTCATAACCTTTCAGTAATAGTTGTATAATGCCTGCACTTCTTCAGTTATAAGCAGATCTGTCTGCGTGTTCCTTCAGGGTAGAGACCATGTCTAACCAATTTTTGTATCCTGAAGGCCCTCTCAAGACAAGTATACAATAAGTGCTAAAAAAACACTTGCTCTAACAAATGCACAAACTATAGCTCATCTCCAGCAGAATGTACAGGGAATGAGGAGAAGTTAGAGAAAAGCATTAGGTAAAAGGTGATAACCACAGATTCCGAAAACAGATTTCCCAGTTCACAGTAATCCCCCAGGGGCCATTTCTGGGCTAACAGCCCCCCATCCTCTTCTTTTGGGATGATTTTCCCAATCCCCAACACGCAATCTGAATGGGAACTAACCTCATCTCCGGGGCCACAGTTTTTTCGTTGAAGGATTTTTCAAACCGGAAACAAAGGTAAGAGCTTTTTTGGGCTTTCAGGTTTGCGATGGAAGAGAATGAAATCAAGCAGAGCAAAACAAAGCCACAAGTTATAAGAGAAAATTGGTGACATAGCTTCTGGTTCAGATCACCTCCAGTTACACTCCAGCCCTTCCCAGTGTTATAAGCCAATACATTCACTTTTTTGGCCTACTTAATTCAAGTAAAATTTTTGTCACTTACCATCAAAAGCACCCTGACTAATAATAAAATGAGTGGTCCATCCTACCAAGAAGATGCATCACCTGAGTCTCCCCAGGGGCAAGTGTCCAAGCTGAGAGACGGAATGTGGTGAGGGCAGGGATTTCTTGTAAAGATCACCTGGTGTAGCTCAATTGCAATTTGTTCTCTCTTTGAAAATACATGCCTCGGGGGAAGCCAGAGATTGTGAATATACTTATACCCCCCCCCCAAAAAGGCAAGTAAATAATTTCCTCGTTAGAAATTTCAGCTTCTAACAAATGAGGCGTCTGAGTCAACTAAAAAGTCATCCTGCAATCCTTTGTCACTTTTCTAGGGAAAAATAAGAGACCATTGGGCAGGCTGGATCCCTGCAAACTGTATCAGCCCAGATATCAGTCTTAGGTCTTCACAGTTATTCTCCCAAACCCAGGTAGTTATAAGGAGCCCTAGAGGTCACAATACTTAAGTGCTCGGCTGCAACTGAAAGGTTGGCAGTTGGAACCCACCCAGTCGCTATGTGAGAGAAAGAGCTGGCAATCTGCTTCCATAAAGATAACAGCCTAGAAAACCCTTTGGGGCAGTTCTACTCTGTCACATGGGGTTGCTAGGAGTCAGAATCAGCTGGAAGGTACCAAACAACAAGCCAGTTATACATCTAATCCTCAGCATCTACTTGAGTGACAACGTGGTTCTATCCTACCTTTCAGTCAGCATTTCTTCCATAAATAACACCGTCTACTCTGCATCCACATGATTCTCCCCTCTCTCTCTCCAGTAGGCTCTCCTCCTCATCCCATCACTCCTTTCCCAGAATTAATATTTTAACTAACCCTCTGCAACTGTCAGCAACTCCAATTTGTCCTGCCCCTCCTCAAGTAGTTATGCTGTACTCCAGCTTACTTTGATGATTCTAATTTTACAGCATTGCTATATAATAAACAGTTAACCCTTCAAGTTTAGACCAAAAAGAAACTGTACTTTTCCTTATCCAGGAAACTATCTGGACTCTAACAACATTAGAGGTAGAGATAAGAATGGTGAGGTATACTAATAGTCATAATTTCAGAGGTATGATTCTTTAGTTATCTGGTTTGCATTATAATAAAAATGCATATTTTCATAGTTTAATATATCTAAAATTGGTGTGAATCTTATAAATCTAGTTGCAAAGGAAATGTGCCTATTATCACTCAGAGTAATGAGTTAAAATAGTCCTATATATGTTCTAAGCCATGCATAGAACATATCTATTCTCTGATAATCACTCTCAGTTTTTTTTTTTTTAAGGATGTCCACAACAGGTTTAATTTTGTTTTTTCTTATCTTCAGAAGTTTTTTTTTCAACTCTTTTTTTGTTGTTGTAAATAACAGGTTTAATTTTAACTTAAATTTGGGTTCCTAATAGTTACTACACTATCTCTCAATTAAAAAATTATACTATGATGCAACGGTGAAATAAAAGTTATTTCATAATTGTAGAGGATAGACAGTCACACATCAGGACTGGAATTAAAGGGAGTAAACATTTCTAAATCTTTTGGAATATATCATAAAATGTCCAAAGTCAAGAGAAATTTGCATGCATCCTCAGGATGCAAAAGGCCAAAACTGATTCAGAGCAATCTTTAGATTCGGAATGTTAAAAGAAGGTTTAGTATGACATTTTAACGACAGTATCAGGGGGCGGGGGAGAGGTATTGATGCTATTGGTGTTAATAAAAAAATTAAATGAGTAGAGAAAAGGATTGTCAAAATATCAACCATTGCTTCTGGATCTTTTGCAGAAATAAAGACTATAGTATCCTTCATAACATCTTATTTTTTGTACATGATATTTAAAGATTTTAATTTTTTCCTTCTCTTCCCTTTCTCCTACTCTTTTATGTAAATTATATTGTTGGTTTTTACCTTTACAATTTAATCCATATGTTATAGAATATCAAGACAGGAACATAATGAAAACTAGAGGAGAAATGGCCATATGTTAAAGACATTGGATATGAAACTGGATCCAAAGACTAATGAGATTTCATGTTGTCTTGCTTTTGAAGAGAGAATGGATCAGGTTTTATTTGTTAAAGTGTTTCTTGCATTAAGTTAGGTGAGACCCTTTGTTTTTATTGTTGGTCTTGTTTGGAAGTTTCAAAACGAGAAAAGAGGGTATGTGGGTGTTGGACAAACAAGGTAAATTTGGGTGGACTTTTTTATGTTCTGGGACCATTAGTACCTTTTAAAATTTTTCTTATGTTTAGAGAGTTTCTCATATTCTGAGACCATGCCAGACACTCCCTTTCCCAGTTTTCCCTGCAGGGTACAGTACAGGCACGTGACCTAGCTATGCCATTTAGAATCTCCCTTATAAATCTTCAACTCAAATGGAATGTAAAGAAGCAGGCATCACTCTGAGAGGGATTTCAAAAAATGGAATGAATCAAAGATTTTATTAGAGGTTTGGAGAGCGCGTTTAATTATTTCCAAAAAAAAAAAAAAGCCAAACAAGCTGCCGTCAATTCCAACTCATAGCAACCGTATAGGGCAGAGTAGAACTGCCCCATAAAGTTTCCAAGGGGCATCTGGCGGATTTGAACTGCCGACCTTTTGGTTAGCAGCCATAGCATTTAACTACTACACCACCAGGGTTTCCCTTTAATTATTTAAAAAATAGATTATTCATGGGAGTCAGTCAGGCTTGGCTTGACATTAAAAGAGGGAGAGATGTAGCATTTTCGACCAGAAGAGGAAATGCTTCAATTCTTTGGATGATTGTAGCACAAATGTGTGAAAATTTTAAACAGTTAGACTTCCCACCAGCAGAACTTGTACGAGGCAAGCTCACAGAAGCTCCATAGACACATCCAAACTCCCTGAGGGACCGAATTGCTGGGATGGGGGATGTGGGGATCATGGTCTCAGGGAACATCCAGCTCAATTGGCATATGTAGTTTATAAAGAAAATGTTTTACATTCTACTTTGGTGAGTAGCGTCTGAGGTCTTAAAAGCCTGTGAGTAGCCATCTAGGAAACTCCACTGGCCTCACCCCTTTGAGCAAGGAAGGATGAAGAAAACTAAAGATACAAGGGAAAGATTAGTCCAAAGGACACAACTACCACAGCCTCTACCAGAGTGAGTCCAGTACAACTAGATGGTACCCGGCTACCACCAGTGACTGCTCTGACAGGGATCACAGTAGCGGGTCCGAGACAGAGCTGGAGATAAATGTAGGACAAAATTCTAACTCAGAAAGACCAGACTTGCTGGCCTGACAGAGATTGGAGAAACCCTGACAGTGTGGCCCCCTAGATACCGTTTAAGCTCAGTAATGAAGTCACTCCTTAGGTTCACCCTTCAACCAGAGATTGAACAAGCTCATAATACAAAACGAGACTAAAGGGTCACACCAGACCTGGAGCAAGGACTAGAAGGCAGGAGGGGACAGGAAAGCTGGTAATAGGGAACCTAAGTTTGAGAAGGGAGAGTGTTGACATGTCATGGGGTTGTTAACCTATGTCATAAAACAATATGTATACTAACTGTTTAATGAGAAACTAGTTTGTTCTGTAAACCTTCATCTAAAGTACAATAAAAAAAGAAATAAAAGATATTTTTTAAAAGCTAAGGAGAATACAAGAAACAAAGAGACGCTAATAAATTAAAACACATTAAAGCAATACAATTGATAAATTATTCCAAGGGCTGTTTCTCTGGCTGAACCAATAAAATAGGTAAACCTCTGGTAATCCAAAAAAAAAAGAAAAGAAAAAGCTAGACTTCCCAGATATATAGGATGAGGCTATGGAGCTTTGTGGGTTTTTTAGGATTTTGTTTTTGTTTTTTATGAATATAATAAAACCTGAAACCCGTTGCCATCAATTCGATTCACTGATAGCATCCCTATAGGACAGAATAGAATTCCAACTTAGGGTTTCCAAGGAGTGGCTGGTGGATTCGAGCTGCCAACCTACTGATTAGCAGCCAACCGTCTGGCTAGTAACCACCGCACCACCAGGTCTCCATAAACATAATAACAAGTAGCATATTGAACAAGTAGAAAAAGAACTTTAAAAACAACAGCATTGTGTTTGATCTATAGAAATGTGAAAGAAAAAATTATAAATTATGAATCTTTTGCCCTATATTTTCAGAGCCATACCCTATGAATATGCTTAATCCAGAATTTTCTGCATTTCTATCCCAATTGTAACTTCAAAAGTATAAAATATTTTATATAATTTATTTTTTAAGTTTTAATTTAAAGTTGGTTCTTAGAAAAGATCAATAAAATTCATAAACCTCTAGTCAGACAAATTTAAGAAAAAAATAGAAGACATAAATTTCCATATCAGAAATGAAAAAGGGAATATCATTAGACATACTACATATATTAAAAGAATAATATAGGAATATTACAAACAAATTTATACCAACACATTCAACAATTTAAAAAAAGTAACAAATTCACTGAAAGATACAGATTTCTAAAGCTCACTCAAGAAGAAATTCCTAACCTGAATAGCCCTGTATCTATAGAGGAAATTGAATTTGTAGTAAAAGAAAACTTTCTACCAAACATTTAAGGAAGATGTAATACCAATTCCATACTAACTCATGCAGAAAATAGAAAAGGAAAGAATGTTTCCCAATTCATTCGGGAAGAAAAGCAATTGCCTGTTACCAAATTAAACGATGTCAATTCTCCCCAAACTGACTACAGATCTAGTGCAATGCTAATCAAAATCTGAGCAGACTTAAAAAGTACAAAAAAGAAAGCAAACAAACCAATATCTTCACGAATATAAATGTAAAATCTTTAAGAAAATGTTAATAAAATGAGTACAATAACATAAAAAGAACACTATATCATGACCATGTGATGTTTACCCCAGAATTGGCTTAACATTTTTTACGAAAATTAATACATGTAATTCATCATATTAGCAGAGTAAAGAGGAAAAACCATAAGAACCTCTTGATAGATGCAGAGAATGTATTTAACAAAACTCAACACCCATTTATGACAAAAGCTCTCAGCAAACAAGGAATACAAGGGAGCTTCTTCAAACTGATAAAGGACATTTATAAAAAAAAAAAATTTACAAGTCACATTATACTTAATGGTGAGAAAAAAAAAGTAGGCTTTCCCACTAAGATTGGAAACAAGTTAAGGATGTCTGCTCTCACAATTTCTATTCAACATTGTACTGGAGGTCCTGGCCTATGCAATAAGACAAGAAGAAGAAATAAAATGCATGCAAATTGGAGAGTAAGAAGTAAAACTAACTTACTTGCAGATGACATGATTGATTATGTAGAAAATTTTAAGAAATCTACAAAAGAAAAAATCTAGAATTAATAAGTGAGTTTAACAAGGTCAAAAACACAAGGTCAATATACAAAAATAAATTGCGTACTGGCAGCGAACAAATGGAAGTAAAATTTTTAAAAATATATCCTTATAATATTACCAAAAATATAAAATTCTTAGGGATAAATTTAATTAAAAATGTGCAAGACCTGTGCACTGAAAACTAGAATATCTTGCTGAAATTAAAGAAGACATAAATAAATGGAGAGATATACCATGTTCATGGATCAGAAGACTCATTATTGTTAAGATGCCAATTTTCCCCAAATCAATCTATAGATTCAATGCAATTCCAATCAAAATCTGAGCAAGCTGTTTTGTAGAAATTGACAATTTGATTTTAAAATGTACAGGAAATAAGGGACACAGAATTGTCAAAAAAAAACTTCTAAGAAGAACAAAGGTGGAGGAATTACTCTACTTGATTTCAGGATTTATTATAAACCTACTATAATCAAGACAACATGGATTTCACATAAAGGTAGATCAATGAGAAAAAATATAAAACCCAGAAATAGACCTACACATATACAGCCAATTTACTTTTTTGGGCTATTCAGTGAGAAAAATGATCATTTTTTTTCAACAAGTTGGGCTATAACAATTGGATATCCACTTGCAAAAAAAAATAGAGAGGAAAAACCTTGACTGTTGCCTCATACCATATAAAAAATGACTTTAATATGAATTATAGACTTAAATGTAAGGGTTAAAACCATAAAACTTCCAGAAGAATTCATAAAAAGCACAATCTATGGAAGAAAAATTGATAAATTATGTTTCATCAAAATTAAAATTTTTGCTCTTCGAAGAGTACTGATTTTAAAACAAAGGCAAAAAGAAATTGAACATACACTTGGATAAAAAGATATATGGATGGCATTTGAAATTTCATATAAGCATTTGAAAACACTCTCAACATCACAAATAATTTGGGAAATTCATATTAAAACTATAATAAGATACTGCTACATACCCACTAAAATGGCTAAAGTTAAAAAGAAAAAAAAAAAAAAAAAAACCCTGACCATACCAAGTGTTGACAAAGATGTAGAGCAGCTGGAAATTTCACACACTGCTGGTAGAAATATAAAATGGTACGTCTGCTTTAGAAATAATTTTTATACAGTTAAACATACACTTAGTGTATTGATCAGTGGTTGCCTGGCACCAGAAAGTAAGGGGAAGAGATTGATTGCAAAAGGGCAGTAGGGAATTTTGGGGGTGACAGAAATATTCTATATCACAATTGTAGTGGTGATTACAGACCTATGACCATTTGTCAAAACTCATCAAACTGTACACTTAAAATTGGTGAATTTTATGTAAAGCACACCTTAATAAAGCTGACAAAAATCATATTTAACTGTCATAGTGGTATTTTCATCAATATATACTTTATATATTGGTGTTTATTTTTCATTTCTATAGTGAAAAGCTATGTTTTTGTTTTCCAGCACTATCTCACTCTTCTGAGATCACACCAAATACCTTCTACTGGGAATTGCTCCTCATGCCCAACATACAGACTAATATTTTATCTACTTGGTTTCTACAGGAACTGCCCTGCCGTCATTGATAGGTCCAGAGGTGGGCAGTTGACCCAAGCTGGGTCAATGAGTCCCTTTCCAAGGGATTCAGACTAGTCCCTTTGTAATGCCTGAAGCTTCACTATGTTAAGCTTGGAAGCTGTCTGTAGCTCTGTGAGCCAGAGCAGTAAAAGGAATCCAGTTGCTAAAAGAAAGTAACGATCCGGATGAACTGAAAGGAACAGAGAAAAGAGATGAAAAGTTCCAACATTTTTAAATCTTATTTTTCCTGAGGATTTGTTACATCCCAGATCTTGTTTGAGTATTAATCCCTCTTTGGCTGTACCTCAGAATCTTTCAAGAATCTTTCATCTTTTTACTTTAGACTGAATTAGATTTCTACGACATGCAATCAAAAGAGTCCTAACTTATACACCATCTACATTAGTATGTTCATATTGCTGTCTTCATGAGATAAATCAGCTGCTGATAAAGACTGTAATTCATTTGACATTCCATATGCATATACATAGGAATATAGAGATAAAAGGATAGACCCTTGATACGTGTGTTTAAATTCAGATTTTTATGGGAAAAAAATATCATATATTGTTGTTACATAATCAATTTGGCATTTAAATGTTACCAACTAACCTTTGAAATGTATCACAGTTGACATGAACAGAATGAGACTTATGAAACTTTTTCTTGAAATATCATTATAAAATGAAATTTCTGCTCCTGTTCCACTTCTGCTCCTGACTTTGCCTCAATATCTGCGTCAAAAGCAAGTTTTTAAAAATTCAAATCAAAGTGTATTTTCCTGTCAGACATCAAGACAAAGTGAATTTTGAGAAGCAAAAGTTCAAGATTGGTATGAATATATTCATTTAACATCTATTATCGGAGTCCCTGGGTGGTAAGAACAGTTAAGTACTTGGCTGCTAACTGGAAAGGCTGGTGATTCATCAGATCTAGTCTACCCAGCCCCATGTGTCTGTCAGTTTGTCATACTGTGGGGGCTTGCATGTTGCTGCAATGCTGGAAAGTGTACCACCAGTATTTAAATACCAACAGGGTCACCACTCAGGTTTCAGCTGAGCTTCCAAACAAACACAGACTAGGGAGGAGGACCCGGCAGTCTACTTCTGAAAAGAATTAGCCAGTGAAAACCTTACGGATAGCAGTAGAAAAGTGTCCGACATAGTGCCAGAAGATGAGCCCCTCAGGTTGGAAGGCACTTAAAAGACAATTAGGGAAGAGCTGCCTCTTCAAAGTAGAGTCTACCTTAATGACATGGATGGAGTCAAGCTTTCAAGACCTTCATTTACTGATGTGGCGTGACTCAAAATGAGAAGAAACAGCTGCAAACATCCATTAATAATCGGAACTTAGAATGTATGATATATGAATCTAAGAAAATTGGAGATCTTCAAAAATGAAATGGAACACATAAATATCCATATCCTAGGTATTAGTGAGCAGAAATGGACTGGTATTGGCCATTTTGAGATCAGACAATCACATGGTGTGGAATGCTAGGAATGACAACCTGAAGAGGAATGGTATTGCATTTATCGTCAAAAAGAACATTTCAAGATCTATCCTGAAGTACAGCACTGTCAGTGATAGGATAATATCCGTAGGCCTACAAGGAAAACCAGTTAACACAGCCATTATCCAAATTTACATACCAATTGCTAAGGCAAAAGATGAAGAAATTAAAGTTTTTACCAACTTCTACCATCTGAAATTGATCAAATGTGCAATCAGGATGCATTGATAAATACCGGTGATTGGAATACAAAAGTTGGAAAGAAAGAAGAAGGATCAGTAGTTGGAAAATAAGGCCTTGATGATAGAAATGACACCAGAGATTGCATGATAGAATTTTTTGAAACCAACGACTTATTCATTGCACATACCTTTTCTCAACAACATAAACAGCATCTATACACATGGACCTCGCCAGATGGAATACACAGGAATTAAGTCGACTACAACTGTGGAAAGAAACAATGGAAAAGCTCGACATCATCAGTCAGAACAAGGCCAGGGGCAGATTGTGGAACAGACCATCAATTGAGCATATGCACGTTCAAGCTGAAGCTCAAGAAAATAAAAACAAGTCTATGAGAGCCAAATACAACCTTGAATATCCCCTACCTGAATTTAGAGACCATCTCTAAAATAGATTTAATGCATTGAACACTAATGACCAAAGACCAGATGAGTTGTGGAATGACATCAAGGACATCAGACATGAAGAAAGCAAGAGGTAATTAAAAACACAGGAAAGAAAGAAAAGACCAATATGTATGTCAGAAGAGACTCTGAAACTTGCTCTTGAACATCTAGTAGCTAAAGTGAAAGGAAGAAATGATGAAGTAAAAGAGCTGAACAGACGATTTCAAAGGGTGGCTCGAGAAGGCAAAGTCAAGGATTATAATGACATGTGCAAAGACCTGGAGACAGAACTCCAAAAGGGAAGCATGCACTCAGCATTTCTCGAGCTGAAAGAATTGAAGGAAAAATTCAAGCTTTGAGTTGCAATGTTGAAGAATTCTATGGGTAAAATTCTGAAAGACCCAGGAAGCATCAAGAGAAGATGGAAGGAATACACAAGGTAACTGTACCAAAAACAATTGGTCGACGTTCTACCATTTCAGTAGGTAGCATATGATCAGGAACCGATGGTACTGAAGGAAGAATTCCAAACCGCACTGAAGGCATTGGCAAAAAACAAGTCTCCAGGAATTTGATGGAATATCAATTGAGATGTTTCAACAAACGGATGCAGCACTGCAAATGCTCACTCCTCTATGCCAAGACATTTAGAAGACAGCTACCTGGTTAACTGACTAAAAGCGATCCATATTTATGCCTATTCTCAAGAAAGGTGATCCAATGGAATATGGAAATTATCAAACAATATCATTAATACCACACACAAGTAAAATTTTGCTGAAGATCATTCAAAATTGGCTGCAGTAGTATATCAACAGGAAACGGCCAGAAATTCAAGCTAGATTCAGAAAAGAGCATGGAACAAAGGTTATCATTGCTGGTGCCAGATGGATCCTGGCTGAAATCAGAGACTACCAGAAAGATGTTTACCTGTGTTTCATTGGCTATGCAAAGGCATTCGACTGTGTGGATCATAACAAATTATGGATAACATTTTGAAGAATGAGAATTCCAGAACACTTAATTGTGCTCGTGAGGAAACTTTACACGGATCTAGAGGCAGTCATTTGGACAAAACAAGGGGATACTGTGTGCTTTAAAGTCAGGAAACATGTGTGTCAGTGTTCTATCCTTTCACCATACTTATGTCAATCTGTATGCTGAGCAAATAATCCAAGAAGCTGGACCACGTGAAGAACAGGGCATCAGGATTGGAAAATATATTAACAACCTGCATTATGCAGATGACACAATCTTACTTGCTGAAAGGGAAGAGGGCTTGAAGCACTTACTGATGAAGATCAAAGGCCACAGCCTTCAGTATGAACTACACCTCAACATAAAGAAAAAAAAAAAATCCTCACAAGTGGACCAATAAGCAACATCATGATAAACAGATGAAAGGTCAAAGTCGTCAAGGATTTTACTTTATTTGGATCCACAAACAACGCCCATGGAAGCAGCAGTCAAGAATTCAAAAGATGAATTGCATTGGGCAAATCTGCTGCAAAAGGCCTCTTTAAAGTGTTAAAAAGCAAAGATGTCACCTCGAAGAATAAGGTGCACCTGACCCAAGCCATGGTATTTTCAATCACCTCATATGGTGGACAATGAGTAAGGAAGACCAAAGAGGAATCGATGCCTCTGAATTATGGTGTTGGAGAAGAATATCAAATATACCATAGGCTGCCAAAAGAATGAACAAATCTGTCTTGGAAGAAGTATGGCGAGAATGCTCCTTAGAAGCAAGGATGACAAGACTTCATCTCACATACTTTGGACGTGTTATCAGGGGGGATCAGTCCCTAGAGTAGGATATTATGCTTGGTAAAGTAGAGGGTCAACAAAAGAGAGAAAGACCTTCAGCGAGATGGATTGACACAGTGGCTGCAACGATGGGCTCAAGCATAGCAACGATCATGAGGATGGTGAAGGACCTGGCAGTGTTTCATTCTGTTGTACATGGGGTTGCTATGAGTCAGAACCAACTCGACAGCATCTAACAACAATCAAACTACATCATAACTGCCAAACCACTGAGAATCATGGCCCAGCCAAGCTGACACACAAACTTAACCATCACATGAGAGATTGTACTGCCAGAGATAATAAGTCTCTAATTGCATCTAATGTTCCACACAATTTTTTTTTCATTTTTCTTTTTCCTTTCACAGCTGAATATGCAATCATCTGGATTAAATCCAACAGGCACAAAGCTGCGGTTAGTTTCACTACCCCTCACTCCTAATGCTTTCCATGTTTGATTCAATTGTTTTATGTTTTTGAGACCTGGGGTTTTGATCACTTCTACCAATACCTTTCATTTTTCTCGTTTTCATGCTCCTACTCTTCCATTTTTCACCCAGGAGTTTAAGAGAGCCTGGTCACACCCCCCATGGCTTCTTTGAGCCACCAGCATTAAGGATCACATAAGCTTGGAGCTCCCATTGCCCACCTTTGTCACTACCTGAGAGAGAGTGACTAAAATGAAGATAAAGGAGTGGAGTACTGAGAGAGCCATGCGATTCATTAAGCCCTTGAATTCAGCCATGTCAGAAGTCTACCCGTGGAATTTTCAGTAATTTGAAGAAAAAAAAATTTTCTTTTGCTTAAATTTTATTAAAGTACCGATAAAATAAAACACAAATACAGAAAACCACATAATACAATACCCTTGAGATCACCAGGCAGGTCAAGAAATCTTTACCAGTCATCACCGAAACCCTCCATGTTCTCTGTCCCTATCTCAAACCCCTCCTCTCCCCCTCAAAAAAAGCAACCACTCTTCTGACTTACATAGCAACATTTTCTCATAGTCATTTATAGTTTTGTCACCCAAATATGCATCCCTAGCCATAAAGTTTAGTCTTGCATTAAAATGTGTGGTGTCATGTAAATCTCCTTAATTGATGTGCTCTTCCCATCTCTTTCTTTTCTTTATAATTTTCCTATGAAGAATGTAGGGTATTTGACCAATCTAGTTTCCCAATCTGGATTTTGCTGATTTTATACTCATGGTGCAGTGCCACACATTTCTCTGTCCTCTGTATTTCCTGCAAATTGGTTATTGGATACAGGGGCTTGATCAGAGTTGGGTTCAATTCTTTTGTCAAGACTGTAGATAGTGCTGTGTTCTTTTATCAAGTGACACATAATGCCTGGTGACCTCTTCTTTTTGGGATACAAGCAGCTACTGATGCTCACACTCTCATTTTGGAAGCAGCCATTTTGCTGAAAAAACTCTGGTTTCTAGTGAAAAATGGTATTAGTTCAATACCACATTTTCAGCATTTGGAATGTGTATTGCTACTTGCCTAGTCATTGTTTCTAGGCCTCATCAGGTCTCAGTCTTTCTCTCTCTGCCTCATTCATGAGTTCATGCTGACACTTCCAGTTCAAATTCAGGACTACAGAGGTTGGTTTTTTTGTTTATTTGATCATTTCTGTATTACATCTGTATTGTTCTCTCTTCCACACAGAACATCCTGGTTATCAGGGATACTGGGCATGATAATCAAAACCTGTTGCAGTCGAGTTGATTCCAACTCATAGTGACCCTATAGGACAGAGCAGAACTGCCCCATAGGGTTTCCAAGGAGCGGCTGGTGCATTTGAACTGACCTTTGGTGCTTACTTGTGCATAGTTACCAATGTGTACCAATTTCACATGGGTTTTATCTATGGTGAAACCCATGAGAAATTGTTTACTACAGATTAGTAAATAAACATAAATTATCCCGTGCGTTCTTTGCATACTGGGTCATCTGCCCCTGTTAAAAAAAAAAAAAAAATTTTTTTTTTTTTTTTTTTTTTAGGGATTGTAAATTTGAAAAAAACTTTGATTCTGTAGGAAGGTGCTGTGGGGTTGGGAGGAGAGACAGATGCCAGCCCTACCTAAAATCAAAATCTTTGATGTGGTGAAAAAAGGTGAAATTGTTCACTACAGATGATCTGGTAAGCAAGGTAAGTATTGTGCTTACCTTGCCTAGTAGATAATCCTGCCCTGCAGTCTCTCCTTCTAACCCTCATTTAGCATTAGTTGGACAAGTAAACCACATGTCTAATGCTCACCACCACTCCTTATGTCAATGCCTCTCTATTCTTGTTGGTTTCAGACATTCATTCTCTAATAGATTCCTCAAAAAGGGCTCATGTGAAGAATATTCTCCGAGTTCAAGTATGTTAATAATAGTTTGCACCTTTTATTAAAAGTCAGCTTTTCTGAATATGAAATCCTTAGCTCATATTTTTTTCCTTTGGTTATCTTAAATGTGTTACTCCACTTTTTTCTAGCACAAAGCTTTACTGTTAAAGTCTGATAATCATCTAATTGTTTCCTTTATCGGTCACTTGGTGTTTTTGTCTCAAAGCACGAAGGTTTTTTTTCTCTTTTTCTTTAAAGTACAGTAATTTTACTTGACTATGTCATGGTTTTGATAGTTTGGGTCAATATTCTCAGGAACAGGGGCCACTCTTTCAATATGTGACTATAAATCAAAATCTTTTTTATTTTTTTATTTCAGGAAAGTTTTCTAGAACTTTAGTTTTTAGTGATCATTCTGTTCCCTTGCTTTGGTTTTCCTTTCAGAGGCTCCTTTTATCCTTTTGTCAGATCGTCTTTCTCTATTTTCAACACCTGCCCTGTCACTAAAAAAATAGACCCACTTATTTCTTTTAAAATTTTCCTCCTTTATGCCACTTTGCCTTAAAGCACACTCTGTTGTGTTTAGTTACTTTTGTGTTTATTCTAGATCAGTCTTCATTTCTGGAAAAAAAAAAAAAAACTCCTTCATTTCTAATTCTTACGTATATCTGTTACCACATCATATCGCTTCTGAGTTTTTCTAATTCTTGTTCTGTTATTCTTTCATGCCTTCTTTTTCTTGATGCCTTGTTTTGAAATAGTTACTATTTTAATCCATTCTGTGGGTATGTCATTCCAATGTGCTTTTATTTTTGTAGAAATCCTATTCTGCTTCTTCTCCCTTGTAGTAACTTTGTATTAAATTTTACCTTGTTACTTTTTTGGTCACTCATTTTTATAAGAAATTAGTTTTCCTGGACTTTCACTAGGGTGCGTGGTTCACGGTAGCTTTTCCAACCTCCCGGAAGGTTGTTACACTTCTCTGTGGTGTTCAGAAACATGGTGGCCTGTGTTTTGACTTTTCCTGGATCTGTTGTCCTCCTCCGCTTTTATCTGGACCTTCTCAGTTGTTGCTATCCTGCTTGACTTGTTTTGATTCTATTCCAAGCCAGTTCTTAGAGTGAGGCCCTGGCCTTGAAAAGAGTCCTTGTAGGTCAGTTTCAAGACTGAATGCAGGGGCTAGACTATTCCAGATCATTCAGTCCTTACCATGGATCCTTTGTACTCACTCAGTGCTGAATTGAATAAAACCTCTCTCAGTTTTAGCTGCTGTTCTCAAATTGGCCTGCTGAACTTTCTAGTATACTGCTGTTCGTTTTTGTTCTCCTCTTGTCCAATGTCAGATGCTCTCTTGCTTCCTTCTGCATTCTCCCACATAGATGTTGATACTGTGCAGATCTTGGGTCAAGTGGTTTGTCCTCACTTACTAAATTTGGTATTTGTGGGAATAGGTCGTCACCTAGTTTTGTGGAAATGTTGTCAATAGGTTTTTAGTTTTACTGTGTAGATGCTCTGTCTCATTTTATGTGAGGATTCAGAAATATTCAAAACAATGCCCTTACTGCTGCCATATTCCCAGGATCACTGAAACTATTTTAATTGGGTTTTTGCCATTTGCAACCAAGAGAGTATTGACTAATGCATTCCCCAATCATTTATCTCATTAAAAGATACATTAAGTACACTAACATCAAACCATTAAATTAAAAGAAAATAATGTAATGATAATTTTAAGTGTTTAGAGTTAAGTAGCATGCCAGTTGCTTAATTCTAAATGATTTACTGAAATTGAACAACACACTTGGAATTAAACTTTTTTGCTAGCTAAATTCTTTTTGTGGCTTTTAATTTTTTAGTGGCTCTTCCTGTTTTAAAGAAAAATGCCTAGCAGCAGATTTGCGAGTTTTCTTTAGGGTAAGGCCCTAGTTTTGCTAGGGCGTGTGCCTTATGCAGAAACCCTGGTGGCGTAGTGGTTAAGTGCTACAGCTGCTAACCAAAGGGTCAGCAGTTCAAATCCGCCAGGTGCTCCTTGGAAACTCCGTGGGGCAGTTCTACTCTGTCCTATAGGGTCGCTATGAGTTGGAATCAACTCGAGGGCACTGGGCTTACTGAGTGCCTTATGCTAATCAATAGATTTGCAAACACGAATTCAAATCATGTTAAATTACTTCCCTTACACAATTGTTTACAGCAGTGTTTCCCCCATCCATTGATTAACCAAAAGGAAATAAACCGAAACTTTCCTCTAATCCCATCCCTAAAGACCATGCTACAGGTGAAAAAACTTTCTAAGGAAGTGTTCAGTAACTGAACCTCCTCCAACATGATTCAAGATTGACCTGCTCAATATTAAATTAAGGCATATAATGCATTTTTAGCATAAAGTATGGATTAATTTTGAAAATTATTAATACTATTAATGAGAAAATGAGTACCCACCACAGTGCATTAATTACATTTGTGTGTGGCCTTTCTAGGCATGGTCTTGTAACTCCCACCCAGGTGATTGCTTGATAGGGTAAATGCAGCCTACCAACGGGATTGGCCAGTTTTGCCTTAAAAGAGAGCCAATTCCAGCACAGGGAGGAGGAATCCACCACCAGCAAGGAGGGAGAGATCAGCAACAGGAGACAATGTGGTGGGCTTCCCAACCCACAGAGAGAGGAAGCTGAGTGCCTTTGGGCAGAAACTGAGGGCCAGGAAGAGGTGTGCCTGCAAGCACAGCTGTGGAGAGGCTATCCTGACAGAAGAATAGTATCTTGAGTGTTCCTCAGCCTGAATTGTAACGTACTTTTTTTTTTTTTTTCTCTAATACACCCCATAATTGTGAGTATGGTCTGTGAGTTCTGTGTGGCCATTGCAATGAATTATTGGACCCAGTAAAGAGTGCTGTGGGAGTGTCTCAGTCATCTAGTGCTACTATAACAGAAATATCACAAGTGGACTTCTTTAACAAAGAGAAGTTTATTCTCTCACAGTCCAGTAGGCTAGAAGTCCAAATTCAGGGCCCCGGCTCCAGGGGAAGGTTTTCTCTCTCTGTCGGCTCTGGAGGAAAGTCCTTGTGATGCATCAATCTTCCCTTGGTCTGGGAGCATCTCAGTGCAGGAATCTCAGGTCCAAAGGATGTACTGTGCTCTCGGCACTGCTTTCTTGGTGGTATGAGGTCCCTGTGTCTCTCTGCTCGGTCCTGTCTCTTATTATCTCAAAAGAGATTGGTTTAAGACACTATCTAATCTTGTGGATCTCAGCAATATAACTGCCTGTAATCCATCTCATTATATTATAGTGACAGGATTTACAACACAGAGAAATCACATCAAATGACAAAATGGGGACCATCACACAATACTAGTCATCATGGCCTAACCAAGTTGACACATATTTTGGGGGGACACAATTCAATCTATGACAGGAAGGGACAGTTGGTGTCCAAATTGGTAGAGATGGCAGAGAGAGGAGGCATGCCTGACCTCCACCTCATGAGAATCAGCCTTGGGCTCTTAATCATGATTCTCCTTTCCCCTTGTGAATAAAAGGTCAGACACTGCCCTCAAGCTGTTTTTACACCAACTTTTTCTATTTTATTAAGTTATCACTTAAAGTAACTCAGAATAAAACCAAAAACACAAACCCGTTGTGGTCCAGTTGATTCCAACTCATAGCGACCCTATAGGACAGAGTAGAATTGCCCCATACGGTTTCCCAGGAGCAGCTGGTGGATTTGAACTGCTGACCTTTTGGTTTGCAGCCATAGCTCTTAACTCCTGCACCACCAGGGCTCCTACCTTGGAATAAAAAATTGAATTATCCGAAAGTCAAATCTTAAAACATACTGGAGAAGTAATTGCTGCTGTCTAACCTATTTTCTCTCAGTGGGCTGAAACTGTCCACCACCGCCATTTGTAAAGGAGACAGCTTGTGCAGGGCAAGTTTATAAGCCTCCATCATCTTAAAATCAGGAACATCTGAATAATATTGTGAGCAAACTAGAGAGCAAAGCCCTTGCAGTTGACTTACTAGCTCTGCTTATAGCAGTGAAGAAAATTCCATACTTGCAGTAATTTGATTGCAACAACTATAGATTAACCATTCACCAAATAGAAAAGTGAAATACATTATTATAGGGGGCTACTTCTAGGTTTTAAAAGGAGCTACACAGAGATATAAGAAATGACAAGACACTGCTCAGCCTCCACCACAACAGAACACTCCAAATACTTCTCAAACTGCACATGTCCCAATGACATTATCTCTTGAACCCTGTTATGGATTGAATCATGTTCCCCAAAAATATGTGTTGTAAATCCTAACCTCTATGCCTGTGGTTATTATCCCATTAGGGAATGGGCTGTCTTTGTTATGTTAATGAGGCAGGATTAACATGAGATATAAAAGAGATTAAACAAGCAAGCGAATAAGAGAGATGAGGTAAGATAGATGCCAAGACACATGGAGTTCTCCAAGGAACCAGGAAGCAGAAGCTGAAGAGACAAGCACTTTCCTCCAGAGCCAACAGATACAGAAAGCCTTCCCCTGGAGCCCACACCCTGAATTTGGACTTCTATCCTCTAAGCTGTGAAAAAACAAATTTCTGTTTGTTAAAGCCATCTGCTTGTGGTATTTCTGTTATAGCAGCCCTAGATAACTAAGATACACCCATTCTTTTATTTGCAGTGGCAGAACACTCTATAGCTTCTTGTTAACTTTGCCCATTTCACTCAGGGCAGAGCCTCACCCTTTTTTAAAGATTTTTGCAGCAACTACCGCAATAAAATGCTGCCTGCTGGGCCATCAAATTGCAATGCCTTGTGGAAAAGAAATGTGCACAGCTTTTCATTCACATTCCATATTCAATGTGCCAAATACTAGATAATTTTTATTTTAGGCCTGCCCATTAAACAAAAGTAGAAAGGTAATGGTGGAGAAAAAAGATTGAAACAATAGAAACTTTATACAATAAGAGTGGATTTTTCTAAATTTTTTTATTATAGAAAATGAAAAATATAAATCTTAACACTTTTAGGAAAAATACAGAAGGAAACGGGGCTTAATAGCAAGCAAATGACGTGTTATATTGCTTGACTTATTTTCTTCCATCTTAATGTACTGAATTATGTCAAAGACTAGTAGAAAATTTTTTTAAAAAGTTTTCTGATGCTATTCAATGAACACTAATTTCTGCCCAGGTATTTTGAACTAGCACATAGTAGAGTCTTTATAAACAATAAAAAAAAAAAAAAAACAATAGTGATTATTATTTCTATCATTACCACCCACAAACTTATCTGTATGCACTTTTTTCCTTTCCTCTCTCCCTCTACCCCCATTTCAGGAGAAGAAACATATCTTTTCCAGCCCAATCGATTTTGCATTCCATCTACTCTCACCTCTTAGGCCCTTGCGTCCTCACCTCTTCTCTCTGCTCGTTCTTTTCTCTGTGCTATAACCCTAATTTATGAGTCAGACTCGACTCAATGGCAACGTATTTGGTTTTTTGTTTTTGGTATAACCCTAATCAGTTCTTTTCTCTTCCAGGTCCTGCTTCTTGTTTCCCTTCTAACTACCACCCTACTTATGCTCCTTTCAAGGCCAAGCTGGCTGTAATTTCCCACCACGTATTCATTCCAGAGCTCACCAAAATTAATGGTTGGGCAAAGAAAAAGGAGCTAGCAGCACCTGGGATGCAATTCCGAGGTTGGATCACTCCCCAGCCAGATGGCAACAAGGCCTCCCCATCTCTGGCACTAAGTGGAGTATTGAAAGCCTCTGGCCTGCTGCAGCATGGCCATTACCAAGAACATCGTCTGTGGTGACTTGGAATGGATTATAGGTTGAAAAGGATGCAATGGTTTCTGTGATATCTTTGGCATCTGTGACATGTGGAGGAAACTAATTATAAGAACGTAGAACTTGCTTAGTTGTTGTTTGGGGGTGTTATTGATGCATTGAAGAGATAAAATGACAGGCTCAGTTCAGCCAATTAACCTAGTATGGCAAGATGGTAAAGTCAGAAGGCCCTCAGGGCAGCATTTACAGAAACCTTCCTCTCCTACAGACACAAAGAGGACCATGCTGAAGACCAAGCCAGGAACCTAGTTGCAAGGGTGAAGAACTTCATAGAAGGCTGTATTCACAGCTCCAGCAAGTCCCCTAAACTATTAGGACTTTAACAGGGAAGGTTTGGGACCCTGAGGCTAGAGGTAGGGATATCCAGGTGGATACACTCCAGAACATTGAACTCTCAGACTCTCCAGAACCCTCTGGGCCTGAAGAAGTAGCCCATTTACCCTTGTTAAAGGGTGGTAGCCCCTATTACATTGCCTAAAGACTATGCAGATGCTCAGTAAGACATTACCTGCCCTCCTCAAGCTCTGCCCTATTTTTTTCCTCTGGTTATGACCAATAATTAGGGTCAAGGCTCAGCATAGCCTCTGCTAATGGAAGAAAGAGGTTATTCACTGGACAAGCTTCAGGATATGGCTAATATGTACCGGGAGAATCCAGGTCAGCATTCTAGGAGCGATTCTTGAGAATGCTACCTCTGGAAGACCCAACCTAGACAAAGGTAGGCATACCTATGGATGACCCCAAATCAAGTATGGGCATAAAGAATAAACAAATATATTTGTAGAGTAATTAAATTTTAAAATAGAATGATTCCAATTTAAAATCTTGATTCCCACTGTCATTTTTGTCCTGTTAGCAAAAATAATCTGCAAGCAGTAAATACTTAATATTTGTTGAAAGAATTAAAGACCAGAAAATACGAAACCACACATAATTTTGTAATTGTAAAACATTTCCAAAATCTATCCTAATAGCAATACCAACTTTTTATAAATAAATACTTTTAAATTTAATTACATTAAAAAACAAATACATACTGTTTAAGAAAAACTTGGAGGAAAGTCACTCAGGCTACTTCAAGGAAAATGTGTCTGTTTTAAGGAAACCCATGGCAGCAGAGGACATAGGAATCATACAGAAACCCTGCATAGCATTTAACTGGGAATCGCAGGAAGATGAAACACAGCTCATTACCTGAAATGCTCCAACACAGCTCTGGGCCCATAATTATCTCACTGCCCCCTCAGCAGCAAGAGGCAATAGAACATATGCTTTGATGACTCAGCCGTCTTTGTCCCTGCTCTGCTACTCTTTACCACTGACCCACGTCCTCTGCATTTATACATATATAAAAAAAAATAGTATCTGCTTATTCCTAACTTTGTCTCCTGCCTCATGGTCTCTCTCTCTCTCTGTATCTTTTTTTCTTCTGCCTTCACAGCCAAGTGCCAAATCTCTATATACCTCACATTCACATGCTCAATAAGGTAGAATTGTATTTATCAGTGTCCTCTCTATTTGGGTAGAGTTTTTTGTACTGTACTTATCAGTGATTGGCTAGTTCTTATGACAGATTGGCCAGAGGGAAGAAGATACTTGCTTGATCATGGATTATTAATGATTGTATTAGCTAGATTAATGTTAGCTGCTATAACAAACATCCCCTTGCTGCTATGACAAATATCCATTGCTGCTATGACAAAAAATTTACTGGCTAAACACAGCAGAACTTGGTTTCACCTCAAATAATAGTCTAATATGATTTGTCATCAGGAGTCTCTCCATGAAGTTATTTAAGGATCCAGTTTCCTTGTCTTGGGGCTCTACTATAACCTAGGACTAGGATCTCAAAGGTTTTCTGAAATTAGCTGGAGAAGGTGAATGAAAGAGTGAAGAAGCTCCTACCCCCAACCCAAAAGTGACATACATCACTTCCACTTACACTGCAATGATCAGAGCTAGTTACATGGCCACACCTCAAGGCCAGGGAGTCCAGGAATTATAGCCCCTGGCCAGGAAGCTGACCTCAACACTAACTCCATGCCATGAAAGGGGGAACATAAATTTTTCATGAACAATTTGTAATCTCTGCACAATTTTTTTTAGTTTGTGTTGTTCATTCATTAATTTGTTCATTTGTTTTTAAGTGAAAAAGAAGAAAGCAGGAGTACTCCCAGAGCACAATTTATGTAAATTGAAGACAGTTTCTGTCTGGAACTAATTGGCATTATGGAGACTCCATTAAAATGAATTGTCAGGGCAAAACAAAATAAGAAAAGACAACTAAAAATGGCAAGAATTTTTACATCAAACCCTGGTTTTGTTATCAACTAGTTGTGTTTGGGGAGTGCTAGAGTTACCTATCAGAATTACCTAGGAAAGCAGTTTCTCAAATCACCCAGGGGCTTACTCTCTCCAGCCCCCACTCTAGCTGATATTGTAGCATGCCTGCCATATCAGAATTCATGGGGAAGAGAGTGAACATGTAGTTTGGAAAAGCTTCATATGAGATCTAGATAACCCACTCCTACTCCACTATTCCCAAACTAGATTAGAGTCATTGGTCTAGATTAGGTCTCAGATAACATTTCAATTCCTTTCTAGCTTAGAAGTTTCAGAAGTAATGAGATTGTGTGTGCTATAAAAATTCTTTGGAAAATCATTATGAGACTATATACCAAACCAAAGACAAACCCACTGCCATGGAGCCAATTCCAACTCATAGCAAACTATTGGACAGAGTAGAAGTGCCCCATAAAAGAAAAAAAAAAAAAAAAGTTTCCATCAAGTCGGTCCGACTCTTAGTGACCATATAGGATTCAGAGTAGAACTGCCCTATAGGGTTTCCAAGGAGTGGCTGGTTGACTGGAACTACTGATCCTTTGGTTAGCAGCTGAGCTCTTAACTTCTGCGCCACCAGAGCTAGCAAACTACTCCATTAAAAAAAAAAACCATAGGGGTTTCCAAAGATGGATCCCTGCTGGCCTAGTGGCTAACAGCTCGGCTGCTAACCGAAAGGTTGGCTGTTCAAATCCACCAGCTGCTCCTTGGAAACCCCATGAGGCAATCCTAGTCTGTCTTTATAAGCTGCTGTGAGTCAGAAACCCTGGTGGCATAGTGGTTAAGTGCTACAGCTGCTAACCAAAGGGTCAGCGGTTTGAATCCACCAGGCATTCCTCCGAAACTCTATGGGGTCCTATAGGGTCACTATGAGTCAGAATCAACTCAACGGCCCTGGGTTTGTTTTTTGCTTTTTTTTTAATGAGTCGGAAGGGTTTTTTTTTTTTTTTTGGTAATTTTATGGAAACTGGTTGCCACATCTTTCTCCTATAGAGCAGCTGATAGGTTGGAACTGCCCACTTTTGATTAGCAATCGAGCTCTTAACCACTGCACCACCAGGGCTTTTTATGAGACTATAGAAAGAACTATAAAGCAGTAAAAAAAAAGAAGAAGAAGCAATCCAAACAAAGTGGGCAAAATATATGGCCAGAAAAAATGTCAGTGGCTGATAAATACATGAAAAGATTATAAACCTCACATATAACTAGAGATATGCAAATTACCACAGTAATGAGATTCAATTATTTACCCAGCATATCACAGCACATCACAATTATGAAGTTTGATAATAAATAATGGCAAGGATGTGGAAAGCAATGTAGTAGTATCTATTAAAATATTAAATGTGTGTAGAAATGACTCAGCCATTTTCACTTCTTAGTACACAGTAGAAATACCTATGTAAAAGGACACACGCACACTCCTAGATCTGTATTACAATGTTAATTATAATAATAAAAAGTTTAGAAACCACCTGAATGTTCATCATCATAATATTGCTGGATATCTAAGGTACACTGTTGACTGGAAAAAAAACTAAACACTATGATACTTTTTTAAATAAATATTTTTAAAATACACAAAACAATATACTTCCAACAGTTTCTATAAAAAAATGTAAATGCATCAAAAAAGTCTGGAAGGATCTCTGGGGAAGAGAGAAGAGGGAGCAAGGATAGAGAGGTGGTCCAAAAAGAAACTTTATATTTCCCTGCGGAGTTTTACCTTTTTAAAAAAAGGAAAATGCATTCATGCCATGTATGTACAATATTTAAGACAATTTTTAAAAGAAGTATATTTTAAAAAATTATTTGGAGGTTCCTGCCCTGCACACCCAACCTTCTCAGGGAATGTGTCTCGCCCACAACCCCTGCTGAAAATAATCATTCCCTCGTTCAGCATGTATCTAGTGAGGACTTGCTATGTGCTGGTTCTTGGTTCCTGGGTAGTATGAATGGTTAAGCACTTGACTACTAACAGAAACGTTGTTCGTTTGAACGGACCCAGAGACGCCTAGAAAAAAAGGCCTGGCTACCTGCTTCCAAAAGGTCATAGCCTTGAAAACCCTATAAAGCATAGTTCAACTCTGCAACACATAGGATCACCATGAGTTGGAAATGACTCAGTGTTAACTGGTTTGGTTTTGCTATGAACTAGGCCTTGTTCAACCTAGGCGAAGAGGATACTGCTGTAAAAACCTGCTCCATGTTCTTTGTAAACTTGTTCTTCTTTTCACTCCCTCAACCTATAACTTTGACTTGCATGTGGCTTTGGCTTTAAAGACAATGTCACGCAGTTGTATGAGCGTAGGCTGTGGAGTCAGACTGCCTGGGTTCAAACACCAGTCCTGCTACATTCTTTGTGCAAGTTATTTTACTTTTCAATATCTGTTTCTTTGTCTGTAAAATGGGAATGACAATAATCTATATCATATAGTTGTGAGGAATAATGAGTAAGAATATGAAAAAAAGCTTAACACAATAGTTGATACACTCTTAACAATTATTGTATATTATTATCAGTATTTCAAGAGCCAACCACAAACTAACTGGTGTCGGTTCAGTTCATTTTGGGGTTCTATCCTTCCTTATCATATTCACAAATGGGCACAAGATTATCCTCTACCCTGGCCTCAAAGGCCTTACATGATCCAGACTTGATCTACCTCCTCTGATCTCTCCAAGCTCACCTTGGACCACTTGTTAAAAGTAATTTACATAGAAAAAGAAACAGAAAAAAAAAAGCATTCTGGCATTTGTTATACCCAAACCCAGTGCCGTTGAGTTGATTCCAACTCATAGCTACCCTATAGGACAGAGTAGAACTGCCCCATATAGTTTCCAAAGAAAGCCCCTTCTAAATTGCCGACTCCTTGGTTAGCAGCCATAGCACTTAACCACTACGCCACCAGGGCATTTGTTGTAAGACCTGGTTATTTTTCCTGTGTGGACAGTAGTGGTTCAGTGGGAGAAGTCTCACCTTTATGGGGGAGTCCTGGGTTTCATTCCTAGCCAATGCATCTCATGTGCAGCCACCACCCATCTATCAGTGAAGGTTTGTACGTTGCTATGATGCTGAACAGGTTTTAGAGGAGCTTTTCCAAACTAAGATGGGCTAGGAAGAAAGGCCTGGTGATCTTCTTCTGAAAATCAACCAGTAAAGACCCGCTGGAACACAATGGCCCGATCTGCAACTGATCATGGGGATAGCACAGGACCAGCAGTGTTTCATTCCATTGTGTATGGGTTCGCCATGAGCCGAGGGCCCACTCAATGGCAGCTAAAAACAACATTATTCTTATATTTTAAACCCATGAGATTCCTCTCACTTTTCTAAATAAGTCCTTTTTTTTCCCTTGAACCATTCCTGTTTGTTGCAACCAAAAAAACACTTCAGGAAATGGATCACATGGAAGATATCCTCACACTCAGTGGTTGTGCACAAGTGTTACAGAGATGACATATACACACCTATGCTAAAGAGAAGTACAGAGCAAGAGGCCCAGGTCTTGTGTTCACGATTCAAGATGACAAAAATGTTCTGGTACTCAGATGCAAAATCCAAGCACCTTTGTGTGAGAATCTGTTTTATTACCTTTCTAAATTCTATATTCATTAAATTGGGCCCCGAGAGGACTTCGATTTTGCAATATCATGTTAGTTACAATGTTAACCTGAAAATCAAAACCGTATTTTTTTCAACTATTCTATAATTCTAATTTCTCAGAAATTTAAACTGGGCTTCCTTGCAGTCTGATGAAGTGAATATTTTGGTCTGTTTTCTGCGATGATAGGAATGATTTGGGCATCCCCTATCTGTTCAAACATACACACAACTTGTTCCATGGCAATTTGGCCCTCATTGTGAAGAAATAAAACACTTCTCCTCAGATTCTGCAGTTGACAGCTTCTCTGCCTCAAGGACATTGTCTATGTCTTTTTTAACTCAATCAGCTCAGCAACACACCAGGGCCCTGCACAGACAGATGCTTCATAAATGCTTTTGGATCGACTGAGATAGCCAGAAAATGCGATGTGTTGCCTCCCTACTTCACCTGCTGCCTAAAGCAAATGAAGAATCCGTTTTTTTTTGTTTGATTGTTTAGGGTTTCTTTTGGAAGAGTCAGTTGGTGGCGTGGGGGGGAGAAAAATTGGTAGGAACATGTTGGGAAAAAGAATGATTAAGGTAGAAGTTAGATGCTGAGCCTGGCATTTAAAATAGTAATGAAATTTTCTGAGAAGAATCTCACTAAAATCCACATGTATTCAGATAATCCCACAAGGAAATATTACAGGTGATAAATTGAGCACAATCCCATTCTCCCCAGGTTCCTAGGAACACTTCATCTGTCTCAGTGTGCCAGCCAGAAACCAAAAAGACGGTGGTGAATTAATAACTGCACATTTTTAGGATTTAATGAAACATTTATAGACTATTTCAGACTCATAATGAAAGTTATTACCCTTTGGTTGGTAAGTGTGGCCTCCAGGGGACAATAACGTTCTATCACCTCCCAAAATTCTATAAAGTTATTAGTTATCTCCTGCGGGAAACCATCCTCTATTGACAAGAGATAGGGAGGATAGTCTAATAGCTGAAATGATTCTATAAATAAATTTCAAGTAGAAATCTTTGTTGGAGTCAGTTATGAAAATTGGAATTTAAAAATTTGTTTTTATAGGACTTTCAAAATTATAGTCGAGTATTGCTGAATTCCATGGAACATCAAAACCAACTCCATTCCCATCTGGCAGGACATGTGATTATGAATTACAGCCATTTAGGAGGAAATAAATGAAAATGAAATGGGGTACTTCTTGTCTTAACTAACGCTCTCCTCTCGT
Source organism: Elephas maximus indicus (assembly GCF_024166365.1). NCBI lineage: Eukaryota > Metazoa > Chordata > Mammalia > Proboscidea > Elephantidae > Elephas > Elephas maximus. The sequence continues at coordinate 81,583,896 of NC_064824.1, read as the reverse complement.
ATTCTCTTTTTATAAATGCCTGTCAAGCTAATAAAATGCAAGTGAAAATTAAAACCCTAACAAATGAATATTGCTTTTCTAAATGAAATAAATTATATTTAATATGATGTTTCCAAATATGTGAACAACTTTAAAACAAAAACTGAAAATATACCAAAGCAAAGTTATATGTGTGTAGATATACATACACACGCACTAAAAAAAAAAAAAAAAAAAACGTTGCCAGCAAGTGGATTCCAACTCATAGCAACTCTAGGACACAGTAGAACTGCCCCCCTAGGGTTTGAACTGCCAACCTTTTGGTTGCACCACTAGGACTCCTACACACACACACACACACACACAGAGAGAGAGAGAAAGAGAGAAGTCTTTAAAGCCTTTTTTGTGAGATGGAGAGGAGTATATATAAGGTAAATTGCTCCATCTGCTGGCTCTATTTGGAAACAAGCTCCAAGGAAATTTGTTAAGAATTGAAGACCCTTTTTTTAGGTTACCGCCACTTCCCAGGCTACCTCCAAACATCAACAAGAAAAAAAAAAAGCTACATCCAATTAAAAATGTCAGCACACCCCCATTCGAAACCTTGAGAGTCCACTAGGAAGCCCCTGAAGTTGTACAACTAACAGAGTTCAGTTAACATCTCAGTCTTACCAAGTGCTTCTCTGCCCTGCTACTAACATAAAAAAAAAAAAAAATACTGAGATAAAAAGCAGTAAAACCCATGTGATTGTCTACTCCAAATTCCACAACAAATATGGAACTCTGACACTGGAAAATCCAAAGGCCAGTCACATAAACATTCACTGGGCTCACAGTATTCTGGGTTCATACTTTGGTAAAAGAAGTTCATGAGTCAGCAAATGTGTAAGTCCTTTAGCCAGCCTAATGATAAAAGAACACAACAACAAAAAAAATCCATTGTCATCAAGTCCATTCCAACTCATACATTAGAACTGCCCCATAAAAAAAAAAAAAAGCCCCGTAGAGCTCCCAAAATTATAATCTTTATGGAAGCAGACTGTCAAATTTTTTTCCTGCCAAGCAGCCAATGGGTTCAAATCATCAACCTTTTGGTTAGCACTTTAACCACTGTGCCACCAGGGCTCCTTGCCTAATGCTAAGTAACAGGGAATAAGTTTGAATACAGTTTAATAAAAAGAAGGGCATCTCCAGATTTGGAAGTGTAGGCCTGTTCGGTTCCCCACCTGTAAGCTGGGCTTCATAGCTACTTTTCCAAAGCTTTGACCTAGCTCTCTTTAAAGACCTAGATCTGTACATACCTAACAGCTTTCAGCAATATCACTTATTTTATCCTTTAAAATATAAGAATTTGTCCTATATCCTCCTTATAGACTAGTCCTTTTTCAGAGCCCAGTATTATATTATGCTTTTCTCCCTAACTGTCCAGTTAGGTGAGATGGGGGAGGTGCTATCTCAAAACTCTTGAAAATTATTCAGTATTAATATTCACTCTCTTTACTAATTTTTCTAACTTGGTCAATAGTTGTTATATGTGAAACATTTTATCCTTGTTCCATTTACTGCACTAAAACACAACTTAAAAAATTCAATTACAAGTTCACATGAATGATTTGAACTTTGGTTTTGTTGTTTATGGTACCTCTAGAACTCATCAACTGTGCAGCATTCAATACAGGCAACATATTACTCTCTACACGGTAATAGCTTCTTGTGAGGCTTTGGCTTAGTGTAGGATGGCAGTTTATCTGTAAAATCCTTTTCTTTCCTAGCATATTTTTCATGTTGTGAACCTGAATCATTTTTCTATTCTATTACGAAGTAGTAAAGTAACTTGTGTCTTGTTGCAAACAAGAAAATCAACTTATCTTTTGAAGGAGTCCAAGTTTTATATTGAATGTAAACTATTATGCTCAGTTTTCCAACTGGATGTGACAATGTAGGGCAAATGTTCTTGACAATGATTACATTCAAGGTGATTTTATCTTTCCCAAAAAGCAAGTTATATTTAGAGATTACTTTGGGGAAAGAGGTAACTTTTTCACTTAGCATTTCCCTCAATCCTGATGTTTTCTTTTTCTTTTCTTTTTTAGTATTTATTATGTGAACCCTCCCCAATTTTCAGTGTTTCTTGGATACAAAATTCAACCCAACAATTTAAGAAATGAAGATATCTTTCTGTAAGGAGCTTATAACCTAACAAGGAAGACAAATGCAAAAATAGCTATTACAACACAGTATGATAGAAAGAATACTAGAGACATACACTGAGTGCAGAGGCCGTCACTGCATCCTTTAGAGACTGGAAGAGGCATCAGAGAGGAGGTAGCTTGAGTGGGCTAACCTTTGAAGAGTGGACAGGAACTCACCACTTGGTGAAGGAGAGGTGGGAAGGGATTTCAGACAAAGAGAGGGTGTGTGAAAAACTCAAGATGTAAAAGAATGTGGAAAGTTTCTTTTTTACAATTCCCAGTTCCTGTGACATTTTGGATGAAAGTGCCACGTGGAAAACCGTTTTCCTAATAATGTGAAATACAAGACTCCATACAAGCTAAGCTTTAAACAAGTTTAAAGCTTTATAAATGACATACCTTACAGAAAATATGTCTTCAAATACGAAATGTTTATAACCAAAGAGAAAAATTCAGCTACATTTTATAAATATTTCCATTTTTCTATACATGATCAGCCTAGGAGGGTCCCTAAAAGAATAAAGAGGTGCCATAGAATATAGTGGGATAAAACAACATCAGAAAGAACAGCATAGGCAAATTTAGTATAGGATTTAGCTGGCGAAAAGCTTTGCTTGGTACTTGAAATAATCAGTAGTTGGGTTGAATAACAGGTCTGTAACCCTGTCAATGACTTTATTTCCTAAAAGAAAATATGTAGGTAATTAGGTGTTCATTTTTCTTTTATTAGGATAGACATCACTGGGAATTTCTGCATTTATTTTCATAGGAAGTTTCACCTGATTCTCAGTTTGTGGCAACCCCTGCAGTTGAGATTTAATAATAAGGAAATGAATAGAATCGTGGTCTAAACACTCCTGGAAATAAATGCATACACTTTAGTGCCACTGAGTGACAGGAAGATTTGACAACTTAGGGCATGGGGGCCACATGTTTGCACTGCATGAGATACATTGGCAGCGTTTATGAGCGTGACATCTGCATCTAATTTCCACCAATTTTCCCTATGAGTGTACTGGAAGGGGAGGGGGTGCAGAAGTAAGTGTATTTCAAACACATATGTATTTTACTTTTATTATGAAAATTGCAAACATATACAGAAGAATAGAGATTATAATGCGCTTAGACAGGTTTGTTTCATCTATAACTCCACTCATTCCCCCAATACTCTGGATCCTTTCCCCAAGGCAAATCCCAGATATCAGATTACTTTATCTATAAAATTTTTAGTATATATCTCTAAAAAATGGCTTTTTAAAAAAAGCACTATACTATCAAAAGACATTTTAAAGGTATTAGAGAGTAAAATTTACATGTCTTTTATATCTAATTTATGTGTTATATAATCGCTAAATAATTTCCAGAATCATATTATCTTTTTCCTTTTTTCATGAATGAAAAAAAACTCTTACTAAACAGACTTTCAATGATAAAGTGTTTGTTGAATGATAGAGGAAAAAAAGGTCATTAGTTCTTAAAATATATTGTGAATGTCAAATAGAAATGCGTGTTTTTTTATTCTTCTGACGAGCCTTAGGATTGGCAGGGTTTTGTGGGCTACTCATAGAACAGAATCCAGAACTCCACTTTCACACAGAAGCCAGAGAAGTTGGCAGAACCTCAGATCAGAGTGGTTTCATGAGGGCTCTGGGGAGTTGACACTAGAGGCCAAGAGTCTCAGCCCCAGCAAAAACCTCCACTATAAGTTTGGAACAGAATTGGTGGAGCCACTCTCTTTAAGGAGCCAAATGGGCTTGAACTGAAGAGCAAAGATTGTTCCCTAAAAGATATGAACTGCATTTGTTGAAGTATTGTGGACAAAATTCATATCTGCTGCATATGTTTACATGTTTATTTGATTAAGGCTGGAATGGATGTTATATGGCAGAAAGAAACTCCCTCCTCCCTCTGCTGTCCTCTGTGTGTTTGTTAAGGTTGTGTGTCAACTTGGCTGGGCCATGATTCTCAGTGGTTTGGCAGTTATGATGTAGCTTGACAGTTACGTAATGATGTAATTACATCCATGATGAGATCTGATATAAAGTAATCACTTCCATGATGAGGGACCTGCTATGAACAGCCAATTAGTTGAAAGGGAGTTTCTTTGGGGTGTGGTCATGCATCCGATATATATGGACTTTCTGCAAAGGCCACTGTCTTTTTGTTCTGCTCTGGATCCTGCATTTGTCTTGTCATCATCTGGTCTCCAGTTCTTGAGACTTGAGCCTGCTGTCTGACCTGCTAATCTTGGGTTTGTCAGCCCCTACAACTACACGAGTCAGAAGAACCCTCCAATCTGACGCCTGACCCATGGACTTGGGACTTTCCAGCCTCCACGACCATGTGAGCCATTTCCTTGATATAAATCTCTCTCTCTCACCCCAAGCCCATTGCCGTCGAGTTGATTACAACTCACTGTGACTCTATAGGCGTAGAGGAGAACTGTCTCAAGGGTTTCCAAGGATTCAAACTGCCAACCTTTCGGTTAGCAGACAAATGCTTAACCACTTCAACACCAGAGCCTATATGTGTGTGTGTATATATATCTATATACACACACACACTATATATTATATACACTTCGCTGATTTTTCTTCTCTAGGGAACCAAGCCTAAGGCACCCTGCAAGTCCGTACAGCATACTAAAAAGGGTTGAGAAACACTGGCCTAAGACATAAAAAAAAAAAAAGAGTTGTAAATATGTATGGATGATGAATATATACATCATATCTTGTGTACAATGAATTAAATTGTACTTTGACAACTTTAACCCAGTATTCAATTTTAAAAAGTGAAATGTTCTCACCTTGTAAATTGATATTTTGGAGCATGTGGAATTGGCTAAGTATTAAAGTAATAGTTCTCTCAGCCCTGCTTTGAGGACACCAGGGAGTTATAATAGAAAGCTTATTGATCTATGACTTGGTTTTTATATTAATGCATCACTGGACCCACAGATCATACAACGGATCTATAGATGAAATCACTGTAACTGTTTGTTTGATTGTCCTATAGATTCGAACTCCATGCAAATGGGAAAAGAAAAGATGTGGCATCAATAAAAACAGCCATTTAGAAGTATTTTTTAAAACAACTGCTAGAGACAAATAAGAGCCATAAATTGCAGAGGTGAGTTAAATGAATCTTGATGTGATGGGAGTCAGGGATTCGCCAGGAGGAGGATAGCAAAAAGAGAGGGAATAGACCTCTGTGTATAATTAATCTCCCCAACCTGATGTCCTTGTCTCATTGGAAAACAGGTACCATGGTGTCTTATATTGAGTGTGGTTCTTTCTCTGCCTTTCTCTATTATAAGGGAAAATGAAAATACCAAAAGTGAAATCTTGAAAATCCACCAAAAAGACATTGTATGTATTTTTTTGGGGGGGGGTAGAATTAATTTTAGATGAAGAATCAAGAGAAATGTGCTCAGATCTGACACTGATTCTTTCCCTATCACAGCAAATTTTCCCCAGTTGTTCACAGGTAGAAGAATTTCAGGCAGCTGAAGGTGACTGTATGAAAGCTTAGTTCTTTGGCCTGCCTTTCTTGCTATATTGGGCCTCCTGCTGGGCTTTTCCATCAGATTTCTCTATCAGCAGGACTATATAGGATTAGCCAGTTTTATAGGGTTCTGAATCTCCCCTTTGCAAAGAGCCAGGTGAGCCCATTAAAGGTGCCATCTGTTTGAGTCTTCATTTACTCATTGATCAATATTTATTCTATTGAACATCTACTGTATGCCAAGAACTCTGTTTGGTGCTGGAAATACAGACATAAACGAGACAAGCATGGTCTCTGTTTTAATGTGGCTTACAAATTCACAAGGGAGGTAATTTCAATTGTGATATGTGTTACAAAGGAAACTAGAAAACAAAACAGGGGAGTCAATTATAAATGTAATATGTACTGCAAAGGGAAATAGTAAAAGGAAAAGTACAGACCAATGCTTTTGATCCTATAGTTGCAATTCATTAGTGGATCTTGAAATCAATTTAGTAAGTTAAGTCGAACATGCTTTTATTTAACGGAACAGAAACGGGATAGAAAGGAACAGAAAAATAAATATAGAATGTATCATATGTAATAATGGTACATATTATCTCAAGAATTAACACATATGCTGAGTTGGAATGGGGAAAAAAATGTATCTCTTACTATGGATCACGGAGGAAAAATTTCAAGGCCATTAGTTGGAACATACCATGGAGACTATAATAGACATGCCTATTGTTGTCTGTTACAACCAGAGTTACTTCTATAATGCCTGCCATACACATCTTCATGACCTTACTGCCACAATTCTTCAACATATATGACTAGACAGAATGGGCCCCTGAGCCAAGTGCAGTCAGTGTATTACAAATAATCAATGAGATTCCTCAGGAAGGATTTTGGAATTGAGGCGCTGGAAGTCTGAGCCAGTCAGATATGAGTATTTGAGATTAAAGCTCATGTAAAGCCAATGATGAGTTGGCCATACAGGTCCCTATTCAAGAAAAGAAGCTCAGGAAGCTGACTGAGAGATAAAAGAATGGAGAAAACACCCAGACAGAAAAAAAAAGTCAGAGCAAGGAATCACGGTTCTTGACTTTAGATAAAATCCAACTCTATTTATTCTTCTCAGGTTTTGTAAGATCTCAGCATTTTTCATTGAACACCTATCTCTTCAAAAGCTATTTGAACAGGTTTTTTTTTCTTACAGCTAAAAGAGTCACCCTCGAAAAAAATTGGTATAAATTTTATTTCACCTACTTGTTTTCTTTAATGTCAGTGATAATAATGTAGCCACCAAAAAACAAGCCGAATAACACTTGTTTAAAGAGATCAGTGAAAGAAAACTAGTCCTTTAGTCAAGGAGGCTTTGCAACCAGGTCCTCAATCATTTATAGTCTATCTAATATCCAGATGAAGAATTTTCAGCCGTTTAGACTGCATCCTCCCATTATAAATGATTTTCCACATTGGTTTTGCAGTATTCTCAGCACTCCAGTGATCCGTTTTTAGATACATCGCAGAGAAACTGGCCCCCTTCCAGGTCACTCCTATGTTAATGACACATCAACAATAATCTGAATGAACTAAACTGAGAGATTCTGTGTTTGCAACAGAGCTTGTCTGTTGCCTTCATTGTGAATGGCACAATGGCTCAAATATGAAGATGCCACTGATAGATGACACCCTTGTGTTCATTCACTCTGAGCTTTTTTTGCTGCTTGAACTTGATTACAACTGACATTCATTGAGGAATAAAAAAAATCCATGCTCCCTTTAGTCATTCAGATACATAATGAGTTTCAACAAAACAAGTAGAATCCAAGACTCTGCATCACCCAGAGAGTGCCCTTGAAATGAAGCCTTCCCTTTTATTAGAACTAAACGTTACCAAGTGAAGAGGAAATCTATAAATATGTACGCTGGCTGCAGTTGAAGCTTCAGAGTTATCCTATTTTTCCCATGCTTCTGAAATGTAAAGATGTCAGAATACAGTGAGTACAATATAGAAAATGTTTTCTCTTAAAGGTAGGGGATGGGATGGGGCAGGGTGTGAATTAGTTCCAAATTAGTAAAGACAAATTTTTCAAGTTCACTTCTGAAAATAATTCTTGTCAATCTGAAAAAAAGGAAGTGCAAATATAAGCACATAAAATAAAGAATACAAAACTATAAGAAAGAAGAAGGAAAATCAATCCAGACAAAGAGTTATGGTCTGATGGACTAGACAGTTGCATCACAGAGCTTGGCCGGGTAGGCCTTGATGCTAATATGTCCAAGATTAGAAGTCTCTACCAGCCAGTCAGTTCCCGCCACGCCTTCTAGATTCCAAGTATACTAACCATCTTCCAAACACACGTAAGGATGCTAAAAGGGAGTAAAAACTCAAACCTAACCCCTTACCGAAGACCCAAAGCAACATCTCAGTGTGTAAAGAACAGCCAATTATTGTCAGCACAAAATAAAGGTTTATAATTGTATTCATCATTTGCTAAGCATCAGTAAGAGTCTAATATTGTTTTCTCCAGTCTAATAGCTAGTTAAATGAAGAGCTCAGATTAGAACCCATGGCTCTGTTATATGTTACTAAATATTTAAAACATGTAGAACAGCACAGTTTTCCCATAGAACACTTGGCATTTCTTGATAGAAGGGCAAAGGCAAGTACAGTATCATAATTAGCAAATAAGAAACAATGGAAGAGCAAATGGTGCTTGAAAAGACATTGACAATAACTGAGTCCTCGGAGAAGACTGAAAAGAGCCCATCAGATTTGCTAAACAGTAATACAGGAATAAACTGAAAAGCAAAGTACACTTTTAAGATGAAATAATATACATATGGAAACTATGCACTTTCTGTTGCAAGAAAGAAAGCTGGAAAACTGCTCATACCCTTTGCCTGATGCAGGAAATCTTGTAAATCTGTTTCCAAACATTAATCGTTCAGGTTCATCGTCTCAATTTCTCCCATATCATCATAACAACTGTGTCCTATTTTTTACTTAGTATTTTTCTTTAAATTGAACTTAGTTTTTTCCTATGCAACAATATCCTTGAGATCATAAGTTTGATGTGTTAATTATATTTTACTGATACACATTAAAATAAATGCTTATTTATTGTTTCATTTTTTTTTATCACCTACTTCATGTTGAGAAATACTAACAAGAAGAAAAATGGTGTCTTTGATCAGGAATTGTCAAATGCAGAAAGTTTTCCCTAGTTCCTAGCAGGAAAGAGTGTCTACAGTTTGCCCTCCTCTAGAAGAATCATATGCCCTAAAAGTGAAGTCCAACAAACACGAGCACCTATTCCATGTCAAGTCCTGTACTGTGCCCTGATGGTACCAAAGACATAGTCCTTGCTTTCCAGGATCCAAAAGGTAATGCAAAGTGAATAAATTCGCTAGGAAAAAATGCCCACTTTGTCTTAAAGAATATTCCTGTTATGACCAAACCTCTGCAGCCACTTCCTGCTGTGACTGATTATAGTATAAATGAGGACAGAGCTGTTTCCTGACAAAGTCGATTAGGGAGCATAGAATCAAATTTTCCCAAAAAGGAGCCAGGCAGGAGCAATCCTGTATGATATATTAAGTTCTAAAACAGCTAATGAAATAATGTGTACAACAGGAGTATAATTATACAAATATATGCATATTTATGCATAAAGTAAAGATAGAAGAAAGTACACCAAAATACTAAAATATTAACAGTAATTATCTCTGCATGTTGGAATTACAGGTGAGATTTATTTTCTTATTTATGCTGTTTGTGTTACATAAATTTTCTTCAACAGTTTCTCTGGAGTTCTCTGATTCCTTTGGATATCAGAATAAAAATCTGTTTGTATTTTAGTCTTTGATTCCCATTTACTTAAGATTTTTATAGACTTTTTTTGTTGTTATTTTGTTTCTATTAGTTTTTTTTTATTCAAAGGCTGCCTCCCTTGAAAGTAAGAAGGGGCAAGGCTTTTTTTTTTTTTTTAAAGTTTTAAAGGCCTCACTATTTCCTGCTTCATAGCTCTGCATTTCCCTCTGACCCAAATGCATTTCCCTCATGTCTGTATGTGAAATCTACATCTATGAGGTCTTCCATGAAATTCAAAAGTTAGAAGCAATATCTTCTCCAGAATAAAAGCAATTTCTTCTTCTTCTGAAATTCTATAGCAACTTATTTATAACTTATTTATGACAATAATTTTCTATTCTATGTTCTGTTATAATCTGCAAAATATACCTATTATAGCCTGTTACATAAGCACCATTTGTATTTTTTAAAATATTGTCTTAAAATGAACATATTTGAACATGAAAAACAGAATCCTAGAGACCTTAAAGAGCACCTCATTCAACCTACTTTGCAAATGGAGAAACTGAGGCTCAATGATGTGATTTAGTATTCCAGTATGCACAGTGAGTTAGACCTAGCAGCAAGACAAGACCCCAGGCTCCATCCAGGATCCTAGGCCCTATTCTTTCTATTTACACTGAATTGCACCTACTTGGGATTAATGGTTACATATTTTTGCTAAATTAAGTGGCAAACTTTGTCAACTAAAGAGTTTCACATTTCTTTTCCCCAGTGAGTTAATCAGATATTTGATGATTTTACCTGGCACAACATGAGGCAGCCACGAATTGATTGCGGTTTCTTTTTTTTTTTTTTTTCTCTTTCTCCCTGTTCCCACGTGCACTCTGTTCCAGCCCACAAGAAGAAAAATGGTCCATAAATCTGGATACCAAATGAACAAAAACGAAGATCTTTTTTTAATCTGGTTTTTTCCTCCTTGACTTTTCCTAGAGTTTCCTAGCATGATAGTTAAAGTTAGTTCTTGTCTCTACCTACCCATCCCCAATCATTTCATTTCAGTGTTGGTAAAGCACAAATCCCTTACTTTATTCCCAGCTGAACAATGCCAATTTCCAAATCTATCAAGGAATTCTCTCAAAAATTTTGTGGGAGAGGGTTTATATAGTTCATTAAGGACTTTACTAAAGGGTGTCCTCAACTTTCATTCATCCAACACTTTCCTACATTACACATTAACCACTCAAGAATATCTTCCACACATAGAATCCAGACTTTTAACAATGTCAGATAAACATACAAGACAGCTAGTAACAGTGCAGCTTTTCGTTCTGTTTCTTTACAATCATGCAATCATTTCAGTAATGTATTCTATTTCCCCTCAAGTATGGGAGATGGGAGAATAAAAATAGCCATACAGGTCTGGTATACTCAATGCAATTGAGGAAAGAACGGCAATATCTAGGTATACAAATATTTAGTCTCAATCAGATACTCGTTGACTTTAGAGAGACCCCGTGGTTTTAATTGTGATGGAAAAGAAGAAAATTAAAGGATAATATTTTCTTAAAGGGAAAATGTAACTAGGAATTTTATAATAATGTTTCAAATATCTGGGAATGGAAATCTCTTTATAACACCTAAGTCTTTCTCAGATGCCACTCAGGTTCCAGTAAATTATCTATTAATTCTATTTGACTTTTTGTTCTTGGATAAAGGAACTTCCTGCTGCACCAGCTCCCTGGGGTTTCTGTCCTTTCTAAAATATTGGTTCTTTCCCCCCTTTTGTGCAGAAGCCAAATGATTAGCTTCAGGCTCATGACTGATTTCCCATTGTTCCATTCACTCTAACCTCTCTTCATGAGCCAACGATCCGGACCCCAGAGGGATTTGTCACAGTTCTCCAATTCTCTTTCTCCCTCAGCAGCAATTTTTGATTTGATTTGTCTTTTTTTTTTTTTTATGAAAAGAAAAATTCTCACTTTAACCCTTCCTTTTTAAATTGTCCTTTGGTTACAAGACAAGGAAATGGCCTTAATTTCTTGGAACTCATGCAAGGTTGACAGCGCACGCTGGTGTTCATTTCTTTTTGTTACAACCCAGAGAAGTGGAAATGATACTCTTAGAAATGGTGTTGCCTTTCAAACTATATTTGAATCTATTCACCACACTGACAACCTTCAGTTTGACTCTATCATAGAATCTATCTTTCAAATCACCTACAAAGTAAGCACAATCAACAATTACTGAAAATTTTCTGTAAAGGAAAGCAAAAAATGATACTTTGATCTCAAAGAAATGGTGTGACTTTCAAGTAATAAAGTACATCCAATGGTGGACAAAACATAGTCATTGAAATCTTTCTAAATGAGGAACTTTGTTGTTATCATTTGTCACATCAATAATAAAAATAACAGTAGCTCTTCTTGAGACTCTTCCATGATTGTAGCAGTATACAGAGTCTTTACAACACTCTGTAAGGCATATGAAGCCTTGGTAGCATAGTGGTTAAGAACTACACCTGCAAACCAAAAGGTTGGCAGTTTGAATCCACCAGCCACTCCTTGGAAACCTTATGGGGCAGTCCTACTCTGTCCTGTAGGGTCGCTAGGAGTCAGAATCAACTTGACGGCAACAGGTTTCTTTCTCTGGCAAGGCAAATAACCTGTACCTTCTGTTTGTTTGCCAATTGCACCCTCCCTCCATGAGGTGCCCTCACAAGCACCGCCATGCCAATCCTCTTCCACATGTTGCTGTAAAAAAAATTAGCATAGCATGCTTAGAAAAATACCTCACAGGGGTGGGGCAGTTGTTGAATGTAGAAGGTGTATTATTTGCATGAAAATACAGCAGTTCTTACCTACTTAATAGATCAGGACAGGTTCAGAGAGGTTACTTAATACCCAATGCCACACAGCAGAGCCAAAATTTAAACTTTTATAAAACTGGTAGACCTGGATACAAGAAGAAAGTCAGACAAATGAATTCTGTATTAGACTGTACCATTTGAAATCTGTAACATTCTGCCAAAAAGAACAGACTAAAACAGAGATCTCATTTGGCTGAAATCATACCATATTTTCTCATGTAGTTTTTGAGCCTGTATTTTGTAGAACAATACATAAAATAAAAATGTTTACCCATAATACAGATTTGGTGAACTGTGAATACAATTGAACATAGAAATTATTCCAGATGATAAGGCAATGAAATTTAAAGGCTTTGCAAGAGGCATCTGAAGAATAGCATCAACACTATTGAAAATTATATCTTTATATTTGAAAATATTGATATATATCTTTTCCACCATAATTCAATCCATGTGAAAAAATTTTAATCCAATTAATTCATTCATATATATTATTATACCATTTGAAAGATTAAAAAGTTATTTATGCATTTAAAACAAAAAGTACCAAGAGTGGGCATTTGAAAGCTGACCAATAGTTTCCTGGAATTCTAGGCTCTGATTGTCTTCACTTGTATTAGCAGCAAGATGCAAAGGATATGAGAGAATCCTTTTGGAAGCAATCCCAGTACCTACAGGATATCTTTCAACTGCAATTCATCTCTTATTCAACATCACAGAGCACAAAGGGATGTGGGCATTCAAGTTATTATAAATCAGTTTTGAGATACAAAATATGCATACTCTTGTCTATTTTACCATGAATTTTTTAAGGTCCTTATATCACTGTTTCCACTTATTAAATAATATCTTCCAGCTTCAGTAAGAGCTGCATCCCTACAAATCAAAGCATTAAGCTCTTCATTTTTAAAAACAAGGTGAAATCATTTTTCCATGGTCTTGTCCTCTCCTCTTCCAAAAAACCCAAACCCATTGCCATTGAGTCTATTCCAACTCATAGTGACCCTATAGGACAGAGCAGAACTGCCCCATAGAGTTTCCAAGGAGTGCCTGGCAGCCTTGAACTGCCAACCTTTAGGTTAGCAGCTGTAGCACTTAACCACTATGCCACCAGGGTTTTCCCTCTCCTCTTAAGATTTCTAAATTAAAACAAACAGTGGTAACACTACTCCCTCTCCCTCTTATTTATATACCTATATCATTATTTTGGAATCCCTGGTGGTGTAGTGGTTAAGTGCTACAACTGCTAACCAAAAGGTCAGCAGTTCAAATCCACCAGGAGCTCCTTGGAAACTCTATGGGGGCAGTTCTACTCTGTCCTATAGGTTCACTATGAGTCAGAATCGACTCAACAACAATGGGTTTGCTTTTTGGTTTATATCATTATTTTACTTTTAATAAAAATATAAAAATGAATCTGTGTCATAAATGTCTTGATTTTGGAATTATAAAAACAACTACATGTTGAGTGAAGGAATTAAAAAGAGAAACAGAGCCTATTTTACTTGCCAAAGTATAATTCCCCGTTACACAATCAAAGAAGGAGCCTTTAAAAGGCTTAACTGACGTCCTGGGCACCTCTGAGCTTAACAGCATAACATTTTGATAAGAAAAGTTGTAAACAGATGAGATACATATGGATTATGTTTCCCTTGAAACTCTCGGGGTTTTAAAATCTAACAGATAATGTGCTTGGAGCTTTCAACTGTCTGTTCCTGGGAAATGCAATGATCCCGAACACCTAGGATTATTAATTCATCTGGAAGCAGTAGTCACATGTCACAGCAGATCAGTGACTTGGGCACATAAAAAGATCTGATGCACCAAGTTCACACTGTATATTCAGACTTTTAACTTAAGACTGAGAGACACATTGGAAACAAAGGGGAGTAGAAAAAATGGCAAAAGAGGCAAATGAAACAAAAGTGGCACAAAAACATTGTAAGAATTCTGTTGCATTAGAGTGAGCTGACAATTCTCCACTTTGCAAGATCCCTGTACATTAAAACAACATGAACCAAATCTGATCAGTCTAATAAACAATAATAAAACAGAACATTTTTTTATGTTCAGTGGCCACAAGCAAAACACATTTAATCAGCTGAAAGGGATATATCTATATAGTAAAAAGCTTTGGAATATATCATTCTATTAAACAGTGTTACACAAAATCCAACCTCAGATATCTTATTAATATTTTTAATGTAGGTGAATCCTTAGAAAAGGAATTTTACAAACTAGTCACCTGAAAACAACTAGTGGCATAGGGAGGTATATACAAAAGTATTTCAGGAAGGGGAATGAATGGGCATGGCTGTCTGCAATAATGGCACAAAAAGTAAGTAGTGTAGGCATAGTGGTCAGAGCTCTAAAACTGCTGTAGGACTTAGCATTGGACAGATAAACTAATATTTTCAGATAGTCTGCTACGTGGTAGGGAGTGTAGCCATATTACATATCTGCTCTCTCTTATCCTGACACCTCTGTGATATAAGTAGCTTCACCACCATCTCTAGTTTGTAAATGAAGGGCGTGGAGCCGTAAGAGTTCAGATCGGGTCACAGCTACTTCTCAAGATTGTTACGAGTATTAGGAGACAACACATACAACTTTTCTTTATAAACTACATATAAAACCCAAACCAAACCCATTGCCAAGGAGTCGATTCTGACTCATAGAGAACCTGTAAGACAGAGTAGAACTGCCCCACAGGATTGGTGCAAATGGTGGATTTGAACTCCCAACCTTTGCATTAGCAGCCTAGCTCTTAACTACCAACGCAAATATAATGATTTAAAATTTTGTAGTCAACTCCTGGTTCACAATGACATACCAAGCACATATATTCCTCTCCTTTCTCCCAAAATCCCTTTGAAATAACACTAAAGGTAGACTAAAACAATAAAAATAAACTAATGGCACTGTGAAGTCAAGAGGAGGTGCCTTTTACAGATAAGATACTTTCACAAATTTCTAGAAGATGGAAAGAGAAAGGAACCATTTTTATAAATTCGGCTTTACAAAAGCACAACAGTTCAGCTTCCATACACTAGAAGGCTGTAATAGAGGGTGTTGTCATTTCTCTGTTGGGAACAGATGTAGCATTCCTCTCCAGCCTAAGAACTAAAGCCCTAAAAACTTTCTGTAAACACAGTGTAAGATTTGTTTGGAAGGACTATTATTACAAGTGCGATAGAGCTGTGGGCACAGCAGAGACTACAATAACTACAAATACCTCAAAAGACTGTAGAGTAAAACAGGAATGGCACTTCCTCCAAGGAGTAAAATTCAATAGAGACCACCACCCCATCACCCCAAGAAAATCCCTCTTACTCTGAAAATTGTAAAGGTTTTAAGCTGGCCTACCAATTTCTACCAATGGAGCCTAAAGGGAGTCTGTAGTCAAGCATTCCTTCTGTCTTTGTTACCTAGTGCTGCTATAATAACAGAAATATCACAAGTGGTTGGGTTTAAGGAACAAAGCTTTATTCTCTCAGTCTAGGAGGCTAGAAGTCTGAATTCAGGGTTCCAGCTCCAGGCGAAGGCTTTCTTTCTGTTTCGGCCCTCGGGGAACTTCCTTTACCAATCTTCCCATGGTCTAGCAGCTTCTCAGTGCAGGGACCCCAGGTCCAAAGGACACTCTATTTTCCTGGCTCTTGTTTCTTGGTGGTATGAGGTCCCCGTGTCTCTCTGCTCACTTCTATCTTTCAAATCTCAAAAGAGATTGAGGCAGAGATTAGGCTTTACAACACATAGGAAAATTACATCAATCACAAAATGGAGACCAACCACACAATACTCAGAATTATAGCCTAACCAAGTTGACACATATTTTGGGGGGACACAATTCAATCCATGACACCATCCAAGGCAGACCTTTTGCAAAGGTCAATATACTCTTTATTTCAAAAATATGATCGTTCAACCAAAACCCGACAGGCATTTGAGGAAAATTAACAAGGTGAAATGGAAAACCTGACCCTGAATGGATTAAAAATAATACATGACAGGCATGTAATTTTTAAAACATCTAATTAGTATCACCAGAGAGATTTAAAGGGAACAAACTATTACAAAATGGAGGGCCAGGGCTATCTCAGTTGGAACTCCCTTTTCATGCCCAGTACATGTTTCTTTAGGCTGTGGACAGCTAAAGACAATAATTAGAAAAGGAAAGAAAAAACTAAAGATGACAAAAAGAGCGGTGTGGCAAGTTTTCCTTGGCTACATACCCATACACCCATAGCAGTTTCAAAATACCAAGTGAGGAAGATGTGGTTAGTACTAAAACCATGGTATATTCTAGTAACAGATAATAACTGTATATAAGTGGATGAGTCACAAGTTTGTATCTCACTACAACTCTCATATGCAGAGAAAATGCGATGTCTTTACTTCATCTATAATGACTGTAGCCTAAGTTCCTACCTGTTGGTGAACAAAAAATATAAAGGGTGATAGATAATGATGATGATGGTGGTGACAGATAAATAGACAGACATGAATAAAAGAAAGAAATACGGAGGGAAGGAGGAATTTGTTATTGTTGCTAGTTGGCGTCAAGTTGGCTCCAACTCATGGCAACCCCATGTACAACCGAAAGAAATGATGTCTGGTCGTGTGTCATCTTCACGATCACTGGTATGCTCAAGTCCATTGTTATGGCCACTGTGTATTTTGTACAATATTCTCTTGTGATCCATAATATTTTCACTGGCTAATTTTTGGAAGAAAGCCAGACTTTTCTTACTAACCTGTCTTAGTCTGGAAGCTGTGCTGAAACTGTCCACCATGGGTGACCCTGCTGGCATATGAAATACCAATGCCTGAGGCTAACCAGTATCATACACTCAGCAAATAAAAAACACTCACTTTTAAAAATATGACCCCATTTAAGTATAAATGTTAAAAAAAAAAAGAAGGAAAAACTTTAGATATATTTCATAGCAGAGATTCATTCATTGTGGTCTTTGCATGCCAACGACCATTTCCCTGAACCTAAAGATGTAGAAAAATAATACTGGAACTCTTGTCCGTGGCCTGTGGGAAATCCAACATCTTCCCAAAGATTATGTGAACTCTGAGAGGCTTACTTTTCTCTGGGGTGCCTCTGATTCATTTCCTGCTTATTCTGAATTCTTGTTCTCTTCTCTGCCTCTTATAATTCCTGCAAGTTTTGTTCACTGGTGTCAACCCAAACATGGGACACAGCCTTATTTGCTTGATTTCTTCCACCTACTCTCAGCATCGCTCATATGAGTCAGCTGTCAGTGATTGACTTTCAGTAGAGATTTTGAACTAACAGTGAGGGGGGGAGCACATTAACACTGTAGAAGATTTAAAATTAAGTATTAGACATTTGTTTCCTTAAAAAAAAAATCACTGACTTTTCACAACTCAGATTTCCAATTTTCCACCCTTTTGTTCAACCATTTTCACTCTCTCTGTACAGGCTTCAGCTCAACAACTTTAAAAATTTGCTTCCATTTTACCATAGAAAGAATTAATCTCTGTCCAACACCTCCAAGGAGTATGCACAGTTTGACAGTCAAGGTCTCACTGCTGTGTCCTATGAAAGAACAGGCCACCTCTCAAGCCTAACACTTTTCCCACATTCTCTGCAAAAGTAAATGTGCTGATCATATCTATTGGCTTCTCTGCTTTCCATCCACAGATCCACTTTCTATCTTTCTCTCCTCCCATAAAGCTAAATTATATGGGTTGCTTCAACTGGCTCTCATAACATCTAGCCTTCAAGTAGGTTCAGCCAATGAGAGACACCAGCAGGAGATCAAAAGAGGGGAGGAAGACGGAGTAAGGGCGTTTATCCTCCCTTCTCTTGTCCTTGTCACGCTGCAACAAGTTAGCTGCTTCCCTCCAGTGAGAGTTTCTGTCAGGTAGTCTTTCCACAACTACTTTATCTCCAGCTTAAAGTAATGACTCCCTCCACTTTCTCTTCAGGCCTAGGGTGTTAGGACTCCATAGCTAATATCGTTTTTCTTACCCTATTCATATTTTTATAACTAGTCCCTTTATTAAAACTCTCCTCATTCACCCCATTTGAGTTACCGTTTCTTACTGGGACTCTGATACAGTAAATGAGCACTGATATGAATTATGCCCCTTGGGAAAGGGAGGTAGATGTTGTCAGTTTTGATTCTGAATAAATTTTTTCTGCTGCATCTTTATATACAACCAGTTCAAGAAAGGGAAGAACTAACATTTCTTTATTCCTATTATATGCCAGACACTGCACTAGATGTTGTCCATATGCTGTCTCATTTAATCCTAATCATAACCCCTTTTGGTAGATTTAGTATCCTTGTTATAGATAAGAAATTGAGGTTCAGATCAATTAAATTGCCCACAGTCACAAGTTAAACAAGTTACTGAGCAGGAAATGTAAGCCAAAGTATGAGAGAGCCCAAAGCCTAATCTCCACCCATTATGCACCACCTAGACAATGTTAAAAGAGATACCTTAGTCATCAGGCTAGAATGGCTAAAATCAAAAAGACAAATTGTAACAAAGGCTGAAGAGGATGTGGAGAAATCAGAACCCTCATACACTGTTGGTAAGATTGTCAAATGTACACAGCTGCTTTGGAAAACAGCCTGGCAGTTTCTCAAAACGTCAGAGTTTCCGTATAACCCAGGAATTCCACTTCAAGGTATGTCCATGTAAAAACTTGTATATGAATGGCCATAGAAGCATTATTAAAATAGCAAAAAAGTGGAAACAACCCACATGTCCATCAACTGATGAATGGATAAACAAAATGTGTATACTAAATGGAATATTATTCAGCAATAAAAAAGAGTGAAGTACTTATACATGACTAAAACATACATGAACCTTGAAAATATGTTAAGTAAATGAAACCAGCCTCAGAAGACCATACATTGCATGATCCCATTTATATGGAATGTCCAGAATAGGTAAATCTATAGAGACAGAAGGTAGATCAGTGGCTGCGGAGGGCTGGGGGACTTGGGGGAAATGAAGAGTGACTGCTAATGGGTATGGATTTTTGTTGTTGTTTGTTTGTTAGGGTAGAGAAAATGTTCTAAGATTGATTATGGTAATGTTTGCACAACTTTGTGAATATGTTTTAAAAAACCATTGAAGTATACACGTTAAATGGATGAAATGTATAGTATGTGAATTTTATCCGAATAAAGCTGTTCGTACCCAGCATTCTGAGCAGACAATTGCAGTCAGTGTTCTGTGCCCAGAGGGTGTGTAGCAGGTAAGCAAAAACCCCTGCAGAAGGGTGTCTTAGCAGAGCTGTTTCTTTTTTCCTATCCAGGAGTATGGTATGTCATGACAGCTCCTACATCGATTGATATTTGTGATTTAGTAACATCATCGACCTTCATTTGGCACACCGACTGTATAGCTCATTGCCACCTGTTCTTCACTTGTTTCTTGCTGTGACCCCTATTGTTCTGTTCATTCTATTATTAAATAAATCTGTTTCATTTTAGAAGGCTGTGTTTTGGCTCATACGACACAACAAGCCCTTGGAAACCTGGCTCTTCCCATGTATTTCTGATATCATTTTAATGGGTTTTGGCCCACATGGGCTAACTACAGGTAGGCCATTTTCTAAAAGATTATTTTTTCAGAGTTGCTATAGAGACATTAAAATCTCAAATAAGATACTTTTTTAAAAAATCAAATTTTCTCTTTAAGCTCTTCAAAACTATGGAACAAAGAGTAAAAAATTCTAATAAAGCCAATGCTCATCAGAGCATGAGTGTCAGTTATTCAAGTAATATGTGAACCAACCGATTTTTTTCTGACTCGTGAAAAATATGTAGAAAATATATTTTCAAACTTGTGTACATCAACGGAGGGTGAACTTTTGGTTAGTAGGGCCTGCCAGGAAAATAAAAGTCTGAGTCCCACGTGAAGGTGAGCGCAGGAAACAAGGAATATCCTAGGCTGCAGGAACTGCACTTGAATCAGTGTCTGTAAAACCAAAACCCGTTGCCATCCAGTTGATTCCGACTCATCGTGACCTTATAAAGGGCAGACAAAGCAGCTGATTGAGTCCCTGAGGCAGAGCCTAGGCTGATTCCCTAAGGTAATGAGATACAGGAGGTGAGATGTAGTGGCACAGAGCAGCTTTTTAGTAGCCTTTTAGAATTTTAACCGCAATCAGCTATAAATGAGGAAAGTATTGTGAAGGATACTGGCATTCTGAATTTTTTAAACTTTAATTTTTCCAGAGTACTTAAAATGCAATACATTCTATGCCCACATTCTATTTCTCAAAGTCTTAAATGAGAATTGGAAATGGAACACCAAAATCTTCAAACCAACAAGATTATTCAGTCTCACAATTCATATTCATATTATACATAATATGTAATCTTCATATCAGCCAGAGCTGGAGGGATAGAAGGCTAAAGTGTTCACCTCGGATACAATTAAAGGAGAACATTTCCACACATTGACTACGAGAAAGCAAAGATGAGAGAAATAATAGAAAAGTGCTGGGTTCAATCGAGTTCAGAGGGAGTGTAGTTGCTATGTAAGTATTTATTGATTTAAGTCATGGTAACTAAAAATGTGTCTAAAGTGAGTCCTTACACCCACTCCCAAACCCCACCATAAAATACAGATTTTAGAAGAGTTGCCAAAAGGCTGCTGAATACTAGGAGTGGTGGAGACGCTGCTATAAACCCAGGTATATTAATCTCTACCGCCCTTCAGAATAAAGACCTCATCTGAAAATCAGATACACCTTAATTTTGTTGCTCCTGGCTTTCAATAATGCCCAAGCACAGTAATGGGACACTTCACCTATTTACTGATAGAGTTACTCTGAGGCTTCCAGAATGAATGGGCAGCCAGTCATAGTAATTCTACAAAGGCTTTATGATATTCAAAAAAAGATCAAATGTTGGGATACTCTTTAAAGATAGCAAAGGAAATATGTGTTTTTCCCATTTTCTAGGTAGCAATGCTCATAATGACAGCAATAATTATCCATGACATCCCCAGAAAATTTATTTAGAAAAGAGAGCTTCGGGTACATTGAAAAAATATTTACGGAATGAATATGAGATAAAAATTGCCTGAAGAAATATGTAAAGTCTTAACCCTATTGACAGTATTGTCCACTTATGCACAATAAATTATCCTCACACAGTGTTCATCTGTGGTATTATTCCATATTTTAAGGAAATATAATGAATTTTTATGGGGACCAGTATTTATTATGACATCATAAATAAAACATGGCTTTTTTTATTGCACTTTAGATGAAGGTTTACAGAACAAACTAGTTTCTCATTAAACAGTTAGTACACATATTGTTTTATGATATTGGCCAACAACCCCATGATATGTCAACATTCTCCCTTCTCAAACTTGGATCCCCTGTTACCAGTTTTCCTGTCCCATTCTGCCTTCTAGTCCTTGCCCCTGGGATGGTCTCGTTTTGTTTTATGGGCCTGTCTAATCTTTGGCTGAAGGGTGAACCTCAGGAGTGACTTCATTACTGAGCTAAAAGGGTGTTTGGGGGCCATACTCTCGGGGTTTCTCCACTCACTGTCAGGCCGGTAAGTCTGGTCTTTTCTTGTGAGTTAGAATTTTGTTCTACACTTTTCTCCAGCTCTGTCCAGGACCCTCTATTGTGATCCCTGTCAGAGCAGTCAATGGTGGTAGCCATGCACCATCTAGTTGTGCTGGTCTAAGTCTGGTGGAGGCCATGGTAGTTGCGGTCCATTAATCCTTTGGACTAATCTTTCCCTTCTATCTTTAGTTTTCTTAATTCTCCCTTGCTTCTGAAGGGGTGAGACCAGTGGAGTATCTTAGATGGCCGTTCACAACCTTTCAAGACCACAGGTGCTACTCACCAAAGAAGAACGTAGAACATTTTCTTTATAAACTATTTTATGCCAATTGAGGTAGATGTTCCCCGAGACCATGGTCCCCATGGCCCTCAGCCCAGCAAATCGGTCCCTCAGGGAGTTTGGATGTGTCTATGGGGCATCCATGACCTTTCCTGGTACAAGCTGTGCTGCCTTCCCCAGTACTGTGTACTGTCTTACCTTTCACTAAAGTTATCACTTATCTATCATGTGTTTAGTGTTTTTCCATCCCCACCCCTCACTTCCGTCGAAACTATCAAAGATTGTTTCTTTTTGTGTGTAGTGGTCTCATACAATATTTGTCCTTTTGAGAATGACTTATTTCACTCAGCATAATGCCCTCCGGATTCATCCATGTTGTGAGATGCTTCGCAGATTCATCATTGTTCTTTATCATTGTGTAGTATTCCATTGTGTGTAGGTGCCATAGTTTGTTTATCCATTCATCTCTTGATAAACTTGCCACTTTTTAAAGAGGTATTTGAGCCATCTAATAAATAGTAATGCACTCCAGTACAGGCTTAGTGAGTGGTGGGAGGGAGGTAGTAATAAACAAGATTAAAAAGCATTTAAGCAGAGGATAGAGTTGTTGTTCGCTGCTGCTGAGTCAACCCCATACACAATCAGACCATAATGAGCCATAGAGTTTTTCATTGGCTGATTTTTTGGAAGTAGATCACCAGGCCTTTCTTTCTAGTCTTAGTCTGGAAGTGCCACTAAAACCCGACAGAGGAGTGGTGGCTGCACTCAAGGTACATTGGCTGGGAATGGAACTCAGGTAATCCCATGTGGAAGGCAAAAATTCTACTACTGAGCCACCTTCGCCCCTGGGTAGAAATGTGTAATTGTGAAGTAATTATTTCAAAATCAGGTTAGTATTCAAAATAAAAATAATTTCAACCAGAAATACTTTGAAATATTTTTTAATTACTAAAAATAGATCCAGTTCAAAATTTAAAATAAAGGACAACTAAAATTCTTGAAGATGTCAATTTTTTAACTATAGACTATACAATTGACCTACAAGAGCTATTTGAACAGATTTTGAAACTTTAAAAAAATTCTATCTAATTTTATTAGCTGTTGCTGCCAAGGAATGCATCAAGTTAAAATAAAAATGTCTTACAAAGTGTCCTTCAACATAAAATCACCAAAGTGTTCTATGTTATTAACAACAAGCACCTTTATTATTCATAGAGAACTTCATCTCGGTGCCTTTGACTGAAGGGGGTTAACTTAGTGAACAGTGTCCTCCATTTATTGCATAGTTTCTGCAAAGCCCTGGACATTTCCAGCTGACAAATACAGACACAGTTTTCATTTTCAGAAACAACATTAGTTTGCTGCACCATTGGGTGAAACCCAAGCATTTAGTCAGGCTTGTTTCCCTTGCTGCCTGGCTTAGCACATGTAATGAGAATTATGTCTTTCACTTCCATGCCAACTCGAATACATTAGATGCAAGAATAACAGAGTCAGCACTATATCAAGACAGACATGGCTGCAGAAAATAATCTAAGGCATCCTTACCCAGGTGGCATTCAACTTCTAAACACTGTAACTAATGAACCACAAAGAACTAATGATAGACTACAGCTTTACATTAGTCTCACAAAATTTCATATTTTAAGTTATTCAACACGCTTGTTCTTTAAAATAGAATTCCTTAAATTGCCTATGTGTCTATTCAAGTATTTCTTTTTTTTACCATTTTTAAAATAAGCATATAAGAAGCATGGAAATATAATTCGATTTTAGTTGAGAGGTTAAAAAAGCTAAGTACAACATCAAACAGAACAGTATTATTCTCTAAAGAATAATTAGGATTATGAAAAATAAATCTGGATAATTTTTAACTTTAAAGTGAAGTGCTAGATGCTATGCTATACATGCTATACATATAAAATAATTACATATATTTTCTAATTTGTGCTTTACACTTATCAGTGAAGTAGGTACTTCTTATCTTCATTTTAAAGATTTAAAAAAATGGAGCTTAAAGAATTAAGTTACTCACCTAAATGAGGTACAATCCAAAGTTAGGTATGCTGACTCATCTAACCAGTGGCTATACAACCCCCCAGGAAGCTTTGTCGTTCATAAACAATGACCACATGCTTTTATCATTTTTCATTTTTACTTTATTATTTTATTCCACTTTGTATCATTTTATCATCTTTCACTGTATTTGATTCTAGGTACTTATAAATACCCTCCTTAAAACCAAACCAAACCAAACCCATTGCCGTTAAGTCGATTCCAACTCATAGCAATCCTATAGGACAGAGTAGAACTTCCCCATAGGGTTTCCAAGGACCAGTTGGTGGATTCAAACTGCCAACCTTTTAGTCAGCAGCCAAGCTCTTAAACCACTGCACTACCCCAGGGTTCCACATTCTCCTTAGGTCTAGCTAACTACCTGTCCAAAACTCCAAGTACATTATATAAGTTAATACTGATACACTAACCAAAGGATAAACAGGAACTTGAACCATTTATTGTACTCCTAACTGTTGCAATTTTGATTAATAATTCATTTACTCATTTAATAAATTTCTGTTGAGCACTGTGGTAAATAATATTAGCTAGCTATCCCAACCAGCACTCTCAATCCTCTTACCCCTTTCTCGCTTCACTATAGAGTCTGGATATTTTTAATACTCACCTTCCAGACTCCCTTTCAGCTTGGGGTGGCTACATGACATAGTTTTATTCAATGAGATGTAAGCAAAAGTCTGCTGGGAAGTTTATGGAAACATCTCTGCTTTGAATAAAAGAGACAAATATTAGTATGACCCTATTCCCCCTCTCTCTGCCTAGCTTATAAGCATAATGTCTGGAATTGAGGCAGCCATCTTATGTCCACGAGTCAAAAACCTAAGGACAAAAGTACAACACGCCAAAAATGGCAGTTCAGATATGGAGAAAAGGCCCTGAAACCCCATGCCAACCCTGTGACAACAGACACTTAGCCCACTTGTAAAGAAAGTATCAGTCAATGTCCTTATAGTTAAAGGCTCTCTTACCTGGATTTTCTGTAACTTAGAACAAAAAAGCAACCCTAATTCATGTAACTGCCAACTGTGTTTCAGACATCATCCCAGGTTGTGAGAATACAGCAGAAGCTCTCACAGAGCTCACATTCTCATGGAAAAGACATTTGACAATAAACAAAAAATGTTAATCGCTGTGAAAAACAATAAAGCTAGGTAACACATGCCCAGAGAAAGTTTCTCTGAGGAGGTGGCATTTAACCTGAATAAAATATGGAAAGAAACCACGCTTTAGAGAAAAACCATTGCAAGTTGAGGAAACAGCAGGTACACAGGCCATGAGACAAGAAAATGCCCGACGTAGTTGAAGATCTATGGCGAGTAGATAAATGGCCAGTAAGGCTGAAGCCCATTTACTTAGGAAGAGTAGAACATTGCCACAAAAGTAAACAATTCAGTTAATATCCATGTACTTCCATTTTAAAGGTTTTTTATTTATTCAGAAATATTTAACTTCTTAAAGGCCATTAAATTGGCTTTTGGCAATATTCTGCCCTGCATTAAAAATTTTTTGAAGGACATTATCCTATCTGAAATAGCATTTATTCCTGATGACCTCAGAACAATTTCAAACAAACGTACATTCACCTGTTTTTAAACACATCCGGGATGCCAAAGAACAATGGAGCCTCTTCAAAGTTCGACTTTAGAGATGCAAGGGATGAATAACAGCACAAAATCAGCCTTTGAAGAGAAGTCTGGAGTATTTTTCACACTTCTTTCACCAAGATGTTCTCAACACTAACCTACAGCACTTTTTTTTTTAACTGAGTTAGCATCTAAGAATGGAAAAAATTAAACAATTTCCTCACAACGTGTTCAGAAATTTTGACATCCACATTTAAAGATGAACTATGGGATTCCTTTAAGTCACCATCTGTTAGCAGAGCTGCTTTAGGCGCAGCAGTGCAAAGATGCTTGGTATGTCCCTCTGCAAGGAGACAGCTGGTAGGAAAAACAGAAAAATGATAGATGTTAATCTAACCAATTAATCTGCTTTCCATATCCCTTTGCATAAGCATTATGGCAATAAGCTAGGGATGATTGCTTTTCACCTTGCATCTGAGAGGGGAAAAGTGATGGGTTTGCAAGAAGTTAGAATAGTTCTATTAATGAAATCATAGGAAAATACTACACTAAGAGGCAAGAATGGATTCTCTCCTCTTTTAATTCATTTTTGAAATTCTAATATTAGCAATAGTTAAATTAAAGATATGGTAAGTCCCCAAGAAAACCATCATGTACCAAAATGTTAAAATGGAGGATGAACATAGATAAAGAAATCCAAAGAAATAAGAACAATCAGATTATGCTTTCCTCTCCATTGGATTTGAATGTTAATGAATGGTCTGTTTAGACATTAAAGAAAACTTTTTCTTTACAGAAGAATTTCAGCTAATAAATATTGAAGAATTATTAAAATTAGAATATCAGATCTGTTTTGCAACCCTGACAACATCATTGATTCAAGCAATGATCATCAATGGCTGAAACCATAAGAGGAAAGGTTGATGGTGAACTTTTCAGGGGAGGGATCAGGTTATGCCCACCTGAAACCTCTGATGAATCGCAGCATCACAAGTGGAATAAGGCAACATTGTGCCTCCCAATGCGATGCAATAGGAAGCAGGAACACCTAAGAAATATTCTCGCCAAAAAACTTTACTGTGAACCCATCATGGCTGAGAACTACCTAGGAAATATGTGGAATAGAGAAACAATGATACCATCAAAAGGAAGCAAGTGGACAAATCCTGAACATGGGCATGCTACAGGACACCTACAACTAGTCAGTAGGCTGGATGCTGCTCTACATGAAAACAGACAGATACAAAGTCACAGCTAGTAAGTGTTGTAGCAACATCACTATAAACTCAGTGAATGTACAGCATTACTTTTTATGGGGAAGTGGGAATGGAGTAGAAAGTAGAAGAGTGACACTTCTCTGAATATATCTTTTGCTATAAGCCTGAACTTTAGAATCATTTAAAATGTTTCACATGCCGCAATAATTAAATAATTACAATTAACAAGTATGGGGAGGACCCAAAATTGAAGAGAGAGGAAACAAGTGAACTTCGCTGTATGTACTACAAATGAATAACATCAGTACCCTAAACAGAGGGACAGAAATACACTATCTTAAGTAAATTTGGATAATAATATTTGGACTCAATTTTGACCATATACAAATGTTATGCAAGAGTCTCTACGCCCCGCCTCCAGTCGGTCACCTCCCCCAGGGTGCCCCAGAGCACCTCAAGGCCCTCTTCCCCACCACACCTTCCCCACCACCACGGAGTCCCAGCTGAGAGGATGGGTAATCGGGCTTTTCCTGCCGCCTCTAGAACAGCAGGAGCCCACCGCCACCTGGACACTCCAGGCTTCTACACGGACCCCTGTGCCTCACCTTTCCATGGTCCTGTTTCACTGGACCCACCGGAGGGTGCGGAGGTGGCAGAGAGTCCTCTTTGGCAGAAGAGATTCCCGGCACACCCTAATCCCACTCCTGTGGCCCAGCCACCCTAAACCCAGCCCCTTTCCCTTCTTTCCGCCCCTGCCTGTGCTTGCCAAGGTCCTGGCCTTTCCCCTCTGCCCAAAAACAAAACCCAAACCCATTGCTGTCCAATCAATTCCAACTTGAAGCTACCCTATAGCCCAACCAGGGTAATATGAACTACCTGTAGCCACAAGGGTTTCCATGAAAGACAATACTATTATCTAATTATGAAATTTTAATAAGGTCTGCAGATTTAGATGTTAGTATTATATCAATGTTGAGCAAATAATCTGAGAAGGTGGACTGTATGAAGAAGAATGCAGCATCAGGATTGGAGGAAGACTCATTAACAACCTTCAATATGCAGATGACACAACCTTGCTTGCTGAAAATGAAGAGGACTTGAAGCACTTACCGATGAAGGCCAAAGACCACAGCCTTCAGTATGGATAACAGCTCAACATAAAGGAAACAAAAATCCTCACAAATAGATCAATGAGCAACATCATGATAAACAAAGAAAAGATTGAGTTGTCAAGGATTTTATTTTACTTGGATCTATAATCAACGCCCATGGAAACAGCAGTCAAGAAATCAAAACACACATTGCGTTGGCCAAATCTGCTGCAAAAGGTCTCTTTAAAGTGTTAAGAAGCAAAGATGTCACTTTAAGGACTAAGGTAGACCTGACCAAAGCCATGGTGTTTCAGTCACCTCATGTGCATGTGAAAACTGGACAATGAATAAGGAAGACCGAAGAATTGACACTTTTGAATTATGGTGTTGGTGAAGAATATCGAATATACCGTAGACTGCCAAAAGAACAACCAAATCTGTCTCAGAAGAAGCACAGCCAGAGTGCTCCTTAGAAGCAAGGATGGCGAGAACTTTATCTCACTTACTTTGGACATATTACCAAGAGGGACCAGCTTGATAAGGTAGAGCGTCAGCAAAAAAGAAGAAAAACTTCAACAAGATGGACTGACACAGTGGCTGCAACAATGGGCTCAAGCATAACAATTGTGAGGATGGCGCAGGACCAGGCAGTGTTTTCTTCTGTTGTACGTAGGAACCAACTCGACGGCACCTAATAACAACAACAACAGTGTTAAGTTCCTGATTTTTATAATTGTACTGTGGCTATATAAAATGCTGACATTAGGGGACTCTGGAAAGATATATAGAAATTCTTTGAACTATTTTTGCAACTTTTTTAAAATATGAAATTATGTTAAAATGAATTTTTAGTTAAGAAAAAAACAGTGTGGACTATCACTGAATTGTACACGTGAAGATTGTTGAAATGGCAAATGTTTCATTACCTATATATTTATGACAATAAACAAATTTAATAAAAAAAAAAAAAGAATGTGGACATTCTTCAAGCTTGAGCTACATTACCAGTCAGATACAAATGGCCAAGGTACAAAGAAAAATGTGCAATACCAGTGCTAAGGTAAGAAAGAAAAGAAACACTTTGATATTCTATTTGCAATATTTAACAAAGTGTACAGTGCAGGAGGCTGGACTATATGAAGAAGAACAGGGCATCAGGATTGGAGGAAGACTCATTAACAACCTGTGTTATGCAGATGACACAACCTTGCTTGCTGAAAGTGAAAAGGACTTGAAGCACTTCCTAATGAAGATCAAAGACCACAGCCTTCAGTACGGATTGCACCTCAACATAAAGAAAACAAAAATCCTCACAACTGGACCAATGAGCAACATCATGATAAACAGTAAACAGAGAAAAGATTTGAAGTTGTCAAGGATTTCATTTTCCTTGGATCCACAATCAACAGCCATGGAAGCAGCAGTCAAGAAATCAAAAGACACATTGCACTGGGTAAATCTGCTGCAAAGAAACTCTTTAAAGTCTTGAAAAGCAAAGATGTCACCTTGAAGACAAAGGTGCACCTGACCCAAGCCATGGTATTTTCAATTGCATCATATGCATGTGAAAGCTGGACAATGAATAAGGAAGACTGAAGAAGAATTGATAACTTTCAATTGTGGTGTTGGTGAAGAATGTTGAATATACCATGGACTGCCAAAAGAATGAACAAATCTGTCTTAGAAGAAGTACAGCCAGAATGCACCTTAGAGGCAAGGATGGCGAGACTGCATCTTATGTACTTTGGACATGTTTTCAGGAAGGATCAGTCCCTGGAGAAGGACATCATGCTTGGCAGAGTACAGGGTCAGTGGAAAAGAGGAAGACCCTCAATGAGGTGGACTGACACAGTGGCTGCAACAATGAGCTCAAGCATAACAACGATCATAAGGATGGCTCAGGATCGGGCACTGTTTTCATTCTGTTGTGCATAAGGTGCTATGAGTTGGAGCCAACTCAACACAACCTAACAACAACAGCAAAGTGCAGGGAGGTGGGAACGAGGTGGCAGGATAAACAGACGCTTCCGGCGAGCCCTCTTACAACAAAGACCTGAAAAAACAAGTGAAATGAGTATATTTATGACAAGCTAGGAGCCTGAACATTGAAGGCAAAGTTAGAAAATGAACTGAGTGGCGGGAGAGAAACAAATGGTTCAGAAGCAGAGAGGAATTACCGGACCTGAATTGCTGGGATCCCTCAGGCACCATTCCCAGGAGTGGCTGCAGCGGGCTGGTACTAGCATTCGGCCACAGTTTCCTCAGGGAGAAGCAACCAGCCACTTAGCCTACTCACAACTCCGGAACCAGAGAAGAACAGCACTCTCAGCAAAAGCTAAGTACTTGGGTATATTTTACTGCGATCCCTGCCCCCAAGCCAGCTTCAGTGGCTGTTGATTTCCCTGGGCCAGAGGTAGGCCCTGTTGAGCACCTAGAGCCATCCTCCTGGCCTTGGAGAAGGAATAAGTTTGCAATTGGGGGAAAAGATAATTTGCCAGCTCCACTAACCGGGGTAGCTCAGGACAGAAGCAGCTTCTGTTCAGGCATAAATGGTCCGTGCACTTTGAGTATGTTTCCCTCCTGAATGGACCTGTGTGGGCCTATTTCAGAAGAATAGGCCGTTGTTGCCTGACTACAACTGTTTCAGCTGTGCAGTGGAGAGGTGGGTGTTTGATGTTTGAAACCACTTTGCCTATTAAACAGAGTGCTCACCTACCCACATCAGAGGACTAAGGACTGGTGTCTGCACTCAGGTCACCCAGCCACCCGCAACTGGGGTCCAAAGATAACTAGAACCTCCCAGTCCTTACAACCAAAAACACTGGGTGCCCATGGTCCATCTGCAGAACACACTCACCTGTAGGCTCTAGTGGAGAGGGACACACTTTCCTAAGAGACACTTGGGAGGTGATTCTCAGCCCCCTGCCTTGTTCAGAGCTTGACCCCCTGCTGCAATCAGATAATGGTACCTACACTAATCACCCCTGCCTCTCTAAGACTGTAGGACAGAGCCTGTACCACACACTTGATGATCAGCTACCTGGACACCTGAGCCAAATTCATACAAGAAAAGTGAATGGACTTCTGGACTGATATACCTGATAACAGCTCTACTTATCTGGGAACAGGACATCAGAGCTCCAAAGGCAAAAATAATCAAGCTAGCTCACTCAAGCAACCCATTTGGGCATATTAAAACAAAACAAAGCAAGAAGCTACGATACAGTAAGCATACATGAAATAAATTAATACAATAACTTATAGATGGATCGGAGACAACAGTCAATATCAAGTCACATAAAGAAATAGACCATGATCACCCCAACAAGCTCTCAAAACAAAGAATCAAGGGATCTTCTAGATGAAACTGCCTTCCTGGAATTACCGGATCCAGAATACAAAAGATTAATTTATAGAACCCTTAAAGACATCAGGAAGGAAATCAGGTAAAATGCAGAGCAAGCCAAGGAACACACAGATAAAGCAGTTGAAGAAATTAAAAAGGTTATTCAGGAACATAATGAAAAATTTAATAAGCTGGAAAAATCCATAGACAAACAGCAATTAGAAATTCAGAAGATTAACAATAAAATTACAGAGTTAGAAAACTCAATAGAAAGTCAGAGGAGCAGAACTGAGCAAGTAAAAAGCAGAATTTGTGAACGTGAAGATAAAGCACTTGGCACCAACATATTTGAAGAAAAATCAGACAAAAGAATTTTTAAAAATGAAGAAACCTTAAGAATCATGTGGGACTCTATCAAGAGAAATAACCTCCGAGTGATTGGAGTACCAGAACAGGGAGGGATAACAGAAAATACAGAGAGAATTGTTGAAGATTTCTTGGCAGAAAACTTCCCTGATATTGTGAAAGATGAGAAAAATATCTATCCAAAATATTCATTGAACTCCACATGTTTGAAACCATTTTGCCTATTAAACAGGGTGCTCACCTACCCACATCAGGGGACTAAGGACTGGTGGCTGGACTCAGGTCACCCAGCCACCCAAGACAGGGGTCCAAAGATAACTTTTTAAAAAGTCACCGAGACGTATTACAAAAACTTGCCAAAAGATAAAGAGAGAATTTTAAGAGCAGGACAGTCAAAAAGAATCTCCTCGGACTACTCGGCAGGAAGCATGCAGGCAAGAAGGCAATGGGATGACTTATATAAAGTTTTGAAGGAAAAAAAACTGCCAGCCAAGAATCATATATCCAGCAAAACTGTCTCTCAAATATAAAGGTGAAATTAGGACATTTCCAGATAAACAGAAGTTTAGGGAATGCATAAAAACCAAACTAAAACTACAAGAAATATTAAAGGGAGTTGTTTGGTTAGAAAATCAATAATCTCAGGTATTAAACCAAGACTAGAACACTGAACAGAGCAATCAGATGTCAACCAAACAGGGAAATCACAAAAATAAATCAGGATTTAAAAAAAGCTCAAAACAGGGAAACGATGCTATTACGTAAAAGAAGACAACATTAAAACAATAAAGAGGGACTAAGAAATGTAGTCAAAGATCTTCCATATGGACAGGAAGATAAGGCGATAAAAAGAAATAAAAATTATGTTTAAATTTAGAAAAATAGGGGTAAATAATAAGGTAACCACAAAGGAAACAAACTATCCTACACATCAAAATAAAATACAAGAAAAAAATAGAGACTCAGCAGAAACAAAATCAACAGCAAAGAATATGAGGAAAGGACATTGTATAATCTACTCAGCACGTAAAATTAAGTGGGAAAAAGAAACTGTCAACACACAAAAAAAGACAACAAAATGATAGCACTAAATTCATACCTACCCATAATTATGCTGAATGTAAATGGACTAAATGCGCCAATAAAGAGACAGACAGTGACAGAATGGATTTAAAAACAAGATCCATCTATATGCTGTCTACAAGAGACACGCCTTAGACTTAGAGACACAAACAAACTAAAATTCAAAGGATGGAAAAAAAATATATCAAGCAAACAATCAAAAAAGAGCAGGAGTGGCAATATTAATTTCTGACAAAATAGACTTTAAAGTTAAATCCATCATAAAAGGTAAGGAAGGACACTATATAATGATTAAAGGGATGATCCTTTTTTTTTTCTTTTTTACATCAGGAGGATATAACCATATTAAATATTTATGCACCCAGTGACAGGGCTGCAAGATACATAAAACAAACTATCAACATTGAAAAGTGAGATAGACATTTCCACAATAATAGTAGGAGGCTTCAACACACCACTTTTGCAATAAATGCACACATACAAAAATAAGAAAGGGCCAAAATCAAAGAATTATCCCTACAACTTGAACAAATAGAAAGAGAGCAACAAAAGAAACCCTCAGACACCAGAAGAAAGAAAATGATAAAAATTAGAACAGAATTAAATGAAATAGAAAACAGAAAAACAGTTGAAAGAATTAACAAGACCAAAAGCTGGTTCTTTGAAAAAATTAACAAAATTGATAAACCATTGGACAAACTGAAAAAAAAGAATAACAGCAGAGGAAGCAAATAACCTGAATAAGAAATGAGATTGGTGATATTACAACAGACCCAAATGATATTAAAAGAATCATATCAGATTACCGTAAAAAAATTGTACTCTAACAAATTTGGAAACCTAGAAGAAATGGATGGATTCCTAGAAACACACTACCTACATAAACTAACACAAACAGAGGTAGAACAACTAAATAGACCCATAACAAAAGAAGAGATTGAAAAGGTAATCAAAAAACTCCCAATGAAAAACAGCCCTGGCCTGCACTGCTTCACTGCAGAGTTCTATCAAACTTTCAGAGAAGAGTTAACACCACTACTACTAAAGGTATTTCAGAGCATAGAAAAGGACGGAATACTCCCAAACTCATTCTATGAAGCCAGCATATCTCTGATACCAAAACCAGGTAAAGACACCACAAAAAAACGAAAATTACAGACCTATATCCCTGATGAATTTAGATGCAAAAATGCTCAATAAAATTCTAGCCAATAGAATTCAACAACATATCAAAAAAAAATAATAATTCACCATGACCAAGTGGGATTCATACCAGGTATGCAGGGATGGGAAACCCTGGTGGCATAGTGATTAAGTGCTATAGCTCCTAACCAAGAGGTAGGCAGTTAAAATCCACCAGGCTCTCCTTGGAAACTCTATGGGGCAGTTCTACTCTGTCTTATAGGGTCGCTATGAGTCGAAATCAACTCAATGGCAGTGGGTTTGGTCTTTTTTTTTTTAATGCAAGGATGGTTCGACAAAGAAAAACAATTAATGTAATCCATCATACAAATAAAATAAAAGACAAGAATCACATCTTTTTATCAATGGATGCAGAAAAGGCATTTGACAAAGTTCAACGCCCATTCATGAAAAAATTCTCAGCGAAATAGGAATAGAAGGAAAATTCCTCAACATAATAAAGAGCATTTATAGAAAGCCAATAGCCAACATCATCCTAAATAGAGAGAGTGTGAAAGTACCCCCTTTGGGATCGGGAACCAGACAAAGATGCCCTTTATCACCACTCTTATCCAACTTTGCGCTTGAGGTTCTAGCCAGAGCAATTAGGCTAGATAAAGAAATAAAGGGCATCCAGATTGGCATGGAAGAAGTAAAAGTATCTCTATTTGCAGATCACATGATCTTATACACAGAAAACCCTAAGGAATCCTCAAGAAAACTACTGAAACTAATAGAAGAGTTCAGCAGAGTATCGGGATGTAAGATAAACATATAAAAATCAGTTGGATTCCTCAACACCAATAAAAAGAACATTGAAGAAGAAACCACCAAATCAACACCATTTACAGTAGCCCCCAAGAAGATAAAATACTTAGGAATAAATCTTACCAGAGATGTAAAAGACTTATACAAAGAAAACTACAATACACTTCTGCAAGAAACTAAAAGAGATGTACATAAGTGGAAAAACATCCCTTGCTCGTGGATAGGAAGACTTAACATAAAAATGTCTATTCCACCAAAAGCAATCTACCAACTTCATATGGAAGGGAAAGAGACCCCTGATAAGTAAAGCATTACTGAAAAAGAAGAACAAAGTGGGAGGCCTCACTCTACCTGATTTTAGAATCTATTTAGAATCTACTGCCACCGTAGTCAAAACAGCCTGGTACTGGTACAACAACAGATACAGAGACCAATGGAACAGAATTGAGAATCCAGACATAAATCCATCCACATATGACCAGTTGAGATTTGACAAAGGCCCCAAAGCAGTTAAATGGGGAGAATACAGTCTTTTTAACAAATCGTGCTGGCATAGCTGGATATCCATCTGCAAAAAAATGAAACAAGACCCATACCCCACACCATTCACAAAAACTAACTCAAAATGGATCAAAGACCTAAATATCAAACCTAAAATGATAGAGATCATGGCAGAAAAAATAGGGACAATGTTAGGAGCCCTAATACATGGCATAAACAGTACATAAAACATTACTAACAATGCAGAAGAAAAACTAGATAGCTGGGAGCTCCTAAAAATCAAACACCTATGCTCATCCAAAGACTTCACCAAAAGAGTAAAAAAAATACCTACAGATTGGGAAAATGTTTTTAGCTACGACATTTCTGATCAGCACCTGATCTCTAAGATGTACATGATGCTGCAAAAACTCAACTACAAAAAGACAAATAACCCAATTAAAAAAATGGGCAAAAGATCTGAACAGACACTTCACTAAAGAAGACATTCAGGTAGCTAACAGATACATGAGGAGATGCTCACGATCATTAGCCATTAGAGAAACACAAATCAAAACTACAATGAGATTTCATCTCACTCCAACAAGGCTGGCATTAATCCAAAAAACACAAAATAATAAATGTTGGAGAGGTTGTGGAGAGACTGGAACACTTATACACTGCTGGTGGGAATGTAAAATGGTACAACTTCTTTCAAAATCAATTTGGCACTTCTTTAAAAAGCTAGATATAGAACTACCATACAATCCAGCAATCCCACTCCCTGGAATATACCCTAGAGAAATAAGAGCCTTTACACGAACAGATATATGCACACCCATGTTCATTGCAGCCTGTTTATAATGGCAAAAAGATGGAAGCAACCAAGGTGCCCATCAATGGATGAATGCATACATAAATTACGGTACATTCACACAATGGAATACTATGCATCAATAAAGAACAGTGTTGAATCTGTGAAACATTTCATAATATGGAGGAATCTGGGTGGCATTATGCTGAGTGAAATTAGTTGCAAAAGGACAAATATCGTATAAGACCACTATTATAAGAACTCAAGAAATAGTTTAAACAGAGAAGAAAATATTCTTTAATGGTTATGAGATGGGGGAGGGAGGGAGGGAGAGGAGTATTCACTAATTAGATAGTAGATAAGAACTACTTTAGATGAAGGGAAAGACAACACACAATACAGGCGAGGTCAGCACAACTGGACTAAACGAAAAGCAAAGAAGTTTCCTGAATAAACTGAATGCTTCGAAGGCCAACGTAGCAGAGTTGGGGGTTTGGGGACCATGGTTTCAGGGGACATCTAAGTCAATTGGCATAATAAAATCTATTAAGAAAACATTCTGCATCCCACCTTGGAGAGTGGCATCTGGGGTCTTAAACGCTAGCAAGCGTCCATCTAAAACGCATCAATTAGTCTCAACCCACCTGGACCAAAGGAGAATGAAGAACAGCAAGGATACAAGGTAATTATGAACCCAAGAGACAGCAAGGGCCACATACACCAGTGACTACATTAGCCCGAGACCAGAAGAACTAGATGGTGCCCAGCTACAACCGATGGCTGCCCTGACAGGGAATACAACAGAGAACCCCTGAGGGAGCAGGAGAGCAGTGGGATGCAGACCCCAAATTCTCATAAAAAGACCAGACTTAATGGTCTGACTGAGACTGGAAGCACCCCGGTGGTCATGGTCCCCAGACCTTCTGTTATCCCAAGACAGGAACCATTCCCAAAGCCAACTCTTCAGACAGGGATTGGACTGGACAATGGGATAGAAAAAGATGCTGGTGAAGAATGAGCTTCTTGGATCAAGTAGACACTTGAGACTATGTTGGCATCTTCTATCTTGAGGGGAGGTAAGAGGGCAGAGGGGGTCAGAAGCTGGCGGAATGGACACGAAAAGAGATAGTGGAGGAAAGGAGTGGGCTGTCTCATTTGGGGGAGAGCAATTATGAGTATATAGCAAGGTGTATACAAATTTTTATATGGGAGACTGACTTGTAAACTCACTTAAAGCACAATAAAAATTATTCTTAAAAAAGTGTAAAGTGCAGTAATTTTTAAAATATTGAAATACTTCTAATACATTCAAAATATTGAATGATTGCCTCGAACCCTCAGGGGTCCTCCTTAACTGTGCCAACAACCGCATCCTCTCCCACAGGACCCAATAGACCTCCCCATGATCAGAGACCAGTTTTGTTCTGATTGGTCTGTATCCACGCCATAAAAAAAAAAAAATCCTTTGTCATCATGTCGATTCCAAATGATAGTAATCCTATAGCAAAACTGCCCCATAGGGTTTCCATGGAGCAGCTGGTGGATTTTTGTTAGCAGCCAAACTCTTAACCACTGTGCCAGCAGGGCTCCATACATGCCATACCAGTTGTTAAATACTTTGACTTGAACCAGTAAAAAAGTACATATACTTTGAGCCAGCTATCCTAACATTAATAATAATAATAGCTAACAATTAGAGGGTTTTTTTTGTTGTTGTTGTTTTAGGCTTGATTCAAAGTGCTTTATGCTAATTATCTTATTTGATCTTTGCAACATATACATGAGCTTAGTACTACATTTAACTAAAAACAAAGAAAGAAACATACTGTAAAACTTTGCAATAATGCAATAACTGGCATCCAGAAAAGTCAGTCACGTAAAATATGGGTCACAATATGGTGAGGTTAATGAAATGAAGTTCTGTCAGTCTAGCTGTACAAGCTACAATCCTTTAGTCTCAGCTGTTTTGCCACCACCTCGTGGTAGTTGTGCACTTCAGCTTAAATATTAATGGGGATGATTCTGGCTGTGACTCAGTTTCTTCATTTCCCAAATGGGGAAACTCTTACCTAACTCATAAATGTATTGTAAGCATTAACTGAGAAATAATAATAGAAAATATTTAGCAGAGTGTTGAACTCAATAAATGGAAGCTTGTATCATTATCATCATTATTATTATTAAACAGGTGAACAAAATGGGCTCCCTTAAATCCTCTAGAACTTGTTTCAACTTTTGGATTTCTTAGGGTCTGTTTAATTCTCCCAAGCCCTGGCATCTTCTCTCAAGCATATTCACTAAAAAGACAAAAAAAAAAAAAAAAAATCAAGCTCCTTGCCATCGATTCTAACTCATACTGACCCCTATAGGACAGACTAGGACTGCCCCACAGGGTTTCAAAGGAGTGGATGGTGGATTCGAACTGCTGACCTTTTGGTTAGCAGCCGATCTCTTAACTACTGCACCACCAGGGCTCCATCTTCACTATAGTGTAATGAAAAAAAGGCTTCAGACAATATTGTAACAAGGATGAATCTGGAGGACATTATGCTGAGTGAAATAAGTCACAAAGGGACAAATATTGTACGATTTCACTTTTATAAAAAGAGAAGAATAGGTATACGTACAGAAACCAACATTCACTGGTGGTTACCAGTGGGAGAAAGAGGGAAGGGGAATCATTCTCCAGATAATAGACACTTGTTATTTTTGATGATGGGAAAAGAAATGCTGAATGTGGGTGAAGTGTGCACAGCTTGATCAGGGTAAATGATGTCACTAAGAAGTACACAAGAATAAGGGACATTTTTAAAAAATGGTGTAACATACAATTTGCAACAACATTGAAAAACTACATGTGGCTACATGTGTAGTAATGTATGCATATACGTGTATAAGTAGGTATATGGGTGTATATGTGTGTGCATGTATAGGTGTATCTAAAAAGCACATGGGGGGCACAGTTATGGATACTTCTTAGATATAACCAAACATCTCACGAGAACAGTTTACTAGATCTGAAAACTTAGGACCGTAGTTTCGTATGACAACTCAGTCCACTGGCATAATATGTTCTACATCCTAGTTTGGTAAGTAGTATCTGGGGTCTTAAAAGCCTGCAAGTAGCCTTCTAAGGTACATCTATTGGTCTCTTCTCGTCCAGAGCAAAAGAAAAAGAAGAAAACCAAAGATTCAGAGAAGAAACTAGTCTACAGGACTAATAGCCTACAGGAGAACCACAGCCGCACGTACCCTGAGACCAAAACAACTAGATGGTGCCTGGCTACAACTACTGACTTCTGATCAGGGCCACAGTAGATGGATCCTGACAGAATGGAAGGAAAATGTAGGAAAAAAAAAGTGAACTCAAATTCTTAAAAAGTCCTGACTTTCTGGACTGATTGAGACTATAGGACCCCCAAGGCTATCACCCTAGATACCCTTTAAATTTTGAGCTGAAACTACTCCCAGAAGTCACTTTTTAGCTAAATAACAGACTGGGTCACCTGTGAGTACTGTGCTCCTTTAAAAAATTATCTATATGAGACCAAATGGTCAACAATTGCTTTATCTAAAGCAAAGATGAGAAGGTAAGTGGGGAAGGGAAACTCGGTTACTAGAAATGAACAATTAGAACCAAAATAATGAGAATATTGATACAGTATGAAAAATGTAACCAATGTCACTGAACAATTTGTAAAGAAACTGTTAAACGGGAACCTAATTTGCTGTGTAAACTTTCACAAAAAACACAATAAATATTATTAAAAAAAAAAAAAAGCCTTCAGACATCAGACTTCAATTAGAGCCTTATGCCAGCTGCCTTTTATCGTGCACTACCTTGAGCAAGCCACTTTATCTCTCTTCCCCTGTTTCTCAGTATCTTAAAGGAAAATAAAGCCTAACGGACAGGGCTGTGCTGAAGCCTAAATGAGATAATACAGACACAATAGGGTGGATCAAACAAGTAGCTGTGGAAATGTGAGCAAGTCTCTCCAGGCCACAGTTCGGGATTTATGTTTTAAAAAATGAATTCTTAATGTTCTACACGCTACTTTGGTGAGTAGCGTCTGGGGCCATCTAAGATACTCCACTGGTCTCAACCGTTTGGGAGCAAAGGAGAATGAAAAAAACTAAAGACACAATGGAAAGATGAGTCCAAAGGACTAATAGACCACATTTACCACAGCCTCCACCAGACTGAGTTCAGTACAACTAGATAGTGCCCAGCTACCACCACTGACTGCTCTGTCAGGGATCACAATAGAGGGTCCTGGACAGAGCTGGAGAAAACTGTAGAATAAAATTCTAACTCACAAAAAAAGACCAGATTACTGGCCTGACAGTGACTGGAGAAACCCTGAGAGTATGGCCCTCAGACACCCTTTTAACTCAGTAATGAAGTCACTCCTCAGGTTCACCCTTCAACCAAAGATTAGACAGGCCCATAAAACAAAATGAGACTAAAGGGGCACAACAGCCCAGAGGCAAGGATTAGAAGGCAGGAGGGGACAGAAAAGCTGGTA
This sequence comes from Elephas maximus indicus, assembly GCF_024166365.1. NCBI lineage: Eukaryota > Metazoa > Chordata > Mammalia > Proboscidea > Elephantidae > Elephas > Elephas maximus. The sequence goes on along the minus strand of NC_064824.1, from coordinate 81,543,152 downwards.
AGAGGGAACCCAAATTTGAGAAGGGACAGTGTTGACATGTCATGGGGTTGTTAACCAATGTCACAAAACAATATGTGTACGAACTGTTTAATGAGAAACTAGTTTGTTCTGTAAACCTTCATCTAAGTACAATAAAAAATAAAATAAAATAAATGAATTCTTTATCATGTAAAAATGAAATTACATTATTTTTATCAAAAGCTGATTTAAAGATCTCTTTTCAATAACTAAGGAGTGAAAGTTACCTGTTAAGCTGTAAAAGAACATGGTACCAAACAAAACTGTGTTGAAATCCTGGCTCCACCATTTACTAGCTACATGTCCTTGAGCAAATTAATTAACCACAGTGAATTTCAGTTTTCTCATGTGTAAAATGAAGATAATAATTTCCTCACAGGACTGTTGAGAATATTAAATGAGATTTAATATCTAAAGCATAGTGACTAACACATAATAGGTCTTAACTCAAAGTTAATTTTCTTCCCCCACTTTCACCCTGTCCTTCACATGAGAGGCAATAGACTCTCAATTTTCAAAAAAAAAAATATTTAAAAATATCTAAATTGTATAAAATTCTTGATAATACATCAAGATGTACATGATGGCAATTCAAGCATTTTTAGAGACATGGCTATGGAAATGAAATCATTCTGTTTTTAAAATGTTACTGTATCATGGCAAGTGTTCAATAAACAACTGGATTTTCCATTTCTTTGGGTAACAATGTATTTTATACTTTATTATAAATACTTGATTTATAATATACAGCATTTAGTAAGTATTTTATTCAAACAAAAGATTAGCATAGAATTAACTTAGAATTGCTTTAGCTTAGAATTACCCTGGAGTTAATTATATAATAATCATTTGTTAATAATTATTATTGAACAAGGTTACATTTTTTAAAGAGCTAATTCAGCAAAATTACACTCACAAATCAAGAAATACTAGAGACTTTACATAGAATTATTTAGTCACTTAATGTTGTTTCCTAAACATAAAAGAGGAAGACAACAAAGTAAGAAACTACCTGGATGATGCAGTTGACAAACCATAAAGACTTAGGTTAAAAAAACTTTTCCTCAATAAGTGTTTTGGCCTGAAGTTACCCAGATAAAGGCTCATGTTTTAGTTACCCATGGAGACCAGCCTCCATAAACAAATATCCCCAAATAAAATTAATATCAAAAGTAAATCAGATGAAATTACTTAGACACATTTTTGTCACCTAAACAATGATATTTATAGTGATATGAGACAAGGTGTTAATAATTTAATATAATATCCACTAATGCCCCTCAAATCAATTCTGTAAATAAATTTCAATAAATAAGATGCCTATTCAAGTAGATAATATATAAATTTTTATAAATCAGTAAACTAATATTTCTTTAAGGCCTATTTCATGCAAAGTAACGTGATGCAGTCATTGATTGAAATCATTTCTGATTAAATTAATAATGTCTTACATTTTAGACTTAAAAGGTACTATTCAACAATCTGTGACCAGGGAGTCATAGTTCAGTTTATTAGTTACTTACTTTAACTTTCTTCCCCCGTAATTTTCTCTTTCTCTACCTCTCTTTGAATGTTGTATTAGAAGTGCAAATAAATGACCACAATAAAATGTCCAGTAGTCCTGACTAATAGAAATAATAAAAAGCTCTTTGTGTACAAAAAGAGTTACATATAGAGAAATAAAGCACATTTCATATTCACTCACAATAAAAGAACTTAACTGAGTTATTTAGCCCCCAAAGTCTGTTTCAGGAGACCAGATTTAGAGACATATTTGCACACATCAGAAGCACTAAACAGAATTTTTTTAAATGCAATATTGGGAATACAGCCTAAAATTTTTAGAAAGGAAAAATACACAGTTTTAACTATAGTTATATATAGCTAAGTAGTATCTAAACTGTTCCAGTTCTATTTTCAGAAATAAGATGTTAAGAATTGTGTGAGTTGAGAAATAGCATCAGATTTTTCAAAAAATATTTTGCCCCCTTATTAAAGATTTGAGAAAAAATATAGCTTCAGGGCAAAACTTGTTTCTAAGTGAATACATATTCACCAACAGAAAACAAGGATTTGTGGTGAATAATTTGAAATGTGAGAAATAACAGAATATCAACCATCTTTATTATTGAATAGTTGTTAGTGAGTTGGAGCAAGAAGCAATGTTAAGTTAGCAAAGTTTGGTAATGTTGCTAACTTGTTCCTTTTGAAGCTCATGAAAAGTGGCAGATAAAAAAGCATAATGAAAATTTGAGAGCTTTATGGCAAAAAAAATCAATCTAGGTAATGTTAGGCAAGACATGACAACAAAATTGTCAAAACTTCTCATTTATAGCGATGAAGTCTCAAACTGCAGTATCTTCTACCTGGCTTGCTAGTCCTAATGTGTCCCAATCAAAGTGTTTCCTTCCTTTTTTTTTTAAGTACCCCTATCCTTTGCTTAATGACTTTCATTAGTACCTGAAAACCCCATCGTTAAGTAGAAGCTTTAAATGAAAAAAAAGAAGTTTCCATTAAATTTAATAGGAAAATCATGATGTGTTTCATCTCAACACAAGATACCCAAACAATTTTCACAGTGAGAAGAATATATTAGTTGAAAGAAAACATGATAGACCACATTGGTAATATACCATAATTTGAAAGGAAACAAATACAGCTTATATGTAAAATGTAATGTTATTTTCACTTGTTCTTTTTTCTTATTTCTAAAACATTTTCTTCACCAATTTTTTCAAATTTGGAAACTCGTGATTAGTTTCTACTTAACCTGCACTTAAAAATAAAAGTACATCCCAGAAAAACACTATAAGGGCAAAATATGGGCTAAATATGAGGAGGGCATAACAGACTGAAGATTCACAGAAGGTAATACATCGTCACCCTTCTCACTTGGAGTATGCACACATGCAAAATGCTGTCCATTAACCTCTATACACAGTAAGCAATTTAAATGTTATGATTGTCTCTGACAAGAAACTATTAGGAAAGTGAATTGTCAAATGAGTCTTTGCCTTAAACCATAATGTTGAAATGACAGTTTTTATAGGGCATTTATTTTCTCTATTTTTTGGTGAACAAGTTGTTTTACAGTAACAAGAAAAAAAAAATCATTGTTCAAAATAGTAACACTTTTCAAGGGCCATTACAGTGAACTAAGTCATTATGGGATAAATCTGAGTAGAATTATAAATGGAAAACAGATTAGTTGCTCAATAAGATTATTTTTAAATGCTTACTTAGAGCAAGTTGGACTGATTGTGTAACCTCATCCTCAGGATTATTTAAGTGCATAGTTTATTTTTTAGGAGCCCTGATGGCGCATTGGTTAAAGAGCTCAGCTGCTAACCAAAAGGAGAGCGGTTCACACCCACCAGCCACTCTGTGGGAGAAAGATGTGGTGGTCTCCTTCTGTCAAGATTTACACCCTTGGAAACCCTATGGGGCAATTCTGCTCTGTCCTATGGGATTGTTATGGGTCGGAATTGACTGGATGGTAATGGGTTAGTTTATTTTTTATTGAGATTTTGCTCAATAGGAAATACCACAAGGTTTAATCTCTTTAACCTCAATCATGGTTTTCCTTTAGGAGTGTTCTGCAAAACAAAAAATACATCTCTTTTCCTCGATTTAGCTTCATAGAACAGAGTACTAGCAACTAACACTATCAATCACACAATATCCATGAGTTGGAATCGACTCGACAGCAACAGGCAACAACAAGACCCATGCTAAAACAATTGTGTTCCATTTAGAAGACCTCTTTTACCTGGGGGGAAAGACAGGAGCAGAAAGGCAGGAAATGGACACCTTCCAGGCCAACTAGGATCAGCCAAATCAACTAGGTCACAACAGATCTGCAGCCCAATTGCCCTTCCCACTGAGTACTATGTAATTATCATCTCCTCTGTCATTATGCCTACACCAAGCAACTCCAGTTCCACAGTGTTTTACATACAGTTAACATTATACTATTTTTGTTATCCTTCAAGAGTATATAATTGTTGTTATTGTTAGGTACCACTGAGTCAGTTCCAACTCATAGTGTCCCCATGTACACCAGAACAAAACACTGCCCAGTCCTGCGCCATCCTCACAACTGTTAGCACTTCAGCCCATTGTGCAGCCACTGTATCAATCCATCTCATTGAGGGCCTTCCTCTTTTCTGCTGAACCTATACTTTACCAAGCATTACGTCCTTCTCCAGGGACTGGTCCCTCCTGTTAAAATATCCAAAGTACATAAGCCAAAGTCTCACCATCCTCACTTTCAAGGAGCACTCTGGCTAATTTTCCAAGTCAGATTTGTTGGTTGACAGTCCAGGAAATGTTCAATATTCTTCACCAGCACCATAATTCAAAGGCATCAATTCTTCTTTAGTCTTCCTTATTCATTGTCCGGTTTTCACATGCATATGAGGTGATGGAAAATATCATGGCTTGGATTAGGCACACGTTAGTCCTCAAAGTGACATCTTTCCTTTTCAACACTTTAAGGAGGTCTTTTGCAGCAGATTGGCCTAAAGCAGTATGTCATTTGATTTTTTGACTGCTACTTCCATGGGCATTGATTGCGGATTCAAGTAAAATAAGGCCCATGACAACTTCAGTCTTTTCTCCATTTATCATGATGTTGCTCGTTGGTCCAGTTGTGAGGATTTTTGTTTTCTTTATGTTGAGGTATAATCCATACTGAAGGCTGTAATCTTTGATCTTCATCAGTAAGTGCTTCAAGTCCTCTTCACTTTCAACAAGCAAGGTTGTGCCATCTGCACATCGAAGGTTGTTAATAAGTCTGCCTCCAATACCGATGCCACCTTCTTCTTCATATAGTACAGCTGCTCATATTATTTGCTCAGCATACAGATTAAATAAGTATGGTGAAAGGATATTACCATGATGCACATCTTTCCTGATTTTAAACCATGCAATATCACCTTGTTCTGTTCAACAACTGCCTTTTGGTCTATATACAGATTCTGCATGAGTTTTGACAACTTTCAATTTTCCTAGATGCATACTTCATACATTCCATATTCTGGTTATTAATGGATGTCTGCATTTTGAGTCATGCCACGTCAGTAAGGTCATTTCTACTTTGAGGAAGCAGTGCTTCACCAGTCATATTTTGAGTGTTTTCCAACCTGAGGGGCTCATCTTCCAGTATTATATCAGACAAGGTTCTGCTACTATTCATAAGTTTTTCAGTGGCAATTTTTTTTTTCATAAGTAGATCACCAGGTCCTTCTTACTAGTCTGTCTTAGTCTAGAAGCTCCACTGAAACCTGTCTACCATGGGTGACTCTGCTAGTATGTGAAATATCAGAGGCATAGCTTTCAATGTCCCAGCAACACGCAAGCCACCACAGTATGACAAACTTACAGTGACAGACATTAATTAGACATGGATTATTGCTCTACTAACTGGTCCCATTTCATTTAGATGTCAATAAAGCAATATATTCATGTGAACTCAAGTTTGGGAAGGTGAGATGTTATGTCTGTTTACAACTCATGTTCCTTAGGAGCAATAGAAGGCAGAGCTATCCAACGGAACTCTCTGCGATGACGAAAATGTTCTAAATCTGCACTATCCAATAGGATAGACACTAAGCACATTTGGCTATTGAGCACTTGTGACTATTGAGGCAATGTGAGTAAAGAATTAAATTTTTTATTTTGTTTACTTTTAGTTAATTTAAATTTAAGTAAGCCTCATGTGGCTAGTGTCTACTCTATTGGACAACACAGCTATAAGGACATCTGTCTGAGATAGGCAAAAAAGTAAAAGCCTGGGAGTCCTGGCAGAGTAGCCCATGCAGGATAGCAAAGACATGTAGTTGGGAACTTTACTAAAAAAAAAAAAACCACTGCCATCGAGTCAATTCCAATTCATAGCAACCTGATAGGGCAGAGGAGAACAGCCACATAGAGTTTCCAAGGAGTGCCTGATGGATTTGAACTGCCAACCTTTTGGTTAGCAGACGTAGCCCTTAACCACTACATCACCAGGGTTTCTGGGAACTTCACAGTGCAATGCAGATAGAATTCTCACGGTTACGGCTGTCGGGTGAGAAGCCAGAAGATAGCAAACTCTTATTTCCCATCTCAAGAAAGCGAGAGTCACAACTCTGATTGTTCATACAACTAGAGCACATCTGAGACTTATCACACTAGCTTTCATAAAAGCAGAAGTCATTTGCTCTCAAAGATGATTTTCTTTTCAATTTCTCCCTTATTTAAAAGAATTTATACAGAAATATAGTGGGGCAGTGACATCATACTTCTCAAGGACATAGTCCCTTCCTCCATCATTTTGAGGTATTGCATCCCTACCTCCAAAACACCTTAAATTTGGACCCTGTTAATCTTCAAAGACTATTTCTGCTGCAATCATTGGAACAAAATGAGAGCAATATGTAAGAATATAATCATATTCCAGAAATATTTATCAATAACCCACTACGTACATGTGCTAAATGCTGAATATACATTGGTGGACAAAACAGACAAGGCCCTCAGTGAGCTTACAGTTTTCTGGATGAAGAAGATGTGAAAAAGCAAATAAATGAATAAATATAGAATCATAAATTGGGATGAGGGCTCGAAAGGAAAAAAAAACTGAGTACCATAAGAGAAAATAGCAGGGAGAAGTATTTTAGCTAATGAGATCGGGAAAGTCTCTCCAGAGAGATGAGACATGAACCATGCAAAGGAGCTAAGGAGTTAAACAGGAGATAGAGTCAAGAGGAATGGCTATGCAAAGGCACATTTGAGGAGGCAAGAAGACAGAGAAGCACAAGAGGAGACCAAAGAGGCAGGCAAATACGAGCTTACTCAGGGTCCTGTAGACTTGGATAGGAGCTGGGATTTAAATGCTGCGGAAAGTTAGGAAGGATTTTAGGCAAGGAAGTGACATGATCCAATTTACATTCTAAAATAGTAGTCTTGGCTGTAGTTCTGGCACCAGAGTGAATGCAGCGATTAGAAAATACCCCTTTAAGTGCTAATAAATGCCTGCATATAGTGGTTCCCGCAGCAGTCTATGAATAACTAAATCAATCGGTTAAGAGAGCAGATGCTGAAACTTTTATCACAAATCAGCCCAAGGCCTCAGACAGATGCCTACGATTCACTAAACTGAAAGAACATCCTAGTTATTCAGGCATAAGTGGAGAGAACTCGGAAAAAAGAAGAAAGAACAGTTCAAGGGGATGGAAAAATTAATAGCACTTAGTGAGAGACAGACTACAGGAGATGAGAAGTAATGCAACTCTCACCCAAGGTCATGCAGCAAATAAGCGGTCATTGGTTCATTTGTAGCTCTAGATTGTACTTGCCTGAGTTCCCTCATCTATAAAATAGAAATAAGAAAATTTTCCACTTTACGGGTTGTTCTAAGGATTAACTGAGCTAATAAATATGAGCACTTAGAATTGTGCCTCAAAACTTTGTTTACTCGAACTATGTTTAAATAAACCTAAGTAAAAATGTGGAATTTCCCCCATCCTTTGTTTTTTTTGTTGTTGTTGTTTTTTGTTTAGTCTTCAAAGAATAGCAATTCCATATGGCAATCTAGGTAAATAGAGGGTAATACCTACATCATTTCAGTATAAATTTTGCTAACCTGTATGATTTAGCTGCGTCATTTTATTAACTTTAATTTTATTAGTAATTTTATTACACACTCAGGTATCTCCTTTAGAATTCTTGTTTACTCATTTTGTGGAAATCTTAAGCATTTAATAAGATATTTACTTTTAATAATGTAATTACTCTAGGTAAAATGGATGCTTGCTGAAGTGTTCATTCATCTGTGCCAAGAAATTTGGAAGAAAACAACCTGGCCAACCTACTGGAAGAGATCCATATTTGTAGCTATTCTAAAGAAAGGAGATCCAACAGAATGCAGAAATTATCAAACAATATCATTAATATCACACACAAGTAAAATTTTGCTAAAGATCATTCAAAAGTGAATATAGCAATACATTGACCGGGAACTGCCAGAAATTCAAGATGGATTCAGAAGAGGGCTTGGAACAAGGGATATCATTGCTGATGTCAGATGGATCTTGGTTGAAACCAGAGACTACCAGAAGAATGTTTACCTGTGTTTTATTGACTATGCAAAGACATTCAACTGTGTGGATCATAACAAATTATGGATAACATTGTGAAGAATGGGAATTCCAGAACATTTAATTGTGCTCATGAGGAACCTGTACTTAGACCAAGAGGCAGTCATTTGAAAAGAACAAAGAGGATATTGCATGGTTTAAAGTCAGGAAAGGTGTGCGTCAGGGTTGTATTCTTTCATCAAACTTATTCAATCTGTATGATGAGCAAATAATCTGAGAAACTGGACTACATGAAGAAGAACACAGCATCAGGATTGGAGGGAGACTCATTAGCAACATGCGATATGCAGATGACACAACCTTGCTTACTGAAAGTGAAAAGGACTTGATGCACTTACTGATGAAGATCAAACACCATAGCCTTCAGTATGGATTACACCTCAACATTGAGAAAACAAAAATCCTCACACCTGGACCAATAAGCAACATCATGATAAACAGAGAAAAGACTGAAATTGTCAAGAATTTCATTTTACTTGGATCCACAATCAATGCCCATGGAAGCAGCAGTCAAGAAATCAAACGATGCATTGCATCAGTCAAATCAGCTGCACAAGATCTCTTTAAAAAGCAAAGATGTCGCTTTAAGTACTAAGGTGCACCTGACCCAAGCCACAGTGCTTTCAATCGCCTCATATGCATGTGAAAGCTGGCAACTAATAAAGAAGACAAAAGAAGAATTGACACCTTTGAATTATGGTCTTGGCAAAAAATGTTTAACATACTGCCAGAAAAATGAACAAATCTGTCTTGGAAGAAGTACAGCCAGAATGCTCATTAGAAGCAAGAATGGCGAGACTTTGCCTCACTTACTTTGGACATGTTATCAGGAGGGACCAGTCCCTGGAGAAGGACATCTTGCTTGGTAAGGCAGAGGGCCAGCAAAAAAAGAGGGAGACCCTCAAGGAGATGGACTGACACAGTGGCTGCAACAATGGGCTCAAGCATAGCAACAATTGTGAGGATGTGCAACACCAGACAGTGTTTCTTACTATTGTACGAAGGGTTGCTATGAGTTGGAATTGACTCCATAGTGCCTAACAACAACAACAAAACAGTAAGAAGAGTTTAAAATTTATTTTCTAAGTTAATAGTACATTTAAATCTCTAGATAGAACTCCTTTGCAAGGCTAGGACCAACTTAGAAATTAATCGCCTCAGAGAAGATATGTAAAGGTCTGGAGACATGAGACAAAAGGAAAAGTCATACTTGTATTTTGAAATACCTTTGAAAAACGTCAAAGAAAGGAAGTATTTTTATTTGAAGAATGATTTATACTGCTCGTCCAGTGATTATAAATACAGCAAAGTAAAAGTATATCATTATATTTCAATACCTAAATTGTAAACCAAATAGTTATTTGGAGCCATAATTATTTACAATATATAATAAATTTTTCAGTCACAAGCAATGGTAGGAATCAACATTAACCTTTCTCATTCCTTTCCATTTAAAAATAGTTAAGTGATGAATATAGTGATCACAAAAGGATTAAGGTACTAAAATCCCTTTAAGATGCCAAATCCTGAATCCTGTTCTGAACTAGAATTTACTCTCATGGAAATTTTAAAGCACTGGCAGTTTGTACCCACTCTTCTTTTTACATAAATGCCATTTATTTCCTGCAACTTGCTTTTAATAATTGCTTAAGTCATTTAAATACTTGCAGGCTTCTTACTGTGTGCTGAAACTGTGTACAAGTACTAAGGGTAAAATTAAGTGACTCATTTCCTTTATGATCAAAACTGCAAACCTTCTCTTGTTATTATGTTGTCAACTCTTGCAAATAACTCCACAGCCATTTATTGAAATTTTCTTCTTTCAGGCATTCACATTCCAAACTATTGTAAAGTAAGTGAATAGGTAACTTTTTTTCAATATACCTCAAAATTTCACTTTAAATCCCCTACAGTAAAGACAATACAAGATATTACCTAAGAGTGGGGTGAACCAGGTTAGCCTTTCTAGAGTTTGACATTTAGAAGAAGTCCAGAAACAGACTAAAAACATATTAAGTTAATGCTGTACATTAATTCAACAAAGACACCAAAGAACACACATTTCCTACCAACTAATTTTGAATAAATGCCCCACTAGAAAGGAAAGAATTCATCATCTTTCCTAAACAGGATATCTTTTTGTGAGTAACCTTAAAAGTATAATTTCCAAAGTCACAAAGCATCTTTGCTCTTTTTCTCCTACTCAGATTATACCATCAATCCAATAAAAAAAAAAAAAAACCTAAGCAGAAACTCTACAACCACAACAGTAAAACGTGACAACTGCTAAACAATAATTGTCAAGAACAATACGTCAGTAATAAATACTAGAATTCCTGGTAACTGTTTTCTGAAAACATGTATGAAAGCTTTCAGTGACTATATGACAATGGCTTGTTAAAGTGAACTTTCTTGCCTCTTTTAAAATCTTGCTCAAGATCAGTTCGGCTTTATAAAAATTAATTAAAAAACATGATCTACATAAGTTTGGCAAATTGCATTTCTGGTTTCTGGTCCTGATAAAGAAGACAGCAAGACATCAACCAGTTGATGTGACATCCCAAAGCACCTGTTAAGAGATGAATTAGGACAATGTTAATGTGCACTACTACCAATTGCAAACCATACCAGGTCACAATATAATTTTGTAGATATCATTCACTTTTTCCATTCATTTATATTTGTTTATCATTATGTCATTCTTCCATCATCATTTCCCTTCCTTCCATTCTTTCTTCTTCTTTCCCAGGTTTTCACTGGATATCATCAAAAATGAAATGGAAAACATAAAGATCAAAATCCTAGGTGTTAGTGAGCTGAAATGGACTGGTATTGGTCATTTTGAATCAATCACATGGTCTACTATGCCAGGAATGACAAATTGAAGAGGAATGGCATCGCATTCATTCTCACAAAGAACAATATGTATCCTAAAGTACAACACTGTCAGTGATAGGATAATATCCATACACCGAAAAGGAAGATCAATTAATATGACTATTATTCAAATTTACACACCAACCACTAAGGCCGAAGATGAAGAAACTGAAGATTTTAACCAACTTCTGCAGTCTGAAATTGACCAAACACGCCATCAAGATGCATTGATAATTACTGGTGATTGGAATACAAAAGTTGGAAAAGAGAAGGACCAATAGCCGGAAAATATAGCTTTGGTGACAGAAACAACGCTAGAGATCACAGGACAGAATTTTGTAAGACCAACGACTTCTTCATCACAAATACCTTTTTCAAAAACATAAATGGCAACTATACACGTGGACCTCACCAGACGGAATACACAGGAATCAAATCGACTACATCTATGGAAAGAGATGACAGAAAAGCTCAGTATCATCAGTCAGAACGAGACCAGGGGCCAATTGTGGAACATATCATCAACTGCTCATATTTAAGTTCAAGTTGAAGCTGAAGAAAATTAAAACAAGTTCATGACAGCCAGTGTATGACCTTGAGTATATTCCACCTGAATTTAGAGACCATCTCAAGAATAGATTTGATGCATTGAATACTAATGATCAGGGTCCAGATGAGTTGTGGAATGACATCAAGGACTTCATACATGAAGAAAGCAAAATGTCATTGAAATGACAGGAAGGAAAGAAAAGACCAAAATGGATGTCAGAAGAGATTCTGAATTGTGCTCTTGAACACAGGCTAGCTAAAGTGAACGGAAGAAATGATGAAGGAAGAGCTGAACAGAAAATTTCAAAGGGAGGTTCAAGAAGATGAAGTGTTATGATAAAATGTGCAAAGACCTGGAGTTAGGAGACCAAAAGGGAAGAACACCCTCAGCACTTCTCAAGCTGAAAGGACTGAAGAAAAAATTCAAGCCTTGAGTTGCAATATGTGCAGTAGTTAAGAGCTTAGGCTGCTAATCAAAAGGTTGACAGTTTGAATCCACAAGCAGCTCCTTGGAAACCCTATGAGGCAGTTCTACTCTGTCTTGTAGGGTCACTATGAGTCAGTACTGACTCAAAAGCACCTAACAACAATAACAACATGGGCAAAAATTGAACAATGCAGGAAGCATCAAAGGAAGATGGAAGGAATACAGGGAGTCACTGTACCAAAAAGAATTGGTTGACGTTCAACCATTTCAGGAGGTAGCATATGATCAAGAACCAATAGTACTAAAGAAAGAGGTCCAAGACACTGGCAAAAAACAAGTCTCCAAGTATTGACAGAATACCAACTGACATGTTTCAACAAATAGATGTAGCACTGGAAATGCTCACTTGTGTATGCCAAAAAATTTGGAAGACAACTACCTGGCCAACCAACAGGAAGAGATTCATGTTTGTGCCCATTCCAAAGAAAAGTGATCCAACAGAATGTGGATATTATTGAACAATATCATTAATATCGGAAACCCTGGTGGTGTAGTGGTTAAGTGCTATGGCTGCTAACCAAGAGGTCGGCAGTTTGAATTGGCCAGGCACTCCTTGGAAAGTCTATGTGGCAGTTCTACTCTGACCTACAGGGTCACTATGAGTCAGAATCAGCTCAACGGCAGTGGGTTTGGTTTTGGGTTTTTATCATTAATATCACACGCAAGCAAAATTTTACTGAAGGTAATTCAAAAGCAGTTGCAGTAGTATATCCGCAGGGAATTGTCAGAAATTCAAGCCAGATTCAGAAGAGGAACGATCTTGGCTGAAAGCAGAGAATACCAGATATATGTGGACCTGTGTTTTATTGTCTATGCAAAAGCATTCGCTATGTAGATCATAAGGAATTATGGATAACATGGAATGAGGAATGATCTTGGCTGAAAGCAGAGAATACCAGATATATGTGGACCTGTGTTTTATTGTCTATGCAAAAGCATTCGCTATGTAGATCATAAGGAATTATGGATAACATTTCAAAGAATGAGAATTCCAAAACACTTAACTGTGCTTATGCAGAGCCTGTACAGAGACCAAGAGGCAGTCATTCGAACAGAACAAGAGAATATTGCATGGTTTAAAATGAGGAAAGGTGTGCGTCAGGGTTGTATCCTTTCACCATACTCACCTGTATGCTAAGCAATAATTCTAGAAGCTGGACTATATAAAGAACACAGCTCAGGATTGGAGGAAGACTCATTAACAACCTGTGATATGCAGATGACACAATCTTGCTTGCTGAAAGTGAAGAGGACTTGAAGTACTTACTGATGAAGATTAAAGACTATAGCCTTCAGTATGGATTCCACCTCAACATAAAGAAAACAATAATCCTCACAACTGGACCAATAAGCAACATCATGATAAATGGAGAAAATATTGAAGTTGTTAAGGATTTCATTTTACTTGGATCTACAATCAATATCCATGGAAGCGGCAGTCAAGAAAATCAAACGACATATTTCATTGGGCAAATGTGCTGCAAAAGACCACTTTAAAGTGTTAAAAAGCAGAGATGTCACCTTGAGGACTAATGTGTATCTGACCCAAACCATGATATTTTCCATAGCCTCATATGCATTTCATCATGCATGTGAAAGCTGGACAATGAATAAGGAAGACAGAAGAATTGACGCCTTTCAACTGCAGTGTTGGCGAAGAATATTGAATATACCATGGACTGCCAAAAGAATGAACAAATCTGTCTTAGAAGAAGTACAGCCAGAATGCTCCTTAGAAGCAAGGATGGTGAGACTGTGTCTTACATACTTTGGACATGTTGTCAGGAGGGATCAGTCCCTGGAGAAGGACATCATGCTTGGCAGAGTACAGGGTCAGCGGAAAAGAGGAAGACCCTCAACGAGGTGGATTGACACAGTGGCTGCAACAATGAGCTCAAGCATAACAACAATTGTAAGGATGGTACAGGACCAGGCAGTGTTTCGTTCTTTTGTGCACAGGGTCGCTATGAGTCGGAACCAACTCGACAGCACCTAACAACAACATATGCATTTGAAAGGTGGATGATTAATAAGCAAGACCAAAGAAGAATTGATGCCTTTGAATTATGGTGTTGGTGAAAAATATTTGAATATACAATGGACTGCCAGAGGAACAAACAAATCTGTCTTGGAAGAAGTACAGCCGGAATGCTCCTTAGAAGCAAGGATGATGAGACTTCTTCTCAAGTACTTTGGACATGTTATTAGGAGGGACCAGTCCCTGGAGAAGGATATCATGCTTGGTAAAGTAGAGGGTCAGTGACAGAAAGGAAGACCCTAAACAAGATGGACTGACATAGTGACATATGGGCTCAAGCACAGCAACAATTGTGAGGACGACACAGGACCAGGCAGTATTTCGTTCTGGTGTACATGTGTTGTTGTAAGTCAAAACCGACTGGATGACACCTAACAACAACACATCATCTTATGCCTGAAGATTATGATATTCTCTTAGTTCAGGGGATCTCAGACATCTATCTGAGAACTGTGCAGGTCTATAAGAAGTTTTGTCACTAGTGTGATAATAATCCAGGAGAAAATGAGAAAAATGAGGCAATGTAATATTTTGTAGTGTTTGGTTTTTATAAAACCAAGTCTATTTAGCTCAGTAAATGGTACAACTTATTCAATTTTAAAGTTTTATCAATTGCTCTGAGTGTACCCTTCTTACTAATTTGATGTTAAGATTCCATTCCTTAGTGAAATTACAGAGATAGCATGTGGTAACTGAGTTTTTGGTACTTGTTTTTTTAACATCCTTTCCTAGCAAAATAAAAAGTTGACAACTATGTTAGTCTCTAAAAAAAAATTTTTTTTTTTTTAGAAACTTTACTGGTTTGCAAAGCACTGTTACCGCTGATCTCCTTGAGTCTGGTTACTGTCTCTCAAATTCACCACTGGTTACAGTTCTAGGTTGCTCTGCCTAAAACTCAGGATCAGGCCACTTCAATGGCTCTCTGCTACATTTAACATGCATTGTACCACCTACTGCAGCCTCCACAATCTGACCCTATCATACCTGTCCCTCTGCTCTAGTCAGGCAGATGGCCTCACCGCCTCTTAACTACTATCTTCTATCAGCTCCGGGCTATTGATCATACTCAAATCCTCCCTATCCCCCCCAAAATCACTGTTACCCCACATTAAATATACCCAGCACTAAAAGGTCTACTTAATTCAGTAAAGGGTTCCTCATTCCATTTGATTGTTCTAATTCCATTCTAGAACCAAATTCCCTGAACTCATTTTCTTGCTGAGCAGCCAATTCTTCTTCTTAAATTTGTATTAACTACTTCCATTAATCTGTGCATCTAAAGGAGACTGCATTTGAAAAGGATTAATATGAATTTGAACTGTGAAAGACAAAGCCAGATATTTTTTTAACCTGCGTTCATGTATCCATGATTTTAATTTTTAAAAAGTATCTAGAAAACCTAGGTTTGAATTTATTGCATACATATCAGTCTTTCAGACAGTGTTTTATAAGTCCATAAAAGACCATAGGTACTGATAAATGACCCAAAAATGCCCATGAGCTTTTGTTATGAATGTTTTAGGACAGAATGAAGCGTAAATCAACACCTAGTGGCTATGTTTAAGATAACTATATCCAATTACTTTTCTCACCATGTCTACTCAAACTCGTTTAACCTCCTCTTCATTGCCAAAGAATAACACCCACCTCTATGTTCAAGAAAATGGGAGCGTGTCTATTCAGAGCAAAAACAAAACAAAACCCATTGCTGTTAAGTCAATTCCAACTCATAGCGACCCTCTAGGTCAGAGTAGAACTGCTCCATAGTTTCCAAGGACCACCTGGTGGGTTTGAACTGCCAACCTTTTGGCTAGCAGTCATTGCACTTAACCACTAAGCCACCAGGATTTCCTTCAGAGTAAAGTGGTGTAGAATAACACCTCCTGAACTATACAGTAGCTCCTTATTGCCAACCTAAGCTCTTTTAATTCTTATAAACTCATTCAATACATAACATTTTGGTAAGGCATCAAACACTTTAAATTGTGGGAACTATATGATCATGCAATGTATGAACAAAAATGTCAATAAAATAATTTACTTGGAAGAGTCATTATATCTGTGTTGTTACTCTTCTACATGTACTCTATCGAGGCAGCTGGGGCCTAGTAGAAACAGTTCTAAATCTAGAGTCAGAAAACCTAGATTTTTAGCATATACACACTTTCACCCGATGGCAGAGTGAATGTGGCAATTTATTTTCCTCTTTTAGTTCAATTCCTTCATCTGTAAACAGGAGGAAAATTAAATACCCTTCAAAAAGTTGTTTTAGGATTAAATGATGAAATGTCTGAAAACTTTCTGTAATGTGATTACATTACTATAGCAAAGTCTCAAACTGAACAAGGCTTCATTATGTTTGTGCTCAAGTATTGCGACTGTAAGCCAAAAGGAAAAAAAAAAAAAAAGGCAGCTGTCTTCAAACACAATTCCTTTTAAAATATGCAAGGACAGAAAACACCTTGCATATTTTCAAAACTTGCAACCAACACTAATATTTCAAGTGATACAAAAAATATATATTTTTATTGCACAAGTTTGTTTCCTAATAACAAAATGTTTCTTGTTTTATCTAGTTTGACTGACAGGTTCAATTTTCTCCTGGGCTAATACAAAATGAACTACTCAGCAAATGACTGTATACTGTGTCATAACATAAAATTAGAGATTCATGCAGAAAGTTTTTTTAAAAAAACTAATTACATGTGATTTGTATGAAAAGTCACCTTGGCATGAGCAATTTCAGTAGACTGGTGAGGTCAGAAGTCACTTTGAAGTAGGCTGAGAAGTAATAAGAGACAAGAAAGTAGCAATAGCAATTACATACTTCTCTTTTAAGTTCCCCCAAGAAAGGATGGAGGAAGCTGTGATGGAATCTAAAACGAGGCTACTGGGACAGGAAGGAGAGAGGGAAGGAAGGAGAACGGAGGCACTTACATTCAAAGTGGGGTAGGGAAAAAGCAGGGGAGAGAAGGGATCAGAAGCCAAATTGCTAAGGTTTAAGAAGTAAATAAGAGGCAAGGAAATGCCAACAGCAGGAAACTCACTTTTGCTACAGCCCATACCTTTTTTTTTTTCCCCTTAGATTGTTATCCATTTGAAAGAAGGGTCTGTTTTTTTACATTGCATAAGTTATTAAAATCACAAATGACCTCTTAAATGCCAAATCAAGTGGACACTTCAATACATATCTTGCAATGATGCTTTTGATGTCTTCATCTTCTTGTAACATTCTCTCAACATTCTTCTCGGAAGTCTCCTTTTCCTCTTCCTGAATCTTTAAGATAGACTGTTATAAAAACCAAAACCAAACCCAGTGCCATCGAGTCAATTCTGACTCATAGCGACCCTATAGGACAGAGTAGAACTGCCCCATAGGGTTTCCAAGGAGGGCCTGGTGGATTCAAACTGCCGACCCTTTGGTTAGCAGCCGTAGCACTTATCCACTAGGCCACCAGGGTTTCCAGACTGTTATAGTGTGGTAATAAACTCAGTGGCGTAATCCAACAAAGCTGTATTCCTCACTCACACTCCTAGTCCAGGACAGGTCTATATACTTAAGCTCTTCCCTCCACTGGAAACGTTTCACAAAATTACATTCTTAGCCTTTTTTTTCTCCTTACATTCTATACATCATTCTGAGTGACCTCGTTCACTTTCTATATGAAAACGACCACCAAATCTACATGTCCTGCCCCAGTCTCTCCAACTCCAGACTCAAACATCTCTATTTGTTGTTGTTCTTACTTGGTTCCAAATCATAGTGACCCAAACACAACCCAGTCCTGTGCCATCCTCACAATCGTTGTCATGCTTGAGCCCATTGTTGCAACCACTGTGTCAATCCATCTCACTGAGGATCTTCCTCTTTCCTGCTGGCTCTGTACTTTATCAATCATGATGTCCTTCTCCAGGGACCGATCCCTCCTGACAACATGTCCAAAGCATGTGAGACGTAGTCTTGCCATCCTTGCTTCTAAGGAGCATTCTGGTTGTACTTCGTCCAAGACAGATTTGTTCGCTGTTTTGGTAGTCCATAGTATATTCAATATTCTTTGCCATCACCATAATTCAAAGGCATCAGTTCTTCATTGTTCACCTTTCCCATGCATATGATGTGATTGAAAATACCATGCCTTGGGTCAGGTGCACCTTAGTCTTCAAGGTGACATCTTTGCTTTTCAACACTTTAAAGAAGTCCTTTGCAGCAGATTTGCCCAATGCAATGTGTCTTTTGATTTCTTGACTGCTGCTTCCATGGGCATTGATTGGGGTCCATGTAAAATGAAATCCTTGACAACTTCAATATTTTCTCCATTTATTGTAATGTTGTTTATTGGTCCAGTTGTGAGGATTTTTGTTTTCTTTATGTTGAAGTACAATCCATATTGAAGGCTGTGGTCTTTTATCATCATCAGTAAGTGCTTCAAGTCCTCTTCACTTTCAGCAAGGAAAGTTGTGTCATCTGCGTAATGCAAGCTGTTAATGAGTCTACCTCCAATCTTGATGTCACGTTCTTCTTCATAGAGTTGTTTCTCGGATTATTTGCTTAACATACAGACTGAATAGGTATGGTGAAAGGACACATCCCTGACACACACTGTTCCTGTCTTTAAACCATGCAGTATCCCCTTGTTCTGTCTGAACGACTGCCTCTTGATATTTGTACAAGTTCCTCACGAGCACAATTCAATGTTCTGGAATTCCCATTCTTCAAAATGTTATCCATAATTTGTTATGATCCAGAGTCTAATGCCTTTGCATAGTCAATAAAACACAGGTAAATATCCTTCTGATATTCTCGGCTTTCAGCCAGGATCCATCTGACATCAGCATTGACACCCTGGTTCCGTATCCGGTTCTGAATTCGGCCTGAAGTCCTCACAGTTCCCTGTCTTTATACTGTTACAGCTGCTTTTGAATAATCTTCAGCAAAATTTTGCATGCATGTGATATTAATGATATTTTTTAATAATTTCCGCATTCAGTTGGATCACCTGTCTTGGGAATAGGCATAAATATGGATCTCTTCCAGCCAGTTGACGAGGTAGCTGTCTTCCAAATTTCTTGGCATAGACAAGTGAGCACTTCCCGTGCTGCATCCGTTTGTTGAAACATCTCAATTGATAATTCCACCAATTCCTGGAGCCTTGTTTTTCGCCAATGCCTTCAGTGCGGCTTGAACTTCTTCCTTAAGTATCATCAGTTCCTGATTATTTGCTGCCTCTTGAAACGGTTGAACATCAACCAATTCTTTTTGGTATAATGACTCTGGTATACCTTCCATCTTCTTTTGATGCTTCCTGTGTCGTTTAATATTTTCCCCATAGAATTCTTCACCATTGCAACTCGAGGCTTAAGCTTTTTCTTCAGTTCTTTCAGCCTGAGAAATGCCGAGCATGTTCTTCCCTTTTGATTTCCTATCTCCAGCTCTTTGCACATGTCATTATAATACTTTGTCTTCTCGAGCCATCCTTTGAAATCTCTGTTCAGTTCTTTTACTTCATCATTTCTTCCTTTTGCTTTAGCTTCTTGACATTCAAAAGCAAGTTTCAGAGTCTCTTCTGACATCCATTTTGGTCTTTTCTTTCCTGTATTTTCAATGATCTCTTGTTTTCTTCATGTATGATATCCTTGGTGTCATTCCACAACTCAAAACTGACCTTCGGTCATTAGTGTTCAACACGTCAAATCTATTCTTAAAATGGCCTTTAAATTCAGGTGGGAGATACTCAAGATCGTACTTTGGCTCTCCTGGATTTGTTCTAATTTTCTTCAGTTTCAACTTGAACTTGCATATGAGCAACTGATGGTCTATTCTGCAGTCTGCCCCTGGCCTTTGCCTGACTGATGATATTGAGCTTTTCCATCGTCTGTTTTCACAGATGTAGTCAACTTGATTCCTGTGTATTCCATCTGGCGAAGTCCATGCATATAGTTGCCGTTGTTGAAAAAAGGTATTTGCAATGAGGAAGTCGTTGGTCTTGCAAAATTCCATCATGTGATCTCTGGCATCGTTTCTATCACCAATGCCATATTTTCCAACTACCAATCCTTCTTCGTTTCCAACTTTCGTATTCCAATCACCAGTAATTATCATTTGCATCCTGATTGCATGTTCAATCAATTTCAGACTACAGAAGCTGATAAAAATCTTCAATTTCTTCACCTTTGGCCTCAGTGGTTGGTGCGTAAATTTGAATAGTCCTATTAACTGGTCTTCCTTGCAGGCGTATATCTCTGCTTAGATACCCCAAAGCCATCTTAAACTCAACACGTCTAAATCTAAACTAATCACTGTTTTCACCCTACCTCATATCCTGTGTTTTCCCTCCCATTAAACTCTTTCTTCACACTGTGGTTATGGTTATCATGATTTCATCCAACAACAAAGACCAAACCTGCTGCCATCGAATAAATGTCAACTCACAGTGACCCTATAGGAAAGGGTAGACTTGCCACATAGGGATTCCTAGGCTGTAATCTTTATGGAAGCAGATTGCCACATCTCTTCTTCCGAAGAGCAGCTAGTGGGTTTCAACAGCCAAACTTTCTGTTAGCAGCTGAGCACTTAACCACTGCACCACCAGGGCTCCTTCACTGCATTCCCAGTACCAAACAAAACACCGTTTATCTAATAAAAACCAAAAAGAAAAAAAAAGTGTTGAATGAATTAATGACTGAGTGAATGATGTAGGCCATGTTCATGATGTTTGCATATATCCATCAAAGCATCAGCCCTAAGAAGAATTGATCCTGCAAGCCTCAGGATTAAGTGCTTTAAATTGTGTGGGTGTCTTCTATTGAGGAATTGCTTAAAAAGTGAGACTCCAGGAAAGAGGATTTAATTACTGATTAAAATAAGAACGTGTTAGCTTCCACTTGTACTTCTTGCCCTCTCCTTTGCCCTACCTCCTCGTACATTAAGGGTAGACCTTTCTTCTCCTTCCATTCTCTATTCAGGGATTTCACATGACCTGTTGAAGTTGTGGGGTTGATGAGAATAATGCTGTTTTGATCAATAATTAAATCTTCATTAAATAAAAATTTCTTATGCCCTATTAATGATTTTTACATGGGTCATGTTTCGCAGAACTTCTGTGCTTAGTTTCCAGCTTTCAAACATTTAAGCAGACTACTTTTTTGTAAATTTCCTCTTTCCTTATTTTTCAAATTTTCTTTTTTACTGAACTTCACTTTTCTGTTTTCTATCACAATCTTGATTAAAAATTTTCAAATTTTATTCTTTCCTGAGCTTCACTTTTATGTTTTCTATTCTATCATGATTTATCATGACCATTCCCAATATTTCAAGAATTAAAAAATAAATGTAATTGTTTTCAAAGTGTTCAAAAGTAGATTACTAACATAAGGAATGTAAATGTTTAAAAACTGGAAAATTAAATTATTTCTCATATATGTCCTCAAAGAGTTTGTTTTTCTTTTCAAATATTCAGAATTATTTCTTAAAATTAAAAGGCACAGTTAATGGAATCAATTATTAAATCATAATTCTTTAAAGTCAATATTTTTATTTTTAATTTAATTAATATTATGAAATAATTTAGAAAAATAGAGCCATTTCTAATTCTAACATTCAAGGTCTATCTAGTCGCCAATGTGGTATCATGCCTGGTGCATATTCATAAAAACAGAAAAAATTTTAAGAATAAAATGCTTTCACTATTGCAAAATATTCTTTAGCAAACGTGTAACCATTGAGGATGCCGAACTAACTCATGAATACCACCAAAACCACATATTGGAACACAAAGTAAAGCAAGAAAATGACATTAAGCACTGTCCGATCTAGGGCATTCATGCTATCTGATAGGAACAGAGTTCTTGGGTGGTTCAAATGTTTAATGTGCTCGGCTGCTAACTGACAGGTTGGCAGTTCAGGACCACCCAGAGGCACCTCAGAAGAAAGGCCTAGCAAACTACTTCCAAAAATCAGCCATTGAAAAATCTATGGAGTACAAGTCTACTCTGAATACATGGGTTTGCCACAAGTTGATTTGACTCAACAGCGACTGATTTTATTACTGGAGTATTGTATTTGCTAGAGAAAAAATGGAATGCAAGTCATTGAATGATCTCTCTTAGCATCTTAATAATTTCCATCTCCCATTGCAATTAAAAGAAGCAAAGCAAGTCTAAATATATAAGGAAAATCACTTCTAGTCATAGCAGATAAATATATTCTAAAGATCTTTATTTTATTTTTAAGCCTTCTGTCCTATTTCCTTTAGTCTTAATTTCTTTTAGTTCCTAGAGATGGGTTAATTTATGTAATTGCAGCAGGTCTTCAGTTAGTTGTCATTCGTAGTGGAAAATGCTATATAGTTCTGTACATATTCTGATCTGTAGATACAGCTATTCAGAATTTTTAAAACAATTAAGATCAAAATTTAGCTTTTGGGGGGAAAAAATCTCTTCCAAAAATATAGAACACTTCATTTTTTTAAATAGTCACAGTATTCCATGCTTAATTCTATGAAAGGCTAAGTCTTCCATTGAGCACATAATAAAACTGATCACAGATACAGTTTTTATTTCACTAAACGCAACCTGAAAGTGAACATGCACTTCTGTTTGGGAACAAAATTCAATTATAAAGAAACAGAAAATGCAAGCTGCGATCAATAGCCTATTACAATGCCAGCATGAGGGATAATTTCAGCTCAGTTTAATCTACTGAAATATGTGGGCTATATACTGTTTATTTGCTTGTGAATTCTGACATAAGAAGTGACATACAATTTAGTTTAATTTTATTAGAATACAGAGGGTATATGTAAAATTGAGCAGTGTTCAAAAGTATAATCAAAAATTCAAAATCAACAAGTTAACAACCTAAGGCCAAAAAAAAGTCAGTAGAACACATAGATTCTCCTTAAAAATACAATGGGAATTTTAATATCGAATAGTCTCATTTTAATGTACATTTTATATTTTTAAATGTTGACTGGCAAGAAGTAAAAACAGAATGTATCAGGTCTTTGAGCTGGAAATTCATTTTAAAAATGACTGTTTCAATTTCATACATTTTTTTGTTTTTAAATTAGGAGGCTTTTCTAGATTATGTAATCTACTTCCGTGATTTCACAGATGAGCAAACAGAGGTCCAGAAAGGTTTAATAACTTGCTTAAGGTCAACCCATGAGTTATTTGGGATAAGAAGTTTGCTCTCACAGCTAATTAGATAGAACACCTCCAGATATGAAATGTCTCTAATGGCATGGCTCTGTTGACGGCACTGGGTTTCTGGGGTTTTATAACTCGAAATCTTGGCTCTTTCACTTATGAGCTGGGTAATCTTACAAAATTACTTAACAGCTTTGCCCTCGATTTCCACATTTGTAAAACAGGGATAATAAAATTGCCTACCTCAAAGGGCTGTTGTGAAGATTAAATGAGTTAATACATTTAAGGTGCTATCAACAGTGCCTGGAACACAATGTTAATGGTACCCCTAGACTTGTGTAGTCTGTGCAGCCCATTGTGGCATCCCCGCCATGGTACGTGTTCAATACATATTAGCAAGTAGTAGTGGCAGTGGTGGAGCCCTGGTGGCATGGTGGTTAAGAGCTGTGCCTCCTAATCAAAAAGTCAGCAGTTCAAATCCAGCAGCTGCTCCTTGGAAATCCTACGGGGCGGTTCTACCCTGTCCTATAGCGTCACTATAAGTCAGAATTGACTGAACGGCAACAGGTTTGGTTTTGGTTTTGTTGAGTGGCAGTTGTGGTAATTAAAGTGTCCCACTTTCAAGCAGGAAACCCTGGTGGTGTAGTGGTTAAGAGCTACGGCTACTAACCAAAAAGTTGGCAGTTCAAATCCACGAGGTGCTCCTTGGAAACTCTATGGGGCAGTTCTACTCCACCTCATACGGCCGCTATGAGTCAGAATCCACCCGACAGCAACAGGTTTGGTTTTTTTTTAAACTTCCAAGTAGGTGTCCTTTCCAAGACGCCAAGCTGCCTCCTAATGGTCAGTTTGAGAAGTCCAGATCAATCAAATACAATGCCGGGAGGTTTGGTTTTTTTTCTGTTTGTTTGTTTTATTTTGTTTTGCAGTGTACTATTCCTTGTGGTGATGGAATTGTTCTGTATCTGGAGTCTATTAATATCAAGATCCTGGTTGTGATATTATATCTTAGTTTTGCAAGATGTTTTGATTGGGGGAAACTGAGTAGAAAGTACACAAGATCACTCTGTATTATTTCTTACAATTGAATATAAATCTACAACCATTTCAAATTAAAAAACAAAAGTGACAAAGTACTAAACACAATGTGAAATCCTGGATTGGATCCTGAAACGACAAAAGGACATTAGTGAAAAAACAAGCGATGTCTGAATAAAGTCTGGAGTATAATAGTAATGTACCAATACTGGTCTCTTAGTTTTTACAAATGTACCATAGTAATTTAAGATGTCACCATTAGGGAAAACTCGGTAAGGGGTATATGAGAACTCTTCGCATTATCTCTACAACTTTTCTGTAAATCTAAAATTAATTCAAAATAAAATGTTTATTTTTAAAAAGCTAATGTAGACCATTTAAGATAGTGTTACTTTGACATTTATTTTTAAAATCTAGATTCAATCTGAATTCAATTCAATAGGAAATGCTCAGGATTGCATGTTACTTATCCCTCACTTGGGAAAAGCAGGTGAGTCAAGACTGGGCTCGAAAAGCAAAACAGCAGTTAAATAGATAATACTGCTTTCAGTGAAACAACGGAGAAAGGCTTTATAAATCTTTTAAAAGTTATGAATTTTTTAAAATATTAATATCAAAATATTTTGTTTACACAATAAAAATTATTTTTTTTATGTATTTGTTGGAAACCCTGGTGGCATAGTGGTTAAGCACTATGGCTGCTAACCAAAGGGTCAGCAGTTCGAATCCGCCAGGCACTCCTTGAAAACTCTACGGGGCAGTTCTATATTTGTTTAAATATTTTACTATCAAAAGAATGACATGCTGGTTGTAAATAAGTCAAATAAAACAAAGTGCTAATGTTTTGTTATTTCACAAACACCCTCCATTATGCAGCTTCATTTTCTGCCAAACTACGTAATGCTCAACTTTACAGTCTTCTCAGGAAATTTCTCTCTCTAGCTCAATATTTAGTTTGATCAGGTGTGAGTTTCCAGTCAAGCACATTTTTCTGGTGTTTGTAAAATAAACTTAGCTCCATGCTGGGACTCCATTATACTGATTATATAAACAATGATACAGGAAGTAAAATCCAGGTTTCTGACATCATCGATGTCTCCAGCTATTCAATTTTCTCTTTGAAAAAATCTCTCTGACAGAAAGAAATAAGAATGTCACCTGCATCCCCTAAATCCTTCAGCATTCTACCAGAACATAAAAATCTCCAGAGATTCCCTCCAGGTTTCTTCCATGTAATTCAATTGTACAATAACAATCACGGGAACGGTGTTTCATAAAGTAGAGTAGTTGGACCACCTGCTTCAGAATCACCAGGAGAGCACGTTAAACCTGCAGATTACTGGACCAGACCCCAAACCCACTGGATCAGAATGTCCTATGGGTGTTGTTGCAGTTGTTAGTTGTCATGGTGACCCCATGTATGCAGTGTAGAACTGCCGGGAAATATGCATTTTTAACAAGCTGTTCCTCGCCCACCCCACCCCAGGTGATTCTTATCCACATTAAAATTTGAAAACTATTGAGATTTGGTAAGTCTTAGCTGCAGTTCCCACTGTCTCCTATGCCCTGGACTAGGTAGAGTATACCCTTGTTTTCTGTATAGTAACACTAAAAAAAAAAAAAAAAAAGGACCATAGGGTTTATTCAGGATTTGTCATTCATCCCTAGAACAGGACAATCAACTTAAATTTGCAGCAAATATAATTAGCCTAAGAAGAACGAAGACAGCACAGGTTTCTGCATGAGGTTCCTCACTCTTAGTTTTACATCTATATAAAGCAAAAATCATCTTTAAATTCTCAAAAAACAAACGCTGTTTCTTCACACTGTCCCAGTCAGTTAATGGAGTTCCTCTTAAATGTATGTAGCCCTGCCCTGTATAGTTGTGAACCAAATGCTCTGTCTTTAGCAAATTATAAATTGTCAAACTGTACTTCTTAGACATATTTACAGAACATTAAAGTAGAAGCCAAGAAGCCCTGTTGGCACAACGGTTAAGCGCCTCTGCTAACCGAAAGGTCTGCAGTTGAAACCCACCAGCCGCTCTGTGAGAGAAAATAACCTAACAATTTGCTCCTGCAAAGATTACAGCCTAGGAAACCCCATAGGGCAGTTCTGCTTTGTAGGGTCACTATAAATCGGAATCAACTCTACAGAACACAACAGGTTAGAACCCTATTATAAGTAAGTTACATGGGATATCAGAAATTCATAAAAGCTACACTGAAAACCAAGCAGGGATAAGGATAGGAAATGCCAGAATATAGGTAGAGAAGATTTGAAGACTTGAAGCACTTACTGATGAAGATCAAAGACTACAGCTTTCAGTATGGATTACACCTCAATATAAAGAAAACAAAAACCCTCACAACTGGACCAATAAGGAACATCATGATAAGCGGAGAAAAGATTGAAGTTGTCAAAGATTTCATTTTACTTGGATCCACAATCAAGAGCCATGGAAGCAGCAGTCAAGAAATCAAATGACACATTGTTTTGGGCAAATCTGCTGCAAAAGATCTCTTCAAAGTGTTAAAAAGCAAAAATGTTACCTTGAACACTAAGGTAAGCCATGGTGTTTTCAATCACCGCAAATGCATGCAAAAGCTGGACAATGAATAAGAAAGACCAAAGAAGAATTGATGTCTTTGAATTATGGTGTTGGTGAAGAATATTGAATACACCATGCCCTGCCCAAAGAATGAACAAATCTGTTTTAGAAGTACAGCCAGAACGCTCTTTAGAAGCAAGGATGGAGAGACTACATCTCACATTCTTTGGACATGTTATGAGGAGCAATCAGTTCCTGGAGAGGGACATTATGCTTGGTAAAGGAGAGGGTCAGCAAAAAAGAGGAAGGCCCTCAACAAGATGAACTGACATAGTGTCTGCAACAATGGGCTCAAGCATAACAATTGTTAGGATGGTGCAAGACCTGGCAGCGTTTTGTTCTGTTGTACATAGATAGGGTTGCTATAAGTCAGAAGTGACTCAATGGCACCTAACAACAAGAAGTCAGGAAGGTTGCTGGAAAGGTGACATTTGAGCGGGGGAAAAAACTTAGATGGGTGAGAGTCAAGCATATATTTGGGGGAAGAGCTTTCCAGACAGAAGGAAATGCAAATGCAAAAGCCCTGAGATGGGAATGTGCCTAGTGTGCTTTAAAAACAAGAGATCAGTGTGGCTGAGCAAAGCAAGCAAGGGGAAAAATGGCAGAGGATGTGGCAGAGGGCACTATGTAGGGAATTAGGACCTGAGTGGTAGCTTTTGTTTTTACTCCAAGGGAGATGAAAAGCCACTGGAGGTTTTAGCAGAGCAGTGACATGACCTCACTTATATTTAAAAGCTTCACTCTGGTTATGTTAAAATGAAAGATGGTAGTGGCGTAGGTGGTGGGAAAGAGCAGGATTCTGGGATTTGCTGATGGTTTGGGTATAGATTAACATAGTTGGCCTGAGCAATCACAGGATGGAGTTAACATCAACTGAGAAGAAAGATTAGTTCAGAAATGTTAATTTTGAGAGATGTGTATTAGACACCTAAGTGGAGTTGCTGAGTAGGCAGTTCACTGTAGGAGTTAGGAGTTCATAAGACAGTTTCAGTCTAGGTATGAAAATCTGAGAAAGGTCAGTAAGGGAATATTAAAGACCATGTGACTGGATAGGATTGCAAAGGGAATAAGTGTAGAAAGAGAAGAGAAGACATCCAAAGGCTGAACTCTTAGAGCATGCAACACTGAGAAGATGGACAGAAAAGGAGGTACCAACAAAACTGACTGAGAAGAGGTGGCTGGTGACGTAAGAGAAGAGAAAAAAAAGTGATCAACTGTGACAAATGCTGCTGATGGGTCAAGTGTAACAAGGATGGAAAATTGACCACTGCATTTAGCAATATGGAAGTCATTGTTTACCTTCTTGATTAAAAACCATTTCAGAGGAATGGTAAGAGTGAAAGCTTACTGCAGTGGATTTAAAAGAACGGGAGGAGAGAAACTGGAGCTATTTGAAAAGTTTTGCTATTAAGAAAGCAGAGATGGGGCTAAGGGAGATTAAGAGGATATGTTATTATTATTTTGAATGGACAGAAACAGCACCAACCAAGTTTGTTTTATGATGGAAAAGATCAGTAGAGAGGAAAGAACAGATGACTCAAAAGAGAGGTGAGAACTGTTGTAGTACGCAAGAAGGGATGGAATCTAGTGGAAGTGTTGCCCTTAGAAGGAAGAACAGATAATTTCTCTATAGTAACAGAAAAGAAGGCAGAGAGATCATATGGACACAGAGCTGGTAGGTGACTAGATGCAGTGATGCTAACTTGTAGAAATCCTCTTCAGATTACTTCCATTTTCTTAGTGAAAAAGAAAGCTAGGATATCAGCTGAGAGTGAGAAAAGGGAAAGGGAACAGAGAGAGGTACAAGATTCACTAGCAAATTCTAATTTACATTACACTTGAAGTGGCAATGTGTAACTTCTTTATTTTCTATAACTCATTTAATATTTGTCTCAATACTCCACCCCATTTTGGAGGGAAGAGAGGGAGCAGAGACTTATGTCAAAACTGCCAATTAATAGTTCCAGTTTAAATAGTCTCTATAATGTAAAATATTCAAACTTAAAACTCTGTATCAGAGCTGTTCTTCTCACCCTCTTCTCAAGGCGGCTTCTGGGTATGGGGAAATCTTGTACAATTCAAGGCATTATCCCTTTCATATAGCCTGCCATCCTTGTACTGGCCTCCACTGTAGGATTCTGGTGTAATCCTAGAACGTGCCAAATCACAGGATTGAGGAATACAAGGTCTGTTATCTTTGCTGAGGCATGGTCTAAGCAAGACTCCACCCCATCTCACTGACTCAACCCCAAATCAGCCCTTGCTTGCTGTGCAAGTATCTCACGGAGTCTGGTAGTAACTCCCATTCGGTGTTTGCCCTCACCCGCCACTGCAACAAACCACTATGGGCAAGTTCCCAGAGATCCCTTCCAGACACATCCGGACTGTGGGCACCAGGAAGGCCATCTCAGTCTCTAGCCACTTTCATGTGCCACACTGTTGCCTCCCATGTTGACACAGACTCACAATAACTGGCAACTTCCTAAGAACAAAAGAAGAATGGGACAAAAGCTAGTCTATTTTTGGCTTTCTCACAAAGGCAAGAGCCTGGAGTGGGGAGGTCAGGACACCCATGTCTGACTACCTCTTTCCCGCATTATTATAGGACCAGAAGAAACAGGCTTTCCACTTTGTCTGGCAGAGTCTTTCAGAGCATCACATCCTCCTTTTCTTTTGGTTAGTACACCTAATTGCTCATCCTGAAAGGTGGGAGTATCTTCTCTATATTACAGAAGAAAATATGTGATCAGAGTGCTCTAGGGATAATTCTTAGTAACAGAAGCCTTGGAACAACTTGGAACTAAGGATCACTAAAGATGAAAATATTGGTTTAGTGACCCTGAGGTATCATACCTACCATGCAAACAACTATAATCAGTGCTTTCTACTTGCTCTGTGTAATTAGGAATTGGGCTGAAAATACCTGACTTTCCACAACAGCATCACACTGAAAGAGTGACTTTTTCCAGCCAGTATTTCATTTTACGATTGTCTTAGTTGTTCATGTTTTGTTGTCATCTAGGTCTTTTTTGCTTTAATTCTGCAGAGATCGTTTCCCAAGGGGCGCAATTTTAAAAAATCAAATCAATCATTCAATATGCATGCCTGCTGTCTAAGCTATAATCCTGAAATATTATACCAAGTGGTTATGTTGAGATATTTATGCATTCCCTTTTAAAGGTCACACCTCTAATTGAAGGCTTTCTATCAATCTGACACTGCCTGTGTTTTGCTCATCATTGTTTAACCTATAACAACTTGTTCTCCTCATGGGAGAAGAAAACCTCATTAATTCACATTAATACACATAGGTTTGACATCCAATGCTGTTAGAACTTCAGTGCTTATTAATACTTATGTGCCACAACCTTACTTAGAACTTTCCTTCTTGTCAGACAATGCACTGAAAACATTATATGAAAATACAGTTTCACTAAACAGGCTTACTTGAGAGCTCATACTGTACCTAATGGATAAAAATGTTTATTTCGTTGATTGTTCTTCAATTCAAGGTTTAGTAGACTAATTCATTAATCATATAGAGTTGTTTATGAAGGAGGAGGTCAATTCATTTGAGCTAAATGTTTTTTGTGATGTGAGAACATGGACTTTTTTGGGCTAAACTACAAATATATTGGAGGTTAGGTGGAGTGGTAAAGTAGTAATATTAATGTTTTATAATGAACAAGCCAGATTTAAATTACTTAGCAGGAAAAACTTAATGTTATTAGGTCTATAAAAAAAAAAAATTTTTTTTTCTATAGCATCCCTAAATTTTATATTTCATTATAGTTTTATGTTATATTTGTGAAATTTTTCTATTGATATTTTGTGCTTTATTTCATTTAACACTGAAAGATTTTGGAAAATATTTTTCAATCTAGCCAATTTATGATAAACATATAACAATTAATACTTTTACAGTAAGTTCCCATTTTGTTCTAAATGCTCAAAAAAATAAAAAATAACTCATGATCCTTCCCTTAAAATACTCACAATTTCTAGTTTTCTGGGACCAGTGAGTCCTACTTAATGAAAGCACATCGTTCACTGGTCTGAATTCTATTTAACTTCAACAGGTATTTAGTGAATACCTACTAAGTGCAAGTACTACCACACGAGGTGATGAAAGACATAGGTCTTTTTTTAATTTGCTTCCAGATGGCAAGGGGCTTATGGCCTAGCTTCAGACCAGCTGACACATGTTTAGTGTTAAATAATAATCTTATGTATTTCCAATTGAGTGCCCTGGTACATCAAAAAGTGGACTTTACAAATGTTTACGCTGCATTCAAAAGTGACCTTGTGTTAAAGCCCCACTGTATAGTTAAACAGATAAAAACAGATATGCTCCGGATATAGCAGCCACTCGAAAACGACCACTGGAAGAAGCAAAGAGTTTTAGAGTCAGACTTGGGTTTCAATTAAAGTAACTCTGATACTTACTGCTTCTATGACCTGGAGCAAGCTGCTTAATGCTTCTAAGTCTCAAAGTCCTCACCTGCAGTCAGCACAACTGGACTAAACCAAAAGCAAAGCAGTTTCTTGAATAAGCCAAACGCTTCAAAGGCCAGCATAGCAGGGGTGGGGATTTGGGGACCATGGTTTCGGAGAAAACTAGGTCAATAATAAAATCTATTAAAAAAACATTCTGCATCCCATTTTGGAAAGCGGCATCTGGGGTTTTAAACACTAGCAAGCAGCCATCTGAGATGCAACAATTGGTCTCAACCCACCTAGAGCAAAGGAGAAAGAAGAACACTGAAGACAGAAGGTAAGTATGAGCCCAAGAGTAAGAATGGGCCACATAAATCAAAGACTACATCAGCCTGAGACCAGAACTAGATGGTGCCCAGCTACAACTGATGACTGCCGTGACAGGGAGCACAACAGAAAAATTCCTGAAGAGCAGGAGAGCAGTGGGATGCAGACCCCAAATTCTCATAAAAAGACCAGGCTTAATGGCCCGACTGAGACTGGAGGGACCCCAGTGGTCATGGTCCCCAGACCTTCTGTTAGCCAAGACAGGAACCATTCCCAAAGCCAACTCTTCAGACAGGGATTGGGCTGGACTGTAAGAAAATGATACAGGTGAGGAGTGGGCTTCTTGGATCAAGTAGATACATGAGACTATGTGTGCAGCTCCTGTCTGCAGGGGAGATGAGAAGGCCAAGGGGGACAGAAGCTGGCTGAATGGACACGGAAACACAGGGTGGAAAGAAGGAATGTGCTGTCTCAGAGGGAGAGCAATGAGTATATAGCAAGGTATGTATAAGGTTTTATATGAGAGGCTGACTTGATTTGTAAACTTTCACTTAAAGCACAAAAATATAAAATGAAAAAAAAAAAGTCCTCACCTGCAAAATGGGAACAACTTTTATACCTAGGTTGCTTTATATATATATAAAAAAAAAAAAGCCTATTGCCATTGAGTCAATTCCAACTCATAGCGACCCTATAGGGCAGAGAACTGCCTCATAGGGTTTCCAAGGTGCAGCTGGTGGATTTGAACTGCCGACCTATCAGTTAGCAGCTGTGTCACTTAACCACTGTGCCACCAGGGCTCCAAGTTGCTTTATAGGTACTAAGATTTCTTATGAAGAACCAGACATATGATAGATGCTCAGTAAAACAGCCTGGAAGTCTCCACAAAGAAGTGAGACTTAAAGGCTAGAGAAAATATAAGGCATTCTGGCGGAGGAGTCCTGGTGGCGCGTGCAGTGGTTAAGAGCTGGGCTGCTAACCAAAAGGTCAGCAGTTCAGATGCCACCAGCCGCTCCTTGGAAACCCTAAGGGGCAGTTCTATTCTGTCCTCTTGGGTCGCTATGAGTCGGAAATGACCCAGCAGCAATAAGTACTGACTGAGTGCGTTATGACCAAAGTCTCAGAGGCAAATTGAACATGGCGTAGACAGAGTGCTTACGAAGAGAGTTTATATTCAGATTAGTGGTAAATAAACTGGAATACATAAAGTAGGGCCATATTTGAAAGTGTTAGGCTGAATTTTATCCTTTCTAGGAGTTTTCAAATGTTAGTGGGGATCAGAATCATCTGTATAATTTTCTAAGAATGCTGATTCCTAGACCCATTTCTATAGATTTTGATTCAGTAGGTGTGGGATAGACCCATACTCTGCATTTTTAGCAAGCATTACAGGAGATTCTGACGTAGCACTTCACGCATCACGCACTACACTTTGGGAAGTAAAAAACAATGCAAACTTTTTTCACTGGAAGAGTGAGACAGGGAAAAAAGATGTTACAGTTGAGATCTATTTTTCAGCTATTGTCTAGAATGATAATAGAACACAAGTGGCCGATAAGCAGTATATTTCTAAAAAGGTATCAAAAGGATGGTCATTAACCTGAATTTTAAAAATAAAGGCAATGAAAATCTCAAGAAGAATCCCAACGTGTCAGTCCTAGAAGCCTGAATGGAATAAATGAAACTGGAGATGCTGATTTGCAAAAGAAAGATATACATACTTACATAATATGGCTATGTTGTATCTTCTTTTCACCCTTCACATTTTAATCCCTGCAAAAACATTTTTCCTAACTTTGGAAAAATCTATCTTCGGCACTTTTAAAAAAAGTGTTAAAGCAGCATCTATCAAGCTTAATAAAGATGTAAATAACTATTTTAGGAACCTCAGATATCACTATGTTTAGCAGTATGTAAGGAACCCTGGCGGCACAGTTGTTAAGCTCTTGGCTGCTAACCGAAAGGTCAGCCATTTGAACCCACCGGCCGCTCTGCAGGAGAAAGATATGGCAGTCTGCTTCTGTAAAGATTACAGCCTTAGAAATCCTATGGGGCATCTCTACTCTCCTATAGGTAACTATGAGTTTGAATCGCCTCAACAGCAATGGGTTTTTGGTTTTAGTTGAGCAGTATGCAAAGGGCCTTAAAGTTGAACGGTAATATAATTAGCTTTATGCCCAGCAAAGAACTAAAGTAAATTAAGTTTAAGGATGTTTTTAAAGCTAAAAGAGTTGATATTTTTCACGCAGTCACAGAACTGCTAACCCCAAGCTTCTAAATCTCTAAAACTCTCAGCGAAGTACGCTTTTAGGACACTTTATGGTACTGATCTATAATTGTTATTGCCTCTCTATTGCCTGACTGCAAGTCTCTACCAGCAAGTAAGCCCTAAGCATCACTCTGAGTACAGTGATTGAAAATGGAATATTAAAAATTCATTAAGGAATTTACCCAACTCACTAATGAAGTTACTTCTTGAACACTGACCCTCTTTACAAAGCAATTTTTTTAAAGAACATTGTTTTTCTTAGGTGTCATCAAGTTGGTTCTGAATCACAGCAACCCTATGTACAACAGAACGAAACATTGCCCAGTCCTGCACTATCCTCGCAATCATTGCTATGCTTGAGTCTATCATTGCAGCCACTGTGTCGATTCATTTTGTTGAAGGTCTTCCTCTTTTATGCTGACTCTCTACTTTATGAAGCATGATGTTCTTCTCCAGGGACTAGTCTCTCCTGATAACGTGTCCAAAGTACATGAGACAAAGTCTCATCATCCCTGCTTCTAAGGAACATTCTGGCTGTATTTCTTCCAAGACAGATTTGTTCATTCTTTTCGCAGTCCATAGTTTATTCAATTTTCTTCACCAACACCACAATATAAAGACATCAATTCTTCTTCGGTCTTCCTTATGCATTGTCCAGCTTTTGCAATGCATACAAGGCAATTGAAAATACCATGGCTTGCATCAGTCACACCTTAGTCCTCAAGGTGACATCCTTGCTTTTTAACACTTTAAAGAGGTTTTTTGCAGTAGATTTGCCCAAGGCAATGTGTTGTCAGATTTCTTGCTGCTCCTTCCATGGGCATTGATTGTGGATCCAAGTAAAATGAAATTCTCGACAACTTCAGTATTTTCTCTGTTTATCATGACGCTGCTTACTGGCCCAGTTGTGTGGAATTTTTTTCTCTTTATGTTGAAGTGTAATCCATATTGAAGGCTGGAGTTTTTGATCTTCATCAGTAAGTACTTCAAGTCCTCTTCACTTTCAACAAGCAAGATCATGTCATCTGCATACTGCAGTTTGTTAATGAGTCTTCCTCCAACCCGGATGCCTCGATCTTCTTCACACAGTCCAGCTTATCAGATTTTTTGCGCAGCATACAGATGGAATAAATATGTGAAAGGATACAATCCTGATACACAACTTTTCTGACTTTAAACCCCTTATTCCCTTCAAACTGTCTCTTGTTCTATAAAAGTACATAAGCTCTGTAATTTTCCATTAATAACAGGAAGTCTTTAATACTAAGAATAACTTCCTGGGTGGGGCCAAGATGGCAGAGTAGTCAGACGCTTCTGATGAACCCTCTTACAACAAAGGCCCAAAAAAACAAGCAAAACAACTACATTTATGACAAGCTAGAAGCTCTGAACATCAAAGGCAAAGTCAGAAAACAGAATGAGCCTCAGGGGAAGGGAGAGACAGTTCAGAAGTGGAGAGGAGTTGACAGACCTGAATCGAAGGGGACACTCAGACTGTGGTGGGCTGGTGGTAGCATTTGGCTGCAGTTTCCTCAAGGAAAAACAGCCAGCTGCACAGCCTACTCACACCTCTGGAACCAGAGAAAAACGGCGTTCTCCGCAAAAGCTAAGTACTTGTGTATATTTTACCATGCCCCCCAGCCCCCAAGTCAGCTTTAGTGGCTGTTGATTTCCCTGGGCCTGAGAAAGGTCCTGTTGCGTGCCCTGAGCCATTCTCCTGGCTGTGGTGAAGGAATAAATTCACAACTAGGGAAAAGATAATCTGCCAGCTCCACTAACCTACCTGGAGAGCTTAGGACAGAAGCGGCTCCTGTACAGGCATAAACAGTCCATGGACTTTGAATACCTTCCCCCACTGCATGGACCTGTGTGGGCCTATTTCAGGAGAACAGACCCCTGTTGGCAGACTGCAACTATTTCAGCTGTGCAGTGGGGAGGTAGGTGTTTGATGTTTGACATTGCTTTGTCTATTAAACAGGGTCCTCCCCTACCTAAGGACTGGTGGCTCCACTCAGGTCACCCAGCCACCCGCAACAGGGGTCCAAGGACAACTAGTACCTCCCAGTCCTTACACCGAAAAGCATCAGGTACCCAAGGTTCATCTGCAGAACCCACCCACCTGTGCCCTCTAGGAAACAGGGACACACTTTCCTCAGACACTCGGGAGACAGGTGTCAGCCCCTGGATTGTTCAGAGCGTGACCCCCTGTTGCAACCAGATATCAGTACCTGCACCAATCACCCCTGCCCCTCTAAGGCTGTAGGACAGACCTTTTACCACACACTTGATGACCAACTACCTGGACACCTGAGCTGAATCCATACGAGAAAAGCAAATGGATCCTGGGCTCATATGCCTGGTAACAGTTCTAGCCATCTGGTGACAGGACGTTAGAGATTCAAAGGTGAAAATAATCAAGCTAGGTCACTCAAGCAACCTATTTGAACATATCAAAACAAATCAAAGCAAGACGGTAGGATATAGTAAGCAAAAACAAAATAATACAATAACTTACAGATGGCACGGAGACAATGGTCAATATCAAATCACATAAACAAGCAGACCATGGTCGCTTCAACAAGCTCTCAAAACAAAGAATCAAGGCATCCTCTGCATGAAGGTGCATTCCTGGAATTACCAGATGCAGAATAGAAAAGATTAATATACAGAACTCTTCAAGACATCAGGAAGGAGATCAGGCAATACACAGAAAAAGTCAAGGAACTCACAGATAAAGCAGTTGAAGAAATTAAAAAGGTTATTCAAGAACATAATGAAAAATTTAATAAGCTGCAAGAACCCACACAGAGACAGCAACCAGAAATTCAGAAGATTAATGATAAAATTACAGAACTTAAAAACTCAAGAGAGAGTCAGAGGAGCAGAATTCAGCAAGTGGAAGGCAGAATTGGTGAAACTGAAGATAAAGCACTTGGCACCAATACATTTGAAAAAAAATCAGATAAAGGAAATTAAAAAAATGAAGACACCCTAAGAATCATGTGGGACTCTATCAAGGGAAATAACCTATGAGTGTTTGGAGTACCAGAGCAGGGAGGGATAGCAGAAAATACAGAGACATTTGTTAAGGATATCGTGAAAGATGAGAAGATATCTATCCAAGATGCTCATCGAACTCCACATAATGTAGATCTTAAAATAAAGTCACCAAGACATATTATAATCAAATTTGCCAAAACCAAAGATAAAGAATTTTAAGAGCAACTAAGGATAAATGAAAAGTCACCTACTAAGGACAGCCAATAAGCTCAGACTACTCGGCAGAAACCATGCAGGCAAGAAGGCAGTGGGATGACTTATATGAAGCACTGAAGGAAAAAAATTTCCAGCCAAGAATCATATATCCAGCAAAACTGTCTCTCAAATATGAAGGAGAAATTAGGACATTTCCAGATAAACAGAAGTTTAGGGAATTTGTAAAAAACCAAACCAAAATTACAAGAAATACTAAAGGGAGTTCTTTGGTTAGAAAATCAATATCAGATATCAACCCAAGACTAGATCACAGGATAGAGCAATCAGATGTCAACCCAGATAGCGAAATCACAAAAACAAATCAAGATTTAAAAAAAACGCTCAAAACAGGGAAACAGCAATGTCATTATGTAAAAGAAGGCAACATTAAAACAAGAAAGAGGGATAAGGTAACGTAGTCATAGATCTTTCATATAGAGAGGAAGATAAGGCGATATAAAGAAATAAAAGCTAGGTTTAAATTTAGAAAAATAACAGTAAATATTAAGGTAACCCACAAAGACTAACAATCCTACTCATAAAAATAAAATACAAGAAAAAAATAGAGACTCAGCAGAAACAAAATCAACAACAATGAATATGAGGAAAAGACAATATGATATAAAGATAAGCTACTCAGCACAAAAAATTAAGTGGGAAAAAGAAACTGTTAAGAACACACAAAAAAGACATAAAAATGACAGCACTAACCTATCAATAATTACGCTGAATGTAAATGGACTAAATGCACCAATAAAGAGAGAGTGGCAGAATGGATAAAAAAACACAATCCATCTATATACTGCCTACAAGAGATACACTTTAGACTAAGAGACACAAACAAACTAAAACTCCAAGGATGAAGACAAATATATCAAGCAAACAATCAAAAAAGAGCAGAAGTGGCAATATTAATTTCTGACAAAATAGACTTTAAAGTTAAATCCACCACAATCGATAAGGAGACACTATATAATGATTAAAGGGACAATATACCAGGAGGATACAGCCATATTAAGTATTTATGCACCCAATGACAGGGTTGTAAGATGCATAAAACAAACTCTAACAGCACTGAAAAGTGAGATAGACAACGCCACAATTATAGTAGGAGACTTCAACACAGCACTTTCAGTGAAAGACAGAACATCCAGAAAGAAGCTCAATAAAGACACGGAAGATCTAAATGCTACAATCAACCACCTTAACTTCATAGACATATACAGAACACCCTACCCAACATCAGCCAAGTATACTTTCTTTTCTAGTGTACATGGAACATTCTCTAGAATACACCACATATTAGGTCATAAAGCAAGCCTTAGCACAAACCAAAACATCGAAATATTACGAAGCATCTTCTCTGACCATAAGGCCATAAAAAAGTAGAAATCAATAACAGAAACGGCAGGGAAACAAAATCAAACACTTGGAAACTGAACAATACCCTGCTCAAAAAGGACTGGGTTATAGAAGACATCAAGGATGGAATAAAGAAATTCACAGACTCCAATGACAATGAAAACACTTCCTATCAGAATCTTTGGGACACAGCAAAAGCAGTGCTCAGAGGTCAATTTATATCAAAAAATACACACATACAAAAAGAAGAAAAGGCCAAAATCAAAGAATTATTCCTACAACTTGAATAGAAAGAGAGCAACAAAGGAAACCCTCAGGAACCAGAAGAAAGCAAATAATAAAAATTAGAGCAGAATTAAATGAAATAGAGAACATAAAAACAATTGAAAGAGTTTATGAGAACAAAAGCTGGTTCTTTGAAAAAATTAACGAAATTAATAAACCTTTGGCCAAACTCACAAAAGAAAAACAGGAGAGGAAGCAAATAACCCAAATAAGAAATAAGATGGGCGATATTACAACAGACCCAACTGAAATTAAAAGAATCATATCAGATTACTATGAAAAATTGTACTCTAACAAATTTGAAAACCTAGAAGAAATGGATGTATTTCTAGTAACACACTACCTACCTAAACTGACAGAAACAGAGGTAGAACAACTAAATAAACCCGTAGCAAAAGAAGAGATTGAAAAGATAATTTAAAAAACTCCCAACAAAAAAAAAGGCCTGGCCCAGATGGCTTCACTGCAGAGTTCAACCAAACTTTCAGAGAAGAGTTAACATCACTACTACTCAAGGTCTTCCTATCTATTTTACCAAAAACCATCTACAGATACAATGCAATTCCAATCCAAATTCCAACAACATTTTTTAATGAGATGGATAAATCAATCACCAACTTCACATGGAAGGGAAAGAGGCCCTGGATAAGCAAAGCATTACTGAAAAAGAAGAACAAAGTGGGAGGCCTCACTCTACCTGATTTTAGGACCAATTATACCACCAGAGTAGTCAAAACAGCATGGTACTGGTACAACAGATACATAGGCCAATGGAACAGAATTGAGAATCCAGACATAAATCCATCCACATATGAGCAGTTGATATTTGACAAAAGCCCAAAGTCAGTTAAATGGGGAAAAGACAGTCTCTTCAACAAATGGTGCTGGCATAACTGGATATTCATCTACAAAAAAATGAAACAAGACTCATACCTCACACCACACACAAAAACGAACTCAAAATGGATCAAAGGCTTAAATATAAAATCTAAAACGATAAAGATCATGGAAGGGAAAATAGGGACAATGTTAGGAGCCCTAATACATGGCATGAACAGTATACAAAATATTACTAACAATGCAGAAGAAAAGCTAGATAACTGGGAGCTCCTAAAAATCAAACACCTATGTTCATCAAAGACTTCACCAAAAGTGTAAAAAGATTACCTACAGACCAGGAAAAACTTTTTAGCTATGACATTTCCGATCAGCGCTGGATCTTTAAAATCTACATGATACTCCAAAAACTTAACTAGGAAATGACAAATAGCCCAATTAAGAAATGGGTGAAAGATATGAACAGACACTTCACTAAAGGAGACATTCAGGTTGCTAAAAGATACATGAGGAAATGCTCACGATCATTAGCCATTAGAGAAATGTAAATCAAAACTATAATGAGGTTCCATCTCACCCCAACAACGCTGGCACTAATCCAAAAAAACACAAAATAATAAATGTTGGAGAGATTGTGGAGAGACTGGAACACTTATAGACTACACTGCTGGTGGGAACATAAATGGTACAACCACTTTGGAAATCGATTTGGCGCTTCCTTAAAAAGCTAAAAATAGAACTACCATACATACGATCCGGCAATCTCACTCCTTGGAATATATCCTAGACAAATAAGAGCCTTTACACGAACGGATATATGCGCACCCATGTTCACTGAAGCCTTGTTTACCAAAAAGATGGAACCACCCAAGGTGCCCATCAATGGATTAGTGGATAAACAATGGTATATTCACACAATGAAATATTATGCATCGATATAGAACAATGATGAATCCATGAAACATTTCATAACATGGTATCTGGAAGGCATTATGCTGAGCGAAAGTAGTCAGTTGCAAAAGGACAAATACTCCATGAGACCACTATTATAAGAACTTGGAAAATAGTTTAAACAGAGAAGAAAACATTCTTTGATGGTTACGAGAGCGGAGAGGGTGGGAGAGGGATTTTCACTAATGAGATGGTAGATAAGAACTATTTTTGGTGAAGAGAAACGCAACACACAACACAGGAGAGGTCAGCACCACTGGACTAAACCAAAAGCAGAGAAGTTCCTTGAATAACCTGAACGCTTCAAAGGCCAGCATAGTGGCGGGGGAGGCGGGGATGGGGACCATGGTGTTTAGGGGTATCTCAGTCAACTGGCATAATAAAATCTATTAAGAAAACATTTGCATCCCACTTTGGAGAGTGGCGTCTGAGGTCTTAAACGCTAGCAAGCGGGCATCTAAGATGCCTCGGCTGGTCTCAACCCACCTGGACCAAAGGAGAATGAGGAACACCAAAGACACAAGGTAATTATGAGCCCAAGAGACAGATAGAGCCACACAAACCAGAGGCTACATCAGCCTAGACAGTGCCCGGCTACAACCGATGATTGCCCTGACAGGGACCACAACAGAGAACCCCTGAGAAAGCAGGAGAGTAGTGGGATGTAGACCCCAAATTCTTGTAAAAAAGACCAGACTTAACGGTCTGAGACTAGAAGGACCCCAGAGGTCACGGTGCGCAGACCTTCTGTTAGCCCAAGACAGGAACCATTCCCAAAGCCAACTCTTCAGACAGGGATTGGACTACGGGATAGAAAATGATACTGGTGAAGAATGAGGTCCTTGGATCAAGTTGGCACCTCCTGTCTGGAGAAGAAATGAGAGGGCAGAGGGTGTCAGAAGCTGGCCGAATGGACACAAAAATAGAAGAGTGGAGGGAAGGAGTGTGTTGTCTCATTAGAGGAAGAGCAACTAGGAGTATATGGTAAAATGTATATGTTTTTGTATGAAACTGACTTGGTCTGTAAACTTTGATGTAAAGCACAATAAAAATTAAGGAAAAAAAAAAACTTCCTTAATGGTTACATGCATATTTACTACGTGCCACACAGTATTCTAAGCACTTTATATACATTAACTCATTTAATCTTTTCAACAGTCCTGTGGTAGGCGCTATTATCTCCCACGATCATACAGCTAGTGGATGAAAAAGTCTGTACCCAGAGTCCACCATCATAATCATTAGACTAAAGTGGCTTTCATTTGTCTGCTTGGAGGACACATCATTTTTAGAAGCGTTACTGAACATGATGCCTTTTTATAGAAGCGGGTGATCAGAGGTGGAATGAGGGAGAGGCGTGCCTTTGGAAGGAAATATAACGTAATTTGAATATAATTACCTGAAATTCCCTGTAACTTTTAGTGTCTCTCTCTCTATATATATACACTTTTTTTTTATGTAAACATATTTTGGTTAACTACATCTAGGCTTGGACCTTGTGTGAATTATCTATTGCCACAATAATGTTGCATAATCAAGTATCCCAAAACTTACTCTTAAAACAATATTTATTTATTCTCTTGAGTTATGGGTCAGCTGGGCAGGTCTCAGCTAGCCTCACTGATATCTCTGCAATCAGCAGTGAGTCGGGCAGGTAGCTCTACTACTCTGAGCCAGGCTTAATTGACCTAAAATACCTGAGAAGACTCGGCTCTGTTCCATTTGCTGTCTCATCCCCTAGCAGACTAACTCGGCCTCATTGTAGTGGTTTCAAGAGAGCGAAAAAATAAAAGTGTGGGGGTTGAACTCTTACACTGTAATTTCCATCAGCCCAGATTCAAGGGGTGGGGAAATAGACACCATTTTGTGATTCACAGAGCCGCAAAGCCACATTGCAATGGATGTAACATGAGAGGAATAAATGGGGCCTTTCTTGTGACCAATCTACCATTTCGAACATATCATTTTACTTTGTATTATTCAGAAACATTCTAATACGGTCAATTCCTAATTATTTCCAAGTGCATATGGGGCATGCAATAAGATAAGACCATATTCTGGCCACAAAACAATTTTTAACAAATTTAAAAAAATAGAAATCATAAAAAGTACACCCTTAGACCATAACAGACCCCTGGTGATGCAGTGGTTAAGAGCTCGGCTGCTTACCAAAAGGTAGGTTATTCGAATCTACCAGTCACTCCTTAGAAACCCTATGGGACAGTTCTACTCTGTCCTATAGGGTTACCATGAGTTGGAATCGACTCAATGGCACTTGGTTTAGACCATAACAAAATTTAACTAGAAATCAGTAATAAAAATACATCTGGAAAATCCTCAAATATGTTAAATTAAGCAACACATGTCTAAAGAGTCCAATGGTCAAGGAAGAAGTCTCAGGGGAAGCTTTAAAAATATTTTTAACTAAATGAAAATAAAAATACATTTCAAAATTTTAGAATACAACAACAGCAGTACTTAAAGGAAATCTTGTAGCATTAAATGAATGCATTAGAAAAGATGTAAAATCAGTAACTTAAGCTTCTATTTTAAATTAGAAAAAGAGCAAATTAAATCTAAAGCAAAAGAAGGAAAAAAATAAATATTAGAGCAGAAATTAATGAAATTGAAAATAAAACAATTGGGAAAAGTCAGTAAAATCAATGGTAAACCAAACAAAAACCAAACCCAGTGCCGTCGAGTCAATTCTGACTCAAATCAATGGTAGCCCACATTAAATGAAGTTGAAATGCTAAAACGTCCTCATTATAGGAATGGGTTCTCACATTTTTTAGTCTCAGGAACAATTTACACTCTTAAGAATTACTGAGCACTCCAAAGAACTTTTGTTTATGTGGGTCATATCCACTTATATTTGTCGTATTAAAAATTAAAATTGAGAAATGTTTAAAACACAAGAATATACAAGTACACATCCCATTAGCCATCACAGAAATATCATAACGTCATGTGGCCTCAGAACATTCAATGTACACTCATGTAACGATAAGAGTGGACAAGGCAAATGACGTGTTATTATTTTGAGAGCCTTACCTGAAAGGCTCTCAGGGATCGCTAAATGTCCCCCAGATACTTTTGAGAAACTGAAAAGTAAGTTATCAAAAGATTTAGGAAGATTAAAATGTCAGCCTTGCTCAATTACCCCATAACTATAACCCCTGGATATGTCTGTCAGTTTGTCGTATTGTGGGGGCTTGTGTGTTGCTGTGATGCTGGAAGCTATGCCACTGGTATTCACACACCAGCAGGGTCACCCATAGAGGACAGGTTTCAGCTGAGCTTCCAGACTAAGACAGACTAAGAAGAAGGACCCGGCAGCCTATTCTGAAAAGCATTAGCCAGTGAAAACCTTATGAACAGCAGTGGAACACTGTCTGATAGAGTGCTGGAAGATGACCCCCCAGGTTGGAAGGCACTCAAAAGATGACTGGGGAAGAGCTGCCTCCTCAAAGGAGAGTTGACCTTAATGACGTGGATGGAGTAGAGGTTTTGGGACCTTCATATGCTGATGCGACACGACCCAAAATGAGAAGAAACAGTTACAAACAT
Organism: Elephas maximus indicus; assembly: GCF_024166365.1. NCBI lineage: Eukaryota > Metazoa > Chordata > Mammalia > Proboscidea > Elephantidae > Elephas > Elephas maximus. The sequence continues at coordinate 81,498,953 of NC_064824.1, read as the reverse complement.
CCATTAATAATCAGAACCTGGAATGTACGAAGTATGAATCTAGGACAATTGGAAATCGTCAAAAATGAAACAGAATGCATAAACATCGATATCCTAGGCATTAGTGAGCTGAAATGGACTGGTATTGGCCATTCTGAATTGGACAATCATATAGTCTACTATGCTGGGAATGACAACTCGAAGAGGAATGATGTTGCATTCATCGTCAAAAAGAACGTTTCAAGATCTATCCTGAAGTACGCTGCCAGTGATAGGATAATATACATACGCCTACAAGGAAGACCACTTAATATTACCAGTATTCAAATTTACACACCAACCACTAGGGCCAAAGATGAAGAAACAGATTTTTATCAGTTGCTGCAGTCTGAAATTAATCGAACCTGCAATCAAGATGCATTGATAATTACTGGCGATTGGAATGCGAAAGTTGGAAACAAAGAAGAAGGATCAGTAGTTGGAATGTATGTCCTTGGTGACAGAAACAATGCCGGAGATGGAATGATAGAATTTTGCAAGACCAACGACTTCTTCATTGCAACTGCCTTCTTTCACCAACATAAACGGTGACTATACACATGGACCCCTCCGGATGGAACACACAGAAATCAAATTGACTACATCTGTGGAAAGAAACGATGGAAAAGCTCAATATCATCAGTCAGAACAAGGCCAGGGACCAACTGCGGAACAGACCATCAATTGCTCATAAAGCAAGTTCAAGTTCAAAGTGAAGAAAATCAGAGCAGGTCCACAAGAGCCAAAATATGACCTTGAGTATATCCCACCTCAATTGAAAGACCATCTCAAGAATAGATTTGACGCATTGAACACTAGTGACCGAAGACAAGACGAGTTCTGGAATGACATCAAGGACATCATCCATGAAGAAAGCAAGAGGTCACTGAAAAGACAGGAAAGAAAGAAAAGACCAAGATGGATGTCAGAGGAGACTCTGAAACTTGCTCTTGAGTGTCAAACAGCTAAAGCAAAAGGAAGAACTGATGAAGTAAAAGAACTGAACAGAAGATTTCAAAGGGCCTCTCAAGAAGACAAAGTATTATAATAACATGTGCAAAGAGCTGGAGATGGAAAACCAAAAGGGAAGAACACGCTCGGCGTTTTTCAAGCTGAAAGAACTGAAGAGAAAAAATTCAAGCCTCGAGTTGCAATAGTGAAGGATTCCATGGGGAAAATATTAAATGACGCAGGAAGCGTCAAAAGAAGATGGAAGGAATACACAGTCATTATACCAAAAAGAATTAGTTGATATTCAACCATTTCAAGAGGTGGCATATGATCAGGAACCAATGGTACTGAAGGAAGAAGTCCAAGCTGCTCTGAAGGCATTGGCAAAAAACATGGCTCCAAGAATTGATGGAATATCAATTGAGATGTTTCAACAAACAGATGCAGCGCTGGAGGTGCTCACTCGTCTATGCCAAGAAATATGGAAGACAGCTTCCTGGCCAACTGACTGGAAGAGATCCATATTTATGCCTATTCCCAAGAAAGGTGATGCAACCGAATGTGGAAATTATAGACCAATATCATTTGAAAACGGCTGCAGCAGTGTATCAACAGGGAATTGCCAGAAATTCTGGCTGGTTTCAGAAGAGGATGTGGAACCAGGGATATCATTGCTGATGTCAGATGGATCCTGGCTGAAAGCAAAGAATACCAGAAGGATGTTTACCTGTGTTTTATTGACTATGCAAAGGCATTCCACAGTGTGGATCATAACAAACTATGGATAACACTGTGGAGAATGGGAATTCCAGAACACTTAATTGTGCTCATGAGGAACCCTTCCATAGATCAAGAGGCAGTTGTTCAGACAGAACAAGGGAATACTGATTAAAGTCAGGAAAGGTGTGTGTCAGGGTTATATTCTTTCACCATACGTATTTAATCTGTATGCTGAACAAACAATACAAGAAGCTGGATTATATGAAGAAGAACGGGGCATCAGGATTGGAGGAAGACTCATTAACAACCTGCAGTATGGAGATGACACAACCTTGCTTGCTGAAAGTGAAGAGGACTTGAAGCACTTACTAATGAAGATCAAAGACCACAGCCTTCAGTATGGATCACACCTCAACATAAAGAAAACAAAAATCCTCACAACTGGACTGATGAGCAACATCATGATAAACGAAGAAAAGACTGAAGTTGTCAAGGATTTCATTTTACTTGGATCCACAATCAACAGCCACGGAAGCAGCAGTGAAGAAATCAAAAGACACACTGCATTGGGCAAATCTGCTGCAAAGGACCTCTTCAAAGTGCTGAAAAGCAAAAACGTCACCCTGAAGACTAAGGTGTGCCTGACCCAAGCCATGGTATTTTCAATCACACCATATGCACGTGAAAGCTGGACAATGAATAAGGAAGGCCAAAGAAGAGTTGATGCCTTTGAATTGTGGTGTTGGCGAAGAATATTGAACATACCATGGACTGCCAAAAGAACGAACAAATCTGTCTTGGAAGAAGTGTGGCCAGAATGCTCCTTAGAGGCAAGGATGGCGAGACTTGAGTCTTACACACTTTGGACATGTTGTCAGGAGGGATCAGTCCCTGGAGAAGGACATCATGCTTGGCAGAGTACAGGGTCAGCAGAAAAAAGGAAGACCCTGAACAAGGTGGATTGACACAGTGGCTGCAACAATGAGCTCAAGCATAACAATGACTGTAAGGATGGCGCTGGACCGGGCAGTTTCGTTCTGTTGTGCATAGGGCCGCTATGAGTCGGAACCAACTCGACAGCACCTAACAACAACATAACCCCTGGAAGGGTCCCCATGCATCTGTGTGATACTGGAAGCTATGCCACTAGTATTCAAATACCAGCAAGGTTACCCGTGGTGGACAGGTTTCAGGTGAGCTTCCAGACTAAGACAGGCTAGGAAGAAGGACTTGGCGGTCTACCTCTGAATAACATTAGCCAGTGAAAACCTCATGAATACTAGCAGAACATTGTCTGATATAGTGCCAGAAAATAAGCCCCTCAGGATTGTAGGCACGCAAAAGACAACTGGGAAAGAGCTGCCTTCTCAAAGTATAGTCAACCTTAATGACATGATGGGGTCGAGCTTTCAGGACCTTCATTTGCTGATGTGGCATGACTCAAAATGAGAAGAAACAGCTGCAAACAGCCATTATGCACAAAGTATGAATCTAGGAAAACTGGAAATCATCAAAATGAAATGGAACGAATAAACATCAATATCCTAGGCATTACTGAATGAAATGGACTGGTACTGGACATTCTAAATCAGACAATCATAAGATCTACTGTGCTGGGCATGACAAATTGAAGAGGAAGGGCATTGCATTCATTGGTCAAAGGAACATTTCAGGATTTATCCTGAAGTAAAACACTGTCAGTGATAGGACAATATCCATACACCTATAAGGAAGATAAGTTAATACAACTATTATTCAAATTTATGTACCAACCACTAAGGCCAAAGATTAAGAAATTGAAGATTTTTACCAAATTATGAAATTAATCAAGATGCATGTGACTGGAATGTGAAAGTTGGAAACAAAGAAGGATCACAGTTTGAAAATATGGCCTTGGTGATAGAAACAATGCCAGAGATCGCATGATAGTATTTTGCAAGACCAACAACTTCTACATCGCAAACGCCTTTTTTCAACAACATAAACTATACATATGGACCTCGCCAGATGGGAATACACAGGAATCAAATCGACTACATCCCTGGAAAGAGACCATGGAAAAGCTCAATATCATCAGTCAGAACAAGGCCAGCAGCCAACTGCCTGTTGAAACATCTCAATTGGTATTCTGTCAATTCCTGAAGCCAGCCGATGGTACTGAAGGAAGAAGTCCAAGCTGCACTGAAGGCATTGGTGAAAAACAAGGCTCCAGGAATTGATGGAATACCAACTGAGATACTTCAACTGGTAGCTGGAACGCTGGAAGTGTGCACTCTTCTATCCCAAGAAATTTGGAAGACAGCTAGCTGGCCAACTGACTGGAAGAGACCCATACGCGTGCCTCTTCCAAAGAAAGGTGATCCAACAGAATGCAGAAATTATGGAACAGTATCGTTGATATCACAGGCAAATAAAATTTTTCTGAACATCATTCAAAAGCAGTTGCAGCAGTGCATCGACAAGGGAACTGCCAGAAATTCAAGCTGGATTCAGGAGAGGACACGGAATGAGGAATGATCTTGGCTGAAAAGAGAGAACACCAGAAGGATGTTTTACTGAACTATGTGAAGGCATTCAACTATGTGGATCATAATAAATTATGGGTAACATAGCAAAGAATGGGAATTCCAAAACACTTAATTGTGCTTACGTGGAACCTGTACATAGGCCAAGAGGCAGTCATTCGAACAGAACAAGGGGATATTGTACGGTTTAAAATCAGGAAAGGTGCACCTCAGGGTTGTTAACCTTTCACCATACTTATCTCTATGCTGGGCAAATAATTCAAGAAGCTGGACTATATGAAGAACAGGGCATCAGGACTGAAGGAAGACTCATCAACCTGTGAAATACAGATGACACAACCTTGCTTGCTGAAAGAGAAGAGGACTTTAAGCACTTACTGATGAAGGTCAAAGAGTACAGCCTTCAGTATGGATTCCAACTCAACATAAAGAAAACAAAAATCCTCACAACTGGACCAATTAAGCGACATCATGATAAACAGGGAAAAGATTTAAATTGTCAAAGGTTTTGTTTTACTTGGATCCACAATCAATGCCCATGGAAGCAACAATCAAGAAATGAAACAATGCACTGCATTGGGCAAATCTGCTGCAAAAGTCCCTTTAAAGTGTTAAAAAGCAAAGACTAATGTCGGCCTGACCCAAACCATTGCGTTTTCAATCATCTCATATGCATGCAAAAGCAGAACTGAATAAGGAAGACCAAAGAATTTGTCTTTGAATTATGATGTCACCGAAGGATAGTGAATATATATACTATAGACTGCCAAAAGAATGAACAAGTCTGTCTTGGAAGAAGTACAGCCAGAATGCTCCTTAGAAGCAAGGATGGTGAGACTTCGTCTCAAATACTTTGGACATGTTATCAGGAAGTACCACCTGAAGAAGGCCTCCATGCTTAGTTAGAGGGTCAGTGAAAGACAGGAAGACCCTCACCAAGATGAACTGGCACAGTGGCTGCAACAATGGGCTCAAGCACAACACTGATTATAAGGATGGTGAAGGACCAGGCAGCATTTTGTTCTATTGTACATAGTGTCAGCAGGTACCTAAGAACAACAACTGGGAGGGTCCAGAGAACACTCTTTTCACCAAAGCTGTGTGATACACATTCATGAGGGGAGACCCCATATCCTTGAAGATCTGTGGTAGTGTACTCTGCAGGACAGGAAAAAGAGAGGAAACTGCTGCCATCAAACTGGGCTCCCTGAATTCAATGGTGATAGTGTCAAGGCAGCTAGGACCAACTGCCTATTTTTAATTGCCAAGGACAAGGTTGATGTGGCTACCATAACATGAGCTTAGAAGCCTTATATCTCTTATTTCCCACTTAAGCTTTAGCAACTTGGTTTCAACAAGGGAAGAAAATCCCCAACCCCGCCCCCGCTCCAAAAAAGCCAAGCGGAGGTATAAGACTGCCTTTAGAGATAACTCAAGCTTGGCTTTGCTACAGATATGGGTGTCACCTTTACCTAACTGAATTAAGTAACTTTTAATTGTTCCAGATCATATTAATTGGGATTTCCTGAAAAATAGCATATACGTTAATGCTGAAATCCACAGAATTCAGTTTCTCAAACTGTCAAAATGTAGTGTCCGATATGAAGAATGTCAATTACTCAGCTTTTTACTACTGAAGCTGAAAGGTATTTTTTAGTGAAAGATTAATTCTAAAAATCACTTGTGATGTCAAGAGATCACAGAAATTTATATATATAAAGGACAGAAATCATATCATGATACTCCTCTATTCAAAAGTATCCATGGCTCCTTGTTTCACTCAGAGCGTATTAGTTTTCTATTACTGCCATAACATACCATAAACTTAGTGGCTTAGAACAATGTAAATTTATTATCTTACAGTTTCCCTAGGTCAGAGGCTGGTAAGCTCAGCTAAGTCTTCATCTCAAGACCGAAATCGAGGTGTTAGCAGAAATGCGTTCCTTTACGAAGCGATGGTGGCTCAGCGGTAGAATTCGTTTTCCATATGGGAGACAACAGTTTCGGTTCTCAGCCAGTGTATCTCAAGCACAGCCATCACCCATCTGTCAGTGAAAGGCTTGCATGCTGCTATGATGCTGAACGAGTTTCAGCAAAGCATCCAGACTAAGACAGTCTAGGAAGGCCTGGTGATCAGCCAATGAAAACTCTATGGATCACAACAGTCTGATCCCATCGTGCAGTCAGGGGCCCACTGGACAGCAGCTGACAACAAAGGACAGAATAATTTTCCTTGCTTATTCTGGCTGTTGACAGAATTCTGTTTCTTGTGACTTTAGGACTGACGTCTCTGTTTCCTTGGTGGCTCTCAATTGAGGTCCACTCTCAGCTTCTAGAGGCCTTAGCTCAAGCCCCCCTTCCCCCATTTCAAAGCAAGCAACAGCAGATCAAGTCCCTTCTCATGCTCAAATCTCCTTCCCCTTCCCCAGTTATTTCTCTTTCTGACCCTAGTTGGGAAAAGTTCTTTGCTTTTAAAGGCTCAGGTGATTAGACTGGACCCACCAGAATGATCCATGACAATTTCCCCATCTCAAGGTCCATAACTCTTCAATCATAACTGCATAGTTTCTTTTGCCATGTAATGTATTCCCAGGTTCTGGAGATTAGGATGCAGACATTTTTAGGGACTATTATTATGCCTACCACAAAGAGTAAAAGCCAAACTCCTTTAACAGCCTAAATAACCTATACGATCTGAGCCCCCACCACTTCTGTTTTTTCCTACTACTCTTCCCCTTGCTCACTCTAGTCACATTGACCTCTGTGATGGTTCAGATTGTGTGTCAACTTGGCTGGGCCATGATTCTCAGTGTTTATACATGATCGCTCCCATGATGGGATCTGCTGTGAGTAGCCAATCAGTTGAAAGGGAATTTCCCTGGGAATGTGGCCTGCATCTAAGCAGAGGTTCTGGATTTTTGCTCATTCTGGATCCTGTGGCTGCCTCCTGCTCCTCTGACCTCTGGTTCATGGGACTTGAGCTATCAGCTTATCTCCCGATCTTGGAATTCCTCAAGCTTCACAGCCTGTAAGCAAAGCCCTGCTCTCTGATCTACCAATCTTGGGTTCGCCAGCCCCTGTGGCTACACGAATCGGGAGAAGCTTCTATCGTAATCCATGGACTGGGGACGTTCCAGCCTCTACAACTGCATGAGCCATTTCTTTTGATATAAATCTCTCTCTGTATTTATATGCTTTACTGGTTTGTCTTAGTTATCTAGTGCTGCTATAACAGAAATACCACAAGTGTGATGGCCTTAACAAAGAGAAATCTATTTCCTCACAGTCTAGTAGGTTACAAGTCCAAATTCAGAGTGTCAGCTCCAGGGGAAGACATTCTGTCGGCTCTGGAAGAAGGTCCTTGTCCTCAACCTTCCCCTGGTTGAGGAGCTTCGCAGAGGCAGGGACTCTGTATCCAAAGGATACACTCTGCTCCTGGTGCTGCTTTCTTGGTGGTATGAGGTCCCCACTCTCTGCTTGATTCCCTTTCATCTCCTGAGAGATAAAAGGTGGTGCAGGCCACACCCCAGGGAAATTCCTTTACCTTGGATCAGGGAGGTGACCTGAGTAAGGGTACTGTTACAATCCCACCCTAATCCTCTCAACATAAAATTACATTCACAAAATGGAGGACAACCACAATACTGGGAATCAGGGCCTAACCAAGTTGACGCATGTTTTGGGGAGGACACAATCCAATCCATGACACTGGTTTTGCTTCTCTAAAGAAACTAACCAAAAAAAAAAACCAAACCCAGTGCTGTCGAGTCGATTCCGACTCATAGCGACCCTATAGAACAGAGCAGAACTGCCCCGTAGAGTTTCCAAAGAGCGCCTGGCGGGTTTCCTAGCTGAAGATAACCTCTATGCTGTCCCTGAACACATAAGGTAAACTGCCTTTACCCCTACTGGGGCAAAATTCCCTCTGCCTGGAATGTTCTTCCCCAAATTCCACTCTGCTGACCACCTCATTCCCTTCAAATCTTTGCTCAAATCTTAACTTTTCAATGAGGTCTCCTATGAGTGCCCTGTTGAATATCCCTAATCATTTTTTCCCTTGGCATCCTATTACCCTTTAACTTACTCTATAACTTATTATAATTATTTCCTACTGTCTCTTTCTGCTAAAATGTAAGCTCCATAAGAATGGGGTCCTGTCTTTACTCCTTTGCTATATCCCAAGGCCCTAACACATAGTAGGAACTTAATAAATATTACTTGAATTGGCTGTTGGATGAAATTTTCTAAATATTGGCTGATGGACAGAATTACAGGTATACAAAATGTATGTTCTTTTGGCAGGTCATATAGGCTGCTGTAGAGCTGCTTGAAATACTGAACCAAATTTCCCTGATTCTAATTTATATTTTTTAAATCAATAACTTTCAATTCATCAAGGTCAATATTCCTTTTTATATGGCTCAAAAGAAAACTTTGAAAAGGAAAAATGACATGCAACTGTCTATTCCCCCCCCAAAATATTTTTGATCCTGTATAATAAAAGTAAATATGTATAAGACTAAAATCAAGCCTCAAAAAAAGACAGAAAGGAACAAAGATGTAAAAAAGAAGTCAATATTTCTAAAAGCTAAAGTAAATATAGCATGTTTTTTGTCTCAGATACTTCAGCTTCTGTTAAGTTTACTGTAAAACTTTTTTATACTGGACACTTCTGACAAGTCACCACAAGATGGAGGCACATACTGGGAACATGAATGCTGTTTACAACAATAGAACATCCATCTGAATTCCATTTGAAATTACAGCCTGAGAAACTGTTTCTGCAAGACTTAAGAACCACTTATAAGAAACAACCAGAAAAAGATAAAAGGCTTAAATTTATAAACATTTTACACTGATTAACCAAGAAACAACCCAATAAATTTAAGACACGACCCAAAGGCTCCAAAGAAAAAACCTGTTTCATGGATCCACCTCTTCGAAAAAAGTCCCTCCCAGTGTCACTGTCTATACCTTTGCATGTACTGCCCTGAGGTTACCATATTTTTTTTTGCAAATCATGTGCCCAAATAAATAACGTGTCCACACACACAACATGCACAGAGTGCCTATGAAAATAATGCACGAGTTGTGGGGTTTGCTAAAAACATATGACTCGCAAGTTATTTGCATAAAAATATGGTATGTGTCCTCTGGGCCAGAGATAACATTTTTGTCCCAACAATTTCCCTATGCCTTAGCCTAGACAATAAGTGCTAGCACAAACAAAATATATTAAGAAATCAGAAAATTTTAATGATACTCAACTATTCACAGCAAATGTATCTGGTGATTTCTGTTGAGATAATCCTATGTGTACTGCAAAGCTTTAAGCTAATATTATATGGCCAAAAATAACCATTTTACTTGACTTTTTACTGTTTTTATAATACTCTTTTCAAATATATCTTTAAAGTATATAAGTTAATTCTAGAGCTGTGACTGGAATCCAGGAGCTTAATTTAAAGCACTTCTCAACTCCAGTGCATCTTAAAATATTTGAACCTTTAAAAATCAAATAACATATAAAGAAAGTATGTTACAGTTCCATACACTGCATTCTCAAGTCAAGAATGTGAGTTTCTGTTCCACTGCTATAAGTATATATCTATGTGATCTTAGATAGGACCTTATGCGTTTTGTGTCCTTAGCCTCTGTTCCAGATGCTGTATAACTTACTATCCTAAAACTTAGAGCTTAAAACGACAATCATTTTATTATATATCACAATATTGTGAGTCAGGAATTCAGGCAGGGCTTGGCTAGGTAATTCTCCTCCATATGATATGGAGTGGGATGCTGCTGAGATTCCTAATAAGTTATACTAAGGGAAGGTTAGGTTGACTGGATAAATTTGGCCTATTATCAAATGCAATTCTGAGTACAACAGGTTGTTATGATTTAAATTTGTGTTGAAATCCCATTCCTCATGAATTCAGGTCTGAGTGCTAAAAAGTACTTGGATAGAGACAAAATACAACATTACCTCCTCTCTTCAAGGGGACAAGATTACATATTCCAAGAAAGTTCAGGACAGTGCTTTTCATTTTTTTTAACTTATAAATAATAAAATGCATTTGTGTCTTTCATTGTTTCCACTTTTTTCAATTTATAAAATTGTGATAACCAAATAGTCAAGTTAAAATATGATTATTAATGTCTTTATAAAACTTGCTCTAAAAAAAGTCACACTGAGGATAAAGCTTTTGTCTAGGTTCTCCTATTTATTCAGACACTTTTTTAAGAGAAAGTGTATAAGAAAAATAATTTTTCCTAAAATCATCCCCCACTCCTTAATTATTCTAATAGAAAATTTATTAGATTCTTACTTATGTTACTATTGAATACCACCATAACAAGTTACAAGAACAATTTAAAGATGAGTGAATGTATAAATGAGGCAGACGAGATACATTAAAGAAAATGTATTGTTCATCTTTTAAAAATATACTTAAAATAAAATGACAAATATTGAACACAGGCAAAAAAAGATCCAATATTATGAATAACAGGAGTTCCTGAAGAAGAAAACTACAACTATGGAACAGAACAGAAGGTAAAAACAATAATTCAAGAAGATTTTCCTAAAATTAAAAAAAAAAAAAAAATATTTAAAACCACATATGAAAAGCTTCTGGAACAGTATCCTTAGCTACAGTATTGACGGTCAGGGTCACAATTCTCAGGTACTGCACTGTGCATCTGATAATAATGACCAAGAATGACCAATACCAAGGCATATTCTAGAAAAATTACTAAAGTTAAAAAAATAAATACTTTGTGCATCTAAGCAAAAATAGCATAACTTATAAGGAAAATTAATTTTTTTTTTTTGGATGTTTCTACGGTAACACCATTTTCCAGAAGAAAATGGTGTTATATATTTAAAATGCTCCAGGAAAAAATATATATAGCCCCATTTTACATCCAGCAACATTGATTTTCAAGTACAAAGTGCAAAAACTTATCCACATGTAATAGTTCAGGAAATATTGTTTCTAAGCACTTTCTTGAGGAATGTACTAGACAATGAGTTTCAGTAACCAAAATGAATAGAACAGTGTCCACATAACAACAGATGTTGAGCATTAAATACAGAGCACTGGTGGCACAGTAGCTAAGCACCTGGCTGCTAACTGAAAGGTCCGTGATTCAAACTCACCAACTGCTCCACCGGAGAAAGATGTGGTCATCTGCTTCTGCACAGATTACAGCCTTGGAAGCCATATGGGGCAGTTCTACTCTGTCCCATAGGATTGCTATTAGTTGAAATCAACTCAAGGGCAATGGATTTGGCTTGGCTTTGGTTTGAGATTAAACATATACTTGTACAAATAAGAACAGATAAAGTTAAGAGGGAGAAAGTATAGTATTGTAATGGTCAAATGTTCAGACAATGTAGATAGAGTACAATTAAAGATGGGGGGAAGGGAGATGTGAAGAATAGCTGCAAAAAACATTTATTAACAATTATATTGATGGAAGTAGTATTAGTATTGTTATTTTGAGATTGATGTGTATGTGAGATGCGTATGTTCTAATTCTACTGTTATCTGTGTCTTTAAAAACCAAGATTCTAGGAGATAAGGATGTAATAATGAAGAGATTATTTAAAAAAGAGAAAAAACTGCAACCATGATTTTGAATTCTATCAGTATGAACTCATGAAATATTTTATTATACACAACAATCAACTCAGTAGCAATGAGCAATTCCAAACATCCAGATAGGAGAAATGGCTAATCTTTTTGTATGGGAGAGAAAATATAACAAGATGACCCTTGAACATTTTATCATAGAAAACAGCGAAGAAATGATCAAAGGCTACAAGGGTCAAGTTAAAAGGCCCTGGAAGCCAAAGATAGGACACTTTGAGCTTCAGTATGTTTAATAATTATAATAGACTGAAACCATTAAATATGCTTAATTCCAAGAGTTCATAATGAAATAAATTTATTAGTTACCTCCAAAGGATGATATGGAACCAATTCCTTATCTTGAAAACTGGTAAATAAGTACATATTGTTTTTCTTATATGAATTAAACCTTTGGGCAACCAAATACTAGAGAAGGGAAAGTGTTTTTTTATAAAAACACTCAATTAAATGAAAATAATAAAATTGGATTATCACTCTTTTGTAAGCCCCAATGAATTAATGGATTTTATATTACCTATACTCTTGCCAATGAGATCAAATCTGACTCTGATCAAGCCTCTGGATTCTACGAACAATTTAAAAAATACAAAGAACGGAAAAACATATGGAACCACGAACACTTAGAACTTTTCGTAGTAATTTAAAAAATAAATCACTCTTTCAAAAAAAGTTCAATACCTGTAATTCACAAAGTTTATTATCAAGAAACTTTAGTAAATTTTTTAAAAGACTGTTCTGATTTTAAAACACTAAAAGATGACAATCCATGACAGTACATATACAGGCAAGGATAATGAAAATATTCAATGCTATTAAAAGACCATAATTCAAACTGCTAATTATAATCTTTGTGTCTTGGTAGAAGCAGCTGTACAGTTCCACTTCATGAAATTCATCTCCCTTCTCATAAAGACCAAGAAGCCTCACAACAAACTCAATCATATAATTTACTGTAATCGATGTTGGTTTTTTTGTATTTAAGCATGCACTATCTGAGAAAGCACAAAATCCTATTTACAGGGATTTTTAGTTTCTTAAAAACGTATCTCAAGCATCTTTAAAGTGCGAGCTACAAATATCCTGTATCCTTAAAGAAAAAGGCTTCTAAAAGAAGTATGAGACAGCATCCCAATACTGCCAGGAGTGGTTATATAACTAACCAAAGGAAACTGGCAGTGCTCTGCTGTTTTAGTGTAGCAACCTACTTTTTTGTAATTCAGTTCTTAATTTTTATTATACTACCAGCCGAACATGTACTCCATTGCTTTGGATACAAGACTTTCATCCTTTTTTGGTGTTTGTCTGTCAGAAATAACCTATTAAAAAAACACACATACAGAAAAAAAGTGTTAGATTATGGTTACTTCATTGTCATAGTCAATTCTAGAGCTAACAGCTAACTTAAGAGAGTCAAACAATAAAATGCACTTTATAGCACTGAACTGTATGTTTAAAAGATTAAAATAATGGTTTCAGAACCACCCTATTCTTTTAAGAGTGACAAAACCTCATTCCTCTGGCAAGCGAATTGCACCTGCTCCTTAAATTTGGAAACCAAACAAAAACACAAGCCTGTCATAGATGAGGGTTTCAAAAAAATAAATGAAATGAAAAAGCTCTAAAATGATCTCCAAATTTTGTGGGAAATCAAAAGAGTTAGGTGTCACTACCTGCCCTACTAAAGCACAGTGTTTATTTCCTATGTTTCAGGTCCTGTGTCTACAGCTGGGCAAGTTCTGAACTCCTGGCTAATTAAGCAGGGGGCAATAATATACTAAATGACACTCATAATACTTCTACCATTCTTCAGAGAATGTAATGGAGCTTCTCCCTTAAACTTTTTTGAAATAAGAAATTTTTCTCTCTGAATAATGGAAGCCAGTCCATGTCTTCTTTTGATAACCAAAGGTGCATTCCAACTTGAGGTTCTTCATTTGTGGTATCAGATTTAGTCATCAACTTATAGGGTTTTGTCCCCCCATGCCAGAAATGTTCATGAGACAAACTTTTGATGTATGCAAATATAACTTAGAAAAAACTAAAGTAACACACTCTCAAAATGTTTTTAAAAATGGCAAAGAATTTTTTTTAATTCAAGATAACTTTCACATTGACCAAATTCTAATTTTAAAACAGGAAATTCAAGAATGCAAAGTTAAAAGATTTCATCAAAGCAATCACCTCAAAAGGAAATATTCAATGGCATACAAATCATTCCAATGAAAAAGAGTTAAATATACTACACACTTCAGTCTTTAAAGTACAGTTTTTTTTTTAATCCAATCCTTAAAAATACCTGATAGTCACTAGTAGAAGCTTTATAAGCTGTAGCAAGAGGTCTCATGGTAGAAATCCTAGGAGTACTTCCAGGTTGGGTTGGTGTACCTAAGGTTTTGATTGGTGGTGTAAAGGCTAGAGATGGAGATGATAAAGCACATCTGTCACTGTTTTCCATAACACTCTGGAGAAATAAAGATAAACAGCCCCTCTGTTTATAAACATAATACATATTATCCAATATTACATCCTACTTACAAGGAAAATTTTATTAAAAGAGGTAAAATTTGATGTAACTAGTCTTTCAAATAATTTCAGGCTTGAGAAAACAATGTATGTTAGCTAGCGTTTGAGATCTAACACTCAAGAGATCATGCTTCAGCAACCCCAAATATCCTCAGTGCGATATGGACCCACAACAGTAAGAACCTCCAAATACTTTTTGGAAAATCAGCAAGGAAAAAAAAGAGAATTACTGGGGGAGAGAGGGATAAACATCTGAGTCTGGCGCTATTTAGTACCCAGTAACCCCAAATACAAGGAGTTCTGCTTCTGCAAACATCTTTTACAGCACAATATAATAATTAACACAATTACACAGCTAAAATAATAGACAATAAAAACAGGAACCATGTCTACTTCGTTCATTAACGTGTATATCACCGCAAAACAGTGCCTAGTATATAGCAGAGGTTCACATATATTTATTCAAAGAAGGTTTGTCATGATTTTATAAGCTACAAACAAAGCTGAAATCCAGTTTAGTATTAAGTACAGAAATATACAGTAATTTTTAAGTATGTTAAAGTGAAAATGACTAACAAAATTTTCAGCCATTTAAAAGTTAACCATCATTAACCACTGATGTGAAATACGCCATCTTAAAATAGCATTATCTCTTTAAAGTACTTAAAGAATATGACTTTGTCTTGCACAAGTAACAGAAATGGGTTAGAAGTCAAGTGACCTAGAATCTGGACCTCATCTTTAACAACTTTGGAGAAGTTAAATAAGATCTTTTGGCTTTGATTCCTTTATCTGTGAAATGAAGCGGTCTGGACTGGATTATCTCTAAATTCTAAATTCCTGTGATTATATATCTTTGGCTTACCATTAACAAGTATACTATAAACATCAACACATTTTACAAACTAAGAAAAAGAGTCACAGTGAAGCAAAGTGACATAACCACCAATGTCAATACCTTTAATTGATATGTATAATTTAAAACTTTGTGAACTTCTACTATATATTATTCAATCATATCTTTATACATTGAGCACCACCTGAAAATTCTCAAATTTAGGTCCCTATAAATCATCAAAATAAAATGTTTTATCCCTTAAAGGAGAATGCTTCGGTTCTTATAATTAAACTCATATAACAGGTTACTAAAACATAAAAGCACAAAAAATAAATGATAAAGTGATATGATTTAAAAATGAAAGAAGAGACTAGCAGATATACTTCACGTAAGTTATCTAATTACTCATGCAACCTTAAACGTGACACCATTACTACAGAGCCCGAAAACCAGACTTGGGAGTGCACATCCAGTTGAAGAGTCAGTGCTCTTCATACAGGCTAAGCTCTTTCCCTTACATCAGCAATTACTTACTTTATCTATACATGGTTTTACACCAATCATGATGGACTCTCCAAAAATCCTGCCATCTTTACTTAAAGCTTTCCGGGCCTGTAGTTTAGATTGATAACGAATATGCATCCAATTTCCTGTGTTAGACATCTGCAAAGAATGAAGTTGTCTCTTACAATACATAGAATTTAAACATAATGAATTCCATTAGAAAATCGGAGTATATGACAATAAATCTAATTCTACCTTTTATTTGCTATCCTATAACAAGGTGTATATTAGGTAGGGTTCAACGAAATTCCCATACAGTTTCAATAATCTCTTTCTAGCTATCCCCCCGCAAAAAAAACCAAACCCAATGCCGTCCAGTCAATTCCAACTCATAGTGACCCTATAGGACAAAGTAGAATTGCCCCAAAGAGTTTACAAGAAGCAGCTGGTAGATCCAAGCTGCTGACCTCTTTTTGAATAGCAGTCAAGCTCTTCGCCACTGCACCACCAGGGCTCCTTCTAACTATCAATTCTCTAAAATATAGAACACATGGCAAATATTCTCTGAAGATAAAATAACTCTCAGAACAATTGTTTCTGGTAAAAAGATCGTATCAACACTTCCAATGAAGGTTTTTTAAACTGTATTCATCAATATGATTTTGTTTAAGAGTTAATCAATCTCTACTAATAGAGTATTCTTATTTGTAACTTATTATGCCTAGTATGCCAAGGTAATCTTTTTTCAGAGTGCTCCATAAGTTAAAAAAAAAAAAGTCCAAAAAACTCTGTAAGCTGAGGAGCTTCCTCCTTTTCCTTTATCCCCAATAAAACAAGCTCAAATCGGAAAACAGTAATATAACATTTGGTATAATCTACCTTTTTTTTTAAGAGACTGAATTGTTTAAGAAAAAAGGGGAAGTGATACTGCAACTCTCAACTCTTTTCCTTATTTTGCGTCGTTATTCCATTTTTACCAAACATTATGCAACTTGCAGCCTTCCAGACTCCAAAGAATATATTCTACCAATGCTTTAAAAAAAGGGAAAAAAATGTTAAACGTTTCTATTTGGGAAAAAAAAAAATTCAGAAGCAAAGTTTCCCTAATTCACAGCTTATCTTTCCTCAGCCTAATTTCTAAATTGAATAAAAATTAAGCCTTACCACATTTTTTAAGATATTTCCATATTGTGCAAATTGCAATAATATATACGATGCAGATGCTTGAGGAAACCTGAAAAAAAGAGTTGTCCAAACAAAACAATCAACTTCCACAATAAATACAAATTCAAATTGCTATACTTACAAGTGTTTCAAGATAAACTCCCCTGCAACTGTCCAGAACATTAAGAGGTGACCCCTGACCATCCTGTTTCCTCTAAGCTAGTTATCTATCACTGTTAACTACCCAAAAGCGAACACATCAAATTAGTTTTCATTCAGCTATTCTCCATCCCTAGGTTCCATCTCTGAAACCCGTAAAAGTTCCACTTTCACTGCCATTATTACAGCCCTTAGGAAAGAACCATGAAGTTGCAGTTCTGTACATAGTTTTACAGATGTGCGTGTGTATACGCAATCTTAAATAATTACTATGCTATGGTTATTAAAAGAGAAAAAACTTTAAATTATAGTCATATCTTCATACACCGAGCACCACCTGAAAACTCTGAAATTTAGTTCCCTGTAAATGATCAAACGTGGGAGAGAGACATGGCAGTTTGCTTCCGTAAAGATTTAGAGCCTGGGAAACCCTATGGGCAGTTCTACTGTGTCCTACAGGGTCACTATGAGTCAGAATTGACTTGATTGCAGGAGGAGTTCTTTGGGTTAAATGATCAAAAGAAAATGTTTTATCCCCTAGAAGAGAATGCGCTTCAGTTCTTGCAATTAAACTCATATAAAGGACTACTAAAACATGGAAGCACCAAAAAATAAATAATTGGGAAAGTTGTATGATTTAAAAATGAAGAAAGGGACTGGCAGAAATACTTCAAGTAATTTATCTGACAACTCACGTGACCTTAAAAGTGACACCATTACCACAGAGACTGAACAACAGACTTGGGAGTGGACATCCAAGTTTAAACATACAGCCATTTCATGAGAGAATATAAAAATTTAAACATAAAATAAAAATCAAAAAGCCAACATAATTAGTACAGATATGAGGCTGAATGTGGGTTTTCTAGAGAACAAGAGAATGTAATGATCCTGAATTTTACATAAGTGGAATCAATAACACAGAGAATCTCTCTAGAAAGATACACAGAAAACAAGTAGCAATCATTGCCTTAGCAAGGAGAAAAATTATAGCTGGGAACAAAGGTGGGAGGGAGACTTTTCACTATTTATTTGCTTATATGCCTTTTGAGTTATTAAATTTTAGATAAGATGAATACATAAAATCCACTAAACACTTATAGTTTTTTTTTTCTTTCAAAGAGCTCTTGTGATATTTTTTATACAAAAAATATAGTAAAGTCCACTATCAGTATGGAAAATTACTTTCAGAAATAAGCTTTATGCAATATAGTGTAACTAGTTGTGAATCTCTGAACAAATCACTTTATCTGGCTATAACTCAGTGTCCTCATCCATCAAGTACGGTACAATAGATCTCTAGAGTACCTGAAAACATTTTTTGGAACTAAAAATATATTCAAAGTGCACCTACAACTGTCATCCTCTGTTTTTATTAATATTCAATATTATTTTGTTAATATTCAATATTGGGTGACTAGAAAGTAACAACCCTGTGATAAGGTCAATTTGTTTAGTTCAAAACTGCGTAAGTCCACTAGAAGTGAGAAATAGCCACTAGAAAGAGGTAAACCAAACCTGTTGCCACTGAGTCAATTCCAACTCACAGCAACCCTACAGGACAGAGGAGAACTGTCCCACAGAGTTTCCCCGGAGAGGCTGGTGCTAGCCTTTTGGTTAGCAGCCATAGCTCTTAACCACTGTACCCTCAGGGCTCCAGAGATAAAGGAGCTCCCTAAGTCCTAAAGGGGTAACCCTACTCAAACATCCAGCAACTATGCTCAAGGGAAAATAATTTGGAAAGAGATAAACATAAAGAAAAACTATAAACAAATATTGAACCCTAGTTAATGGTATACATACTGAAATGTCAGGGTGGTATGTATTGATGTCTGCAACTTTGAAATGTATCAAAAAAAAAAAAAGAGAGAGAGAGATATGAATAGATGGAGAGATAAAGCAAATGGAGCAAACTTTATCTGGAGAATCTAGGTGGTGAGTATGTAGGTGTTTACTGTGCACATCTTTCAACGTTTCTGTATGTTTAGTAATATTCATTATAAAATGTTGGGGCAGTACTTTTTTAAAAAGGTAAACGATGCAGAAATCTTACCCGAACACAGTCACCCAAGTGTCATCGAGGTGATCTTCTGATGTCAGAGAATCTCCTTGAGTATAAAAAGGATCCAACTGGGCAGGAGATAATGTAGTCTTTCGTGGTTGACCAATATTTGCTGGGCTAAACATACTTTGTCCTACATTAGTATATTTAATAAGTTAGTTACCTATATAAGCACCCTGGTTTATTTTAAATCATAGCTCTTAGCTTCAAGTGAAAAAAGTATACAGTAGAAAAATTTGGCAATTACATAAATAATCCAATATATACAACTGATCAAATAATAATCTCATACTACCACACAATCTGTGAGGAAGTCATTAATAAGTAGTTTATGATTCTGAAAAATTATTATATTGTATTATTAATTATTAATATAATGTATTATAATTACTTATCATAAACTCACTAAATGTTTTATTAATTTCTGGTTAAGCCTATGCCAGAACTACTTCCAGTCAACCTCACAGGTTTCTATTGGAATCATCTTCCAAATCTACCACTTTCATCATGGCACCTTTGCCTAATAAATTTTCAATAACTCCTCATCACCCACAAAATCCAAATGCCCTCCACAATATGATGCCAACCTTATTTTTCTAGTACCCTCTAAACAGTATCTACTGTAGCCCCTAAGATGTGCTTTCAGTTTTCCTTTATTCAGGTCATTTCTATCCAAAATGTTCCTGTTCTTTGTTTCTTCTCCTTCAATAATATCAGCCAATTAATGAGTGCTTACTATGTATCCAACAAGCCTTGCTAAACACTTTAATGTTCATTTTATCTTCAGAGGTGCTATCCCATTGAAACTACATTTCTCAGAAGGAGAGACTATTTTTCTTTTACCTTTATAGCAATAATAATGATTCACTCATTCAAGAAATATTTTTTCAGCATTTAAATATGCACCAAGCATCAATTCTAGGTATTGAGGATGCAACAGTGAACATGTCAGAAAAAAAAAAAAAAAAAATCCCTCATGGAACTTAAATTCTAGTGGAAGAGAGCAAAATAACTACTTAGTATGTTAAAAAACGGTATAAGAAAAAAATAATCACGAAGCAGACACGGGAGACAGGGATAAGGAATACACGTGTATTACTCTTTGCTGTCAAGTTGATTCCAACTCATAGTGACCCTAACCCTACAGGACAGAGTAGAATTCCCCATACTGTTTCCAAGGCTCTTTACAGAAGCAGACTGTCATATCTTTCTCCCACAAAGCAGCTTGTGGGTTCAAACTGCTGATCTTTCAGTTAGCAGCCGAGCAATTAACCACTGCACCACAGGGTTCCTTATGTATGTATACAAAGGGGTTAAATTTTAAAAAGGAAAAAGATTTCACTGAGGTGCCATTAAAGAAGAAACCTAAAGGAGGCTGGGGCAAAACATGCCAGCATTTGCAGAAGTGCACATCAGGCAGAGAAAACTGTTCAAGTGCAAAGGCCTAAGAAAGAACATATCTGCTGTTGGAGGTATGTGGGAAGATGGTAGCAGAAAGGCAGTGTTTGCACAAGGGTGGAGGATTTGAAGTCAGAGCAACTAAGAGATGAGAGATGTTATCACAGAGAGGTAACAAAATGTCACGTCATGAGGAAAACCCTCAGAAGCCTCTGTAAAGACTTTGGCTTTTACCTCAAGCGAGTTTGGAAGCCATGGAAAAATTCTGAGTAAGGGTAGCGTAACAGGACTTAAAATTGTGAAATGGTAATGAAAGCTAGTGTTTCAAGCACTCATTATTATATCACTCTTGCAATGTGTAACTGTCTTTAATCCTAACAACCCTATGAGACAGGTCCTACCAGTAGCTCCATTGAGCAAATCAGGAAACAGGGCAAGGAAAAATAGTATCCAGAAGGAAAGCTGTAATTCCAATCTAGGCAATCTGAATTCAAAGCATGTGCTCTCAGGCAGTGATCTACTTAACACTTTTGTTTACCACAGCAGTGGCTGGTGTAGTCCGGAGACTCCTAGATACTCAAGACTCTCTCATGGGATCAGCCAGGTCAAAATTATGTTCATAACAATATTTGCCTTTTTCACTTTCATTTTCTCATGAATATACAGTGGACTTTCCAGAGACTACTTGATGTGATTCAATCTATTCAGGCTGAATGTGGAAGCAGACATGACAATTCAGCTGTATTTTATTAAATCAGACATTAATAAGATGTGAAGAACATAAAACAATGTTACTCTTCTCACAAAAATGTTTTCTTATGGAAAACAGTTATTTTTCATTTACAAAAAAGGTTGTATTTTCATTCACTAATTAAACACCTGCAAATTTTCTGAGTTTTAATTTCTAAAGCAGTAAATATCAATAGCCATAAGCCCTGGTGGCACAGTGGTTAAAGGATCTGGCTGCTAACCAAAAGGTCAGCAGTTCGAATCCACCAGCCACACTCTGGAAACATATGGGGCAACTCTACTCTGTCCTATAGGGTTGCCATGAGTCAGAATCGACTCAACGGCA
The DNA here is from genome assembly GCF_024166365.1 of Elephas maximus indicus. Lineage (NCBI taxonomy): Eukaryota > Metazoa > Chordata > Mammalia > Proboscidea > Elephantidae > Elephas > Elephas maximus. Next base: position 81,477,358 of record NC_064824.1, on the reverse strand, counting down.
AGGAGTTATAATCCATATGACAAAAGTTCTTTAGTCTTCAATTTTGAAAAGTGTAAAGGGAAAACCCTGAAATGAAGAAGTTTGAGAATCACTTCTCAACAAGGCCTTACAAATGATTCACACTCCGTTTTTACTAACTGATTTTCTGAAGGCTCTCTGCTCCATACATTCTAACTATATGCTGCCTTGTCATTTGTCCCAAATCCCCATTGAGCTGAAAAATCACTCTAAGTCATTCGAAAGTGTTTATAGCCAAATGAATTTCTCAAAGTTAAGGTTTTCAGATATAAGAGATTCTCTAGAGAGAGAGGGAGAGAGAAAAAGCTTCCCACTGTCCTTAAGAGAGATTTACAATGCATATTAGCATATTAAAAACTCTTAGAGGTAATCTAATTAAAAAATACGTGTAACTCCATTTAACTCAAAATTTCCTATACTTACTTTTATCTTGTAAAACTCACGTTTTGGTAAATGCTGATCTTGTCTCAAGTACTTTCTATATGCCTCATAAATGCCTAACTAACAGGAAGAATTACAGGAACCAAGTCTATTAGGAAATAAATAATAAAGCCATTTATTCAAATCCAAAGCTGAAATATAAAAAGGGTTACCTACTGAGTTTCAATTTTCTATTCGTGAATACAGAATGACTTCCTCAAAGTCATAGAAAGAGAAGCTTTCTTAACAAGCCAAATGCAATGAACAGACAAACTGACATTACAGTGACACAGTTAACCCACCGCAAATAAAGACTGGAGACTGAAGTTACTGTTAATGTTTTGTTACAATTCTCAAAATGTCAAAGTAAGTCACAAAAAAAACTAGCCTAAACAGTCCCCCAAAAATTATTTTGGGAGATTATTTTATTCTAGTTCTTCATATTCTAACTGCTACTAAATTACAAAGAATAGCAAAAATATCTTTAATGTATAGGCAAAAAAAGTAGTGTGTCTTGCTTTTTGGAAGGCAATGTGAAATATAGTTAGAAGCCCAGAACCAGAGAGAAGATTAGTGTTGCTCACCCTGGGCCACTTACTGTGGTAGAGAGCATCATGCAGTAGGGAGTCAGTTCATACTGCAATTCTATTACTTACTGTCAGAACTAGAGGGAGTAATTGAACCTCACTTCTCAAATACATAATAGGAAGAAAAAAAAAAAAAAAACAGGAGGAGAAGGGAGGACAATATTGATGACGATGGCCAGCATGTACAGAGCTCTTATACTATGTAAAAGGTGCTATTCCAGATACTTTACTTGTATTCATATTTAATCCTACAAGCAATTTTACAAGATAGAAATAATCATCTCCAATTTATATATGGAAGAAAGCAAGAAATGCATACACACAATCATAAAAAGCAAATGAAACCTGATACTGAAGAATACAGTGATAAATATCAGAAGATAGACCTAAAACAATCAAGAGCAGTTGCCTCTGCATGGTATGGAATAGATCTGGGATTGCTCTGTATGTCTTACAGAAGTATCTGACTTTTATTATTTAATCTCTTTTTCATTATTATTATGTTTTATAAAACTTTTGGCTTTTAAAATTGTGTTTATGCTTAATAAAAATAAAATTGACAATACAAAGTAGATAATTTAAAAGCATGCCAAAATACAGACATGCTATAATACATTTAACAATTATTCTTTTTCTCCATCACCACGTGTATCCATTGCCACTGAGTCGATTCCAACTCATAGCAACCCTACAGGACAGAGCAGAACTGTCCCATAAGGGTTTCCAAGGAGTGGCTGGTGGATTCGAATTGCCAACCTTTTGGTTAGCAGCAAGCTCTTAATCACTGTGCCACCAGGGCTCCCCATCACTACAAAAAAAAAAAAAAAAAATCATTGCTGTCAATTTCAACTCATAGTGACCCTACAGGACAGAGTAGAACTGCCCCATAGGGTTTCACAGATACATTTAATTGTTGTTAGTTGATTTCGACTCACAGCATCCCCACAAATGCAGAGTAGAGCTGCTCCATATGGTTTTCAAGGATGTGACCTTTTGGAAGCAAACTGCCAGGCCTGTCTTCCAAGGCACCTCTTGGTAGGTTCGAACCACCAACCTCTTTCAGCTAGCAGTCACGTGCTGAATGATTGGGTCACCAAGCATTCCAATGTATTTAATAGGTTCAACTATTTCTAAAATAAGGCCAATTTAAAGTCCAACATCCTACTTTGACAAGTGCTATATGTTTTAAAATTATGTCTAAACTGGAAGGTAATTCATCAACTATGCCTTTATGAGAGAAGCAGAAACACATTTATACAAACACTCTTAAAATCATTCTTACTACAAAGCCATGCCTTTAACACACCAAAGACAGTAAAAATTATTTTATTATAAAACCTGAAGCCAACTAAAAATTTTCATATTCTATATTACCATTAAAAGTGCTGTATGTTTTAAAATTATATCTAAACTGGAAAGTAACTCATCAACTATGCCTTTATGAGAGAAGAAGAAACACACATTTATACAAACACTCTTAAAATCATTCTTACTACAAAGCCATGCCTTTAACGCACCAAAGACAGTAAAAATTATTTTATTATAAAATCTGAAGCCAACTAAAAATTTTTATATTCTATATTACCATTAAGAAGGTACAATTTAGTTATGCTGTATCACGTAATAACCTTCAAGCGAGAAATTAAATAAAGGCTCAAACTGGGACAACCACTGTGACCTTTAAAGATAAAACAAATCAAAAAATAAGTCTCAAATGAATTAGCAATCTAATTTTTGCCCTGTCAACTACTCTGAAAAATATAATTACTTATACATAATCTAAAACTATTTACATAACTTTATCATAATTGCCCCCCACCTTGTTAATGTTTAATTGCTCCACTGATTTTACTTCCTTTCAATCAGACTTCTGGTACCCACATGCTATGCTTCATAAGCTGAAAATAAAGCGTGCCTATCAAACCACATCAAATTGGACTATAATGTGTCTACCTTGATAAATCACTATTCAAACACTCTTCATAAAATCAGACTAAAATTAAGGGTAAAAGACCTTATTACTCTTTATGAAAACATCTTCAATTAAACAACAGATTCGATTATTTCAAAATAGACCACTAATCAAAAGAGCCAGAAAGAATGGTAAACTTAAAACGGACACACGGCAAATGAAATTTGGTATACAGAAGTTCCTGTTGGTGTTATGTTACCTTTTTACCATGAAACAAGTAGCCCAGAAAGCACAATGAACAATGGATACAACAACACCCAATCAAACGTGGTAAACTGAACACTGTGTTCATCTCTAATCCTTCCTAGAACACCTAATGACAGTCACTATAGAAAGTTTATGGTTTCACAGATACTGTGAAAGGTGAGACAGAGGCTCCTGGTTGTAATCAAGGAAAACTAATTTAAAAGACGTACAATAAGGGATTCCATCTTAGGCCTCTCTTCATTCTAGGCCACCAGGTAACTATCACTTTCCTACTTTGTCCCCAAGAGATCAAGAATCTAGTCTCTGAAGAAAAGGAACCTGAAAGGTCAAGGCTCATGAATCCAGTCACAACAGACAGCACTGGTAAGGGAACTGAATACATGAAAATCTACATATTGAAATGGAGACTTTCCCTTCATATACAAAGAACGTCAGCTTAGACACTAAAGCTGTGTATTAAAGGATTCTTCTTTAGAAAAACCTAAAAATTCAAGATTCGCCCCACAAACAACTCAATTAAAAAATAGGCAAAATACATGAACAGACACTTGACCAAAGACGACATTCAACTGGCCAACAAACACATTAAAAGATACTTGTGATCATTAGCCATTCACCAAAAACCAAACCCACTGCTGTCAAGTCAATTCTGACTCATAGTGACCCTATAGGACAGAGTAGAACCACCCCATAGAGTTTCCAAGGAACACCTGGTGGACTGGAACTGCTGACCTCTTGGTTAGCAGCTGTAGCACTTAACCATTACACCACCATGGTTTCCCATTAGCCATCAGAGACATGCAAATCAAAACTACAATGAGATGCCAATTCACCCCTGCTAAAATGGCACTGATGAAAAAAAACAGAAAACAAATAATGGCAAGGATGTAGGGACACTGGAACCCTTATCCACTGGTGGTGTGATTATAAAGTGGTATAACCACTATGGAAAACAGTATGATGCTTCCTTAAAAAAACTAAAACTAGAACTACCTTATGATTCAGCAATCCCACTCCCAGGTGTATACCCTAGAGATCTAATAGAAGAGACATGAACAGACATGTTCATGATCAATGCAGCACTATTCACAATAGCAAAAAGATGGAAACACCCTAAGTACACATTAACAAATGAATGGATAAACAAAGGTGATATACACACAATGGAATACTAAGCACCCATAAAGAATAATGATGAGTCTTTAAAACATAACATGAATGAATCTGGAAGACATTATGCTGAGTGAAACAAGTCAATCACAAAAGGACAAATAATGGTCTCGCTTTTATGAAAAAAAAGAATGGGTATCCATACAGAAACCAACATTCACAGGTGGTTACCAGAGACGGGTGAGGGGAGAAGTGAAATCACTCTCTAGATAGTAGATATTTATTATTTTTGGTGATGGAAAAGGTAACATCAAATGTGGGTAAAGTGTGCAGAGCCTGACCAAGTAAATGATGTTACTAGAAAGTATACAAGAAAAAATGTCACTAAAAAGTACACGAGAAAAAAATTTTAGGTAAATTCTATGATATATATAATTTTGCACCAATAACAACCAAAAAAATATGTGTGTGCTTACATGTGTATGTGTGTACGTATATATGTGCACAGGTATGGGTGTGTATGTGTGTGTGTATGTGAGCATTTATGTATATATGCATATATGTGCATATATATTTGTATATATAATAAAGCCCATGGCGGGCACAGTTATGGATACTTCTTAGACATAACCAAATACCTCACAGGATTGGTTTTCTGAGTTTGAAGACTAAGGACCATAGTCTCATGGAACAACTCCATCAACAGACATACTATAACCCATAAAGTTTATGTTCTACATTCTAGTTTAGTGAGCAGTGTCTGGCATCTTAAAAGCTTGCAAGTGGCAACCCAAGATACAACTATTGGTCCCTACTCATTCGGAGCAAAAGAGAAAGGAGGAAGCCAAAGACTCAGAGAAGAAACTATATGGACTAATAGTCAACAGGACTAATAGTCTACACGAACCACAGCCTCATCTAAGAACTAGATGGTACCTGGCTACCTCTACCGAACATTCTAATCAGGGCCACAATAGATGGATCCTGACAGAATGGGAGAAAAATGTGGAAAAGAACTCAAATTCTTAAGAAGTTCAGACTTACTGGACAGGTTGAGACTAGAGGACTCCCCAGGGCTATCCCACTGAGATACTCTTTAGACCTTGAACCAATTCCTCCTTTTAGCTACTGAACTCCTTTAAAAATTCATCTACATGAGACCAAATGGTCAACAATTACTTACTCTAAAGCAAAGATAAGAAGGTAAGGAAGCAGGGAAACTAGATTACTGGAAACAGAATAATCAAAATGGATATAATACGAATGGTGACACATTGTGAAAAATGCAACCAATGTCACTGAACAATCTGTGTAGAAATTATTAAATGAGAAGCTCATTTGCTTGTAAACTTTCATGGAAAACATATTGTTTTTAAAAAATAATTAAAGATTCTCCCAACAAAAGCAAGCTCATTGTCCAATCCCCACACAGTAAAGTCCAGTAAGAGACAAACCGGCCTTTCTCCACAAATATTGAACCGTACACACACACACACACACACACACATATACACATTCCAAGTAGCTTTTTGGTGATTCATTAAATATGTATGACTTCAAGGAGAAAGACAGAAGGGAGACGGACAGAAAATGTAAGAGGAACTGGGAGGAAACAGACAATATGAGCAGGAAAATAAAGACCACCGTTAACGTCAGTAATGTTTTACCCATAAAACAAGAATAGGATATTATTTTTTAAAGTACATTCAGAGAACAAAAAAGCTCTTGAAAATTAAAATGCTAGGCAAAATAGAAAATATTATACAAGACTCAGAAATTGAGATTGAGGAAAGCTCTCAAAAATTAGACTACAAATATGAAAGACAGCCTGAAGGGGGAAAAGTTTTAAAAAATTGGAGATTTCTGCAGTGGATCCCACATCCAAACAGTAGGAATTGCAGAAAGAGGGAAAAGAAAAAACAGTGGGAAAGCAATTATCAAATAAATAATAAAGGGAAGTTTCCCAGAACTGAAAAACATACATGTCTTAATGAAAAGGATCCACCAACTCCTCATCAAAACAAATAAAAAATCTGCCAACAAGGAGTATTTGTGGAATTGAGAACACCAACAATAGAGAAATCTTACATTTTTTTCCAAAACAGACTACATACAAAGATTCAGGAATCATCACTGCAAATGACATTCACAGAACAGTGAAAGCCAGAAGACAGTAGAATGATGCCTCCAACATTCCAAGGGAAAATGACTCCCAACTTAAAACACTATACTCAGCCAAATTATCGAATTTGAAAACGAAAAAAAAAAAAAAGGCATTTTCAGACATGAGGTCTTAAACTTAACATCCCATACAACCTTTCTTAGAAAGTACTTAATATGTTGCTCACCAAAATCAGGAAATAAACTAAGAAGACAACATGCCACCTAGAAGAGTTCAACACTAGGAACTTGCTAAAACAAGTCTTAGGATGACAGCTACACACCATGCTGAAAGAGGTATCAATCAAGACAGAGGCTGAGAGAGAGATGTTTTCAGTTTAAAACAAAGAAAAGTGTTTAGAATTGTGTTTGAATGTTTATGAAAAGATAGATCGGTATCACAGAAGCAGAATGTCTGTTTAAAAAAAGGGAGCAAAAGGCATACATAAAATTAAGCAAATGGCAAAAGTGAGATAATAATTACAGAAAAGTCAAAAGTTTTACAAGAAAAGATAAATCATAATTTACTACTAGTTCATAATTGAACCGTATATACAGTCAAGATAATATAAACATTGACAAAAGAATAAATTTTATATAATTGAACCCAGATAACAGGAGGCGAGAGAAATCATCTTCAATTATCCTAAAAGAAATACTACAAAATTAAAAATAAGAATTAGCAATATAATCATGTGTTAGGCTGAATACTACTCCCCCCAAGGTGCCCACATCATAGTCCTTGGAGCCTGTGAATTTTACCTTATATAGCAAAAGGGACTATACAGCTATGATGAAGAATCTTGAGATGGGGATATTATCCTAGATTATCCAAAACCAAAACCAAGCCCGACCCACTGCCCTTGAGTCAATTCTGACTCATAGCAACCCTACGGGACAGAGTAGACCTGCCCCATAAAGGGTTTCCAATGAGCAGCTGGTAGATTCGAACTGCCGACCTTTCAGTTAGCATCTGTAGTTCTTAACCACTGTACTACCAGGGCTCCTGGATTATCCAGGTGGGACCGAATGTAATCACAAGTACCCTAATGAGAGGAAAGCAGAGGGAGATTTTACTACAGAAAGAAGGCAATGTGATGATGGAAGCAGAGACTGGAGTTAAGCATTCTCAAAATGCAGGAAGGGGCCACAAGTCAAAGAATACAAACGGCTGCTAGAAGCTAAAAGAGGCAAGGAAATGGATTCCCCTGCTCGGAGCCTCCAGAAGGAACCAGCTCTTGACTTCAACTCAGTGAAACTGATTTTAGACTTCTAACCCCCAGAACTGTAAGAGAATAAATGCGTGTAAGCCAATAATTTTGTGGTAGTTTGTTACAGTAGCAACAGAAAACTAATTCAGAGTATCATTTAGAAACATGGAGGTAAATTACAAAAGCAAATAGCTCTAAAATCTGGAGTAGTCAATTTTGAAGAACAAGAATAGCAGTTAATAGAGAAATAAGGTTAAAGGCTGCTGCACTTCATTATAAGCATTCAACATTATTTCATTTTTTAAAACTATCTGTATTTATTTAGACTAAAATATAAAAGAAAATTTTAAAAATTAAATTCACCCACCATAACCTCGAGACCACATAATGGTACCATGACTAGTCTGGCATGAAATTAAACACATAGTTGGAGATTGAATTTTTTTTACAGTCTATGTGGTATACAGAAAAGTAGTCCCCCAAAAATGTCCACTTCCTAATCCCTGGAACCTGTGAATATGTTACATTACATGGCAAAAGGGAATTAAGGTTATAGATGGAATTAAGGCTGCTAATCAGCTGATAGGACTACTCTGGAGTATCCCAGTGGGCCCACTGTAATCACAAGGGTTCTTAAATGGGGAAGAGAGAGGAAGAGTGATGCAACATGAAAAAGAATCAACCAGCTTTGAAGGCAGCCACAAGCTAATGACAATACAAGAAAACGGATTCTCCCCTAGAGCCTCGAAAAAAGAACACAGCTGTGCAGACACCTTGATTTGAATCCGGTGAGACTCTTTTTGGACACCTGACTTCATGAATTGTAAGACAATAAATTTATGTTGTTTTAAACCACCAAGTTGTGGTAATTTGCTATAGCAGTAATAAGAAACAAATACTGTCTACAATTAGGTTAGTGTTTACTCAGTGTTAAAGGAAAACCATGGCTTCCCAAATTGGATACAAATATTCCAATCCTCTTGTTTGAATCATAGATATTGGTGTCAGGAAGTCATTGCCTTGAGGCACTACCCACTTAGGTATTAGTTTCTATTGGCTGCTGTAACAAATTACCACAACCTGGGTGGTTTACAGTAACAGAATTTATTCTCTCACAGTCCAAATTCAGGGCCGGAAGTCTGAAATAAAGCATTGGCAGGGCTACACTCTCTCTGAAGTTTCTAGAGCAGAATCCATTCCTTACCTGTTCCAGATTCTGGTGGCTCGCACGCCTTGACATTCCTTGGCTTGTGGCTGTTACCACTTCAAGCTCTGCCTCCATCTTTACAGCACCTTCTCCTCTGTGTGTCTCTCCTCTTCTTCTATGTCAAACTTTCCTCCATATCTCTCTCTTATAAGGACACTTGTCATTGAATTTAGGGCCTACCCAACAGTCCAGGATAACTCCTCCTCTCAAAATCCTTAGTCATTTTTTGCCATATGAGGCAATATTTACTCTTTTGCCATATAAGGTAATATTCACAGGTTCCGAGGATTATGGCATGGACATATCTCTTTGGGGGCCACCATTCAATCCACCACAGTTTATATCCACCAATCTATTCAGTAAACAAGCATTTACCGGGGTTCCTTTGTGCCTTGCTCTGTAACAGGTAAACACTACAGATATAGAAAGAATCTCATCTTTGTTCTAAAGGAGTTCACAGTCCAGTAATGGAGAAAGAAATGAGCCAAACATAGACAGCTTTATACAGGCACATACAAGGAGCAGCTAGCCCAAAACAGAGAAAAAAAATGTCAGGTTAAAAAAGGTCACTCACAGACAAATTAGTTCTTCTTTCCCCTCTTTCTGGGACAATATCAGAATCCTGAGCTCCCTCGCATCATCAACAAAGGCAGCCAAAAAGCATTATAATCTAAAGATCACACTTATCCTGTTAACAATATGCTAACAAAAATAGGGATTCAATTTCATTAGATACAAGTGGTCTAACATTGGAGAAGAGAGTTGACAGATAAATGACAAGGTCTCAGGAGAAAACTAAGGAAAATATAAAAAGAAGGGAAAAACAGAGAAAAGTTTAAATAGTAACGGAAGAAAACTGAGGGGTGCAGATGGGGAAAAATAGGCCAAAAATATTCAACATTCTTTACCAGAGACAATAATACACCGTGGTTGAAAAGAGTTTCTGAAACTGCTTAATGCAGATTTCCCACTTTGCCATATGCACAAGGTTTTCCTGTTCCAGAAATAAGATTCTAGACATGATCTCAATTTCAGTTACAGAAATAAAAACAAACAAAATGAACAAAAAAAATCAACTCCTTATTGTGCACAGACTTTCGCATAAAATAGTACTGATGCCATCCAATGACATCTCTTTATAAAGCTTGCCAATCTCAGAAAATTTACAAATTATACAAGAAATTTTCATTTATTTAATACTAAATATAGTAGCTAAAAAAACAATAGCTCTAAGTGAAACATCTAGGTTTTCCCCCCTCAATTTTCTCAAATCAATCCCCTTCTTCCATTTCTTGCTTATTATTAGCTAGTCATGATAGGTCCCAACGCCCACCTCACTTTTTTAAAATACTTTTTTTTTTTTTTTAACTTCTGTTCCATTAAGACTTTCTCATGTAAATTCCTTAAACTCAAAGTAGAAGCAGCAGCGGCTCCCAGTGGCCAACTTATGCTAGGTGTATTTTTCCTACTATAAAAAAAATAAAAATTTTTTTTTTTTTTTTTCTATAGTTCTTATATTTTCATATGATTTCTACTCTTACAAGAACCTTGTAGAAATTACTGCAGTAGGAAAAAAAAACTTAGCATGTGATGTTTAACTTTAATCTTGTGTTCTTCTACCTGATAAGAAAATTGTAATTTGTACTTTTCAGTCAACTACGAGACCCGTGAAAGCATGAACTACGTACCTTAATGTGACGTGTTTCTGCATTTTCAATGTCTGTCTGATAACTACTTGAATCAAATAAACAACTGAATTATTATTCACGACTGTGTGTGTGACAAAGCATTACCATCTACCTATTTGTTGTGGGAGTCTACTCAGTTTAGTGTTGGTTAAGAGCCGTTCTAATTCCACTGGGACACTCCACTCCAAGTACACACGTAGCTGGAAGAATGACATGACATCCTAGATTTTTCACTATGATATATATACTCTAGAAAACCCTAGTGGCGTAGTGGTTAAGTGCTATAGCTGCTAACCAAGAGGTCAGCAGTTTAAATCCGCCAGGCGCTCCTTGCAAACTCTACCGGGCAGTTCTACTCTGTCCTATAGGGTCGCTATGAGTCAGAATCAACTCGGCAGCAGTGGGTTTTTTGGTTTGGTATATATAGTCTAAAGACGACCCCCCCTCCCCCCATTTCTGTCCTCTGGTAATTAAATCACACACGTTCAGGTATTATTGTGAAGGAACTCTGCAGATGGAATTAAGGTTACTTATCAACTGACTTTAAAATAGGGAGATGATCCTGATTATTCTAGACGGGGGGAGGGCACAGTTGGCAAAAAAACATATAACACCTGTTGTTTGCTAAATATGTGGTAATACATTTAAACTAACCAAATTAACAATTATATAAAATGTAAATGGACTAAACATGGCAGTTTAAATGTAAAAATTTTCAGAATAGATTACAAAAGCAAGATACAACTACGAGCATCATCCAGGTTCAGATTTTTTCAAGTAGTTTTTTTTTTGTGAGCTCTCACTGGCAGTGTCCTTAAAGTCCAGATTTCTAACAGCCTGTTCAAGGCAATTTAGGCTTTCTTCATCATGTGCCTCAAAATTCTTCTAGCCCTCTCCCACTGCTTGATTTCAAAACCTCTTCCACATTTTTTTCGGTATTTGTTTCAGTGCCCACTTCTCGTATCAAAATCAGTATTACTTTTCTATTACTGCATAACAGATTACCATAAATTTAGTGGCTTAAAACAACACATTTATTTCTCACAGTTTCTGTAGTCGGAAGTCCAGGCACAGCACAGGTGCTCCTTGAAAACCCTATGGGGGCAGTTCTAGTCTGTCCTATAGGGTCGCTGCGAGTCCGAATCGACTCGATGGCAGTTTCTTTTCTTTTTTTTTTTTTAACTAGCTGACCTTAAAATAAGGAGATTATCCTGGCGAGCCCCATGTGATCACAAGGGTCCTTAAAAGAGACCTCGGGAGATGTAGCTATGGGAGAATGGTCAGAGACACACAAAACTGCTAGTTTTGAAGATGGAGAAAGGGAGCCATAAGCCAAGGAATATGAACAGCCTCTAGAAGAAAAAGCCAAGAAAATATAGTCTCCTCTAGAGCCACCAGAAAGGAACGCAACCCCTCTGATACCTTGACTTTAACCCAGTGAGACCCATTTTGGACTTTTGACCTGACAAACTGTAAAATAAATCGTACTGTCTGTGGAAATTCCTTACAGCAGCAATAAAAACTAGTATAAAACAGCAAGCCCCCATCCCCATCTCCCTTCCCGGTTTAATTTTTCCTCTATAAAAAGCATTATCTTCTAACAAGCTTTAAAAAATTTATTTTTTTTGCTCATAAATGTAAATTCTATTAAATGTTTTTTAAACTGCATAAAGGCAAGGATTAACTATTTTGCTTGCTGTTTCCTAGGGCCTAGTGCATGGTTAGATGCTCAATGAACATTCAATGGGATTATAAATACATACGGTTAGTATATACAAGGATACCTGTTGGAATTCTACCTCTATACCTGTGGATGCAATCCCATTTGGGAATAGCGTTTTGTTACATTAGTGAGGTCATTTCAGCATAGAGCATGTCCTAAACCCAATCACTTTCGTGTTACAAAAAGAGCTGATTAGACCCAGAAGCAAGCAAGCATCCATGTGGGGAAGACAGATCGACAAGGAACTGAGGAACACCAGTGCTGCAGAAGTTATGATAGGGATCCTTCCCCAGAGACGACAGAAAAAGAGCCTTTCCCTGTAGTGGTGCCCTGAATTCTGACTTCTAGCCTACTAAACTGTGAGAAAATAAATTCCTTTTCTTTAAAATCATCTATTTCTGCTATTTCTGTTACAGCAGCACTAGTAAACAAAGACTGAGATGTAACAATTGTTACGCTAATGATGCTGATGATGATAAAAATATCATTAATCTTAAGGAAACGCTAGATACAATCTGTGGCTGTTCATAGTCAATGACATTAAGATATAGAGATATATATTAATATCTCTTAAAATACCTTTATTATTCAGTCTCCCAAGGAGTCCTTTTCTTCCTAATCGCAACTTTTTTTAATTACACAATTTTAAATAACTCAGAAGACACTTCAAACATCTAATTAAGTACATCTACTTTTTCAAATTCTTAACACTTTGAGTAGAATATCACATCTTATCTATATACTCAGCACAGCTTCAATATACAGAGTATTTTCCTTTCTGAAGGAAGTTACTGACATTTGAGAAAAGTCCCAAAATCTGGACTAAAAGAGAAAAGTTTTGGCAATATAACAAAGGGCTTATATTATGTCCATTCAAAGGGTAAAGAATAGTCTTTTGGTGTTAGGAGGAGTTGCTTACCTGTTCCAGGAGTAGCTGTGGTAACTCCAACAAGAGGACTCTGCAGTACTGAAATGTTTGTCTACACGAAAATAGAAGAAAGTATTAATGGTAAAAAATGCAAAGTTCTAACCATAACATAAACAAAAAGTTTTGAAGGGCTTCATTCAACAGACAACTGAATCTCCACCAGATGTTGAAAGATACCTTTCAGTAGCTTACAGTCTAAGAGTACTCCCTAACTTTAAAAAAAACAGTTGAGTACTGATAACCTAAAATATGCTAGATCTTTTAATATATAATTTACTTAATATAAGTAACAGTTGTTAAACAGACATCATTTTTAATAGGCAGTTGCATGGTATGTATTTATTTTTAGTTTGGTAATGTAAAATGGGTGACCCTGGTGGCACAGTGGTTAAGCGTTTGGCAGTTCGAATCTACCAGCCGCTCCTTGGAAACCCTACAGAGCAGTTCTACTCTGTCCTATAGGGTTGCTATGCGTTGGAATTGACTCAACGGCAACAGGTTTAATGTAAAATATTTGAAAACCATCAAGTTTATATAAGAGAAAGACAGCAGAATTTTAAACAAACACTTACAAACCATAAAATATTACAGATTCAAATCTGACTACACAACAGACTACATACTCCTCCCAGTACCAGTAGAAAATTACAAAGCAAAAAAATTACCAACGGTAATTCCTTTAAATTTAAGATTAAAGTAGTTAAATATCTTTCTACAAACAAAGACAATATTCAATCAAGAATGAGAAAGGACTCTTTCTCTAGAAGAAAATACGGATAAAGATTTTTTTACCAGATTCTGATTAAACTAAGGAAATCTAAAATTTGACTATACCTTGTAACCAGAACTGAATATCGACAGAACAGTAGGAGACATGTTAAAATTGTTTAATTCTTAATGCCAACTTCTTTCTTAGTCAGAAAGAGGTCAATTAAATCTCAGGGGGGCGTAACTAAATTAAGCTCTAATCTAGTGATAATATTCTTACCAACTTTCAAGTTAAAAGGATTCTCCATAAATTGTGACCCACGAGACTTTTAAATATTTTGAATACAGCAAAAACTAGTTGCTGTTGAGTCCACTGTGGCTCATGGTAACCCCATGTGTGCAGAATAGAACTGCATTCCATAGGGTTGTCAAACTTTTCTCCCAAGGAGTCTCTGCATAGGTTTGAACCACCAACATTCTGGCTAGTAGTCAAGCACTTAACTGTCCTACCAAGGACTTTACAGCAATAACTGTAAACTACCTTTGTTTCCATGTATCATCAAGGAATAATGAAAACTAGTATAAATTTATAAGGCAGTGGTTCTCATAACAAACATGAGATTTACTTATCAACCTTTATAAAAATATCCCAGACTAGAATATTCTGATTATTAAGTCTAGAACAAGCATTCCTTAGAAATATAATGCAAGTCACACAAGAATTTTTAAATATTCCAGTCAGCACACTGAAAATGAACAGAAGAAATTAATTTATGATAGTTTAACCTAGTATACCCAAAATATTATCCTTTCAATATATAATCAATATAAAAAATTAATGAGATAGCTTACATTCTTTTTTTCTAAGTCTTCAAATCCAGTGTGTATTCTACATTTACAGCATATCTCAGTTAGGACTAGCCATATTTCAAATGTCAACAGCCACACTTGGCTAGTGGCTACTGTGTGGGACAGGGAAGGTACATAAGTATTGGAAAGAGCAGGTAATCTGTTTAACACAATAAATTAATTTTGCTTTACCTGACAAGCAGGCCTCATATGCCAGGCATATCAAACTATAAACAGTAAATAGTCACTGAAAGATGCTTTCTAATATTCATAAGCTTGCCAACAACTATGCCAAATCTGATTTAGGAACAGGCATAAAACATTTCTCCAAGCCCAACGGTAGTAATGTCTTAATACAAAGAACTATCATTTGCACAGATACATTTTGTTTATACATTCTAAGAACAATTGTGATAGGAGAGAATGTTTGTTATCTGTAAAAGATATTAAACTTCTTACTTAAAGGAAGAACCCATATTACCTTTAACTCATAATCAAGGGTTATCACAATATTAGCACAGCATGGCTATTATGAACACTGGCTCTAGATTCAACATTGCCTGGGTTTGAAGCCTGGCTCTGCTATGTATTAGTTGCTTTACCTTTAACAAACTAAACCTTTCTGTCTTCTAGTTTCCTCATTAGTAAAGTGAAGCTCACAATACCTATACCTCACAGAATATCTGTGAGGATTAAATGAGATAATACATGAGAAGTTATAAGATCAAGGCCTGTACACAGTAAGTACTCAGTTAAGTAACAGATACTTTCTGGTCACTATCAGTCCCCTCAGAACAGAGAATCTCTAAATTGCATAATCTATAACTAAAAAAAAGAAATACTACTACTGGAACACCTACACCAAAAGTAGCAGGAACATACTAGATGATCAACTCATAAGGCAGCTTTTTCAGTAAAATAAGTAAACAGTTATCAAAGCTCTAAAAGGATACTGGTCTTATACCAATACAAACCATTCCTAAAACAAAGATCTCAAATAATTACAAAGTGCCCTGTGTATGGATAAAACCCTGAATCTGCATTTGTTCTGTCACAGAATTATGTATAAATATTCAAGATTTCTAACAACTAGAATGACAAATCAAAATCATATTCCACATGTATATTAAGTAAGTTAGGGTCACGGGAGCCCTGGGGGAACAACAGTCAGGTGCTCAGCTGATAACCGAAAGGTTGATGGCGTGTGCCCACCCAGCGGCTCCGCAGGAGAAAGACCTGGAGATCCGCTTCCATAAAGGTTACGGCCAAGAAAACCCTAGGGGCAGTTCTACTCTGTCACAGGGGCCACTATGAGTAGGAATTTACTCAAGGGCATGAAATAACAAGAGGCATGGGCAGGTGGAGAAGGCATACCTACCAAAACTACAAACTACTTGTAAGAGAAAATCTGAAGTTCTACTGCATTTTAAAGCATGGTTCATGATAAACACAATTTAAGTAGATTCTAAATAAATGTATTTAATGGTTATCCTGTGAAATACACTTACACTAAAATAGACCTTAGGAAAACACTTCAAACTGAGAATGTATAGTCACACAAAAACATGAAATTATTATAGATCATAAAGGTATATATATCACCTGTCTTCTTGACGTTAAAGGTGTTGATCCAAGTCCTGGGCTGGAAATGTCATCATATATACTTCTAACTGGTGGAGCTCCACTCTTATCTTTATGAGCTGGTACAACTGGTTGTGGTGGTGACCCACCTAAATGTACAAAAAACACAATCAGGTGGGAAAACAAAGGAATCTTCTATCACTTCTGATAGCTTTTTTAAATTTATATATTTAATACATTGACTTAAACACTAGTCTCCTGGTGCTTCTCTAACTTCAATCACCTAGAGACACTGTTAAAATTGAGTTTCTGATTTTAACAGTCTGGGGTGGCTTTGGTTTTTTTTGGGGGGGGGGTTGGGCCTGAGATTATGCATTTCTACCAAGCCTCAAGTGATGCCAATGCCATTGTTCCACAGACTGCACTTTGAGTAAAAGGTTCCAGAGTAAGTAATTAAGATAAACTATTCATTTTTAGAAAACACATAACCTTTGCTTTCTCTACAAGATGTTTTGCACACTTCGAAAAAAAAGTTTGATCCTATTTCTCACGTGAAAGTAGATATTAAAGTTTATGTACAATTGAATGAATTTAATAATCCTCTAATGTAGAATTTGACTGTCAAGATTAAACAGATTCGTGTTTCTCACAATAGAAACATATTTACATACATAATAAAGATATGAAAAAAGACCAACTTTTTGTGACATAAAGATATCTTTATAAGTAGAAACTCAGCAATGTCAAACATTAGAGCAGTCCAGGCCCTCTGTAAAACAAATGTCTGATCTAGGAAGTACACCATACGTAAGTTATTTAGATTTAGAGCACATGCAATGGAACAAGACTAACCTGGACTTTAACCCCCTACTCTATCACTTACTAAGTGAGCTTCGGTAAGGTCTTTATCAAATTTAGCCTGTTTCCTCTTTTGAAAAATGGGGATATTACTACCCCCTGGTGGTGCAGTGGTTAAAGCACTCACTGCTAACTTAAAGGTCAGCAGTTTGAACCCACCAGCCACTCCGCAGGAGAAATATGTGGCAGTCAGCTTCCATAAAGATTACAATCTTGGAAACCCTACGGAGCAGTTCTACTCTGTCCTATAGGGTCGCTACAAGTCTGCATCAACTCAACAGCAATGAGTTTGGTTTTGGGTTGACTACAGGTTGGTTAAACAAAAAACTGAAAATAACAAATATAAAATGCTTAGCATACTGCCTGGCTCATAAGTGCTCAATATATGTTAGCTATGACCATAAAATAATAAGAGCCAAATATAAGAAAAAAAGGCTGTCCAGAAAATAATGTTCTCAACTAAATTACCTCAAATATAATTTATGATAATTCTCCCTTATCAATCCTTAAAAAATGATAACAAACCACTTTAAACCAAGTAATACTTTAAGGGCAATTAAAGTCAGAAGGGTTTCCACTTAAAAATTTATGAAAAGAATACTAGTTTACAACTGGAATTCAACTATTTTTGTAGCTAGTTCTCACTATTCATAGTACTTCTTTGCTAAAGGAGTCCTGTAACAGAAACATGTTGTACTTAGGTAACAATATTTTGTGCTGACAATTGTAAATTCTGGTTAAAAGCTTCCCATGTTGTGCAGATAAGTCATTTCACTAAACACACTGTGAGACTATATCTAGAAAGCAAAGTCATACATATAAATTCTAAAATCACACTTCTTTTCACTGAGTATTTGCTATTCTTATAATTTAAAAGTAATTAACCAATAGGGTTACAGGGTAGATAGGTAGTCAAACCAAAACCAAACTCATTGCTGTTGAGTTGATGCAGACTCATATTGAAGATAAATGACCATATTTCATCAATTCTCATATTGAAGTTAAATGACCATATTTCATCAATTCTAAGGGGCACTCCCCCTTGCAGACTTTCAACATCTCTGAAATAGGAATACATTTTACAAATAATGGCGTCTTAGCAGTGTGTCATATTTAGTATTTTTACTTCTCAGTGGTACATAAAATGGTGAGTTTTAAAATCCATGACATCGTAGATTGGATAAAATTTAGTTAGTATATTTTTAATCAGTAGTTCTTGGAATCACAGTAGCTTATACTACTTACACCTCTATTTCTAAAACCTTAAAACCAAAGTTAGAGACCTTGCTTTATGTAATTAATAAATGTTTTGAGAAAAGTGAATCTGCACCATTTTGTTTTTTTAAATTCTAGTACTTGTATTAATATTATTATAAAACTATTTTAAGCAATTATAAAACCTACCTGCAAGTAAAGGTGATCTCATTTCCATTACTCCTACCGAAGGGCCACTAATTGCTCGAGGTTGTGGAGTCACTGGAGCTGGCAAATCCCCCATTAAAAATCCAGGTAAAAACTGAGCGTTAACTCCTGGCTTTGGAGAGGTAGGTGAACCCAGCATCATTGGTTCAGATCCTAAATGAATCCAAAAAATAATAGTAATAATTAAAGACTTTTCTGTTACAACAGCTAACAAAAAATACAACTAGCATAAATAATTTTTAATAATTTAATCAAAGTTGTTAAATATTACAGAACCATACTTGAATTTATTTTAAAAACCAATAAAAGTTATTTCTAGAAAAATGTAGAAGTTACCTTGTATTGCAAGTTATCTTGTATTAACAACAGCAATATTTAACAACTGTTTTGTATGTACATTATTTCACAGCTTTAAGAATCAGAGCTTATTTTTAAATTAAAAAAATATCTTTTTTAAAAAAAATACCTAATATAAACAGACTAACTTTCCATTTCTGGGTCAGCTTCTACCACGAATGAACTAAAAACAAGGATGGGGTTAGTTGTTTTTACAGTCTTACCAAATCAGACACAAGAGCAGTAAATCATTTTTACAATAAAAGTGTAGTCACACATATATAGATTAAAAAATTAAAAAATAGTGATGACTGGTATCCTAACTCAGAAACATATTAGAAAGTACATTGTTTGGATCATTCCTTAACATCTGAGTTTTACAAGTTAGGAATATTGAATAAAAGTCTACCTACTATAAAATCAATTTAAAAAGAGAACTGATACCTCACAATTATCGGTTCAAAATTAATTTTCACAACTTACAGAGTATGTATTATTATCCCCATTATAAAGATGAGGAAAGTAAAATTAATTTTAGTTTCAGTAAAAAACAGCACAGTACAGAAAACATAGGCTCTGGAGTCAACCTGGACTCAAGCTCTCTCAACAAAATGATTACATTCATAGTACCCACTCACAGAGCTGTTACTAGAATTGAAATGAGACAGCTCATCAAGCACCTGACATACCGTAAGTACTCAACAAATATTATTCTTATTTTTTCAGTATCTCATAATAGCAAAAACTAAGTGATTAATCTACAAATGTGGAATTTGGCATTTCTGTATGAAAATTTGGTTTTTCAATAGGGACAAGCCTGAATGAGATCTGTGGCACTCAAACAGGTCAAATGTTTTATATGCTATTTATATACTTCTTATAAACCATTCCTTAACTTCTAAACAGCTTCAAAAATTTGCTTCTGGCTATCTAAAAGCTTTCAATCATTTATGCTCTTTTATCTCTCATCATAGACCTAGATATTAACAACGCAAGTGTATAAAAGAGGAAAAAGGCAACGTAATTCAGGAAAAGAATAAAGCAAATACTGAAGTAAGGTGTGAGTAACCGTAATTAAAAAAAAATTTTTTTAACATTGTAAATATTCTGAAGTGCTAGTTGCTATGTTACTGTTCATATTTCTAAAGAACATACACTAAAATCAAACCAAAAGTATAAGCAAAAGCAATGTTCAGATGATACTTAGGCTTTTTTTTTTTTTTTTAATTCTAAACATATAATTAGAAAACTACAGCAATAAACAAAGTTTTAGGTAACATCACCAACTAACTTCATTCCTTCATCCCTCAAAAGAAAAAAGGGGGGGGGCAAATACAAGAACTAAGTCAAGAAAAGTTAGATGTATCTGGATACATATTGTGATACTGCAGAAAGCACGAGAGTCAAGAGGACAAAACAGGTTCTTAATCCTGGCCCTGTAACTAGCCACCCCTCAAGGCTGAATTCCCCTGAAAGAGAAAGCTTAATCCATTTCTAAGAATCCTCCATGTCTTAAACTCTATTTCACAGCCTGTGCTCCTAAATGATAAGTACCAGGTATTAACTCTAGCAGTCTGTTGAACTGCTAAAACTAAGGAAAGTAAACACTTGGTTTTAATATACCATTAAACCAAAAAAAAACCAAACCCGTTACCATGGTGTCAATACCGACTCATCCTGACCCTACAGGACAGAGTAGAACTGCCCCATAGAGTTTCCAAGGAACAACTGGTGGATTCGAACTGCCCAACTTTTGGTTTGTAGCCATACTGGCTCTTAAACACTGTGCCACCACAGCTTTGCTAGGAAAATGTTTATACCGCGCCTAAAATACCTGCAATATGTGGACTTAAAGAATTAAAGTCAGCTATGTCAGGTTTCTACCCAGGCAATAAACACGGACAGGTTTTATTGACATTTGTAACCTAAGCAAATAAGCACTGCAAAATATTTTTGTTGAAAAGAAAAAGGTAACTTGTAATGAATTATCTTCTGATCTCTCAAACACATAAAAAATACTTAACATCTGTACATAAGTTTAAATGTTGCAGAGTACCTGTATTATTGAAGTTATGCATTTCGTTTTTACAAGACTAGTATAAAATAGTTCCTTACTCTATTCTCGAAACAAACGTATTTTGCGCAAACTTATGACAACCATTACAAGCACTTCAAATCTAAACAACTCATTCCACAAGATACGTGTTGCGCTTGCTCTTTTCCAAACTCAAAAAGCTATACCGATTTTCAAGCAAGTCTCTGTGATATACGTGGTTTATTTCCTGTTCTAAAATTTTAAACGGTTCTTGTCCGACAACTCAGCAGACAAAAAGGGAATCGACAACCTGTTAATTTGGTAGGTTTTTCTCAACGAAGACACATTTCAACAAAGCTCGCAATAAATAATGTGGATGGATCAGGAACTTCACATCGTGATTACTGGAAAAGACTACAATAGTAAGAGTCAAAATGAAAAAAAAAAATGAAGGCGGGAAAAATCGTGGCAACTCCCGGCTTACTACTACTAATACCAATATTTCAAAAATTACCATCACCTGATTGGTTAAATGTCGCACGATTCATGGTTCCATTAATAAGATTCCTTTTGCAAAGCCCAGAATACTCCTCCAATTAAACAGGTGAGAGAAAGAATCAAAACAGGAAGCAGAAGCCTAGGTGAACAAGGAGTAGTCTACCCTAACCACGCATTCCAGGGCACCGCCCACCCACGTGTATGTGGGTCAGCACCGTTCCCCGACACTTCCGGGAATCCGGAAACCCAGAAGTGCGCCTTGGGTGCGGGGCCAGACTCAAGCATGAACCAGTCTGGTGCTACAGGCGTGTAGGGGCACAAAACCCGCTCAGTCACCAACCGACTGCTGTTTCCTCACGCTCCCCAGCGTCTGCAGCCGCCCAGAACCGCCCTGGCAGTGGCAGGGTGGCACTGCCTCGAGCAGCGGGCCAGCTAGAAACTTGGGGGACCCAGGAGCATCCACTCCGCGATTGAGGCTAGCAGAGGAGAGCCTGAAGGCTACTGCCTTTCTGTCTTGCTAGCCCACTTTCAAGGCCTGCGGAGTAGATCGTAGCGCCAGAGATGAAAAGCAGTTTTTCACTCACCCAGTGTGGGTGCCTGGGGATCCATAGCAAAGGCTGCCATCGCGGCGGCAACTACACTAAACCTGGAACGCTCCCGATTTTCAAAAATGGCGGAAACTCTCCTTAGGGGTAGGGACGTACTATTTGATGGGGAGCGTAACTTCCGGGCATGCGCTGTATGTTTTAGTAGGGGGCCTCAGCGGCGCCATTTTAGAATCGGGCAAATGTCCTTGCGCAGTCTCCGCATAGCCGAGGAAAGAATTTCCAAGGGAAAATGGTGAACTAACGTGAGAAGCGTGGTACTGGGAATGCTTTTGCTCACGCTTTCAGCCTCTTGCTTTGCGGGTGTTCTAGTTCCCCGAAGCAGAAATTCTTTTATTCACTGTTCCATAAGAAAAAGCCTTTTTTTTTTTTTTTCCATAATTAGCATGAGTTTATTTAGTGCTCTGTAACATCTCAGCCTTTCCCAGTAATGCGTGGGGCATTTGACTTGGTGAAACTGCGTATTTGGAATGTCTGTATCTGGGCTTAGGCAACATGCTCAAAGCATACTTTTTATCGTCTCTATGAGTTTTTGTTTTTAATATTCCATAATATATATTATTTTATTATATTAAAGCATTGACTCATATACTTTTATTACAATAAACACCCGTGAACCCACCACACGGAGAAACCCGTTTGCACCTTCTTGTCTCATCCTCTACCGTCCCCCTCCCCGGACTTCGCTACTTTTCTCTGGAGTACTTGTATAGAGCTCTGTCTTTCTCACACACACACACATTCGACATGCAAAAAGCAAAAACCAAACCCAGTGCCGTCGAGTCGATTCCGACTCAACGACCCTATAGTGTGTGTCTAGAAATACGCTTAGTTTTGCTCCGTAATATTTTGGGATGCTCTCTGGTCCTCACCAGACTCATGCTCCTCAAAATCCTCACATATTCTCCTTTGCCACTTCGTCAGAAACTTCCAAAAATCCCAATCCAGGAAGAGTTTTGTAATTGGAGACAGGCAGTAACAATTAGTAATAAGTGGCAGATTCTCAGAAATCAAATATAATCACAGATGGAATGGACTTTTTTAAAACGTGCCTCATAAAAAGCGTAATACCAAAACAATCTTTCCTTTCTAGAGGAGGCAGCAGAGTTTGTTTGCAAAACTAATTGACAGAAATAAAAACTGATAGCATCCAGTGCTGTCATGGTTAGTCAAAGTGGCACTTTTCAAAGCTGTCCATGAGGATAATTTGTAAAGATATAGTAAATATTTTAAAATACTTCTTTTCTTTGACCCAATGCATTAGTTTTGTCTAACGTAACAAATTACTATAAACTTGACGGCTTTAAATAACACAAATTTATTCTCTTACAGTTCTGGAGGGCAGAAGTTTGAAACGAATTTTAAAGGGCTATAATCGATGTGTGGACAAGACTGGTTTCTTCTGGTGGCTCCAGGTAAGGAATCTGTTTCCTTGCCTTTCCTAGCCTCTAGAGGGATCTTGGAGCCCTGAAAGCATATTGGTTAAAGAGCTTGGCTGCTAACCAAAAGGTCAGCAGTTTGAATTGACCAGCATATCCTTGGAAACCCTATGGGAGCAGCTCTACTCTGTCCTATTGGGTGTTTTTTTGTTTTTTGTTTTGGTTTAGAAGCATCCTGTATTCTTTGGCTTGTGGCCCCTTCCTCCATCTTAAAGACAGTAGTGCAGCATTTTTTTTTCTCTGTTTCCTTCTGTTTCTGTCATATGACCTTCTTCTGCAGTAAAATCTTCCTCTTCCCCCGTCTTATAAAAACATTTGTGATTACATTCAGAGCCCACCCAGATAATCTAAGATAATATCCCCATTTCAAAATCCAGGAAAAGTGACAATGTTCATAATCACATCTGCAAAGTCCCTTTTGCCATATAAAGTCTTATTTACAAGTTACAGAGATTAGGATGTATATATCTTTGCGGGCCACTATTCAACCGACCCCACCTACCAATCTACTTTTTAGAATTAACATACAGCTGTCTAGCACAAGGAAGACAAAAAAAAACTATATGTGTGTGTGTTTACATAGGAGCCATGATGGCACAGTGGTTAAGTGCTCGGCTGCTAACCCAAAGGTCTGCAGTTTGAACTCGCCAGCCGCTCCATGGGCGAAAGATGTGGCAGTCTGCTCCCAGAAAGGTTACAGCCTTGAAAACCCTATGGAACATTTCTACGCTATACTACGGGGTCACTATGAGTTGGAATCTGCTCAACAGCAACAGGTTTGTTTTGGGTGTATGTGTGTACGTGTATGTGCCTGCATGGTTGCATGTATGTGTGTGTATTGACCTAAAAAGATATCCATGAATGCTATAATGAAGCAATTTGAAAATCAATATATATAGCATCATTTCATTTTTATTTAGCAAAAAAAAAAAGTGTTTTGGGTACAAACACATGAACATATATAGAGGGAGAGATGCTTGTTTAAATAAAGAGTTGAAAAAGATTTACATCAAACTGTTAACAGGAAAGATGGAGTGGGAGACAGAGTTGTAAACTGGTTTGTAAGTTAGTTTACACAGGGCCTTTCCTTTATTTTATATAATTTTTTTAGTGGTTGATTACACGTGTTATTTACTATTTTCTTTTTCACATTAAAAGTTTTTCTTTTTTTTTTCTTTTCAGAAAGTAAGTCATTTCCCTTTCCTCACTTGCATTTCCATCTTCTACCCTCTTAACGGGCTATTTGCTATCAGGCTACACAGACGCCCAGTTTGCCCTATCTTAAAATCATCCCTAGACCTTCTTCCTCCTTCTAGCTATCATGCCCTGTTTTTTCTCACATTTCCTTTTTTCAAGATCTCAAAAAAAGAGTCTGTAGATTTTAGTAGGTGATCTGTTTCCCTATCTGCACCAGATCTTGTTTTTTAATTCATTACACCCTGGCACTTGTGTAAATCCTTTTCTGAAATGAGACTACCTACCTCAACTATTTTTCTTCCAATTTCCAAATCCGGCCTGTCTTCTTGACATCTGCAGCATTTAAAATCTTTGAAAAAAAAAAATGTTTTCCTAAAAACAATGTTTTCTATGTTTTCGGTGATGCTACACTGTCCTTTTTATTACTCTCTCCTCCTTCCCTGGCTTTTCCAAAACTGATTCCATTTCTTTCTAATCTTGAAATATTACTGGTAGTCAATCATTTCTTTCCATAGCTCCTGACAAATTATCTCTGCAACTCATTTGCTACGACATACTTGTTTTGTAAGTATTTTCTCAAAGGCAGGGACCGTAACTTTTTCTTTTCTGTATTTCCACCACTTTTCAATAAATGTATGTTAAAAAAAGAGTTAGCAAATTAATGACAAGCTCTAAGAAAATAAACACTGAAAGAAGGGTAATTATCTGATATAATGTATTTGATGCAATTTTGTGCGTTTCCAAATTTTTTAAATCATGAAAACATGATTAATTAGAAGTTCTTATTATTTATAGACACATGGAAGTATTTCTATTATAAAATGAAGAACTGTTTGTAGTTCAATTTTTTTTTTTTTTTTTTGTCCAAATGAGATTTTCATAACTTGGATTATCTTGAATGGACCCATTGCCATCAAATTGATTCTAACTCATAGTCACCATATAGGACAGAGTAGAACTGCCCCATAGGGTTTAAAGGAGTGGCTTGTGGATTTGAACTGCCTACCTTTGGTTAGCAGCGGAGCTCTTAACTACTGTGCCACTAGGGCTCCTATCTTAAATAAGAAACACTTACATGGAACAATTTTACTTTTTTATATTCTTATTAAACTACAATCTTTAGAAATATTGCATGTTCATCACATTTTTCTTTACATAAATTTCATTATTTTAATTATAGCACCTGCCTTCCTACTTTCTATTCTGAACATATTAAATAAAATATTGCGTAAAGCAGAAAATCTATTCCCTATTTCTATTCTGGGTTTGTGGTTCCCTCAGTGCCCCTCTCCTGGAATGTAAGATTTCATCAAAGTGCTGTATTTGTAGGCCAGTGGTGGTGCAATGCTTAAGGTGGTTGGCTACTAAACAAAAGGCCAAGTGGTTCAAGCCCACCAGCGGATCCCTGAGAGAAAGATGTGACAGTCTGTTTCCATAAAGGTTACAGCCTTGGAAACGCTGTGGGGCAGTTCTACTCTGTCGTATAGGATTGCTATGAATCAGAATTTACTTGAAGGCAGTGGGTTTTTTTGGTTTTCAAACTTTCTTCAAGGTACTGTGCAGATGATTCGTACATACACAGAGCTCTGATTGTTAAAAAGGGAGAGAGTTCAAGCTCCACCACTTGAGGGGTCTTGCCTCCTAAACTGTCCTCTCCCTATCACACCCCCAGGTAGGTGAAACACTTGCGTAGAATACCTAGGGCTACAGGAGGCTCAACCTGAAAATTCGTTGCTGTATATATTTCAACTTTCTTCGAAACTCAAAAGAAATTTTTAAAAGGTTGGAAATATGTGATATCTCAAAATTTATTCATTTTCAATATATCTGATACATCCAAAGCCAAACTACTGTGTCATATATAATCCCATGGATTGAAATGTGTTCCTCTAAAATGTGTGTCAACTTGGCTAGGTCATGATTCCCAATATTGGGATTGTCCACCATTTTGTCATCTGATGTGATTTTCGTAAGTGTTGTAAACCCTACCTCTATGATGTTAATGAGGCAGGATTAGAGGCAGTTATGCTAATGAGGCAGGCCTCAATCTACAACATTGGGTTGTGTTTTAAGCCAATCTCTTTTGAGACATAAAAGGGAGGACCAAGCAGAGAGAATGGGGACCTCATACCACCAAGAAACAAGAGCCAGGAGGACAGTGTGTCCTTTGGACCCCTGTGCTGAGAAGCTCCTGGACCCAGGAAGACTGATGACAAGGACCTTCCCTCAGAGCCCACAGAAAGAGAAAGCCTTCCCCTGGAGCTGGCACCCTGAATTCAGACTTCTAGCCTCCTAGACCGTGAGAGAATGAATTTCTCTTTGTTAAAGCCATCCACTTGTGGTATTTCTGTTATTGCAACGCTAAATGACTAAGACATATACTCATCAACTTAAGTATAAAATATAAATTCAACATGTTGCTCCTACAAGTCCACAGTCAGTCTATTCTACAAAATACAAAGAATATTTAAAAATTGAAGTGAAGAGAAAAAGATATCCACCTTCAGTGAGACTTTAGTAATAGGATGGAGTTTGTCATCTTCGGAAAGAGAGCAAAGGGAGGGTGTCTTATGACTTCTGTTCTCATCGTCTCAGCCTCTGGCAGCTGGTGTAGCCACGGGCTGTTAGTTCACCTAGACTGTGATGTCACCTAGAACTCACAGAGGAACCATGACTTCATATGGCCCTGAGGACAAGTGATCTCCAAAAGAGTTTTAAGTGTTTAAGATGTAGAGATCACCATCAGAAAAAATACAGACCCATTGGGTGTTATTTGTATTATCTGACACCTCTATAAATAATTGTGGGCAAAATCATGTCTTTATAAATTTTAAAATAAACAATTGCATGTGGACATTTATGCATTTTTTTGTCATCATTTCATTGCAGTAAACAACTGGCAGAAAGGGGGCAGCCAAACATCAAAAGAAACATCAGTTTAGCTGACTCTTGGATTGTTTTTTAATCAATTTAATGGTTTCTTTTCATCTGCTAGAAGCGAAAAATCAACATCAAAGCTTACAGAGATTTCAACTGTAATGTTATTTCCTGATCTATTTGACTATCACATAGGTTTAATCAGATATTTGAAAGCCTGCAGAAATTTATAGCAGGTGAGATTGACAGCTTTGAAAAACAATGGGATTTATTTTAGAAAGATCTGTGATTTGCCTTAAAAATAAGCTGACGGGGAGTGGTGATGGCTGGGAGTGTTTTAAAGCAAGCAAAGCCACGACGAGTTGAAAATATTTGATGGGTAATTCATTATGCTATTCCCCATAATTTTATGTATGTTTGAGTTTTTCCTAAGAATTTTTTTTAAAAAAATCGGTAAGCCTACATTCTAGAGTGTTCAAAAGTCATACATTTTTTCTCATGGGAAAAATGATAGTGAAAAATCAATAAAAAATCAACTCTTTCCTAATTTGATAATATCTTCATTTAGAGAAGTAGAATTTTGTTGAGGATAACCCTGGGTACATACCTTGACTTAAGCACCTAAAAGTTATGTGAGTGCATGGGGTTGGGGGTGGCACCAGATTATGTCTGAATGTACTCATAGTTAAAATATTTAGCAGTTTAATCTGAGAGAAATTCAGCATATTCTCTTGACTTAAAGTACTAGGATGGTCCCTTAAATTTCTGTGGCCAATATATCCATGCTGTTGTGTGCCAGTGAGTTGATTCTGACTCATAGTGACCCTATAGGATGGAGTAGAACTGCTCCATAGAGTTTCCAAGGAGCAGCCGGTGGATTCAAACTGCCAAGATCTTGATTAGCAGCCAAGCTCTTAACCACTTTGCCAAGGAGGCTCCAATATATCCATAGTAATGCCAATTAACCGATCTTTTATTTCTTGAAGTAGCTACAGTAAAAAAATCTCCACAGACCTAAAATAACTTATACTCTAAAATACATAATTTTGTGTTTGGCCACGGATTTTTAACCAAAAATTTGACAGCAAATGAATGTTAAATCTTTTAAAACAAATAGCCTCAAAGAAATAAAGACATTAACAGGATGAAATATTATATTCTTTATTATATTTAATAAAACATATCAGCACCTAGAAATAATACAAGGTACATTATAAATATTTATACAAGATAAATAAGTCAAAGCCTTATCTGAGATAGAAAAGTTTAACTATAAATTATTTTTAGACATATACTAATAGAAAAAACACTATAAATGTGTTGACTGTAATTGCAATTGTATGTATTGCAAGAACATAAAACTTCAAAACCTTTAGGTTTAAAATAACTGAATAACTACACGGGGACCAATATATTCAAGATCCTTTAGGCAGAAAAATCAAATATTTAGAGTCACCTAGCAAAACCAAATCAATTATCATGCTACATTTTTGTTATTTTAAAATGTACTGTAGTTCTACTTACAAAGGTATTGATTTATTAAGTTAATCCAAAGGACAAGGTTATAAGGCAATGCTCTGAAAAACACCTGCTACATTAAAAAAATATTTGACGAAATTACATTTGAAGAGTCCTTCTATGTATATTAGAAAATTTGTGTCACTAACAATCACGTTGCCATATTTAGAAAGTTTTCCCACCACCACAGATCAGTCAGAAGCGAAGTATATTTCCCAGGTTCACATATGCACACAAATTCCCAAATCCTATATTCCTACATTTCAGTCAATGTTCGATAGGGAAAGATTGGAAGAAAAAGTGAAATTGCAGTAAGAATTGTAAATTTCCTCCTATATCTTGGGCTTTGAGTTAGTACATTATCTAAATTTTGCCTAAAAAAATCTAAGAAAAATATTTCTTGAATGTTCCAAAAATCTATTTCTTGGGCTTTCAATTCAAATTCTATGTATTTGAGCAACTGTAATAAAGCATAAAACAAGTTGATAAAACATTTAAAAATTATTAACCTAAAATAAATAGAATTTTATCATATGATCAATGACTTTGTTCTTCTATTCATCTTTTTCAGATTGCTGGGAAGACTCTATTATTTCTTTTCAATGTTAAAAAACAACATTTTCATTTCCCTTTCCCTTTAAAAATGGTAAAAATTTTATATTTAACAATAGAGGCACAAACTTCTTGGAATATTTTTTTACCCTCCCTCAAAACAGACCTATATTTTGTTTGTGTGTTTTTTAACTTCATAATATGTGAGATACAGGATCATAATAGTAAAGTTCCTTTTAAAAAATAGGTATGAAAGTGCAACTTATTTCCATGGGATGTTGTGTATAGAATAAATGGTATATGCCTTACATACTACTCTTTAAATATATACCTATCAATGCCTTCCATAGTATTCCTATTTTAAAAGACTAAATTACATTCATCGATCCATTTTAGGTGCAGCAAAATACTATCACTTCAGATTAAAATAAAACTGATGCTCAAAGCACTTTTGAAGAAGACATAAAAAATATGTGTTTGCATAATAACCAGATCACTACAGGCAAAAACTAAGCATACAAACAAGAGACATGAGTAATATACTATCCATTATGAGCAAGTTCAATTCAAAGCTTCATGTCACATTGAATGGCTGGAAACTAAATAGCATCTAGGAAAACAAAATGTATTTAAATGAATTCTATTGCAGGAATGGAGAAGGCTCACCCAGCAAGCCTTCAGTAATACTGATCATAGACATAAAAGTTTATCTCAGTCTCAGAAATACGAGAATTTAGCCTGTTTTGGTCAGCCTGAAACAGTTCACCATGGGTTGATAATATTTAGGCTGCTTCTCAGGAGGAGCAAAGTGTTCACAGTTTTGTGTACGATGGCATCTTTTCAGGCTATTAGCAATTTCAAAACATAACTTGCATTTATCACTTCTACTATTTGCTCCTGATGGCGTAAGAAAATCCGCCTTCTAAAATGCACAGATGTGCTCAATGTACATTTTGTAACTTTCTGTGTAATATGCTTGCTCTATATAACGTGTGTGTAAGAAGAACTCAAAATTTTTTATATAAAATCTAGATGGTATTTTCTAAGTAATGAAAGGCTATTTGAAAGCTAGTAAATATATTGTCTGTTACTATAACTAACTTTTTAAAGTATACTTTCCTCTAAAAAACTCAAAGCATATCTTTAAAAAAACATAAAATATTCTGAGTTCAGTCTTGCCACTATGGGGACATTAAAA
Source organism: Elephas maximus indicus (assembly GCF_024166365.1). Classification (NCBI taxonomy): domain Eukaryota; kingdom Metazoa; phylum Chordata; class Mammalia; order Proboscidea; family Elephantidae; genus Elephas; species Elephas maximus. Next base: position 81,446,454 of record NC_064824.1, on the reverse strand, counting down.
CAAACAAACAAACAAAATCTATTCAAAGTCTCTGGCCAAAGATGGAATTGTAAATGGTTTTAGGCTTCCTAAACACTTAACTGGAAAACCTGGTGGCGTAGCGGTTAAGTGTTACAGCTGCTAACCAAAAGGTCAGCAGTTCAAATCCACCAAGCGCTCCTTGGAAACTCTATGGGGCGGTTCTACTCTGACCTATAGGGTCGCTATGAGTTGGAATTGACCCCACAGCAATGGGTTTGGTTTGGTTTTTTAAACACTTAATTGAAAACCCTGGTGGCATTGTGGTTAAGAGCTATGGCTGCTAACCAAAAAGATTGGCAGAGCAGTTCTACTCTGTCCTACAGGGTTGCTGTGAGTCGGAATCAATTTGATAACAACTGGTTGTTTTGTTTTTTTTTTTGTAAACACTTAACTGGAGCCCTGGCGGCACGGTGGTTAAGAGCTTGGCTGCTAACCAAAAGGTCAGCAATTTGAATCTACCAGCAAATCCTTGGAAACCCTATGGGGCAGTTCTATTCTGTCCTGTAGGGTCTCTATGAGTTGAAATCAGCTTAGTGGACATGGGTTTGGTTTTTGGTTTAAACAATTAAAATTTCTTACAGAGCCAAAACTCTTCTTCCTTAAAAAAAAAAGTTCTCTGGTAGAGAAGTATACTGAACTAGAAAACAGATGATTTTAACTGTTTGATTGAACATATGACACCTAAAAAATGATCTTTCAGTATAAAACCTTTTCTCACAGATCCAAGGAGAACAAAATATTACAACATGAGACCCACCAGCAGGTGTTAAGGTATCCGGGGTGTTGGGGGGGGGCGGGTGGAATCACACAGTGTAAGAGACTAGGTCACCTAATTAAAGAAACATAAGCTCAAAATTATGTGAGAGACATAAGCTCACAATTATCTAAGAGAGAGAATCTATACGAACATTAAAAAAAAAAAAAAGGAGAGGATGCAGGAAATAGAATTAAACTTAAAAATCAGAATGAAAAGTGGATACGTTTTTGTAAGAAGACAAACATTCTGTGATTGCAACCATTATTTAAATATTGTGTAACCTTTCAGATTCAGGTTATCTCTTTTGGGAGGTTTAAGCTATTCATTTTAATCATGAAAAAGATTCTTCACAAAGATATTTACTTCCCTCTGAAATAGGAAATCAAGTAGCACTTCAAATTTTGCCTTCACGAAAACAGTTGCTGGAATAGAAAAAGTCAAAGAGACTTCATCAACTGATTTATTCTTTCCATGCTGTAATACAGATTTCAAATCTAAATCCTTTTCTTCTACAGAAATAAATGATTGCTAATATACTGTCATTTTCCCTTAGTGATGTAAAGAAGCATTTAATCAGACAATGTAACATCAAAGAAAAATATAATTTAAAAAATTGATTTATACACCAGATCTTTTAATAAAGCAAGAGCAATAGGAATTTTTACAAGTTTATGCTTCAAAAAGAAGGAAAAAGGTAGCTCTATAGCTACCAACTGAGAAGTTAGTTATCCATCATCTGCTCAGTGCAACTCATGAACTGCTGTTATCTTCTAATTTTTGTATTTTGTCACTTATTACTTTCTTCGCCCTCTTTATATGTACGAAGCTGCTCCATGAAGCCAGCATTTGGACATATGGAAGGCCTTGCATTTTTAACCAAGGAAAAGGCACTGGTAAATGAGATTTCTTCAGAATTCATCAGGAAGCCAATTACAACTGCAGCAGCTCTGGAAACTCCTGCATTACAATGAACAAGAACCACTCCATCCTGCAATAAAAATGAAACAAAAATCTTCATTATTCATTTGAGAACGGTTATGAGGTCAATCGAGCATACTCATACTACTTAAATTTTAAAATAAAAAAAATTCAGCAAATTTCTTCTTAGAATATCAAAATACAATTCAATGCAAGCAATGAACAAAAAAATCAGTCAAGTTCTCTCTCTTCCCACACCCTTCCTCCCAGGATTGAAATACCTTCCTGATACGTTTGGAATTCTGAAACAAGTGTCTTTTATTAAACTAGAGTAATGCAGTTAAGTACACATAAACATCTAGTAACTTAATAGTCACAGGTATATAAATAAGGAATATATATGGGAATGTAAATAAAGCCGTAATCACAAACTAAACAGAAAGCCAAACCATTCCAGGTACATAGTGTTCCTACTAAAAAAAAAAAAACTAGTGTCCTGGTTTGGTAATCTATATAAAAAACAGTCACTAAAAACAAAACCAAATCCAGTGCCGTCGAGTCGATTCCGACTTACGGCGACCCTATAGAGCAGAGTAGAACTGCCCCATAGAGTTTCCAAGAGCGTCTGGCAGATTCGAGCTGCCAGCTCTTTGGTTAGCAGCGCTAGCTTTTAACCACTATGCCACCAGGGTTTCCATGATAAAACCTACAGCACCCAGTATTCCCAGGCAGTCTCCCATCCAAGTACTAACTAGGCCCGACCCGGCTTAGCTTCCGAGTTCAGACGAGATTGGGTGCGTTCAGGGTGGTATGGCCACAGACGTGAATCAGCTAGGAAAAAATGTTCTACTCTTGGTTACATTTTGTTCTAAAGGGAAATAACTCAAAAAATATTTAAACTTTTGAGGTACTAAAATGATGGCACAAATAGTACGTAACAATAACAATGTGAAGTGAAAAAGGTAATCAGATACAAGCATGAGGTCAATAACTGAAAAACGTTTCAGGTAACTTGCAAATGATACTGTACAAGTGAAAAGAGACAGTGCAAGACCAATGCTGATGGGGGCAATATTGCATTAATAATGAATGCAACAGATCTGACGAAACAGTGCTGATACACGTTGGCCTATCTCAGGCTTTTAAAAACTTTAGTGATCTAAGTGAAGCGAATGTGAGCACTCCCGACCATATTAGGTATTTTAGTGACTTCATTTCTGATTCTTCCCTTGGTACAACACAAAGGAGAGCTGGGAACAAGGGAAGGGGAAAAAAAGGTACTGCTGAAAACTCTCTACCCAAAGCATAAATTAACAATACTGGATTATTTTCATTTTGGATAGCATTTTTCTCAGATTCATACATCTGCTGCAAAATTCCTTCCCTAAATCTAACAAATTTGAACGTGCATCTCTTTTCAAGAGCCAAATACTTAACACAAATTTAGTTAATGCTTTGAAAATCCTCATATCAAAAAGAATTACTTATTTTCCTGTAGATATTATTACTCACTTTCAAATTTTAACTTTCTGTAAAAGAAAACCAAAACACAAATATTCAGTGTATACATATGGAACTTTTCTTACTTTGTAACAATAGCATATTTTTGCGAAACTTTTGACTTTTATGAGAATAAAATATTCTATGAGACTTCTACTTTATGAGAATTTTGTTCTGCATTTCTGAGAGGAAAGCATTCTCTCAAAAATTCAAGTCATCATTTTGCTATGGAGTGGGTAGTAGTTACATTATGGTATTTCCACTTTATAGAGTTTGCTTTGTTCTTGTGCTGTTGAGAATAGTTTTCAACTAGAATACGAGTTTCTTGAGGGTAGCAACGTGAATCTCTCACATCTTCTCAGAATAACTAATTAATATTTGTTGGCAGATTAACTGAGCCAAATTCAGGTCTTCATCCTTACACATAATTTCCCAGTAAAACCTGGGCATAATATGATCTGAAAGTTGCCTGATAGCAGTCCATGAGGAACTTGTGGAATGAAAATCAACAATGTACTAAATATACAATTTAGTTCCTCTAACACTTTTTTTTGTAGCCAGAATCTCTTGAATGAAACAATGTCTTGATTTATATCTGGGTGCAAGCACCTTATCTTGCTGAGGACTGGTAGCAAACTAGACCATACTGAACAGCACAGCTCAGAATAGTCCACTCATGACTATGCTCACTAGCAGGGGGTAGTATTAACATAGCAACTACAAAACAGTGGTAATTTTTATTATTTTTTATTGTGATTTAGGTGAAAGTTTACATAGCAAATTAGTTTCTCATTAAACAGTTACTACACAAATTGTTTTGTGACATTGGCTGCCAACCCCGCAATGTGTCAACGCTCTCTTCTTCTCCACCCCAGGTTCTCTGTTTCCATTTGTACAGTTTTCCTGTCCCTGCCTTCTCGTCTTTGCCTTCGGGCTGGTGTAACCATTAGTCTAGTACCCATGATTGAACTATGAGGCATATCCCTCATGTGTGTTACTGTTGGCCTTATAGACCTATCTGATTTTTGGCTGCAGGGTAAAAACTCAGGAGTGACTTCAGTACTGAGTTAAAAGTATGTCTGGGGGCTACACTCTTGGGGTTTCTCCAGTCTTTGTCAGATCAGCAAGCCTGGTCTCTCGTTTGTTTGTTTTTTTGTATGATTTGAATTTTGTTCTACATTTATCTCCAGCTCTGTCCAGGACTCTTCACTATGATCCCCGCCAGAGTAGTCGGTGGTGAGTAACATTTCTGAGTAAACTGGAAAAAAAATTCTAAAAACTTTGGTGGTGAATGTAGGTATTTATTTAGACTCACAATGTTTCCCTAATGAAATTTTACTTATATGGAATGAAAATTGGAAACAGCTTATATGTCTCATAATAGGTCATTACTAGAATACTAAACAGAAGTTTAAATTGATTTGATACTACTAAGTATGAAAATGCTAAAAAAGACTATGAATTGTATATTATTTTATTAAATATCATTGCTGATGTCAGATGGATCCTGGCTGAAAGCAGAGAATACCAGAAGGATGTTTACCTGTGTTTTATTGATTATGCAAAGGCATTTGACTGTGTGGATTATAACAAACTATGGATAACACTGCGAAGAATGGAAATTCCAGAACACTTAATTGTGCTCATGAGGAACCTTTACATAGATCAAGAGGCAGTTGTTCGGACAGAACAAGGGGATACTGATTGGATTAAAGTCAGGAAAGGTGTGCGTCAGGGTTGTATTCTTTCACCACACCTATTTAATCTGTATGCTGAACAAATCATATGAGAAGCTGGACTATATGAAGAACGGGGCATCAGGATTGGAGGAAGACTTATTAACAGCCTGCGTTATGCAGATAACACAACATTGCTTACTGAAAGTGAAGAGGACTTGAAGCACTTACTAATGAAGATCAAAGACCACAGCCTTCAGTATGGATTACACCTCAACATAAAGAAAACAAAAATCCTCACAACTGGACAAATAAGCAACATCATGATAAACAGAGAAAAGATTGAAGTTGTTAAGGATTTCATTTTCCTTGGGCACAATCAACAGCCATGGAAGCAGCAGGCAAGAAATCAAAAGACTCACTGCATTGGGCAAATCTGCTGCAAAGGACATCTTCAAAGTGTTGAAGAGCAAAGATGTCACCCTGAAAACTAAGGTGCGCCTGACCCAAGCCATGGTATTTTCAATCACATCATATGCATGTGAAAGCTGGACAATGAATAAGGAAGACCTAAGAAGAGTTGACGCCTTTGAATTGTGGTGTTGGCAAGGAATATTGAATATACCATGGACTGTCAAAAGAATGAACAAATCTGTCTTAAAAGAAGTACAATCAGAACGCTCCTTAGAAGCAAGGATGGCAAGCCTGCACCTTACATACTTTGGACATGTTGTCAGGAGGGATCAGTCCCTGGAGAAGGACATCATGCTTGGCAGAGTACGGGGTCAGCAGAAAAGAGGAACGCCCTCAACGAGGTGGACTGACACAGTGGCTCCAACAATGAGCTCAAGCATAACAATGATTGTAAGGATGGCTCAGGACCAGGCAGTGTTTTGTTCTGTTGTGCATAGGGTTGCTATGAGTTGGAACCAACTCGACAGCACCTAACAACAACAAAAAAGCAATATATACCTAGTCTTTGGACCATCCTAAAGTTCTATCATTAAAGGTGCATAGAACATTGAACTTCTGTTAAGAGTGATAGAAAAATTCTGGAACAGTTAATGGTGATAGTTGAACCACACGACAAATACAATTAATGTCACTGAACTGTACGTGAAGATTGTAGAAATGGCAAATGTTTTGTTACCTATATATTTACCACAATCAAGAAAAGAATGGGCCTGTAGGGGAGAAAAAGATTCATTTCAGTAGAAATATTTATCTCAAAGTCAAAAAAAAAAAAAAAACTGTACAGATTCACAATCCCTATCTCATTCACTAAAATGAATGCATATTAATCTTCATAAATATACTAACAGGAGTAGAGCAGTCTCCATTTGAGGACTAAGTTGCACCTGACCCAAGCCATGGTATTTTCAATAACCTCATATGCATACAAAAGCTGGCAATGAATAAGGAAGACCAAAGAAAAATTGATGCATCTGAATTATAGTGTTGGCAAAGAATATTGAATATACCACGGTCTGCCAGAACAAACAAATCTGTCTTGGAAGAAGTACAGCCAGAATGCTCCTTAGAAGCAAGAATGGAGGTACTTCATCTCACTCACTTTGGACATGTTATCAGGAGGAACCAATCCCTGGAGAAGGACATCATGCTTGATAAAGTAAAGGGTCAGCAAAAAAGAGAAAGACCCTCAAGGAGATGGACTGACACAGTGGTTGCAACAATAGACTCAAACATAGCAACAATTTTGAGGAGGGTACAGGACCAGGCAACATTTTGTTCTATTATATTCAAGGTTGTTGTGAGTAGGAACAGACTCAACAGTACTTAAGAACAACAACCTGAGTCAGAGCTGAGGGCACTTAACAGCAACAACACAACAATCCCATACATCACCTGATTATCTTCCAAATTGGTCAGAGAGCAGTTGGTTGCAAACTGTCAAAAGGAAATCTAACCACACACACACACACACACACATATATATATATAGAAAAACTCGGTCAGAATTTTTTCTCCTAACATTTCTCAGTAAGGCATAGTAAAGTAAGCAACAGAACTGTTAAAAGTAAATATCTCATTAGAAACATAGCAATAGGAGAACTAAATAATTGCAAGGATGAATAAAAAATTGTCAGAGGGGAAATTTTATAATGTTTCTTTTGAGACTCATTATAAGACTAAAGACTGAGTAATGGACCCATACATTTAAATTTCTAGTTTTGAAGAACTGTGGATTGAAATAAAACTTACCTTCATTTTTGCTTGTTCAATAAATTCAAAACATTCTGGAAAATAAGATAGGAGATTGGTTTCTGGCAGATCCAATATAGAAATGCACTTGTATGTAAAGTCACTGAGGAAAGCATTTTCAACTCCACATGCAACATTGAGAATATGAGTCACCTCAAAGAGAAAAAAAAAAAGATGATTTTTTGAAAACCTCTATAAATTTGATTATGTGAAAAGAGATTGGGATGTTAAGATTTGTACCAAGAATAAAAAATTTAAGACTGACCCATTTGAATGATATTTCCTTCAGGAAACCTCTCTGCCTGTCTACCCCCACCAGACTAAGCGCTCCTCCTATGGACTCCCACAGCGCCCTATACTTGCTCTACAGCCCTAAACACCTAGAGATTGTCTGCCTCTGTCACTGTACAAGAAATTCTAAGGACATGTAAGGACCATGTTTAGCTTATTCACCATTGTAAGAAAGCACAGAAAGTGCTTAAAATATTTGATGAATAAATTAGTGAATGTCCACACAAAAATTGAAGTAGGGGAAGTACATCAGTGGCAAAAAAATTAAAAAATTCCCTTTCTATAATTATTTCCTTATTCTCCTTCACATTCTTTTTTTTTCTTTGCCTTTAAAGGACAGTAATTTATTGTCTTAAAGTTTTAGAGGTTAGGAATCCTAACTCAGGGCACCAGCAGGTTTAGATCCTTGTCTCTTTACACTTTTGTAGCTCCCAAGCATTTCTTGGTAGTCCTTGGCTGCTTGTAGATGTATCTTCACATACAGCCTGTCTTTCCCTGCGCACGCATGCGCGTGTGTGTGCGTGTGGTGTGTGTGCATACTTTCTGCTCTTTTTATAAGACAGCACTCAGAAGGGATTAGCTTTAGGACTCACTCTACTTCAGTTTGAGCTCGTTAATAACATAACAAAAGAAAATTTCTACTTCCAAGCAGGGTCATATTAACAGGACTTCAACATAACTTTTTGGAGGACAAAATTCAACCTGTAACATTATGTAACATAGAAAAACAAAGTAACATCAACTTTCACCTTATATAACAAGAAGTTCAGGGCTGGCGTGGCATCTCAACAACATCCATAGGGACTCAGGATCCTCCCATCTTCTGGTCTATCATATCTCAACATTTATACCTTTTGTGCTCATGCTTCAAACCTTGTGGTCACAAAATTTCCGCTAAACTTCCAGACATTATGATCACAATTCAGAAAGGAAGAAAACAAAAGGGGAGGCATGAGGGAATGACATCTGTAGCAGGAAAGCAAAAGCTTTCCCAGAAACCCTCAGCTTATATATATATGTTTTTTAATTGTACTTTAGATAAAAGTTTATGGAGCAATTTAGTTTCTCATTAAACAATTAATACACATATTGTTTTGCGACATGGGTTGCTGATCCCATGACATGTCAACACCCTCTATTGTGATCCCTGTCAGAGCAGTTGGTGATGGTAGCCCGGCACCACCTAGTTGTGCTAGACTCAATCTGATGGAGGCTGTGGTAGTTGTGGTCCATTAGTCCCTTGGACTAATTTTTCCCTCGTGTCTTTAGTTTTCTTCATTTTCCCTTGTTCCAGATGGAGTGGGAACAGTGGAGTATCTTAGATGGTCGCTCACAAGCTTTTAGGACCCCAGACGCTACTCACCCAAAGTAAGACGTAGAACATTTTATTTATAAACTATGTTATGCCAGTGGAGCTAGATGTTCCCTGAGACCATGGTCCCTAGTACTCAGCCCAGTAATTCGACCCCTCAGGGTGTATGGATGTGTCTGTTTAGCTTCTATGACTTTGCCCTGGTCAAGCTGTGCTGACTTCCCCAGTATTGTGTACTGTTTCATGCTCCACCAACGTTATCTACTGTTTATTTAGTGTTTTTCCATCTCCACCCCTCCCGCCCAATAGCCATCAAAGATGTTTCTTTCTGTGTATAAACGTTTTCATGAGTTTTTATAATAGTGGTCTCATACAGTAGTTTTCCTATTGTGACTGACTTATTTCACTCAGCATAATGCCTTCCAGATTCATCTGTGTTGTGAGATGTTTCACAGATTCATCATTGTTCTTGACTGTAGCATAGTATTCCATTGTGTGTATGTACCATAGTTTGTTTATTCATTCATCTGTTGATGGGCACTTAGGTTGTTTCCATCTTTTTGCTATGGAAAATAATGCTGCAATGAACATGGGTGTGCATATGTCTATGTGTGACGGCTCTTATTTCTCAAGGATATATTCCTAGGAGTGGGATAGCTGGATCATACGGTATTTCTATTTCTAGCTTTTTAAGGAAGTGCCATATCATTTTCCAAAATAGTTGTACCATTTTACATTCCCACCAGCAGTGCATAAGAATTCCAAGTTCTTGGCAGCCTCTCCAACATTTGTTATTTTCTGTTTTTTTGATTCATGCCAATAATGTTGGGGTCAGATGGTATCTCATTGTAGTTTTGATTTGCATTTCTCTAATGGCTAGTGACCGCAACCATTTCCACACGTGTCTGTTAGCCGCCTGAATGACTTCTTTGGTAAAGTGTCTGTTCATATCCTTTGCCCATTTTTTAATTGGATTATTTTTCTTTCTGTTGTAGAGGAGTTGGATTTCTTCATATTCTTTACTAGTGCGATGGTTCTCAAGTGTAGCTGCACATTATAATCATCTGGTGAGCTTTTTAAAACTGTCAATGCCAAGGCCTCATTCTCAGCATTCTGATTATTTAGTCTGGTTGAAAAGCATTGGGGGAGATGTCATGAAAGACCCTTCGGATGATCCTCAAATCATGCCACATAAGCAAACTTCTACACTATCTGTCCATTTCAGCCCTTTTCCTAGAGTCCATCAAGCATGTGGAATGAGCCATATGGAAAGCCCATAAAGAGACTCCAAAGCTAAATGAATAAGAAAAACGAGTCACTGCTTCTTATCGTGACAAAGTTTCTTACCGTATTTATTCTCATTTGTTAGTGTGGTTCTCAGGTTTTGCCTAACCTCAGTATTTCTATGTATTGTCACATATATTTTAGAGTTTTTGTCCAGCCCTACCTCTCCTGCCCTTACCACCCTCAGAGGTTTGGTGTTGGCAGTGCCTACTCTCCCAGCAAAACTGCCTAGATTCCAGTGGGTGCCTATATTTAAGATTCTCAAAGATAACCTGATTAACCTTAAGCTAGGTCAATCAGGTTTTCTTTGAGGATCTTAAATATAGGTCTAAAAGACAGCTAGAATGATCCATGAACTTGAGAGCTATAGGGAAGCCATTTTTTATTACGTGGTCAGAGAAGCTGAAAAATTCATGCTGCCAATTGAGAAGACTGGAGTAGATGTGCAGAGAAAAGCCGGGGTACCAGTGGGAGACAGGGGCTGTCTTGGATAGCCTTCCAGTCTCTGCCTCTGCTCCCTGTTGAAGCATGGCCATACTCCCTGCCCCTGGGTTCCTGGGATCACCTTGTATCATTATAGCACATTTCCTTTCCTTGCCCAGGTAGCTAAATTGGTTTCTGGGCTCACAACCAAGAGTACTGAGTAAGGCACTGAGAGTCATCAGCCAACTATGAGCCTAAGTACCTTGTGGAAGGAAAACAAGAGGAAAAAAAAAAACAAACTCAAATGTCTACTCAGGAGAGACTATTAAAAAGAAAGGAGATGGGAGAAAGTAAAAACAAGAGAAAAACATTTCTAGAAGATAAAGTCTGAATCGTCCTTCCACTTTCCTCAGTGAAGTCTTATCTGGCAATGTCATGTCACTCTCTCATTCCTGGTGCATTCCTTGCCAGATTATATTATCCTGCCCTTAATTACATATTATCTTCCAACGTTTTATAGTATATATGTATTTGCCTTGCCTTCACAGCTATATTCTATGCTCCAAAACACCAGCAATAAGGTCTTAAAACTTACAGAATTTTTATATATATCCTTGTCCACTATAAGGAGCCCCGGTGGCACAGTGGCTAAGCGCTTCGCTGCTAACCTCAAGGTTGGCAGTTCAAACCCACCAGTAGCTCCACTGAAGAAAGATGTAGCAGTCTGCTTCCATAAAGCTTACAACCTTGGAAACTCTACGGGGCAGCTCTATTGTGTTCTATAGGGTCGCTATGAGTCAGAATCGACTTGACGACAACAGGGCTTTTTTTGCCCTATATATCTTCATCACAGGATTATGAAGAAGACTATATGAGAACTTGGTAAAAGTGCTTTACAAATATTGGGGATTATTAAACTATCCAATCTCTGTGTAGTTTAGTGGCTTGGGAGTGCAACTTATATATGCATTGATTGAATATCCTGATTGAATGGGAAAAGAACTGTGCTGAGCCACAGGTGGTGGCAGTGATGGGTGACCCAGCTTAAAACCTTTCTAATAAAAGCATAGCTCCAAAATTTAGATACAGAAGTCCTAACAACGTTTGCCCTTGGAATGCCCTTCATAGTAAGGATAGGGATAGACCTTTTATTAAGTAATTAATATATGCCAGGCATACAGATTATCCACTTAATCCTCACATTAAGGCATTATTTCCATTTTTAACAAAATTTTATTTTTTAAACTAGTTCAAAGCATCAAAATATTATAAAAAGGAAACATTAAGAAGTCTTGTTCCCACATGGTCCCTATCTACTCCATTACCCTGCACCCTAATGGTAACTACTTTTTTTGGATTCTTGTGTACTATTTTAAGGTATCTTTGTGCAAATATTTTATTTATTCCCTTTCTTACCAAAGGCAATCCCTTAGTTTATTTTCTTCTTTTAAATATGTCTTACAGATCTTTTCATATCAGTATGTAGAGAGCCTCTTTTTGGTGTATGCTCTTTTTAATAGCTGTATTGTGTTCTATGGTGTGGATGTGTTATTGTTTATTTAACAAGGTCCTTACTGATGGGCATATGGTTTGTTTCCAATCATTCGCTATTATAAACAATGCTGCAATAAATAACTTGGAACATTTTATAAGTCACACTTAGTTTCCTGTTCTCTCTAGTGCCTTACAGGGCATATACCAGGCATCAGTCGGAACTGACTCCATGGCACCTAACAACAACAGACATTCAATAATCACTATATTAAGAAAGCAATCATTATTACTGTATATAAATATTAAAATGAAATTCCTATACAAATTTCTAAAAATGGTCCTCGACAACAGAGAATTCCCACTAGTTACAGCCCTTTTCTTAAACTACAGAATATCACTTTGATGTGTGCTGTGCACTTAAATCAATAATTGTGTTTTGCTGCACCCTTAAATTTTCCTGGAAACTGTCCATTTAGCTGCTCAGTTCAGCCTTCCTTCTTTCAGGGATCTAACAGGGTTACTGTGTACACAGCCAGCAGGATCTTTTAAACAGCTATTTGGTTCATATCTCTGGGATAAAGCTATGTGGACTAGTATATCATAATGCAGGATAGATGACAAAAACACTAACCAATGAACAAATTTAACAGTTTTTCTATTTGACATTTTACTTTCAGAAATATCAATTTATTAGTATAAGCAAAACTTTGAAACTTAAACTATGGATTCAAGAGTGTTCCTGTCACGAAACACAGTAATCCTCCTAACTTTACGCGGTTTAAGGCCATTATCTCTTATTGTCAGGCAGGAATGATTATAATAAACCGAGGATAGGCTAGTAAAAACAGACAGATGTTCTCAGTTGACAAGTAAAAATATCAAACTAGTTAATGAATTGTTTATTAGTTATCTGTTGCAGATTAAATGCAAGTGTTTATCACATAAAATTTTTTAGCCTCAATTCAATCAAATTTTTTTCCCTGAGCTGTGAGCAACAAAGATAAATGGGGCAAAGTCCCTATCCTCTAGAAATTTGCCACTGAGTCGATTAGGACTCATGGAGACCCCATGAGTGCAGAGTAGAACTGCTCCACAGGGTTTTCAGAAGCAGGTCACGAGGTCTTACTTCCAAGATTCCTCTGGGTGGGTTTTTTTTTTTTTTCTTTTTTTTGTTCTTTAAGTGAAAGTTTACAAATCAAGTCAGTCTCTCACACAAAAACTTATACACACCTTGCTACATACTCCCAACTGTTTTCCCCCTAATTAGACAGCCCGTTACCTCCCTCCACTCTCTCTTTTTGTGTCTCTTTTACCAGCTTCTAACCCCCTCTCTACCCTCTCATCTCCCTTCCAGGGAGGAGATGCCAACACAGTCTCAAGTGCTCTGGGTGGCTTTGAACCACCAATCTTTTGGTTAGTAGTCCAGCACTTAACCATTTGTGCCTCCCAGGGAGAAGAAAATACGTTCACTGATGGCAATAATATGAGGTGGAAGATGCTAGGAGCTATAGGAGAACAAACTGTTTTAGGACCCTAAGTGAGAAACAGATTATTGAACTCATTCCCCTAAAACCCTTAGCACTTGATATTCTCTCTGCCTGAAGGAAGAGGGTGGTACATCAGTTGGGATTCAAAGTATGGGTACGACTTTGACAAACAGAGATGAGAAAAATATATCCCACAGAGGAACTACAGAAGCAGAAGCAAGAAGACCTGCCTTTAAGGTCAGGTTCATGAAGGGACGCTACGAAGAATTTAAAACTGGAAAGACAGATTGCAAATCCACATATTTGAAATAGGTGCAATAATTTTTGCAACCTTAATGATAGACAAAATGTTACTAATTAAACTCCAAAATGTACCAAAGCTGGATCAATGCACTTTTTCCTCAATAAATGTAACAAAACATTACCTCTACGTGGTGTCAGACAGGCAGCTTTTATCTTACCTTGTGCTTTTTCAGTGTATCCAGATCATGAGCAGCGTCTTGTGACCCTATAGGAAAAAAATCATTATCACCTTGAACATACAAAGTAATCATCCCGACTTTCTATACAAATGTTTGCAATACTTCTGTTATTATTCATCTTTCTTTAAAAAACAAATCAAAAAAGAGAAAACCTTGGAAGACCTCAGTCCAAATTTCTGAGAGCAATTTGAGATTATTCATCAAAAACTATGCATATACTACTGGACCCTTGAAATCCCACTTCTGGGAATCTGTCCTAAAAGTCATGCATGTTACGTAGATTTAGCCATCAGGATACTCACCACAGCACTGTTCGTAACAGGAAAACAAAAACCAACTAGAAGACCAATAGTAGGGGTTAGGTTAAATAAAAGATGGTACAGTTATGTAGAAAAATATACACAGCCATTAGAAATGATGTTGTAGAAGAATACTTAATTGTACAGAAATATGTTCTCAATATATTAGGTGATAAAAGCAGGTCACAAACACCAGTTTTGTACAATGAGAACAAACAGAAAAAATATGTACATCCTTCAAAATGGGCAGGGAGGATACAAACCAAAATGTTAACAGTAAATTATCTCTTCGTGGTAGGTTACAGGTGAGTTTTTTTCTTTTTGATCATTTGTATTTTCTACAACAAGCTTCTATTTTTTTAGCTTATAAAAGGGTATTAAAAAACCAAACCCCCACAGAATGATCTATTGCCAGCTGGTTTGGGAACACCCAGTGGCTTAAAGAAACACTGTTGTTCTATAGGATCCCACCCACACTCCCGTCTCTTCCTGTCAAAGTTGGCTTTCCAGATCTCCCACATTTGAAAACTGGCTCCAGTTAGTAAGCAAGGTCATAGGGAAGAAAGCTGAATTAAAGCAGGTTACGCAACTGAAAAAACGGCATTTATTATTTAAAGATGTCAAGTATTATGCATTCTGAATTAGGAACCATTTCTACCAACAACATTTTTGAAATTAAATCAGGTTATACAATTGAAAAAACTGGGCATTTATTATTTAAAGATTATAAGTATTATGCATTCTGAATTAGGTACCATTTCCAGCAACAGTGTTTTTTGTTACTGCTGTTGTTTTTAACCTTACCTGTCCGGAAAATCGGAGCCCTGGTGCCTCAATGGTTAAGAGCTCAGGCTGCTAACCAAAAGGTCAGCAGTTCGAATCTACCAGCTGCTCCTTGGAAACCCTATGGGGCAGTTCTACTCTGTCCTATAGGGTCGCCATGAGTCAGAATCGACACGACGGCAATGGATTTTTGGATTATCTGGAAAATCAGCTGGCTTCCATTACATGATTTTTTGAAGCTGCTCACAGAAAGCTCCTGGATCTATGTACTCATAAAAAAGGCCAGCAAGTACACTGTTTGCCCAATATTCTCTTGATAATACCAAACTCACAGGCTCCTCACTGAGTCCACATCCAGCTCTAGCCTGCTTAAAAGCTAACTTATAAAAATATTAACATTTGTTAAAGATGGATGTTATATACATGTCTGTTATATTATTCTCTGTAATGTTCAGTACATTTGAAAAACTTCATAATTTTAAGAGCTTGCTCAGTTGTCTATAGGAAGTCCTAAGACTAAGGGGGGAAAATGAGTTCAAGTAAGTTTGTTGAAATTGTGGTGGTTTAATATGGTATAATCAAATGCATACGATCTTTTAAATAATAACTCTACTCTGCCTGTTTATTAAAATAGCAAAAAGAAAAAGAAAGAAACCTGAAACATGACCTAAATGAAATTCTTTCCTTTTGTTATCCTTGTTGTTGTTGGGTGACGTCCAGTTGATTTCAACTCATAGTGACCCCATGTGACAGAACAGAACTGTACCAGAAGGTTTTCTTGGCTGTAATTTTTACAAAAGCACATCGCCAGGTCTTTCTCCCACAGAGCTGCCAGGTGGCTTTGAAATGCCAGTCTCTGGGTGGTGCACATGGTTAAGTACCTGACTACTGGCCAAAAGGTTGGAAGTTCAAACCCATCCAGAGAAACCTCAGGCAACAAGCCTGGCGATTTGCTTTTGAAAGGTCACGGCCCTGAAAAACCTATGGAGCAGTTCTGTCCTGTCACGTGGGGTCATTATGAGTTGAAATTGACTTGACAGCACCCAACAACAACAAGGAAAATAAAAGGAAACAATTTCATTAAGTTATGAGGACTTGACACCAACTAACAACAATTTTTTACCCTTGGCTGCCATCACTATAAATATGTATCAATTTGGATGCTTTGATCATTTTCATTAGGAAAAAAAAAACCCAGAAACAGCACATACACCAAACACAAAACAGGCAGGTTATGTTTCAGAGCTGGCTGCCATACTTTGAAAGTAACTTCAAGGATATGGCTATATTGATATAAATTTAGTATGTCTTGTTGTTAGTTGCCATCAAGTTGATTTCAACTCATGGCGATTTCCTGTGTGCAGAGTAGAACTGCTCGATAGGGTTTTCATGGCTCTGATCTTTTGGAAGCAGATCACCAGGCCTGTCTTCTGAAGTACTTCTGGGTGGGTTCAAACCACCAACCTTTTAGCCAGTAGTCAAGAACTTACTATAAGCCTATCACCTGCAGTCCATTGGTGCTGACTTAAACTGTTCCCACATGCTATCAACATTCATATAATTCTATTATTGCTTGAAAAGGCAGACCATAAAAGTTGCATTTTTTTTTTTTGATTCAAGTATACTAAATTTAAGGAGCCCTGTGGTGGACAGTGGTTACGGTGCTCAGCCACTAACAGAAAGATCTGCACTTCAAACCCACCAGTTGCTCTACAGGAGAAAGGCAGCAGTCTGCTTCCATAAAGATTACAGCCTCCTGCTGGTGGGAATCCAAAATGGTCAACCATTTTGGAAAACAATATGGCACCTCTTTAAAAAGCTAGAAATGGTAATACCACATGCTTCCACTCCTAGGAATACATCCCAGAGAAATAAGAGCTGTGACGAATAGGCATATGCATATCCGTGTTCATTGCAGCATTATTCACAATAGCAAAAAGATGGAAAGAACCTAAGTGCCCATCAACAGATGAATGGATAAACAAAGAATGGAATACTACACAATGATAACAATGATGAACCTGCGAAACATCTTACAATATGTATGAATCTGGACAGCATTATGCTGAGTGAAAAAAGTCAATCACAAAGGACAAATACTGTATGAGACCACTATTATAAAAACTCATGAAAAGGTTTACACACAGAAGGAAACCATCTTTGATGGTTATGAGGGAGGTGAGGGGTGGAGAGGGAGAAACACTAAATGGACAACAGATAAGTGATAACTTCTAAAGCATAAGGCAGTACACAGTACTGGGGAAACCAGCACAGCTTGCCCAAGGCAAGATCATGGAAGCTTCAGAGACACACCCAAACTCCCTGAGGGACCAAGTTACTGGGCTGAAGGCTGTGGACCCTGGTCTTGGTGGACATCTAGCTCAATTGGCATAACATAGTTTATAAAGACAGTGTTCTACATCCTACTTTGGTGAGTAGCGTCTGGAGTATTAAAAGCTTGTCAGCAGTCATCTAAAATATTCTACTGGTCCCACCCCATCTGGAGCAAGGGAGAATGAAGAAAACTAAAGACACAAGGGAAAGATTAGTCTAAAGAACTAATGGATCACTATCACCACAGCCTCCATCAGACTGAGTACAGCCCAACTAGATGGTGCCCAGTTACCATCGCCAACTGCTCTAACAGGGATCATAATAGAGGGTCCCGGACAGAGCTGGAGAAAAATGTAGAACAAAATTCTAACTCACAAAAAAAAAAAAAAGGCTAGACTTACTGGTCTGACAGAGACTGGAGAACCCTCAAGAGTATGGCCCCTGGACACCCTTTTAACTCAGTACCGAAGTCACTCCTGAGGTTCACCCATCAGCCAAAGATTAGACAGGCCCATAAAACAAAACGAGACTAAAGGGGCACACCAGCCCAGGGGCAAGGACTAGAAGGCAGGAATATTCGTAAATAGATATAATCCAAAACCCACTGCCCTCGAGTCGATTCCAACTCACAGTGACTCGACAGCAGTGGGTTTTGGGTTATATCTATTTATGAATATTCATTCCTATAAATTTTCTCAAAACATGTCTCTTTAGAATATTATCTCCCTCTTTAGTATCTTTTTTCCTGTTTAATGTCTTTTTTGTTTGTTTTTGAGATGATGAAAATAGTGATTGTAAATTAAGGCATGCTCTATCAAAATGCACGCTATATTTCGTGTTTTCATAAAGAGGATCTCTGAAAACAATAAAAACAGGATTCTAGAGATCTTACACAGCTTGTATTTTATGATACATATACTGTAATTAAAAGAATTTTATAAAATAAGGAGCTATACAAATATAAACTACTGTCTCCCAAGAATACTCATCCAAGATCTCAGAAATCTGTTGATAACTTCATAAAAGATACCAAGCTTTTCACCTAAAACTGAACAGAAGATCTAAAAATCTCACCAGTTGTGATTTCTTAACAAATTAGATACAAATAATACAAAATAATAGCGTGACTTTGAACTATCCAAAAACATTGTAATTTCAACTTTTACAAAATTGTATTTAAGAAAAACTCTAGTGATTTTTGTTACAAAAATATGATTTTGAAAGCCTAAGAGCAAAAGCGCTCATTTCTAAGTTTTTTTTTTAATCAAATTTTTAGCTACTCCAGGGACCTATGTAAGACTTTTGCAATGCAGTAACTTGTCTCAATTTATAAGCTAGCTATAAAAGACAGACATTTTTACAGCTCTCCATTTTCTTTATTCCCCATCAAAAAGAGCAGTGCTGGCAGGGAGCTGTGCTGCTTTGAGGAGGTGGAGGGAGTTCTAAGAAGCAACCTGGAAACAACCATACGCCATGTTCTGGAGAGAAAACCAAATGTGATCAGAAACAGCCCCTGCATCATTCATGTGCAAGAACTTTAGATGTAACCGCTTAGTTATAAGGCACTTGTAACTAAGCAGAAAATGGTCTCTTTATCTCTCAGAAGAAAGGAGGGTGTACTTGATGAAGTATCCCATTTCCTGGTCCAGAGGGGAGAGCATACAAGGACTAGTTCCAGAAGTCGCTCCCAGGATTCTAGGGAGGGTTCTAATCCCAACCTAAGAATAATACTTTGATTCACTTCGGATAAATCCACATAAAAAAAAATTTTTTTAAGTTCATTAAGACTCTGAAAGGATGAATGCTATATCAAAATCCTACTAAAATGTTTTAAACTATTATTACTAATAAATTTTTTTATTATTACTAAAAACAAAAAAAAACACCCAAAACAAAAATCAGTTGTTGAGTCCATTCTGACTCACAGCAATACCATGTGTTGCAGAGTAGAGCTGTGCTCCATAGGATTTTCAAGACTGACCTTTCAAAAGCAGATTGCCAGGACTTACTTCTGCTGTGTTGCCAGGTGGGTTCTAACAACCAATCTTTCAATAAGTACCATATTTTTATGTAAATAACATGCGCCACCCAAGAACTCCATTATTACTACAATGAAAGCCAAATAATTGAAATATGTACCTGGATATATTTTCTTTCCTGGATATACTGGACAAGACTTGGGTGAACTTTACTGACAAGCTAAATGACTCAGTTAATTTTTCACTGGGTTGCAGAAACTAGTTGGAGATCTTTATTTGGTGAAGCTAAAGACAGCCCATGTAAGAATTCATACAATACACAATACACTAATATTTCACTTGTATACTTCAAATAATTTGTTTTTCAAAGAACTTTCACAACAATCTCAGGACAACTCTTAGAGGTAAGCACATACTGTTAAATTCAGCTTTACAAATCGCTTTTTGGAGGACCAGAGAGGATAACTGCACTAGCTCATCTACTAAATTTCAGCAAAGGGGCTGAAAACCCTGACCATCTGAAAAAATCTAGTACAATGATAGAGAGCAAGGCTTTGGCATCCATCAGACCTGGCCTCGGTGTCCAGCTCTGTCATTTACTAGGTGTGTTACTTTGTGCAAGTTATTTAACAAATTTTAAATCTCAGTTCTCACTTGTAAAACCGAGCTGAAAATCCCTTCTTCACTGCGTACTTAATAGGCGTGAGATGCTGTGTGTAATCACTTAGCATTATACCTGGCCATTTCTGACTCCCAGTTCAGTACTCTTTCTACTCTCCAGAGGTTTAGCTGCATAAATACCGACAAGTCATTTAATTTCTCTATTTATAAATGAATAAAAATTCAGACCTACTGTTGACTAATTTTCTTTTTTAAAAAACACCAGGCCATACTCTTGTAAAGCTAACAGTTTTTGTACCTTTACAACCTTGTTTCTTTTGTTATTTGTGGACTATGTAATGTATAGGCACTTGGGATTTTCCATGATACAAGAATTAGTAAAACTGTCAGACTCATAACTATAAAATAAAAGCCCTCCTTCTCCTTAACACTCCAAAAATAGACACTGTAATTAGATGTGGTCACTGGAGGTATGTATTCCATATGGTTTGTAACAGCTGAACAGGCAAAACAAACACATAACTATGTCAAGTATTAGCTTTTCTATAACCAATGTCTGTCACCTGTAGTTTTGCCTAATAAAAGCGTTCTTTTTAACTTGATGATTAAAAACAAACAAAAAGGCTACATCCTATTATAATCCAAAACACAACATCGATGTGCTATCTTCCAGAGAAGTTTAAAAAGACAGGAAGAAACTTTTCTAAAATTTAAATGTCTGGAACCACGAGCTACTAGAATATATGCTTCTTACGGATGGATATATTGTGGGGCAGAAACCTCCCTATCCATACCCAAAAAAGGAAACATTTCAACTTTTCAGCAGGACAGCTGGTAATACAGGTTATTACACACATCAGGGGAAAAAAGAGTAAGCACTACGGTGAAAAAAAGGACTGAAGACTTAACGGCTTAGTTGCAAATCGATATACTCACCCAAGAGCAACCATGGCTTAATAACGCCAACTTGCAGGTCCAAGCTAAGGTCCTGCACATAACCACAACCACCCCCACTGCTCGGCTCTACTTCTTCCACGACCTGAATTCTGGCATCTTTCCATGTTTCTATAATTTTCTTTCCAGTTAGCGTTGTCACCCTGGTGCATTGCTTCCTGAGATTATTCCGGGAGAAGGCTTTAATTTCCTGGTTAAGGGAGTGCATTACATGAGCAGTAAAAAAAAAAAAACTAGGAACAAATACAAGCAAATCTAGCAAGCACAGAGACAGGCTGACCAGCTCGTCCCTTATTGCTCAGGTAACAAACACAGCCCCAAGAAGGCTCCCGCCTTTAGGTTACAAGTGACAGAAACCTCCAGTTTAGTTTGTTCCAGGGCTGCAATGGAAGGCGGTGTTTGATTGGCCATTGAGACACGGGCGCCGATTGGGTGCTGTTTTCTTCCTTCTTTCGGCCGAAAACCTGCGTCATCTCTACAGGCTCAGGACATCTGCTGGGGAGTTTTCTTATTCTCTCTGTTTAAGTCTAGCTTTATTATACGAGCGAAATGGTACAATATAAGACTTAATTGAAGAGAAGCCTGAGATTTCCTCACTATTTGAAAGCAGTGGTTTCGACTGGCTTCACTGTAGTAGTAACCGTGGACGATCCCGGCTGACCTGTGTGTCGCCCCTGATGTAGTAAGGCCGGCGAAGTACCAGTGCAAACCTTCCTACTTCGCAGAGCCGTACTGCCCGCCTGCTTTTAGACTGATGCAGACTAACGTGGCTTTAGGAGAGTGGTAGGAGATGAGAACAGAGAAGTGAGATGGACTTTGATTTTATTCTGAGCGAGATGGGAAGCCACTGGAATGATGTGTTGGACCCGTGATGTGTGTTGCCCACCCAGTTCACCTGTTGTCTCCACCGCTGAAAGTGCTGTCAGCTGACAGGTCTTAATCCCTTCAGGGATTGTCTCACCTGCAGAGAGCTGCCTTACCTGAAATTATGCGGAAGTTAAAAATCGTTTCTCTTTCCCTATGTCCTTCACACTTTCTCTTTCTGCAGTTATTGCCAAGAGGAACTGCCTAGATAAAACTGTTGTGTATATTTGTGAGATATCAATTTAAATAAAATCTGAAAAAAATTTATTTCTTCTTTTAAATTTTTTTATTATGTTCCTGTATGCTGATTGACAAGAGCTTAAAATTTAGGGATTCTCTGACTTCCCTCCTGCATTTTCACCATCTTTATAACTGCCGAAGAGACCTTTATGCAGTAAACATACACTCTATTCATAAAAAGCATTGCAGCTTGTTAACCAATGTCATAAAACAGTATGTGTACTAACTGTTTAATGAGAAGCTAGTTTATTCTGTAAACCTTCGTCGAAACCATAATAAAATAAAAAGCATTGCAAGTTTTTCCATACAAGGAGTTAGAGATAAGGAAGTGTGCAAACATCCGAATTTACAAAAGAGATGAATTATAGAATGGTAATTCTAATTACAAAAGGACTGTTCGTTTTGCAAAGGAAATAACAATATTCCTTTAAGTAGGAATTTCCCTTAACCCTCTTAAAATGCAATTTTAAATGGACCTCAGTGTAATGTATAAATGCATGTAGAATGTGAAGAAATTACACTTCTAAAAACATATTCTCCAACACCATATTAAAATTTTTGTTTTTGTTGTTGTCAAAATTTTCTGATGTAAAATTTAAATAACTAAATTTCTCCTTGTTGAAAAGAGTGAAATTTCAGCCCAGGCCATCTACAGGACACTCTAAAACAAAGAATCGAAGAAATAATTTACAAAATTTAAACAATCACGGGTTCATCAAAACAACTCTAACCCCCAATCAACCCATATATTTATCATAACAACCGATCAAAACAGTGACCAAAAAAATAACACCAATTACTGAGCATTTACCACATGCTAGGCACTGTGCTTATGAGCAATTTATAGATTCTTAGTGGTCAAGTGCTTAACAGATACTTTACAAACTTGTCCCATTTGATCTCACCACAAACCTATGAAGTAGATGCAATTAGAATTTCCTACATTTTACAACTGATGAAACTCAGATGCAGAGGTCAAATAATTTCTGGTAAATTTAGAGCCATTAATAAAGCTTAGGTTTGTTTCAATTCAATGCTTTAGCATTTAATTACAATGGCATACTATCCTCCACCAAAATATTAGTAGTTAACACATATTTATTGAGCACCTATATGTACCAGGCACTGTCAGAGGCACAGAGGATAAAACAACCACCAAATCCAGTGCCGTCAAGTCGATTCCGATTCATAGCGACCCTACAGGACAGGGTAGAACTGCCCCATAGAATTTCCAAGGAGCGCCTGGCGGATTCAAACTGCCGACCCTTTGGTTAGCAGCCGTAGCACTTAACGACTATGCCATCAGGGTTTGCACAGAGGATAAAGTGGTGGAAAAAAAAAGTCTTCACATTCATGGAGATTATATCCAAGTTGGGGGAGGTGGATAGCAGATAAGAAATAAGTAAATGTGTATTTATGTTAGGTTATGATAGGCACTAAAAGAAATACATAAGTGAAATAAGGGAACAGAGTGAAGGGGTGGTGTGCTATTTGCAATAGATTAGTAAGAGAAGTCCGCTCTGATAAAGTGAAATTTGAGCAGAAACTTGAATAAATTTGAGCAGAGACTTGAAAAAATTTGAGCAGCCTTGTAGATATCTGAGGGAAGAGATTCCTAGGCAGAAGGAATGGCAATTGCTGAGCAGAGTGTACTTGTCGGGAGTGGGAGGTAGGAAGGTCCAAGGAACAGCAGGGTGACTAATACGGCTTTAGGAGAGTGATAGGAGATGAGGACAGAGAGAAATGATTCTGAGCAAGACAAGAAGCACTGGAATGTTGTCATGGACCCTCTGATGTGTGTTGCCCAGTTCACTCTTCAATGCACGCCTGTTGTCTCCACTGCGAAAGTGCTGTCAGCTGACAGGTATCAATCCCTTCAGAGATTTCTTCAGCTGCAAAAAGCTGCCTTGCCTGAAATTACACTCTTCATGGGGCAGCACACATCCAAAACTGCCCACATGGGAGCATAAAGACCCGGCCATCTTAGCTCAACTCGGGAAAACTCTGAAGGGCCATCCTAGCTCTACTGCCCAACATAGGGTTGGCTGAGCCTGTCATTGGACCTGCATGAACCTTGGCTTCTCCACCTGCCCAATCCTGCTTCCTTCCCCTCCCTTCCACAAATGCTGATCCATAGGGCACTCCTTAAAAACTTCTGTATCCTAAATTCTACCTCAGAATCAGCTTTCAGGGAAACCCAATCTGTGACAAGTAATATGATATTACTTATGCTGTAGAAGAGGAAACCCTGGTGGCATAGTGGTTAAGTGCTAGAGCTGCTAACCAAAGGGTTGGCAGTTCGAATCCAACAGGTGCTCCTTGGAAACTCTATGGGGCAATTCTACTCTGTCCTATAGGGTCGCTATGAGTTGGAATCGACTCAATGGCACTGCGTTTGGTTTTTTTGGTATGCTGTAGAAAGGTCCTCTGGCTGCTGTGAGGAGAGAGATCAAAATGAGGCAGGAAGATTCGTTAGGAGGCTGCTGCAATGATCCAGATGGAAGATGAGAGTTGCTAGAGCTAGGATGGTAACAGAGGGGGAGATGACAAGTAGTCAGATTCTAGACATGCGTGAAAGCCAAGAAGATTTATTAATAGATTGGATGTGGGGTGTGAGATACAGAGGAGATGAGGATAATTCCAAGGTTTTTGGCCTAAGCAGCTGAAGAGTAGACTTGCTACTTTCCAAGAAAGGGACGATGGGGAGATGAAAAGCTCAACTCTGGACATAAATTTAATACACCTTTTAGTCAACTGAGTGGTGATGTCAAGTGAACAGCTGCACATATGAATGTGGAAGTCGGAGGAGAAGTCTCTGATAGAGATGTAAATTTTGGAGTAATCACCTTAAAGATGTCACAGTACTGAATGAAATGACCTGAGAGTAAGGGTTGAGAGAGAAGCTGGTGCATGTCCTCATTTAGCAGAGAGGAAGACGAGAATCCAGCAAAGAGGACTAAGAAGATGAGTTCAGGGAGGTAGAAAGAAAAGAAAGAGAGAGAGAGGGTCTAAGAGTACAAGTAAAGCGATTCAAGGAGGACAATGTGATCTGCTGTGGCACATGCTGCTGACGATGCTGAGAAAAGTAAAAACTGAGAACCAACACTGGATTCAGATGATGTGTCCCAGCTTTATACAAATATTATCTGATTCAATCCTCATAGCAGCCCAATGAAGTATCATTTACTCCGTTTTTATAGAGAGAGACATTTAACTTGGATGTTGAAACACTAACCTTTGGTCATACAGCTTGAGTTTGTTAGGTTTTTTTTTTTAGTATTAAGGCTGGTTCTATCTTACTGAAAAATCCATGTTCCTTGCACCACCTCATTATAAAGGATAGGTAGAATTGTTGGTTATACCTTGATAGCTGCAATCCGTGCTGATAATATTGTAACACTAACATGCTTTCAGTAGCATTGGATACTATACATTGATTCTCAGACTCTATCCAACTCAATCCTTTATTTCACAGATGAGGAACCAGGGTCCAGAGAAATAAACTGATTAGCCTGTCACATCTCTAGTGATTTCAGGTCCCTTGACTCAATATCTAATGATTATTTTACTCCATTATATGGCTTTCCAAAAAATTCTTTAAGGGCAAAAGTCCTTTTCACAAAGCTGGCCTGGATACAGAAGGGTTGGAAGAAGTGTGACCCTTTCAGTGTTGGCAGAAGAGAAAGAAGAGGCAAAATAATTATGAGACCCAGGCTAGAGGGACAGGGCAGCACAACACTCACAGGGGAGGCATTACCTATCTCAGGGCATGATTGATAACAGATTGCCCTGGAAAGGGGGGGCCCATCCTTATAAGGGCTAAGACTGAGGCATCCCAAACCACCTGGTCTGAAGGAAAAGGGGAGAGTGTGACGTGAACAAAACCTGGAATATGCTCCAGTGTCCCCCATATAATTCCCCTCTCCTAACAGATTAAGTGTATTTATGCCAAGTACCAAAGAGTCCTGATGGCGTAGTGGTTAAGTGCTGGGCTGATAACTGACAGGTCAGTAGTTTGAACCCACCAGCCACTCTACAGCAGAAAGATGTGGCAGTCTGCTTCCGGAAAGATGTACAGCCTTGGAAACCCTATGGGATAGTTCTACTCTGTCCTACAAGGTCACTATGAGTCGGAATCGACTTGACGGCAATGGGTTTTTTTTTGTTTTTTGTTTTTTATACCAAGTACAGTGCTAGGCATTTCCCAAATATCATCTCTAATGTTCACAAAACCACTTTCTAGATAAAGTAAGAGAAAATGAAAGAGCTAGTAATCAGTGGATCTTCTATTCAGTCCCAGGTCTGTTGGATTCCAAGGCCCAGTTTCCTCCCACTACATTCCACACTCTTAAATATCACATAATACAATGTCCTATGTCAGAGGATGAACTGGAGAATGTGTTTATTTGCCTCCATAAACAACTGCCTCCTTTGCCATGAGTCCAGAAAAAATGGATAGTGCCCAGATACCACCAGAGAATATTTCGATCAGAAATTTTCTAGAAGACACATGATCAAAAGGTGGAACAGAATATCAAATTTCCACAGAATCCAGACTTTCTGGAGCCATTGAGGCTGGGTGACCCCACCAAAACTATTGCCCTGAGATAATCTTTAAACCTTAAACCAAAACTATCCACTGAAGTAATCTTTAAACCAAACAATTAGCTTAATAGTTTGGCTTTGTAAAGAATGTCTGCCTTGAACATTGTGCTTTTTTAAAGAATTATCCACATAGGATCAAACTGAAACAGAGACTCAAAAGGTTAGATGAGAAGCTTAGGGAAAAATGAGTTTTTGTTTTTGGTGGTGGAATAATTTAGAAAAGGATAGCAAGAATGATTGCACAACCCGAAGAAAGTAATCAATGTAACTGAATCGTGCATGTAGAAAATTGTTTAATTGCTGTAAGTTTTGCTTTGTGTATTGTCACCAAAGAATATTATTAAAAAATGTGCTGGGAATATACAATATTCATTCATTCACATATTGCTTATATGGGTAAACAATTTTTATAAGCTGGTCAAAAATCCACTTTGGATTACCGTTTTTGGCCTGAGCTAATAGTCTCAATTCTGCTCTTCACTGAGAACATGCAGACACAGCCTGAAATGAAAACAGAGAAAAACCAAACTGCTCTCATAATTATGGCACCTGTTCCCACAGTGCGACCTTTCAAAAGATATTTTTAAAAAATTGGTTCAATTAAAACAAGTTTGAATGCAAATTTCCTTTATGAACACAACACCTCATATGTGAGTTTGTTGCTAGAGCATTTTCATTACACAATATCTTTTGGCTACATAGGCACGGTTGTTGTAGTTATTTAATTACCAAAATATAAAAAGAAGCAATAAAAATGGAAGCAGAAACTTTATAAATTTCCCTCCAAATATTAATCATTAAGATGTCTGTGGTGATATTTAAGGACCTCTAAGCACCCAAAACACGTGAGCTCTTTTCAAAGCCCGGAAATAGAGCTTAGAATATAATTTAGAAGTTTAGAGTCTTTTGTGATATACATGGTAAAAATTAAAAAAAAAAAAGAGGCTCCACGTAATTTTCTAATTCTTGTTTATGTCTTCTACCTCCTCAAAAAAAAAAAAAATCCCACTTCACAACTTAATTTTGAAATTAGTGACATGCTAGATATATGGGTTATCTTTACTGAAGACACTTCTGTACTTTAAAATCATATAACCAGCAAATCAATCAATCAACTAGCATTTACAAAGTGCAAATGGCTAACTCAGCTGCAAATCGAAAGCTGGACTCCACCCGGAGACATCTTGAAAGAAAGGCCTGGCAATCTGCTTTCAAAAAAGCAGCCATTGAAAACTCTACAGAGCATAGTTTCTCTTTGACACACTTGAGATTGTCATAAGTCAGAATCAACTTGACAGCAACTGGTTTGGATTTGTTTTGTTTTGTGATGAGCTGAGTTCTCCATCAAGTGCTGCGAATACATGCCCTACCCCCACATGCAGTATTTCACTGAATCCAAGATATCACTGATTAATTAAAACACACCATTATTTTATGTTTAAAAAATAATGTTAGTTTAATAATGGCAGTGAATATTGAGAAATCTTACAAAACTTTTTATAAAAGGAAGACTGTGAAAGTTGTCAGGCCTTTTTATAGTTGTACTTTTTGCATACTCTCTAACACTGATGGGCGTCTGTTTACTAATCAAATATTTTAAAATAACTGTCTTGGGAAAAAAACTGAAACGCATATTTGTTTTGTGTATTTGATGTGCATTTCTTATGTTTTTTATAAAACAAGTCAAGGTACGTGGCTTCCTTTAAATATACTTTTAAATACGTATGAACTAATTAGTTTTGGGAAAAAATGAATTCTAGTGCGTGCTCACTGAGAAAAAGAAACAGTTGAGTGATGTTTTGCAACTTGTAAGCCAAATGTGCCTACATCATTGGTCTATTAAAGGGCTTGCATGTTGGAGAGAATTGTTCCAGTCATTACCATTTAATTGCTAAATTTAGTAGTACCTCATATTTTACCCTATATAAAATAAGACCTTTGAAGTTTCCAAGAAAGGTAGAAAAACTATCCAAATCATGGAGGAAAGAAGTTTTCTTATTGGCCAGTTTAATTATTCAAATGAATTTTTAAGATAATGTTTGGGATTTGATTTAAAATAATGGGGGAGGGGAAGAAAGAGGATTATAAATTGACCAGAATTAACCATATGTTCATAAATGTTGAAGCTGGGTGCTGGGTATGTGGGAGGGGATGTTAATTTTACTTTCTCCTCTAAGGTTGTTTGAAAACTTCCGTTATGAAAAGTAAAACAAATAATAATAAATTAGCTTTTATCAGAATACACATCTTTGTGATCTCCCGAAAGTAGTCTCTTGGGAACTTACGCACATTAAAACATTTATTTCCTGAAGGAAAAGTAGGGGAAAGAAAAGAAAAAAAAAAAAATAGCTAGCTAGCTATAATGACAGAGTGAGGGATAAGAAGGAAGAGAGACTAGGCAAATAACTATGCACAATACTATTGAATTATCTGGAAAAATAAGTCAGGAACTTTTGGTAACATAAACGAACCCAAAAACTAAACCTGTTGCCGTCGAGTCGATTCACAGTGACCCTACAGGACAGAGTAGAACTGCCCCATAGGTTTCCAAGAAGTGCCTGGTGGAATCGAACTGCCCACCTTTTGGTTAGCAGCTGAACTCTTAACCACTACACCACCAGGGTTTACATATCCCAAATCTGACTTTTTACTTTCTCCTTTTTATATTTTTACTTTAGAAAAGCAGTGATATCTAAGGATTATGGCCTTATAAAATATGATCTCACTATTTATTTTAGATGTTAAGTGCGTCATTAATCTTTAAGCTCGATTCAGACTATTTTGTGATGGTTTAATAAGTGTTTTTATATCACTGTGTAATATTAAATTTTAAAATGTCTAGAATTTACAGCTCCTTCCACCACCAGAGATCTGCACTGCATGGAATGTTATTAGTGTTATTTTACAAAAAGAGAGGAACAACACATTTCAGTGTGCTTGTGTACATGGGCTTATGTGCATCTGTGTGTGTATATGGCTATTTATATCTTGGTAGCATAAATGATTCTAACTCACAAGCTGTAGAGTCACACAACGTGTGCTCATCTCTATGGCAACCATTTCTAAGATAAATGCACTTCTGAACAATGGTCCCAAAATAGTCTATTACCCATTTTTGTAGATTTCCATTGTAGCAGCAAAGAACAATCTTGAAAAACCTTGATTCATTCCTTAAACAACAAAAATAGAGACCAAAAATACATGTTCAAATGTGCAGAAAAAATATGGTTATATATAATGACAATTTCTATAATAAACTCAAGATCTCATGGGACTGATTTTCATTTTATTGATTATCTGTACTTACTTCTTCTACAACTTTTTGGTTTCCTACACTGCAGTGCAGTGAATTACTTAACGTGGCCCTTCTAGGCACCGTCTTTGTAACTCCCACCAAATGACTGGGTGAGGAGTATGAAAATGAGATGCTTGTGGTCCACCAAGGGGATTGGATAGCTTGCTAATAACATAAAAAAGATGCATGGCATCCTTGTGGGAGTGGGGCCATGAAGATAAGGCATATGGAACCCTTAATGAGGGTATAGGTCTTTTGCCACCCTGCTAGGCTTAAAACAAAGCATCCCAGAGGTGAAGAGGGGAGGATCTCACCACCACCTAAGAAAGAAGCCAGGAGTGGAATGTATCCTTTGGCTCTGGGATTCCTACACCGAGAAGCTCCTGGAACAAGGAGACCGAAAGAGCTGTAACACTGAAGAGAGGGGCAGAGAAATGGCAACAGCAGAGACAGGAGATGGTGTGGTGGCTTCCCAGCCCACAGAGCAAGAAAGCTAAGCACCGTCAGGCAGGAAGCTTGTTGCTGGAGTAGGGTGCCTCCGTGTACTCTGACTCATGGAGCTAGAGCTGAGTGACTGCAGGCCTAGGCTTACTGGAAGAGTGGGGTGCCTCTGGGCACTTACTGGCAGAGCTAAAGGAGATTGTTAACACTTGCTGGAGCAGGGTAGAGACCTGGCTGAGGGGCCAAGTGCCAGAGGGTCAGAGAGAAACCTGCCCGCGGGCACGTCTGAGAAGAGGCTGTCCAGATGGAGGAACTATATTCTGAGCATTCCTGAACCTGAATTGTAACCTGTTACTTCCCTAATAAACCCCATAACTGTGAGTTCTGTGTGGCCTTGCAAAGAATGATTGAACCCAGCAGAGAATTAGAGAGTGCTGTGAGTGGGGTGGTTGGTGTCAAAATTGGTAAAAAGGTTGGAGGATAAAGGCATGTCTGACCTCCACCTCACAGGAAACAGCCTTGGGCCGTTGATCTTGATTCTCCTTTCTCCTTGTGGAGTCAGAGGAGGTCAGATGCCACCCCCCCCCCCGCCTCCACACATACATTTTACATACATTTTAGCCATTTATCCTTTCTGAGATTTCTCATC
This sequence comes from Elephas maximus indicus, assembly GCF_024166365.1. Taxonomy (NCBI): domain Eukaryota; kingdom Metazoa; phylum Chordata; class Mammalia; order Proboscidea; family Elephantidae; genus Elephas; species Elephas maximus. Next base: position 81,415,522 of record NC_064824.1, on the reverse strand, counting down.
TATAAAATGAAGGGGAAGAAATGATATCTCAGGTCTCTTTGCTCTAAAATTTTATGATTTCTCTACTCACTTTCACCATTATTGAAAGGTGAGAAGGGGAAACAAAAACAATCAAAACTTAAGTCAGGCAGTCTTTTCCACTTGTTAGGACTCATAAAGGAGAGTCTGAAAACTATTGACCATAATGATTGGACTGACATTTCTATAAATTACAAATATTTTACTCTTTTTTTCCTATTAAAGTTTAGAATATCTTAATTTTCCAAAACAAGAAGAGATTGAAAGGGGTTCTTGACTGGGAAAATCCCTCTCCATATTGTTAACGGTGCTCGTTCTGCACATACCCCTCCATGTCTCCTCCACTTGGCTTTCAATGTCAGCCTCTTCCAAAGGAGTGGGAAAGTCTTTGTGACCTTTAAATGGACAGGACCAGGACATACATCAGTGGAGAATGTGGTCAGAGACACGGCTGACTCTGCTCACTCTTTCAGCTCCTGGGAAATGGAGAGCTGACTCCTTGGGTTTTGGTAGCTTTACTGTTCTCCCTCCCATCTCACTCTCACCATCCTTAAATTTTTTATGTTCCAAGAGTTAGAGAAATAGGGCGGAGGTCGCTGCATGGGAGAAGAGACCTGGCAATCTGGTCCCATAAAGATTACAGCCTAGGAAATCCTAGGGGGCAGTTCTACTCTGTGATATATAGAGTCCTCATGAGTTGGAATCTACTCCAACGCACAAAACAACAAGGTTTCCTGAAACTTTATTCAGAGCCGACTTAAGGCAGAAGTGTGACATCATCAAGTTTGCTTTGAGAGCAATCCTTGCTTAACGCTCAGCTTTCTGAGAAAATTCCTTTTAAAGAGCTTCCTGCCTTCAGAGGCCACATCTTCTTTCACAGTGTTCCGGAATGCTGATGCGTTTTCCCTTTTATCTCTCTCCCAGAAGAGGGGAACTTTCTCCTTCTATTATCGAAGCACAGGGACCCCTTACTGCACATCCTGGCCAGACCACGAAACCTTTCACTATTACTCTTTTCCCAATCCCAGACCCACTGTGAAATATACTAACTCCTCTTACATGTCTTCCCTCAGGACCATGATATCTACCATCTAATCCATGCTAACACAGGAAAAGCGGTGACTGGAGAATTTCCTCTACTTTTTGGGTAGAGCTACATTTAAAAAAAAATAGGGGCCCTGGTGGCACAGAGTTAAGTGCTTGGCTATTAACGCTTGGTTGACTATTCAAAACCCACCGGTGGCTCCACTGGAGGAAGATCTGGCAATCTGCTGTCTAAAGAGCTTTGTTGTGTGCCCTGGGGTCCATTCCATGACTCATAGCGATCCTATAGGAAAGAGTAGAAAAACCCCGTAGGGTTTTCTAGGCTGTAATCTTTATGGAAGCAGATTGCCAGGTTTTTTCTCCTGTCAAATGGCTGCTGGGTTCGAACCACCACCGTTTTTGTTATCAGCCCAGCACTTAACCATGGAATCACCAGTGCTCCCTCCGTAAAGATTACAGCACCATGGAACCCTAATGAAAGGGATGGTTTTGGCAAGTGGGCTCTTAAGTCCATGATTTCTATTAAGGTGCCACAAAGGATACAAAATACTCCAAGTGCAAAGCTTCACTTTCATCCCCACAAGTTCATCTGGACTTTGTATCTCAGAAGTCCAACCCTATCAGTCATTGTGTCCATAGGCTGAGTGAAGCCTGAGGCTGCTGTGTCTCTCTTGTCCTAACCGCTTGTCAGACCACCAAAGCTCCAGGTACCTTTCTCTGAAGGCCCAGACCAGACCAGACCCATTGCCATCAAGTCGATTCTGACTCATAGTGACCCTATAGGATAGAGTAGAAATGGCCCATAGGGTCACATGGTGAATTTGAACTGCCAACCTTTTGGTTAGCAGCCACAGCTCTTACCCACTATGCCCTTAGTCCCAGGTTATAACTTTAGTACCTTTAAAGGGGCCTTCGACTGCTTATTATTTCCCCCAGTTTCTCCCTTCTGCCACAGCATCTGAGCTAAGGATCATACTGTTAGCATCAAGAGCTTGTAGCGCTACTCTTATCACATCATATTCATGGTCTACTAGGTATCCTTACAGGACTTACTTTACCAATGAATGACATATCTTTTAGTTTTAAAAAACTAATTGAGGACTAAAAACTTCTACCAAAATCCCCAAAAGATAAACATTACCTTTAAACAAGACCTAATACCCATTTTTTCTTTCATTGACAAGGAATTGCTTAGCGTGAAAAAAATTTTTTTTTTCTTTCATTGACAAGGAATTGCTTAGTGTGGGTGTACCATAAATGCCTATAACTATTTCTACAGTTAAAATTCAGGTTGTGTCTAATCTGTTACTATAAATAGTATCTTGGTGAATAAATATCTTTATTTAGAATTTTTCTTTAGAAAATATTTCCAGGAGTGGATTTACTCAAATGAATGAATATGTATTCATAGTTAGGAGACATGAATGCTTTGAATGCTCTTGATACATAGGTCCTAATTGATCAGTAAAATGCTTGACTCAGTTTATACTCCTGAGAGCAGCACTATGTGAAAGTACCCTTTCTACAGCAAAGCAGTTTGTTTTTAAACTTAATTTTTATTGTTTGCCAAAGTATGGAGTCATACTGCTTAGAATTTTGGAGACTTCTTTTTTGTCCATATTGTAAATTATTAAGAAAATAAAGTTTGAATTTTTTTTAATGATTTTTATTGTGCTTTTTAAGTGATAGTTTACAAACCAAGTCAGTCTCTCACACAAAAACTTATATACACCTTGCTACATACACCCAATTACTCTCCTCCTAATGAGACAGCCCACTCTCTCCCTCCACTTTCTCTTTTCGTGTCCATTTCACCAGCTTCTAACCCCCTCTACGCTCTCATCTCCCCTCTAGGCAGGAGATGCCAACACAGTCTCAAGTGTCCACCTGATCCAAGAAGCTCACTCCTTACCAGCATCCCTTTCCAAATCATTGTCCAGTCCAATCCATGTTTGAAGAGTTGGCTTTGGGAATGGTTCCCATCCTGGGCCAACAGAAAGTCTGGGGCCATGACCACTGGGGTCCTTCTAGGCTCAGTCAGACCATTAAATCTGGTCTTTTTATGAGAATTTGGGGTCTGCATCCCACTGCTCTCCTGCTCTATCTGGGGTTTTCTGTTGTGTCCCCTGTCAGGGCAGTCATTGGTTGTGGCCAGGCACCATCTAGTTCTTCTGGTCTCAGAATGATGTAGTCTCTGGTTCATGTGGCCCCTTCTGTCTCTTGGCCTTATAATTACCTTGTGTCCTTGGTGTTCTTCATTCTCCTTTGATCCAGGTGGGTTGAGACCAATTGATGCATCTTAGAAGGTTGCTTGCTAGCGTTTAAGGCCCCAGACGCCACTCTTCAAAGTGGGATGCAGAATGTTTTCTTAATAGATTTTATTATGCCAATTGACTTAGATGTCCCCTGAAACTATGGTCCCCAAACTTCTTGAATTTTTTTAATGTTTTTAAGAGGAAACGGCATTTGATCCCATGAACAATGCAAAACTATAAAGGTTAATCTTTATTTTATTATGGCTCTTTTTCTTACAATGAAACTTAGGCTTAACTTAAAATTTACTAAGCAGAAATTAAATGAGTTAATCAAGCTTGCCAGTAAAATTTATCCAAAGTTAAATTTCTCAAAGCTATAGCCAATATTGCCAACAAAAATAATCATCTTCGATTCTTTGGAGAGAGAAAAAAAAAAAAGAAGAAGAGGAAGCTATTCTAGACTGTGGTCAACAAAAATGATTTTGTAATTTTTCTTTTTCAATTAATGCAAATATCTGTTGTTGTTAGCTGCCGTCAAGTCGGTTCCGACTCACAGCAAACCTATGTACCGCAGAACCAAATACTGCCTGGTCCTGTGCCATGCTCACAATCGTTTTTATGCTTGAGCCCATTGTTGCAGCCACTGTGTCAGTCCATCTCATTGAAGGCCTTCCTCTTTTTTGCTGACTCTCTACCAAGCATGATGTCCTTCTGCAGGAACTGGTCCTTCCTGACAACATATCTGAAGTATGTAAGTCGCAGTCTCGCCATCCTTGCTTCTGGTTGTACTTCTTCTAAGGCAAATTTGTTGGTCCTTTTGGCAGTCCATGGTATATTCAATATTCTTCACCAACACCACAATTCAAAGGCACCAATTCTCCTTCAGTCTTCATTATTCATTGTCCAGCTTTAGCATGCATATTACACGATTGAAAATACAGTGCCTTGGGCCAGGCACACCTTAGTCTTCAAGGTGACATCTTTGCTCTTCAACACTTTAAAGAGGTCTTTCGCAGCAGATTTGCCCAATGCAATGTGTCTTTTGATTTCTTGACTGCTGCTTCCATGGTTGTTGCTTGTGGACCCAAGCAAAATGAAATCCTTGGAACTTGAATCTTTTCCCCATTCATCATGATGTTCCTTATTGGTGCATTTGTGAAGATTTTTTTCTTAATGTTGAGGTGTAATCTATACTGAAGGCTATAGTCTTTGATCTTCATCAGTAAGTGCTTCAAGTCCTCTTCACTGTCAGCAAGAAAGGTTGTATCATCTACATAACCCAAGTTAATGAGTCTGCTTCCAATCCTGATGCCCCATTCTTCTTCATATAGTCCAGCTTCTTGGATTATTTGCTCAGCATACAGACTAAACAGGTATGGTGAAAGGATACAACCCTGAAACACACCTTTCCTGACTTTAAACAACGAAGTATTTCCTTGTTCTGTCTGAACAACTGCCCCTTGATCTATGTACAGGTTCCTCATGAGCACAATTAAATATTCTGGAATTCCTATTCTTCCCAATGTTATCCATAATTTGTTATGATCCACACAGTTGAATGCCTTTGCATAGTCAATAAAACACCAGTAAACATCTTTCTGGTGTTCTCTCCTTTCAGCCAGGAGCCATCTGACATCAGCAATGATATCCCTGGTTCTTCTGAATCTGGCCTGAATTTCTGGCAGTTCCTTGTCGATATACTGCTGCAGCCACTTTAAATATCTAAATCTAATTATAAATATCTAGCAAGAGTTTAATACTGATTGAAAAATGTTTTAGTCAATTAAAAAGAAATACTTCCCTATGATTCTGAATATTATCTGACTTTCTAAAATTGTTTTTGCTTACACCTACATAGCAGCCAGAGAGGTTTTACATAACCAAATTTCTAGTACATCATGTAGTTGCCTGAGATGAAAATATACTGAACAAGCACTGGGTGAATATTATCTTAGACAGGTCAAGTAGCACAAGGCCTGGTGTCTTCATGCGTGCCAATCCCAGTGAATTACCTAGAAGAAAAAAATGAGATTAGTTAATAGATGATTTATCGTTCTTGAAACCTGGTGACTCAGCACAATGAAACCACTGGGTGAATTCATCACTTGTTTCTCAAAGAAACCAAGATTTAGTATGACTCACACCATCATGATATCACATGCTGTTAGCTTGGGTTCAGTTTGATAGTTTCGTATTTAACTGATCTTAAATTTTATCCCTTGGTTTGGTGATTGCTAGGCATGTCGCTTTGGTTTTTATTCTGATAGCCTCCTCTTTTTTAAAAAATGTTGCTAAAAATTACCATTAAGAAACATGCAAATAAAATTAACCCCATGTTAAAAAAAAAAAAACCATTGCCATCGAGTCGAATGTTAAGAATACTGTTAATAAGTCTCGGTCTTTTTTGAAGTAACAGTAAATAGTTAACTTTTGAAAAATAATTTAAAGTGATCTCTCTCAAGAATTTCTAATTTTTTATTATTTGTTTTCTAATTATTTATTACACAAATAAAAGTGTTCTGGCTATTAAGGACTTAATTAAAATTCTTTACATTCAAGCTTGGAAAAATGTTGATAAGTGTTGAAGCTGGGTGATGGTACATGGGAGGTTATTGTACTCTTGTATGTATGACTGAAAATTTTTGTAATAAAAAGTCACAAAAAAAACTCTTCTCATTAAAGGTAGGAACGCTTTTTGCCGTAAAAAGGACATAAAGGAAAAAAGATCCTTCACATAAAATAATCTGGTCTCCCATGGAGGGAAGAAAAAAAATCTCTTAATTCTAGTAGTTGATTGTATCTTTGCATGACCTTATTTGAAGCTGTTTACCTAACTGATCACTGGAGTCAAGTTCATTGCTTAGGGTCCAACTGTTATTTACTGTTAAATGATGATGGTGATGGTGATTTTCACTTTAATTTTTTTTGCATAGCTGAAAAAAACAATAGCAGTATGAAACAGGGTCAATTGTATGCTGGTAGAGTGGGAATTTGCCACCTGGCCTATTGCTTCTTCCATTTTTATACTCCTTTCAACTTTGTTCCTCATGTTAAATTTTGCTTCTTATTAATAGGGTATATCAGTAACAGATTTCTAAATGTGCTGTTTTAAACAGAGTGGTTTCAAGAGCCGAAAAACTGGTCAAATCTCCCTTAGCAGAAGGTTTCTGCGATTAAACTTACAATTTTTTCTGTAACCATCCTGAGGCTGACTAACTGTGGCTTATGAAATGTGCAGAAGCTACAGGACCTCCTAAAAACACTGTAGATTTCATTAAGGAGGCAGCCAACCCTGTATTACCTATAGCAAGAAGAGAAAAGGAAAGGTAGATAAATGATAACTTGTAGACAATTTAAAGACTTAGTGCTAAGCAGCAGTTTCCATCTCTTCTATTAAGCTGTTTAGTCAAGGTGTTAAAATGAAAACAAAAACAAAACGACTTGAGTTTCATGCTTTCAGTTCTCCTTTCCACCTTCAGTTAGAGGTGCCAAAGGTCTGGCAGCCAGAGAGAGGCAGATGAACGTGAACTTGGGTAATCGATATTTAGTACAGATAAAAGAGCCTATCACTTTCATGAAAAAATTACCATAGCGGCAGTTGCAAGGCATTGGACTGAATCAGGAAAGAGACACTTCTAACAGCCCTGGGTGATGTTCTCAAGTTGTTTTTTTTTTGTTTTTTTTTTTTTACCATTTATGTCAGGTTAAACCTCGACATTTAACATGACTTCTTGAGTATTTTTTTTTTTCACTTGAGTATACAATTACTCCCACTGTGCCTTTTTAATGGACTCATTACAATCCAGAATGGTTCTGAATCTAGAGGATATAAAGCTTTAGTGAGACCATGAACTCTTTAAAATTATACTCAAAACTTGTTTATTTTTATGGATAGGTTGCATAACTTCATTAGATTTATACAAGAGTCCATGACCCAAAGCTAATTAGGGACCTTAGTCAAGAACCAAGAAGTAATTTGGCCTATAAAGCCCAGCATGCAAAGAAAAACTAATCGCAGTTTTGTTTTTATTTTTGCTTCGATTCCTTGAGGGAAATGAAGGAAGATGAGTTATTCGCTTCATTCTTCTCTTCTGATTCAATTTATGAGCTTTAATTCTATTTCACCCTCTATTAAAACAAAAGGGTAAGCTGGACTAACTCTGTTATTTCCAGAATCAATTGTACAGCTAAGAATTTCTTCTGATGTTAAGTTCTATGGTTTTTACTCTAGCAATTGCATTTTTAGCTAATACATTACATAGGGTAACTACCAGTAGATTTAGCTCAACTATTAGATAACATAACTGCTTTCTATTTAGATTTACATGGATATGTACATATTTACTCTTAAAATAATTAAAATGATAATTAAAATCTGATATATATATGATATATGACATGCATATATATATATGCATATGCTGAAGTTTACTTTTATATGCTCCTAATATTTTAACTTGCTGATTTTCAGAGCAAGTCCACGAGAGCCAAAATATGACCTTGAGTATATCCCACCTGAATTTAGAGACCATCTCAGGAATAGATTTGACACATTGAACACTAGTGACCACAGACCAGACGAGTTGTGGAATGATATCAAGGACATCATCCATGAAGAAAGCAAGAGGTTACTGAAAAGACAGGAAAGAAAGAAAAGACCAAGATGGATGTCAGTGGGAACTCTGAAACTTGCTCTTAAGCGTTGACCAGCTAAAGCAAAAGGAAGAATTGATGAAGTAAAAGAACTGAACAGATGATTTCAAAGGCCCTCTCGAGAAGACAAAACAAAGTATTATAATGACATGTGCAAAGAGCTGGAGATGGAAAACCAAAAGGGAAGAACACGCTCGGTGTTTCTCAAGCTGAAAAAACTGAAGAAAAAATTCAAGCCTCGAGTTGCAATCATGAAGGATTCCATGGGGAAAATATTAAACAACGCAGGAAGCATCAAAAGAAGATGGAAGGAATACAGAGAGTCATTATACCAAAAAGAATTAGTCGATATTCAACCATTTCAAGAGGTGGCATATGATCAGGAACTGATGGTACTGAACGAAGAAGTCCAAGCTGCTCTGAAGGCATTGGCGAAAAACAAGGCTCCAGGAATTGATGGAATATCAATTGAGATGTTTCAACAAACAGATGCAGTACTGGAGGTGCTCACTTGTCTATGCCAAGAAATATGGAAGACAGCTTCCTGGCCAACTGACTGGAAGAGATCCATATTTATGCCTATTCCCAAGAAAGGTGATCTAACTGAATGTGGAAATTATAGAACAATATCATTAATATCACACACAAGCAAAATTTTGCTGAAGATCATTCAAAAATGGCTGCAGCAGTATATCGACAGGGAACTGCCAGAAATTCAGGCCAGTTTCAGAAGAGGATGTGGAACCAGGGATACCACTGTTGATGTCAGATGGATCCTGGCTGAAAGCAGAGAATACCAGAAGGATGTTTACCTGTGTTTTATTGACTATGCAAAGGCATTCAACTGTGTGGATCATAACAAACTATGGATAATACTGCAAAGAATGGGAATTCCAGAACACTTAATTGTGCTCATGAGGAACCTTTACATAGATCAAGAGGCAGTTGTTCAGACAGAACAAGGGGATACTTATTGGTTTAAAGTCAGGAAAGGCGTTTGTCAGGGTTGTATTCTTTCACCATACCTATTTAATCTGTAGGCTGAGCAGATAATACGAGAAGCTGGACTATATGAAGAAGAACAGGGCATCAGGATTGGAGGAAGACTCATTAACAACCTGCAGTATGGAGATGACACAACCTTGCTTGCTGAAAGTGAAGAGGACTTGAAGCACTTACTAATGAAGATCAAACACCACAGCCTTCAGTATGGATTACACCTCAACATAAAGAAAAAAAAAATCCTCCCAACTGGACCAATAAGCAACATCATGATAAACGGGGAAAAGATTTAATTTGTCAAGGATTTCATTTTCCTTGGATCCACAATCAACAGCCATGGAAGCAGCAGGCAAGAAATCAAAAGACACAATCAGCAGCCATGGAAGCAGCAATCAAGAAATGAAAAGACACATCGCATTGGGCAAATCTGCTGCAAAGGACCTCTTCAAAGTGTTGAAGAGCAAAGATGTCACCCTGAAGACTAAGGTGTGCCTGACCCAAGCCATGGTATTTTCAATCACATCATATGCATGTGAAAGCTGGACAATGAATAAGGAAGACCTAAGAAGAGTTGACGCCTTTGAATTGAGGTGTTGGCGAAGAATATTGAATATACCATGGACTGCCAAAAGAATGAACAAATCTGTCTTGGAGGAAGTGCGGCTAGAATGCTCCTTAGAAACATGGGTAGCGAGACTGCATCTTACGTACTTTGGACAAGTTGTCAGGAGGGATCAGTCCCTGGAGAGGGACATCATGCTTGGCAGAGTACAGGGTCAGCGGAAAAGAGGAAGACCCTCAACAAGGTGGATTGACACAGTGGCTGCAACAATGAGCTCAAGCATAGCAATGATTGTAAGGATGGCACAGGACCAGGCAGTGTTTCGTTCTGTTGTGCATTGGGTCGCTATGAGTCGGAATTGACTCGACGGCACCTGACAACAACAACAATATTTTAACTGTGAAATTTAGTATATGAAATAAAAATAAATTAAAAAATTGGATACTAGTTAGGAAAATTTTGGCCTTCCTGTCTTCACAAACTAAATTGTTCATCCTATTATTTCAAATACATCACAAGACCAATGGGAATGGGAGAAATAGAAAAAGTAATTATAGAAAATCTGAATAAGTTTTGATTCTAAATTTGTTGTGAAAACTGTAGTGAGTTGGAACAATTAAAAATAATGGAAGAAACAGTAAAACCTCAACATGCAAACAATCTTGGTGGATATTCATAGTTTTTTTGTTTTTTTAGTTGTTCTTCAGATGAAAATTTACAGAGCAAGTTAGTTTCTCATTAAACAATTAACACACATTTTGTTTTGTGACATTTGTTGTCAACCCCATGATGTGTCAACACTCTCCCCTTCTCGATCTTGAGTTCCCCATTTCCATTTGTCCACCTTTCCTGTCCCCTCCCGCCTTCTTGTCCTTGCCCCTGGATTAGTATACATGGTTGCCTCATATATGTGGTTGAACTAAGTATGTTATGGTTTGTTTTATAAGCCTGTCTAATCTTTGGCTGAAGGGTGAACCTCAGGAGTGACTTCAGAACTGAGTTAAAAGGGTGTCCAGGGGCCGTACCCTTGGGGTTTCTCCAGACTGTGTCACACCAGTAAGTTTGGTCTTTTTTTGTGAGTTTGAACTTTATTCTACATTTTTCTCCAGCTCTGTCCAGGACCCTCTATTGTGATCCCTGTCAGAGCACTCGGTGGTGATAACCAGGCACCATTTAGTTGTGTTGGATTCAGTCTGGTGGAGGCTATGGCAGTGGTGGTCTATTAGTCCTTGGGACTAATCTTTCCCTTGCATATCTGGCTTCCTTCATTCTCCCTTGCTCCAGATGGGGTTGGACCAGTGGAGTAGATTAGATGGCTGCTCACAAGCTTTTAAGACTCCAGACGCTACTCACCAGTGAGATGCAGAACATGTGCCAATGGAGCTAGATGTTCCCCAAGACGAAGGTCCACAGCCCTCAGGTCAGTAATTTAGTCCCTCGGGACTTTGGATGTATCTATTAAGCTTCTATGACTTTGCCTTGGTCAAGTTGCGCTGACTTCCCCAGTATTGTCACTCTTTTACCCTTCCCCAAAGTTACAACTTATCTATCATCTAGTTAGTGTTTTTCCCTCTCTACTCTTCCTCTCCCTAGTAATCATCAAAGATTGTTTCTTCCTGTGTGTAAACCTTTTCATGAGTTTTTATAAAAGTGGTCTCATACAGTATTTGTCCTTTTGTAATTGACTTATTTCACTCAGCATAATGCCCTACAGATTCATCTGTGTCATGAGGTATTTTGCAGATTCATCATTGTTCTTTGTCATTGCATAGTATTCCATTGTGTATATATACCATAATTTGTTTATCCAATCATATTTTGCTGGGCACTTAGGTTGTTTCCATCTTTTTGCTATTGTGAAAAATGTGGCAATGAACATGGGTATGCATGTGTCTATTCATGTGATGGCTTTCATTTCCCTAGGATATATTCCTTGGAGTGAGATAGCTAGATCATTTGATAGTTCTATTTCTAGCTTTTTGAGGAGGCGCCATGTCGTTTTCCAAAATGGTTGTACCATTTTACATTCCCACCAGCAGTGCATAAGAGTTCCAAGCTCCCTACAGACTCCTCCACATTTATTATTTTCTTTCTTTTTTATTCCTGCCGTTAATGTCGGGGTAAGAAGCCCTGGTGGAATAATGGTTAAGTGCTACGGCTGCTAACCAAAAGGTCCGCAGTTCGAATCCACCAGGTACTTCTTGGAAACTGTATTGGGCAGTTCTACTGTGTCCTAGAGGGTCGCTATGAGTCAGAATCGACTCGATGGCAAGGGGTTTGGTTTTGGTTTTCTTAATGTCAGGGTGAGATGGTATCTCATTGGAGTTCTGATCATATTCATAGTTTTAAAGCAGAAAAACAGAATCTGGTAGTAGCAGCTTAGTTTGTATAACGGTAGTTAACACCGGATTTGTAAGTGAGAATATAAAATGGAATTTAAGCATCGGTGAACACCTGACTTATTGTAAACATTTAGATTTCAATGATTTTTTAATGAAGAAAAATCATCCTATAATGAGTTTATAATATTTTAGCATAATTTGTATTTTATTATAATGAAAAGTTTAATGTCCTTAACATTTGCACATAATCAACACTTAAAAGCTTCATAATTATGGTGTGTATTTTACATGAAATAGTGAAATGTCATTTTCAAAAATTACTACTTTGAAATAGGAGTTTGTCAAGCAAAGCAATGTTAATACAATTAGGTAGGGTTTTAATTATTTTGGTTGAATGCTGAAATACCATGACTTAGCTATTTAAAGTAGGTTATTATTCCCTAGCCATTACTCTCAACTCCTTTGTCACTTTCTCTTTCCATTGCACTCACCTAGCAGTGTCCACAACCCTCCAACTTTTCTGTGCCTGAAGCCATGGACCACAACCGGTCAGACTGGGGCAATAATAATGATAACCATAACAATAACAACCACAAGCAATTGTTATAGCTCACTTAACAGGACAGTGCTAAAAACTATCTCACATATTCCTCAGAACAATCTACTGAGGTAAAAGATAAAATGAAAAAAAAACCTAGTGCCGTCGAGTTGATTCTGACTCATAGCGACCCTATAAGACGAAGTAGAACTGCCCCATGGAGTTTCCAAGGAGCACCTGGCGGATTCAAACTGCGAACCCTTTGGTTAGCAGCGGTAGCACTTAACCACTACACCTCCAGGGTTTCCTGAGATAGGTACAACAAATATACCCACTTTAAGGTGAAAAATTGAGGTTTAGAGAGCTTTAGTAACATATTCAAGGGAACACTGTTTTAATGATAAGCCAGGATTCTAACTTTGTCTGCCTGACCTCAGAGCCTAGTCTTTTTCTGCTAACCTTTTAAGTATTTGACACCCGCCTCAAATGAGCATTAACACTGTCTGACACCCGACCCCCATCTGGGCTGATGAAATACTTCTATTTCACTGAGAAAACAGAAAGTATGAGAAAGCTTCCCCATCTTTCTAATACCAATTTTACCAACTTAACTTTAACTGTGCACATCAGATGGTTTATAGCAAAAACTTTGCCCTTTACCAGTTGTAACCTTAGGTATAATTTCTTCATCTCTTTAATAGGAAGAGTAAAGTATACCTACTTCAAGAATTTGTTATGATGATGAATCATGTTAATATATGTAAGCATTTGGAACAGTACCGGATGCATCGCAAGTGCTCAGAAAATGTTAGTTAATATCGTTACCTTGTCTTCCCACCAATCAAAAATCGGTCTAGCCATATATCATCTGTCTCACCTCCATCTTCTTCCTTCTTGTTCTATCAAGGACTCTGCTCCTTTGATCATCCCTTCTCTATTCTCTATCTACTAAATCATAAATCTCTCCTTCTCCACTGGATAATAGGCAAATTCTATTGAAAACAAATGAACAAACAAGAAAACAAAAAACCCTCCATTAACTCCTTCAGCCACTGCTCTATTCCCTGGTCCCATTCACAATCCAAAGTCGCAGAAGACTTACTTATATATGTTGTTTTCATATCCTTACCTCCTATTCTCCAACCTGAATTAATCTTCATCACTTTGCCAAAATTGTTCTTCTGAAGGTACTAAAAACTTACAGGTTGTCAAATTCATTGAACGCTTTTCTGTTCAGTCCTCATATTGTTCAGCTTCTAAGCAGCAATCAACTTGGTTGATCATGTCCTCTTGAAACTCTCTTTTCTTGGCTCCTCAGAGTCCATTTGCTTGTAATTTCCTTTTAAGTCAGGGGTCACTTCTATTCAGTCTCATTCACTGGCTCCATTTTGATCCCTAAAAATTGGAGTTTCTCAGGGCTTAGGACTAGACCCAATTTTCCTTTTTTAAATACTCTCTCTTAGTCATCTAGTGCTGCTGTAACAGAAATACCACAAGTGGATGGCTTTAACAAAGAGAAATTTATTCTCTCACAGTCTAGTAGGTTATAACTCCAAATACAGGGTGTCAGCTCCAGGGGAAGGTTTTCCCTGTTGGCGCTGGAGGAAGATTCCTTGTCATCAGTCTTCCTCTGGTTGAGGAGCTTCTCAGGCACAGAGACCCCAGGTCCAAAGGACATGCTCTGCTCCTGGTGCTGCTTTCTTGGTGGTGTGAGGTCTCCACTCTCTGCTAGCTTCCCTTTCCTTTTATCTCTTGAGAGATATAAGGTGGAGCAGGCCACAGCTCAGGGAAACTCCCTTTACACTGGATCAGGGATGTGGCCTGGTAAAGGTGCTACAATCCCACCCTAATCCTCTTTAACATAAAATTACTATCACAAAATGGAGGACAACCACAGAATACTGGGAATCATGGCTTAACCAAGTTGATACACATATTTTTGGAGGGACATAATTCAATCCATGACATTCTACACTTTGGCCCCCCAAAAATCATATGCTTGCAACATGCAAAACATATTCACCCCATCATATCATAGCAAAAGTCTTAACTCCAAGTCCAAAACCCAAAAATTCCTCTTCATCTGTGAAATCTAGAATACAAGTTATCTGCTTCCAAAGGTACAATGGCAGAACAGGCACAAGGTAGGCATTTCCACTACAAATGGGAGAAACTGGAGGAAAAGAAGGGATAACAGGCACCAAGCAAGTCAGTAGAACACATTACATTAGCCCTCAAGGCTTTGAAAATAATCCTCTGTTCTCTGAGACCTTTTACACAATAGCCCTGCCCTCCAGACTCTAGGATTGGCCACAGTTTCCAGATTCTGAGAGGAGGCCCCTGGCCCTGGGCTTCAGCTCCACCCACTGGGACAGCAATTCTGCTCCCTTTAGGCATCTGGGTGGTGACTCTACCCTTAGAAATACCAGAGGCCATGGCTCCACCCTTTGAAACTTCTGAGGTCATGGCCATACCTTTTGAGACTGAGGCCGTTTGGCTTGTTTTGTTCTCTCTTCAGCTTCTGCTTCCTGGTTTTTGGCCTCTCAGCTCTTCGGGCCTCACACCCACATCTGCTCTGCTGGGGCAAGTGTTTCAAAGCTCAGTAGCTCCACTGATAAGTGCCTGGAGGTACCCTACTCCACCAGGAAGCCTCCTGGGCACAGGCAGCCAGCTTTCTTGCTCCGTAGGTCAGTAAGCCTTGCTCCACCGATAAGTGCCCAGAGGCATCCCACTCTGCCAGGAAGCCTCCTGTGCACAGGCACTCAGCTTTCTCGCTCTGTGGGTTGGCTCCAGTGCTGTCTGGTGCTGGTCTCCTGGTTCTGCTGCTGCTGGTTTTCTGTGGCTACTGCTTCTCTGACTCTGCAGGTTCTCTGCTGTTGCTGGCCCTGTGTCACTGCTGTTCTTCTATCTATTCACAGTTTCAAAACCGATTCCACGTTTTTGGTACCTATTAGAGCAGCACTCCACTCCTGGTACCAAATTCTGTCTTAGTTATCTAGTGCCGCTATAACAGAAATACCACAAGTAGATGGCTTTAACAGAGAGAAATTTATTTCCTCACAGTAAAGTAGGTTAAGAGTCCAAATTCAGGGTATCAACTCCAGGGGATGGCTTTCTCTCTCTGTTGGCTCTGGAGGAAGATTCCTTGTCCTCAAAGTTCCCGTGGTCAAGGAGCATCTCAGGCACAGGGACTCCGGGTCCAAAGGACACGCTCTGCTCCTGGTGCTGCTTCCTTGGTGGCATGAGGTTCCCAACTGTCTGCTTGCTTCCCTTTCCTTTTATCTCTTAAGAGATAAAAGGTGGTGCAGGCCATGTCCCAGAGAAACTCCCTTTTCGTTGGATCAGTGAGGTGACCTGAGTAAGGGTGGTGTTACAATCCCACCCTAACCCTATTAACATAAAATTACTATCGCAAAATGGAGGACAACCACAGAATACTGGGAATCATGGCCTAACCAAGTTTATACACACGTTTTTTGGGGGACACAATTCAACCCATGACACTCTCCAAAAATGATTTCATCTATTCCCATGACTCCAACTAACATGCATATTCTAATGATTCCCAAATTTGTATCTCCAGCCCATGCCTCTCCTTGGAGCTCCAGTTCAAATATATTTAATATCTTTCCCAATTTTTGAAAAAATGCTCACCCTTGGAATAGAACAAATGTGAAAATGTAAATGGATCTTTTGTGTTCAGCTGGAAGTTGAGTATCATCATAGGCTTATCCTGTATTCTAACTCAATTTTTCTTCTACCATTGATTTTTCCAATATCCCATGTAGTACTCTAATATAAAAAAAACCTTAAGGTTAAATCAAAAAGATCAACCTATGTTTGTAGACACTGGTATGTATTTCATCATATACTGGTTTAGTATAAGTCTTAACACAATTAATTGCTGAAACAAACAAACAAAAAAATCCACAAGCCCTTTGCACTGTGAAAAGAACTGAAAAGAATTAAAACCAATCATAAGCCGAATTTTTTTGTTAGAATTTTCCCACAGAGCAAACTGAATTCATTGAATGGCTTTAAAAGGAAATATAAATCTGCCTTTAGTTTTGCAGAACAGAAGCAAATAAATACGTGTGAAGTGCTTTACCAAAGATCTGGCAGCCTGTAAGATGAGTCTAGCTGTTTGTGAATGGTCAAGATGAAGGTTGTAATTAATTTTTCACTGCTTTCTTTTTGGACTTTTCAGATCAGTTTTATTTCTGGCATCTCTGCTGCTGACTACTAAAGACAACTTATGCTTCATTTAGGCTTTTCTTGGTTTCTCCTCAGCTATATACCAAGTTGCTCTGGCTAAGTCTTAACTCATTTCATTTCCTACAGCAATTGGGATATTTTTGATCCATCTTTCTGCGGTCTCTTTCTTAATCGTTCTTAAAAAAAACCAAACCCACTGTCGTCGAGTTGATTTCCAACACATAGCGACCCTATTGGACAAAGTAGAACTGCCCATAGAGCTTCCAAGGAGCACCTGGCGGATTTGAACTGCCAACCTCTTGGTTAACAGCTGTAGCACTTAACTACTAAGCCACCAGGGTTTCCGAGTTATCATTCTTAGAGGGCTAAATTTTCATACTTTGAGATCTCTGCTATGTAGTAGAACATGACTAGAAGTAATGCTTTAGCATATGTCCTAGTGCATATCCTTTCACGACCGATGCTTAACTACAGTGACATGCTTCTATATTGTTTTCCATGGGTTCTTCATCCAACGTTGATTCCTCTGCTTACATCATAATTTGAATATTGTTTTTGTTGTCAGGTGCTGTTGAGTTGACTTTTGACTCATAGAGCCCTCATGTGACTTAGCAGAACTGCCCCAAAGGGTCTCCTAGGCTGTAATCTTTAAGGGACCATATTGCCAGGTCTTTCTGCCACAAAACCACTGGGTGGGTTCAAATTGCCATCATTTCAGTTACTAGCCGAGCACTTAATCATTGTGCCACGAGGCCTCCTTGGTATGAATATAGGCAGGTTTTAAAATATTTTTAAAGTGACAATGTCTTGCAAAACGTCATTTAATTTGTTATTTACATATGCCTGACCCTTCCCACAGTTTCACCCACCTTTCTCTAAGTTCAGTTTTGTCAGAATGTAGCAGTTTCCCAAAAGAAGGAATGGAGGGCAGATAAACACAACATATGCTTACTACACTGTTCCCAAGGAGCCCTGCTGGCACAATTAAGAGCTCTGCTGCTAACGGATACCCTATGAGGCAGTTCTACTCTGTCACATGGGGTCACTATGAGTTGAAATTGACTCCATGGCATCTAACAATAACATTATTCCCAGACTGCTCCTTAGAAGAAATTTGGGCATACATTTCCAGTCCAGCTGGGACGTCTAGGAAATCTGGTAGGAGAAAAAAATGTTACATTTGTCTTTAAAGATAGCCCTCCATACCTGCGGGTTCCACATCCCAAATTCAACCAACCACGAATTGAAAATATGTGGGAAAAAAAAAAAGAAAGTTCCAGAAAGCAAAACAAATTGCCTCAAGACAAGCACTACACTGAACCCCATGGTCAGGAAGTGAAGGCATACCCTGCTGTAGCCTTCCACCATTTCACATACCCTCAGTCTCTGCGGCACCCATTGTTCACCTCACATCTCAGTTGTTCGCTACTTGTGGTGTGTGCACCCTTTCTTTCAGAAAAAACTGGCTCCTAAAAACCAATTAAGTGATAAAAGTAATCCCTCACAGAAGAGAAAGGCTACCTTCCTGGGCAAGTCTTTAATTGTGATGAAACAACTATTTATGTAGAATTCTAGAATACTTAATTGTGCTTATGTGGAACCTGTACACAGACCAAAAGGCAGCCATTCGATCGGAACACGGGGATACTGCATGGTTTAAAATCAGGAAAGGTATGTCTCAGGGTTGTATCCTTTCGCCATATTTATTCAATCTGTATGCTGAGCAAATAATCTGAGAAGCTAGACTATGAAGAAGAACGGGGCATCAGGATTGGAGGGTGACTCATTAACAACCTGTGATATGCTGATGACATAACCTTGCTTACTGAAAGTGAAGAGGATTTGAACCACTTACCGATGTAGAGCAAAGACTACAGCCTTCAGTATGGATTACACCTCAACATAAAGAAAACAAAAATTCTCACAACTGGACCAGTAGGCAGCATTATGATAAATGGAGAAAATAATTGAAGTTGCCAAGGTTTTACTTTACTTGGATCTACAATCAATATCCATAGAAGCAGCAGTCAAGAAATCAAATGACACATTGCATTGGGCAAATCTGCTGCAAAAGACCTCTTTAAAGTGTTAAAAAGCAAAGATGTCACTTAGAGGACTAAGGTGTGCCTGACACAAGCCGTGATATTTTCAATCGCCTCATATGCATGTGAAAGCTGGACAATGAATAAGGAAGACTGAAGAATTGGTGCCTTTGAATTATAGTGTGAGTGAGGAATATTGAATATACCATGGACTGCCAGAAAAATGACCAAGTCTGTCTTGGAAGAAGTACAGCCAGAGTGCTCCTTAGAAGCAGGGATGGCGAGACTTTGTGTCACATACTTTGGACATGTTATCAGAAAGGACCCGTCCCGGGCGAAGGACATTATGCTTAGTAGAGGGTCAGTGAAAAAGAGGAAGACCATCAATGAAATGGATTGACACAGTGGACGCAACAATGGGCTCAAACATAGCAATGATTGTGAGGATAGTGCAGAACAGGGCAGTGTTTTGTTGTACATAGGGTCATCATGACTCAAAAAAACAAACAAGTAATCTAGAGATGATTTAAAGTATACGGGAGGGGGAGGATATGCACAGGTTATATGAAAATTAATACTATGCCATTTTATATAAGGGAATTGAACATCCTCAGATTTTGTTATCTGTGGGGGTTCTGGAACCAATACCCATTTGGATATTGAGAGATGACTCTATAAGTGGAATATTACCTTTGACAGGAAACATCCTAATCAGAGGGCCTTTTATCCTTTATTTTTATTTACTATCTGTGGCAATGCTGTTCCTCAATTTTTATCTCTGCTTTCCTTGTGTAGGGGAAGCAACAGAGGGCTGGGTCAGGTAAGTAATTAAAAAAAAAGCACACTAAGACATTCTTCCTGGTTAAAAACAATTACAGAAAGAATTCTCCTCTAGATTCCGAAGAAAGCTAAGTTGAAGAGTGCTACCTAAAAGAGCTGGTGTATGTCAGGGAAAAAATGTGAGACTCTCAATTTTTAACTGAAGAAAGTTTAATGGACTATTTATGAAGGTCTGGGCAGGGTTAAGGGAATCCAGAAGAAACTATAAAATCATTGTAATTAGATGCACTATAAATTTATGCCTCTCAATCTTAACTGATTTTGAACCTGTCACAGTAGTTAAAAGCATGCATGGACTTTGGAATCAGATTGATAAAAGATCCAATACCAGTTTTACCACTTTCTGTGGGTGTGGCCTTTGGCAATTTTTTAAACCTATCTGCATTTCAGTTTCTTCACTTGCAAAATTAAGATTATAATATCTCAGAGGATTGTTCAGGGGGGTAAAGGAGAAAACATAAGTCAAACAGCAGCACCTGACACATAGTGCACAAAGACTAACAAATGTTAAATTTAATTATTATTCCTTATTTTGTCCCTGTTAGAGAAATTACTACATTGTCCACAGAAACAGTTATTATTTAGGATCAGGTTTGGCTGTGAGTAGTCGAAAAACTCAATATATAAATAAGCTTAAATAGACATTTATTTCTCTTTCACACAAATCCAGATCTAGATGGGCCAGGTTTGGTATGGCAGTTTTGCTCCAGGAAGCCCACATATACTTTCTTTCTGTATGTTCTGCCATCTTAATGAGTGGCCATTGTTTTCATGGCCCAACTTAGTGTCCATTGCATCCTTGTTTCCTGTGCCAGAGTGAAGTGGAGATGAACTGGTAAAAGGAGCAGCAGCCTCTTAAGAAAGGTTCTTGAATGTTTACATGCTATTGGCCAGAAATACTGGTCATATGGCCTTACCAGGTTGCAAGGGAGGCTGGGAAATGTAGTTGCTATTTCTAAGGAAGAGACAATAGATATTGAAGGATAACCAACAATCCCTACCACAGCCAGCAACTGTTTCCAATTACCATCCTCAAATTCCTAAAAGTCTCTTTTTGTTCTACCACTTGTCCTACATTTCTTTTCTATTGATTTTTTTCTCCTGGCTTAGGACGACACATTTTATGTTCTGCATCCTTTTCCAGTTTTCTCTCCCATTTACCTCTTTGATATATGTAATTCATGGTATTTTCCTTTACTCTTCTGCCATTTTGCACTTGGTAAAACTGAATCCTTTGCTAAGAATGTTATTTTCTGCAGCTTTGTAAGTCCAAGACTTACTCATAAGTGAAAGCTAAGCTCAAATGTCAAGTTACTCCAGAAGAGTTCTTAGAAACCTCAGGACGGAACAGCTCTTTCTAGTGGTTCTTCTCTCATGGCCCTGTATCTCAGTCTGCCCTACATCAATTAGACTTCTCTATGCATATTTCTATACTCACCAGAATGTGAGTTTAAGGAGATTAAAAGCTATATCTTATATGGCATCAAATCGCCTTCTAGCACAGTACTTTTCACATTTTAAGTATTTGATTGTTTAATGTATCAAATGCGACTGAAAAATGTTCTTTAAATCCGTCCATGATTGTTACTATATGTAAAAAGCTGGGTGCAATAGATTTGTTTCTAAAATTTTATAAGAAATTTATAGTCGAATCATTGTAAAGTAGATTTGGGGGCTAAAAAAATTTTTTTTTGGTTAGTACAGTAAACCTGTGAAAGCCAGAACCTGAGTAAGACAGAAGAAACCTGCCAAAGAAGGAAAACTAAAACATTTTCCACTAAAATGAGCAAAAGAAAAGTGGTAAGGCTGCACCCTGTCATAGACGGAAAACTTGAGAGACCTAGAAAAACAAGGCAGTCCTGTCTAGTCAGCTCTCACAGGTTTCACTGTACATTATAAATTCTTGAATGAAGCCAACACCCTCCTCCCCCTTCAATTTAACTATTCTCCAGTTTGGATTTTCCTTACAGTGGACACCTTTGTACTTGTCTCAATAAACAATAATTTTCAAGCAGACATACAGTATACTTTTTTCAAAGTCAAATTTATTGAGGAAAAATTTACATACAATAAAAGGTGCTTTTTTTTTAGGCATAGTGGCCTATATTACCTAACTTTACTGGTGAACTTTCTAAGGCTATTACATATATGAACCTATCATCTAATTTCTAAATCTCTCTGAAGGCTTATAATATTTTTAATGATCTTTGGGAACAAATAGTAGAAATTTCTTTACTGTGAACTATTCGAAAATCTTTAGCACCAAAGGAACTATGAAGGCTATGCTTTACGTGATAAGGGAAATAGAAGCTTTAATTGTGCTTTTCAAAACTTACTTTCTTAATCATTTTTTATACTTTTTCAAAAAACTATTGCAGGAGGAAAAATCTACAACAGGGGTGATTTTTCATAGTAACTTTACTAGACTGATTCACATGGTATGACATATTTTCAAAGACTGAAAAGCCAAAAGAAACTATGAAATGACATATACTAATTACGACTGTTATAAAATCATGGAAGCATGGCAAAATATGTCATTATTATCCAGGACTGACAGTGTACTTTATACTGTACATGTAGGCAAACAGGGCTTGGATCTTAGTAACAAAATGGTTTTTAATGCAAAATGTAGAGAAATGCAAGAATTGCAAATATTTCCTCTAGACCTAATCTCTCTTACTCAAATAAATATATTCAGTTACAGTCTAGGGCCAACATGTCTAAAGTTAGTTATAATAAAAATTGATTCTCCTTTATTGGGTATTCTCTGAGGTATAAGCAGCTGCAAGTGTTCAGGCTCATATGGAAACATGAGTGGCTTTTCTTGAAAAGTTTGAGAGTTGTGTTCAAATTATAATGCAGTGCCATTTGCCTTTTTTAGTTTCAGTGTATGTTTATTTTTAAAGAAGAAAACAAAAGTCAGGTGTCATGGACTGAATTATGTCCCCCCAAAAATGTGTGTATCAACTATGATAGGCTATGATTCCCAATATTCTGTGGTTGTCCTCCAATTTGTGATTGTAATTTTATGTTAAAGAGGATTAGGGTGGGATTGTCACTTCCCTGATCCAATGTAAAGGGAGGTTCCCTGGGGTGTGGCCTGCACCACCTTTTATCTCTTAGGAGATAAAAAGGAAATGGAAGCAAGCAGAGATTTGGGGACCTCATACCACCAAGAAAGCAGCATCGGGAATAGAGCGCATCCTTTGGACCTGGGTTCCCTGCGCCTGAGGAGCTCCTCAACCAGGAGAAGACTGATGACAAGGAATCTTCCTCCAGAGCCGACAGAGAGAGAAAGCCATCCCCTGGCAGCTGACACCCTACTTTACTGTGTGGAAATAAATTTTTCTTTGCTAAAGCTATCCACTTGTGGTATTTTTGTTATAGCAGCACTAGATGACTAAGATACCAGACAAACTAAAGTTGTCCAGGCAAGCTCAAATCTTTTTGTCATCACTGATACTATAATCCATGTAAGTTTGCTAATTAAGAGCTGTTTCTATATACCTTGTATTGTTTGACTTGATTAAAATGCCACCCATTCATAGCACCACCTTTTCCTAAGCCAAAATAAAAACGAACATTAAACAAAAATTTACCTGGTAGCGTTAGAAAAAAAAAAAAGCAAGTTCTAGTCTATGTTTAGTATTAACATTTTTATTTTGCAAATCTTATTTCTCAAAATTCATATTAACCTAAAGAAGTTTAATGATACTGGTCCTGTTATTTCTTGCATATTTTTTTCACAGCAAGAATATTTATAAGAATGAAATGGTTGATACATCTATGTTGTCTAAGTATAATCTGGAGCACAGGTACAAAACTTAGTTTATGGATTAGCTCTGTACACTATGCCATCTCTGCTCTGTCTTGGAAAATAAAATATATACCTTTGGGGCCAATATCTATAGTTCCAGAATATTCTCAGCTATCTGTTTCTGTTACAGGATAAATCTGGACCAAAAAAAGACAATGTTAAGTAAAATAAGCTTCCTTTGCCTAGCCCTCCTCCCAGAGGCTCCATTTGTGGGAGTACAGACCAGAAATCCTGTTGCCTACTGGATCCTTTCCAGGGTACCAACATGTTACAGAGTTTTAGTTTCTTCATTTTTGAAGTTGGGGAGACAAAATACCTGTCCTACCATTCATAGAAGTAATAATGAGATTATATCAAAGTACTTTGTAGTTTACATAGGCTTTACTTTTCCTTTCTACTCAGAAAGGCAACAGCACTATTTCACATTCTTAAGGATGGTAGATGGGATTAAAAAAAGAAAAAACCACTGAATAACCTGTACCTCCAGCAAAGCTGGCAGAGGAAACATCCTGATAAAATCTGTAGTTACATTTTAGAACAGAATACAGACTGCCTGAAACCCCCTGAACTTCATACATTCTTCCTTTATAGTTTTTATACATCAAGTATACAGTGAAAAGTGAAAAAAAAGATGTTTCAGGAAAAAGAAGAATACTGGATCTCATCCCTGCTAGATCTAGGCTTTGAGTTTTCATAAATTCCATTTTAGTCATGTTATCAAGCATATACACAAATCACAAATGACATACAACAGGAGAAACGTGATGACTTTCTTTCCTTTTGAGAAACAACAGAAAACTCTGGCCAGAAATACAGAAAAATCTTTTTTCATAGTAGCTAATACGCCTTTTTTGGCTTTAAGACACATTTTTGTTTTGTAATCTTAATACATCCATATTTTTACTGTTTATAAAAATCAAGTCTCCCAGTAAAAACAGGGTATTCACTATACCAATGTTTAAATTCCATCACTAAAAATGTAGATATAATATACACAACAATTTCTACACTCTTAGAACATTCTATACTATAGATTTTAATCATTGGGATGAATTAATTGCTCAGAAAAGCAGCACTGCAGAAGCTGTGATACGATTTGGTAGTCAACATTCTTGTTTTCCAGTAAAAAGGAGATTTCATGAGCAAAACCATTGGGCTGTTTGAGGTTTCATCAATCAAAAGAACGTTTCTGAACAGCTTCAGAGCAAACATTTCTTAATATGTTGATTACAGATCTTCACTTCTCATAATGGCACTGCCGGACACAAACATGGTAGCTCCTGCCTCTGCCCACATGGACAGTGTCAGGACCTATCCCACCATCGACCTCTATTTCCAAACAAAACCCCGCTTCACTGAGGTTTCCCCTGCTCTGCCTCATCTCCTCCCTCCCTATCCTGTCGGCCGCCCTGACAAACACCAGCTTCTAACCATGGTTTGTCCCAAGCGCCAAATCTTTGTGTATGCGCATGCTCAGAACTTGGCGCATGGGCAGATCAAGAGAATCAGGTCCTTAAAGTCCCACAACTTTTAACTCCCTATGCAGAGTGACTTAGCATGATTCGCATCCAGATCTCCAAATTTGGACGTGGGAGGGCTCCAGGTGTAGGG
The DNA here is from genome assembly GCF_024166365.1 of Elephas maximus indicus. Taxonomy (NCBI): domain Eukaryota; kingdom Metazoa; phylum Chordata; class Mammalia; order Proboscidea; family Elephantidae; genus Elephas; species Elephas maximus. Next base: position 81,390,580 of record NC_064824.1, on the reverse strand, counting down.
TTTCAAGCACGAATCCCTCCCCCCTGCCCCTGCCCCCCACTAAAGGATATAAAAGGTCTCTGATAAAAAAAAAAAAAAAAAAAATTTTTTTTTGATGCCCTGAGGTGGGGAGTGCATGGTCTTTAGGCCACTGCGCAGTGTGTTGCTCCTTGTCTGCACAGACAATAAATTTGCCACTTTGTTTCCCTTGAAGTTGGCATTTGTCTTATTTTGATTGGCTATTAGGACAGGACAAGAACCGGAGAGGCATTTGATTATACAAAGATGGGAGCTGGGTCCTCAACTAGTGTAACTTTGACATCATGTTGTCCAAGAATTTCTGCCCTCCAAACTCAGGTTCCACTGTCATAACCAAAGCCATATCTAACTGAGTAGGCCATGGTGCCAAATACTCAACTGTAGTTCCTGGTTTGATGGCAAGGCCAACACTTCATATCATGCTCCCGAATGTCTTTAATCAAAGCTCCTGGGTTCTCAGTGGCCTCAGGATGAAAGGTATATTGATTGGACCCTGCTATAGCCACTGGCTTTACCCACTGTTCAGGCCTGGACACCATCATGTGTACGTTAAAGAAAGGGTCCTGGCCTAGCTGCTTTTGGAGGCTTTCTACCACAGGGTGACCAAAGGTGGTGCTGGTAACAAAATGCCTGTCTGTTACATCCAGGTGCAGATAATCAGCTCCAGAGTCCAGCATCTGGAGGCACTCCACCGCTAAATTGGCCAGGCTGCTGTTGAGGATGGACAGGACAATCTTGCAGCCAGACACCATGGTACTGGTTCCTCCCATTTTCTTCTTTTTTAATTATTTTTTGGTTGAGAATATGCACAGTGAAACATACACCAATTCAACAGTTTCTACATGTACAATTCAGTGACATTAATTACATTCTTTGACTTGTGTGACCATTCTCACTCTCCTTTTCTGAGTTGTTCCTCCCTCATTAACTTAAACTCACTGCCCCTTAAGGTTCCTAACTAATCTTTTCAAGATGCTGTTGTCAGTTTGATCCCATATACATAGATCTAAAAGAGCATAATGCTCAAGGCAGACATTCTTTATTAGTTAAGCTAAACCATTGTTTGATTTAAGAAGACTTCAGGGAATATTTTTGGTTTAAGGTTTAGAGATTATCTCAGGGCAATAGTTTCAGGGGTTCATCCAGCCTCCATGGCTCCAGAAAGCCTGGATTTCATGATAATCTAAAATTTTGTTCTGCATTTTGCCTCTTTTGGCCAGGATTCTTCTACACCTGTAAACCCATTGCCATTGAGTCGATTTCAACTCATAGCGACCCTACAGGACAGAGTAGAACTGCCCCATAGGGTTTCCAAGGAGCTCCTGGTAGATTTGAACTGCCTACCTTTTGGTTAGCAGCCGTAACTCTTAACTGCTACGCCACCAGGGTTTCTGGAATCTTCTATAGACTCTTTAATCAAAATGTTCAGTAATGGTAGCTGGGCACCATCCAGTCCTGGTCTCATAGCAGAGGAAGCAGTTGTTCACAGAGGCAATTATCCACACAGCCATTTCTTCCTCCTATTCCTGACCTTCCTTCTCTGTTGCTCCAGGTGAATAGAGACTAATTGTGCCTTGGATGCAGTACCATTTTCATGTTCTCTCTGTACAGTACTTTGAAAAAACTAGAAAATTAGATAACTTTGCACTGGTGGAACTCCATTATTATGTCTCTACTAAAACTGTTTGTGGTGCTATAAAAGAGCACAGTCTTTCCACAACATTTGGCACCTTTCAGTTTTATCTGGCAGCTCCAAACCCCTCACTGCAACATCCCCTTCCAAGGTCTGTTCTTGTTATCCCAGGCTACAGATCATTGCCTTTTCTCTAAATTAAAACTTTAAATATCAGGTTGAAAGAAACCAGATAATTTAAATATCCCAGCACATTAATACTTATTCAGTCTGAATACTGAGCAAATAATCTGAGAAACTGGCTATATGAAGAACGAGGCATCAGGGTTGGAGGAAGAGTCATGAACAATCTGCGATATGCAGATGACACAATATTGCTTGCTTAAAGCGCAGAAGACCTGAAGCACTTAACTGATGAAGATCAAAGACTACAGTTCTCAGTATGAATCACACCTCAACATAAAACAAAAATCCTCATAACTGGACCAATGAGCAACATCATGATAAGCTGCAAAAAGACTGAAGTTGTCAAGGGCTTCATTTTACTTGGATCTACAATCAACACCCATGGAAGCAGCAGTCAAGAAATCAAACATTGGGCATTGGATTGGACCAGTTTGCTGCAAAACATCTCTTTAAAGTGTTAAAAAGCAAAGATGTTACTTTGAGGACTAAGGTGTACCTGACCCAGCCCATGGTATTTTCAATCACCTTATATGCCTGGAAAAGCTGGACAATGAATAAGGAGGACTGAAGGAGAACTGATGCCTTTGAATTATGGTGTTGGCAAGAAATATTGAATCTACTGCCAGAAGAACAAACAAATCTGTCTTGGTAGAAGTACAGTCAGGATGTTTCTTAGAAGTGAGGATGGTGAGACTTTGTCTCCTGTACTTTGCACATGTTATTAGAAGGGACCAGTTTATGGAGAAGACATCATACTTGGTAGAGGGTCAGCAAAAAAGAGGAAGACCCTCAAGAGATGGACTGACACAGTGGCTGCAACAATGGGCTCAAACATAGCAACGATTGTGAGGGTGGTTCAAATGCAGTGTTTCCTTCTATTGTACATAGGGTCTCTGTGAATCAGAATCCACTGGAGGAACACCTAACAAGAACAACACGTTAATGACCTATAACAGTGCATTAGGTGGCATCTCTGAGACGTTTGTTTTAAAAAAAAACAAAACTCTTCAGGTACAAAAATGCAGCTCTAAGTATAGAATTCCAAGCACACTGGTAGGTACCATTATGTATTTTTGTACTTGGTGGGTACAGGGCTCTTTTTAATGCCCTTGAAAACAAGTCCTATGAGTCTCCGAACCGACTCATGGTTCCTAACAACAAAAAAAGTCCATTTAGTCTACTCACTTTCATTTGTTGGGGGTATTAAAATCAGGATTTCCATAGGTATAGTAGATACATTAGCTTTAAAAAAAAGTTTAAGAAGCTATTCATCACAATTTCCTTTTCATAAAGTGTTTTGATAAACCCAATGATAACTTATTTACTCTTTTATTGAAGTTAGCAGAATATTTTGTCATTGGCTTAAAACTAATGAAATAATGCAAAAGATTGATACATGGAAGGGCAGTAAGGCCAAAATCATCAAAGTGGCTCTACTTCTCTAGGCTTGAATCCTCATCCCAGCCAATTACATAAGTCCTTGATTTGTTCACTTTTGAAACCGTATCTGATATATTTGACCAGAGGGAATAGTAGCCTTGAAGTGTGGCTAGGAAACTAGCCAGGAAAAAAAAAGAAACAGAGAGATGGAAAAGTAGAAAGTTTCTGAAAAGCGGTCGGACTTAGGGTGGAGGCCAGGAAAAAATGGGAGCGTTCCTTCACCCACTGAATAAACATTTATTCTGTGCCACCCACGTGTTTCTCGTGGACAAATTCCAGATTCTGATTATCTCAGGAACTTGAGTTGTCCTCACTTCCGATCTCCTCCCGCATAAACTGCTTGGGGCAGGGGTGGTGTGGGGGTGAGTTAGGATGGAATGGGGAGCTTGGGAGAGGCGAAGCCGCTTCGCGGAACACAACATCTGCTGTGTTCTGCGGTGAGCGTCTGTCAAGCAGTGGGAGGAAAGGCGCCTGGAGCCACCAGCCCACTCTCAGGAGAAGCTCATCTGAGACTCCTCCCCGCCCCCCTACTTCTTCTGGTTTCTTTAGGACGATGGCGCAGAAAGACAACTTATGTTGCCACTTTAGGAACTTGAAGGCTGGGGGGTGCTGGAAGCGGCGGGACGCACAGAGAAACGTGACCCTACTCGGTCCCCACTTAGGACTCACATTTGGGGAATAGGCGCAGGCAGCGAGTCGGGTTCAGGTGGGGTCCGGGTCCAGAGTGGCTGCGACTTGGAAGCCTGTCGGGGTAGGCAAGGGCCTGCCTGGCGCAGTTCTCCGACCGTCCTCGCGGGGGCGCCGGCGCGGCCGATCAGGTGACCGAGCGCCCGTCCGGGGCTGCGGGAAGCCGCCTCGTTCTCAGCCGCCGGAGACGCCGCTGCCGCCGCCACACCTAGTGGAGGAGTCGGGGAAGGCGGCTTGGTGGGGGCTGGGACAGAAGGCGGCGGGGGTGGGGACGGAAGGGCGGCGGGCGGAAGGCAGGAGGCTGCCGGGGCGCGGGCTGCTGCGGGGGAAGGGACCCCAAGGCGTCCGCCGCGGCTCGCTCTGTCACCGGCGCGGGGTTGGGACGCTAGGGCCATGGACGCGCTTCCCTGAGGCGGAGGTCGCGGGCGGGAGAGGAGGAGGCCGAAGAGAGGTTACTGCGGAGGCCGCGGGCCAGTGACCGGGCGCCAGCAGGCCGGCGGCGGCGGCGGCACCACCACCATGTCGCGCTCCGTGCTGCAGCCCAGTCAGCAGAAGCTGGCGGAGAAGCTCACCATTCTCAACGACCGGGGGGTCGGCATGCTCACCCGCCTCTACAATATCAAGAAGGTGCGCACGGGCCGGCGAGGCCGCGGCGGGCGGAGGGCCGAGGAGGGATGGAGGGTAGGGGAGGCCTGGAGGGTGCGGGGCGGCGCCGCGGGCAGAAATCCAGCATCGCCGCGTCAGGCCCGGCCCGGAGTCGCCGGGATGTGCCGCGGCCTAACGGGGAGTTCCGGGAGCCTCTCCCGGTGGCTCGCGGGCCGACCGGAGGCAGGGAGAAGCCATTTCCCACTTCCCAGCGGCAGGATCCGGCGCCGGCCCTGGCGTGGGGTGGGGGCGCCGTTGCCCCCTTCTTCGCGCCTCCGCCCCCTGGACGGGGTCGTCAGGAACGGGAGAGAGATGGGTGGGCTAGATTTTCGGAGAATAGGAAAAGTTGGGTGTTCCAAAACAGACGAAACCCTAGAAATCTGGCGGGGATAGCAGTGAACGGGGATTACACCCCACCTCTCAATTTCTTGGTGTGTGGGAATGTGGGAAAGGAATGAATGGCTAATCAACATTAACCTACATTCTTTCTGCTCTGCCAGTTTATTTGAGATTGCTGAATAAAAACCATTTGAGAGGCTGTTGACGATTTGGGATTATTTCATTTTTTGAAGGTGGAGAGGAGGGGGAAGTGAGGGTGGAACCAATTTTCTTCTCAAATACTTCTGGGCTGTGAGTCACTAGAACAGGAATAACAACCTTCTTTCCCTACCCCCTTTACTCCTCCTCATCTGAATTTTTCCAGCCCTATCTGATAATGTTAAAACACCATTTCTTAGACTGTGGTGTCTATACCAAATAAAAATGTAAATATGTTGTGAATTCTGCAGATTTATAGCATAATCAGATAATTTGAGTAGCTAATAGACTCATTGAAAATCTTTACATGTCTTCAGCAAATTTAAGAAATGGGAGGTTGAATTGTAGTTAAGAAAAATAGATGTAATGGTAGAGCAAATATTGCATTCATTTATCTTAGGAGAAAACAACAAAAATCCTTTTCCTTTTTAAAGGTAAGGTTGGTAATTTTTAATGAATGTGGTTAAGAGAAAATTAAAGAGCAATTTTGTTTGCAGTCTAGAGCCTTTGAGTTTCCAGTGTGTATTTGGTGTCATTATCTTCATGGTTATTTTTGCTGGCTTTTTAAAGTACCACGAATATTTTATTTAATCGTAGCAGTAGAATCGCAGCTTTTGTGAGTCTTGGCTGCTGAAGAAAGATTGTGTTTTTCAAAATTCACATCATGGGGTTCAGGTATAAAATTTGAGGTAGATAGTCTACTTCTAAAGGGAAAGATGGTTTTGCTGTAGTTACGATAAATTTTGGATAAGGATTGCTATGGTCCTCCAGTTGCTCACAAGGATGCAAGGATTGACTCTGCACCCAGTGCAGTCTACCTGTGCGGTTTGTTACATTTTATGTGACTGGGGCATAGTGTCATTACAAAGAAGCCCTTTGCATTTACTAAGATGCCTTGGTTATAAATTTATGTACGTTAGGAATAATTTAATTTTAGATAGTATTACTTGTAGGTTGCATTGACTTGAATGTTTTGTGAGATTATACTTTTTAGACAACTCAGAAATTGGTTCCAATACAAACTTTGTCCAAACAACTAGCAATTCAAACTTCAGTAAAGTTACTAGACCTGTGGTATTGTGGTTAAAGGAAATGGTTATGATGGTTTCCAGAAGAGGAAGTGAGAGTAACATCAAAAGTGATTTGGTATTTGGGCAAAACACTTTTTTTTAAAGCATACATTAAACATTTTTATATTATAAATGTAAGCAAACTTACCATATTCTACCATAGTAAATTAGGTAAGGGTAAACTAAAATCTAAAGATCTGAACAGATGACGGTTCACTGTCTTTTCTCAAAAGCAGTTTTTTTTTTTTTACTTCCTGTTTTGAGAAACTTTAGGCTCTTGAAGTAGCAAGATTTAAAATAAGTTGAATGTGATCAGTATTATATCCATGTGTCAAATACCTTGAGTTTTTGAAATGTTGTATTTCAGCACTTAGCACATATTTGTAGTTCATTGGGAAATATTTTATCTACCTTGCCTTAACGTGAGTTCCCTTGGGGCAGGGACAGTGTTATTCATCCCTAAACTACTGGTATTTAGGGTCTCACTTGGTACCTGAGGCCTTTAAGGCCTTGTTGAAATGAATGAATACAAAAAATATATATACCTTGCCCACATTTCAATAATAATAATTTTGGTTTGCTCTCCTTGTGTAACTGCATATAAATGCATTAAAGAAATTTTGGATCTTTTAGCCTCTAGAGTTGCCTGTGAGGCCAGCTTATCTTCTCAGCTGGCTAGGGATTGAAACATTTGTTCCAAAATCTTGCCAAAAACAGTAATATGTGTCCACCATGTGTTCATGCTGTCTGCATTCTTATGACAGTATAAACCACATAATCTTTTCAATCTCAACCTTTATAGTCTTCAAAAAACTACCACCCTATATACATGCCATTCAGTTATCATTCTTTTATTAATGCATATGTACATTAGATTGTCTATCAGATTTGATTAATCTTCACTCCAATTGAAAGTCTACTCTGGAAATATTTTAGCGAGCATGTACAATGAAAAATGCAAACTTCAGTGACCTAAGTCTAATAACACTTTTATAAGTTACTCTAGACAATAATATTATGCTTTAATGCTCATGGAGCCCTGGTGGTACAGTTGTTAAGAGCTTGGCTGCTAACTAAAAGGTCGGCAGTTGGAATCTACCACCCACTCCTTGAAAACCCTATGGGGCATTTCTACTTTGTCACGTAAGGTTGCTATGACTCGATGGCAACAGGTCTTTTTTTTTTTTTTTAGTGTTTATTAAGGAAATATAACAAGGTTACTGAAAAAAATGTTTAAAGAAAATGTCAGTCAAAAATTTTGGGATCTTAATGTATATAAATTATGGGAACTTTAAGGAACTTGTCTAATAAGGGATATAACCCTTAAGGGGGAATATTTGGGAAAAGTCATAAAAGAAACCTTTAAACCTTAAACTGAAGCTGTGCCCTGAATGAATATTGTGTTCTTTTAAAGAATCATCTATATGTGATCAAATTGACAACAGCAACTCGAAAGATTAGATGAGAAGCTTAAGGGGCAGTGAGTTTGTATTAATGATGATGAAATAATTTGGAAAAGGATATTGAGAAAGGTCGCACACCTTGAAGAGTGTCACTGAATTGCACATGTAGAAATTGTTGAATTGGTGTAAGTTTTGTTGTGTATATCTTTACCGAAAAAAAGAAAATTAAAGAAATAGGCTAAGTACATCCAGTAGCTTAAAAATAAGGTGGCCTAGGTAAAGGTTTTCAGTGTCAAAAGTTCTCGTCTTTACTGTTAGGATCGTTAGAAATTTAATTCATATTGTTTTTGATAATTTGCCACCAATGTTAGTATAAAGTAAAATTCCAACAATAATGTTGGGTCAAGATTCAGAGGAATATACAATTTATGTTACTAGGGCTAAATTTTGTCCTAGAGGGTCGCTATGGGTCAGAATTGACTCGATGGCAATGGGTTTAAATGGGTTAGGGCTAAATAGTTTCATCCCTTCAAACCTTTTAGACCAATTACCCAATAAATAGTAATAATAGTAATACTAATACTAACGCATAATAGAATTAATACTAGTTGCCTTTATTGAGCGTTTTGGTAAGTGCTAAGCGCTTTGTATTATTTATCCCCAGGTTAACTCTGTGGTGTAAGTACCTATTTTATGGATAAAGAAGTTGAATTTTGAAGGCGTTTAATTTACACAAGGTCACAGAAGAATAAGAACCTGGATTGGCATCTTTTCTTGACCCTCAGTCCTAGCTCTTAATTATTTTTGTCAGTAGATTTGTAGACATTAGTGAAATTTTTGTGGTACAGATTTCTCCTGAAACTTGCCTGTGAAAAAATATAATCATGTTTTTGGACACACAGTAACCCTAAATAAATATGCAGTTATGTTACAGAAATAATTTTTCTCTTTGCAGTAGACTCCGTTTATATGAGATTTGTATAGATTTGTATGAAAAGACAGTTCAGATCATGTTATCAGCAGACAAGAATGATTATTAATGGAGACTTCTGTTTGGCTGTGTAATGTACTAAAATGATAGTTTGGAATAGGAATTTTAAAATTCAATTTACTCACATTTTCTTGGGGAAATATATTTTGTATTTAATTTTCATGTTAAATACATTTTTCCTTTGTGATTATTTATAAAATTTAGTTCCTAATACTTTAAAATGTACAAGTTAAAAGGACTAATCCTGTACAAGTAATAAGCGGGAAACTTTGCCTAAACTGGGGGAAGGAGTATATATAAAGCAGAAAGACAGATGTGAACTAAAAGAACCGATGAAATAACCATTTGTCTTACTTAATTTTAAGGGCACATTTAGTCTTCCTTACTTAAAGATATTTTGTGTTTAATTTTGAAATTTCAAATATACTTTTTCATTTTCTGTTTTGCTTTTAAAAGTCAAATAGTAACATTTTTACATGGAAAAACTCTGATACATGAAATAAAAGAAATGCAATTTAAAAAGCATCATCAGTAAGTTTGTTTCTGTCTCTGTCTTTGATTTTACACAATTAGTAGTAGTCTTGTTTATTCCCCCCCAATTTTTTTTAATCTACTGTTTTAAAAATCATATTTATTAGCAAATGTAGTACAATCTTCTTAATTTTGATCCTATTAGGAATTGTAATACTGTAATTAAAATTTGGTAGGTTGTTTATCCTGACAGTGATGAGAAGAATCTTGTGGTTAATTGTCTCTTGAAATAGTATTGTACTGAAGTGTTTTATTTAAATAACTTAACAAACTTCATAAACTCTTGAATCATTAGTTTTTAAGTGGGATTGTACATACGCCAATTTCAAAAGAATCTCACTTTAAGTAAAAGAATATGTTCTGGAAAATACTTTCTTATTGCTTAGTTGATTATTTTAGATACTTGACAGCAATAAAACTATGTATTTTATGAGTCATATGACCTTTCAGGTAGTCCCAAATAATTTTAAAAAAGCAAAAACGAAAACCATTGCCAATGAGTCAATTCTGACCCATGGTGACCCTGTAGGACAGAATAGAACTGGGTTTCCAAGGCTGTAAACCTTTGCAGAAGCTGACTGCCACATCTTTCTTCTGAGGAGCGGCTAGTGGGTTCCAACAGCTGACCTTTTGGTTAGCAGCTGAACACTTAACCACTGTGCCACCAGGGCTCTAGTCCCAAATACAGAGGATTTCTTTTTCATTCATTTGTTTACTATCCATTTATTGGAGAAACAGAGGTAAATTAAGATACAGTTTCTAGTGCTAAGAAATTCACAGTTAAGTGGAGGGGAGAGATGTAGTGTGTAAGTGGGATTGTGGAAGTCTTGAGAAGGAAGTTAAAGATTGAGTCTGGGGGAGATGAGAAGAGCTAATTACATTTGTGCTTCGTTTTAATGTAGGAATAGGCTCTTCAGCCAGGTAGTGATAAGGAGTTGCTAGGCATTATTCAGATTCTGGAATTTTTACTTAGTAAAATATGTAAAGATACAAAAGATACACCCTAATTAAACCCTTCTTGCGGGCATACAGTCTTTAAACTTTCCTGTCATTTTACTTTTCCTTCAGTATATTCTATGGGTTGAGAGCTAGATTGTAGATAAAGCTCTGACACTATTTGCTTTGGACAAGTTATTTCACTTTTCTGGGCTGTAGTTTATTTGTAAAATGCGGAGCTTAGGGGCTCTTAGCTAGGGATACACAATAGAATCATCATAGGAGAAAAAGCTCCTGAAGTGGTTCTGATGTAAAGGACTTGAAATAAGTAGAATATAAGTTATTAATACCTTGTATTTATTTCTCTGATAATCATCCACTGTACTGATTTAGTTTTATTCTTTGGGTTATAACTAAATTTCTGGAAGGCTGTAGAGCTCTCTACTAGTTCTTAGCTCCTGTTGAGTTCCAACCTGTATTTTTTGGTTTTTAAGCCGTGCCGGTCTTACTGATTCTAATTCTTGCAATCTTAAAGATACTCCAGTTCTCCCATATTGTGGGAGGCACCCTCATAAGGTTGAGATTTAAATCAATTAAGTCATATAAAATGCTAGCACAGTTTTTGACACAAGGGCAAGAAGTGAATAAATGTTGACTCCTGTTACTGATTCTGTTTCTGGGGCATGGAACATAGTGCACACTTAACAGATGTTCATTTTTCCTCCATTAAATCAAACTCAAGACCCACTTTTAGGAAACGTTTGTTATATTATCTTTCCTTAAGTATTTGGCAAGTGAATATGGTTTATTGCTGAGCTTGACTAGAACTTAAAAAACAAAATTGATCAAATAGATCAGGTTTTTATTCCTTATAGTAATTGCTAATTCATGAACGTTTTGTGAGCAGCTGAGGCATTCAAAGAATGGAGCATGTTTTTATGTATTACTTTTAGAGCAAGTATTTTTTGCTAGGCCTTTTTTAATGCTTTGGAATTTTACAGTCAGATAGGATTTTGTATTTAGGTTCTGCCAGTTAGGTATAAAATCTTGAGCAAATCACTTAATCTCTCAGTCTATCTATATTTGATTTTTTTATCTTCATGGTAAATATAAGAAACATATAACATTAACCATGTAAAGTTAAGTTGTGGAATCTATATTTTGACAGCGTGAGAGTGAGGAAAGGACCAGGGAAGGGTTTGGTCATATAAAGCCTGGTCTTGATTTTTTTAAGTCAAAGGCACTTATTATGTGGCCTAAATAAAATACTAAGTGGTTTTCTGAAACATCTTTGTTTTTTTGGTAATAACATAAGATTTTTGTTTTGTGACATAGTGAATTTGGAGATATTGAATTGGCAATTCATGTTGACCCAGAATTGGTTATACGGTTAATCTTCAATTAGGAACTCAACATAGATGTCTGTGAAAGTTGAAAAGTTTTATTTTTTAAAAAAAGAGAAGATGAGTATTTAGGACTTATTTATTAAGTTCTTAAGTGCCAGGCACTGAGATAAGCAATTTTTATGTGTTGTATCTTTTGAAAATCTTATCAGTCTACCTTGCAAAGTAGATAATAGTACTATTTTCCATTTATACACTAGGGAACTCAGGCTCAGAAGTTAAGTAGCTTGCCTAAGGTCACATAGGCTTCTACCTACTTGACTCAATGGAGTTCTTAATTATTGTATTTAAATATTTTCTTTAACACTACTGTAATTTTATCTGCTACATTAAATAGTGCCAGCCTTTGTTGAATTTAAAGATTATAGTTAGAATATTCATGGAGAATAAAATTCCAACCTTAAGAGTTAGAAATTTAGTTAGAAATATAAATATTTAACTTTATATCTGGAATTTTATAGTGTTTTATGCATTGTGAAAAACTACTGAGTCAAGAAAAAGTAAAAAAGTATTAAAGTATTTGGAGGATGTTTTATTATTTTTTAAATAATATTTTATTGTGTTTTAGATAAGTTTACATACCAAATTCGATTCCCCTTTAGCAATTTTTATACAAATTGTTCTGTGCCATTGGTTACAGTTTTTATAATGTGTCAGCAGTCCGATTATTTCCATTCTTTTTATTCTGTTTCCATTGGTTTAGCTTTCCTTCCCCTCCTTGCCTTTTCATCTTTGCTTTCGGGTAAAAGTTGACCGTTTGGTCTCATATAGTTAGTTGTTTAAGGGAACACATTACTCACAGGTGATACTGTTTATTTTATAAGCTGATCTATTATGTGGCTGAAAGGTGACCTGCAGAAATATTGTTCAAAGTCTTAGGGCAATAGTCTCGGGGGTTCCTATAGTGTTTATTGGTCCAGTAGGTCTGGTGTTTTTTTTTTTTTTTAGGAATTTGAGCTTTGTTCTACATTTTTCTCCCCATTCTATCCAGAACTTTCTATTGTGTCCCTGGTCAGAATAGTCGGTAGTAGTAGCTGGGCACCATCTGGTTCTTCTGGTCTCAGGTTAGAAGAGGCTGTGGTTCGTGTGGGCTGTTAGTCCAATGGACTAGTTTTTGTCTTTGAGCTTTTGATTTCCTTCATTCTGTTTTGCTCCATATGAGTAAAGATCAATAGATGTATGTTAGATGGCTGCTTGCAAGCTTTTAAGACCCCAGATGCTACTCACTGAACTAGGATGTAGAACATTATCTTTGTGAACACTTAGGCCAGTTGACTAAATTGTAAATTGGGATAATACAGTTATGTCATAACTATGGTCTCGAGCTGTTTGATTCAGTAAACCAATCCCATGAGTTGTTTGGATATGTCTAGGAAGCCTCCATAACTGTGTGTGTCCATTTGTGTGTGTTGCATATACATCCACATATATAAAAAACCACATAGGGGTTTGTTATATATGTGGATGTATATGCAATACACACAGTATGTATATACATATGCCTACAGATACACCTATATATGTATTTACTCGCATATGCCTTCCTATATACATACATGCGTCTGTATCTACCTATGTAACTGCACACGTATTTTTTGGTTGTTTTTAACTCTTGTTGCAAATTTGTGTGTTATAACATTTACCGAAATTGTCCTTTTTTCTTGTGTACTTCTTAGTGTATTTATCTTGGTCAAGTTGTACTGACTTAAACCTTATTTGGATTGCCTTTCTCATCACCAAAAGTAGCAAGTGTCTATTATCCAGAAAGTGATTCCCTCTTCCTCTCCCTCTCATCTCTGGTAACCATCAAAGAACTTTGCTTTAAAAAAAAAAAAAAACTTTGCTTTCTGTGTGTATATCTGTTTTTGACATTTTATAATAGTGGGACCATACAATATTTTGTCTTTTTGTGATTGACTTTGGTCCACTCAGCATGATGACTTCCAGATTCATCCATGTTACATCATGTTTCTCCGACTCCTCATTATTCCTTGTAGTTGCATAGTATTCCACTGTATGTTGTTCTTAGGTGCTGTCATGTTGGTTCTGACACACCACGACCCTGTGTACCACAGAGCAAAACAGTGCCTGGTCCAGAGCCATCCTGACAATCCTTTCTATGTTTCAGCCATTGTTGTAGCCACTGTGTCAGTCCATCTCGTCAAGGGTCTTCCTCTTTTTTGCTGACCCAGTACCTTACCAAGCCTGATGTCCTTCTCCAGGGACTAGTCCCTCCTGATAACATGTCCAAAGTGAGACAAAGTCTCGCTGTCCTCGCTTCCAAGGAGCACTCTGGCTGTACTTCTTCTAAGACAGGCTTGTTCATTCTTCTGGTAGTCCCTTGTATATTGAATGTTCTTTGCCAACACCATAATTCAAAGGCATCAATTCTTCTTTGGTCTTCCTTATTCATTGTCCAGCTTTTGCATGCGTATGAGGCTATTGAAAATATCATGGGTTGGGTCAGGCACCCTTTAGTCCTCAAAGTAACATCTTGGCTTTTTGATACTTTAAAGAGGTCTTTTGCAGCAGGTTTGCTCAATGCAATGTGTCATTTGATTTCTTTCTTTTTTTATTGTACTTTAGGGGAAAGTTTACAAAGCAAATTAGTTTCTCAGTACACATACTGTCTTATGGCACTGTATTGTTGCCATCCCCATGATGTGTCAACACTCTCCTGTTCTTGACCTTGGGTTCCCTATTTCTGTTCATCCAGCTCTGTTGTCTGCTCCTGCTTTCTCATCCTTGTCCCTAGGCTGGTGTGCCCATTGAGTCTCATATACATGGTTGAACTACATGTGTTATTGTTTGTTTTATAGGCCTGTTTAATCTTTAGCTGAAGGGTGAACCTCAGGAGTGACTTTAGTACTGAGTTAAAAGGGTGCTGGGGTTCTCAAGTCTCTGTCAGACCAGAAACCCTGCTCTTTTTGTGTGTGTGTGAGTTAGCCCTTTCTGGGACCCTCTATTGTGATCCCTGTAAGAACAGATGGTGGTGGTAGCCGGGCGTCATGTGTTGTTCTGGGCTCGGTCTGGTGGAGGCTGTGGTAGTTATGGTCCATTAGTCCATTATTTGATTTCTTGACTGCTGCTTCTGTGGGCATTGATTGTGAATCCAGGTAAAATGAAATCCTTGACAACGTCATTATTTTCTTCACTTACCATGTTGTTGTTTATTGGTCCACTTGTGAGGATTTTTGTTTTATGTTGAGATGTAATCCATATTGAAGGCCATGGTCTTTGATCTTCATCAGTAAGTGCTTCAAGTCCTCTTTACTTACAGCAAGGAAGGTTGTGTTATCTGCATATTGTAAGTTGCTAATTAGTCTTCCATCAATCCTGATGTCACGTACTTCTTCATACAGTCCAATTTCTTGGATTATTTGCTCAGCATACAGATTGAATAACTATGGTGAAGGTATGCAGCCCTGACACACACCTGTCCCGATTTTAAACCATGCAGTGTCTCCTCGTTCTGTTCGAATAACTGCCTCTCGGTCTGCGTACAGGTTCTGCATGAGCATAATTAACTGTTCCGGAATTTTCATTCTTCACAACGTTGTCCTTAATTTGTTATGATCCACACAGTCGAATGTCTTTGCATAGTTAATAAAACACAGGTAGACATCTTTCTGGTATTCTCTGCTTTTGGCCATGATCCGTGTGACACCGATAGTGATTTCTCTCGTTCCACATCCTCTTCTGAATCTGCCTTGAATTTCTGGTGGTTCCCTGTTGATGTACTACTGCAGCTGCTTTTGAATGATCTTGAGCGAATTTTACCTGTATGTAATATTAATGATATTGTTCGATAATTTCCACATTCCATTGGATCGTCTTTCTTCGGAATGAGTACAAATATGCATCTCTTTCAGTTGGTTGGCCAGGTAGCTGTCTTCCAAATTTGTTGGCATAGATGAGTGAGCACCTCCAGCTGCATCTGTTTGTTGAAACATCTCCACTGGTATTCCGTCAATTCCTGGAGCCTTGTTTTTGGCAATGCCTTCAGTGCAGCTTGGACCTCTTCCTTAAGTACCATTGGTTCTTGATCATATGCTGTTCCTGAAATGGTTGAACACTGACCAATTCTTTTTGGTGCAGTGACTCTGTATTCCTTCCATCTTCTTTTCATGCTTCCTTCCTCGTTCATTATTTCGCCCCCACTGTATTTATGTACCACAATTTGTTTATCCATTCATCCCTTGATGGGCACCTAGGCTGTTTCCATCTTTTTGCTGTTGTGAATAATACCGTAATGAATGTAGGTGTGCATATGTCTATTTGTGTCACAGCTCTTATATCTCCAGGATATATTCCTAGGAGGAGGATTGCTGGGTAGTAAAGTATTTCTGTTTCTAGCTTTTTGAGGACATGTCATACTATTTTCTGTAGTGTTTGTACCATTTTACAGTCCCACCACCAATGTATAAGAGTTCTAGTTCCCCCAGCAATCTCGCCAGCCTTTGTTGTTTATTTGATCATTGCCATTTTTGTAGGAGTGAGAGTTCTGACAATTTTTGATGTTGTTTTTTAGTTCTGTGATTCAAATGTAGTTTCCTTTCTATCTGGTGAAATCTTTTAGCCAATTTTGTGAAATTTTTGTTTTTTGGCAGGGCTACAAAATTTAGGTGTTTAAAAGTAGTTTTGTCTGTTATTCACCTTTTATCTCTTTTTCTTGGAGGGGGTTAAGAAGTGCTCAGAAGTTTTATTTGATTGAATTGGTAATTTGTTAAAACTTTTGATTCTGTCTTTATGGTAATCTTTTCTAAAATGTATTAGTTTAAAATGTATTGATGACTAAATGTAGTAAGATATATGATTTTCTTAAATTTGGTACTCAAGGGGTAATAATTTTAAGAGTGCAAGATTAATTTTGTGTGTTATTGTAGCTGTTGATAGTATGAGATATGGTTCAAAGTGTATCAACTGTAGGATATGTTCTGAAAATACAGGTATGGTTTCTTTATCTCTGAAGTGAAATTTTTTGACTTGAGAGTGAGGAAGGTCAATCTTTATGAACTTCTAGTTAGTTGGAGATTTTCTGTACTGCTTTAGTGTAGTAGGGACCTTCTTAACTAAATATTAAGTATGGCTCTTTGTCAGGACATGCTTCACTTAGATGTTAGTTTTTAGTCAAGTTATAGTTTATTTTTTCATGTACTTTTTGGTCTAAAGTATTTTCCACACCAGTGTCTCTCTTGGTATTAAGTGAATAAATCAAATAAGTCGATTCCAGGAAAAATAAAATGGGGCACAGTGTTGCTGTATAGTATATGTTAATGTTAATTTTTATTCAATATCTCTTTTTTTTAATTGTGCTTTAAGTGAAAGTTTACAAATCAAGTCAGTCTCTCATACAAAAATTTATATACACCTTGCTATGTACTCCTAGTTGCTCTCCCCTAATGAGACATTACACTCCTCCTCTCCACTCTGTGCTCTCCGAGTCCATTCAGCCAGCTCCTGTCCCCCTTTGCCTTCTCATCTTACCTCCAGAGAGGATCTGCCCCCATAGTCTTGTGTCTACTTGAGCCAAGAAGCTCACTCCTCACCGGTATGATTTTCTGTCTTATAGTCCAGTCTAATCCCTGTCTGAAGAGTTGGCTTTGTGAATGGTTCCAGTCTTGGGCTAACAGAAGGTTCTGGGATCCTTCTAGTCTCAGTTGGACCATTAAGTCTGGTCTTTTTATGAGAATTTGAGGTCTGCATCCCACTGTTCTCCTGCTCCATCAGGGGTTCTCTGTTGTGTTCCCTGTAGGGCAGTAATCAGTTATAGCCAGGCACCATCTAGTTCTTCTGGTCTCAGGCTGATGTAGTCTCTGATTTATGTGGCCTTTTCTGTCTCCTGGGCTCATAATTACCTTGTGTCTTTGATGTTCTTACATTCTCCTTTGCTCCAGGTGGGTTGAGACCAGTTGATGCTTCTTAGATGGCTGATTGCTAGCATTTAGGACCCCAGAAGCCACTCTCCAAAGTGGGATGCAGAATGTTTTCTTAATACACTTTGTTATGCCAATTGACCTATATGTCCCCTGAAACCATGGTTCCCCAGACCCCATCCCTGCTACTCTGGCCTTCGAAGCGTTCTGTTGTATTCAGGAAACTTCTTTGCTTTTGGTTTAGTTCAGTTGTGCTGACCTGTCCTGTACTGTGTGTTGTCTTTCCCTTCATCTAAAATTGTTCTTGTCTACTATCTAATTAGTGAATACTCCTCTCCTTCCCTCCCTCCCCACCCTTGTAACCATCAAAGAATATTTTCTTCTGTGTTTAAACTATTTCTTAAGTTCTTATAATGGTGGTCTCATACAATATTTGTCCTTTTGCAACTGGCTAATTTCACTCAGCGTAATGCCTTCCAGATTCCTTTATGTTGTGAGGTGTTTCATGGATTCATTGTTGTTCTTTATCGTTGTATAATATTCCATTGTGTGAATATACCATAATTTATCCATTCATCCGTTGATGGACACCTTGGTTGCTTCTGTCTTTTTTGCTATTGTAAACAGTGCTGTGGTGAACATAGGAGTGCATATATCTGTTCATGTGAAGGCTCTTATTTCTCTAGGGTATATTCCAAGGAGTGGGATCGCTGGATCTTATGGTAGTTCTATTTCTAGCTTTTTAAAAAATTTTTATTGTGCTTTAAGTGAAAGTTTACAAATCAGGTTAACCTCTCATATAAAAATTTATCTACACCTTGCTATATACTCCTAGGAAACCCTGGTAACATAGTGGTTAAGAGCTACAGCTGCTAACCAAAAGGTCAGCAGTTCGAATCTGCCAGGCGCTCCTCGGAAACCATATGGGGCAGTTCTACTCTGTCCTATAGGGTCTCTATGAGTTGGAAATGACTCGATGGCACCGGGTTTGGTTTTTTTGCATATACGCCTAGTTGCTCTCCCCCTAATGAGACAGCACCCTCCTTTGCTCCACTCTCTGTTTTTGTGTCCATTCAGCCAGCTTCTGACCTCCTCTGTCCTCTCCTCTCCCTTCCAGACAGGAGCTGCCCACATAGTCTCCTGTGTCTACTTGATCCAACAAGCTCACTCTTCAGCAGTGTCATTTTCCATCTCATAGTCCAGACCAATCCCTGTCTGAAGAGTTGGCTTTCAGAATGGTTCCTGTCTTGGGCTAACAGAAGGTCTGGGGACCATGACCTCTAGTCTCGGTCAGACCATTAAGTCTGGTCTTTTTAAGAGAATTTGAGGTCTGCATCCCACTGCTCTCCTGCTGCCTCAGGGGTTCTCTGTTGTGTTCCCTGTCAGGGTAGTCATAGGTTGTAGCCAGGCACCATCTAGCTCTTCTGGTCTCAGGCTGATGTACTCTCTGGTTTATGTGGCCCTTTCTGTCTCTGGGCTCTTAATTACCTTCTGTTTTTGGTGTTCTTCATTCTCCTTTGCTCCAGGTGGGTTGAGACCAATTGATGCATCTTAGATGGCCGCTTGCTAGCGTTTAAGACCCCAGACGCCGCTGAACGTTAAATTTTTTATTGGCATTTTTTGAATGCTTATGATATGCCAAGTGCCCTATAAATTCTACGCCCACCCACACATTGTTACGTAATTTGCACAACTGCTTTTTAGGGTAAGTTGTAATTATTATCTCTTTTTTAATAGACGAGGACCTGAGGCACAGAGAAATAAAATTACTTGCTCAAGGTTATACAGCTAGGAAGCGATAGAGCCAGGATTTGAATATGGACAGCCTGTCTTAGAACTCACATTTTTAACTCTTAAGCTAAATTTTTTCTAAGAGTACAACATATATAGTACCTTTAGGCTTAGAGTGAATGAAGGAAATATGCAACTGGGAGAGGGAATTGAGTTGTATATGGAAGTTAACACTATGTTACTAGTTCTCTATACTGTGACAGAGACTATTACCATTATGATTGCTACCCATGTGAGATTTTTACTTGGGTAATTATATTTCATAATTATTATAGCTATGACTAACAACAGCCAACATTTTTAGGGCACTTACGTGCTAGCCATTTTGTTAAATGCTTTGTATGGATTATCTCTGTCTTCTAATCCTTATAATGACTCTATGAGGTAAGTACTAATTTCCCGATTTTATAAATGAAGAAAGTGAGGCTTGCAGGTATTACATAATATATTCAAAGTTCCATGGCTAGTAAGTGGTGAAGATGGAAACCTAGACAGTCTTACTCAAGACTCTTAGCTTTTATGGCATGTTGCCTCCCAATGTAATATGTGTAGATAATGCCCACTGGACAGTGTGGAAAAAGGTAAACTAATTCCAAGGGAAAATTACACAACCAGGAATGAAGCTCTTTTCTTCTTCTCGCCAGTGTAAAGAAGAAAGAGCTGTACATTTTTGTATGATTTTCTTAGTTACTTGATTAAATTTTTATATAGTAAAATTTGTAATGTTGGGAAATGGGTATGTGTAGTCTATCATATTTTCATTATTTGATAGTCACTGATATGGTTTGAATTGATAGCTGAATTTTGAAATAATTAGAAATATGAAAGATAATACATATTAAAAAACAGAACATAATTCCTAATCACGTTAGGATTCTGCTCTAACTCAGGCATGTTTTTGAAACTAAAGTTTCATTATAACATTGATGTAAAGAGATGCTAATCTGTAGCTATTTCTGTTTGGGTAAATTCTTAGGTGGTTCCTAGTTGTTTTTAGTTATAGTATAATACTTTTTGGGAGAAAGATAGACTGGATATAGAATTAATTTATGAGAAATAATATGTTAAAGAAATGATAATCTGCTCAGCAAAAATCATATCTCTTAATATTTATGATATTAAATGGAGTTTACGTAGTAGTTTCATGTCAATTTAAAGATTATGTTCTCAATTTCTTCAAATTAATTGTTTTGATTTAATCATGTTTGAGAAATTAAAAAATTCTTACAGCATTCCTGTTTCCATTTGGAAAATACAGGAATGTTTGCATTTACTTTTATACTTTGGCTTTGGAAAGAGGTTAGGTGGTATTTGAAAAATAGCTTCAATTTGAGCTGAAGTGTAAAAGTCATCCAATAACATTTTATTTTTATTCTTGGCTACCGTATCTTTTTAAGGTATGTAAAATTTCACTGATGGTTTTGCTCCTGTTTTTATAGTTGCATGTAGTCTTTATTTTTCCTTTTTTTCTAGTATTACTTTAAGTTGGTTTAGAAAGAGCACCAAGAAACTGACATGGTTGTACACTCACACGGTAGTATTTAAATATATATGAATAGTTTAAACTCTATGAATCTGTTGTATACTAAAACTCGCTACTGACAATACCTTTAAAATTGTAGCACCATATAGTTCTAATCTTGTTTTTGTTATTCATAGTCTGCAGTGCATAAATTCTCTGCTGAAACGCATGTCATAGTTTGACAATCATTGTTTACACGTAATTTTCTCTCTTTTTATTACAATGCTTCCCCAGCAAGGACAAGTTTGGAAGGTTTGCAAAGCTTTTCACCTTCCCTCTGCCCGCTTGCCCGCTTTCAGATCAGTTTCATGTTTCATAACTTTCTCTCTGCAATCCACAACATAGCCATAGAAATCAATGAAGAAACATTAAATTGCAATGTTGTGTTTCCTCACACATGGCAGACAGATATAACGTTTCAAAGGACATACCCTTTTTCAAATGCAAGGAAAAGTTAAGTAGGAATGTTATAATTTTAGTAACTCCCCAAGAAATAGCATCTCATTAGCAAGCAATTAATTAAATGTCACATTCTGAAACAGTGAACAGTATTTAAGATTATATTCTTTATTGCTGATAGTTTGGATAAAAAGTCCTTTCTAATAATATGCCTTACATTTGTATAGTGTTTTACATTTTACTACAGAGAATGCTATACTGCTGATGTGGCCAGATGTAAACATTTCCATTTGTTCTGTGCTTATGAGATTTAGAACAGATGTAAATTCATTGCTTGAAGTGCTGCTGGTATGAAGGAAAACAGTATTGTAATTTAGATGTTCAGAGGAACAGGCAACACACTTAAGCATTACAAAGACAGTTTTAGCAGCTTCCAGTTCTTTTGAGCTAGGGCTCTTGTATTAAAATGTTTAAAGTCAATGAGGAAAAAACATTTTGGAGAAAAACATTTAAACTTAAGTTTTTATTTTACAACACTTAGAAAGAAACATGTCCAGTCCTCTACTGAATATTTAATTTTGTAATATTCTATTATCTTCAGATGAATACAATCCTACCTCAAACCAAGAATTATTTTCTTTCTTTCTTTTTTTTTTTTTAGGTTTGAGCTTTTCCCCTCACTGCTGTTCTGCGCTAACTGCTTTGAAACTTTCCATGCATTTTTTTCAGTAGAAGAACATCTCTGTACTGTCTCCCATTGCATATTTCAGCTGTGACAATCCCTGCACTTTGCCTATTCATTTTATCACCTGCTCACCAAAAACAATAAATATGTCTAATTTCTGATTGCAGATTTGCTGTTATTACTTGGTATTAGAAGAAGGGTGCATTTCACTTTTTTTATTTCTTTTTTTATAGGCATGCGGAGACCCCAAGGCAAAACCATCCTATCTTATTGACAAAAACCTGGAATCTGCTGTGAAATTCATAGTTAGAAAATTCCCTGCTGTAGAAACCCGCAACAACAATGTAAGTAATCTAAATGGCATTTTTGTGTTACTTGATTTTAGCAACTTCTAGGAAAAAGAATGGTTACTACAAAGTTTGTAGTAGCTCTTATTTATCTAATTCTCTATGTTTTGATATACAACTTACATGCATGGATTAATAGCTTTTAAAGAAACAACATTCTTACCTGTGTTACTAGAGAAGATGACTCCTAACTGCATTGCCGTTTTATTATAGAAAACATAAGATGGTAATTTTTTATGTACTATTATCTTCCAAGTTGCAACAGGGAGTAAAGATATAAAGAGGATATATGTAGATATGGAAATATGTTAGTACTTATTAGCACATTTTACACAGACATATAAATGTTTACATGCATACTTAGGGAAATTTTATTCGTACAGTCGTAAATTTTAAAGTTACATAAACACCTTCATAGGACTTTTATTGTTTTTAGTAATTAGCTTTAATTGGTTTTAAAATGTATTTGTTTCTTTAGTATTTTAATAATGGAAAAAAATTTTAAAATTAAATAATAAAACAAGGGAATAGTGTTAGAATCCTTATTATCCACATATTATTTTCTCATGTGAAGTGTGTTTTCTTAGTATTTTGAAGTATAGTCATATTTAGAGTCTTGTGGTGTTTACGTTTGTTTTGGTAGTTCCTTATTATAACTTACGTGAATAACTAATGGAGAAAATTAGAGTTATTTTTCATTTACTAAAGCATTTTCGTTTAAATTTTGTTGACTTGGAATCTTTCTGCCTATCTTCTTTTTTTACTTTGATCTTTTTTTTTCTTTGATATTCTCATGTCGCAATCCTTGCTGTCTCTCTTGCTTTATTTACCACTTTAGTCTAAGAATAAAGATCTAAGGATCTAAGTCATCTCATATCTAATCTCCCTATTTTTGAGAAGCTTCTTTTAAAAAATAGGTTGTCACCTTTTTGTTTCCTCAAATCACATATGTTCACTAATGGTTTATATTTAGCCTGTGAATACTGCTTATACTTAAAAACATTTTAATGTAGAGGGAAAATATCAGTCAGAATTAATGAAAAATAAGTCTGGTGAAGTACTTTTTAAATAATTTTTTTAAAAGTCTATCTTTTTTTGGAAGTGTGGGTTAGTAGAGGTCTTTGTTTTATAGAAGATTATGTTTTGTAATTGGTGTATTAAGGCATTAGTATTAGTTCCTGATTACACATGTGAGATTCAGAAGCACACAGTTCCTAAGAATGCTTTTATATGGAGAACTCTTTTTATTTTTTTAGTTATTGCCATGCATTAACTAACTCATATCTGAGAGATTATGTACTCTAAATGACAGAGATTCTATTATAAAAATGTATCTTATTTAATTTCATATACACTTCTCTTTCTATGGCTCATAAAACCTCTGTGATATGAGCTCTTTAGAGAACCTTTTACTTGAGTTTAATTTATGTGTATGTAAATTTACCTGTGAAAATGAGTGTAATCCCCAAGTATGAGATCTTTTTAGAAAATTATCAAGACCTGATTATATATTCACTGCTTTATAGCAGTAAAGTTTTTTGTTTAAGAGCCAATGGAATGTATGCTGTTGTTATTTTAAGAGTTTTACTTCCCTTCTTTTCAATTTCAGCAGTACAAAATTGACTTTTTTTAATAGCAACTTTATTGAGATATAATTAATATACCATACAATTCACGCATTTAAAGTATATAATTCAGTGTTCTTAGTATATTAACAGTTGTGCAACCAATACCATAATCAATTTTAGAACATTTTCATCACTACAAAAATAAACCCTGTACCCATTAGCAGTCACTCCCCATTTTTTCCCAGACCTCCAGCCCTAAGTAAGCAATAGTCTATTTTCTATTTCCATAGATTGCCTATTCTGGAGATTTCATATAAATGGATCTATGTAATATGTGGTCTTTTGTGACTGGCTTCTTTCACTTAGCGTAATATTTTTAAGGTTCACTCAAGTTGTAGCATGTATCACTACTTCATTTCTTTTTATTGCCAAAAAGATTCCGTTATGGATATACCTAGAGTTCTTGGGTGGCAGAAATGGTTAAGTGCTTGGCTGATAACTGAAAGGTTGGTGGTCTGAATCCACCCAGAGGTACTTTGGAAGAAAGGCCTGGTGATCCATTTTTGAGAGATCACAGCCATTGAAAACTCTGGAGCTCAATTCTACTCTGAAACACATTAGGTTGCCATAAGTTGGAAAACATAACTGTTTTGGGACTTTTTGTTTTTTCTTTATGGATATACCACATTTTATTCATCCATTCATCAGCTGATGGATATTTGGATTGTTTCTATGATTTTGGCATTATGAATAAAGCTGCTATGAAAATTTGCATACAGGTTTTTGTGCGGACATGTATATTCGTTTGTTGTGGGTATATTCCTAGTAGTAGAATTGCTGAGTCATGGTAATTCTATGTTATAAAATTTATTTTACAGTGTTGTTCAGTGTTATGACTGCTGTAGAATTTACTCAGATCGTTTTGTTTCTAAAAGCTGAATTTTGTCGCATAGCCTTTACAACTGTTCTGCGTAATGCTATTCTGTTTTGTTTTTTTTAACTTGCCAACGTACTGTGTACTGGTTATTGGTGAAGACTTGTGATCTCAGTTTTGATCTGGGCCTACTAAAATCTTGGTGAGAGATTCCTAGCCGGCTTGGGATAGGAAACGAGAAGTGAGTTGAATTTTTTATAATTTTTTAACTCCATAACCAACACACCAACAAACCTGTTGTGGTGAAGTCCATTCTGACTCAGCGACCCTATGGGACAGAGTAGAACTGCCCCATAGGGTTTCCTAGGAGTGGCTGGTGGATTCAAAGTACAAATCTTTTGGTTAGCAACTGAGCTCTTAACTACTGTGACACCAGGGCTCCTTTCACCCCATAGACGTACTTAATGGAGGTTTAGGACTGGGCATGACAGTGGCATCTGGTCTTTGGGTCATTGTATAAATACATACCACAGAGTGTGCTTACTTTATTTCAGGGAGAATTACTAGTTACAACTAATTTCCATTTTAATTCATACCTTACAAGCACTGCTTTTTTCCCCATTTCAGAAAAGGCACTCATAAAAGGAAAAGAGATACTGTTTCTGGTGAAAATTCAGCAAAACATTTTTTTGAAGTTTCTAAAATAGATCCTTGTAAAAAGCCTGATCTTATTTTACAACCAAAAAATGTCCCTTTTAAGAAACTGGAATAAAATAAAACCAAGTAAACAGCTTCTTGATTGTTTCTTTAGTAACTGCCTTTAGCCCCTAACTGTTTAATCCCATTCGAGGCCTTTAGCGCTTAGATAACCAATATACAGCAGGATTGGTGCGGAATGTGGGTTTGACAGTATGATATTGGACACTAGTGGGTTCATTTTTACTGTTTTGCACAGGCCCCTTTGTGACCAATTAGAAACTTTTGTACCCCAGTTCCACAGTTAGGGAAACTCTGGGATCAAAGAGAGTTTTTTTCTAGACCATGATGCTGAGCTCAATGTCCCATATGCTTCAAAGCAGACTGATTTAAATAAAATCATACTAGTTTTGTAGTTACAGCAACCATGTATTGAGTGTCTAATATATACCAGGTTATGTGTTTCAATAGAATTTCTCATTTAATTTTTGGTTAAGCAAAGCATTTCTGAGAGATTGTCTGATTTATTTATATCATGATAAAAAAAAAATCTTATCATGATACCATCCATTATTTTGACAGTGCAACATGCTCGCATGGATTTATAATTTGTTTCTCATAGGTTTCTTATGAGCACATAAAGTGAGATCTGTTATTTCGCTAGGTGGAGAAATTAATTAGAAACACTTTTCTTATTTTATTAACAGATAAAAATTGTTTTGCCCAGAAAATTCTAAAAGACTTTTTAAGCAATCTCTGATAAAATACCATACCTGGCAGATGTTAGGTGTGTGTTTAAAACTTCTTACTGAGTTTTTTCCCCCTCAATTTTTTAAGCTTATTTTTTTCCCTTCCAATAGTATACATCTAAAGTCTAGTTTGTATTTTTTAAAACACTAAAATTATCTGGTACTAGTATCTATGGAATTTGCCTATTTATTGTACATTTCAGTATAAAATTTTGGGTTTGATTTCTAAATTAACAGGACAGTGATATAATATTATCTTATATATGATGAGTTAGTTTTTAAACTCCCTAAGAATGAAGAAATTGTTAGTGAGTAGAGTGCCACAAGGATCCTGAACCAGAACTGAGGCCATTGTCAAAATATTTTTAAAATTGTGTTTTTAAACTAAGCGTATGGAGAATATTTTATATTACAGATATTATTTACTTATAAATATTTACTTCAAAGAGCTCAGTTTTATAAGATACTATATATTTTATGTCTAAGTAGCTTACAAGGTCTCTCAAGGAAAGACAAAATGGAAGTGTCATAATCAGCAATAAAGCTGGTTCAGAAGTATAGCATTAAGGTCTGTTTCTAAAAACCATTTTATCCCCAATACCTGGCACATAGGAGGCACTAAAAGTATTTGATGAATGAATGAACCTAAGCAATGTATTTTATCTCTAGCTTTCACTTATTCAAACATTGTCTTACATTTATGTCAGGACTCAAACTTATCAACATGTTCTTCAAGTTGGGTTAATTTTAATTAAAACATAGTTGTACTTTTTAGTTGTTACGTGCTGTCAGGTCGATTCTGACTCATAGCGACCCTATAGGATAGAGTAGAACTGCCCTGTAGGGTTTCCAAGGAGTGGCTGGTAGATTCAAACGGCCGACCTTTTGGTTAGCAACCTGAGCTCTTAAACACTTCGCCACCCGGGCTCCAAATTTTTAGTGTAGCTACATAAATACTTATTGTTAATAATATTATTGATACTAGGCTATGAAAGCACAGGAATCCTAGCTCTTAAAAATATAAATGAGTGTTGGGGGTGGGTGGTGGTATTGGGGATGAGTATAGGGAGGTCCTTGGCGCTTGTACTGTGGTTTGGCCAGTAGCTACAAGTAAAGGGTAAGGAAACTTCCTCCTTTCTATCCAGTCTTTAAAAGAACATTGCTTATCTTGTTTTGGCTTCCATTATGATAGTAGCACAGTGGTTAAGAGATGGACTTCAGAGTCAGTAAACCAGAATTTGAGTTCTGGTATTTCCAATTATTAGCTGAATGGTTTTGGGTAAATCAATTAACATCCAAAGCCTCATTGTTCTCATTCCCCTAATTGTAATCTATCCAAACGAAAACCAAACCCTTCGCTGTCAAGTCAGATCTGACTCATAGTGACCCAGTAGGACAGAGTAACCCAGAAACCCAGTGACAGAGTAGAACTGCCCCATAGGGTTTCCAAGGAGTGCCTGGTGGATTCGAACTGCCAACCTTTTGGTTAGCAGCCTATCCACTCCGCCAGCAGGGCTCCATGCACGTAGCATAGTGTATGATAAAAAAAAAAAAAAATAGTGTGTAATAAATAGTGAGCTCAAAAAAACACAAGCTGTTATTTATATTACCTCTGTTCTTTTTATTGGTCTACTACACTGGCTTTTCTTCTGGTCAAGTCATGGCAGCGGGTTCCCTTTAAATGTGGGGTTTTTTTTGTTTTTTTTTTTTTAGAAGTGGGTATTCTTAAATGAATTTTTTTTTTTGCAGTATACTTTTCCTTTATGACAGCATTTACTTACTTGACTTCAAATAAGTGATACGTTATCTTCTGTCTTCTGTGCTCTCCATCTGAATCAAGCTACCCTT
The DNA here is from genome assembly GCF_024166365.1 of Elephas maximus indicus. Taxonomy (NCBI): domain Eukaryota; kingdom Metazoa; phylum Chordata; class Mammalia; order Proboscidea; family Elephantidae; genus Elephas; species Elephas maximus. The sequence continues at coordinate 81,362,745 of NC_064824.1, read as the reverse complement.
TGAACAGTGTCACAAAGCTAAACAGCACACTTTGTATCCAGCATTGAATATATGATCATCTTCCATTTTGTTTCTCTTCTGTGTTGCCTGCCTTGAGCCGTCGCCATCTATTTTGTTATCTAAACCAAAACCTTCAGGGTCCTCTTTGACTTTCATAAAACATCAAGCTGACCTTTTAGGGCTTATCAATTTTATCACTGTGCCTTTTTAATTAGTCCCCTGCAGGTCTATATCTCTTGTTTGAACAAATTCTATGATATCCAAACACTTTGATTCTCATGTCTCCTAGTCTCTCCTCCAGTTGCCCTCTGCCTCCTCCCCTCCCCCCAGCCTCTACGAGAGGAAGCAGAACAAAACAAAAACTAATTTCTTTCTGGGGTAACTCACATGTCTGTATTCCCTGGACCGTGCACTCATCTTTGAATCCCTATTGACTGGGATGTAGTAGGGCAACAAATAATACTTTGGTTTTAAAAGGAATCATCTTAAGGTAAAATAATGTGATGGAGAGCTGTGACAGTACATTTCATTGTGAGTAAATATGTCTATGTAATAAGACACTAATGAAAACTTAAAGGAATTCTTGGTTTTGGCCAATTAAACTTTGTCTGAATTCATTGAGAACTAACTGAATTTTCAGTACTCTCTTAAAAATATATAGTGCAATATTCAGTTGTTACTGTCTCTTCCATATATAAAATTCTTTAATTCTAGTTTGTAACAAACAGAATAAAACAATGAATCCCTGATTAGAAGATGGAAATAAGTCTGGCAGGGAGTTGCATGAGCGCTAATGACCTACCTAAACTGGCTTAAATTTTATTTTTAATTTTTACAAAAATAATATGAGTAAATGGTAAAAAAAAAAAACCAAGTAGTTCAGAAGAATTTAGGATGAAAAACAAGTATCTCCTATCCTACTCTTTCCCACTCCAGTCATATTCCTCAGAGGGAACTTCTGTTTTAGTAATTCTAAGGGTTACTTGGAGCCTTGGTGGTGTACTGTTTGACAGCTTGGCTGCTGACCAAAAGGTCAGCAGTTCAAATCCACCAGCTGCTCATTGGAAACCCTATAGGGCAGTTCTGCTCTGTCCTGTGAGGTCACTGAGTCAGAATCAACTCGACGGCAATGGGTTTGGTTTTTTGGTAGCGGTTATTTGGATGGTACAGATGGTTAACATGCTCAGCTGCTAACCAAAAGCTTGCAGGTTTGAGTCTACCCAGATACCCCTCGGAAGAAAGGTCTGGCTGTCTACTCTGAAAAATCATCTTTGGAAATCCTGTGGAGCACAGTTCTGCTCTGCCACACGAGTTGGAATTGACTGAACGGCCCCTGTGGGGGATGCCTCCCTAACTGTAAGGAATATGCTCATTCCTTTACATCTTCATTTGCCAACTTTAGACCATGTCTGTGAAACCTTTGCTGCTGCATTAGATGAGTATTTCACTCACACACTTTCTTGCACCTTATTTACCCTCTCCCATCTTCCCAGTGTTTGATGGTTTTTTGTTAATGTTTTTAGATCCTTGACTTTTTTTTTTTACTTTAGATCATATACTTCCTTATTTTTATACTCTCATTCATGGTCATTTATACCTTTATTCTTAGGTTGTCAGAATTATTAATGCTTTCTTTTGGTTCTGTAATTATAAAGTATCTTGAGTTTGAATTTTATGCTGATTCTAAAAATTAAAAACTGGTAAAGACCTGAGTAGTAGGCTTGCATTGCTTTATCCCATTGTCACACTTTGGACTTTCAAGAAGCATCAAAGCAAAATGAAGTCTTTTTTTTCCTAAATTCTATCAATTCCTTGAAATTATGTCACAGTTTAATTTGTTTCATAGCTGTGCCATGACTTTCAGTTATGTGCCTTTATACTGTTCTTAAACTTAGCTTAATAATCATATCACCTTTGTATGAGTTGCCCATTTTTTTCTGGAACCCACTTTCCTGTAACCCTCAACCCCTCTAGCTCTGGTCTGGACAGGTTACATAAGCCTAGTGCATAGATTTCATCCTGGGACATATTTCTCTTTATTGTCCTCAGTGTAAGGGTTCGTGCTTGAGTTATCACACTGAGTTTTATAGAGTTTGAGAACCCCTTGAAATTGTGTATAGAATTTGTATACAAATGTATTTTTCAGTTTTGTCATGTTCTCAAGGGGGCTGTTAGAATTCCAAACACATCTGTTTTACGATACTTTCTTTCTATCCTCTATATGTAACTGCCTCTGCTTTCACAAACATTTTGCGAATCCTGCGCACTATGTATTCTAATCATACTGAACTACAGTCATAACCTCTTTAACTTAAGGATGCTTTCTACTTCCTGGGAATGAGGCTGCCAGTGAGCATTATTCTGCAGTTTCATAGCAGAGTCCCCAAGGAGGTGCATCCCAGGCATCTACAATCATTTTTCATTTTCTTCCAATTTCTTGAAGTTGTTTCTTGTCTTTAGCCATAGCTTTTCCAACTACCTTTCAGTTGTTAGTCATTCATTTGGCAGCAGTGGTGATTATTATGCCACTCATAGTAGCAGAGGGCATTACCAATCCCTAATTACCTGCTGACCTTTAACTTTTTTGTTTCCTTGGCCATTTCTTTGAAGACGGCTTTAACGACTTTTAGCCTGATACGTTTAGAGTGCCTTTCACACTGTTTTCTTCATGGCAGATCCAAAGCTACCTTTAGTCAGATGGAAAGTATTTGCCAGGGTCCAAAATAAAATACAGCAAAAGAAGCTGCAATGGAATAAACAACAGATGTTACAAAACACTTATTACCCTTTATTTTTCTTCCTAGTTCTTGTCTTGGCTGAGAATGTTTTAAATATGGTGTAATAGTCTTTGGCCAAAGGGTATACAGGATACCCTGCTGTGCTACTTGTCACTGGCTACTGTAGGGTAGAACCTAGAGGACAGGGAGAATACATTTACTTTTTTTTAATAGAGTTTTATTTTGGGGGAGTTTGTGTACATTTTCAAGGCACAAATGGCCATGCTTCCTTTTGCCTATGGTCCTTTGTTTATATTGTTTTTGCTATCTGAAACATCTCTCCTTCCCTCCCAAATTGTTTTACTAAGCTAACTTCTACTTGTTTTAGTTCTGTACTTAGATGTGATCATTTCAGAGAAGCTTTTCTTAACCCTTTCAAATTAGGTTAAGTAAGTACTACATGTATGTGCTCCTATAGCACTCTCTACTTATCATTCATTTATTTATTTATTTAATAAATGTATTGAGTGCCTTCTGTGAGCTAGTTAGTATTCTGGGATGGGGGGAATAAGCAAACAAATAGTGAACAAAGTCCCAGCTTTTATACATCTTACTTTCTGCTGAACAGAGAAAGACAATAAGCAAATAAAAATGTAATACCAGATAAAGATGAGTTCTAGGAAGAACAACAAAGCAGGGTAAATGAATAAGAGTGATGGCCGGAGATGCTAATTTACATAAGATGATCAGAGAGGGACTTGCTGAGAAGGCGACATTGGGGCACAGATTCAAAGATATGAGGGAGTGAGGCAACCTGGGGGGAGGATCTTTTGTGCTGAGGGAGCAGCAGCTACAAAGGCTCTGAGGTGGGAGCATTCCTGACATGTTCAGAGAATAGGAAGGCGGACATTATGACTGAAATAGAGTGAGAGGGGGACAGTGGTAGGAGATGAGGTCAGAGTGATTGTATGGATAGGCAGATCATAGTAGAGCTTTCTAGACAGTAAGGACTTTGGCCAATTACCCTGAGCAAGTTAAGATGCTACTGGAGGAAGCAGCAGAGCAGTAAAGTGGTATGTGTATGATCACAAGGACCAGCTGTTACACCTGACCAACCCACTATTAATAGGGCACATAATTAATGATTTCCTAGTACTGATGATAAAATTAGTTTTATCAGCTCACTTTATCTGACCATCCAAGACCAGAAATCTTAAATTTCCAAGATTTTTAGCTGAGGTAGAGTAATATGCTCAGGTGGTAAAATAGACATAATTTTAATTTATATTCTGGAAGTTTATGTTACTCTTTGTTTCAGTTATCTATTATGCATAACAGACAACACCCCAAAACTTATTGGCTTAAAACAGCAACAACTTATTGTTCTTGTGATTCTGTGGCAATTCCACTGCTGGTCTTACCTGGACTCTGTGTCACAGCTTCATTCAGCTGGTGGGTTGGCTGGGAGATGGGCCTTGCTAGGACAGCGGGGGTGCTGAACCTGTCTGTCCACATCATATTTTATACCAAGCTTCACAGCATGGCCCTCAGGGCATTGTTCCAAGAGGGCAGAATCAGAAGCTGCAGGGCCTCTTTAATTAATCCCAGGCCATAAAAGTGATACAGTGTCACTTGTGCTTTCTGTTGGTTAAAGCAAGTCACAAGGCAAGCCCCAATTCTAAGGATGGGAAAATAGACTCCAATTTTTGCTCAGAGGAGCAATAAAGTCATATTGTAAAGAGGCCTGGGCATAACCTTTAAATTATTATTATTTTGCCTTCAGTGCTTTAAAATATAAAACTCTTCTTTGCTTTTTAGAATTAATTTAAACTGATAATTAGCAATGTAACCTGGAAAAAATTACTTCTTGATACATAAAATAAAGGGTTGATTTAGAGGAGTTCTTAGAAGTCTGTGAATTTGATGAGACTATAATTAAGTACAGGTGTTTTCTGAAAAGAAGCCATAGCTTTAGCTTTGCCTGTCCTTAAACTACTTTTATGTCATTGTAAGGCAACTTGAATGTTGAAACATATTGAAGAGGTGCTTTAGCTTGGAAATCTGATCTGGATTGGCATCTGACCTTATGTTCTGTTTCCATATCTCAAAAAGAAGTGGTTATAAGGATTAAATTTAGTAACACACCCTAACACCTAGTAACACCTGTTTAGTAGTCCTGATGGCGCAGTGGTTAAAGCGCTTAGCTGTTAACCAAAAGTGTGGCGGTTGGAACCCACGCAACACTGTGGGAAGAAAGATGTGGCAGTCTGCTTCCGGAAGGATTTATAGCCTTGGAAACCCTATGGGGCAGTACTGCTGTATTCTATATGGTTGCTGTGAGTTGGAATTGACTCGACAGCAGTGGGTTTTTGGGTCAACACTTCTTTACTAGGTTGGTGTTAAGGTAACTTTCCCTAAAATTTATTCGCTACCCTTTGCTCAGAAAAATACATTTCTAAAATAGTTGACTGTCAGTGGAATCATTTTGTATCTGCTAAAAGGAAAGTCCTACAAAGGAATTTGGAATTCCGTGATCCTTTTTTTAAAGTGATTAATCTTTGTGTTAATTTGGATTTCCATGTCATCTGAGGAGATTTGCTTATATTGGATATGGATATGTCATTCTCTTTAGTGTCTTCTTGTTTCCCTCTTTTATGTTTTCCTGTCTTGGAAGGGGAAACCCTGATGGTATAGTGGTTAAGTGCTACCACTGCTAACCAGAAGGTCCACTGTTCACATCCACGAGGCATTCCTTGGAAACTCTATGGGGCAGTTCTACTCTGTCCTATAGGGTCGCTATGAGTTGGAATCAACTCTGTGGCAATGGGTCGTTTTTTGGGGGGGAGGGCGGGGGGAGGGTCCTGGAAGGATGTAATGAATTTTTTTTTTTAACTTTTATTGTGCTTTAAGTGAAAGTTTACAAATAAAGTCAGTTTCTCATACATAAATTTATATACACCTTGCTATATACTCCTAGTTGCCCTCCCCCTGAGACAGCCAGCTCCTCTGTAATGAAATATTTTGCCCAACTTTGGTGATTCGTTCAAGGGATTAAATTACCGCTCTGTATGTGTTAAGATACATAAATTCATTTGAGACATGAGTTGCTACCTGGAACTGCATTCACTCATAATCAGTAGTGCAATTTTAAAATTGAGAACTTCCTAAAAAGAAAATTGAGATCTCTCTTTGTGACTTTTATGTTGATAAACTTGAGGATCATTTATAGTGTACCTACTGTGTGCCAGTATTCTTGAAGCTGGTGATACAACAGGAAATAAGAGAGACTCCTTGCCTTCATCGAATTTAATTTCAAGTTGGGACATTAGACAACTAAGATGATTAAATCATCTGTATCATTTGGAGATAAGTGGTTGGAAGAAATATAAATCGTATAAAGGATTAGCGAGTGATGGAGGTGGGGAGATCATTTTAGATAAGGGTGATCAACAAAGGCCCCTCCAAAGAGAAATGAGGTGAGGGAGTGAGCTATGCTAACAAATGACAAAGAGCATCCCAGATACATGCAAGTGCAAAGCCTTTAAGGTGGCAGTAAGCTTGGTGAATCTGAGGAACACAACAGGAAGAGCAACGTGACAATGACTGAGACCAGAAGAGCATGAAAGGAGATAAGGTCTGAGAGGTAGATGGGGGTCCCATTTAGTTTTTACTCTGAGCCACGGTAAGGACTTTGTGTTTCTAATTGTGATGGGAAACCACTGGAATTTTTAAGAACTGCTTATTTTGAAATGATAATTAGACTTAACAGAAAACGTACTAAAATAGTACAGAGATTTCCCATATACTCTTCATCCAGTGTTAACATCTTGCATAACCATCATTGGAGTCATTTTTGCAAGGTAACGTGGTATCTTAAAATGCCCACTTTCCTGGTGCTATGTGGAGAATAGACTGAAGAGGCAAGAGTGGAGGATACAGGGACCAATTAGGAGGATACCATTATAGTCCAGGTGAGAGCTGATGACTAGGGTGGTAGCTGGGATGGTTACTTAAAATGAATTTACCCAAATACTCTCGGTACTATTATTTAAAAAATTCTGGATTAGAATATACTAAGAAATTGAACAACACTTTGCTTGAAACCTAGTGTCTGCATTTGATTGTCTTTTCAAAGAAACAAAATACTAGCATAATTTAGATTAAGAAACAATGTATTGTGCTTAAGCAGTTTTGATGATGAGAGAAGGTAGTAGTTGAAATAGATAAACTGTAGCTATATTCCTTTGTATTGAAAATAAGTGGGTTAGCTTTGTTAGGTATTGATTTCTTAGAGTAATTTGCCAATATTTTTGCTTTAAAAGAATGAAAACTAGTATACACTAAATGTGAATTTTTTTTTTTAATTTTTATTGTGCTTTAAGGAAAGTTTACGAATCAAGTCAGTCTCATACAAAAATTTATATACAACTTGCTGTATACTCCTAGATGCTCTCCATCTAATGAGACAGCACACCCCTTCCCTCCACTCTCTATTTTCATGTCCATTCGGCCAGCTTCTGACCCCCTCTGCCCTCTCATCTCCTCTCCAGACAGGAGCTGCCCACATAGTCTCATGTGTCTACTTGATCCAAGAAGCTCACTCCTCACCAGTATCATTTTCTATCCCATAGTCCAGTCCAATCCCTGTCTGAAGAGTTGGCTTTCAGAATGGTTCCTGTCTTGGGCCAACAGAAGGTCTGGGGACCATGACCTCTAGGGTCCTTCTAGTCTCAGTCAGACCATTAAGTCTGGTCTTTATACGAGAATTTGAGGTCTGCATCCCACTGCTCAATCAATTTTTTAGATACTTACTTTTGTATGAAAAATGCATCTTAATTAAACAAAGATTAATTGCCCAAATTTTTCAGTGCAAAGATACAATCTTATTTTGTGATCTGCATGGTAATGTTTATTGTGTTTATTTTCATTTTTGCACCTTTAACTTCAGTGTTGATATTACAAATACTTGATGAAAGCATTGTGTAGATATTTCACTAATATAATTAATCTGTGTGTTACATGAATGTATTTTGAAAGTACAGCAAGTCCCCAGGTTACCAACAGTTGACAACTTGTCCTTTAATGTTATGTAAATTTGCTCTCACTTTGAAAGATTGAACCAAGAAATTCTTTATCACAATCTCCTTCACTCCCTGCATGTGCAGCTTGTAAATCATTGAAAAGACTTTGACCTTTTGTTGTACTAAAACCAAAAACCAAAACCAAACCCAGTGCCGCCGAGTTGATTCCGACTCATAGGGACCCTGTAGGACAGAGTAGAACTGCCCCATAGAGTTTCCAAGGAGCGCCTGGCGGATTCGAACTGCCGACCCTTTGGTTGGCAGCCATAGCACTTAACCACTACGCCACCAGGGTTTCCCTCTGTCGAGTCAATTCCAACTCATAGCGACCCTATAGGACAGAGTAGAACTGCCCCATAGAGTTTCCAAGGAGCGCCTGGTAGATTTGAACTGCCTACCTTTTTTGGTTAGCAGCTGTAGCACTTAACCACTACACCACCAGGGTTTCCTTGCTTAACCTACACATTCTTAAAAAGACTCATTTAGGAACGGATCTGTAACCTAGGAACTGCTTGTATTAGTGAATAGAATCAATTTTTCTCAAAACAGTACTTTTCTAATGTTTTGCTGTGTAACATCAAACAATTTATTATTGATCTGTGTTGTTATTAAACCATTTCCTGCATTTTATCTGAAACATTTTATGTAAAACAAAGACGTGAGGAACTAGGAGAACCATGTTCTGGATGTTGAACCTGAAGTTAATACTTTCTGATTGCTTTGGAATGTTTTATGTGCCTCCTTTATTACTCACCTAACATTTAATGAGCAGCTTCTGGGTGTCAGACGCTGGTAGATATTCTTATGTACATCATTTTGGGTAACTATCCACATCAGCTTTCATTTTGATGAGAGTATTAGACTCTGAGATGTGAAGGCCCTTAACCATGGTTGCACAACAAGAGGTAGGTTTTCTAGCATCGCCTACCAAAACGTGTTGTCTGACACATTTAAAGGTCTTTTAGGTTTTTTAGGTTTATCATTATAATCACTCATTTGATAGATGTTTAAATAGATACTTCTTTATGTGCAGAGCTGTATCATATGGGCTGTGGAGATTGAAAAATCGAGTCTAGTACACTGCCTTACAGTGTTGGAGACACCTGTGATACGAGGTAGAAAGTGATAGGTGCTGTTAAGAAAGGCATGCAAATTATGCCCATTTGGAGGAGGGATATGTGCATTTAAGGAAAAAGCATCAGTCAGGGATGCTTTCTTGAAAATGGGGTTAACATTTAAACAGAATGATTTATGAACAGTGGGATTTGGATATGGGAAGTTTCTTTTAAGCTCTGAGAACATTAGGTTCTTAATATTTAACATGAGGGTTTGTACTAAAAGATCATTAAGGCCTAGAAAAGTATGGCGACCAGGTGCCATTTACGTCCATAGTACGACACTGAAGCTGAAAGGGGCACTATTAATTAATAATTACCCTAGGATGGCTGGCATAAATTGGGACTATCCTGAGCAAACCAGGACATAGGTCACCTTTTTAAAGCTGATTATCCCACATCCCCATACACATGATGATTTTATTTGCTTCAGATTTTACTGTATGTCCGGCTGGTTGACCTATTTACCTCATGTTCTTGAAGAAGTTGGCAAACAAGGAGAGTAGTAGGTTCACTGGGGAAGACTGACCCAGTCAGATCCTAGATCCTTTTTTTTAAACTTACTAGCAACTCTGTTATCCTGCTTTTGATCCTATTGTTGAGTGTACTGTCAAAGTGTTGTATTTGAAAACTTGCGTTTAAAGTACAACTGAAAAGTAGGAAAAGGACTGAAACATCAGTCATAAACTTAGTTTAATGTTGAACAAGGCACAGATAGTGTAATCTGAGGAAATAGGATCATCTCTTAAATAAATACTTAATGTTTTGGGGAGGGGTAATGATTAAAAATATGTATATTCTTGTTAGTTGCCATTTAGTGGGTTCCAACTCGCGATAACCCCATGTATTACAGAGTAGAACTGCTCCAGAGAGTTTTCTTGGCTGTTATCTTAATGAAAGCAAGTTGCTAGACCTTTTCTTCCATGGCACAGCTGTGTGGGTTTGAAGCACCAACCTTTAGGTTAGCAGTGAAACACAAACCATTTGTACCACCTAGGGACGTAAAAGTGTGTATAAAACATAGAATTGTTTTGAAACAGATATATTGTCTAAAATAGAGTATTTCTTTTATAGATGAAGCTGGAAACAATCACACATCACTACAAGTATACACCTTAATTTGTGTGGCTTTTAGGGAGAGTAGCAATAAGATTTCATTTACAAATGTTTTCCAGACCTCTTTAAATGTCTTCAGGGACTGCAGTATTTAGGGTGGTTTACCCTGTAGTATTTGGTCTACCAGACTGCTGTGCTTGCTGTTCTTAATTGGCTTTTTATAGCTGTTTTGAATCGTCCCCTGATGTTAGACTCACTGTTGTTACTTTTCTGCTTATCATGATTGTTCAGTATGATTGTATTTAGACACCTCCTTATCCTAACCTTCCTGTGTTAATTAAGTATAGGAACTAGATGAGGGCCAAAATTGTGTGGGCTTTGATAGCAAGTTTGATACTTTGAAACCAATTCCTATGTTTTCTAGTTCTTGTGTTCTAAAATAAGTGCTTTTCAGATGACTGATGTTCATTTGAATCACCTTGTTGAAAGTAAATTCTGATTCATTATGTCTAGGGTGGTCCTGAGATTGTGCTTTTCCTAGGTGATGTGGAAGCTGCTGTTCTGCAGACTATACTCAAGAGCATAAAGGTTCTATCTAGATGGCTTATTGGGAGTCTGGTAGTCTTGTGATACAGGGTATTACTATATTAATAAGGGTGGATTCTTTAAGAAATTATATTAACAGTTGATTTAAAAAGAAAAATTAGGGCTTTTATATATTTCATAATGTAGTTGGTTTAAATAATATTTGTCTTTTGTATTCATATTTCTCTCTTTCCTTTGTTTACCAGTGTCTTAACTCTAGTTTTTGCTTCTTTCTCATTTTTTTTTTTTTTTGGTTTTCACTTTCGTTTAATAGATTATTGTGTTTTGTGGATTGGTCAGGGAACCGTTACTGTATTTTATGTTTGTATCTACATTTTATTTTGCATGCGTAACGTGGCTTTGCCTGGATGTTCTTTTTGGTAAGTTCCAAATTTATAAAGCATATTGTTTTTTGTAGTGTAAGTTGTAATGTTTTTCACCTTCTTTTCTCATATTTCTAGTAATGTGATCATGCTCATGTCTTGTTTTTTTTTTAATGAGTTCATTTGATAATTGTTTTTTTCCTAACATTTTCTAGTTTTCCTTAATAGTAGTGCAATTTGGTACTAATCTGCTTTGATTCGTTTTATAGCCTCACACTGTCAGTTGCTGATCACTGTTAGCAGTTGCTGTGTCTCTCAGTATTTTGGTTTTTGATTCGTTTTATAGCCTCACACTGTCAGTTGCTGATCACAATAAGCAGTTGCTGTCTCGAGTATTTTGGTTTTTTTAAAAAAGAGCCTGAATCATCCAGAAATATTCTTAAAGCTTGTGCTTCCATATAGCAATCATAAAAGAAGATCGTTTGTAGTAAATTAAATGTTTTGTGTTCAATGAACAATACATAATAATTTTGTTTTTACAGCAACAGCTTGCTCAACTACAGAAAGAAAAGTCAGAAATTCTGAAAAATCTGGCATTATATTACTTCACATTTGTAGATGTTATGGAATTTAAGGTATGTATTTTAACATACAAAATGTAACCCTTCACAGGTAGATTTAGTATTTGTTAATTGTATAAATTGCTTAGTCATTTGTTGAAAATAAAATTGGAATTCTTGCAGAAAATAAAATTTTTTTTTATTGTGCTTTAAGGGAAAATTTACAAATCAAGTCAGTCTCTCATATAAAAACTTATACATACCTTGCTGTGTACTGCTAGCTGCTCTCCCCCTAAAGTGACAGCACACGCCTCCTCTCCACCATATATTCCCCGTGTCCATTCCACCAGCTCCTGTCCCCCTCTGCCTTCTCATCTCACCTCCAGACAGGAGCTGTCCACATAGTCTCATGTGTCTACTTGAGCCAAGAAGCTCACTCCTCATCAGTGTCATAGAAAATAAATTTAATATATATTTTATTTAAGTGCTTTTCTGAATTTAACATTATTTATATAAGTAAAAGATTAAAATGAGGTTTTGTTTTCAGGACCATGTTTGTGAATTGCTGAATACGATTGATGTTTGCCAAGTATTCTTTGATATCGTAAGTATCATTGTTGGAAAAAATCCCAATTCTCCTGTTTCCAGTAGAACTAAGGTGACTGAATGCTTTTCTTTTAGAGAAAGTTTATAGTACAAGTATATAAAGTTTTAGCATTGTTAATCTGGCTTGTTTTGTTGCTTTTTTTTTTTTTTTTTAATGTAAGGAGTTATATATTTTCTCTTGTTTCTTAGAATGTCACTGATTTTAAGTCTTGTACATACTGCAAAGTAATTGTTAATTTCAGTATGCCCAATTTTAAAAATTAAGTGGGTAGTATTTTTCTCTGTAAAAGGTGTACTTGATAGAATATTTCCTAGGAAGAAATTTCTTAATGTAGGAAGTCAAAGTGAAAAGCATTTCCATCGATTTAAGGTGACAAATGCTTAAATCCATTGATATAATGGTGAACTATTTTTTTTAAATGGTCCTTTTTCTTACCTGATGGGATTGGCACAAGTATTTCTTATTCTGTTTTGGTTGTCCTTTTAAACTAACTAGTTTGAATGAGGTAATCACAAGTTCTTTTTCATCTGTAAAATATGTCACAAACACAAAACTTAGAATTTTAGAAATGGAGATAAAATAACTATAGAAAATTTTTAGCTTTCATTAGCTGCCATGGATATTTTGTATGTGTTTAAAAGTTTGCGCAATAAGCAAGGAGTTAAACTTAATTTTTTGTCCCCTAGACTGTAAACTTTGATTTAACTAAGAACTACTTAGATCTGATCATAACCTATACAACACTAATGATACTGCTATCTCGAATTGAAGAAAGGAAGGCAATCATTGGATTATACAACTATGCTCATGAAATGACCCATGGAGCAAGGTAGGGACCTGCGTTATAAAAATCTTTCTAAAATTCTCAATTTGATGGCTTATAACTCAGTGAAATTTGATATGTCTATTTTAAGTGACAGAGAATACCCACGCCTTGGCCAAATGATTGTAGATTATGAAAACCCTTTAAAGAAGATGATGGAAGAATTTGTACCCCATAGCAAGGTGGGTACAGGTGTTTAGATGTACATTAATTGGCATATGCGACCACCCTCTGTCAGGTGGTTGTCCTGTGGTAGCTTGTGTGTTGCTATGATGCTGGAAGCTGTGCTAAGAGTTAGATTTTTTTAAAGTAATACAGTATTTTGTATGAATCTATGCTTTTTCTTGACATACGGTTAACACCAAGAACTTTCCTTCAATTTTAATACAATGAAAATTCTCGAGATACTCTTCCAACTTAATTTCTTTGTATATCTGTATTATATCCACACATTTGTAGAGTTTTTATGTTTTATAGTTGGTTGGATCATTGGTTGGAAAGGGGCTAGTAGGTGGGATCAATTTTGAAGTAAAAAATCTAAAGCATAGATAGAAGTATCAGAAAGTATCAGGATGTACTCAGCATAGCATAGTCATCTCCTGTCTTTCTGATTTTGGTAATGCTATTTCCCCACCTAGAATTGTCTTCCCCACTTCTATCCTATTTCCTTTCTTGATCCATGTCTGATCTTTCCTAGTAAAGTATGGCCTTGTTTTTATTTAGTCATTTCAAATTTGATTCATTCCCCTCTTAGGGAATGAAAATTTTCTTAAAGGCCGTTGGCTCTCCTTTTTAAGCTCTCCACAGTTATTAGCACAATGAGAAGAATTGTTCATTTGAATTAGACCAGTTAGTTATTTCCTAATCTTGATTTTGCTGATGTTCCGTGATATTTCAGAGTATTGATAGAAAGGCTATCATGTGTTTACTAAAATTTGTTAAAACTCAATTTAATATAGTTTTAAAAACATATTTTTAGTCAGAATCACTTGGTAGAGCTTAATAAAAGTATAGATCCATGGGTTCCACCCTCAGAGGTTCCGATTCATGAAGTTTCAGGTGGAGCCCTGGATTCTGTATTTTAAATGTGCTCCCTGGCAATTTATGTGCAGCTAGATTAAAGAATTGCTTCTGCACTAAGTTTTTAGGAAGCAGGAATGAATAGCAAAAGACAGTTACGAAGTTAGGCAAGAAACAGATGGGATGGAACATTAAATACTTTGATGGTAAAGGTGTAATGAAAAGAACAATTGGCAAATAGAAGTTAAGTAATTTATTAAGTTAGAATATAATGGATTATTTTTATAAGGCATTCTGTGGAGAAATACGAAACATGTTGAGATCTATGAACACAGCCCTAAATAACCCTAGAGCCTTTTCCTTTCAATGAGAACTATCAGAGTAGAAATTTATGTTACACAAAAGGATGACACTAGGTCCCCTATCCCTTTTTAAATAAAGGTCCCAAGATTGCCAGACATTTTAATGTTTATAAGAGTAGTGTGATTTCCTAAGCTGATCTCTTGCTCAGGAATGTGGAATTCATGTAGATTTTATGAAATGGGGGGGGGGTAAAAATCTAGAGGAGGAGCAGCTGGTACCCCACTCAGATGTTATGGAGCACAGTTGTAATTAGTCTCTGTTGTCTTGTGATGGTACGGTGGAAACTCACAGCACTTGTTATTGTTGGCTGCTGTGAAGTCGGCTCCTGACTCATGGCGATCCCATACACAGTGAGATGAAATGCCCAATCCTTCTTTATTTTCATGATCAGTTGTGGATCAGACTTTTGTGATCTATCTGGCTTTCATTGACTGATTCTCAGTAGATCACCAGGCCTTTCTTCCTGGTCTGTCTTAGTCTGAAAGCACTGCTAAAACATACAGGGCTCCACTGACAGATGGGACAGGTGGTGGCTACTCACAACTATAGATGAAATTTAAGTAGAAAAGAAAAAAATATATTTTTCAGCTTTTCTTTTCCTATTTTAATTAGTCTCTTTCAGATGCACTAATTTCTCTTCAGATGGTATATCCTCGAAGGAATCTTTCAGCTGACCAGTGGAGAAATGCCCAGTTACTGAGTCTCATCAGTGCACCCAGTACAATGCTTAATCCTGCACAATCAGACACGGTATGGTTATGTTTTGCCTTTTTTGAGTGGAAATACTAAAGTTGATTTATTGTTTTAAAATACTAGTAAAGCAGCGCCATTAAAATTTTTTCTGTAACTTACCAGTGAATTTTTTTGTAAAATGCTCATTAGTTAAATCATATTGTTTTATTTTTTATTTCTATACTAAACAAAAACTGATGCTGAGTTGATGTAATTAATAGTATGTGTGTATGTGTTGTAAGTTTAAAAGTTTGTTTTATCCTGTCATGGTAGAAAATTTAAAAAATGCAAAAAATATAAAGAAGAAAAAGAAATCACCCGAAATCTTACTAGCTAGAAAAAATTATTATTAATATTCTGTTGTATTTCTTTCTAATCTCTCCTCTGTGTGTTTGAAACTAGATGTTGTGCGTATGCAAAATACATATACATAGTTACTGATTTGGGTCAGACAGTGAACATCCATCTCCATAAATTATTTTTAACTTCACTAAGATTTTATTTTTGGAGTACTGCAAACTCTCAAATAGGCTAGGGAAGATTAAAAGTTGCTGTTTAGTAGATTATACAACAATTTAGCAACAGTATTTTTTAAAGGGCAGTTTGAGGGTTCACAAATGTGAAAGGGGTACAGCTCTCTGTCCTTTATCAGCTGAAAGTTTAAATAGAGATTATAAAACTCTTGTTCAACTTTTTAGATTTATTGTGAAGGCCAAGAATTGAGTAGAAAAATTCTCAGGAGGAAGAGAGGAGATCGACAATATGGAATATTTTTTTGAGTGTTTTTTAACCACAACTTTTTGTATTTTCTCTTTTTAAGATGCCTTGTGAATATCTCTCTTTGGATGCAATGGAAAAATGGATTATCTGTAAGTAATAAAATTAGTCAGTTTTGAGATTACCTCTCAGGTTTACATGTTAGAGAAAAATAACTGGTAATATGTATTATCTCTGTGCCAAACACTGTGGTAAGCCATCTATGTGCATTACCTCACTCAGGCTTTATGTTGACCCTGTCAGGTTAGATACTCTGTTTTATATAGATGAGGAAACCAAAGCTTAGGCAATATAGCTAGTAATGACAAAGATAAGAACTCTAACCCCAAGTCTACATTATATTGCCCCTCAACATAACCATCAAAACTAAATTTTTTTTAAAATGATTTTTCATATTGCATTTATTCACTAAAGGTTTTTTGATTTTAATTTACTTCAGGACGTACAATAAATGACACATGTTTGGCAGTGCATAGGGGATAAAATTATTAATTTCTGTTCCCAAGAATCCCACAAACTGGGGAAATAGACGTATATATATTAAAAAAAACAAAACACACAGGTATAATATAGAATGTATAGAATGAAAATTGCTATAAAATAGTTAAATTCTTTCTACCTAAGGGCCGCTTCCAGAAGGCAGTAATTTTGGACAGTGTTTTTGTTACTGTTCTTGTAGCTCTTTAGAATAGTATATGTTGACTTTTTATTATAGTGTTTTGTTCAAACTGGCGAAGGACCAGTTTTTCTCTTTTAATGCTTTATGAATTGATAATTCTGGAAAATGCAATGTAAATGAATTACTAGAATTTCCAGGAAAATGAAGTAATAAAGATATAGAAAATAAAAGCCCATATTTTAAATTATTAGATTCCTTATAATCCAATAGTTAGATCATTATTAGATTTCTAGTCAGAAATCATTGTCAAATTTCTATGCAAGTTTCTGAATATACTTCAGTTTCTGTGTAGATTAGAATTTTGAGTAGCCCTGTTGTTAATATGAGTAAGTCTGCCCTTACTCATTTTATTAGTAATATTATTTTTTACATTGATGAGATTTATAATAGTAAGCATTTCATGCTTTGTTGATTAAAAAACAGTGTTCAAAGTATTGATTTTCCGCAAATGTGTGTTGATCCTTGGTTGTCTAAACTTATGTAAGCCTGAATAGTTGGGATGATTACTAAAGTTAGCTAATGCGAGTGGTCTCTGGAATTACAGAGGACAGTTTCTTCTTAGTCTTTACCTTCAATGGAAGGCTAATGCGAGGGCTTTGTGTAAGGACCAGAGGGAGTAGGTCAGCAGGCAGGCTTCCATAATGGAGGATACATAGAGGTGGAGAAGGCAGACAGATTAGAGGTCACCACAACTGGCAAAGTAAGGAAGGTTTGCTCTGAGTTTTGCTACGTTTAATGTATTTGAGCCCTGTAGACCTGATACAGAGGTTAGAAGTTACCTCAAACTTTACATTTCTCTTTTTGACACCACTGCCCACACTAGTACCTTTCCACAGTGGATAGCCAACTTTCTTTAGAGCTTGGCTCTAGATTCCCTGTCCTCAAAGTCTGGTCCCAGAACAGCATCATCAGCATCTACTGGGAACTTCTTAGATATGCAGAGTCTCCAGCCCCACCCAAGACACACTGAATGAGAAACTCTGGATGGAGCCCAGGAGCCTGATTCAATAAGCTCTCCAGATGACTCTGATGCAAGCTAAAGGCCGAGAACCACTGCTCTAGGTTCTAGCCTGGGGCCTAGACTTATTTAGGGCCTAGAATTGTTGAGAGCCCAACTATTTGGAATGCTGCGTTTTTTTGTTGTTTTTTTTTTTTTGTACTTTAGATGAAGATTTACAGAGCAAACTAGTTTCTCATTGAACAGTTAACACACACATTGTTTTGTGACATTGGTTGCCAGCCTCACACCATGTCAGCACCCTCCAGTCCGTCTCTACTCCCCATTACCAGCTTTCCTGTCCCCTCCTGCCTTCTCGTCCTTGCCCCTGGGCTGATGTGCCCATTTAGTCTCATTTTGTTTTATGAGCCTGTCTAATCTTTGGCTTACAGGTGAGCCTGAGGAGTGACTTCATTACTGAGCTGTAAGGGTGTCTGGGGGTGGAATGCTGCAGTTTTAACATTCATTATCCTGATGCTTTTTTCAGGGCCTATTCTTGCTCTATTGGTTGAACTTGGGCTACTCCTTGGGAAAGATCTTTTTTTATCTCTGAAGTTTTGGATTACTATTTCCTGTCTTTTTTTGTCCCTGACAACCCAGTTTTATCTGCTTTCTATCTTCAAAGTTTTTCCCCAGTGTTCTTATTTACTATTAGATCTCTACAGGGTCACTGTGAGTTGGATCCAACTTGATGACACATGGCAACAACAATAACATTGGTCTTTTATCTTGTTTTCCAACATTTTTATGACTTTTCCCCCCCTCTGTCATTTCATTGAATTTGTTAGGGAAAGGAGCATGATATTTAGTTGTATGACCAAACCACCCCCCTAGACTTGGGCATTTTATTTAAAACAAATGAGTATACTTTAACTCATAAAACTTTCAGAGAAACCTCTTATTATCAGTAGCAAGTAGTTTGTAAAAATAAGTGTACAAGGAGGTATAAGACATTAAGTAAAATCACGTTTTACTCAGGAGATTAGGGTAAATAGCCAATAAAAAAACCAAACCCAGTGCCGTCGAGTCGATTCTGACTCATAGCGACCCTACAGGACAGAGTAAAACTGCCCCATGGAGTTTCCAAGGAGCACCTGGTGGATTTGAACGGCCGACCCTTTGGTTAGCAGCTGTAGCACTTAACCACTATGCCACCAGGGTTTCCTAAAATAGTCAATACATAAGACAAAGATCTTTTATAAACAAAATTTCTCGACGATTCTTTAAATATCCATATAGAACAGAATACATGGTTTGATGTATATTATCCTGTTGCCACAAATGCAATATAGTTTTTCTTCTAGAATTTGTACAGATTGGTTTAAAGTGATTCAAACAGATTTCTTTGGTTCCTTAGCAGATCAAATAATTGGCTTGCTTTTAGGGACCATGTTGTATGAAAAATACTTTCATATATTTTAAGGAGTTCAGGAAGTTAAATGTACTTTTGTGTGTATGTCTACACACTAGATGCTTACTTAAGGAATTTACTTTTATAGTGGCTCTTTTAAAGGAAGGTTGAGCTGAGAATAAAAAGATAAATGGCAAGTGATTGTTTAAGTGTCAAAATAGTAGTATAGGTATAGTGTAGTATGATTCCGGAGTTCAAAGATCGGGTGACTATTGAGAGTTATAGGGAAACCCCCACAGAAAATAGGACTGACTTGTAACTAGCCCAACACAATACCGTGTATATGGTATATGGTAGGCACTGGGTAAATGTTGAATGAGTGAAAGATAGATAAAAAGTCTTATACCCTAGTATATAGGCTTACATAGGACATGAACAAGCATAAATAGGATTATATATTTGTGTAGGATTTCCAAATTAGATAAATAAAAGATAAAAGGGGAATTTAGAATTCATATGATAGAGAGCAACATAATATATTGAAAGAATATTGAACTTTAAGGTTAAATTAAAAAAATTTTTTTTTTTTTTTTTTTTTTTTTTAACACATGGGGCTAAATCCTAGCTCTGATACTTTAACAGCATAACTTTGGGTAAGTCAGTGAGTCTTCATTGCTTCGACTCTATGAGGATAGCACCTGACCTGTCTCCTATACAGGATAAGCATGTGAGATAATATATGTGAAAAGATTAGTAAACTACAAAAATGCTATGGAGATGTGAGATGCTATTATTACCTTCTTTCTTCTGGTGACTTGAAGTAGATTAGCTTTATTTTTCAGTTATTACAGCTACCGTATTAGTACTTCCTGGCCCTCTGGTTTGATACAACTTTATGAATATTCCTGAAAATGTATTTTGCTCATTTATTAAAATTTTCCTTAAAACCCAGAAGTGACTTTTTTTTCTTCCTTTTTACAAGCATGAATTCAAAGAACAGATTTTGCAGAATACATAATATTATGACTGAGAATGGAAAAACATTGTTACTATCTTGGATATGTTTTATTAACTTTAAAATCTCAATTTAGTGATTAGGTTCTGTCTTTTTGAAAATTTACCCTATAGCTGAAAGAACTTTGAAAGTAATACATTTGTATTTACTTTTCTTTTTACTTAAAGTCGGCTTTATTTTGTGCCATGGGATCCTAAATACTGATGCTACAGCACTGAATCTTTGGAAGCTAGCTCTGCAAAGTAGCTCTTGCCTCTCTCTCTTTCGAGATGAAGTTTTCCACATTCACAAAGCTGCAGAAGACTTATTTGTAAACATACGAGGGTATGGTGTTTTAAATTACTTTGCCTTTTTTGGAGAGGGGTGGTAAGTGGATTATCTTTATTAAAGGTTTGGAGACAGAGAGTGGTCACATCATGCAAAATACAGCCTCTACCAACTTACTGGTTGTCACAGGTAGTTAGCAGTAATCCTGATATGGTAGTAATCATTTTTACATGTAACCTCACAAGTTAAAACATCTAGTGTTCCTGCCTTTTCCAAGTTTGTATTTTAGGAGAGTGAAGATGGGTCCTCTTTTGTATATCATATGTGGGTTTAGACATAAATATTACTAAAAGCACCATATACATTTTAGAGTTTTAAAATTTTTAGAAGTACTATTCTGTAATAGAGTATATTTGTAAAGTGTATTAGTCAATAGAAATACTTCATTAGAATAATTAAAATAGTTACAGAAGCCAGGCACTGCACAGAACAAATTATGATAGGAGTTATTTCAACTGATTCATTTATATTCATTCCCTATAAAGCAGGTAATTCTCTGAAATTTAAGTGTACTTGAAATTTTTAATACCTGCATTTCACTTCACTTGGGGTTCTGTAGCCAGTATCTAAAAGCCAAGTTGAGATCAGACTTGATAGCTATTTTTAAATCTTTTGAAACTAGGAAAATCAAAATGTCCTAGATCCCCCATACCTGAAAGTACTGAATACATTACATTGGGCTTGCTAACATCAGATGAAAATGAAATTTGCCTGCATTTATTCCACACCCAGTTCGGTAATGTCCAACTAAAATTGGGACAAAGTAAAGCCTCTCTTAATTATTAAAAAATAAAGATGTGTCTAGCACTGACAAATTAAGCCAACTGGTCTCAAGTTTTAGTGTACGTAAGAATTATCCTGGGATGAGAATTAAAATGCAAGTTAACTGGGTACCACTTCTACAATATCTGTATCTTGGAGAAGTTAAAAGAATCTGCCCTTTACTCTTCTTGTACTTTATTGAGGTAATATTTATAAACAAAAAAAATTAAGAAGTCTTAGACATACAGCTCTATGGCTATGCATGTTGATACTTCTGTCTGACCACCACCTAGGTCAAGATAGAGAACATTTCCATCATCCCCAGAAAATTCTCTTGTGCCTCTTTCTAGTCACTACTGTTGACCCCACTCCCTTTCTCATGTGACCACTATTCTGAAGTCTGTCCTCACAGGTGATTCTGATACCCTCATACAGGTGGTTGGTGACTCATAATATGAGAAACAGTGCCCTCTGTACTTTTCAGCCCTATTTTAAGATGATAGAGAACTCTGAAGTAACTTATGTTGGATGGGCTTTGTCATTTTCTAATTGATTCAGATTGAAAATCATGAAGACTTGTATAATGCCTTAGGATACTGACATCCTGTCTGTGGAATCATACTTAAATGTATGCAAACATTTAAAAGCAGATAGTCTGTATATTGGGTGCGTTTATGTTATGTATGGTGCAAGTAAGCTTACTAGCTGCATGAAACCAACCGTCATTTTGCTGTTTATTTAGTGATAAGTTTATCATTTAAAAATCTCTGTATTTAATGTTGAGGATTTTGATTTTTGATTAAATTGTACGTGACAAAGCCAATATAAGATGTTGTTTATCGTAGTAATTACAAGTCAGACCATACAGAGGCCAGTGATTACAGAATTATTATATTTCTGATATTTGCTCAAAGAACACATAAATATTAGAGGACTTAATTTAGCAGTTTTAGTTCATTTTATTCGAGCCAGGTTGTCAGGAAGCTAGTTTAACACTGTAGGAGTTTTTTAAATTTTTGTGTCTTAGTATTCATGAAATTAACACATTTATTAGAATTTATTTTTTGGATGGCACCTTTCAGTGGATTGATTTTAAGTTGGTTTTCTGTTTCTTTTAATTAAATGTTTCTTAATTTGAAAAACACGTGGCAAAACGGAGGGTAAAAATTACCTACAATTCAATCTCTTAAGATGATTTAAAGTAGGTGAATGCTTCTCTGCCCCCATTTTTTCCACCACCATATCCCACACTGAAACAAAGGTTGTGACTGTTAATCATTGATTCATGTCCTTTCAGAAGCTTTTCTGTGTTTATGAGATAGCTTTGATAAAAAGTCAGAAGTGATAGCTTTGTAAGCACTTCAGATTTTTAGAAATTGCATCAAAAGTATAATATTAATGTCTCTATCGACACGATGGCACTGGGTTTATTAGGCTTAAAGAGGTAGGATTTTAAAAAATAAAAATCTGTATTGTGACGTTTAAATTTACTGTTAATTTAGTATAATGTGAGATTTATTTTTATAGGAAGGATTGACTGAGCACTTAAGATGCTAAGAAGGAATGGGGGTAGATTTCTTCCATGTATTTAAGATTGAGGACCAGTTTTTCTTGTTGATAATAAGTCATTTTCTATTGATTTAGTATTTGACTAACTCATTTTGATGGTTATTGATCAAATTAAGATTAACATGGTTCTGCTTTTTATTTATTTTTGTACATAGCTATAATAAACGTATTAATGACATAAGAGAATGCAAGGAGGCAGCTGTGTCGCATGCGTAAGTTATTGTGTTATTTTATCTAATACTTTTAATCAAGAAGAATTCCTTTCTTAAAGCATTATTTTGTTGAAATGAGTATAGATTAATAGTATGCAAGATGAGAAAGTAGAAAAGGGAGACTCTCAATCAATGAGACATAATAGGTGTATAACCTCAATATTTGTAGTCTTGGAATTAGTGCAGAAAGATTTTAAATATCTTTGAAGTGCTGCTAAAATTCTCTAGATAAGTACTATACAAAGGACTTTTAGGTATCATTTAAGTCTGTGACTACCACTATGCTCCCCGTCCCAATATTTTGCAAACTGTGCTGATTTTTTTTTTAGCTATTTTATGGAAATTGATATATTCATACAATCTCCCAAATAGTATTTACTTTTTTTTTAATTTTTCACTAGGTTTTTTGTTGTTGTTGTGCTAGGTAGTATTTACTTTTTTAAGTATGGTAACTTTATCCTTTTCCCAAATTTTAGTTTCATGTATTGGTAAATATAAATGTATTGGTAAATATATAATAGATAATGAAAATTGGAACCTAGTGTACTTAAGATCTTTCAACGACTTTTCAGTATTTCTATAAGGCAGAGAGAAAACAAGCATCATTGCCATAGATGGAAATGTAAAACCACAGAAACTTTTAGAATTTGTCTTTAGGCTACAGAATGGATATTGGAAATTTAAACCTATATTGGGAGTTTAATCCTTCTTTATTCAGTACTGTCTGTACTCTATCATTATTCATACTTTTTTTTTTTTACTGAATCAAGTATTTATGCTTTTATTATTCTTTTTTTAAGATGAAGGTTGGACTTCATTAGGCATTTGCTCATAAGTGGTTGGATACCATTGTGCATTGGCTCACTTCTTAATCTTCACAACAGCCCAGTGAAATAGGTGTTAGTGTTATCCCCATTTTACAGAAACGAAAATTGAGCTTCAGGGAGATTAAGTAACTTTCACAGCTACTAAACAAGGAGGCTTGGATTCAAATGAAAACTCATCTGCTTCCAAAGCCACAAGGCTATGCTGCTTTCCTACATAACTCTAATCAGATCTTTTCTGGCTAAGAATCGTTAATTCTTCAGTCAAGGGAGTATATGTCCTGAAATACAGTTTGTAGATTCAGAAATTAATGGGAAATAGCTGATCCAGTCCCAGCTTTGTATATTTTTTATGTCTGTTTCTGTAGTTAGCCATTGGGGTTCTTAATTTTTTTTTTTTTTCCTGTTCTAAGAAATGCTTTTTTTTTTGATTCTGTGGCCTTGCTGCTGAAGAATTTCATTTTTAGTTGTGCTTTAAATGAAAGTTTACAGTTCACGTTGGTTTCTCATACAAAAATTTATACACACATTGTTATGTGACCCTAGTTGCTCTCCCTATAATGCGACAGCACACCCCACCTTTCCACTGTAGATTTCGCTTGTCCATTGAACGAGCTCCTGTCCCTTTCTGCTTTCTTATCTCATCTCTAGACAAGAGCTGCCCATTTAGTCTCATATATCTACTTGTGCTAAGAAGCAGCCTCTTCACAAGTATTTTATGTCCTATAGTCTGCTTTTATTATTAAAGAATTATTATCTCGTACAAATAACCTACTTTGGAGTGTGTTAGAATTTCTTTCTTGACCTTCAGAAATAAATGTAATCATCCCTTCTTGGGATAAACTGTATTGTAGGGATATGTGTGGTGCCATACCTATCTTTTATAAAGATCTTTAAGAATTGAGACATTTTTATTCCCCTTATTGTATTTATCATGTAGAATAATAATAAATAGTAAGCGATAGTAATTCCTGTAACTTACTGCCATGTGCTATAAAGGTGTATGTATTTTATAGACATTTTCTCATGCTTTTAATGTACCATGGACAGCCCTGTGAAGTAAAATAGCCAAAAAGATATTTGTCTACTCTAAGAAATAATACTAGATGGTTTTATTATTATAAAATAAAACGAGCTTGACTACAAATTAACGTATATTAGAAGTACCGTATACTAGTGGAAACCCTGGTGGTGTAGTGGTTAAGTGCTACGACTGCTAATCAAAGGGTCAGCAGTTCAAATTCACCAGCCGCTCCTTGGAAACTGTGGGACGGTTCTACTCTGTCCTATAGGGTCGCTGTGAGTCAGAATCACTCGACGGCACTGGGTTGGGTTTGGCTTGGTACTAGGCATCATGAAAGGTATATATATCTTTTGAGACAGGTGCCATCATCCCTGTTTGATAGGGATAGAAGCTGAAACTGAAAGAGGTACAACCTAAGGTCACACAGGTGTTAATCTCCTGTGTTACAGCTGTATTTCTGGTGTGGTATATTCCTTATGCTTGGGGTTTTAGCACATGTATCATAGATATGTGACTATTATTTTATGCGCTTTTCTAAATTTTAAAAATTACTTGGAGCAATATGTATTTTGCATAGTGTGAGGAGTTGGAATACTTAGAACATTTTATGTTTTTCCTTTCTCTGTTAATATGTGAGAATAAGTTCTTCCTAATTTGTATTTTAAAAAAATCTAGTACATGAATAATTATGGTTGTCCTTTTCCCCATCTTTCAGTTTCGAACAAGAGCTCCAAGTAGCTCTCATCCCAGTATCTTTATTGAATATAGCTCTTGTTAACCCTTCAAACCCATTGCCGTTGAGTCTATGCTGATTCATAGGGACCCTGAAGGACTGAGTAGAACTGCCTTGCAGGTTTCCAAGGAGCAGCTGGCAAATTTGAACTGCCGACCTTTTGGTTAGCAGCTGAGCTCTTGACCACTGCTCCACCAGGGCTCCATAGCGCTTGTTCAGTCAGTTTTATATATTTAATAGGAATCCAAAACCAATAGGAATATACTTAGTAAATATGGAAACAGATAATCAGATACTTATTAACTTACAATTTTTAATGTCTGTGTGGGGTGACAGAATTGTATATGGTAGGAGAGTTCTTGTCTTCAAAGATTTCCGAGCCTAGTTTAAAAAGTGCTGAGCTATATGGTATTAAAATTGCAGAAAATTTTCAAAAATGGACAGCTGGATATTAGGAAATGCTTCTAGAAGGATTGATCCTGAAGTTTGGATAGGACATTAATAAGTGGAGTGTAACAGGATAAACATGGTTACTGAAGTTGCACAAGAAAGGCAAGGTAATCATGAGATTGGAAAATTACTTCGTGACAGACACATAGAAGATGATTTTTGTAGACGCTTTTGCTTTCTAAAAATCTTTGGAAGATGATCTTGAAATGTCAAGTTACTTTAATTTCTAATGAATTTTAGTAGAAGCAGGTAACGTATCATGCCGTCTTTTTCTATAGTGGTTCAATGCACAGAGAAAGACGCAAGTTTTTAAGGTCAGCGCTGAAAGAATTGGCTACTGTCCTCTCTGATCAACCTGGCTTGCTAGGTCCCAAGGTAATTGGTTCAATTCTTATTTCAATTACGAGTGTGCCATATATTTTTTAAAAACTTGTTATTTCTGCTGTCTGTGGATTTTTATTAAAATTTAAGTCAGTAACTACATGAAGGGGTTTGAAATATATTTTAGCTGAGGATGAATTTGCCGATGTGACACTCATGCAGATACCTCATTTATTCGTAGGCATGCTCCTCCTCGTACACACTTCCAGGCTCCCCTCTGTCCTTATCTCCTGCACATACTGGTGTGCTTACCTGGCACCGGCACTTTTTTTTACCTTTGCTTACTTTTTTGGTTCAGTTGTCTGCTCATTAACAAGCAACTTCTAATTTATCCCCCTTGAAGTTGTTCCAGTATTGTTGTAAGACTTCATACTAGTCTCGTGTCTCTTTTAAACTTGATTATTACCACTTCTTGTGAGTTACTTTTCACTTAGAGAAAGATTTTGAATGGGTTTTCTTTTAAATCTTTGCATGAGAGTAAACAGTGTTACTTTTTTTTAAATTAGGCACTTTTTGTTTTTATGGCATTGTCCTTTGCTCGTGATGAAATTATCTGGCTACTTCGTCATGCAGATAACATGCCAAAGAAGAGTGCAGATGACTTCATAGATAAGTAAGTTAGCAAAATCATTTTCATATATTCTAATTTCTGGGCTGTGGAATTTGGGGACTTTGAAATAAAATTATTTTTAAAAACTTTTTTAGGGCTTTTCAGATTTGGCACGACAGGAATATTTATATATTTGCAGTACGTAATACTTTTTAGAATGCACATTCAATTTTAGTTTTAAGTGAGGGCTTTTAATATTTTTTTCAGTACCCTAGATGGTGACAGTATTGTTTTCTTTGACTATACTCAGTAATGTTTCCTATGGAATAAATTTTTCAAAATGATTTCACTACACAAAACGTTTAAACGAGAATTCCTCCAAAACTAGACTTGCAACCTAATGTGTCATTTGAAATGTCTCTCGTTTTAGTCCTCAGTCCCTCAATAGGAGTTAACATAATTGAGGTAGAGAAATGAGATCATATGGAAAAATCTTATTTCTTTCTAATCCTCTTTCATTTTTTATGATGTGTTTATGAGATGTCATAAATTTATTTTCATTTTCCTCTGATGATTCTCAGTCTTAGCTTTTTTGTGTATTTTGCTTTCCATAATTTCTTTATTCATATGAAATTTAAAAAGAAAGTAATTGATATTAAATATTTGACGAAGTGTTTTCTAAGAAAAAAGCTTCTAGTAGTACTATCAAGGGCGTTTTCGTATTTTCTTGGATAATGCTGACTGTATTCTTCCAATTTTTTAAAAAAATTTTAAACAAGGCACATTGCTGAATTAATATTTTACATGGAAGAGCTTAGAGCACATGTAAGGAAGTACGGACCTGTAATGCAGAGGTATTACGTGCAGTACCTTTCTGGCTTTGATGCTGTTGTCCTCAATGAACTTGTGCAGGTAAAAGCTATCTCATTTCTGATTATTCCCCCTTTTGTTCTTTCCTTCTTTCTAGCAACTGATATATTTGCTAAACAAGCATTTATGAAACATAGTCATGTGCCAAGTGGTAGAAATACAAATGTAAATAAATCATGGTCATGTCTTTGCAAGGAGATCATTGTGTAGAGGGGAGGAAAAAATTCCTTGTCGTTCAGTGTGATAGGTGTTATCAAGAGTGTGTGCAAAGCTCAGCTTGAACACGGTGAAGAGATTTTTTATCCTTGAGGTGGTTGGTCTGCTGTAAGCAAATTATAGAGGGTCTTGTGAAAGAGGAGGTTAGTCATATCACATTTGCTGCTTTAGAAAGATTGCCCCGGCTCAGTGTGGACAATGGACTGATGGGGACCAAAAGAAGAGGCAGAGAGACCAAAAGAAAAATTCCTGCAGTAGGCTAGTTGAGACCTGATGAGAGCCTGAACTTGGGCAGTCACTGTGGCGATGTAGAAGAGATGATGGAGAAAATATAATTGATAATAAATTATAATAAATAATTTATAATAAATAAAAATAAATATAATATAAATAAATTAAGTAACAATAAACAAATATAATAAATAAAATAAAGAGGAAAAATAGAAAATAAGTATTTTTGCATAGTATGGTAGAAGGTATTCAGTAAATGTTTAATCTGCATGTCCTAATTTAATTAAATGTGCAAATTTTCTTTTGGATTTACCTCTGTTGATTTTCAATCTTAGCTTCTTTTTCCTTTCCATTTCTTTATTCAGTGTTTTTCATCTTAATATAAATTTGTTATATTTTCATAACAAATGAATAGACTGTTAGAAAATAGTATTTTATTTCGCTTCATTTCATAAAATTACAGTTGTCTAAAACTGCTCTACCTGTACCCCCGTTGCCATTGAGTCAGTTCTAACTCACGGTGACCCAATGTGTATAGGGTAAAACTGCATTCCATAGAGTTTTCAAAGCTTTGACCTTTTGGAAGCAGATCGCCAGGCCTTTTTTCCAGGGCACTGTGGGTGGGTTTGAACCTTCAGCCTTTTGGCTGGTAGTCAGGCATGTAACCATTTGCGTTCTAGGCGTATAGTATAAAGGAAGAGCTGTAAAAATTCTCTTCATATTAAAACTTCTCTGAAACTAATGATTTTTCAGAAAAGTAGCCATGCCTTGAAACCCTTGTTTTTTTTCTAAGCCTGCCTAAAAATACAGATAACAAAAACATTGTTCATGTAATTATTTACTTTGAATTATTTGTAACTTATAAGTTACTATCCTAAAAAAAAAAAAAAAAAAAACTAATGTAGTTTATTCCCTCTTTTACCCACTAGATGGAGCTAAGATGCTCCCTTTTTAGAATGGTCATTAAAAATGAAGCAGAAAACCTGATTTTATGCCTAGGGTATTATTATCTTGCTGTAGTTTTGTTTGAATAATTATTTTTTACCACATAAACTAGAAAAAAAAATTTTTTTTTTGAGGCTACTCTTATTATTTATTCATGAGAGCACGCAATATAAAAGTAAACCAAAACTCCTGGTTCCATGAAACTTTGAAATGATGTTGTGGCTATTTTCCCCTAGTGATGCAGTGGTTAAAAGCTCGACTGCTAACCAAAAAGTCAGTAGTTTGAATCTACCAGATGCTCCTTGGAAACCCTATAGGGCAGTTCTACTTTGTCCCATATGGTTGCTAAAAGTTGGAATTGACTAGACAGCAATGGGTTTGGTTTTTTTTGTAAGGAGCCCTGGTGGCATAACGGTTAAGCTGCTAACTGAAAGTTTGGTGATTTGAACCCACCCGATGGCTCCATGGGTGAAAGACTTGGAAATCTGCTTCCATGAAGATTACAGCCCAGAAAAGCCTCTGGGGTAGTTCTACTCTGTCACATGGGGTCACTGTGAGTCAAAAAATCAACTAAACAGCATCTAATAATAACAAATTTTACAGATTTATTTTATAGTGTTAAAATTTTTAAGTCATTTGATAGCTATTTCTGTTTTTTATAAAAACAATTTAACAGTACTGAGAATTTTTTAGCATTTCTTCTGGGGTTGCAGTAATAGTAGTATCAGCCGTGGCAATAATAATACTGATAATAACAGTTGCCAGCATTTACCGATAGCTAATTAAATTAAATCTAAACAACAGCTCCATGAGGGTGGGTATCATTACCATTATTTATTGAAGAAAAAACAGACCTTAATGTAACTTCCTCAGTATTACACAGTACATAAATAATAGAGCCAGTATTCAAACTCACGTCTTAATTCTAAAGCCTTAGCTCTTTACCACTATCTTATAAAGTACATATGATTTTTTTAAGCATTTGTAAGGACTAATAAATTTAGAACTAAGACCATAAACATATTAATATATTCACTCTAATAGGTCCTAATGTTTTGAAAATCCACAGTGTTTATTCTGTTTGTAAGCTAAGCATTCACTTTTTTAGAAAACTTATTTTTTAGCATCCACATTGATACAATTTATCGTACATATATTCTGTGTGTGGTTTGAATTTTGAGAAATGTGTGCATTTGCGTGGCCACCACTGCACTCAAGATGTAGAAGGTTTCCGGCACCCTTAACCGTTTTCTCGTGCAGTACTATAAAAGATGGTTCCTCCCCTCCACCCCCAGCAGCCACTCGTCTTCTTTCTGTCACTGTAGTTTTACCTTTTTAAAATTTCACGTAAATGGAGTCATGTTACATATTGTTTTGTTTTTTATTCTTTTCACTTAGCATAATGTTTTTGAGATTCATCTGTGTTATCGTACATAGTAATATTTTGTTCCTTTTTATTGCTGAAAAATACTCTACAGTATGTGATATATCACAGTTTATTTATCCATTCACTAATTGATGGGCCTGTGGGCTGTTTCTCAAGTATTTTTAATATTTTTGTTTCTTTTCCAGAATCTTTCTGTTTGCCCTGAAGATGAATCGATCATCATGTCCTCTTTTGTTAACACTATGACTTCCCTTAGTGTAAAACAAGGTAATTAGTCTTTAAGTAGAAGCATGTTTTCTTCTAATTAGGTTTTCAAACTTGATTAATAAGGAAATAATTTAACAGTTAATTTTGCAAAATGGCTTAGTCGAATTTTGACCTATTTAATCTATTTCTTTTTATCTTGACGCTTCTTTCTGAAGCAAAGGTTTCCAAATGGGTCTGTGATGATGTTTATAAAAATCATAAGAATTATAGTTTAATATTATTATTCAGCAGGAAAAAAGAGGCATATTCTAAGAAAGAAAATAAGAAAACAATAAAGTATTACGTATTGTAACAATATCATTCTGTTGTGCATGAACCGCTGAGGGCACCCAAGGACAATAACAACATATCGTAACAAAGTAGAAATTGGGTTGAAACTTATCTATAAAAATAGCAGGAGTGGATACTGTTTATAAAATGTTTAGTCTCTCCCAGGCACTTCTGTATGTATTATCCCACTCAATCCATACCAGTTCTTTAAACCACTGTTACTACTTTTATTTTACACATTTGGAAACTCAGGGTTTGAGATGTTAAATAATTTGTCCAAGCTTTAACAGTTATTAAGTAGTAGAATAGGAAATTGAGCTTGGTTCTGTTAATACAAAAATTTTTGTTGTACACTAGACTCTCTCTCCATAATTTGAGCACTCCATTCCAACAGATTGGTATGCTGTTTTAGTTTTATTGTCTTTAAATGAAAGATACCAGAAACTTTAAAATTTTCTGAATAATAAATATTTAGTTTAAGCAACCTAGTACTGAAATTACTATTAACTTACCTGGCGATATTTGGTTTATATGGAGTTATTATGTGGTTCTTCAGCATGCTGTCCAAGGTGTAATAGTCACAGGATCTCTCCAGCTCTCTGGCTTCAAATTAATATAAGCAAACAAATTGAGAACTGGAGAGTTTAGGAGAAAAATCTGAACATGACCCTTCTCTTAGCACAACCTTCCTTTTTATCATCATGTTTGTAGGATTTGAGAATTACTGTTTCACTTTCTTAGCTCTTTAATTTTAAAATATGATTATAGATTTGTGAAAATGTTAATTTGCTTTGTAATCTCTTTTTCTAATTTTAGTTGAAGATGGGGAAGTATTTGATTTCAGAGGAATGAGATTAGACTGGTTTAGGTTACAGGTAAGAATAATTTCTTAATTTTCATTGTCATTCTGTTTTTGTTATTGAATACCTTAGTCAGATGATCAGCTGTACCAGTTATTAAACTTGGATAAATATTTCTAATTTAATCTAGTATAAAAGGGTTCTTGAACAAAGTTAATTATTATAATTTTAAAATATCTAGAGATTTAAATCCCAACATCTCTTTTGATTATAATGATTCAAATACTTAATTCTATGGTGGAGGCAAAAAATCTTCTTTGACAAAATATTTATAATCTAGTGTAGGAGCTGACAAACCTTTTTTGTAAGGAATCACATGTTAAAAATTTTAAGCTTGTGGGCCATATAGTTTTTGATAGGTGACATCAAGTCGATTCTGACTCATAGCGACCCCCTGTGCAACAGAGCCAAACACTGACTGGTCCTGCGCAATCCTCACAGTTGTTGCTGCGTTTGAGCCCGTTGTTGCAGCCGCTGTCAGTCCATCTTGTCGAGGGTCTTCCTCTTCCACTGACCCCTCTACCTTACCAAACATGATTTCCTTCTCCAAGGACTGGTCTCTTCTAATAACATGTCTGAACTATGTCAGATGAAGTCTTACCATCCTTGCTTCCAGTGAGCACTCTGGCTCTATTTCTTCCAAGACAGACTTGTTTGTTCTTCTGGCAGGTATATTCAGTATTCTTCGCCAACACCATAATTCAGATGCATCAGTTCTTCAGTCTTCCTTATTCATTGTCCAGCTTTTCCATGCATATGAGGTGATTGAGAATATCATGGCTTGGGGCAAGTACACCTTTGTTTTCAAAATGACATCTTTGTTTTTCAAGACTTTAAAGAGTTTTTTTGCAGCGGGTTTGCCCAGTGCAATACATCATTTGATTTTTTTGACTGCTGCTCCTATAGGGGTTGATTGGTGGATCCAAGTAAAATGAAATCCTTGACAATGTGAGTCTTTTCTCTAGGCCATGTAATCTCTCTCATAACTGCTCAGCTCTGCCGTTATGGTATGAGAACAGCCACAGACAATAGATAAACAAATGGGCATGACTATTTTCCAATAAAACTGTATTTATGAAAACAGGCTGTTGACCCAGGGGTTATAGTTTGCCATTCCCTGATCTAATGCCAACAGCTTCATTTTTCTCAAGTGCAGAAGTAAATTCTCCTACTTTAAAAGTTTTCACTTAGTGTGTAACTCTCACATAGTCTTTAAAGGCTTTTAAAATGCAAGCCTAAACTCTTTGTGTATACAATGAAATTAATGATAGAATTTAATTGCCCCTAAAATATTTCTAGTAATTAGGGGAAAACTGTGGCTTAGTATTCTCAATAATCTGTATGTCTTAGAAATAGACATTTTAAAATAATAATAATGCATCTTCTTATAAAAAAAAATTCGAACCATCCAGAGATAAATTAGAAAATTAAAGTATGTACCTCTTCCAGTCTTATTCCAAAGAAATACTCACTTTTAATAACTGATCTCTGTTCTTTTAGATGTATAAGCATGTAAATGGGATCATACTACATTACTGTTCTGCAACTTAAAATAAAACTTACTTTTTTTTTTTTATAAAAAACTAAATAATATAAGCAGTGTGTGCATGTTGAAGAGATTTTTCAGTGGACTCAGGATGAACTCCTAGAAAGAACTTCTTTTTCTGGGAATCTGCTTAGTTCCTTGAGATGCTTTTGCTTTTTTTAAGTTCTTTCCTTCTGACGTCTAGATACTTAGACATTTCCCCTGCTTGTTCTGTGTTCTATGGGGAGCATATTTTTAGAGGTGTAGATTGCATAGATGAGTCAAATGTATTAAGTAACTTGCCTGAGGCTGCAGAGCCAGGTAGTGCGGGAGCAGGGAAGCACATCATCCCAAAATATTAAATGTGCATGTATCTTAGGTTGTTTTTTTCCTATAACAAAGTTTACCAATTAGCATTTGCCTGTTTAAAAAAGGAGATGAAACAATACAGAAGTAAAGCATGGAAAGTGGAAACAAGTGGAATTGTTCTGCCAAAGGATATGACTTTGGAAAGTCATTTAAATTTATGAAATTTTGAAAGTCATTGTCGCAAAGCTTGAACTGTTTCAGTCTCCTGCTCTCTAAACTGGCTACTTGGGTTCAGAGAGTTTTGGAGATTTAGATGCATTGTCAGTGTACCCTTATTAAATACTGTTAGGATTGTTTAGTCATTTCAAGGATTCACTTGAGAATTTTAGGTTTGTTTTATTGGAATTCATTCATATGGCAAAATACTTGAGTGATTATGAAGAGCGTAATATTGATAAATCCCTGTTTTTGAGATTTTTTATAAGATCAGCACCAACGGCCTGTCTGACTCTTTCATGTACCTGCTCTTAACCATCTGGGACATGCAATCACTGTGCCTCTTTCTACTGTATACACCCAGATCCATTGCCATCGAGTCAAATTCCGACTCATAGCAATCCTATAGAACAGAGAAGAACTGCCCCATTGGGTTTTCTAGGGTGTAATCTTTACAGAAGTAAATTACCCATCATTCTTCTGCGGAATGGATGGTCAGTTTGAACCACCGACCTTTCAGTTAGCAGCCAAGCACTGCACCACTGCGTGACCAAGGATCCTTCCTACTGCATATAGACGCTTATGTTTAAGGAACAAATAGGGCAAAGCTTGCCAAGGAAGAGAAAAATGGGACACCCAGCTAAACCAGAGAAGTCTTGGCTAGGAGGAGATGTCGAAAGTGTAAGGTAGAAGGCAATGTCCGGAATATAGGAGGTTGACAAAGATGTTGAGGAGCCGATACATGGTGAAGATTCCATGTCCACAGACTAACTATAAAAAAAAAAAAAAGATACCAAAAAAACAAACCAAATCCATTGTTGTCAAGTCAATTCCAGCTCATTGCAACCCTATGGGACAGAGTAGAGCTGTCCCATAGAGTTTCCAAGGATTGGCTGGTGGATTCGAACTGCAGACCTCTTGGTTAACAGCTGAACTCTTAAGCACTACACCACCAGGGCTCCACTGTAGGATACAGGAGATAAAATATTGAGCAATCAGGAGGGAGCAATTCCTGGAGAAGGACATCATCCTTGGTAAAGTAGAAGGCCAATGAAAAAGAGGAAGACCCCCAATGAGGTGGATTGACACACTGGCTGCAACAGTGGGCTCAAACATAGCAACGATTGTGAGAATGGGCGTAGGGTTGCTATGAGTTGGAACCAACTTGGCATTTAACAATTACATAATCTGTTGAAGAGTTGCACTTGCTCTCCTCTTTTGAGGAATTGGTCATTTACCTAAGTAGTCAAAGCATAAAAGGTGTGAAAAATTAAATAGCAGTTAAAAAATCTAAAAGATTATGGTCAGATGCCAACAGATAAAAAAATATATATGATTAATTATCAACTAATTGCAGTTTTCTCAAAAGTGAGAAAGTTTTTTCAAGTTGGAATTGCTAGTAATGGCTTTATAGGGAAAGCAATATTTTACCTGGACCTTGAAAACTAGGTAGAATTTGGGGTGGGGGGGAACAGCATATACAGGGAAAGAGCAAAAATGAGCAAAGGGTAAGTAAAGAGATTTTGAGTAGAAAGTATTACCACAGGTAAGAAGGAGCAAGTATTTATAAGAGGTGTATGAATGATCCAACATTGATCACTGACCTTCGTTTCAGGTAGGAAGAATTTGGGAGAATTTAGCTGGTTGCTTTGTGCTTTTACTGGAGTCCCATTCAATTTTGATCCTAAGGTCATTGCTCTTTTATAGTTACTTTCGTCTTTCTTGCTTGTCTTTTTTTTTTTAGTCCTGGAGAAGAGTTCTTCCTCTCTACTATTGTCTATTTTTTTTTTCCTGTTTCCTAAGGGATCTCATTCCATTATGTATTTCATCAGATCCTTAAGCATCTTTAGCTACTCTTTAACCTACACTCTTCCCTTCAGTCTTCTAATTTCCTTAAGTTGTACATATTTTATACTTTTATTTATTTAGTCATAGGTGCTTCTCCAATTTTTATCAGACTTTTTAAATGAGTCGTTTAATCAGATTATCTCATTTTGTCACCTCCATTTCTTCTGAATCTAATTTTCTTTAAGAGACTTTAGAGCAGTTTTAGGTTTATGGAAAAATTGTGCAGAAAGAGAGTTCCCATATACTTTCTAACTCCTACACATTGTTTCTCCTGTTAACATCATTAATTATGAGGATAACGCAGGACCTGGCAATGTTTTGTTCTGTTGTATATAAGGTTGCCGTGAGTTGGAGTCGACCTGACATTCATTCATCCATCTATCCATCTATCGTATAGTTTTTAATGAGTCTGTATAATGTAAAACCTCATTGAATCAGAATGTGCGATACTGAAATTCATCTGATGGTTTCCTGTGTTCTTTGTTTGTCTTCAGCTAGATTGCAAATTTCATTTTGGCGGGGTTAACATGCTATTTCTTTTATACTTTTGATATCATAATAACTTTACTTCTCTTGAATAGAGCTCAAGGTGAACCAACCTTGTATCAGATTCCGTTTTATATTTAAAGAAGTTCTTGATGGGAATTTCCAGTTAGAATCACTTGATACAATTTTAAAAAGGATGATTTTACTGATACAGTATCACAATAAACAGTTTAAATATTTTTCAATGATTTTTTTCTCTGTAGAATGAGAAGGCTAAAGTCATTGGTCTGTACCTAAACTACTTTTTTTTTTTTCTGCTGAACTTTTGCAGGCATATACTAGTGTCTCTAAGGCTTCCCTTAGCCTTGCAGATCACAGAGAACTTGGAAAGATGATGAATACAATAATTTTTCATACAAAAATGGTAGATTCCTTGGTGGAAATGTTGGTGGAAACATCAGATCTCTCCATATTTTGGTAAGTTGTAATTTTCTTTGAATCAGAAATTTTAGTGTTCAAAGATATGTTTCTTGATTGTTTTTATGTTAGCAGTTAAGGCGGTTCAGTAATAGATGCTTAAAAATGAAAGGAATAGTGGATTTTTATTAAACTTGCCAGCAAAAGCCCTTTACCAAGCTGGGATTTTATATGTTCTTAATTCTCTATAAGAGCAACTTTTGTTTTTTTACGTTTCTTTGAGGGGGTAAAAAACAATCGCTTCAAATTGCCTTAAAAGGCTCTCTTTTGCATGAGCAAACTTAGAGAAAAAAAGGTTGTGGATCAGATGAAGTAAAGTAAATGTTGGGAATGAAATGCCTAGAAATGAAATAACTAGAATGTTAAATTGAGCATTAATATTATGATATGTTGATACTCCCTTTTTTGTGCTTCTATTATCCTTTGCTTCTGTCATAACCTCTTTTGTTGTACTTAATAGTTTACAACTGTTCTGTCCTCTTTCCCTGTCCAGATAATGTGGTCCTTGAAAGCAGGTCTTGTCTTTGCTTCTTAGTATCTAACATAATAGGTACTTAATAAATGTTTCAATGAAATAACTGAACCTGGTTGTGATCACACTAATAAGCAGTGGGGCCAGGATTCAAACTCAGGTAATCTGGCTCCAAACCTGTGTAATATCAACTCTGTTTTCTGCTTCTTGGCTTTTTTTTTTTTTTCCTTCAGTGAAGCTGCTAAGGATAACCTAGTATTTCTCTTTACTTCTAAAATGAGATAGTCTCGGTGAATAGGGATGGTAATTTCTGTCTGTTGAATAGAGATCATTATGAAAAGCTTCACATTGCTTTTATTGTGGAAAGTAACCTAGTCCACACTGATTTTGGCAGTTTTTTAAAAAATTTAGCATACTTTAATTAGTGTTATTGCAGAAGAAATTCAAATCATGGGGCAAGGAAGATGTAAGAGGTCTTTTGAAGGAGCTCATGAAACAAACACGTTAGTAAATACACTTTTTAGGTTTAGGTACATCATATGTCAAATTAGCACAGATTTTATAAGATTATTTGTAACCCTGTACTGTTGGGTTATGGGTTACTGTTGTCTGACCCAAAGGCTATCTTCGAAGAGAACCAAACCAAAAACCAAATCCACTGCCGTCGATTCCGACTCATAGCAACCCTATAGGACAGAGTAGAACTGCCCCATAGAGTTTCCAAGGAGTGCCTGGCAGATTTGAACTGCTGACCTCTTGGTTAGCAGCCGTAGCACTTAACCACCACACCGCCGGGGTTTCCCTTCAAAGACAAGGGAACATTCTATAAATAGGCACCTTTGAGCTACAGAAAGATACCTATTACAAAAAGAGGGAAGTTCTTGTATATAGCAAGTAGAAAGTCCTTTCTTCTTTCTTGGAACTAAAAACACTGTGAAGTAATGTTTAAGATTTATAATTTTCAGCCATAATTAGTTGATTTTTATCCATAGTTTCTCATTGTTGCATTGCTCTCTTGTCTGCCACATTCAAAATAAGGACGTTTTACTACCTCTTTCTGCCTTATTTTTCTGAGGTGTGCTGTATTTTATCAGTTCATTTTCTTTTACATTTAACATCTCTTAAATCGGGATGTGATTTAAAATCAATGGCACGTTATTATTTAATTGGTAATGTTTTTCTTTTTTATGGGCATATAAAGTGGTGTTTCTTACAATTGATGGTGACTTAGCTTTGATGACATTTGATTCTGAATGATTTGAATGTTATGTACTCACATGGCATAGACAGGATTTATTTTCTGTTTAAGTTTCTTATTTTATATGTTTGTTAACGTTACACAAATATTATTACTGTGAAATGATTATGTATAAGAGATATTCTTTGGGAAAAATAACTATTATTCTCCTCTTAAGGGAATAAATTCTACCAGTTTGTAACTTTTAATCATCCCTTTGAATCAAATCAAATTAACTATATGATTCATAAAAGTTTTATTTTAACTATAAACTTATAATTCTAAATTTTAATTTGTTTCCTAACACAGTTTTTACAGTCGTGCTTTTGAGAAGATGTTTCAGCAGTGTTTGGAGCTACCGTCTCAGTCAAGATACTCGATTGCATT
Source organism: Elephas maximus indicus (assembly GCF_024166365.1). Taxonomy (NCBI): domain Eukaryota; kingdom Metazoa; phylum Chordata; class Mammalia; order Proboscidea; family Elephantidae; genus Elephas; species Elephas maximus. The sequence goes on along the minus strand of NC_064824.1, from coordinate 81,324,109 downwards.
TCCACTACTTTGCACTCATTTTATGAGTTGCACACATGAACTGTGTCCAGAAGAGGTAATTTTTGAGTACTATGACATGCAGAGTACACTAAATAAAACATGTTACCAACCAAACATTCACATAGTCATCATTACCTAATTTAGCTTCGCTTCTAATTTGTCTCTACCCAGAATCAAAAGAATTCTTGAATAGGTATAAGAATATATACACGATACATACATACGTGTAAGAGCATCTGTATTACAAAGTCACTTGGAATTACCTTTATTAAAATAAATGATGGATCAAGTATTAATGTTTATGGTAATGGTATACACAGTAACTGACTTTGAATGTTTTTTCTCTCAAACTATCATTGAAAGATTTGAAAATTGAATATAAATTACTGAGAAAACATAAACAACTCAAAGAGTTGTTTTCATTTACTTGTTGATATTATAGATGTATTCAGGGAACACCAGATTTGCTGGTATTTGTAAGATACACACACATATATTACAATTACTGAGTAAGTGAAGTACTTAGTAGTAGCTTTTATTGATACCAAGTATCTATCAAAAATTTACTCAGTGTTTCTTCTGATCTTTAAAGAACAAGTATCACAGTGCAATTATATTAATTAAAATTAAATCATGTATTACCTTATAATTTAACTTAATGGTGAATCTCTTTAAAACTGCAGCACTTGTAGAAAAGAAAGGTACCAATAACAATAACGTTATTAGCATTTTAAACATGAGGTGACATCATCTATTCCAGATTGTATTCTTTGAGAGGCAGAATGTGAGAGAGAGATTAGCCTACAGGAAGTTTATTAGGGAGTGGTTTAGGGATTAGTATTTGTGAGGGTATTAACACCACCTATTTTAATAGATTTAGAGTTTTTAGATTTAATAGTTTTTTTCCTCCAAAGTTGATACCTAAGATATGTCATTAACTCTTTCCTCACTGTCATCCTTCACATTAAATTACCCATCATATCCTCTTAATTTTTCTGTCTTATCATTTCTGGAATCCATCCTCTAATTCCCGTTGCTATTGCCACTATGGCAGTTTAGATTTTTCAGTATTCTTCATATGTATTTCTAAATGGTTTTCCTGCCTTTGATATATTTTTTTTTAATTCTAATACAGTGCAATCAGAGTGCCTCTTTCCTTCTTAAGAACCATTTGATGGTTCTCCATTGCTTTTGAAGGAAAGTAAAAATTTCTGAGCCAGGCATTTAAACCCTGAAGAGTACAATCTCTACCCACCATTCTTATCTTCTGCTTTTCACTCCCTACTTACTAACCCACCTTACACACATCATACTAATTTACTTTTACTTGTCTGTATTTTTGGTCTCTTTAAGGCTATTCCTCATAGGTAAAACTCATTTCACTGCACCTCTACGTGTTGTTAGTTGCCACAGAGTCTGTTCTCACTCATGGTGACCACATGTATGCAAAGTAGAACTCGAAAGAGGTTTTCAAGGCTGTGACATTCCAGAAGCAGATCTCCAGGCCTGTCTTCCAGGGTGTCTGTGGGTGGGTTTAAACTACCAACCTTCTGGCTAGTACTCAAGCTCTTAACTCTTTGCACCACCCAAGAACTCTTACTGTTGTGCTCTTAGGTGAGCGTTTCTTTAACAATTAATTTAAATCCCACCTCCTCCAAAAAGATTTTCGCCATTTCTCCATTTAGTATTTGTCTCTTTCTGAACATATTGCATAGTATTTTTTACCACTATTATATCTGTCATTATCTGCCTTATGTCAGTTATTTTAGTGTTCTGCCTACTCATTTAGTTAATAGAGTTATGATTCTTTAGAAGAGTAGAACTTAATTCTTTTAAATAATTAAAACAGGTAATTAATAATTTATACCCACTCCTCACTTACCAACATGGTTAGGTTCTGGGGGTGACGCAGCTCCTTCCCCCACACGCCTGGATGAGTGCCCTGAATGAGCTGTGCATGGGGCGGACGTGGGTGTCGGTGAGGTCATTGATGAGCAAGATAGTAGAAGAGTAAGTTTTTTGCTTTTATCGTAAGTGCAAAACGTCAGGTAACGAGACAGTCGATAAGTAAGGAGTAGGTTTATTTGTAGTTATATAGAATCATGAAGCTTATAAAACTTTATCCCATCTTTTGTTTCATTTGATTGTTACGACAAAGTGGCAGCATACCCAGTACTGTTGATAGTTGTCCTTACTTTTCCGTTGAGGAAAGTCGCTGGTGGAGTGATATTTCCTGTGGTCATACAGCTAGTAAGCTGTACTACTGTGTTATTCATTTAGCGAATTTGTTAAAGCCTGCTGTTTTCCAGCTGCCTTGCTAAGTCTCGTGATAAAAAGATTCAAAGAATACAGTCTCTACCCTTGACAAATTCGCAATCTAATGAGTGGGGCATTCTGAACCCACTGAGGGAATTCACCTGAGGGTAAATTGGTGTGAGATAGAGTGAGTTGAGGTGTATACTTTTCAATGCAATCCTGCTTTAATGATGTCAGTTTTAGTCTTTCAGCTCATTTACGTTAGAGGGATTACAGGAAAAGTCTCCAAGGCCACTGATGCTGAGACTTGCTTTTGAGCTGGAGCATTTATAATGAATTTGCAGAATGACAGTACCTTTAGAGCTGGATCTGAAATTCACAGCCTGCTGAGTCAGAAGGATCCCTAAATAATGGGGTGTGGCAGCCAGTATTTCTGGAAAACTGGTAATTATGTCGCTCTGTCTGCACTGCCCAGTACAGTAATTCACTTTGTGTGTATGTGTGTGCGCTAAGTGAAAGTTTATAAATCAAGTCAGCCTCTTATACAAAAACTTACATATACCTTTCTATGTACTCCTAGCTGTTCTCCCCCTAATGAGAGAGCACACTCCTCCTCTCCACCCTGTATTCCCTGTGTCCATTCAACCAGCTCCTGTTGCCGTCTGCTTTCTCATCTTGCCACCAGACAGGAGCTGCCCACATAGTCTCATGTGTCTGCTTGAGCCAAGAAGCTCACTCTTCACCAGTATTATCTTCTATCTTATAGTCCAGTCCAATCCCTGTCTGAAGAGTTGGCTTCAGGAATGGTTCCAGTCTTGGGCTAACAGAAGGTCCGGGGACCATGTCCTCCAGGGTCTGTCCATTCTCAGTCAGACCATTAAGTCTGATCCTTCTACCAGAGTTTGAGGTCTGCATCCCACTGTTCTCCTGCTCCATCAGGGGTTCTCTGTTGTGTTCCCTGTCAGCACAGTCATCAGTTGTAGCTGGGCACCATCTAGTTCCTCAGCCTCAGGCTGATGTAGTCTGTTTTTTTTGGGGCCCTTTCTGTCTCTTGGGCTCATATTTACCTTGTGTCTTTGGTGTTCTTCATTCTCCTTCATTCCAGGTGGGTTGAGAGCAGTCGATGCATCTTAGATGGCCACTTGGTAGCGGGATGCAGAACATTTTCGTAATATGTTTTATTATGCCAGTTCATCTAGATGTCCCCTGAAACCGTGGTTCCTAGACCCCTGTCCCTGCTACTCTGGCCTTTGAAGCGTTCGATTGTATTTAGGAAACTTTGTTTTTGGTTTACTCCAGTTGTGCTGACCTCTCCTGTATTGTGTATTATCTTTCCCTTCACCTAAAATAGTTCTTTTCTACTATCTAATTAGTAAATACACCTCTCCCTCTCTCCCCATCCTCGTAACCATCAAAGAATATTTTTTCTGTGTTTAAACTATTTTCTTGAGCTCTTGTAATAGCTGTCTCATACAATATTTGTCATTTTGCACCTGACTGAATTTCACTCAGCATAATGCCTTCCAGATTCCTCCATGTTATGAGGTGTTTCACGGATTCATCATTGTTCTTAATCATTGTGTGGTATTCCATTTTATGAACATACCATAATTATCCATTCATCTGTTGATGGGCACCTTAGTTGCTTCCATCTTTTTGCTTACAATAGTTCACTCTTCTGTTCCAATCTCATTATTTAAAAATCATCCTGAATTTATTTCTCCAGCCCAGCCCTTTCTCTTCAAATCCAGATTCTTCCTTTATCCTGCTGCTGACTGAATATCTCAGCTTAGATATTTTTAGCCATGTGAAGTGTATATAACATGTCTAGAATAGAACTGTTGATTCTACACGTGCTGCCCCCACGCCCATCTGACCTTGGAGCCTTTTCTGTCTTTGCTTCTGCATTTACATATTCAAACTCCCACTATTTCTCCTTGTCCCAACCACATCATCTTTTACCTGGATTATTGTAATATTCTCTTAAGTGGCCCCTCTGCTTCTGCCATTGTCCTCCTACAGTCTATTCTCACCACTGCAGCCAGAGGCAGGGTAGATCGTGGAGAGACTCCTATGACATGTTAAGAAACTTTAGTTGTTTTTTCCCGTCTCAGCATTTCTGAGCAGTTGAAGGGGAGTAACAAAGTCAGATTTGTATTTTAAATAAGTTAGTCTAAAGTCTGTGGAGAATGAATTTAAAACAATCCTAGTTCAGCATTCTTCTTTCAGGTGGAAGTAATAGCAAGAGTTCTATTTTATCTTTCAAAAGTCAGAATTTGATTTTTTTTTTTAGAGCTAAATGTTGATAATTTGAAATCTTTCCTAAAGTAGAGTGGACCAGTATTGAATTATATCTGGCATGCAAATCCCTTTCGGCTTGGCTTCCTATTAAAGGTTTAAAGGACATTTTAAATAAAATGCAGTATATCATGATAGATGTAGGAACAATTTTTTTTGTGTTTGGTAAGTTTTTTTTTATATTTTGTGTATCATATTTATGTCAGCAACAAAAGATACTGTATATAAGCTTTACATGTATTTGTTATATGAATATAAGAGTTCAGGAAAAGGAAAACCTTTCTTATCTCTTTGTAAAGTATTACAAATGAATAGGGAAAAAATTTACAACAGTATATATTCAACAGTACCATTGACAAAACCCCATCGAACTCTTACAAGACCCCACAAAACTAAAAAGACCCAAAATCATGTAGGTAGAGATGGATGGATTTGAGTGTGTATATAGGGTCACTATGAGTCGGAATGGACTTGATGGCAGTGGGTTTGGTTTTTTTTTTTTGGTTTATACATGTACATGTACAGGAAACCCTAGTGGCACAGCGGTTAGGAAGTATGGCTGCTAACCAAAAGGTCAGCAGTTCGAATCTACCAGGCGCTCCTTGGAAACACTATGGGGCAGTTCTATTCTGTTCTGTAGGGTCACTGTGAGTCACAGCTGACTTGATGGCAGTGGGGCTTTGTTTTTTTTTTTTTTTTAATGTACATGTATAATCTCATAGAGGTTAAATACAATATGATTTTTTTTTTTCTTCTGTTGCATTCAGAAAATGCATGGTCAGCCTTTTTTTCTGCCAAGGGAGGTTGATTTTAGAGATTTAAGTGCCTTGTGAGTGTGTGTGTTTTACAGATTTGATTTCTAACAAGTTTATTTAAATATTTGAGCTCTTTTCTCTTAAGCCTCTTTTATATACTACAGAGTTCTTCATTATGTCAAGATTTATACATTAAATATAAAATTTTAAATCATGTAAAATTAGAAAACATTAATTTGTTCTTTCACAATGTATGTTTTAATGCTCTAATATTTAAGAATTAGATGTAAGACCTTTTGGAAGTTGAAGATTAAATGCATAGCTTTTCACGTTAAGGAAAATACTGGTCCTTTAAGATTCTTTTCTAATTGTACATTACTTGTAGAATCGTAAAGTACTTACTTTATGTCAACTGCATGCAAATGCTATATAGTAGGTTAGTTGTTACAAAAGATAAAAGAACTCTATAACATCCCTCATCCCTACTCTTTATTGTACAGTAAGTCTTTAACCTAATTTTCTATGTTAACTTAAAAAGTATTTTCATTTAAACTGCGTTTTTATAACCATTATTACTATTTTTGTTGTTATTCTACCTTAACAGCGACATCATATTGGAGATCGCAGTCTTTCCTTATGTAATATGTTCCTGGATGAAATGGCTAAGCAAGCTCGAAATCTCATCACTGACATTTGCACAGAACAGTGTACTCTTAGTGACCAGGTAATTGTTTTCTTTAATACAGACAGGAAATTTGTGAATAAAGGCAAGAAAATGAGCTGTTGGGCAGATTTTTTACTTTCCATCTCTTAGTTCTCAAACTCTCAGTAAATCTCATTAACTGTGAAGCTTCATTAACAGGTATGATTTTTTACAGATGACTAACTCAACTTGTGATATATAGAATTGTTTGAATAAAATAGCCATGTTCTCACTTCTTTACACAACATTAAGTAACTACACTATGTTGACACTATGCTGGGCACTAGACATATACAGGTGAATGTTGATTTCTGTTCTCAGAGAGCTTATGGTCTTGCACTAGAGGGAGACATGTAAGTATTTAATACATCGTATTTGCTGTTTTAAAGATGTGTGTTGGGCAGGGAGAGGCACAAGGGAGAGGGTGGTTACAGGAGCATCAGAAAAGGGAGGCTTGAGATGAATCTTAAGGTGGGTAGGCAGCTGATGATCAAATATTTGGTGTGAATGTATGGTAGGTAGCTGAAGATGAACTTTTGGTGAAAATGTATTGTAGGTAGCTGATGATGAATGTATGGTGAGAATATATGGTAGGTAGCTGATGATGAATGTATGGTGGGTAGCTGATGATCAATGTATAGTACTGAGAGTAGGGAGAGGTTGAGAGCAGAGTGGTGATGAAAAATACTTTCTAGGTAGAGAGCAACATATGCTAAGGTTGTATGGGTAAAAGTATACAAGTGTACAGCTGCAAACATTTTTTTTTATTAATTTTTTGTTGAGAATATATACAGAAAAACAGACACCAGCAGCTTTTATATGTGCGATTCAGTGGTACTAGTTACATTCTTCGAGTTTTGCAGTCATTCTCACCCTCCTGTTCTGAGTTGTTTCTCCCTCATTAACATAAACTCACTGCCTCCTAAGCTTCGTATCTAATCTTTTGAGTTGCTGTTGTTAGTTAGATCCCATATAGATAGATCTTAAAAGCATAATGCACCAGACAGACATTCTTTACTAGTCAAGCTAAAATGTTGTTGGTTTTAGAAAGGCTTCAGGGAATTCTTTGGTTTAAGGTTTAAAGATCATCTCAGGGCAGTAGTTTCAGGGATTCATCGAGCCTCCTTGGCTCCAGAAAGCCTAGATTCCATGAAAATCTTACATTCTGTCCTACATTTTCCCCCTTTTGATCAGGATTCTTGTATAGAATCTTTGATCAAAATGTTCAGTAATGGTAGCTGGTCATCATCTAGTTCTTCTGGTCTCATGGCAAAGGAAGGTAGTTGTTCATGGAGGCAATCGGCTACACATCTATTTCCTTCTCCTATTCCTGACTCTCCTTCTTTCTCTGTTGCTCCAGGTGAGTAGACACCAATTCTGCCTTGAATGGTCACTTGCAAGCTTTTTAAGACCCCAGGCACTATGCAGTGAGCTAGGGGTAGAACAAAAGCACTGAATGAGTTATTAGGCCAGTTAACTGAGATGTCCCATGAAACCATGACCCTCAATCTCCAAACCAGGGAACCAAATCCCTTAAGGTGTTTGGTTGTATATAAGCAGCCTCTACAATTACGCTTTTTTTGTTGTTGTAATGTATCTTCACACAACTTTTGCTGACTCAGCGTTCTACAGGTTTACAACTTATTGACAGCAATTATAATAATCAGCTATGCAACTCTATCCTTAATCGATGTGATTTTTATGGTTGGCATGTGGAATGTTTGTATGAGGTTGGAAGTTTGGTGAGCTGTGCGTATGGAAGGGGGTTAGATAACGAAGGGCCTCATTTGGCGTAGTAAGGAGTTTGCAGTTTCTCCTTCAAGCAAGGAAAACTTCCAAAAGGTGTGCAGAGGAGTTCAGTGATAAATGTGCTGCTGCTGCTGCTTTTTTTTTTAACCAATTTATTATAAAATAAAACAACAGAAACCTCACAAAATATATAGTTTAATGAGTTGTTATAAAGTAAACAGCCTTGTAACTACCACCAATATCAAGAATAGAACTTTGTATGTCTCCCCAGAAGTCCCTCCATTTACCTGCTTTTAGTCTTAACCCCCCCTCCACTTCTATATTAATACTGACTTTTTTATTGATCACTTATATTTCTTTATAGTTTATCACCTAAGAGTGGAGACATTGTAGTTTTATTATATCTTTTAAGTCTTTTAAAATTTCCATCTTTCTTATTTTCCTTATAATTTGTCTGTTAAAGAACCTGGAACATTTGACCTGTAGAGTTTTCTACAGTCTGAGTGGGGTTTTCCACAGTCTTGGTGAAATTCAACATGTCTTACCATCCTATGTGTTTCCTGTAATGTGGTAGCTGAATCCAGAGACTTGAGCAACTTTATGTACATAAACAAACGGAAGGCCAAATTTGATCCGTGGCCATAATTTGCCAACACATCCTTTAGTAAATTCCTCAGGAGGAGCTCACGGGAATGGCATATTGCTAGTAGTATGTTCCCTTTATACTTGAAAGTCTTCGGTTATATGTAAATTTGGTTCACATTATTGTTTATAAATTCTTGGTTCACATTTTCTTTGAGTGTTTTAAATATGTTATTCCATTTTCTTCTGGAATAAAACTTGGCTGTCAGAGTCTCATGATAATCTAATTTTCTTTCTTTTCTAAATCACATGAAATTTTTGCTTAGATGCCTATAAGATATTTTTCTTCTTAAAGTCTTGGTGTTGGTTTTTCTCTCAAGAATTTGGTGTGTTCTTTCATATTCAGGGTCAAATTTTGTTCCCTTAATTTTTGGGAAGATTTCTTGAATTATTGTTTTTTTTTTTCAGGGGCTACCTTTATCTGAGAATCCCTGGGGGTGCAGTGGTTAAGCGCTCAGCTTCTAACTGAAAGATTGGCAGTTCAGATCCATCAGCTGCTCTGAGGGTGAAAGATGTAGCAGTCTGCCTCCGTAAAGATTTACAGACTTGGAGACCCAACAGGACAGTTGTACTTTGTCCCACAGGGTCCCTCTGAGTCAGAATCAACTCAGTGGCAGTGGATGGGGTTTTTTGGTTTGGCTTTTATCTATATATTAGATCTTCTTTATCTATCATATTTGTCTCTTGAGTCCTTTTTTATTTCTTCAGCTCTTTTTTATTTATGTATTTTTCTCTTATTTGCCTTATATTTCTTTTAATATATTATTCGAAGTGTTTGTTCAAGCTTGTGTTTCTTTTAGTATAGTATTCATCTTAAAAATGCTTTTTTCTTTTATTTCCTGAGTTAAATCTTTCTGTTGTGTTTTCATTGTAGGTATCATTCTGTTCCTTAATCTGTTTTTTCTTAATACTAATTGTGTATGAAATTTGAACCTGATACTTTTTTTTGCTCATTTTTATGTGAAATTAGTTTTTGTGGTCTTTTGGAAGGAGCTGTTGTTTTGAGTAGTTATTCTAACTTCACAGAACTCTCTTCTCTGTTGTAGTGTTAACAAATATGGCTGCTTGTTTTCCGAGTTTCCTCCTTCTTCCACATTTACTTGTGTTTTTCTTTTATCTCTGTTGTCCTTATCCTGCTTAATTTTGATTGCATTCTCAGCACCTTCTCCTCAATGTAGGGCCCTGTCCTGGTGGAGAGCTTGGCTGATCATTTTTACAATTCATAGGCACTAACCTGCTTGAGCCCCTTCCAACTTTACTGTTGATCTCTTTTCTGCTAATGGACCCTCTGTGTCTTCAGGTGAATGCCTGTAGGCTCTTCTGGGTTTTTCTTTCTCAGGTTCTTTGTTGGCATCCTTCTGCTGCTCTGCACATACACTGATACCACACAGGTCTTGTCATTGTCAGTGGTTTGTCCCCATTCATTTGTATTTTGAGTGTTGTAGGGATATTTTGGAGCCCTGCCAGCACAGTGGTTAAGAGCTACGGCTGCTAACCAAAAGGTCAACAATTCGAATCCACCAGCTGCTCCTTGGAAAGCCTATGGGGCAGTTCTGCTGTGTCCTGTAGGGTCACTATGAGTCAGAATCAACTTGATGACAACAGGTCAGGGGATATCTTGATAGTTGATTTTGTGGTGAATGTATCTGTGGGTTTTAGTTTTGTGCTCTAGTAGTTATGTTTCTATGTAAGGAGTTGTAGAGGTTCAAAGTGACTCTCTCTTTAATATTTCTTGAAGTTGCAGGTTTCCTTAGAATTATTCATTTTGTTTCAAAAGAAACTCCTTCGCCACAACACAAATGGCAGTATAATTCCTTCTATATTTCTTTTCAAAATGTAGTCTACTTCTTGGCTTTAGGTGACATTTATGTGTAATGACTCAATCTTTTTCTGGCCCGGCACTATCCAGAAATATAATGCAATCCACATTATATTTTAAATTTTCTAGTAGCCATATTAAAGAAAGTAAAAAGAAGCAGGTGAAGCTAATTTTAATGTTTTTTTTTTAGCCCAGTATAGCCAAAAATATTATCATTTCAATATGTAATCAAAGAAACAATAATAAAATCTTTTTGTATTAGCTCTTTGAAATTAGTATGTATTTTACCCTTCCAATACTACTCAGTTTGGTCTAGCCACATTTGAAGTGATTAGTAGCTGCACATGGCTAGTGGCTACTGTATTGAATAGTGCAACTGTCTTTCTGACTACAATGTTCTTTCTCATTCCTTGCTTGCCTGTTGTGTTACCTGTCTAAACTAAATGGGTTATTTCCCACTTGTATCTTGTGTTTTTTTTCCTCAGGAAAAGTATTAGCCGTGCCTTAGGTAGAAACTTTCGTGTCATCTCAATTCTTCCTTCTCCCTCATGTCTAAGTTACCAAGTCCTATCAATTTTCTTTCAGAAGTTTCTCTCAAATCTGGCCACTTTACTTAATTTTTATTACATCTGCCTTACTTTATACTTACTTCATACCCTTTTTTCATATTTTGCCTGAACTGTTTGTAATACTCTGTCCCTGTTAACATTTTCCTTGTTTTTGTCTTGTCTTCTACCAGTATCACAGTTACCCTTAGAAAATATCTCATCATACTATGGTTCTGCTTTTTTTAATTCCCACTGGTTCTAGGATTGCTTACATTTAAAATCCAGCCTCTAGCTGGGCAACAGGGCCCTTTATGATAGCTTGAACGTCTCACTTTATTTACCTTGTACTTCATGCTCCACCACCCTGTAGTTTCCCTATACTCTGAACACATCATGTGCTTACATAGCTCGATTCTTCCTTCCAACTCAGATGTTCTTTCTCATTCCTTGTTTGCCTAGTATATTTTTACTTTACCTGTTAAACTGCAGCCTTGATATAACTTCTTCTAAGAAGTATCTTTTCACACAAGTATTACCTATTTCTATTTTCCACCGTGCTATGTGGGCTCCCCAAGCTAAGCAAGCAGTCTCTGTCACTTATATTGCTGTCCTTAGTGCTAGCGTCATACTGTGCTAGCATCTTATTTACTACATAGTCTGAATATAGCAGGAGCCCTGGTGATGCAGTGGTTAAAGTGCTCGGCTGCTAACCAAAAGGTTGGCGGCTTGAACCACCAGCAGCTCTGTGGGAGAAAAGGCCTGGTGGTCTGCTTCTGTAAAGATTACAACCTAGGAAACCCTGTGGGGCAGTTCTGGCCTGTCCTATAGGGCTGTAATAAGTTGGAATTGACTTGATGGCACACAACAACAAAAACTGGATAGAGCTAAGGTTTACTTAGTTACTATGCTTTCAAAATATTTGGTGTAATAAGATTTCATTCCTTTTAAAATTTAGTTGCTGCCCAAGCATTGTGCCAAAACCATCAGTCAAGCAGTGAATAAGAAGTCAAAAAAGCAGACTGGTAAGAAAGGGGAACCTGAAAGGGAAAAACCAGGAGTTGAAAGCATGAGGAAAAACAGGCTGGTAGTGACCAAGTAAGCCATCCACTTTTATTGTATCTTTTTGTTATGGGAGGAAGATTTTTTCATCTGTTCTATGGCATTAGTACTGAGGAAATGCTAGTAATGGTAAATTCTTCATACCCTACACATTTTTTTAAGCTTCATAAACTTGATTAACCAGTTACTGCTTATTTCATTGCCACAACAGAGTCTTAATGTCCAGATTTTTTTATTTTTGAAGAAAATACATGTAATAGATAATACTTGTCTTTGCTTACTAAATACTGAAGACCAAGAATTTGTCTAAAGTTTTTGGGGAGTGGGTATACTGTAAGCAGTCCATAATTTTCAATTAAAAAAAAAAAATCTAATATCTGTGATGATTTTTCCCCAGCATGTTGTGACACACTAGAACATACCTGACATGATTTTTTTTAAACAGGAATGCCAGGCCAGATAGCATTCAGGGGTGTATGTTTGCTTGTTTGGTTGTTCGAGAGGGAGCCACGGGTGGGCAGTCATTTGTAGAGTATTTGTTGTTTGAAGTAAATTTCCTACTTCTTCCCAAGTGATATCCTTAAAACTTTTGAACTTTGTTAGCTGAGAGGAAAAAAATCTAATTCTAAGAGTATTATCCTCAAATAAGATCTGATTTATTTATAAAATTAATTTTGTATTGTCTGTGATAAATGTTTAACATTTCATTTACTGTTTATTAATATTTCTTTCAGCCTTGATAAACTGCACACTGCACTTTCTGAGTTATGTTTCTCTATAAATTATGTACCAAACATGGTGGTTTGGGAGCATACATTTACCCCAAGAGAATATTTGACTTCTCATCTGGAAATCCGCTTTACTAAGTAAGAAAGAATATAAACTGGTTTTGTTTGTTGGTTTCATTAATAAGTTGTATCTATTTGTTAATGTTTCCTTCTATAAAGTCACTCTTTTTAGAAACATCAGTATAACTGGTGTAGTATAAAAAGTAGTAAACTGGGAATTACCTGAATCACCCAAAATCTTATGCAGTACCTGTTGTTAATAACTAATTGTAAGTCTCAGCTAGTCAGTTAATATTTCTGAGCCTTAGCCTTTCTTATATGCAAAGTGAGTACTACTCCTGGTGTGGAACAAAGGCTGTCTTTTGCTCTCCTTTAGCAAAGCAGGCATCCTGACAGTAAAACCCAGAATGCCCTGCTCTTGAGACCAGAGGAATATTATGCCCCCCGTTTTTTATTATTCTCAATGGGTTGGGAGGTGGGAGAGTGGTGGGTAGAAAGTAGGGTTCAGTTTATAGTTCCCTTGTTTTCCTTCTATAAATAATCTGGCCTGTTAATCCATGGAGAAGCAAATGTTCTTTGTACCAAATATCTACTTAGTGATCAGGGCAAGGGGTAAACAACTTGTTTACCTGGGAAAGATTATTATGCCAAGACCAATAACTTGTGTCTTAGTGGGTTGGTTTTTACTGATCATTTGAGCACAGTTTTAGGACTTAGGAGCAGTGTACAAGGACAGCAATTTTTGTCTTGAATTGGTTCTTCTGTACCTATTTCTAGTGATGGAATCTATTTGTTGTCTTCAGGAATCCATCCTTAAAAATACAAGTCTTAAGATGGTTATAATTCTAATGCTTAGGGAATTTTAAAGAAAGTGAGATAGAGATTGCCAATGTAGGAAAATATGATTTAAGGAATTATATTCAAAATTTATGTTTCCTTTTAGGTTTATACAGTAACGTGGGGTGTAAACAAAATACAGCTGTTTTATGTGCTGTGAAGTTTTCAAAGAGCGATAGTTTTTTGTTGTTTTGTTTTGGCGGTCACACAGTTTGTTGAGAGGTAGCACTAAATCAGGCAGACTTGGAGTTCAAACCCTAGACCCACCACTTGCGAACATGACCTTAATTAGTTTACTTGTTCTGAGCCTTAGTTTTTTTCATCTGTGAAATGATGGTAATAATAACTACATAGTAGGGTTAGTATGAGGATGGGAGGACATTTATGTAAAGCCTGTTACAACTCCTGGCATGTAACAGTCAATCGATAAATAATAGTTATAATGATGTTTTAGTTAAATGCAGTGTTTTCTCTTTTTTAATTGACTTGTGTGGTTTCAACACACATGTGTTCTCTTTGGAAACCCTGGTGGTGTAGTGGTTAAGTATTACAGCTGCTAACCAAGAGGTCAGCCATTCAAATCCACCATGTGCTCCTTGGAAATTTGATGGTGTAGGTCTACTCTGCCCTGTAGGGTCGCTGTGAGTCAGAATTGACTTGACAGCAGTGGGTTTAGTTTTTTAGTTTGGTATTCTCTTTGTCACCTTCAGGGAGAGGGTTGTTAGTGTATAACATTAATAGGCATTTGATCCCCAGAAACAAGAGCAGGACCAGAAAACTTCTGAAACTCTAGGTAGATATTCCTGGTTGAATAAATATATTGAGGCCAATGTGTGATCTAGATTATTCTCTCTATAAAATTGCTTGTTCAAGTCATGGTGAGCTAAAAGAGAGGTAAAAAAACCAAACATCCTTGTCAGTTCAGTGATTTTAATTAATAAATTGTCATGAAGGTTTTTTTTTAATAAATTTTGTTTTGGAATAATTTGTAGCATGTGAGGTGTGAACCACAGTAATAACAGTCCACCTTTTGGGTCTGTTTGGGTTCATGAGGGGAAATTTTTTATTTTATTTTTTCTCACTTTATTCTTTTTTTTCCTCTCTCTCTCTTTTAATGGTGGTAAAGCATATATAGCATAATCTTTACCATTTTAACCATTTTTAAGTGTACAAGTAAGTGGCATTGATTATTCAATGTTGTGCAACCATCACCACTATTTCTAAAATTTTTTATCACTCCAGACAGAAACTCTGTACCCATCAAGCAATAACTCCCCAATGCCCTCTTCCTCAAGCCCCTGAAATCCCTAATCTACTTTTTTTGTTTATGAATTAGGAATTTGCTTATTCTAAACATTTCCTACAGGGGAATCGTATGATATTTGTCCTTTGGAATCTGGTTAATTTCAGTTAGCATAAAGTTTTCAAGGTTCATCCATGTTGTAGCATGTATCAAAACTTCACTTCTCACTGGTAATAGGGAACCCAGGGCTGAGAAAGGGAGAGGGCTGACATGTCATGGGGTTGTTAACCAGTGTCACAGAACAATGTGTATACTAACTGATAAGAACCTAGTTTGTGCTGTAAACCTCCATCTAAAGTACAATAAAATAAATAAGTAAATAAATACTTTGTTTTTCTTTATAGCTAAATAATGTTCCATTGTGTGTATATACTACATTTTGTTTGTCCACTCATCTGTTGATGATGGGCGTTTACGTTGTTTCTGCCTTTTGGCTATTGTGAATAATGTTGATATGAACATACAAGTGTTTGTTTCAGTCTTGGTTTTAAATTCTTTTGGGAATATACCTACAAGTGGAATTGCTTCATAATGTAATTCTATGTTTAACTTTTGGAGGAACCACCAAGCTATTTTCCATGGTGACTGCATTATTTACATTTCCATCAGCAATGCATAAAGGTTCCAAAATTTCTCTACATCTTCCCTGCCAACACGTAATTTTTTTATTTTTATATTGTGCTTTAAGTGAATGTTTACAAATCAAGTCAGTCTGTAATACAAAAACTTATGTATATCTTGCTACGTACTCCTTGCTGCTCTCCCCCTAATGAGACAGCATGCTCCTCCTCTCCACCCGGTATTCCCCAGGTCCATGCAGCCAGTTCCTGTCCCCCTCTGGCTTCTCATCTCTCCTTCAGACAGGAGCTGCCCGCGTAGTCTCACGTGTCTGCTTGAACCAAGAAGCCCATTCCTTACCAGTATCATTTTCTGTCTTATAGTCCAGTCCAATCCCTGTCTGAAGAGTTGGCTTTGGGAATGGTTTCAGTCTTGGACTGACAGAAGGGTCTGGGGACCGTGACCTCTGGAGGCCCTCTATTCTCAGTCAGACCATTAAGTCTGGTCTTTTTACGAAATTTTGAGCTCTGCATCCCACTGCTGTCCTGTTCTATCAGGGATTCTCTGTTGTTTTCCCTGTCAGGGCAGTCCTTGGTCGTAGCTGGGCACCATCTAGTTCTTCTGGTCTTAGGTTGATGTAGTCTCTGATTTATGTGACCCTTTTTTTTTTCTGTCTCTTGGGCTCATATAGACCTTGTGTCTTTGGTGTTCTTCATTCTCCTTTGCACCAGGTGGGTTGAGACAATTGATGCATCTTAGATGGTTAATATTTTTTTAATAGCCATTCTATTAGGAGTGAAGTGGTATGTTCTAAGGATTTAATTTTATATTGAGATTAAATTTGATTGCTTCTTGGAAAGTGGCTGATTTTATTGTTCTGAATTTTTCTTCTGTTTTTGAAATTAAATTTAGAAAATGCCATTGGAGTCCTACTCTGTAACTGTCAATATGCCTCTTCTTCCTTCCATGGTTAATCTGTTCTCAGTTATGTTAATTTTTACAACATGGATATGCCTCTTGTTTTTGGGGGGAGAGAGGTAGCTACTGACCCCAAGGGCAAGTAAATAAAGGGCTATACTATATAATACTATATATATATATACTATAAATAAGAAAACTTTTTTTTTAAGTTTTATTATTTTCTCCTTAATAGTGGAGACATTTAAAGTTTAGAATGGTGATTGTGATAATCACCAATTAAAACCATAAAAAATACACTTTTGTTCTCTATTGTGACTATTAATATGCATTAAAAGGAGAGAAAGGGAAACTAAAGGCAAAGAAAGAAGGAAACAATGCCAGTAGAGAAGGAAAAAAGATGACTTACACAGAGATAGCTTATAAATTCTGACTTCTGATTATAACCTAATGAAGAGAATTATTTGAGAAGTAGCTGCAATTTGAAGAACATTGCTGTTCCAAGAGCCAAATGAATTCATGCTATGGACTGAATATTCCATAGTCCTTGCTACAAATAGCTTATCCTGTTAAAGGAATTTTTAAAACTCTTTATGGTTAAATCATTTTTGTTCCTGATATTAATCTTAGAGTTTTTTAATCGTTTGTGTACTTACTATTATAACTTAAATTCCTGTTTTATTGTAGCTTTTAGGTGTTCTTTCATTTTTGGAGTTGTTTCCTTGGAAGGTGATGACAATAGTAATTTCATGACTTGGTAACATTATTTTTAAAATTAATTTTATTGCTCGTTTAATATTAGATACCATAGGTTGAATGACTTACTTATGTAAATGGAAAAGTCAAAAATCTCCTCTTATTCTTTTTTCTTCCCCTAGGTCAATTGTTGGGATGACTATGTATAATCAAGCCACACAGGAAATTGCAAAACCATCAGAGCTTTTAACAAGTGTAAGAGCGTACATGACTGTACTCCAATCAATAGAAAACTATGTGCAAATTGATATTACGAGAGTATTTAATAATGTTCTTCTTCAACAAACACAACATTTAGACAGTCATGGAGAGCCAACCATTACAAGCCTGTACACAAATTGGTAAGAGCGATATTCTAGATCTGTAGAACACATTTAGAATCTTGGTGTAATATGAAGTTTCTTTGTAATGAACTACTTAGGAATTTTTTTTTAAATTGGTAGGTGCTCATTCATTTTAAGTTATCAGTCAGCTTAAACTTATACCCTGGAATGTCTAATATAACAAATTTTGAATTAAACATTTTCTACTGGTTATAAATTTTCTTTTCTTCTTAGGTATTTGGAAACCTTGCTGAGACAAGTCAGCAATGGCCATATAGCTTATTTCCCTGCGATGAAAGCATTTGTGAACTTACCTACAGAAAATGAGTTAACATTCAATGCAGAGGAATATTCTGACATATCAGGTGACTAATACTGTGGCATGTTCTAGAGAATGAGGAAAACTTAATTCTTTTGCTAGTGTGATTCTTTTGGCTTTTTTTGGTAAAAATAATGATATTAATATGTTGTGACTATTTTCATTCAATTATACACATATATACATACATTATATCTTTGAATTACTTTTGTACTTTGTGTTATCTTTTTATTCCAGAGACATTTCTCAAGATTTTGTGTTAATAATTCATTTCTATAATGTAACGTTCCAATGTGCCCTAATGTTCATTTTCTTAAAGTCTTTGCTCAGTCTAAAATATAAAATTAATTAAATTTCCTTTCAGAAATGAGGTCATTATCAGAACTACTAGGCCCCTATGGAATGAAGTTTTTGAGTGAAAGCCTTATGTGGCATATTTCATCACAAGTTGCTGAACTTAAGGTAATAAAATCTTTATCTGTTTTAGCTTTTACACCTTAATTCGTGAAAAACATTTCGAGAATATAAACAGCATACCTAGAAGATTAATTACTTTAACTTGATGGAAAAGTACTACTATGTAAAAGAGATTATAGAGCTAATAGGGCCTTTTGATGACATCTTAGTTTAGTTCTGTGTTACAGAGGAGAAAACTGAATGTATAGAGAGGTAAACTGAACTGAAACTCACATTTCTTGACTTTTGGTTAAGCTCTCATTGTCCTGTACCATGATGCTTTTCTTTGAATAACCATGTCTAAAATTCTAGCTACAGTTATTTGTTCTAATTTTGTAATTTGAATGTATTACCATCCAAGAGTATAATTCAAACAGTGTTATTAGGCTTATTGTATTTTCTTACTGTTAAGCAATTTTTAAATTTACCTTATGGTCTTTAAGCTAAATGAAAAATATCTTTAGAATGTTCAGTGTTTCAGTGAAGATGTAAAAGAGCTGTAGCAGTGGCATTTTAATTATTATTTTTTGCCTTTTTGAAATAGTCCAATGCTAAACTAATCTTTTGTTGAATGAATCTGTGTTCAAAATTTTAGGATAGTATGATACACTCTGGAGCCTTGGTGGTGAAGTGGTTAAGAGCTGAGGCTGCTAACCAAATGGTCGGCAGTTAGAACTCACCAGCTCCTTGGAAACCCTATGGGGCAGTTCTACTCAGTCCTGTAGAGTTGCTATGAATTGGAATCACTTGATGGCACACAACAACAACATGACACACTCTTAAAGTCCATTTACTGGAATAAGCCTCAGAGGGCAGACTAAATGTCACTATGTCTTATTTTAAAAACTGTACTCTCAGGGTACATGTAGGCATATTGTTGTGCAAATGGTTAACATGCCCGACTACTTACCAAAAAGTTGGAAGGTTGAGGCTGCACAGAGGCACCTGGGGGTGGGGTGGGGGGAAGACCTGGTGATCTACTTCTGAAAAATTAGCCATTGAAAACCCTGTGGAGCATAGTTCTACTGTCATGTATATGGGGTCACCATGAGTCGAGAATCAACAGCAGCTAGAACCTTCCTTATTTAAATGTCTTCAAAACAAATCCTAAGGATTCAGTTTTCTGAAATTGCACAGTGCTTTACAATTCTTTTTTTACAGATTCCTCTTAACCACCCCATAGTGTAATCCAGATTTCCCTGGATTCAACTACTTGTGCACTGTTAGGAATTAGAGAAAGTATCTCTCAGCTTCCACGTACTAAGACATACTTGCATATGTATTCTTGGTTTTTTTAATTACATAAAAAATATTACAGATCATAATATAATGATGTTTCATATTGACAGGTTCAGTGTGTTGTATACTGGTCTGTCTCATTAAAATAAATGTCAAATATACTCATTCTGTCAGTGATGATTCCAATTGTTTTGAGATTTTTAGTGTCCTATAAAATCTGTTCCGTTACAATAACCTGATTTTTAAAATTACAAAAAATAACAGGTAGATTTTCAATCCCAATATTAGCAGGCTGAGTAACTCAGACCACTTTTTCTTCTAAGGACAACTTAAAAAGTTGGAGAAATGTATAAAAGCAAGATTTTCCTTCAGGAAGAGCTAAAAAGATAGTGAGGTATTTCTAGCTAAAATTAGGAGAAGGTGGGAATTCAGAAACAGAAGTGGAACCCTGGTAGCCAATTTTGACCTGAGGACATTCGCCGATCCGAAAGTAACATTCATAAAATAGAGTCACAATTCTGGCGACCTGGTAGGACAAGGAAGTACGTAGTCCAAATCCAAAGCCTGCACCGGGTGGGAGTAGAAAGTCTACTAAAATTCCTTCCCACGCTCTTTATGTTGGGATCTCGAAGGGTTACACCTTGAGCGTAAGGGTGAACTGGAAATGATTTACCCCTCCTCAGGATTTTCAGTGCTGTGTGTGAATTTGGAGACTTCATGGTTGATGTCTCTTCATAAAGTGGAGAAGAGAACTTGGGAATGTAACTACTTCCCATACAGGCATGTAATAATCCTCTTGTTTTCAGCATCAAGACTTCCTTTCTGTGATACCTATTGCCCCTCCTGGGTCCTGAGACATGAATTAGCATGTTTCTAGATGTATTCCCTCTGTAGGAGTTTGCTAATAAGATTTCTGTCTACTTATACAAGTATAACCCACCACTGCCTATGGAGTCGGAATCGACTCGACAGAAGTGGTGGGTTATACTTGGCTCCAGTTTCCATCTTCCAGAAATTTGTTCACATCTCTTATTTGGTCTTGTTTTTTCTACTCTTTCCTTTGTTTTTGTAGGTTTATAACTTTTTAATTCTTTTCCTTTCACTTTAGAGGTTTCTGGAAGGAGCAGAGTTTAAACATATGTATAGAATTCTGTATATTTTAACCAGCACTTCCACATAGTTAACACACTTGTTTGAGCATTTATATAGGAAAAAATTCTTTTTAAATGAGTCAAAAGGGATGAACATTTAAACTCTTTGATATTGCCAAATTTCCCTCTAAAAAGATTTAGCCTACGTTCTCCCCAGCAGAGTATTTTAGTCATTTTGAAAGTAGAACATAAAATGTTTTGGGGGGAATTAATAATATTTTAAAGATCATTCTGTAACTTCTTTGCTTTTATTTTTCTGTATTTTTTTTTTTTTTTATGTTTAAACCGACGTATACTAAATATCATACGCATGCATCTTTTTCTTTTTATCTTAGAGGTGACCTTAATTGTTTTGGTTCCTGTTTTAGCTGAGGAGGGCCTTTTTGTTTCAGAGTAAATTTGTATGCCAGTAAAAAAAAAAAAAAATGGAGAGCTTCTTTATATTTGATGGTTGTGAATAAATCCTGCTTCAGACAGAATCAACGCTATTTTTTTTTTATACATAAGTGTACTTGTGGTAAAATGTGTTTATTGCTTTCTAGAGAAGAGAACAACCAGTCTTCTTTCTTACTGAAATTCTTGGGGTGTTTCATTTGGACTTGTGCCTGTTGAGTCAACTTACCCTGCCAGAAGAATTGTTTTGGCATTTTCCAGATCAGTTCTTCTAGTTCTTTATGGGGTACTCGAAGACTTATATCAAATGAAATAGGAGATGTAAATTTGAGTTGTGCCAGGAATTCAGCACTTTCTTTTTAACAGGAAACCAAGTAGATTTTTTTTTGTTGTTAAATACTCCGGATTTGTTTTACTTGATTTGTCTCAATTTAGGTGGTAATTTATAGTATTACTTCCAGTTTTTAGTCCAGTTGTCGTTGATATTAATCAGTGGCTTTAAATATATAGAAAACCCCATTGAAGGAAGAGGAAGTCATGGTGGCACAGTGGTTTTAGCGCTCAGCTGCCAACTGGTTTGAACTCACCAGCAGCTCTGTGGGGGAAAGATATGGCAGTCTGCTTCCGTGAACATTTACAGCCTTGAGCAGTTTTACTCTGACCTGTAGGGTCACTGTAAGTCAGGATAGACTCAACGTTCCATGGGTTTTGTTTTGGGTTCCAGAAGGCAATTGAGAAAGAAATAAAAAATAAATATATGAACTATATGTTCATTCAAGAAGAAGCATCATTTGCTTTCTTTTCTTTTTTAGAAGAACCTAAGCCAACAAATATTTTAGGCTAGTGGCTCCCAAAGTATGGTCCCCAGACCAGCAGCAGCAGCAGCAGCAGCAGTGGAACTGCAAATTGCTTGGTTCTGTCCCAGATCTGCTAAATCAGAAACTGGGGCTGATGCTCAGCAGTGTGTGTTTTAGTAAATCCTCCAGATGATTTGGATGGGCCCTAAAGATTGGGAACCATTTCTTTAGAGGTTAAAAGCATGGATTTTAAAATTTGACATGCCTGACTTCAAATTCTAAATTCCACTATTTAATATCTATAATTTTGGGCAAGTTATCTAACTCCTGTGAGCCTCAATTTCCTGAACTGAAAAATTAGATTATCATCTCCCTCATTTGGATTAAATTTGACTGTTTCTAAATTGCCTCGTACAGAAGCTAAAAAAAAAAAAAAAAAAAGACTACAATTCCTTTGTTAAGTATATACCACAGTTTATTGATTTTAAGGCACATTTATCTATATATTTAGCATTTCTGAAAGTCCATATGTGTGTCTTAGAGTCAAATGATTAGAAAATATTGTGTCACACTTTTTAATCGGTAGCATTTTTTTCCCTTAGTGGCACATAAAATAATGGTGCATTTTAAAATCAGTAGTGTCTTTGATTCAATGAAATACAATTTTATGTTCAAGATGCATGAGAACTATCAGTGTTGGGTATTCAGTTTGTTGCACTGATTGTATTGAATCAGTCCCAGGGAGAGAGGGAGTCTAATCAGAGACCGTGCAGAAGTTACATTTAGCAAATAAATGTGACTAGAGGGGAATATCTGATTAGGAGCATAAAGAGAAATAATCTGAGGTTATCAAGTCACCTGAAGAAAGGAGCCCCTGGGTGTCTTAGTTATTTAGTGCTGCTGCAATAGAAATACCACAAGTGAATACCTTTTACAAAGAGAAATTTATTCTCTCACAGTCTAGGAGTTTAGAAGTCTGAATTCAGGGACCCAGTTCCAGGGGAGGACTTTCTCTGTGGGTTCTGGGGGAAGGTCCTCGTCATCAGTCTTCCGGGGTCGAGGAGCTTCGCAGCACAGGGGTCCAAAGGACACACTATCCTCCTGGCTCTTGTTTCTTGGTGGTATGAGGTGCCCCTTCTCTCTGCTTTCTTCTCCCTTTTATATTTCAAAAGAGATTGGCTTAAAACACAACCCAATGTTGTAGATTGAGTCCTGCCTTATTAACATAACTGCCTTTAATCCTGCCTCATTAACATCATAGATTGTAATTTACAACACTTAGGAAAATCACATCAGATGACAAAAGGGTGGATAATCACACAATACTGGGAATCTTGGCCTAGCAAAGTTGACACACATTTTTGGGAAACACAGTTCAATCCATAACACTGGATGATGCAGATGGTTAAGTTCTCAGCTGTTAACCAAAAGGTTGGTGATTCAAATCTACCCAGAGGTGCCTTGAAAGAAAGGCCTGGTGGTCTGCTTCTGAAAGGTCACAGTGCAGGGGGTTGCCATGAGTCGAAACTGACTCGAAGGCAACTGGCTTGGGTTGTTTTTTGCTTTTAACCTGAAGAAAATTCACACTATTGTTAGGAAAAATTATTTTTATAGATTTTTTATGTAGTTTTCCGGCTCCCCTTAAATCAGTTGTTGTCAGCCTTTGGTTTGTAACAGAACCACCATGACACTTTAACTGATACGGTTGCCACCTCTTCCCAACCATGCCTGTGGAATGAAGCGTGGGTACATATATTTGGAAAGAGCTTCACAGGTGATTATGTAGTAAAGGCTGAGAGTAACTATCACCAAAACCAAACCCACTGCTGTCCAGTCAATTCTAACTCATAGCGACCCTATAACCCAGTAAACCCAGTGCTGTATAGGATAGAGTAAAACTGCCCCATAGGGTTTCCAAAGCTGTACGTCTTTACTGAAGCAGACTGCCACGTCTTTCTCCCATGGAACAACTGGTGGGTTTGAACCACTGACCTTTTGGTAAGCAGCCAAGTGCTTTAACCACTGAGCCATCAGGGTTCCTCGAAAATCACTATAGAGAACCAAAAATAATTAAAATGCTGTTTAAAATATTTATTTTTAAGATATGGAGGTCAGAAATTATAGTCTGATAGTGGCAGAATTTAACGGTAAGTTCGGATGGCACGGGTACTGAGTGACAATGTAACAAAGTAGAATGTCTGATTCATTTTTCCCCTCATTGTTTTAGAAACTCAGTTTATTGTTGTCCAGCCTTTTCTTTGCCAGAATGGAATTAATTGTTCGTTTAGTTGTAACTTTTAAACTAAATTCCTTTTCCAATGCTCCTTTTAATAAAAAATTTCTTTAATGACCCATGCTTCTCTTGAATAGTAGCTATCCTTCCTTTCCTTCCCTTATTTATATAAAAGAGAATTTCTCTTCCCTGTCTTCTCTCGGCTTGTTTTCTGTGGTCCCGGAAAGAGAAGGTAGGTAGTTTACACTTCCATTTTATAATTTGGGCTGGGAAACATTGCTGTAATATAAGTCCCATCAAGTGATACCACCCAAACAAAATTATTCTCCCTCAGGTTGTATACATCCAGTGAGGAACTCTTTGTGTATAGACAAAGTCTAGCCTGTCTTGGGCCAGCTTTAACATTAGCAAGTTCTTTTTTGTTTTTGTTAGAACTTGTTGCCCTCTATATCCAATTGAATGTCTGTTTTTAATTATTGATGCTATCCTGTGTCTAAGTGTAAAAAAACCTTTATTCTACTACTTATTTTTCCTGAACACCTTCATGTATTTACAAACTGAAGAAAAACACTAATCCTATGTGAATAGTTTTAAGGTTTCTTTCAATTGTTAAAGCAACAACAAAAATATATAGCAGAGAGCATCTGGATTTCATAAGCTGTGTTTCCTGTTTGCCAAATTGTAATTTCCAAGTGTGCCCTTTTTCTCATTAGCACATGGAGGTGTGTGCCTAACCTAGGATCTTTTTTTCCCCCTAGAAACTCGTGGTAGAGAATGTTGATGTGCTGACACAAATGAGGACCAGCTTTGACAAACCAGACCAGATGGCTGCACTTTTTAAAAGATTATCATGTGGGTAATTCATGATACTTTTTGTAAACATTAAAAAGACCTTGGCATTGAGTATTTAGCTTTTGCTTTAAATTTGTAAAAATAAACATAAGTAGCAAATATGAAAAGCACTCTTTAGATTATGAAGAGAACTAGAAAATTTGTTGCAGTTAAAAGATCCTTTAAATATATGACTTATTTCACAGTTTTTTACCATACTTGTAGTACCATATGTCAAATATTTAATGAATACTATCATCAGTTTTTTTTATCGCGCTTTAAGTGAAAGTTTACAAATCAAGTCAGTCTCATACAAAAATTTATACACACCTTGCTATGTACTCCTAGTTGCTTTCCCCCTAATGAGACAGCATACTCCTTCTCTCCCCCCTTATTCCCCATGTCCCTTCAGCCAACTTCTGTGCCCCTCTGCCTTCTCATCTCCCCTCTGGATGGACATGAGCTGCCCACATAATCTCATGTGTCTGCTTGAGCCAGGAAGCTCAGTCCTCACCAGTATCATTTTCTGTCTTACAGTCTAGTTCAATGCCTGTCTGAAGAGTTCGCTTTGGGAATGGTTCCAGTCTTGGGCTAACAGAAGGTCTGGGGACCTTGACCTCCAGGGTCCTTCTAGTCTCAGTCAGACCATTAAGTCTGGTCTTTTTATGAGAATTTGAGGTCTGGGCCTCACTGCTCTCCTGCTCCCTCAGGGGTTCTCTGTTGTATTCCCTGTCAGGGCAGTCATTTGTGGTAGCCTAACACCATCTAGTTCTTCTGGTCTCAGGCTAATGTAGTCTCTGATTTATGTGGCCCTTCCTATCTTTTGGGCTCATAATTACCTGTGTCTTTGGTGCTCTTCATTCTGCTTTGCTCCAAGTGGGTTGAGACTAATCGATGCATCTTAGATGGCTGCTAGCGTTTAAGACTCCAGATGCCACTCTGCAAAGTGGGATGTAGAATGTTTTCTTAATAGATTTTATTATGCCAGTTGACCTAGTTGTCCCCTGAAACCATGGTCCCCAGCCCCCTACTCCTACTACTCTGGCCTTCGAAGCATTCAATTTATTCAGGAAACTTCTTTGCCTTTGGTTTAGTCCAGTTGTACTGACCTCTTCTGTACTGTGTGTTGTCTTTCCCTTCACCTAAAGTAGTTCTTATTTACTGTCTAATTAGTGAATACCCCTCTCCCTCTCTTCCTCCCAACCCTCATAACCATCAAAAAATATTTTCTTCTGTGTTTAAACTGTTTCTTGAGTTCTTATAATAGTGGTCTCGTACAATATTTATCCTTTTGCAACTGGCTAATTTCATTCAGCATAATGCCTTCCAGATTCTTTCATGTTGTGAGGTGTTTCATGGATTCATCGTTGTTCTTTATCGTTGTATAATATTCCATTGTATGAATATACCATAATTTATTTATCCATTCATCCATTGACGGACACCTTGGTTGCTTCCATCTTTTTGCTATTGTAAACAGTGCTGCAGTGAGCATAGGTGTGCGTATATCTGTTCATGTGAAGCCTCTTATTTCTCTAGGATATATTCCAAGAAGTGGGATTGCTGGATCATATAGTAGTTCTATTTCTAGTTTTTTAAGGAAGCACCAAATTGATTTCCAAAGTGGTTGTACATTTTACAATCCCAACATTTATTATGTTGTCTTTCTTGGATTAATGCCAGCCTTGGTGGAGTGAGATAGTATCTCATTACAGTTTTGATTTGTGTTTCTCTAATGGTTAATGACCATTAGCATTTCCTCAAGTATTTGATAGCTGCCTGAATGTCTTCTTGGTAAAGTGCCTGTTCATATCCTTTGCCCATTTTTTAATTTGGCTATTTTTCTTTTTGTGGTTGAGTTTTTGCAGTATCATGTAAACTTTGGAGATCAGACGCTGATCGGAAATGTCACAGCTAAAAACTTTTTCCCAGTCTGTAGGTAATCTTTTTACTCTTTTGATGAAGTCTTTGAATGAGCGTAGGTGTTTGGTTTTTAGGAGCTCCCCGTTATCTGCTTTTCACCCTGCATTGTTAATGAAGTTTTGTATACTGTTTATGCCATGTATTAGGGCTCCTAATGTTGTCCCTATTTTTTCTTCCATGATCTTTATCGTTTTAGATTTTATATTTAGGACTTTGATGCATTTCGAGTTAGTCTTTGTGCATGGTGCGAGGTATGGGTCTTGTTTCAGTTGTTTGCAGGTGGGTATCCAGTTATGCTAGCACGATTTCTTAAGGAGACTGTCTTTTTCCCATTTAACTGACTTTAGGCCTTTGTCAAATTTCAGCTACTCATATATGGATGAATTTATGTCTGAATTCTCAATTCTGTTCTGTTGGTCTGTGTATCTGCTGATGTTCCAGTACCAGGCTGTTTTGACTACTGTGGCAGTATATAATATGTCCTAAAATCCGGCAGTGTGAGGCCTCCGCTTTGTTTTTGTTTTTCAGTAATGCTTTACTTATCCAGGGCTTCTTTCCCTTCCATATAAAGTTGATGATTTGTTTCTCCATCTCATTAAAAAATGTCATTGGAATTTGGATCAGAATTGCATTGTATCTATAGATGGCTGTTGACAGAATAAACATTTTTACAGTGTTGAGTCTCCATGAGCAAGGTATGTTTTTCTACATATGGAGGTCTCTTTTGGTTTCTTACAGTAGTGTCTTGTAGTTTTCTTTGTATAGGGCTTTACATCTCTGGTTAGATTGATTCCTAAGTATTTTATCTTTTTGGAGGCTACTGTAAACGGTATTGATTTGGTGATTGCCTCTTCGATGTTCTTTTTGTTGGTGTAGAGGAATCCAACTGATTTTTATATGTTTATCTTGTATACCGATACTCTGCTGAACTCTTTATTATTAGTTCCAGTAGGATTTTCTTTAGGGTTTTCTGTGTATAAGATCTTGTCCTCTGTGAATAGTACTTCTACTTCTTCCTTACCAACCTGGATGCCCTTTATTTATTTTTCTAGCCTAATTGCTCTGGCTAGGACCTCCAGCACAGTGACGAATAAGAGTGGTCATAAAGGGCATCCTTGTCTGCTTCCCGTTCTCAGGGGGAATGCTTTCAGTCTCTCTCTGTTTTGGATGGTGTTGGCTGTTGGCTTTGTATAAATGCTCTTTATGATGTTGAGGAATTTTCCTTCTATTCCTATTTTGCTGAGAGTTTTTATCATGAATGGGTGTTGGACTTTGTTAGATTCCTTTTCTACATCAATTGATGAGATCATGTGGTTTTTGTCTTTTGTTTTATTTATATGATGGATTGATTACACTGATTTTTTTCCTAATGTTGAACCATCCCAGCATACCTGGTATGAATCCCACCTGGTCATGGTCAATTTTTTTTTTTTTTGATATGTTGTTGAATTCTGTTGGCTAAAATTTTGTTGAGGATTTTTGCATCCAAGTTCATGAGGGACATAGGTCTGTAATTTTCTTCTTCTGTGGTGCCTTTACCTGCTTTTGGTATCAGGGATATGCTGGCTTCGAAGAATGAGTTTGGGATCCTTTTCTATGCTCTGAAATACCTTTAGTAGTAGTGGTGTTAACTCTTCTCTGAAAGTTTGGTAGAACTCTCCAGTGAAACCATCAGGGCCAGGGCTTTTATTTGTTGGGATTTTTTTAATTACTGCTAGAATCTCTTCTTTTGTTATGGGTTTATTTTGTTCTCCTACTTCTGCTTGTGTTAGTTTAGGTAGTTAGTGTGTTTCTAGAAATTCATCCATTTCTTCTAGGTTTTCAAATTTGTTGAGTGTAAGTTTTCATAGTAATCTGATATGATTCTTTCAACTTCAGTTGAGTCTGCTGTGATATTGTCCATCTCATTTCTTATTTGAGTTATTTGCTTCCTCTCTTGTTTTTCTTTTGTGAGTTTGGCCAATGGTTTGTCATTTTTGTTATTTTTTTCAAAGAACCACCTTTTGGTCTTGTTAATTCTTTCAGTTGTTTTTCTGTTCTCTATTTCATTTAATTCTGCCCTAATTTTTATTATTTGCTTTCTTCTCATGCCTGAGGGTTTCTTTTGTTGTTGTCTTTCTGTTTGTTCAAGTTGTAGATATAATTTTTGATTTTGGCCCTCTCTTCTTTTTGGATGTGTGCATTTATTGCTATAAATTGATCTCTGAGTACTCCTTTAGCTGTGTCCCAAAGGTTCTGATAGGAAGTGTTTTCATTCTTATTGGATTCTGTGAATTTCTTTATTCTATCCTTAATTTCTTCTATAACCTAGTCATTTTTGAGCAAAATGTTGTTTCTCTTCCAGTTGTTTGATTTCTTTTCCCTGCTTTTTCTGTTATTGATTTCTACTTTTATGACTTTATGATCAGAAAAGATGCTTTGTAATATTTTGATGTTTTGGTTTCTGTTAAGGCTTTGTTTTTGACCTAAGATGTGGTCTATTCTAAAGAATGTTCCATGTGCATTGGAAAAGAAAATATATTTGGCTGCTGTTTGGTGGAATGTTCTGTATATGTCCGTGAGGTCAAGTTGGTTGGTAGTGGCATTTAGATCTTTCCGTGTCTTTATTGAGCTTCTTTCTTTCTTAACCCTTAACCAAAGTTACCACTTATCTATTATCCTTTTAGTGTTTTTCCATCTCTACCCCTCCCCTCCCTCATTACCATCAAAGATTTTCTTTTTGTGTATAAACCTTTTCATGAGTTTTTACAGCAGTGGTGTCATACAATATTTGTCCTTTTGTGATTGACTTATGTCATTCAGCGTAATGCCCTCCAGATTCATGCGTGTCATGAGATGCTTTGCAGATTCATCATTGTTCTTTATCCTTGCATAGTACTCTGTTGTGTGTATGTGCCATACACACAACGTACCATTCATCTGTTGATGGGCATCTAGGTTGTTTCCATCTTTTTGCTGTTGTAAACAATGCTGCAGTGAACATGGGTGTGCATGTCTATTCATGATGACTCTTAATTCTCTAGGATACATTCTCTATGATCTATTCCTAGGAGTGGGATACCTGGATCATATGATATTTCTAGCTTTCTAAGGAAGCTGAACAACAACAACATACCTATTTTGTTGAGATTTTTTATCAGGAATGGGCTGAATGCCTTTTCTGCATTGATTGATATGATCATGTGATTCTTTTATTTATGTGGTGGATTACGTTGATTTTCTAATGTTGGATCATTCTTGCATACCTGGTATGAACCGTACTTTGTTGTGGTGTATTTTTTTTATATGATCCTGAATTCTGTTCGCTAGAATTTTGTTGAGAATTTTTGTATCTGTATTCATGAGAGATAATTGTTCTGTAATTTTCTTTTTTTTGTGGTGTTTTTTTGCCTGGTTTTTGTATCAGGGTTATGCTGGCTTCATAGAATGAATTTGGAAGTATCACTTCCTTTTCTGTGTTCTGAAATAGTTTGAGTAGTACTGGTGTAAGCTCTTCTTCACTGTTTTTTTTTTTAAGCTCTTCTCTGAAAGTTTGGTAGAATTCTCCAGTGAAGCCATCTGGACCACAGCCTTTTTTTTGTTTGGGAGTTTTTTTTTAATCAGCCTTTCAATCTCTTCTCTTTCTATGGGTCTGTTCAGATTTTCAACATCATTTTATATTAGCTTGGGTAGGTAGCTTGTTTCTAGAAATTTCTCCATTTTTTCTAGGGTTTCAAATTTGTTGGAGTATAGTTTGTGCTCACGAGGAATTTTTACATAGATCAAGAGGCAGTTGTTTGGACAGAACAAGGGGATACTGAGGGGTTTAAAGTCAGCAAAGGTATGCGTCAGGGTTGTATTCTATCGCCATACCTATTCAGTCTGTATACTGAGCAAATAATCCAAGAAGCTGGACTATATGAAGAAGAATGGAGCATCAGGATTGGAGGAAGACTCCTTAACAACCTGCGTTATGCAGATGACACAACCTTGCTTGCTGAAAATGAAGAGGACTTGAAGCACTTACTAATGAAGATCAAAGACCACAGCCTTCAGTATGGATTGCACCTCAACGTAAAGAAAACAAAAAATCCTCACAACTGTACCAATGAGCAACATCATGATTGAAGTTGTCAAGGATTTCATTTTACTTGTATCCACAGTCAACAGCCATGGAAGCAGCAGTCAAGAAATCAAAAGACGCATTGCATTGGGTAAATCTGCTGGAAAGGACCTCTTTAAAGTGTTGAAGAGCAAAGATATCACCCTGAAAACTAAGGTGCGCCTGACCCAAGCCATGGTATTTCCAATCACATCATATGCATGTGAAAGCTGGACAGTGAATAATGAAGACCGAAGAAGAGTTGACACCTTTGAATTGTGGTGTTGGCGAAGAATATTGAATATACCATGGACTGCCAAAAGATTGAACAAATCTGTCTTAGAAGAAGCACAGCCAGAATGCTCCTTAGAGGCAAGGATGGTGAGACTGCGTCTTATGTACTTTGGACATGTTGTCAGGAGGGATCAGTCCCTGGAGAAGGACATCACGTTTGGCAGAATACAGGGTCAGCGGAAAAGAGGAAGACCCTCAACAAGGTGGATTGACACAGTGGCTGCAACAGTGAGCTCAAGCATAACAATGATTGTAAGGATGGCTCAGGACCAGGCAGTATTTCGTTCGGTTGTGCATAAGGTCGTTATGAGTCGGAACCGACTCGATGGCACCTAACAACAACAACAATAGTTTTTCATAATACTCTGTTACGATCCTTTTTATTTCAGTTGCGTCTGTTGTAATGCCTGCCCCCCCCCCACCCCATTTCATTTCTTATTTGGGTTATTTGCATCCTCTCCTGTTTTTCTTTTGTCAGTTTGGCCAGTGGTTTGTCAATTTTGTTGATCCTTTCAAAGAACCAACTTTTGGTTTTGTTGATTCAGTCTATTGTTTTTCTGTTCTCTATTTCATTTATTTCTGCTCTGATCTTTATTATTTCCTTTCTTCTGGTGGCTGTGGGCTTTTTTTTTTTGCTGCTTTCTATTTGTTCAAGTTGTGTAGCTAATGTTTTGATTTCGTCCTTTTTTTTTTTCTTCTTCTTGACGTGTGCTTCTATACTACAAAATGATCTCTGAGTACTGCCTTGGCTGTGTCCGAAAGGTTTTGGTATGATGCGTTTTCATTCTAGGAAGTTTTTGATTCTATCTCTAATTTCTTCTGTTACCCAGTAGTTTTTAAGCAGGGTGTTATTCAGTTTCCATAATTGATTTTTTTCCTTGCTCTTCCTGTTGATAATTTCTAATTTGATGGCATTGTGGTCAGAGAGATACTTTGTATTATCTCAGTTTTTTGATTTTGTTGAGGGTTGCTCTCTGGCCTAAGATGTGGTCTATTCTGGAGAACATTCCATGTGCATTAGAAAAAAAAAATTATACTTTGCAGCTATTGGGTGTAGTGTTCTGTATATATCTATGAGTTCAAATTGGCTGATTGTACCCTTTAGCTGTTCTGTGTATTTGTTGAGTTTCTTTCTAGATGTTCTGTCCTTTACTGAGAGTGTTGTGTTGAAGTCTCCTAATATTATTGTGGAACTGTCAGTTCTCTTTTCAGTGCTGTTAGAGTTTTATTTTATGTATTTTGGAGCCCTGTCATTGGGTGCGTAGGTGTTTTTTATGGTTATATCTTTATGATGGAACGTCCTTTTAATCATTATATAGTGGTCTTCTTTGTCTTTTTTGGTGGATTTTGGTTTTAAAGTCTGTTTTATCGGAGATTAGTATCACCACTCCTCTCTTTTGGTAGCTATAAGCTTGATATATTATGTTCCATCCTTTGATTTTTAATAAGTTTACATCTTTGTTTCTAAGGTATTTCTCTTGTAGACATCATATTGATGAATCCTGTTTTTTAATCAATTCTGTTGCTCCGTCTTCTTATGGATTTACATTCAGTGTAATTATTGCTAGATGTGGGTCTTTTGCTGTCACTTTTAGTGCTTTTTTGTGGTGCTGACATTTTCTTTATTCCTCTTAATCTCCTGTGTTGAATTAATTTTGTTTGTGGAATTTTTTTTTTTTTTTCATTTCTTTTGTTTTTGTAGATTTTATGTTTACTGGAACTATGTTTTTCTTCTTTATTTTAATGAGTAGAATTTGTTAACTAACTTTGTGGTTACCTTGGAATTTACCCTCATCTTCCCGGGTTTGAACCAGTCTATTACTACTTGATATCACCTTGCCTTCCTCTCCATTAAAAAGTTCTATACTTACACCATTTATTCCCTCTTTTATTTTTCTGGGGTTGTTGTCATTTTCAGATTAACCTCTCTGGTTCCCTGTTGTGATCCATTTGGTTTTGAATAGTCCTTGAGAGTTCATTTCCTAGGTTGGTGTCTGGCTTGTGTGATCTTGTGTCGTAGATTCAGGCTGTTATCTGGTGTTGTTTATTCTCAAACCAAAGGACTCCCTTTAATAATTCTTGTAAGTTTGGGTTTTACATATTCCCTTAATATCTGTGCATTTGTAAATGTCCTAATTTCACCATCATATTTGAACAAGAGTTTTGCAGGATATATTATTCTTGGTTGGCAATTTTTTTCTTTCAGGGTGTTATATATGTCATCCCGTTGCCTTCTTGCCTGTATGGTTTCTGCCAAATAATCAGAGCTTAGTCTTATTTTTTTTTTCCCTCTGTATGTGACCTTTCATTTTTCTCAAGCTGCTCTCAAGATTCTGTCTTCGGTTTTAGCGAGTGTGATTATGATATGCCTTGGTAATTTCCTTTTGGGGTCTGTATTATATGGGGTTTTTTGAGCTTCTTGGATGGTCCTCTTGTCATCTTTCATGATATTAGGGAAGTTTTCTGTCAGCAATTCTTCAATGATCCTCTGTTTTCCGTTTTCTTTCCCTGTTCTGGAGCTCCAATCACTTGCAGATTTTTGCTTTTGGTTGTATCTCACATAATTCTCAGAGTTTCTTCATTATTCTTAGTTCTTTCTTCTGATTTCTCCTCCAGGTTTTATTCAAATGTTTGTCTTCAATTTCGCTGATCCTGTCTTCCATTGTTTCAGACCTACTCCTCAGCCCTTCTATGGTGCTGTCTACTTCTGAAATCTTACTTATCTTTTGGATTTCTGATGATGTTTCTGTATGATTTCTAGTTGTGAATTTATTTTGGCATTTTGTTCCTGTATTATTTTCTTGAATTCTTAGATTTTTTGGTCTGTACTTGCCATGAATTTGTCTGCCTTTTCTGTGAATTTGTCTGTTTTTTCCTCATTTTTGTCTACTTTTTGCTTTAACTCTTGGAGAGCTCTGAATATTAGAGATTTGAATTCCCTATCAGGTAGTTCTAGTGCCTTTTCTTCTACTGGAAAGTCATCTTGTGTTTTATTTTGGATGCATACCGGAGCCATCCTGTCTTGTTTTTTTATATGTTT
The DNA here is from genome assembly GCF_024166365.1 of Elephas maximus indicus. NCBI lineage: Eukaryota > Metazoa > Chordata > Mammalia > Proboscidea > Elephantidae > Elephas > Elephas maximus. The sequence continues at coordinate 81,290,040 of NC_064824.1, read as the reverse complement.
TGATATTGTTTACTGTCTTTGGGACATTTGGTAATTATTTTCTTTGTTTATTGATCGTAGGTTTGTTTGGTCCTGCTTTTTTGCTTCATTTCGTTATGGCTGAGCAGGCATGCTGTGCGTTCTTTGTTGTTTGCTCATTTGTGGGCATACTTTTCACCTCCTTGTCCAATGGGCAGGGCTAGTTGCTCAGCTATGGTGAAACAGGACAGGCACAGCTGAAGGGGAGGGGCTGGGATGGCTTGTTTGTGGTGTGTATGAGGGCCAACAGGGTGGGCCTGGAGTCAAAGCAGGGCAGATTCCAGTAGGCCGTGCCTGTGCTGCCTGGTGGTTTGATGTTCAGCGCACGTTGCAGCTAGGCAGGAACAAGAGCGGAGATTGTGATGTGTGGAGCTGAGTATGGGAAAGAACAGAGAAACAGGAGCCAAAAACAAAAAGAATCCTAAGGGAGCTTGGCATTGAAGCAGAGAGATGAGAATCCAGAAATGGAGAAAAAGAGAAAATAAATAAAAATTAAAAAGAAAGAAAAGTCCCCAGGGATCCCACCAGTGTGGCTGTGCACTCTCAGAAGTGATTCCCAGGCCATGCAGTACAGCCTCGCTAGAAGGGGCAGAGGAATCACAGCGTCAGGTACTCAGGAAACAGGAAAAGAAAGTAAGTATAGAGAGATGAGAAACTGAGAAATGAAGAAAGACAAAAAGGAAAAAGAAATGCCCCCATGGATCCCACTGGCGCAGCTGTACAGACTGGGAAAGTGGCTCCCATACTCTGCCGTATAGCCCAGCTAGAAGGGGCTCCCAAGCCGTGAAAAGAAAAAGAGAAGAAAACAAAACGAAAGGCTCCAGGGATCCCACAGCCTAGTGGCATGGACTGGAGAAGCAGTTCCCCAGCCAAGTGGCACTTCACAGCATTTCACAAGAAGCAGAGATGCAACACGGAGCCAGTTATTGGATAGAAAGGAGGGGGAGGAGGTGAGAAGCAGGGAAGAAACCAAAAGAAGCAGAAAAAAGCAACACTAGCATCAAAGAAGTGGCACTGAGAGAGCCAGCCAGCGTAGGAAGGGCGAATCCAAGCGGCACAGAGCTGGAGCCAGTGCTTCCTGGTCGAGAGACTGTAGCTGTCGGGAAGTAAGTAGCAGAGGCCAAGCAGGAAGGAAGAAGCGAGGGGGATGGGAAAATGTATATCTCTGGTTACCAGGTGCTCTGTCTCCTGCTGGGAGCTCTATGGAGCAGCTTTCTCATACTCCCTGTGGGCAGGGTTGAATCTAAGTGGCACAGAGCTGATGTTTTCCAGCTGTGCCCAAATGACTGCAGCCAGCTGGGAAGTGGCAGAGGCTGAGCAGGGAGGAGAAAAATGGAGGGTTGGAAAGCATATATCACAGGTTATGTGGTGTTCTGTCTCATGCTGGGAGCTCTGTGAAGCCGCTTTCCTGTACTTGCCATTTGCAGATCTCTGGCGGGAGCCTGAGATGGTGAATCCATGCTGTGTTAGCTGTTAAGGAACTTCTGCTTGTATTTTTCTTTGCTCTCTGTTCTCTGTCAGTTTCTTATTCCATTCGGTGCTTGATTGAGTTTTTTATCTCTTCATTTGATGCTGAGGGTTCCAGGATTGACGTTTGTCTCTATTTGGCTTAGTTTTTTGGGTCTTTGCTCTGGAGGAACACCATGGTGCTTTTGTTTGTAGCACCACTTTGGCTCTGCCTCTCTTGGGTGATCATCAAGTCCTAGAGGCCACCTTGGCCGCCCCCAAACTTCCAGAACATTTCTTGAGCTGGAACTTTAAATATTAATTGTTGTACATATTCAAGAGGAAGCTGGTTCCACAAATTTATTTGATTAAATTCTGGGTGACATCCTTTGGAAAACATGTACTTGTATCAACCTACTTATTCTCTAATTACTCACCATTTTTTCTTCAATTCCTTATTCTGGGTGTGTTGTTACTGTTTTGTGTTTTTCTTATTTTTTTTCTGGCCTGGAATGCCCTTTTCTCTTTACCCTCTGTACCCAATGTGGATGACATTTTCTCAGAGAAATCTTTCCTGATCAACCTTATTTTTCTTCTCTTTCTGTGGATAGTAACAATTTTCTAGTCTCATTTTTGAATCACCATTTTGTTGAACATCTGCTGGCCTGCTGGGTGTCAGGTACTTTGCTGAGTGCTAAACCAAAAAAAAAACCCATTGCTGACAAGTCAATTACGACTCATAGCAGAGTGCTAGAGATAGACAAAAAGATTAGGAAGACTGGTTCCTGCTCGTGTGGAATTCATAACATAGTTTTGCCTTCTATCATTTTGTCAACACTTTTAATTTTCTTCACTTTTTACCTTTACTGATAATGTATGTTTTAATAAAAGATGTTCATGGTAAAAATTTAAGCAAGCTACCCAAGAGATATAAAGTCAAAATGGTTCTCCTCATTCCTACTCCTCAGAGGTAACTACAATTAACAATTTTCTATACATCTTTCCAGAAATTTCATGTATATATACAAATATATAAAAAAATATTTAAATATATAAATAAAATATATATATATATATATATTGGTTTATACAAATATATGTATGTTTTAGATTTTTTTTTCTCACATAAATAGGACATATTTTCTTAGTTTTGTTGACAGCCCAATTAGACTGTTACTTGAGGTATAGATCATTGTTCTGTTGATCTCTGTTCTTATTGCTCAGTAGAATGCCTGGTGTGTGAAGGCTATTCAGTAAATGTTTGTTTGGCTGTATAAAATATGCAGGTGTTCATCCTTTGCAACTCTAATCTCCCTTGATTTTGTTAAATCAGTTTTTATATATAATAAATTTATTTTATATATAATAATTTTCAGAGTAATACTTTGTAATCAAAATGTGGTTAAAGCAAATCCATTTGTGGTTTTCACCAACCTGGTCCTTCCAAAACTGCTTGTGCTCTTTATAGCCATTTTGTGTTTCTTGTCTCTCAAGACTTCAACAACTTCAGAATTTAGCATTTCCAATTTCCGGGGCAGTTTGAGGATTTAACTCATGTTCATGCTGACTAGCTTCCTCTTTCTCCCCTACTGCCCATTCTCCTTCTTACCTCCTCTTTCTGAGATAGAATTATACAAGTTGCTACTTTTATGATGATTTCAAAATTCTGGAGAGCTGTCTAACCCAAGTAAAAGAATGTAACTTACTCCATTTGAAGTAAACTGTAATTACTTCAAAGGTAAAGTGGCTTAAATTATGTGAAAACCAAACGTGTTGCAGTTGAGTTGATGCCTACTCAGTGACCCTGGTTTAAATAGTGGTTGTCAGTACCTTTGCCTGTTTAGTCATCTGTTGTAATCAAGTTGCCGTTAATAGTACCTTTTATAATGAGTGAATTTTAGGACTTTAAAAGTTTTCTCCACTGTTAAAAAAGAATTCAATTCAATTTTTTTTCTTCTCTTCTCCTCTCCTGCCTTCAAATTTAGCTGTTGACAGTGTCTTGAAGAGGATGACAATAATTGGTGTAATTTTATCCTTCCGGTCATTGGCACAAGAAGCACTCAGAGATGTAAGAAACCATCATAAGTATATTTCCTACATCCAAATAATCCTTTTTAATTTTCTGGAAATTAAAAGTTACTCTTCAATTATACAGTTGGTATGGCATAATTAAAATTCCAGTTTTCCTAACCGCCCCCCCCCCCAGAAAAAAAACCCCAAAACTCCTTGCCGTCAAAGTCAGTCCCAACCGATAGTGACCTTACAGGACAGAGTAGAACTGCCCCATTGGGTTTCCAAGGCTGTAGATCTTATGGAAGCAGACTGCCACATCTTTTCCCCACGGAGCAGCTGGTGGGTTCAAACCTCTGACTGCTTGGTTAGTAGCCGAGTGCTTAACCACTGCACCAGCAGGCTCCTAGTTTATATAAAATATAGTATATCGAAATTAGAGTTAATTGAACTTGTTTTTTGTTTTGGTAATATTAAAATTTTTAACTTACTTGAATATTGTACAACTTTTTTAACCTTACTAGTAATCATTAAAGAATTTTTTTCATTTTGACTGTCGTTGTTTTGGCATTTTGAATACATTCCATTTGTACATGTCTTAGTACTTTAGAAAATCACATGATTGAATGGTAGCATTTTATAAATGTGTAGCTCACCATTTAAAAGTAATTCTAAGTTCTTATTTGTTGTCCTGCCTAGGTTTTATCCTACCACATTCCTTTTCTTGTAAGTTCAATTGAAGATTTTAAGGATCACATTCCAAGAGAAACAGATATGAAGGTAATAATATAACTTCTGTTTGGATTTTATGGTTTCTAAAATGAAATCATTCATTTACATATAAAATAAAAGGCGATAAAACCTAAACTACAATAAAATTTCTATTTTAGAGTGGTCAGTTAGCATGCTTGCCTTTGAAAATGCATCTTTGAGAGTTCAGCACCAGGTTACTACCTAGGCACTTTGGAATTCAGTCTCCCTTGATCACCTATAGCAATGTAACTATCTTATTTTCCTTTAGCTGATGGTTGTTTATACATGGTCATAAAGCAGAATGAGAAAAAGATGTCTTTAAGCAGAAAGATTTATAAAAGAAAGTTACATATTGAGTTTTAACAAAAATGTTGTGACTAGAGAATTGCAGGAACCTAACTCTGTGTTTCCCCTAGAAGAAGTGGTTCAGTATTTGTTAATTCAGTGTTCCTGGTGAGTTTATAGACCATAACTACTACAAATAACAAGAATTAGCTTTTGTTATATCCATCCTAGTGGGTATGAAGTGGCATATCGTTACGGTTTTGATTTGCATTTCTCTGATGACAAATGATGTTGAACATCTTTTCATGTCCTTATTGACTATCTGTATATCTTTTTGGAGAAATCTATTCAGATCCTTTGTCCATCTTTTAACTGGGCTGTTTATCTTTTTATTTTTGAGTTACAAGTTCTTTATATATTCTAGATTTAAGTCTGTTATCAGATATATGAATTGCAAATATCTTCTCTCATTCTGTGGGTTGTCTTTTCATTTTCTTGATAGGGTCCTCTGAAGCACAAAACTTTTAATTTTGATGGCATCCAATTTATTTATTTATTCTTTTGTTTGCTTGCACTTTTGGTATCGTGTCTAAGAATCTATTGCCTGACTCGAAGCCATTAAGGTTTATGCCTACATTTTCTTCTTACAGTTTTAGCTCTTACACTTATGTGTGTGATCTATTTGGAGTTAATTTGTGTGTGTGGTAAAAGAACAGGACCACAGACATGTATTTCTAGAGCTTAATGCAAGGCATGCTTCCATTTATTATAAGCTATAAAGTTTTACTTTGTATTTTATACTGAGGTTTTTTTGTTGCATTACTATGTGTAACCAGTTATGTAAGTAGCTTTTAACTAAAGTATTGAGCCATCTTAATGTCTTGAATACGTGAAATCTGTGTGTGATACAAAAAATTATACTAATCATTAGAAATTCATTTATCAGATTTTTTTAAACCAATATTCCATTAAAAAAAAAAAACCTATGATAAGTAACCTACCATAGTCATAGATGTGATTTGAGTGGGCATTGAACCGCTGTAATTTTTTAGTAAAGAACTTCTGGGCCTAAACATCAGTTTAGTAATTTTGATTCACTTTAATTCATTTATTCATCTTTTTTGGCTTGATATCTTATGTCCATGCTTCCAAGAAAAATAATTATTTTTAGAATGGTTCTGTTGGAATTTGCCACAAAAAGTATTACAAAGTTTGTTTGGCATAGCAGTAGAAAGTTATAACCAGCAGCACATCACAAAATACTAAACCAGCTTATTCAGTGTAGATTAGTTACTCTATAGTTCCTGCTTCAGGCAAGTTTCTGAAATTCCCTAGTGCTTGTGGGCGGACTCTTAATTTAGACAGTAAACCTTTTCTTACTAAAGTGCAATTCCTCAGAAGTTTGTTAGAATCTTTTTTACTCTGTGATTCTTATACTTTGTCAGGTTGCAATGAACGTGTATGAGTTATCATCAGCTGCTGGATTACCTTGCGAGATTGATCCTGCCTTGGTGGTAGCTCTCTCCTCACAAAAATCAGGTAAAAATGCACTAGTACATATATAGAGCTCTTGTTAAAATTACCTGAGCACACAGATGGGTGTGCTACTCATTCATTTATTCAAGTCCCTGCTTTTTAAGCATTGTTTTTGTGGTTGGAATGTATCAGTGAGGAAAAGATTAAAATCTCTGACTTCTGGAGCTTATGTTATAACTCAGTCATCAAACAAACAAACAAGAAAACCAGTTGCCCTCAAGTCAATTCTGACACATAGCAACCCTATAGGACAGAGTAGAACTGCCCCATAGGGTTTCCAAGGATCGGCTGGTGGATTTAAACTGCTGACCTTTTGGTTAGCAGCCAAGCTCTTAACCACTATGCCATCAGAGCTCCAACTTAATCATCATACAGATGATATTCAAGCCATGATGATATTATCAAGGCCGTTAGTGTAGATACAGAAATGAAGAGAATCATGATCTGAGCCCTGGGCCACTCCAATTTTGAGAGCTTAGAGAGAAGAGGAGGAATCACCAAAAAGTAACGGAGGAGGAAAGACCAGTGAAGTAAAAGAAAAACCCAGGAAAAAGTGCCTTCTGGGAGCCCAAGTGAAGAGGGAATGACCAGCTATGTGGAGTTAATAAGTGACACTGACAAGACCAATGAAGAAAACATTTATAAACAGCTCTCTTAAAGCGTTTTGTTGTAAAGGGATACAAAGAAAATTACATTAGCTGAATTCAGGAGTAAAATCCAAACAAGGATTTTGAAAGTGATATAGTCACTATGGAAAACAGTTTGGCAGTTCCTCAGAAAGTTAAACTTAGAACTACCATATTACCCAGCAATTCTATTCTTAGGTGTATATCCAAGAGAGTTGAAAGTAGTGACGCATCCAGACACATGTACACCAGTGTTCACTGCAGCACCATTCATAATAGCCAAAAAGTGGAAACAACCTAAATGTCCATCAGTAGATAAATGGTTGAACAAAATGTGGTATAGACATACAGTGCAATGTTACTCAGCCGTAAAGAGAAATGAAGCCCTGATACATGCTACAACATGGATAAACCTTGAAAACATGCTAAGTGAAATAAATCAATCACAAAAGGACAAATATACAATCTCATTTATATGAAACAACAATAGGCAAATGTATAAAGACCAAAGTTTATTAGTGTTTACCAGGGGTGAAAAAAAGCGTGAGTCATTGTTTCGGAAGCATTGAGTTTATGGTGATGGGAAATTTGGCAATGATTATGAGTGATGCCTGTACAACATGATTAATGTAACTGACACTACTAAATTGTACACCTGAAAAATGTTAAATTGTCAAATGTTGTTACATATATTTTTACAATTTTTTAAAAAAGGATTTTTTTATGCTGGGCATAACAGCATTTGTATGCTGATGGAGTTGATCTAGTAGATGGCAAAAAAAATTAGTATCTAGGAAAGAGTGTGCTATTTTATTTTATTTTGTTTTTTTTATTGTACTTCAGATGAAAGTTTACAGAACAAACTAGCTTCTCACTAAACAGTACACATATTGTTTTATGACATTGGCTAACAACCCCATGACATGTCAACACTCTCCCTTCTCAACATTGGGTTCCCTATAACCAGCTTTCCTGACCCCTCCTGCCTTCTAGTCCTTGCCCTTGGGCTGGTGTGTCCCTTTAGTCTCATTTTGTTTTTTGAGCCTGTCTAATCTTTGACTGAAGGGTGAACCTGAGGAGTGACTTCATTACTGAACTAAAAGAGTTTCTGGGGGCTATACTTTCGGGGTTTCTCCAGTCTCTGTCAGGCCAGTAAGCTTGGCCTTTTTTCGTGAGTTAGAATTTTGTTCTACGTGTTTCTCCATCTCTGTCTGGGACCCTCTATTGCGATCACTGTCAGAGCAGTCAGTAGTGGTAGCTGGGCACCATCTGGTTGTGCTGGACTTAGTCTGGTGGAGGCTATGGTGGTTGTGGTCTGTTAGACTCATCTTTCCCTTGTGTCTTTAGTTTCCTTCATTCTCCCTTGTTCCTGAAGGGATGAGACTGGTGGCGTATCTTAGATGGCAGCTCACAGGCTTTTGAGACCCCAAGGGTGTGCTATTTTAATTGGACTAAAGCTACTCAAAGGATTTCATTTTATTTTGATCCATAATTAACGTCCATGGAAACAGCAGTCAGGAAATCAAACGACGTATTGCATTGGGCAAATCTGCTGCAAAAGACTTAAGTGTTAAAAAGCAAAAATGTCACTTTGAGAACTAAGGCGCACCTGACCCAAGCCATGGTATTTTCAGTCGCCTCTTATGCATGCAAAAGCTGGACGATGAATAAGGAAGACTGAAGAAGAATTGATGCTTTTGAATAACGGTGTTGGCGAAGAATATTGAATATACCATGGACTGCCAGAGGAATGAACAAATCCATCTTGGAAGAAGTACAGCCAGAATGCTCCTTAGAAGTGGGGATGGTGAGACTTTGTCTCATTTGGATGTGTTATCAGGAGGGACCAGTTCCTAGAGAAGGACATCATGCTTGATAAAGTAGAGGGTCATCGAAAAAGAAGAAGACCCTCAACGAGATGAATTGACATAGTAGCTACCAACAGTGGGCTCAAACACAGCAACGATTTTAAGGATGATGCAGGACCAGGCAGGGTTTTATTATGTTGTACATATGGTCTCTGTGAGTCAGACCTCACTCGACAGCATCTAATAACAACAGAGCTACTCAACCATAAAGAGTCAGCATTATTTTATAATACTGGACATTTATAAATTTTTTAAAGTAGCCTTTTGAAATGCAGTATCCAAAATGCTCTAGATATTTCTGGATTTGTCTCCAAAATAAATAACATTTCCTCTGCTTCTAGTACTAAAATAGCCCCCACCCATTGCAGTAGGATGGTTGGTGTTTGACTAAATTTATCATTTCTTTTTTTATATAATGTTGTTTTTTGTTTCCTCTTTCATGCAGTATGTTAATTACAGTCAATGGATAAGATTATCACTATTACTTGATTTGCTAGCATTATATTTGATTTAATCAGCCAAGTTTTTAAAGCATATTCTGGCTGTTTTCTTATGTTCAGTTTTTATCTGTGGTGTTGAATAATAAGATACCTAGAAGTTCAGGGGCACCAGATAAAAAGTTAAGTGCCTAGATAACCCACGATTTGAGTATGTGTTACAGTAAATATTGTAGGATTATATGTTAAAAGCTTTAGGGCAGTGCTTGATGTCTTCATTTATGACTGATTTCCTTCTGTCTTAGATAGAGAGGTTGGAAATTTGTTCCACTTCCCACCTTTGTATCCTCGAATAGTAAATTTCAAATCACGTGCCTATTTCAGGGGAAAAAAATTTAAGGATTTTTTTGTGTGTGTGATTTTGCAGAGTAATTATATAAGATAATAAATTTTCTGAATTGTAGTAAATAGAATTTTCTTGTAAAATAATAATTTAATCAGTTTCTAATTAGGAAATTAGAAATTTTAGTATCCCAATTATCCTAAATTATTTTGTCCCCAATCTTAAAATTAAAAAAAAAAAAAAAGCAGTTTTATTAGAGGCCCTTGAAATATGCCTGAGCAGTTGAAGATAGTCAATAGTAGTGTGTATTGTTTCTACTTTATTCTGTATTTCTCCTTGCAAAATTGTGATCAGTTCTATAGTGTTCCAGTAAAATATACAAAATAAAAATTTGTTTTGTCTGGTTTAGATTATCAGCTTTTACCTAATTTTAGAAACACCTTGGTTTATTCTTAATTTTTCTCTCTTAGAAAACATTAGCCCAGAAGAAGAATATAAAATTGCCTGCCTCCTCATGGTCTTTGTGGCAGTTTCTTTGCCAACACTGGCTAGTAATGTGATGTCTCAGTACAGCCCTGCTATAGAAGGTAATAGTGGTTTAAAATTATTTTGGCAGTGGAAAAACAGGTTTTGATGTGTAGATAATTTTCCCTTCATGTAAAAGGTGTTTTTTATAACACAATGTGTGTTTTAAGTTTTCTGTTATTAGCTGTGTGATATTGGATAGTCTGTTTCTCTTCCTGTAAGCTCTAATGAACTGATATCTGAAATGTGCATGTGTGAGCACATATGTGCCTGAATGTATGCACAGCAGAGGATAGCAAGGACTTTTAGGATTATTTTAAGGATTGAATGATTTATTATGTTTGTAAAGCAGCTAAGAACTTTTTGTTTCATGTTTTAAGTTTCCAAGACATTATAAAACTTAGGTGTGATATCATTTAGGGGTTTTTGAAAGTATTGTTTAATACAGGCATGATAATTTGTTGTTGTCTTCTACACTATTTTTAAGCAAAAGGACCAAATTGCAACTTTAGCAGTTTGGTTGTAGTACTCGTGAAAGTGAAAGAAGAGCAATGCAGTCAGGCCTCCAAGCCTACTTTTAATTGTGCCACTATTCAGGTAGCTTGTGAGGTCACTAAGAGTTTGCCTTCTATGCATTATTTGATATTGTGGGGTTGCACAAAAACCACACAAACCTATTTGCACTTTCTCAGGGCACTGCAACAATATACATTGCTTGGCCAAAGCCATCAACCAGATCGCAGCAGCTTTGTTTACGATTCACAAAGGGAGCATTGAAGACCGTCTTAAAGAATTTCTGGCGGTATGTATAATCAAGCAGCAAAACTCATGACATTTTTTCAAGATGATTAAAAATCATGACTACCAGATGTAACAATTCTTTTTATTCTTACCTTTTATTTAGTGTCCTCTAACGGCGTTCTTTTCTCAGACATATGAATTTCATTCTGTTTAATTAATCATTTATTTGAAGGAAGAACAGGTGAAAGTAAAGTATTAAAATCAAGGAGCAGCCATTTTAACATTTTTCCCTTGAACTCAGAAGTCTCTGTCATTTCTGAAACTCTGCAATATGACCTTTTTCTTTAAGCAAATGTTTGAGTGGTCCTAGAAATTTGCCAAGGGTTTTGAAATGAGGGAAAGGGGTGGGGGCAGATGACAGTTGAGGCAAAGAGATAATGTTCCCTCTAAAAAGATATATTTTGCTTGCTCGTTTATTCATTTGGAGGGAGACTATTAACGGTGGCAAACTCAAAAGTAAGAATACTAAAAAAAAAAAAAAACTCACTACCAAAAGAGAATAGTGCTAAATCTCACCTCATGAGTGTGGCTCTTAGTTTCTATGTCAGCATAGCTCTTTCGTCTTATCAGCATACCATTTTGCCATATTTTATTTAAAAGGTAAACTGTACCATAGTATTTTTTTTACCATAGTATAATAAACACTAGAATATTTGCTTATGTTATAATTCCTGTTAGCTTTTTTAAAAACTAATTTTTTTTTTTTTTTTTTAATTTTAAAGCAAATTATGGTACTGAGTTGAGGATAAAATAACTTGTATTTCAAATAAAACTATTAGGACTTAATTTTTTTTTTAATTAACATTTACTTCGTTCAGGGCTTAATGTCTTAATCTCAATGTTCCTGTTAATTTGAACTCACTATGAAATTTGTTATTTGGAAACTAAGAAATATAGTTAACACACATATTGAGAAGAGAGAAAATAATTTGAATTGTTTAAAATAAAGGATTCTAAAAAAAATTATTTTTAAAGACCAACAAGAATATTTGATTACATTTATTATCTTTAAGTTTGTATATACCTTAATAGCTCTCTGAATTACTGTTTGGATGTAAAGTGCTATCTGATCACACCTTATTTAAGTTACTTAATTGCCTACTCTATATAGCACTGAATGATTGAATTGTGTTGGAAGTTGAAGAATACTGAAAATAAGCAAGTAACTGATGAACATTTCACTAAAAAAGAAAAGAAAACTTATTTAACGTGTGTGTGTGTTTTTAAGCTTGCATCCTCCAGTCTTTTGAAAATTGGCCAGGAGACAGATAAAACCACAACAAGAAATAGAGAATCTGTTTATTTACTGCTCGATATGGTAAGTCTTATTTAAATTTTTATTGTGCTTTAAGTGAAAGTTTACAAATCAAGTCAGTCTCTCACACAAAAACTTATGTACACATTGCTACAACTCACGGTTGCCATCCCCCTAATGAGACAGCCCACTCCCTCTCTCCACTCTCTCTTTTCGTATCCATTTCACCAGCTTCTACTTATTTTAATTTTTAGTAACAACAAAAAAGTTTGTCATTCGTGATTGTCATTTCTTGGCATTTTAGAAATTGAATAGCAGTAAGAGCTTAAGTACTATTTTGATCCTTGATGTTTACTCCACCCAAGTGACACTCTTTCTAAAAATGGCTAAAAAGATTGACGTCATTCATATTTACCATTATGGTAATGTCAGAGAACAACAAAGTAACAGATGAGTATTACCTATAGAGTATTTTTTTTTTTTTATGAACAGTTCGTTCAACCTGTTGAGAAACACTTGGGCCTTATATTTTCCTAGTGTATCAGTTTCAATTCTTTTCCATTTTTCTGAATTCTCTCTATCCTGACTCCATTTACCCATCTAATAAAATTTTTTAGAATTCTCTAATCAGTTACCTTCTCCCCAGTGTCTGTGAACTAGCTATGCTTATTTCTACCATATGACTTTCCCCTCATTTAAAATAATTTCCCTTACCTAGAGAGATCTCTGTGTCTGTCCTAATGACTCAGCACTTTCTATAGAGCCAATCTTTCCTGATTACTCTGGCTTACATTATTTATTTATTTATTTATTTAAACTCCTCGAGGACTTTAAAGCTTTCCACTTAGTTATAGTTGGTCTTATGGCTGGTTTTTCTTTCTAACTGAGTCTTGAGTCCCCAGCTTGACTGTTGTGTCTAATATATTGTTGAGGACAATGAAAGTGCTCAGTATGTTTCTGATTAATTGATTTAATTCAAAAGCAGGACTTTATTTAACTTTTTTATAGAATACACAGTGGGACATTTACATTTCAAATTTTAAGTAAAAGGAAGGTAATTTGATCTGTTTCATTTAATGAGAACAATACAGACATTGTGTGTACTAGTTGTCAGTGAATGCTCCCATTATGAATAACTTGAATTCTGAAGCATTTTTGGAATTTTTCAGATTGTACAGGAATCCCCATTCCTAACAATGGATCTTTTGGAATCTTGTTTTCCTTATGTCTTGCTGAGAAATGCATACCATGCTGTCTACAAACAAAGTGTCACATCTTCTGCATAAAATATCTACTGTTGAAGAGAAGCACGCATTTTTGTTGCCTCGGTTTTACCTGTAAACTGTGCAACTATTTTACCTTAAGGCCTGAACAACAGTTTTGTGGGTTATAAATTTCTTTCATACAGTTGTATTTTCCGATCATTGGTTTCTTAATATGGTTGTACTGCAATAAAAACCTGGTCGATTTAGATTGCACATTCACTGAATTCACTGAAATTATTCCTATAATTTAGAGTATCTTTTGTTTTAAAAACATACATTATCTACATGTTTTTGATATTTGATAATGAAAAAAAAACCTTTGCTTGTTTATTTCTGAAAAATAACTGTATTTAGTGATTATTTTAGATAGCGATATAGATTCATCTGTGTGTAAATTATTTCATATAGGGAAGGGTTCCGATCTGTACCTATGGTTCTTATTAAAAACAAAATTGGATGTGCATTTCTGTGATGTTATGAATACATTTCTACTTTTTTCCTTATTTGGAAACATATGCCAAACTAAATAACTGTAATACTGTGTAACCTTAAAAATGTTAAAGAACTGCTAAGCATTAGAAGCAGACCATGTCCCAAAATTCTAAAACAGCAGCATATATTGTTGCTTGTAAAAAGCCTAGTGATAATTTTTAGACTAACTCTCATGGTGCCCTATTGGCATTAGCACTACCATTGTACCCTGCTGTATAATAAACAATCTTAGACATTTATCAACTGTTGATACGAATGTTAGTCCCTAACCACTTTTTATATGTTTTAAATTTTTGAAATTCGAGTGTACCTGCCATAACATGAAATAAACACTAGACTGTATCACATTTTGAATGATTTCTTTAATTTGGGATCCTCAGAAATGGATTCAATAATATGAAAGTTTTAGGACTAAGCACAGCGTTCTATGCCATATCAAATAGTAAATGTTTTGGAAAACATGCCACTGGAAAATAGATTAAAATTAGTAAAATTACATATTTAAAAAAAAAAAAAAGGAAGACTTGGGTGCCGTCAGCTTGCTAACTATACCTGTAACCAAATGGACAGAGTTATTTGAATGAGTGAAAAAAAACTCAGTGATCATGGAGCTAGTAAGAATGTTGTGAACTACAACAGCAGTCAGTAATGAATAGGAAAGACATAAACGGCCTGTTGCTTGTAAGGTGGCATGGAGGGCGGCAGAATAGCTCATTTCATTTGAAAACTAACCAGATGTTTTTTGTTTGACTGGCATTGTAAAGACTTTCTCAAGAGCTTTGTATCTTGATATCACAGAGAGCTTCTGTTGTTCACTGCTTTGTGTATACACTGGTAGCTTGTGTTAAGATAAAAGAAAGCTGCTGTGGACTCACTTACAATGCTTTTCATTGTTCAGATACAAGAAGTGGAGTGAAATCAAGGGGCTAGAAGATTATCATACTGCGTTTGCTAATCTATATTTAAAGCAGGAACAGTTGTCACTGTTGAAAAGTTTCATTGTTGCCATAAGGATTTTTAAAAAGGGAAGGACATTTAAAATGGAATAGTTTTTCAGACCTAGAATAGCCTGATTATACAGTGAGCAATCAAAATTAAGATTTAATACTGTTTGTTTTGAAATACTAAGTTTCTAGAGTGGGGATAACTTTGTCATCAATGAGATCCTGAGAAGTAAAGTAGGTGTTTGGGTACGTGTACTTTGATAGGGGTAAAAAATGGAAGGGCATAAGGACTTAAAAAAAACGTGTTTTTTTTTTTTTTTTTTTTTAACCACTGTTCAGACCAAGAGAAGATCACCTTTTCATAGTCATGTCAAGTTTTCCTTGTCCACATTTTTTCTTACATACCCGAACAGACTGATTCATATACTATTTGATTATTCTTTAAAGAGAGTTTCTCTATCAAAAACCATAAGGCAAAGATAACTTGAAGAAAAAAGTTGAAGTTAAAAGTAAATTGCCAGCTACTATTTTTAACTATTTGTTTGTTCTAACCCTTCTTACTTTCTTCCAAATCTGTACTGCAACATAATGTTTTTGTTGTTTTCTTTACGATATCGTGATCATACCATACCTACTGCACTCTAATCTACTTGTAACAATAGAAAAAGGTCTTTAATAGCCTTTTCAATGACTCCATATGTACCATGATTAATTTTAACAAATATCCTTTGGATGGACATTCAGGCAATTTGAGTTTTCATTATGATGAATATCTTGTATATCTTGAGCTTACGATAAATTCCGTAGAATAATTTCTAAGAAGGGAAATGTGGCAGAAGGGTATACACATTTCAAGTTTTGATATAAATTTTTTCCATTAGTGCCAGCACATCTTTGCCTATTCAAAAGATAAAATATAAATCTTATTTTAATTTGCTTACTAGTGAGGTAGAATATCTTTTCTACTATTTTTTGGTTGTTTGTACAGGCAGTCCCTGTGTAACAAACATCTGACTTATGTACAACCTGTAGTTTTGAAGCAACCCCAGTAAAGCCTATTATATTAAAAATTCAAGGTACATAAGATGGTTTGTAATAATGGGCACTACTTTGCGATGGGCATCAAAACATTATTATTATTATGTTAAAAATAGTGTATCTGGAAATGTTTCTTTAATGTTTTTTATGCAAAGAAAGGTACATTGTATGCTGTACACAAAGATAAACATTAAACTGACATTAGATATGAACCATACCTTACTGTACCAATTTGCATACAAATTTGACTTAAAGACAGACTTAGTAGGAGTGTTACTTGTTTGTAATCTGGGGACTGCCTGTATTTCTTCAATGAATTATTAATTTGTTCTTCCTGTTATTTTCAAATGGAGTGTTCAAAGATTTTCTTTTAAAATACTAATTGAACATTTATTTTAAGCATAATAAACTTTTTTAGTATACATGGTTAAGACTGAAAATAATTCCCATACAGTCTTGAGTATAATGGCATGACTATTTGAAAATACTAATAAAAAAACCAAGCCCCTGGTGGTTGAATCAATTCTGACTCAAAATGACCCTATAGAACAGGGTAGAACTGCCCCATAGTGTTTTCAAGGCGCGGCTGATGGATTTGAACTGCCGGTCTTTTGGTTAACAACTGAGCCCTTAACCACTGTACCACCAGAGCTCTGAATGTAGTAATAGTCCATAATAGTTAATGTCAGAATACAGCTATTTCAGTAGCTTAATTTAACTGACTTTTAGAGGTATAGGACATTTATTCCCAAGTCCAAGTTAAGGATAACATTAATATATAAAGTATATATGTATTAAAAATTAGTTCTTAGATACATCATTGTGAAACTATATTCCCAAGTAAAAAAGGCCCACCAGAGGCAAAAAGTTGTAAGACTATTTTTGCCCTTCAAATTAATAACCTGATAAATACACAATTTTTTTTAAAAAAAGACCAAAAAGAAATCATTCTCTTCCTAACTTGATAAAATTAATAGTAACCCTTGTCTTTTAATTAAATTACATCCTCTAGTTAATTTATTAAAGTTCTGTGTTAAGTTTTCTGTCCTGTATTCTACCCCAGCCTTCATTTTATGGAAACTCCTGTGTATAAAAATTGTTTGGAACCTAGGTAAAGTAGCCTTTTTGTTATTAAATATACAGAAGAAATTGAAATTTGTATCATACTTTATTCTATGTCAGCCTATTATCCACCTCAAGTTGGAAAGTTTTTTTCCTCATGTAATTGCAACACAAGGCAGTACTAAAATTAATATTAAGACTGCTCTATATTGTATATATTCTATACTGTATTTGTGGAACAGGCTGCTTGGCCATGACATGAACAGAACCTACGCCATTTTTCTCTCTTCTAAACTTATTCTTGACTGCTCAGTTCCTTTTTCTTGTTTAAATTTTTAGTAGTAACCAATATCCTTTTCAGACTATAAAAACAAATGATATGATCTAAGAAAGCCTTATGACCACCAAAACCACCCCAGGAGACCAGTCACCCCCTGGACAAATGAGATGGTACCTTGGCATCATGATCACTGGAACCACCCCAGGAGAGAATGATAGTCCACAAGTTCCTGAAACCTGTGATTTTGCCCTATAAATCTTTGAGCCAGTTTCCATTTGGGGGAGACAGGCTTTGGAGATCATTCCCCTCTGTCTCCTGTGTATCAATACACATTAAAGCTCTTGCTACTCACCTCACCAGTCTCAGGAATTAGCTGTCTGCAGCAGGTGTATTACACAAGTAAAAGATAGACGTAAAGCTTATTATGTTTTATTATGTCATTGCAGGACACAGAGAAATTGCAACAATTGTTGGGAGCCTCTGTGCTTTCCCACATGCTGTTTTCTACCCATGGAATGGAATGCTCTGTTATATTGAGACTGGCAAACTCCTGATCATACTGTAAACATCACCTCACTTTTTCTTAACACCCATTCTTTGTTCCTTCTGAACCTTGTAGGTACCCGTTTTATAGTGCTTATTGAGTCCTAGTGTAATTGTTACTTACATACCTGTGCCTTCAGTTCTGTGAATGCCTTGAGGTGTCAGGTTTATTTCCTGTTTAGTCAAACCCCTGTCTCTGCACAGCTCTAAGAAAATATGCTGTGAGGTGGAAAAGGCTGATGGCTAGACAGATGATACAGAACTCCGTTGGTAGAGATGCCATTTGCTTCGTGTTGGGAGCAAATGGTTGTTTTTCTCATTGTTCCTATGGAGGAGATGAAGCATCGTGAGGTACAAGTAGGTAGGGATTATCAACTTGTATGGAGGGAGCTCAGTGGTGACACAAAGAAGTGGTTTCTGTGTGAATTACCAAAGAGGTAATTCAAGTGTCTGGGGTATTTGAGGGGAAAATGCCTCTTCTATAAGTAGGCATAATGGTGAGAGCATTGGCAATAGATCAAAAAGGTATTCCATGTTACAAGAAAATGATATTTTTACCTGGAAATGTAAGGAAAATGCAAAGAAGAGGAGCTATCAAAGAAATTACAAAGTCACTACTCAGGTCAGTGTCCTGAAATAGAGAAATGATCCTTTCATCCTGGTGACTCACCTCTATTACTAGTGTTTGTACTTCATAAGAAGTCAAGAGCTTTAAGACACTTAAGTGTAATCTTACCCCTTGGCAGAAATATCTGATGCTCTTCTCACATCACCAGGCACAAGAATTAGTAAACCTTGACATTTTATCCTACCAGTATAAGTCCTCAGCTATTCTCAAGATTGCACTGGCAGTGCCTTTGGCAACTGATCACACAGTGAGGAGCGACAAGTCTCAGAGACTTTGAAAATGGCAAAATCCTTGGAGAACGAATGCCTCTGCTGCTACAGATCACAGCAGCCAGAGAGGATTAGAGGAACCAGCTGATTACCTTTAGTGAGTTCTGCTATTCCCAAGTCCAAGGTCAAAGGATTGCTGGCAGGTGGACTAAAACCATACTTCCAGTCTGAAGTACACGCCTTCAAGAAACACAAACCTGAACATTTACATTCTATCAAGAATGTTACAAGTGGAAAATAAGTCTGGCATTTGCAGAAAAGCTTCTCAGGCTCCCAAGCCACTCCACCTGAAGCCTATTCTAGGAATTCTTCTTTGCTTCATATATTAACCTCATTGTACTTTTTAAAGTGGAAGTTCCTCAAAGAGTGTGCAGAGAGCAAGCCCTCAGGAAGGAGTTGAACTGCCTCTCTGAGAGGGAGGAGACTGAGAGTACCTGTATTCGTGGGGGGAACACCCAGGTAGGAAGGGTTAACACCATGGTCTCAAATTGGCATGGTTGGAGTCCCAGTTAAAATGATTGCACCTGGTCTTGGTTTTATCACCTTTTACAAAATTTTATTTCTTTGAAGGGAAGGGAAAGAAAATGCTAGAGAAATGTTTCCCCTGGGCACCATTCATTAGAGGAGGGTTTGTTTCCTTGCTTTTTTGAATCTTGAAATTAGTAATAGAAGCCCTCATGCCATTCTCAATGACGTAAGTTCTAAAGAGTATCAGTAAAGAAGAGAATACAGTATTGTGGTACTTTTCAAATGTGGATAACTTCTATTGTCGTTAGGTGCCGTTGAGTTGCTTCCAACTCATAGTGACCCTATGCATAACAGAACGAAACATAGCTCGGTCCGTGCCATCCTTAAAATCGTTGTTATGCTTGAGCCCATTTTTGCAGCCACTGTGTCAATCCACCTTACTGAGGGTCTTCCTTTTTTCTGAAGACCCTGAACTTTACCAAGCATGATGTCCTTCTCCAGGGACTGATCCCTCCTGACAACATGTCCAAAGTATGTAAGATGCAGTCTCACCATCTTGGTTGTGCTTCTTCCAAGACAGAATTGTTCTTTCTTTTGGCAGTCCATGGTATATTCAACATTCTTCACCAACACCACAATTCAAAGGTGTCAGTACTTCGGTCTTCCTTATCCATTGTCCAGCTTTCACATGCATATGATGCGATTGAAAATACCATGGGTTAGGCACACCTTAGTCTTCAAGGTAGCATCTTTGCTCTTCAACACTTTGAAGAGGTCCTTTGCAGCAGATTTACCCAATGCAATGCATCTTTTGATTTCTTGACTGCTACTTCCATGGCTGTTGATTGTGGATGCAAGTAAAATGAAATCCTTGACAACTTCAGTCTTTTCTCCATTTATCATGATGTTGCTCATTGGTCCAGTTGTGAGGATTTTTGTTTTCTTTATGTTGAGGTGTGATCCATGCTGAAGGCTGTGGTCTTTGATCCTCATTAGTAAGTGCTTCAAGTCCTCTTCACTTTCAGCAAGCAAGGTTGTGTCGTCTGCATAACGCAGGTTGTTAATGAGTCTTCCTCCAATCCTGATGCCCTGCTCTTCTTCATATAGTCCAGCTTCTCAGATTATTTGCTCAGCATGCAGATTGAATAGGTATGGTGAAAGGATACAACAACCCTGACATACACCTTCCCTGACTTTAAACCACTCAGTATCCCCTCGTTCTGTCCAAACAACTGCTTCTTGATCTGTGTACAAGTTCCTCATGAGCACAATTAAGTGTTCTGGAATTCCCATAACCTCTAGTGAGTTCTATATCTATCTCCTCAAAGATGGATATAGTGGGCAATGGGTTTCTGAGAAAATGTATGCTAAAGTTTCTCCATTTTCTGTTTCAAGTGTTTTAACTGGTGTTTTAGATTGATTTGATGAGTTTTCATTTTAAAAGCAACAAGTAGGAAAGTTAAATATAAATTGCCAGATTTAATTGTACTTATCCTGGGAGCAATTCAGAACGCTAGTGGCTCAGTGGTTAAGAGCTATGGCAACTAACCAAAAGGTCAGCAGTTAGAATCTACCAGCTGCTCATTGGAAACCCTATGAGGGAATTCTGCTGTGTCCTATAGGGTTACTATGAGTCAGAACTGACTGGACAGCAATGGGTTTTGGGAGCAATTATGTATTTTACCAGAGAGTCCAAAATCTCAGCAACCGATATGTTGTCTCCCTGCACTTTCCTTTCCCATTCCACACAAAACTTAAATAATTATGTCTAGCATCAGGTCAACAAATATTTTTTGAACACCTACTATGTACCAGATACTAGGGACAGTTGTTGTATGCCATCAAGTTGATTCAGACTCATACTGACTCCATGTGATAGAACTACTACATAGGGTTTTCTTGTCTGTAATTTTTATGGAAGCAGATTGCGAGGTCTTCACCTGTGGAGCCACTGGTTGGGTTCGAACCACCAAATTTTAGGTTAGCAACTGAGTGCTTAACTATTAAGCCATGAGGCCTTCTCTAGGGACAGTCCAAAAAACCCCAAACCTATTGCCATTGAGTCTATTCTGACTCATAGCAACACTATAGGACAGAGTAGAACTGCCCCACAGGGTTTCCAAGGAGTGGCTGGTGAGTTTGAGCTGCCCACCTTTTGGTTAACAGCTGAGCTCTTAACCATTTGCACCATCAGTGCTCCCTAGGGACGGTATGAGGACAGAAATGAGAAAAAACAAAACTAAAAATATTTTAATTAGACTTGTCTATGGTTACCTGTCCTATGCATAGTTTCATCTAAGGGGAGATATTCCTAATGGAAACTCCTTCTGCAGCTACATACTCAGATCCTAATATGTGACTTCTGCCTGGCTACAGCTAGTAAAATATAGGAGGAAGCCTGATCCAAAGCCTTAAAAAGGATGGGCTGGGGTTATCAGGCCTTTCTCAGATAAATTAGAACCAAGAAGCTGAGGTTTGTGGTGGATGCTTGAAAGTCTTGTTGAGTAGTGGCTGGAGCAGGCGTTGCCAGGTTTTCTGCACTAGATTATGAGGGAGAGGAGCATCAGGGAAAGCCGGTCAGGAACAAGAATGGAGTAGATGCACATGGAAAAGCAACAATCATAAGACAGAGGGTGAGAGAATAGCCAGACTCTCTTTTTACTTGAATTAATTGGACTAGATTTCTATTTTTTGGAAGCAAAAGGACATTCGTCATTCATTCAACAAATATTTATTGAGGATCTTCTCTGCACAGGGCATTGTGTCCTAAATGCATGGTTTACAGTGTTGAATGAAGCTGACAGATATCACAGAACTTATAGTGGAGAAGGTGGATTTTACGTGTTTGATCTTGACCATACATGACTGTCAGCACTCATCATCTGATGCAGGAGACAATAAAAAAAAAAAAAAAAAATGACTATTCAATGTGGTAGTGTCAAAACTGAACAGAGGCCCAAGGAAAGTTTCAGTGTTATTGATCACGGCCAGGGGATAGGCGAATGCGTTAAAAAATTAAGATGGCATCGTTAGCAACAAGATTGTTTACACTTGACTAGAATTCAACTTTCCATGCACCCTTCCTGCCTCCCTCCTTGCCTCCCCTGCTTTCTTCCTTCGCTTTTTTGACACCTGGCTATGATATGGTGCTTGTATACATATTTTAATTTGGTGCAGGGCATGCATAATGGAATGAAGAAAATCTGTAAACATTAGAGCACATATTTATCACAAATGACTAAGGAGTAATAAATAATTTTGTCGATAAAATATAACATTCAAGTTCCATCTCTATTATAGCTAATTGGCCAAACATTTGTAATTCTGAACTCCAGAATGGGGAGAAATTGTATTAACATATCGCAGTAGATTATTGAACTTGTTTATTTTATCTTTTTTAATTAATACTTTCTTCTTTTAGCTGAAAAAAAAAATGCCTTGCTCAAATATATAATTTTTACGTGTTTTTGGAAAAGTCTACTGTATAACAGGGTTATTATAATGTCCTAAAAGATGGCACTTGTATCTCATTGGCATGGAGAAAGCTCATGTGAAATCTCTTTGATCTTTGCTGGGTTTTACCGAAAGGATTTGGAAATCTTTTGGGCACTGGCAAAGACAGAACTGTGGTGGCCGTTTATAGTTGGTCAGTTTTTAGCCATGCATAAGAAAGTCTTTGTTGAAGTCAGCTTATTAGTATATAAAATATATATATATATTAGTATATAAAATATCATCTTAGAAGCAAAAGCATATCTTTCTCATATCAAAAATCTCTAATATTATCGAGAACCAGACAAGGATGCCCTTTATCACCCCTGTTATTCAGCATTGTGCTGGAAGTCCTAGCCAGAGCAATTAGGCTAGACAAAGAGATAAAGGGCATCCAAATGGGCAAGGAAGAAGTAAAAGTATCTCTATTTGCAGAAGACATGATCTTATACACAGAAAACCCTAAGGAATCCTCCAGAAAACTACTGAAACTAATAGAAGAGTTCAACAGAGTATTGGGATACAAGATAAACATACAAAAATCAGTTGGATTCCTCTACACCAATAAAAAGAACATCGAAGAGGAAATCACAAAATCAATGCCATTTACAGTAGCCCCCAAGAAGATAGAATACCTAGGAATAAATCTTATCAGAGATGTAAAAGACTTATACAAAGAAAACTACAGTACACTTCTGCAAGAAACCAAAAGAGACTTAAATAAGTGGAAGAACATACCTTGCTCGTGGATAGGAAGACTTAACATTATAAAAATGTCTATTCTGCCAAAAGCGATCTATACATTTAATGCAATTCCGATCCAAATCCCAAGGACATTCTTTAATGACATGGAGAAACAAATCACCAACTTCATACGGAAGGGAAAGAGGCCCCGGATAAATAAGGCATTACTGAAAAAGAAGAACAAAGTGGGAGGCCTTACTTTACCTGATTTTAGAACCTATCATACAGCCTGGCACTGGTACAACAACAGATACATAGGCCAATGGAACAGAATTGAGAACCCAGACATAAATCCATCCACATATGAGCAGTTGATATTTGACAAAGGCCCCAAAACAGTTAAGTGGGGAAAAGACAGTCTTTTTAACAAATGGTGCTGGCATAACAATATCCATCTGCAAAAAAATGAAACAAGACCCATACCTCACTCCATGCACAAAAACCAACTCAAAATGTATCAAAGACCTAAATATAAAATCTAAAACAATAAAGATCATGGAAGAAAAAATAAGGACAACATTAGGAGCCCTAATACATGGCATAAACAGTATACAAAACATTATAAAGAATGTAGAAGAAAAACTAGATAACTGGGAGCTCCTAAAAATCAAACACTATGCTCATCCAAAGACTTCACCAAAAGAGTAAAAAGACTACCTACACACTGGGAAAAAGTTTTTAGCTATGACATTTCTGATCAGCACCTGATCTCTCAAATCTACAAGATACTGCAAAAACTCAACTGCAAAAAGACAAATAACCCAATTAAAAAATGGGCAAAAATATGAATAGACACTTCATTAAAGAAGACATTCAGGTAGCTAACAAATATATGATCATTAGCCGTTAGAGAAATGCAGATCATTAGCCGTTAGAGAAATGCAGATCATTAGCCGTTAGAGAAATGCAGATCAAAACTACAATGAGATTTCATCTCATTCCAACGAGGCTGGCATTGATCCAAAAAACACAAAATAATAAATGTTGGAGAGGCTGTGGAGAGAGTGGAACACTTATACACTGCTGGTGGGAACGTCAAATGGTACAACCACTTTGGAAATCGATTTGGCGGTTCCTTAAAAAGCTAGAAATAGAACTACCATACGATCCAGCAATCCCACTCCTTGGAATATATCCTAGAGAAATAAGAGCCTTTACACGAACAGATATATGCACACCCATGTTTATTGCAGCACTGTTTACAATAGCAAAAAATGGAAGCAACCAAGGTGCCCATCAACGAATGAATGGATAAATAAATTATGGTATATTCACTCGATGGAATACTACTCATTCATAAAGAACAGTGATGAATCTGTGACACATTTCATAACATAGAGGAACCTGGAAGGCATAATGCTGAGTGAAATTAGTTGCAAAAGGACAAATATTGTATAAGACCACTATTATAAGAACTTGAGAAATAGTTTAAACTGAGAAGAAAACATTCTTTTGTGCTTACAAGAGCGGGGAGGGAGGAAGGGTGGGAGAGGGGCATTCACTAATTAGATAGTAGATAAGAACTACTTAAGGTGAAGGGAAAGACAACACACAATACAGGGGAGGTTAGCACAATTGGACTAAACCAAAAGCAAAGAAGTCTCCTGAATAAACTGAATGCTTCAAAGGCCAGTGTAGCAGGGGCAGTGTCTGGGGACCGTGCTTTCAGGGGACATCTAAGTCAATTGGCATAATAAAATCTATTAAGAAAACATTATGCATCCCACTTTGAAGAGTGGCATCTGGGGTCTTAAACGCTAGCAAGCAGCCATCTAAGATGCATCAATTGGTCTCGACCCACCTGGATCAAAGGAGAATGAAGAACGCCAAGGATGCAAGGTGATTATGAGCCCAAGAGACAGAAAGGGCCACATGAACCAGTGACTATATCATCCTGAGACCAGAAGAACTGGATGGTGCCTGGCTACAACCGATGACTGCCCTGACAGGGAACACAACAGAGAAACCCTGAGGGAACAGGAGAGCAGTGGGATGCAGACCCCAAATTCTCATAAGACCAGACTTAATGGTCTGACTGAGACTAGAGGGACCCCGATGGTCATGGCCCCCAGACCTTCTGTTGGCCCAGGACAGGAATCATTCCGGAAGCCAACTCTTCAGACAGGGATTGGACTGGACAATGGGTTGGAGAGGGATGCTGGTGAGGAGTGAGCTTCTTGAAGCAGGTGGACACTTGAGACTATGTTGGCATCTCCTGCCTGGAGGAGAGATGAGAAGGTGGAGGGGGTTAGAAGCTGGTGCAATGGACACGAAAAGAGAGAATGGAGGGAGAGAGCGAGCTGTCTCATTGGGGGAGAGTAATTGGGAGTATGTAAAGCAAGGTGTATATGGGTTTTTGTGTGAGAGACTGACTTGATTTGGAAACTTTCACTTGAAGCACAATAAAAATTATGTAAAAAAAAAACTCTAATTTTTACCAATTCCCAAAGATATTTTAAAATTTTTTTTTTTTCCGGTCTGCCCCATGCTGAGAAATAGTACTACAATTCTCAGTTTCGGCAGTTTTTTAGGTAAAAGGAATTTTTCATGATGTAATTGATATCATAACCCCTCAGCTGGACACAGGTTACAAAGGCTAAGCCCAGTTGACCCTTTGTTTGCATTTCCTACTGTTAAATAATTAAGGCATGATGAGTCTATTGTGAAAAATGCATGGATGATGAAAAAGTCCTTCTTAAGTGGCCTATTAGAAATGATACTAATGCAGCTTTTGCTTTCTAATAAAATCATGGAAATCTTAAAAAAAAAAAAAAATTATGACTGTCTCAAATTTGTTGTGGCAATTGTTATAAAAGAGTACGTGAAGGCAAGTTTATCCTAAAGTATGATTTAAAAAAAAATCTTGTAGCAGAAATATTGGCAAAGTAGATGAATATAATGCAAGTATCCAGTAAATTTAAATGGTTTTCAATGTGACCCAAGCCCGTTGCTGTCGAGTAGATTCCAACTCACAGTGACCCTAAGGGACAGAGTTGAACTGCCCCATAGAGTTTCCAAGGAGCACCTGGTGGATTTGAACGGCGGATCTTTTTGGTTAGCACCCGTAGCACTTTACCCGTATGCCACCAGGGTTTCCTTCAGTGTAATAGTATCAACATATTGCCTCTTGTAACAGAGCTCTGTCTGAACAAATAGTGTAGGTGTTATTTAGCATAAAACCTGGAAAAAAAAGGAAAATTGCAAAACAAATTGATGACTTTACTAGCTTTCTTCATTGAATGTCTTCTGCTTCAGCCTTGTTCCAGCAGACAGAGTTAGCTACATGTGTGTGAATCCCAAATGCAATACAATTTTTGGTCTTTGCCTTATGTAAATCAGTTGATGGAAATGGACCCCAGGGAAGTGCTTTTCTTAGGAGTACCTGAGAGGCTCATTTTGAACCTCAGCTCAAGCTGGACTCCCATTCTGAGCACTTCAAATCAAATTCAGAATGAAGCACAGGAAATTCTCTGTACTAGTCAAATTATTTATATTTTGGTACTCTGTGCCATAAATATGTTCTCAGGGAAAACTTGGCTTTAAAAGATATTCCTATTTAACAAATACACAATCACCACCACCAAAAAAAAAAAAAGTCAGTAAAACATACTCTCCAGAAGTAACTACTGTTATTTTTCTTGTGCATTCCTCCACAAATTTACTATGCATAAATATATAGGTATTGTGTATACACAGAAGGGGCCTGGGTGGTGCAAGTGTTTTGCCATCGCCTGCTAACCTAAAGGTTGGCAGTTCTAACCCACACAGTGGCTCCATGGAAGGAAGGCCTGGTGATCTGCTCCCATAAAGATTACAGCCAAGAAAACCCTATGGAGCAGTGCTACTTGGCAACACATGAGGTTGCCATGAATTGGAATCAAATTGATGGGAACAGGTATGTAAACATAGAACTCTGTGTGTTTGTGTGCATGTGTGTTTTAACACAAAATGTTCTGCAAGTAGCTTTCTTATTCTACCTTGGATCTATTTCTACATCAAAACATATAAATCTATTCTATTCCATTATTTTAGGAAGTTTCAAAATATTGTCTTGATACACCCTAAATTTTTGATCAGCATTCTGTGCTGAATATTCAGATTACATGTATATAAATGTATATCTTTGTGCACTTGAGTAAGTCTATATGCTTGGCTTGATAAATTCCTAGAAATAATGATCTGTAGGTCAAAGGATATGTGTTCTAATAATATGATATTGTTGTTGTTAGGTGTCATCAGGTCGGCTCCAGCTCATAGCGACCCTACGTACAACAGAACGAAACACTGCCCAGTCTGCACCGTCCTCACAATCATTGTTGTGCTTAAGCCCATTGTTGCTGCCACTATGTCAACCCATCTCATTGAGGGTCTTCCTCTTTTTTGCTGACCCTCTACTTTGCCAAGCATGATGTCCTTCTCTAGGAACTGATCCCTCCTGACAACATGTCCAAAGTATGTGTGATGTACTCTCTCCATCCTTGCTCCTAAGGAGCATTCTGGTTTTACTTCTTCCAAGACAGATTCGTTCATTCTTTTGGCAGTCCATGGTATATTCAATATTCTTTGCCAACACCACAATTCAAAGGCATCAGTTCTTCAGTCTTCCTTATTCATCGTCCAGCTTTCACGTGCGTAGGAGGCAATTGAAAACACCGTGGCTTGGGTCAGGTGCACCCTAGTCTTCAAGGTGACATTTTTGCTTTTCAACACTTTAAAGAGGTCTTTTGCAGCAGATTTGCCCAATGCTATGTATCTTTTGATTTCTTGACTGCTGCCTCCATGGGTGTTGATTATGAATACAAGTAAAATGAAACCCTTGACAATTTCAGTCTTTTCTCCATTTATCATAATGTTGCTTATTGGTCCAGTTATGAGGATTTTTGTTTTCTTTATGTTGAAGTGTAAAATAACACGATAAAAAAAAAAAAGATAGATACTGTCAAATTTCCATCCAAAATGGTTGCACCAATATACACTCCCACCTACAGTGTCTGAGTACCTACCTCCCCACTCTCAAGCAATAGGTATTATCAAACTTTTTAATCTCTGTTAATTTGATAGATAAAAACTAGTGTCTGAGTAAAGTTGCACATTATTTATGTTTATTAATTTAATTTGTTTATTAATTTGTAAGAACTCTACAAGGAAATTAGTGTTGTCCACCCTATGTGTGACTAATGTTTCTAAAGTTATCATGTATCTTTTTTTTTTTTTTTTTTTTTAAGCCATACAGAGCTTTTAAGTAGCTATGTGGACAGATGTATCCATTTTTTCCAAGATTAAAAAATTCTCCGTGTCATCTCTAATACTTTCATGGCTTCGTTCTTTACTTTTAAAGCATTGATTTATTATTTTGGTGTAAGGATTGAGAGTAAGAAACTTAGCCCATTTATAAAAAAATATTACTCAATAAACATTTTGTGAAGCATTATGCTAATTGCTTTCCATTCATCATAAAAATTTAAGCTGCATAGCAAATCTGTGAGTTATTCTTTCCCTTATTTGCAGGTGAGGAAACAGCTTCAGAGAGTTTAAGTCACTTGGCCTTTTACACAGGTCACAATTGGTAAAAGCCTGGATCAGAATCCAGGCTGGAGAGACAAGACTTATCCTGTCAACTATTGTTGTTAGTTCCTGTCAAGTTGATTCCGACTCATGAGGACTCCATGTGTGCTGGGAAGAACTGTCCCATAGGGTTTTCAATTACTGAGTGATAATGATCTGAATGAAAATGAATAATCACTCAGAGAATTTATGACTAAGAGGAGCTTTGCTTTCATACTGTCAGTTCATTTTACACAAAAATTGCTGAACTCAAGAGAGGTGACTGAACAGGTGAAGCAAGTGTAAAACCTGTCAGAACTCGTGACTCCCAAGCCTAGCATGAAGACTTTCTTCCAAAAAAGAAAAACCAAAAACTCATTCTTCGTATTCCTGGGTCAGTAGTACAAAAGCATGTACATTTCTCAGTAATGCTCCTTAGTCATTGGACTGTTAGGAGCCGTGACCTTACTGGGTGACTTGGGACTGTGCTCTGAAAGGCTGTAGGAGCAGGGGTGAGGCGCACAGACTACAATTACTCAACTTGGGCTTGAAACCAGGGCTCTTAACCTGGGGACTCATGGGAGCTCTGTTTCAGTAGGTTTGTGACATAAGTTTTGTATTTATATATGTTTGTGCATTTTCTTCGGGAAGTTGTTCATACTGTTCATCAAATTTTCAAAGGGGTGAAAAAAAGTTTAAGAATTTTTGCACTGTATGACACATGTAAAATGATTGTTTGTATCGGCCTGTACTTGATATATACCTTTTCTTCTTGAGGAAAACCTGGTTGCATAGTGGTTAAGTGCTATGGCTGCTAACCTAAAGATCGGCAGTTCAAATCCACCAGGTACTCCTTGGAAACATATGAGGCAGTTCTACTCTGTCCTATAGGGTCCCAATGAGTCAGAATTGACTTGATGGCAATGGGTTTGGTTTTGGTTTTTTCCTTCTTGAAAGATTTCTCCATTAGAAATTCTCCTCAGTTAACAAAGATAAGAGTCTTTTATTTCAGCATGAGCAAGTGTGTAAACATTTAAAATATTGTTTCCTTTCTCAGAGTTCCCTGTTCTTTCTTCCTGGAATCTTTCTTGTGGTTAAGAGGCAAAGTACTTCTGAACATTGGGGCAGCTACAGTCAAGTTGTGGTCACTACATTTCAGGACTCATTTGTGCTCCAGAACATAAAGTTCTTGTCATGCTGCAGCTAGAAACAAGAGCCATTCATGTCTTCAATTACCATGGGGCCCATGCTACCACGGGGACCCAGTGTGTTACACTGGGCCTAGCTCTGTTCCTTAAATAGCCACAGTATTTCTTTGACTAAGCACGTCACTGATGAGAGCATGAGATGATGGAGCCGTGAAAACTTGCAAGTGTGATGAACCATATTTTGAACCAACCTAGAATAAAGCTTCCCACCCCGCTTTAAGCTTCAAGTATTTGAAATGCTGACTGGCATCTTTGGGAGTGAGAAATTAGCATAACTTCCTTCTCTCACAGCCCTGTCTTCTAGCCTCCCAGTGGGGTTTCTCTTTGAAATAAGAGTTGTGTGTGTGGAAAGGATTTAGGAGCAAGACTTGAAAGCCAAGAAGAAAAGCGACCGGCCTCTTTCCCATCCAGAGAGTAACCAAATACAGCTGTAACTTTAGACTGAGGTGCTTGGGAAAATGATTTTTATTATTATTTATTATTTTTTAAGCACCAAGTGTATATCACTCAGGAAAGGACCTATAAGCTTTTAG
Organism: Elephas maximus indicus; assembly: GCF_024166365.1. NCBI lineage: Eukaryota > Metazoa > Chordata > Mammalia > Proboscidea > Elephantidae > Elephas > Elephas maximus. Next base: position 81,259,627 of record NC_064824.1, on the reverse strand, counting down.
AATCTAGCTTTGATGTTACAGCCCAATATGTTATGTAAAATTTAATGAGTTGGTTGATTTTTAGTTAGGAAAAGAAACATCACAATTAATAACTTTAAAAAAAAAGACAGAATGATTAAGTATCAACTTAAAAATATAAACCATAGATTCCCAAACACCCAGAGAGTACAATATATTTACAAGCAGGAAAAAAAAATATATTAATTTTTAGGCCCACACATATTTTTAAAAATCTGTTCCCATTTCCTTCTATATTAGCTAAATACAAGTTTTCTAGCAATTATTAAAGGAAGTTTAAATTCTCCTGTGTTTTGTCTACCTGTGGGAACAATAACAAGAACTCAACTGAAACAGGAAATGTTCACTAAATCCCCTTTTATGACTCTGTAAGTGAGCATGTCTTACGGTGTTTGCAATAGTCATGGAACTTTGTCGTGGAAACAAGTTATTTAAATTGTAAATTACATTTAAATTATGTATTACTAAAAAAGCCTCTGATGAATATTAACTTGTATACTTAGTACCTCTTTATACTAGTAGCTTATATCTGCACTGTAGGTAGCATATAATCAACAGTGATGTTGAAATGAAGAGAAAGAGGCATTTGAAAAAGGTATGTGAAGGGTTATATATAATGGAATTTCCTGTGAACAAATTAGACTAAAAATGATATATTGGCTTTTATTTGTTTGGAAAAAAAAAAATCAGGTGACTTAAAAATCCAAAGAAATATTTCAGGAGTACGGTTTATTAGCTCAATATTTTTTTTCAAAGAGTCTCTACTTGAATTTCAGAGACTGGGAGTTAGGGAGAGGCATTTCTATGATCTGAATGATGCCCTCATCCCACCTTTTAGTCCTTCCAAGAGAAATTCAATATAGTTATACTTTACTTACGGACTCCAGAAAGCTAACTTTTAAAAAAGAAGGAAAAAAAAAAGTACTTTATTTTTTCAAGACACCAACCAAATTGAAGAAAATTAAAGAATAAAAAATCTCCTCCCACAAGACCTTTATGCTGAACCTTTTAGCATATAGACATTTCTGTTCCGCATGCTATTTTCTAAAGTGGCTATACTGTAGCTTAGATATTGTAAAAATGAGTTCAGTCGTTGTTCCTTTCTGTGTTTTTCATGTACAACATCTAGGTCTTCTATCCTGTAAAAGGTTGAATCCTAATCTACTAAAGCTGAAAAAAATTTTTCCATATTCATTTCTTTAAAGTATTCTGCTTAAGAGCCAGCATTCTACAGAGAGGATATTATACCAGAAATATTTGGCACTAAGGTGATATTCCCTAGTGGAGGTGACCACATTTCCTTCTTTGTTATTAAACTGGGAAAAAAAAAAAAGATTTTTTTTTTTTGAAGGCAGTCCCAAATGGATAAAGCAAGAAGGAATTGGACACCAAAACAAGTTTTCCTGTTCCTTGTGCTAACTAGCCATCATCAGCTCTTGGGTTGATAGATTGGATTCCATTTTACTTGCCATATAAATATACAATGTAGAATTAAGTTCATCTTTACTTCAAAAATCTGAAGTTATTTCTCAAATGAATTTACGGTGTATTAAAGCAACCATTAAGTGACTTTTTTTCATAGTTTCAGATGATGAGTGGTTTAGTGGCCTAGAATTTGTTTGAAAAGTCAGAAATACCTCAAGAGGCGCAAGGTGATCAAGGGCTCCCAGTACAATTGATCCTGAGTGATTTTGACACTGAGGCCTGGGATGGGAGCTGAGGCTGTTCTCATATCACGAGGCTATATGGCACAGGAGATATAGCTCTGTCTGCAACAAAACCCAATGGGCAAGAGACTACATTTGTAGAGTTTGGGCTTGAAGAATATGGTGGGTGGAAGTGGTTGCTGTACACTCTATTCTGACTCATGGCAACCCCCTGTGTGTCAGAGTAGGACTTCAATGACTGCCTTTTTGGAGATAGATTGTCAGACCTTTCTTCCAAGGTGCTTCTTGGTGAACTTGAACCACCAACCTTTTGATTAGCAGCCAAGTATGTTCACTGTTGTACCACTCAGGGACTCCACTTGAAGAGTAAAAGTACGTAAAAATATGCGTAAGATTTTTTTTTCTTGTAGAATGAGTACGGTATAGTTTAATATTTGATTTATACATGTTATTTTTCCCTAGTGTTATCCACTTAAATATTTTTCCATATCATAAAGTAATACACACTTATTGAAGAAAACATAGACAAGCAAAAAACTTTTAAATAAAAAGTTAAAATCCCATCACTCAGAAAGTATTAACATTTTAATATACATATATGTACACATACATATATAATCTGAAGCTGTACGCATTTCTATAGCTCTGTCTATATGTAAGGAAACCCTGGGTGGTGCAAACATTAAATACTTGACTACCAGCCAAAAGATTGGCAGTTTAAACCCACCCAGAGCCACCTCAGAAAGACAGGCCTGGTGAAATACTCCCAAAAGGTCATAGACTTGAAAACCTTATGGGGCACACTTCTACTCTGACGCACATGAAGTCACCAAGAGTCAGAACTGACTTGATGGCAACTAACAACAACAACAATCTGTATCTATAATTATATCTACATTTACCCCTATACATCTCTCTCATTTATCTATTTATCTCTACTCATCTACCTGCCTATCTCATTATCTATATCTGTATGCACTTACATGAAATCATGCAATACTCATTGATAATTTCTCAAAACTTAATGTGTCACAAATATTTTTCTCTGAATTTTTTTCTGCTACTGCAGTCTACCAAATCATTTTAAATGGATGTACAGTATTCCACATAATGTACTTTTAGTAATCTACTGTCTATTAGGATAAATTCACAGAAGTGGAATTATGACTCAAAATTTTAAGGCTTCTGCTATTCAGTGATACTTTATTTTCCAGACAGTTTATCTCAACTTCTACTTCCACCGACAGGGTTTGAGAGTGCCTGCTTCTCTGACTCACTACCAACCATTACTGTAATTTTTTATAGGCAGCTTTTTATCTGAACAGCTCAAAGCTCTACACAAACATCCACTTAACAAAGTCTTTGTATTAGACAGGGAAATGAAAGTGTTATTGTGTTTGGTTCGGTGTCGAATATTCAATATTTGACTGAAGTAGCTAAGATTATGTCAGGCAGAGAACAAGAACAGATTCCTGGTCAGCTAATTTCCTAGTCAGGTTTCCTTCTGTTAACTATATGGTCAAACTTTCATTTTATGTATTTCAGAGAATTTTTCATTTTAGTTAAGAGTGGTATGGTTCATCTTGCCACATTGTTCAGCAACTTCTTCAGTTCAGGGTTTTGAAACAAACTCTAATATATGAGAGTTCGGTGCAGGACAACTTCCTGTCACCAGGACAAAGTAGACTTTAAAGAGATCCATAAAAAGAAACTCAAATCCCTAGCTATCAGCTATCAAAGTATCCTTTAAAATAGAATGATGAGGAAAGTACAACTTGATTAAAAAATATGTTAAATTCTCTGATAATACTCACTGACTTCAATTAAGGGAATCGTACTGGTTGCAAAATGCATTTTGCTAAATGCAAAACATTTGACCAGCAGCTTGAAATTTTCACTAGACTCTGATATGCCAGAATTTACTCATCCCTAATTTTTATTACATTTTCATATAATAACCTCTCTCATGACAGCATCTTCACAAACAATCCACATCTAAGAGGAAGTTGTTCTAAGGAGAGGCTATATAAGCCATATAATACCAAATGCCACATACTTCAGGATAGATTTACTCCAGGAGCTACTTAAAATGGAATAATCAGTGTTAGATTTGTGTAGAATCATAACAGCAAACATGGAAATGCAATATGGGAAGAAAGCATTGCATGGTAGAGGTAGGCATGGTCTGGGGCAGAGAGAGACATCCCAAGAGTCTATATTCCTGGGCGGTACCTGTGTTCTTATGTGTACACTTGCCTCTATTCACTTGTTTTTCTTTCACACGCTCCTCTACAGTCTTTATTTTATTTCCTCTTTTCTATATATTTTAATCCTTTCTTGCTCTTTTAATCTTCTCCCTTTGGTTTAGGCCCGTTGAGGTTTCTGTAAGGTTCCAGTGAATGAAAAAGGCAGAACTAGCTTCTAATTGTCATTCCTTATATTGACCTGTTTCGTCTCCGAAGGAACATTGCTTTATATTTCTCTACTACAAAACAGGTGAACATAAAATGGAAGGGAACTTGGCACTATTTAACCTCCAGCTTCACCCTTTAGCTATCAGTGGTGAGAAGAGAATATTGCCCCTGATGTTGGTGTCATTGAATGGACTGGGTCAGGACTCTGAGATCCCTGAGCTTAAATCTAGCCCCACCACTTATCAGCTGCTTGCTATTGAGCTGAATTACGGCCCACAGTGCTTTAACCCATTGCCACTGAGTCGATTCTAACTCATAATGACCAATAATGTATCTAAAACACTTGGCACAGAACTTTCCATTCAGAAAAATTTGTTAGCTTTTTTTAAATAGGAGGTGGAGGTAGGCAAATGTTTGGGACTCCACGAACTTATGTCAACTCCACTAGATGTTACTAGGGGTTACTTTACCCTCGTAAGAATCAAGCACCATTCCATCAACTGTAGGAAATCCAATGACAGACGAACAAATTTCTGTGAATTCCTGAGGAGCTTATGGTCATGATCACCTGTGACTCCAGGCTCCTGCTCCTGCCAAATTATTTGTCAAGGGATTGTTTCACCATCCCATGTATTTGACCATATTTTGTGTCACTTCAACCCTGACATGGCATCCAGTGATTTTCTTCAATTTCCATACACACAAAAATATCACGCACGCTGATGAAGAGTGAGCTAATGATATCAGGTGGACACTTGAGACTGTGTTGGCATCCCCTGTCTGGAGGGAGGATGGGCGGATAGAGAGAGTTGGAAGCTGGCAAAATTGTCACGAAAGGAGAGACTGGAAGGGCTGACTCATTGGGGGAAAGCAAGTGGGAGAACGGAGTAAGGTGTATATAAACTTATATGTGACAGTCTGACTTGATTTGTAAACGTCCACTTGAAGCTCAATAAAAGTTAATAGAAAAAAAAATATATCACTCACAAAAAGCTTTTGTATGTAGAAAACCTCCCTGAAGTTTCAGGAAGATGAGCGATTTGTATAACAGACATATTAACTTGCAAATGAAATGTTGGCTATGTCTGATACTGAAAGTGACTGGCCATTTCTTAAAACTGAGCTCTAGCCCTGGTAGTGCAGCGATTAAGGGCTTAGCTGCTAACCAAAAGGCTGGCAGTTTGAATCTGCCAGCCGGTCCTTGGAAACGCTATGGGGCAGTTCTATTCTGTCCTATAGGGTCTCTCTGCGTTGGAAACAACTTGAAGGCAATGGATTTGATTTGCTTTTGTTTTGTTGTTGTTCTTAGGTGCCATCGAGTTGGTTGCAACTCATAGTGACCCTATGCACAAAAGAATGAAACACTACCCGGTCCTGTGCCATCCTCACAATTGTTTCTGTGCTTGAATCCATTGTTGCAGGCACTGTGTCAATCCATCTAATTGAGGGTCTTCCTCTTTTTCACTGACCCTCTACTATACCAAGCATGATGTCCTTCAGCAGGAACTGATCCCTCCTGACAGCATGTCCAAAGTACGTAAGATGAAGTCTCACCATCCTAGCTTCTAAGGAGCATTCTGGTTTTACTCCTTTCAAGACAAATTTGCTTGTTCTTTGTGGCAGTCCATGGTATACTCAATATTCTTCGCTAACACCACAACTCAAAGGCAGTCTTCCTTATTCATTGTCCAGATTTTGCATGCATATGAGGCAGTTGAAAACACCATGGCTTGGGTCAAGTGCACCTTAATCTTCAAGGTGACACCTTTGCTTTTTAACACTTTAAGGAGATCTCTTGCAGTCAATTTGTCCAATGCAATGCGTCTATGATTTCTTGACTGCTGCTTCCATGGGTGTTGATTGTGGATCCAAGTAAAATGAAATCCTTGACTACCTCAATCTTTTCTACGTTTATCATGACATTGCTTACTGGTTCAGTTGTGAGGATTTTTGTTTTCTTTATGTTGAGGTGTAATCCATGTGGGAGGCTGTGGTCTTTGATCTTCATCAGTAAGTGCTTCAAGTCCTCTTCAATTTCAGCAAGTAAGGTTGTGTCCCTTATCATAGGGTTGTTGGGTAGGTTAAGTGAGATAAACCATGAAAAACACTTAGAAAAATGCCCTCCATCAAGTGGTTAGCCATTACTCTTATTCTTACTATTATATGACTGTTACTACTGTTACTGGCCTGCCATCAGGTGGCTTGGCCTCCTCTCTGTTCTTCGTCTCCTTTCTTTCTTCTGCCACCTAAAGTCCTGTTTGTTATCTTGGCACCTGCTGACCTCTAGCCCTGGGAGCCATTCAAGATGTTTGTGAAAGCATTTCCTGAACAGTTTCCTTTCTAAGAATAATTCTGGTGCCAGTCTTAAGATAAAACAAATTTTTTTGGCCTCAGTCAGTACATACTTATACATGTCAAGCTTACATAATTAATTTATTTATGAAGGCAAGATCCAGATATATCCTGGATTCAGATCAGATTCATCCAAAACAATCTACCCCTAACCACCCAGTGTACTTATTGACCGAGTGATATGTTTCTTGTCTTTCTTACAAGTGAGTACACTCCTTCATGGCAAGGCTGTGTCTCATACAATTTGCTCTGACACAGAGACTTGCATGTAGCTAAATGTAATAAATAATAAGCAAATGAATAGATTGAATGACATACAGAATATTCAACTCCAAGGAAGGAAAGCATTAAAAAGGAGCTAACTGTCTTTAAAGTTACTAGGAAAAGTTTTAATTCATTCCCTCCCTCACAGAAGGGGTGGAGGAGGTGACAACGGTTACATGGAGAGACCACCTGTCTGCCCCAGCTGAGCCCACTGGCAGGGTGCATTCTGGGACTGCTTCACCAAACTTCAGCTCCCAGCAAACCAAATGCTGAAGAGACCTGCTGTGGAAGCAGGTGGTCTGGAAGGGATTCCAGTGTGTGTGCCTGTGTCTGCTCGTGTGAGTGTGTGTGTGTCTGCGTGTGGGAAGGGGCACTCCCTATTCTTGTGTCTAGTTGAGCCTTTCTCTTACAGCCTTGAGGCATTTGGCATTCATTTTAGATCTTGTAGGAGTCCTACCAGCCTTGAATATAATATAGTTTAGTATATTTTATATGAAAGAGATGTTTGGAGAATGGCAGGGGCCTGGGGATCCTGGACAAGTCCCTAAAGAAAGTCTCAGCCCACTTTTTATGCTCCTTTGAAGAGGCATGAGTTTGGGGAAGACTGTCTGCCAAGACTCTTGGTGCATCCTCATGCTGGAGATTGAGGCTGAGCAGCCCCACAGAACCTTTGGATCCTCCCTGAGAGCTCTGGACATAAGAAGCCCGGGAGTGACTTCCAAGGGCGGCTTGTTTTCTTCCCTTCCCCTTCACTAGAGCTGGATTTACCCTTACCAAGAAAATGTGCTTTGAAATTAACAAACATTATTTGTTATACCAAAAACATTTTTAAAGAACAGAAAGTTCTATACTAGATAATCATAATACAGCGATACTATTTTTGTTGTTGTTTATTTGTTTATTCACTCACTCACTACTTTTCATTCATTCGTTCTCACAGACTACAATTTATTGAACATCTATACATGCGCTTTTTTGTTCTTGTTTTTAACTCTCTAAGGTCTCATGCTGAGGATGCAAAAATGGACAGAGCTTAGACCCTGCCTTCTCGGAAGGTCCCTGACTTGTGCTCACACCATGTCATGTTATAGTTGGAACACTTTCTGGTAGAAAAAAAAAAAAAAAAATCATTTAAGGACATGCTATTACACTCACGCTTCATAACCTCAAACAGTGTGTTCAGTTTTATTTGGCTACTCCCTGCACCTGTGTCCCTTAAAGGAGAAAGTCATGACTGGAACTCCCAGTAAAATAAAACCAGGCCATGTTTTGCTGTTGTTGCAGTCACTCACATAGCTGAAATTGCACACATGCTCACCTTAAAGGATAACGTCCTACAGAAAAAGCCTAGTGCTAAAGGTGTTTAGTCTTACAGTTCTATTCCAAAGACAATGTTTTTCACTGAGCCGAAAAGGGGCACAAAGCATTTGGTAGGATAGGTGACTTCAAGACTTCAAAGCATTTTATTTTGTTATTTAACAGCATTAGATTTTCTTCCAAAACTTTTCTTCTTTTGGAAAGATCAAGATGAACTAGAGAATGCATCTTAATTGCTCTAGGAAAAAAAAAAAAAGATAAACCCTGAGTCCAGTTTTATAAATTTAAATGTTCACTTTACATCTTTGCCTCCCCACAAAGCCAAAAGGGAATGAATGAGGCACAGAACTTTTGGTATAGTTCATTGAAAAATATTTTTTGTTTGCTTTCTTAATATTTAGGGTTATAACCTCTAGATTGTCTATTTAGGAATGACCAAATGCAGCGATACTCATGTTGGCACATACTCATTTTTTAAAAGAGGTTGAAGTTTCTCGAACATTTTTGAGACATTATATAAAGGAAGCTTTGATTTGTAACAATCGGGCCTTTGTTTAAGCTTGGCCATTTGGTATTTCATGTTTGTCTGAAAAAAAATCCTGGGGTGGTACAAATGGTTAGTACACTCAGCCGCTAACCAAAAGACTGGCAGTTCAAGTCCACCCAGAGACACCTCAGAAGAAAGGCCTGGTGATCTACTGCTGGAAAAACTAGCCATTGAAAATCCTGCAGAGCACAGTTCTACTATGACACACATGGGGTCTCTATGAGTCGGAGTTGACAGCAACAGGTAAATATGCGTCTATCAAAGAGCATCAAAATACAGTTTAAGTTAAATTTGTCGTTCAGTATAGTTCAATATGCCATCTTGGAACAAAATAGCAGTCTAGTAGAATTTTTGAAACACTGGTGGCGTAGTGGTTAGGAACTACAGCTGCTAGCCAAAAGGTCGGCAGTTGGAATCCACCGGGTACTCCTTGGAAACCGTATGGGGCAGTTCTGCTCTGTCCTATAGGGTCACTATGAGTGGGAATTGACTTGACAGCAATGGGTATAGTAGAATTCTTAAGTAAATGTAATGTTTTACAGCTTTCTGGGAAATATTTAATGTGAATAAATTATTACAGAGTCTTCAGTTTTAGAATGTAGATTAATCAAACTAATCAAAGTCTAACTTTAAAGTTTTTTAAATTAGTCTACTTTCAATCAGTCAAATGAATTTAAGATTTGTTACTGATACTCATAAAGCTTAAAGAGCTTCATAAATTAAACGTTAAAACCCTTTTCTTTGGAATAGAATGCTTTTGTAAAGAGAGATATTTTGCTCCTGTTTTAATTCAAATTCAAAGGCCAAGAAGTGCTTGTGCGTGTCTGAATATTTCAAAGGCTCCTTATAATGAAGCTGTGCTGCATAGACAAAGTTCTATGTGTGAACTCTAGCTGTAGTTGATTGCATTATTCACAAGTATAGATTGTGTTTTCTTTTTCTTAGAGGCTATAATAATGAGGCACTGAATCTAACTCTAACCTAAGGTAATTCATTTGTCAGATCAGGGCCGTCTAATCAGAGCTAGAAAGAGGGAAAGAGGTGGTATCGATAGATAGCTGATGAAACTGGCCGGGAAGCTTCTTACCCTGTCCGTGATACTCAAAACTGATTTTCAGCCCTTGATGGTTTCTCTACATTTCTCAATGACCTGTTTTTTCTCCTTTCTCTTTTTTTCCCTAAATTATCATCATCAATAAAGCAATTAACATATATGTCCAATTGAATAGAAACATATAATCTGTGTAAACTGCATTGAGAATCAGTTTACCATTGAAAATAGGTTTTGAAACCCTAAAAGCACCAAAAAAAAAAAGTCAAAGTTCTTAACTAGTCAAACTGATTTGTAAATATATAGGCTCAATCACGTTTTTGTTGTTACATGCCCTAGAGTAGATTCATCATAAACCAAAAACCAAACCCACTGGAGTCGACATAATTCTGACTCACAGCGACCCTATAGGACAAAGTAGAACTGCCTCATAGGGTTTCCAAGGAGTGCCTAGTGGATTCAAACTGCCGACCTTTTGGTTAGCAGCTGTAGCTCTTAACCACTATGCTACCAGGGTTTCCAGATTCATCAGAGATATATTTCTGTCTTCTAAGGGCTTAAAATTGAGACACAAAATTGATCTAAAAATAAAGTCATAAAAATAATTAAGTATTATAGATATATGCATATATAAAGAGAGAGAAAGAGAGTGAACACTGGGTTTGGTGAGTGGGATTTACAGTCACATGTATCAGGGAGTTATACATCCTTTGGATAATTTGCAAACATAAGTCATCTTCAGGCCATGCCCACTGTCGAGTAAAACACAGATACATTTTGAAGTTTTTTCCCCCCCAGCATGTTCCTCTTATATTTTCCCTTTATTGGTTTGAAAGTTATACAGTCAATTGCTGTTTTTTTTAGGTGCTACCTTAGGCATTTTAAAGGACACATTTAACCTAATATAATCTAATGTTAATAATTAGACAAGCCAATAATCCTTCCAAAAAATAAAGGACTTTAGAATGCTTTAGCTCTAATCACTACCCCTTTAGAGTTATATAACATTGTTATCCAGTGAATACATATGTATGTGTGGACATTTTCTTAAATAAAAAAAAGAAATTGTGAGAGATCACTCAAGGATTTACCAGATGTAAATTTTTAGAAACAATTTATAGACTAATTAGAAATGGAAATGTATAAAAATTTTTTTTACCCCAAAGGCACCTCTATTTTGTTACTATTTCATATCACAAGGAACATATTTATGACCTGACTTGAATCTTAGTTTGCAGGCCCAAGTGAACATGCTCTGAGTTCATTATTTTATCGGTGGGGAGTTGCAAGTAAAACAAGCTGGAGAGTCTTGGTGTGACAACAAATGATAAACCTGGTAGGGCACATATCGAATTACAAGCAGATTCACACATAAACCCAGTGTTTTTCATGGATCTTGCCTCAGAATCTTGTAATATTTTATGGCTTTAGCCACGGTACAGATCAGGTTCCCAAATAGTACTCATGTTATAAAAACATGTAACACCAGTTTGGCCTTATAAAAACATACAGTATATCAAATGCACCCTCAGTCCTGGGTTTGTTGAGGGAAAAAAAAGGGTTATTCAGCACACCATCTGCTCCAGTATTACATTTATGCAGTACTTTATCTCCAGGGAATTTTTGTCTATAGGTAGACAAAGAACAGGCAATATGAGAGGAAAATTGTTTTGGGGGGGCCATGGGTATACATGAGAAAAATAAAAATTGTGAATTAAATTCCTGGTAAACAGTATTTTATATGATATCATTCTGTGACCTATTTGTTCTTTGTGTCCTATTTATAAGTAAAACATTATTAATAAGAACAGTACTTCGAGATAAAAAACATATTTTTGGTATTGCATCCCTTCGGCAAAGTATTGCTATGAGGCACCACACAGGGTTCTCATTACCGTCCATATTACACAGGAAGTAGACTCCGAGGACATACGGTTGTCCCTGAGGCCAATGGGATAAAATTTGATTTCTTCTAAATCTTGAAGGGGCCCAATAAACAAACACCTCTCTTACCTATCCAAATTAGGAACCAATTAAAAAATAAGTCATAGTAGACAGATGAGGGGTATTATTAATAAAATTGATTGGAGAATGTGGCTTTAGAGATATCTAACAGGGCTTGCTAGTTCTTGACCCCAGGACTAAAAAGAATTAAGTACCACTCATAGGAGTGCTGGACCATGCAGTGGCTGAACCACCACCTGGAAGTGACCCCAAGGGGTACTGGACAGGTCTTGAAGAGCTCCAACCAAGAGAGAAAAGCTGAGAGTCTTTCTCCTTCCAAATTTATTGGTTAGAAAAGTCACTCCTAGCACAGGTTCCTTCTATGTTTTCTGTCCTGGGGGGAAAAGTGGATCTTTCCTCCACTCTGTGGAACTATCTTATTGTTTCCCCACTAGCATTAATTCATCCCTAGCATCCTTCCAACCTGTTTTTGCTGCACTTCTTTTTAACTTTCCACGCCTCTCTTTCCCTGCCTGGGGAATTCATGTGTATTGCTCATGGGCACCCATTAAATACCCTTCTCCGCCTCTTCCCCTCATAATTTATTTGAATCATATATCATAGTCTTAGTAGTATCATAGTAATACTAACTATACCCATTTTCAAAAGGAAACATGTTTATATATTTCGAGATCTATATATGAAATGACAAAAATTTTAATTCTCTATATTCAGGAAACAGAAAGTAAATTTGCATTGAGGTTGAAAACATGGAATGTGTGAATACGCAAAGAGCATTACATTTGTTAAAAATAGAGAATAATTTGCTCCATAAATGAACCTAGAAACTTGTGTTCCCCTAGAATTAGCAATAGCTAGATAGAAGCAATTGATTGGCTATTTGGATAATTTTTTCTTTTCTATATTTGATTGAACTCTTTTTCTATCCAAAGTAGTTTCTTAATTGCCTTTAGTTCTTTTGCGTAGTCTTACTATGAATTCAACGGTACAATTGTATGATTTTCTCTTTGGTTCTTCTTAAATACTTTAGGGAAAATCTTAGCCTATTGTTGGCTCGACCAAGCAGTTTTCAAAGAAAAACAGCCTCTAAAATGCATAACAGATGTAAAGCACTGCAGAGTTCCCTACCTAAGCTTTCCCCATAAATGCTATTTTTAACACTAGGCAGCACCAACTGAGTTGTTGATGTGGTGCCGAGTGACAGAGAGTTCCTTTAGCCCTGCACAAACCTGGCAATTATGGTCTTACAGATACTTCTAGTTAAAGTTTTTTATACTGAGAAAAGGAAATACAATTTTCTGCAGAAAAGCACGTCCATGGATGACTTTGGAGGTGAAGCAAAAATAAAAAGAAAATATGGACCTATAATTTTGTAAACTGAAACGTTAAACATGCCACCTGCAGGACGTATTTCAAATGTACACATTTAGGCTTGTACTATATGAAAAGTGACTAAATAAATATACGTTAACATGAAAATATGTCAATGAAATGTAAGCACTTTTTCACAATTTATATGCACCATCAAAAATGACGGGTTACTCATTTTCCACCTGCCAATTCTTTCAAAGCCTCACACTCCCTTCCATCCCCGAGTCTTCGCCTCCTTCCATACTAGATTTAGTGTCTATATGAAGAAAACAGTGATATATGTGGCCTGACTTGCAGTGTGGTGTCATCTAAACCCTTTGGAGAGAACAGTGTCCTCTCCTTCTACCATAATTTACCTGTTAAGAGACAAGTTCAGGCACTTACCAACCTCTACACTGGAACATTCTTCAGATCTAGTATAAATTGTCTTTGCTGTGCACAAACAATGTTTTAACTTAGTCTTTCCTCAGTTAAGATACAGGACTGACCATACAGTTCTTTCCATTCTGAAGAGAAAACTTATTAGGGTGTAAGTTTTATGATGGCCCAGACTTTGCTTATTATTGCATTATTACATTATCCCTACAACCTTTGAAGACAAGCAATACGTATTTGTTGACTGAATGGATGGATGAATAAATGGGTGAATTCCCTTTTTCAAGATAACAATATTCTTTTAAATCTTCTTCAGAAATTATATCCCCCTTCCCCAAAAAATTTCTTTGTTTCCTCTGTACTCTGTCCAGCCTGGTTCTACTAGATGTGGTATTCTAGGCCTTACAGTTATCTTGTGTTTATGTTCAGCACAACTATCATCATAATTAAGAACATTAAAATATTTACATTATTTATAAAACAGTAAACATGAACTCAATAAATAATACCTCTACATTCTAAGAAGGCTTGTAATCTGTTAGCATTGAAGGTAGATTATATTTTGCTTATGAATTAGAATCATTTTGGCTTAAGGGGACTTCTAAGTCAATTGGCAAAATAATTCTATTATGAAAACATTCTGCATCCCACTTTGAAATGAGGCATCTGGGGTCTTAAATGTTAACAAACGGCCATCTAAGTTGCATCAATTGGTCTCAACCCACCTGGAGCAAAGGAGAATGAAGAACACCAAGGTCACATGACAACTAAGAGCCCAAGAGACAGAAAGGGCCACATGAACCAGAGACTTACATCATCCTGAGACCAGAAGAACTAGATGGTGCCCAGCCACAACCGATGACTGCCCTGACAGGGAGCACAACAGAGAACCCCTGAGGGAGCAGCAGATCAGTGGGATGCAGACCCCAAATTTGCATAAAAAGACCAGACTTAATGGCCTGACTGAGACTAGAGGAATCCCGGCGGTCATGGCCCCCAAACCTTCTGTTGGCCCAGGACAGGAACCATTCCCAAAGACAACTCATCAGACATGGAAGGGACTGGACAATGGGTTGGAGAGAGATGCTGATAAAGAGTGAGCTATTTGTATCAGGTGGACACTTGAGACTGTGTTGGCATCTCCTGTCTGGAGGGGAGATAGGAGGGTAGAGAGGGCTAGAAACTGGCAAAATTGTCACGAAAGGAGAGACCGGAAGGGCTGACTCATTAGGGGGAGAGTAAGTGGGAGTATGGAGTAAGGTGTATATAAGGTTACATGTGACAGACTGACTTGATTTGTAAATGTTCACTTAAAGCTCAATAAAAATTATTAAAAAAAAATCAGAATCATTTTATCTTCAAAGTTGGGAAGAAAGGAAATCTAAGAAAAGAGAGTACTTTCCTTACTCTTGCAACATGTCTAAAGAAGTCAGAAAGTTTTTGTTTGGCAATTACTAGAGAAAAGTCAAAATATGAACTTCTGTCAAGAAGAATGAAGACGAAGACAAAGAATTTATAGAAATACTGAACTCAGGACATATCTGGTGGCCTTAACTGACCTTACTATGTGTTGTTGTTTTGATAACTTTGTCAAGTTTTACTTTATCAGGCCAAGAGAAAGGATGACTGATTTTCTCCCCCTTTCCATCTCAGAAGTACAAGAATCAATCTATATAACATTTTTTCCTGATTCTCTATGGACTTTTCCTATGCCCTGAAGTGCCTTTCTTCATGGGGCGGGGGGAGGGGGGTTTCTATAAAACCTATGTGCAAAAAAAAAAAAAATGTGCAAAGCCCTGTTAAATCCTAAAACTCATCAGGTCAAGTAAAGAATTGGGGAGACTCTGACTTCTCTTTACTGTTTCTATTCTCCCAGAAGCCCTAGTGGCGCAGTAGTTAAGAGCTTGGTGGCTAACCCAAAGGTCGGCAGTTTAAATCCACCAGTCCCTCCTTGGAAACCTTATGGGACAAGTCTACTCTTCCCTATAGGGTCACTATGAGTTGGAATTGACGTGACAGGAATGGGTTTGGTGTCTTTATTCTCCCTAACTCAACATCCTAATAATGTACAGGATCAAACTGACAGCCAATATTAAGGGTCAAAATAAATATTATTTATTATAAATTATAATTATAAATATCATTTTCTAAAGAGCTTTGAAACCCATCATTTATGTAGGAAATAAATAAAAGTAGATTCTAACTTAGAGATAAAAAGTATAATTCCTACCTGAACTTTTTCTAGAGACAGTCATGTATTATAATGTAGCAATTAAGGATTTGACCAGGTGTTTTTCCTTTGGGTTCAGGAAATTATTAAGTATTATGTTCAGTTAATAACATGGCATTGGCTGCGTATCAGTCATACATTCAGAGTAGCATTTAGAAATTATAAGCTCCCTGTTTTGCCTTACCATTTCTGAAAGATAGCTCAAAGGAGACATACTTTACAACACAAATTTCCTAAGGATGAGTCTAAACTTGGTGCTCAGGGCTTCACAGATAATCAGATTGAATCAAGATATCTAGGGAATCAATGGAATAGAACTGAGAGTCCAGACATAAACCTTTACAGTTATGGTAAATTGATTTTCAGCAAGGCTGCCAGGACAATTAAATGAGGAGAGAATATTCTTTTAAAAAAATGGTTCTGGTACTACTGGATAACTACATACAAAAGGATGAAACTGGATTCCTTTCTTACACTATGGATGGATCAAAGACCGAAACATAAGAACTAAAACTATAAAATTCCTAGGAAAAAACTCTCGTGACCTTGGGTTACTCAAAGCCTTCTTAGATATGACATCAAAAGCACAAGCCACAAAAGGAAAAAAACAAAAAAAGAGAAACTGGACAAACTTAAAAACTTTTGTGCTCTGAAGGACGTCATCAAGAAAGTGAAAAAGGTACCCTGCTGGCTCCAGACCCACCTCACCAGCTGCTGAACGCCTGAGGGAATCTGGCCCAGACCACAGGCCCCTCCCCACCGACTCAGGACTCCCCCCTTCCACTGACCACTGTGGCCCTGAGGGCACCCAGGCCCCTCCCTGCTGGCTTGGAACACCCCACTGACTGCTGCGGCCCTGCTCCAGCCCTCAGCCTGGTTCATGCTGCAGACAAATGACCCATCTCCACACCACCCGCCCTTCGAGACCTAGCCTGCTGCACCATAGCTGAGCAACTGCCCCTGCGAAAGGTGAGAAATATCACGCCCATAGACAAGCAAGCAACAAAGCATGTCCGGCCCACCTGCCCAGACATAGCCAAAAAAAAAAAAAAAAAGATGGACAAAACAAAAAACCTGCAATCCGTATATAAAGAACATAATACCTGAATGTCTTGGAGACAGCAGACAATATCAAAATATATTTTAAAAAACAGGACAAGATGGCTCAAGTAAGTGATGAGAATAAACCAGTTGACATTCTACCAGAAGAAAAGACACTGGAACTACCTGTTAGGGAATTCAAAGCTCTAATATTCAGGCCTCTCCAAGAGATTAGGAAAAAGATCAAAGAAAACAGACAAAGCCAACCAAAACATAGCCAAAATCAAGGAAAACACAGCCAAAGCAATAGACTCATTCAGGAAAATAATACAAGAAAAAAAGTCAAAATAAACAATTAGAAATCATGTAAAAAGAGCAATTAGATACCCAAAAGATAAACAACAAAATTACAGAAATGGACAACGCAATAGAAGGTTTTAGGAGCAAATTTGAAAAAACGGAAGACAGAATCAGCAAAATTAAAGACAAATCCATGGATGCCACTTTGTTTGAGGAGATATTACAGCAAAGAGTGAAGAAAATGAAAGAAAACCTAAGAATTATGTGAGATACAATCCAGAGCAAAAATCTGCTTGTGATTGGAGTTCCAAACCAGGGAGAGAAAATAGAAAACACTGAGAGGATGACTGATTTGCTGACAGACAACATCACTAACATCATGAAAGATGAAAAGCTGATCATCCAAGAAGCTCAAAGAACCCATATAGGATAGACCCCAAAAGAAAGTCACCAAGACATATCATAATCACACTTGCCAAAACCAAAGACAAAGAATCCTGAGAGCAGCTTGAGAAAAATGAAAAGCCATATACAAAGAGGAAACAATAAGACAAAGCTCTGATTACTCAGCGGAAACCATGCGGGCAAACAAGGCAATGGGATGATGAATATAAAACCTTGAAAGAAAAAAATTGCCAGCCAAGAATAATATATCCTGATAAACCATTGGCCAGAGTGACTAAAGAAATACAGGAAAGAAAACAAATAACCTGAATAAGAAATGAGATGGGCCATATCACAACAGACCCTGGTCTTGACGGCTTCACTGCAGATTTCTACCAAACTTTCAGAGAAGTCTTAACACCACTACTAGTAAAGGTATTTCAAAGCATAAAAAAGAATGGAATACTCCCCAACTCATTCTATGAAGCCAGCATATCCTTCATACCAAAATCAGCTAAAGACAGTACAAAAAAAAAGAAAATTACAGACCTATATCCCTCATGAATATAGACACAAAAATCCTCAACAAAATTCTAGCCAATAGAATTCAACAACATATCAAAAAAATAATCCACCTCAACCAAGTGGGATTTATTTTTTTTTTTATGCAAGGATGGTTCAATATTAGAAAAACAATTAATGTAATCTACCATATAAATAAAACAAAAGACAAAAACCACATGATTTTATCAATTGATGCAGAAAAGTCATTTGACAAAGTCCAACACCCATTCATGAGAAAAAAAAACTCTCAGCAAAATAGGAATAGAAGGAAAATCCCTCAGCATAATAAAGGGCATTTATACAAAGCCAACAGCCAATATCATCCTTAACGGAGAGATTCTAAAAACATTCCCCTTAAAAACGGGAACCAGACAATGATGCCCCTTATCAACATTGTGCTGGAGGTGTTAGCCAGAGCAATTAGGCTGGATAAAGAAATAAAGGGCATTCAGATTGGTAAGGAAGAAGTAAAAGTATCTCTGTTTGCAGATGACATAATCTTATACACAGAAAACCTTAAAGAATCCTCAAAAAAACTACTGAAACTAATAGAAGAGTTCAGCAGAGTATCAGGTTACAAGACAAACATACAAAAATTGTTTGGATTCCTCTACACCAACAAAAAGAACATTGAAGAGGAAATCACCAAATCAATACCATTCATAGTAGCTCCCGAGAAGATAAAATACTTAGGAATAAATCTAACCAGAGAAGTAAAAGACCTATACAAAGAAAACTAAAAGGTACTACTGCAAGAAATCAAAAGGGACCTACATAAGTGGAAAAACATACCTTGCTCATGGGTAGGAAGACTTAACATTGTAAGAATGCCTATCCTACCAAAAACCATCTATATATACAACACAATTCTGATCAAAATTCCAGTGACATTTTTTAATGAGATGGAGAAACAAATCACCAACTTCATATGGAAGGGAAAGAAGCCCTGGATAAGTAATTTACTGAAAAACAACAAAGTGGGAGGCCTCGTTCTTCCTGATTTTAGAACCTATTATACTGCGATGGTAGTTAAAACAGGCTGGTACTGGTACAACAACAGACACATAGACCAATGGAACAGAATTGAGAACCCAGATATAAATCCATCCACATATGAGCAGCTGATATTTGACAAAGGCCCAGTGTCAGTTAATTGGGGAAAAGATAGTCTTTTTAGCAAATGGTGCTGGTATAACTGTATATCCATCTGAAAAAAAATGAAACAGGACCCATATCTCACACCATGCACAAAAATTAACTCCAAATGGATCAAAGACCTAAACATAAAGTCTAAAACAATAAAGATCATGGGAGAAAAAATAGGGACAATGTTAGGAGCCCTAATACAAGGCATAAACAGAATACAAAACATTACTAAAAATGCCAAAGAGAAACCAGATAACAAGGAGCTATTAAAAATCAAACACCTATTCTCAGCTAAAGACTTCACCTAAAGAGTAAAAAGACCACCTACAGACTGGGAAAAAATTTTCAGCTACGACATCTCTGACCAGCGCCTGATCTCTAAAATATACATGATTCTGCTAAAACTCAACCATAAAAAGACAAATAACCCAATTAAAAAATGGGCAAAGGATATGAACAGACACTTCACTAAAGAAGACATTCAGGCGGCTAACAGATACATGAGGAAATGTTCACGATCATTAGCCATTAGAGAAATGCAAATCAAAACTACAATGAGATTCCATCTCACTCCAATGAGGCTGGCATTAATCTAAAAAACACAAAATAATAAATGTTGGAGAGGCTGTGGAGAGATTGGAACACTTTTACACTGCTGGTGGGAATGTCAAATGGTACAACCATTTTGGAAATCGATTTGGCGCTTTCTTAAAAAGCTAGAAATAGAACTACCATACGATCCAGCAATCCCACTCCTTGGAATATATCCTAGAGAAATAAGAGCCTTTACACGAACAGATACATGCATATCCATGTTTATTGCAGGACTGTTTACAATAGCAAAAAGATGGAAGTAACCAAGGTGCCCATCAACGAATGAATGGATAAAGAAATTATGGTATATTCACAGAATGGAAAACTATGCACCAATAAAGAACAGTGATGAATCTGTGAAACATTTCATAACATGGAGGAGCCTGGAAGACATTATGCTGAGTGAAATTAGTTGCAAAAGGACAAATATTGTATAAGACCACTATTACAAGATCTTGAGAAATAGTTTAAACTGAGAAGAACACATTCTTTTGTGGTTACGAGAGGAGAGAGGGAGGGAGGGTGGGAGAAGGATATTTACTCATTAGATAGTAGATAAGAACTACTTTAGGTGAAGGGAAGGACAACACTCAATACAGAAGAGGTTAGCACAACTGGACTAAACCAAAAGCAAAGAAGTTTCCTGAGTAAACTGAATGCTTTGAAGGTTAGCGAAGCAGTGGCGGAGGTTTGGGGACCATGGTTTCAGGGGACATCTAAGTCAATTGGCATGATAAAATCTATTAAGAAAACATTCTGCATCCCACTTTGAAGAGTGGTGTCTGGTGTCTTAAAGCTAGCAAGCAGCCATTTAAGATGCATCAGTAAGCCTCAACCCACCTGGATCGAAGGAGAATGAAGAACACCAAGGACACAAGGTAATTTCAAGCCCAAGAGACAGAAAGGGCTACATGAACCAGAAAGTACATCATCCTGAGACCAGAAGATCTAGATGGTGCCCCGGCCACAACCGATGATTGCCCTGACAGGGAACACAGCAGAGGACCCCTGAGGGAGCAGGGGAATAGTGGGATGCAGACCCCAAATTCTCATGAAAAGACCAGACTTAATGGCCTGACTGAGACTAGAACGACTCCAGTGCTCATGGCCCCCAGACCTTCTGTTGGCCCAGGACAGGAACCATTCCAGAAGCCAACTTGTTGGACATGGACTGGACTGGATAATAGGTAGGAGAGGGATGCTGGTGAGGAGTGAGCTACTTAGATCAAGTGGACACTTGAGACTATGTTGGCACCTCCTGCCTGGAGGGGAAATGGGAGGGAGTAGAGGGGGTTAGAAGCTGGCAAAAAGGAAACAAAAAGAGAGAGTGGAATGAGGGAGCAGGCTGTCTCTTTGGGGGAAGAGTAATTGGGAGTATGTAGCAAGGTGTATATGAGTTTTTATGTGAGAGACTGACTTGATTTGCAAACTTTGACTTAAAAAAAAAACTTTGACTTAAGGCACAATAAAAGTAATATAAAAAAAGGAATAATATATTCTGCAAAACTTTCTCTCAAACATGATGGCAAAATCAGAACATTTCCAGAAAAACAGAAATTAAGGGAATTTGTGAAAACCACACCAAACTTACAAGAATTATTGTTTGTTCTTTTTTTTTAATTAGAGAACAAACAACATCAAACAACAACCTGAATCTAGAACACAGGTCAGTGTCAGCTAAATACTGACCTAGGTAATAAACTCTTAAGGATAAAATAAAACTAAGAGATTCAAAGTAGGGAACTGGAGATGTCAATCTGTAAATGATGACAACATCAGAACAATAAAAGGGGGAGTACATTGTGTAGGCATAGAACTTTCAAATAGAGAGGAAGTCAAGGTGAAATCAAATAATAAAAGACTGGGTCAAACTTAGGAAGGTAAGGATAAATTTCAAGGTAACCACAAAGAAAGTTAAGAAACCTACTCATAAAAATAAAGAACAAAAACATAAAATCTCAGTAAACACAAAACCTACAATAATGTAAAAAAGAAAAAAATAAAGAAACTCAGTGCAGGAGAGTACGAGGAAAAAAGAAAACATCAGCACCACAAAAAATAAAATAAAAAAAAAGCACTACAAAATGACAACAATAAACCCACACCAATGGATAATCACACTGAATGTAAATGGCTTAAATGCCCCTGTAAAGAGACAGAGAGTGACAGAATGGGTAAACAAACAAATAACCCATCAATATGCTACCTACAACAGACACACCTTAGGCACAAACACATAAAAATATTAAAAATAAAAGGATGGAAAAAAATATATCAAGCAAAGAACTACCAAAAAAGAGCAGGAGTGACAAGACTAATCTCAGATAAAATAGACTTTAAGGCGAAATCCACCATAAAAGACAAGGAAGGACATTATATAATGATTAAAGGGACAATCCACCATGAGGGCATAACCATAATAAATATCTATGCACGCAATGACAGGGCTCCAAAATACATAAAACAAACTCTAACAGCAGTAAAAGAGAAAGTTATAGTTCCACAATAATACTAGGAGACTGCAACACACCACTCTCACTAAAGGACACAACATCTAAAAAGAAACTCAGCAAAGATCTTAAGGTCACAATCAACCATCTTGACCTCATAGATATGTATACAACACTCCACTCAACAGAAGCAAAGTATACATTCTTCTCCAATGCACATGGAACTTTCTTCAGAATATACCACATCTTAAGCCACAAAGCAACCCTCAATAAAATCGAAAACATTGAGATAATACAAAGAATCTTCTCTGATCACAATGCCATACAAGTAGAAATTAATAACAGGAAAAAAAAAATCAAGTACTTGGAAACTGAATAACACCTTGCTTAAAAACCACTGGGTAGTAGAAGAAATCAAAGATGGAGTCAAAAAATTTCTAGAATCGTATGAGAATGAAAACACATCATACCAAAACCTTTGGGACACAGCAAAGGCAGTGCTCAGGGGTCAATTTATAGCAATAGGAGAAAACATCGAAAAATATGAAATGGACAAAATCTAAACATTAGCCCTACAGTTTGAACAAATAGAAACGGAACATCAAAAGAAGCCCATAGCCACCAGAAGAAAGGAAATAAAGATCAGAGCAGAAATAAATGAAATAGAGGATAGAAAAAGAACAGAAAGAATCAACAAAACCAAAAGTTGGTTCTTTGAAAGGAGCAACAAAATCTACAAACCACTGGCCAAACTGACAAAAGTAAAACAGGAGAGGAAGCAAATAACCCAAGAAAGAAATGAAATGGGGGACATTACAACAGACCCAACTGAAATAAAAAGGATCATAACAGAGTACTATGAAAAACTATACTCCAACAAATTTGAAAACATAGAGAAAATGGACAAATTTCTAGAAACACACTACCTACCTAAACTAACACAAACTAAAGTCGAAAATCTGAACAGACCCATAACAAGAGAAGAGATTGAAAAGGAAAAAAAAAAAAAAAAAAACTTCCAACAGGAAAAAGTCCTGGCCCAGATGGCTTCACTGGAGATTTCTACCAAACATTCAGAGAAGAGCTTGCACCAGTACTGCTCAAACTATTTCAGAATATAGAAGAAGGGATACTTCTGAATTCATTCTTTGATACCAAAGCTGTGCAAAGATGCCACAAAAAAAGAAAATTACAGACCAATATCTCTAATGAATTTGGGTGCAAAAATTCTCAACAAATTTCTAGCCACTAGAATTCAGCACTATATAAAAAAAATACACCATGAACAAGTGGAATTCCTACTAGGTATGCAAGGATGGTTCAATATTAGAATATCAATCAATGTAATCTGCCACATAAATAAAACAGAAGAATCACATGATCATCTCAGTCAACACAGAAAAGGCATTCAATAAAGCCCAACACCCATTCCTGATAGAGACTCTCAATAAGATAGGAATAGAATGGAAATTCCTCAACATAATAAAGGACAGCTATACAAAACCAACCGGCCAACATCATTCTCCCCTGAGAGAGGCTAAAAACATTTCCCCCTGAGAATGGGAACAAGACAAAGACAAGGATGACCTTTATCACCACTCCTATTTTACATTGTGCTGGAAGTCCTAGCTAGAGCAATAAGGCAAGAAAAATAAAGGACATCCAAATTGGTACGGAAGAAACAAAACTATCCCTATTTGCAAATGATATGATACTATACCTACAGAACCTGAACAACTCCACAAGAACACTATTAGAACTAATAGAAAGATTCAGCAGAATAGGAGGATACAAGATAAATATAGAAAAATCAGTTGGACTCCTATACACCAATGAAGAGAACTATAAAAAGGAAATCAGGAAAACAATACCATTTATAATAGCCTCTAAAAAACTAAAATACTTAGGAATAAATCTAGCCAGGGACATGAAAGACCTATTCAAAGAGCTACAAAACACTACTGCAAGAAACCAAAACAGACTTACATAAATGGAAAAACATACCACCCTCATAGATAGGAGACACAACATTGAGAAAATGTCAATTCTACCCAAAGCAATCTATAAATACAATGCAATTCTGATCCAAATTGCAACAGCACTTTTTAATGAGATGAAAAAACTAATCACTAACTTTATATGGAAAGGAAAAAGGCTCTGGATAAGCAAGGTATTACTGAAGAAGAAGAACAAAGTAGGGGGTCTCACACTACCTGACCTCAGAACCTAGTATACAGCTATGGTAGTCAAAACAACCTAGTATCGGTACAATGACAGAGACATTGACTAATGGAACAGAATAGAGAACCCAAATGTAAATCCATCTACCTATGGCTACCTGATGTTTGACAAACACCCAAAGTCCACTAAATGGGGGAAAGAGAGTCTTTTTACCAAATAGTGCAGGCAAAATTGATGTCCATCTGTAAAAAAAATGAAACAGGACCCATACATCACACCATACACAAAAACTGAAAAGTGAATCAAAGACCTAAATATAAAATGCAAAACTATAAAGATCATGTAAGAAAAAATAGGGCCAATGATAGGGGCCCTAATATACAGCATAAATGAGATACAAACCATAAATAACAATACAAAAACACCAGAAGATAAGCTAGATAAATGATATCTCCTAAAAATTAAACACTTAATGCTCATCGAAAGACTTCACAAAAAGAGAACCTACAGACTGGGGGAAAAAAATTTGGCTATGAGATACCTGGCAAAGGTACAATCTCTAAAATCTATCGGAAAATCCAACACGTCTACACTAAAAAGTCAAATAATCCAATTAGAAAAGAGGCTGAGGATATGAACAGACACTTCAGCAAAGAAGACATTCAGGTAGCTAACAGACTCAGGAGGAAATGTTTGCAATCACTAGCCATTAGAGAAATGCAAATTAAAGCTACAGTGACACACCATCTCACCGTGACATTACTGGCACTAGTCAAAACAAAAAACTTACAAATACAAGAACAGAAAATAACAGATGTTGGAGGCGCCGCGGGGAGACTAGAACTCTTATGCACTGCTGGTGGGAATGCAAAATGGTACAACAATTTTGGGAAAAGATATGGCGCTTTCTTAAAAAACTAGAAATAGAAACACTATACAATCCAGCAATCCCACTCCTAGGAATATATCTTAGAGAAATAAAAAATGTCACACAAATATACATATGCATACCCATGTTCATTGCAGCATTATTCACCACAGCAAAAAGATGGACACAACCTAAGAGCCCATCAGAAGATGAGTGGATAAACTATGATACATACACACAATAGAATATTATGCAATGATAAAGAACAATGATGAATCTGGGAAACATCTCACAACATGGATGACTCTGGAGGGCACTATGCTGAGTGAAGTATGTCAATCCCAAAAGGACAAATACTGTATGAGACCGCTATTATAAAAACACATGAAAATATTTCCACACATAAAGAAACAATTTTTGATGATTACAAGGGAGGGAAAACACTAACTAGAAATTAGGTAAGTGGTAACTTTGGTGAAAGGTAAGACAGTACACAATACTGGGGAAGTCAGCACAACTTGACCAGGGCAAAGTCATAGAAGCTTCACAGACACATGCAAATGCCCTGAAGACTGAGTTACTGGGCTGAGGGCTGGCGACCATGGTCTTGGGAGACATCTAGTTCAATTGGCATAACAGTCTATAAAGAAATTGTTCTACATCTGACTGTGGTGAGTAATGTTAGGGGTCTTAAAAGCCTGCGAGTGACCATCTAAGATACATCTGTTGGTCACATCACAGGCTGGAGCAAAGGAGAATGAAGAAAACCAAAGGCACAAGGGAAAGATTAGTCCAAAGGACTAATGGACCACAATTACCACAATCTCCACTAGACCGAGCCTAGGACAACTAGACAGTGCCCAGTTACCACCACTGACTGCTCCAGCAGGGATCACAATAGCAGGTCTTGGACAGAGCAGGAGAAAAATATAGAACAAAACTCAAATTCACACATGCACACACACACGCACACATACACACACACACGCACAAGTAAAAGACCAGACTTGCTGTTCTGGCAGAAGCTGGAGAAACCCTGACAGTATGGTCCCCAGACACACTTTTAACTCAGTACTGATGTCGCTTCTGAGGTTCACACTTCAGCGAAGATAAGACAAGTCTTTAGGGCCAACAGAAAGCCTGGTGGCATAGTGGTTAAGAGCTACGGCTGCTAACCAAGAGCTCAGCAGTTTGGATCCACCAGGTGCTCCTTGGGAACTCTATGGGGGACAGTTCCACTCTGTCCTATAGGGTCTCTATGAGTCAGAATCGACTTGATGGCAACGGGTTTTTTTTTTTTTTAATAGGTCAACAATAACACAGGTGAGGAACATGCTTCATAGTTGAGTCGTGTATATGAGACTAATGAGCACACCAGTCCAGAAGCAAAGATGAGAAGGCAGGCAGGGACAGGAAAACTGGACGAACGGAAACAGGGAACCCAGGGGGGAAAAGGGAGAGTATTGACACATCGAGGGGTTGGCGACCAATGTCACCAAACAATTTATGTATTAACTGTTTATTGAGAAGCTAATTTGCTCTGTAAACTGTTACTAAAGCAAAAAAAGGGAAAAGACAACCTATAGAATAAGAGAAAATATTTACAAATCATATGTCTGATAAGGGGCTGTTATCAAGAACATATGACGAACTCTTACAACTTAATAATAAAAAGATAAATAACCAAATTAAAAATGAACAAAGGATCTGAATAGACATCTTGCCCAAGAAGATACACAAATGGCCAATAAACACATGAAAAGATGCTCAACATCATTAGTTATTAAGAAAATGCAAATCAAACCCACAATATGAGATACAGCTTCACACACACTAAGATGACAATAATAAAAAAGACAGATAATAACAAGGGTTGGTGAGAATATAGAGAAACTGGAAGCTTCATACATTGCTGATGGAAATATAAAATGATGCAGACACTTTGGAAAACAGTTTGGCAGTTTCTCAAATGTTTAAACATAGGAGTTCATATATGACCCACCAATTTCACTCTTAAATACATAAGAGAAATGAAAACATGTCCACACAAGAACTTGTACACAAATGTTCTTAGCAGCAGTACTCATAATAACCAAGAAGTAGAAAAATCCAAATGTCCATCAATTGATAAAGAGATAAATGAAATGTGCTATGCCCATGAAATGGATCATTCAGGAATAAAAAGAAAAGAAGTACCGGCACATGCTGCGATATAGATGATCTTTGAAAATATTGTACAAAGTGAAAGAAGCTGCTTATAAAAACCATATATTGTATGATTCAATTTTATATGAATAGGCATCTATATGTCCAAAATAGGCAAATCTATAGAGACAGAAAATAGATTAATGGTTACCTAGGACTGGAGAGATTCAGGGGAAATGCAGAGTGACTATGTCTTAGACTGTGTTCTCTAAAGAAGCAAAACCAGTGAAGCGTCTATATATAGAGCCTCTGTTTATCTATCCATCTATCTATCTATCTAAAGAGAGAGAGAGATTTATATCAAGGAAATGGCTCATGAGGTTGTACAGGCTGGAAAGTCCCAAGTCCGTGGGTCAGGCTGGTGGCTTTTCCCCACTGACACAGCTGCAAAGGTTGGCCAACCCAAGATCCAGAGTGCAGAGGATGACAAATTCTGAGATCGGCAGGTAACCTGCCAGCTCAGTCCCAAGAACTGCAGGTCAGATGAACAGGAGCCAGCCACAGAGTCTAGAGCGAGCAAAAGCCCAACAGCCTTGCTAGAGAGTCCAGCTACGTTGGATACAGGCCACACGCCCAAGGAAACTCCCTTTTAACTGATTGTCTACTTATAGCAGATCCGATCATGGCAGTGATCACGTATTATATGACTGCCAAACTACATCATAACTGCCAAACCACTGAGAATTGTGGCCCAGCCAAGTTGACACACAACCTTTACGATCACAGTCTGGTAATGGTTATGCGGTTTCTTTTTGGGTGATGGAAGTCTTTTAAAATTGATAATGGTGATGATTGCACAAGCTTGTGAATATACTGAAAACACTGAATTGGACACTTTGAACAAGTAACTATAATATGCAAATTATATCTCAATACAGCAGTTATTAAAAAAATCTGAAAGATCGGTGTGCAACTTGGTAGAGTATTTATATTAAGGCATACCAAATTGTTCTTAACGAGCACTGTGTCAAAACTGGAGGAGTAAGTTTTCATGCAGAGGTAATATAGTGCCAAGATGAAGAGCACGGTCCTTGTAGCCGGATTGTCTGGATTTGAATTCTGATATCAATGGAATAGAACTGTGAGGGAACTTGTGTCTTAGTTATCGAGTGCAGCTTTAACAGAAATACCACAAGTGATGGCTTTAACAAAGTTTATTCCCTCACAGTCTAGTAGACTAGAAGTCCAAATTCAGGGCATCAGCTCTAGGGGGAGGTTTCCACTCTGTCAGCTCTGGACCAAGTTTGTCATCAATCTTCCCCTGGTGGAGGAGCTTCTCAGGCACAGGGACCCTGGGTCCAAAGGACATGATCTGCTCCCGGTGCTGCTTTCTTGTTGGTATGAAGTCCCTCTGTCTGTCTGCTCGCTTTTCTCTTTTATATCTCAAGAGATTGGATTTCAGACACAATCTAATCTTGAAGAACTCATTAATATAACTGCCACTAATCCGTCTCATTAACATCATGGTGATAGGATTTACAACACATAAGAAAACCACATCAGATGACAAAATGGTGGACAATCACACAATACTGGGAATCATGGCCCAGCCAAATTGATACACGTATTTTTGGGGGACACGATTCAATCCATGATGCTGGGAAAATTATGTACATTTTCTGTGGCTCAGTTTCTTCATTTTGATGTCACAAAATGAGATTACTAATTGGTAACCCTATGTTACCGTACAGGGTGGTTGTGAAGATTAAATGTGTTAGATGCTTTAAGAGTGCAGATAGTAAATTATAGTAAATGTTATACAAGTATTTGCTATTATAAGCTACAGAGTTCAAAGGATAACCCTCTAGTGCTGACTGAATTCCAACTCATGCTGCAATCAAGTTAATGAATAACCACATGAAAAAAGGAGCCAAGAATATTGAGTAAGGGAAAATAGGTTTTTAAAGGATAGATTTCAGACAGTTGAGAGCAAAACAATATACAGAGGAAGAATAAAATATATGCATTTGCCTCCTCATACTGCTACATTCTAAGAAATAATGTCTTGTCTTGGAAATGTGATTAAATATACCCCCAAGAAATAGGCAAGATGTCTGCATTCACCTTTTGAGACTTGTAATTAGGAAATTCTGCAACTATTGAGTTACTAAGGTTGTTAGCATTGAGTAGACCCAGCTGTTCTGGCCTAAGCTGGACTATAATAACCCGGTTCTCTGTGTTGGAAGAATAGGGAGAAAGATTTAAAGGGTATTAGCCAGAGATGGAGTGATTAGCTGTGATGGGGAGAGTGAGATAGCTGAGGGCCATTTTGAGGGTCAGGGCCTTACAATTAGCAAGCATCCTCGGGGGAAAATTGCATGGAATGATTAATGTTCCTGTTTAGCAAGAAGGTCAGCAGGTCAGATTTCCCAGATGTGCTAAATTAGTTGATTGGTGATAGAGGTGTACTGAGCCTATTCCTAGGAAAGTTTCTGTTAGCACTAAGTTGAACCGTTAAGACTTAGGCCCTTCACATTGTCTAAGTTGTTATAAAATATCTCAATAAGATTCTTAAAAAGTTTCCATAGTCATTTCTGACATTCTGATTAGTATTCATTCTTCCAAAGTGAAGAAAAATTTTTAGACTTCTAAAAAATTCATTGGGTGTCTGGTCCACCATGTATAGATCTCGAAAGTCATCACTCCCATCCTCACAACAAGAAAAAAGCTGAATAACTGAAAAAGTCGACAACTCTTCTTATACCCGTCAGAGAATTGAGATCATAGGGCAAACTACAGCTTTGAAAACTGAAGATAGAGCCAGATACAGAAATTCAGAGTTTACCAGGAGGAGAAACTACTACCCTGTACCAGGTGGGAACACTTAAAGAGTAATCGACTAATTGCTAGAGACTGAGTGTGGAATAGTTTGAGAGACTAAAATCTTCTGCAGTCCCAGCCTTAGGTGAGCCCCACTCTTTCACAAGTTTTATCTTCAGGAGCTCCATCAGGTTCTCACTGTGAAGATAGGAGAAAAATCCCCATGTGCTTCTGGCAGGGGAGGGGAAAATAACCATTATGAAATACACCCAACCTGCCCTCACTGGAAACTATTTTACCAGAACCTAAAAAAAAAAAATGCGGGGGAAAGGAAACACTTCAGCTTTCTTTAGCCTTTCTGTCTCACCTAAGGGTTGAAAATAAATAAATAAAGCCGAGAAGCACTTGTGAAGGCTGAAGCCCAGGGGCACAAGCTCACTAAAATGACTGAGGCCTAATCATAAAATGATAAACATTTCCCCTCCCCTCACATCTTACCATCACATCAATAAAGCCAAAAAATCAAATTCGTTGCCTTCGAGTCAATTCTGACTCATAGAGACCCTATAGAACAGAGTAGAACTGCCCCATAGGGTTTCCAAGGAACGCCTAGTGGATTTGAACTGTCGAACTTTTTGGTTAGCAGCCGTAGCACTTAACCAGTACACCACCAGGGTTTCCATCGCATCAACAGAGCTTCTATATAATAACGAGTGATTACAGCTGAAAAAATAACTACCAGGTTCAGCTTCTACTTCAGAAGGAGTCTCTAGGGAAACCCAAAGACAACAGGAGAGGGGGGGAAAAAAAAACAAAAAACAAAACAAGGACACCAGTGAAAACTTTAGCCTCTGACACCTAGAGCTACAGCAAAGAGCAGATACAGCCTAACTAGCCAGATAAACATAAAACATACCAATGTTATAAGGGAACAGAAGAAGGAATTAGGAGTATTCTAAGGTAGCTGTACTACCTGTGAAGTGGTATATTGTTATTTAAAACTAGACTTAGATTACTTATAAATATATATAAATGTATATTGCAAACTCTAGGGCAGGCACAAAAAAAATTTTTTTTAAAGTATAATTGATACACTTAGAGAAGAGAGAAATGAAGTCATATAAAACGTTCCGTTAAAACCGGAGAATAATAATAAGAGTGGAAGAAAAGAAACAAAAAACAAGAGTAATCAACAGAAAATAGTTACAAAAAAGTGGCACAAAATATGGCCCAAGGCCTGAATGATAATGTAAACAACCCAGCAACTGACTGAGACCAAGGCTAAAATAGAATATGGCCTTACAATGATCCCCCAAGATTAGAAATGCTACAAAATAGTCTAGGTTTCAATCTTCTGTGATTTGTTAAATGTAAGGCTTAATTTGGAAGGTAAATCAAACTCTTACGTGGATATACAAATAAAATGAGAACATAAATTTGCCAAATTGGCAACTATCTCAATTACTAATCCAATGATTTTTTTTAACTAGACTTAATTTTTTACAGCAGTTTTAGGTTTACAGAAATATTATGCAGAAAGTAGAGTTCCCTTTAACTCCTCTCCCCACTGTACAAAATTTCTCCTATTAAAGCAACTCTTTTTTTCTCCTATTGGCATTGTTGCATTCCTGTGGTATATTTGTTACAATTAATGAACAAATATCCATACATTATTAATAACTACAGTCCATAGTTTACATTAGGGTTCGCTCTTTGTATTGTACACTTTCATGGATTATGACAAATGCATAATGTCATGTATTACCATGTGTTTTCAAACATCTTCCATAATGTTATGGATTACAGTGGTGGTCCAGCCTGCAACTGATCATGGGGATGGCACAGGATCAGACAGTGTTTGCTCCATTGTATATGGAGTCACTGTGAATCGGGGGCAACTGTATGGCAGCTGGTAACAACAACCCTGTTAATGTAGCTAACAGATAAAGTTTTAATTGTGTTTCTTGGAGACGGAAAGGGTAGGGTCTTCCTAGAGAAGAACACAAGGAAATACTAGGTTCCTAGAACACTGAGGGTAGAGAGGACACCAGCAGGAAGGCTGCCCCATTTGAAGTCCAAGGCTTCACATTCTATTCTTGCGAAGCCACAGCCAAAACTTGACAATCAGTGGTCAGTGTTCAGGCCCTGTCCCAGACTCACAGTGCCCAGGTCCTTTCGTTTCCTGGCTCCTTTCTGTCCTCAAAGAAGCATAATTGTTGGAATTATGAAAAGAGCATGGATTCAAGTCCCACTTCTGACAGGCCCTTATTTGACTGTGAGACTTTTGGGAAATCATTCCTCTGAGACCCAGTTTCTTTCTTTCTTTTTTTTCTCAGTTAATTTTTTCCCTTTTTCTACATTTTATTGATTTTGCCGTTGAGAATATACACAGCAGAACACACACTTATTCAGTAGTTTCTACATGTACAATTTAGTGACATTATTACATCCTTCAAGTTGGGCAACCATTCTCACCCTCCTTTTCTGAGTTGTTCCTCCCTCATTTACATAAACTCATTGCCCCCTAAGGTTCTTATCTAATGTTTTGAATTGCTGTTGTCAATTTGATCCCATAAAGATAGTTCTTTAAAAAGCATAATGCTCAAGGCAGACACTTTTAACTAGTTAACCTAAACTATTGTTTGGCTTTAAGATGACTTCAGGGACTATTTTTGGTTTAAGGTTTAAAGATCATCTCAGGGCAAGAGTTTCAAGGGTTCATCCACCCTCCATGACTCCAGAAAGTATACAGTCCATGAGAATTTTAAAGTCTGTTCTACATTTCCCCCCTTTTGATCAGGATCCTAGTATGGAATCTTTGATCAAAATGTTCAGCAATGGTAGCCAGGCACCATTCAGTTCTTTTGGCCTCATAGCAAAGAAGGGAGTTCATGGAGGTAGTTAGCCACACATTCCATATCCTCCTCCTATTCCTGACTGTCCTCCCTCTGTTGTTCTGGGTGAAGAGAGACGAATTGTTGTGCCTTGGATGGCTGCTTGCAAGCTTTTAAGACCCCAGGCACTACACAATGAAAGTAGGAGGTAGGACAGAAGCACTAAACAAGTTATAAGGTCAAGTAACTGGGATATCCCATGAAACCATGATCCTAAACCTCCAAACCAAAGAACCAAATCTCATGAGATGTTTGGTTGTACATGTGCAGCCACAGCAGCTACTCTTTTTTTTGGAAATATATCTATCATACAACTTTTGCAATTCAACTTTTTAGAGGTGTACAACTTATTGACAGCAATTACAATAATTGGCTGTGCAACCTTACCCTTAATCAGTGTGATTTTTCCATCACTGTTAACTCCACCTTTCTCCTTTCCTCCCACACCTGGTAACCGTTAATAAACTTTGGTCTCTATACTTTTGCCTTTTCTTGTCTTTTTATATAAGCGAGGTAATACAATATTTTTCCTTTTGTGATTGGCTTTTTTTGCTCAGCACAGTGTCTTCAAGCTCCATCCACACTGTAGCATGTATCAAGACTTCATTTCTGCTACTGGCTGAGTAGTATTCCATTGTATGTATGTACCATATTTTGTTTATCCATTCATCTCTTGATGGGCATTTAGGTTGTTCCTACTTTTTGGCTGTTGTGAATAGTGCTGCAATGAACTTTGGTGTACAAGTCTCTGAGTCTCTGCTTTCAAGTCTTTTGGTTATATTCTTAGAAGTGGAATTGCTAGGTCTTATAGTAGTTCTATTTTTAGTTTCTTAAGGAGCTGCCACTGTTTTCCACAACAACTGTACCATTTTGCATTCCCACCAGCAATGGATAAAGATTCCAATTTCCCCACATCCTTGCCAACATTTGTTATTATTTTTTTTTTACTCTTAGTCATTCTAAAAAAGGTGAAATGGCATCTCATTGTAGTTTTGATTTGCAACTCTGATGGCTAATGACACTGAGGACCTTTTCATGTTTTTGGTGGCCATTTGAATGTCCTCCTTGGTGAAATGTCTATTCAACTCCTTTGCACATTTTATGATTTGAAATCGACTCAATGGCAATAGATTTTTATTTGTCTTTTTGTTGTTGAAGTTTTATATGTTTTCATTATTAGATTCTTGTCATTTTTATGGTTTCCAAAGATATCCTCCCAGTCAGTAGCTTATCTCTTCACTTTTTTTAAAAGTCTTTTAATGAACAAAAGTTTTCAATTATTATTAGATCCCATTTATTTATTTTGTCTTTTGCTGTTTGTGCTTTACTTATTATGTTAGATAATCCATTGTTGAAAGCTAGGTCTGACAGTGTTGCCCCTGCTTATCCTTCTAAGAATTTTATGGTTTTAGTTTATACACTGAAGTCCTTAATCCGTTTTAAATTTGTTTTTGTATATGGTGTGAGGCGTGGATCCTGTCTCATTTTTCTATGTGGGAATTCAATTTTCCCAGTACCATTTATTGAAGAGACTTTCTCCTCATTGAACGGACTTAGCACCCTTGTCAAAAGTCAGTTGACCATAGATGTGTGGGTTGGTTTCTGGACTCTCAATTCTATTCCATTGGTCTATGTGTTTTTTGTTATACTAGTACCAGGCTGTTTTGATTACTGCAGCTGTATAACCAACCCTTTGCTGTCGGGTCAATTCCTACTCATAGTGACCCTATAGGACAGAGTAGAACTACCCCATAGGGTTTCCAATACTGTCAATCTTTATGAAAGCAGACCGCCACATCTTTCTCCCATGGAGTGGCTGGTGGGTTTGAACTACTGACCTTTTGGTTATCAGCTGGGTACTTTATCCCACTGTGCAACCAGGGCACCTGTAGTTGTATTAAAACAAAACAAAACTCGTTGGCTTCAAGTCAATTCTGACTCATAGTGACCCTACAGGAGAGAGTAGAACCGCCCCACAGGGTTTCCAAGGAGTGGCTGGTAGATTTGAACTGCTGACCCTTTGGTTAGTAGTCAAGCTCTTAACCACTGTAACATCAGGAAGTTTGAGCCCTCCTACTTTGTTCTTCTCTTTCAACATTGATTTAGTGATTTGGGGCCTCTTGCCATTCCATATAAAGCTGAGGATTGGTTTTTCTATTTCTGTAAAGAAGGCTGTTGGAATTTTGGTAGGGATTGTGTTAGATCTCTAGATTGCTTTGGGTAAGTCTCATTTACTTTATCCTGGTAACTAAAACCTCCTCCAAAGCATTGCTGTGCTGTTTATGTGCCTAAAAACTGGTTTATGTGCTTCTCACATAATGGGGACTCAATACAGTCTAGTTCCCTAGCTCCCTGGGTACCTAGGACTGATACTGAATTGGTAGAAAGTAGGACTGGCCACAGCCATTCTGACTGGGCAATGCCCATTCTGTATCAATTCATTATTTCTCATATCAACCCTGTTTGTAGGAATGTTTCTTAGAAGAAATAAGTAGGTAGTCTCATGATCAGGAATCTAGGGTAAAAGTTAATTTAAACAGATGAGATATAATGTCAATATGGAAATATTGAGAGAAGAAAACAATGCGATTTCGGTTTTTTTGTAAATTGGTCAAATTTAAATTTTGGTAATAAGGCTTTTTCACGGTAATGATCACTAGCAAGATCTTTTCTTCACATCACCACAGGAATCCTTGACACAGGCAATTAAATGAATTGCCAATGACCATAATGCCACCATGCAGTCTAAGAAGACTCTGGCTGGCCATGACTGGTTCTGGGTGCACTTCCCAGGCAGCTGTTGAACCTAGAAATGGCCAATGGCTCCAACTCAGTGCTAGGGAGTGCTATGCTGCAGCTCTTACAAAGCCAGATGCTAGTGATTACTCCTGAAGTTACCCCATCGTGGGAAAGGCCTACTGGATGTGTCTTGGAGAGCCCTGCAGAAATCCTGGCATCTGGTCTGGATTAGATGTTTTCAACAGGGTATCTTGCATTTGCCCCTTTGACAACTTCCTCAAATATGAACTCCACTGCACATAGTTCTTTATTTTTTGTCCTTAGTTCTAAGAGGTGAGTTCTGAAAGACCACTATTGCTATGTGGTCTTTTTTTAAGATACCATTTAAAAGCTCCAGTTCTCCAGCTTCTTGTATGTTGCCTGCAGGTTGTCTAGTAGGAAATCTTTGTACAGTTATGGAGAAATATCTAAAGCAATCAGGTGTCATTCTTGTAGCCCAGGTGCAGTTTTACACAAAGATCAGTATTCTGTCAGTTAAATTCTGGCTAAATAAAACTGTAAAATAGAACATAAAAGAAACAAATTACCTATGACCTATTTTCTCTAAGGGACCAGGTTTCACCCTTAATTTTCTTTACATGTTTGAAGGCACTCATTTTGGAGGGAACGGCTTATCTATGAATGGAGACTGTACACTATATCTAATTTTTTGTGTGTTTCCTCCATGATTACATAGCCTATTTTCAAACCTCAACTATTTAGTGAATTTGTACTTTACTTCTCTTTAAGACATTTATGATTTAATATTTAAAATATTGCATTCCAAATTCCGTCAGCCAATATTTCTCAAATGTCCATTTCGAAAGAAATAGAAGATTTCTTTAAAAAAGTGTACCTGCTATTTAGGAAGGCAGAACACACTCAGACAAAATAATGGGCTTTTTTTTTTTTTTTTTTGAGCAATAAACTGTCACGTGCTAAAGAATAGTTTCCAAAAACCAAAAATGTTCAAGGGGAACTACCTAGAAATATGAACAGAATCAGGCAGGATACTCAAAAAGGCTTCCTGAAGGCAGTGAAATTTATTTTGAGTTGTGATAAAAAGTACAAATTTGGATGAAAGAAAAGTTGTGAGGGATCATGTTAGACAAAGAACAGAATTGACGTTTGAGCCCAGGAAGGAAAACAGACTTTATTTCAGATAGTTGTAGAACCATTAAAACAATTTGCTAATTTCTTCTTGTGCTGTAAGATTTAAGATGAATGGGAAAAAGTATTTAGCAAACCTTTTATTCTATCTACCTCTCACTTCTTCTAATTTATTGACAATCCCAGCTCCATTTTCTTCATACAGAATAGCCCCAAATATTCTAATATTGACTTTTTTATTGCTTTTCTTTTCCTCCAAATGTTACCTGTGAAATCATTTTCTACCCATTGATTTATATAATTTTTGGCCTTGTTTCTTAGATGATACTAAATAATTGTAGGCCAGGCAAAGTTTTTATACTAGCTAAATGACTCCTCCTATCTACCATCTGTTGTTTTTTTCTCCTAAGTGGAACAAACTTCCATCTAAAGAATTCATAGCAGTCACACACTGCTGTTTATGGTGATTTTAGAAATAAAACTCCATAAAACTCAAGTTAGCACTTACATTTTATAAGCGCAGCCTCCAAGTCAGTGTTGGAGAATTGAAATCGACATCCCACTGTGTTCCCTGAAGTGGGGGCATATTCTCTCTGCTTATTATCGACTGTGAGAAATGGCCGGATTAAAGCAAAGAAATATTTCAATGATGCAGAGCAAAGGTGACTTCCTGTTTTGCTTTAGGCTTTGTTTCTTTCTCTTCTCAATGAGGGCTGTGTATTCTGACATTCTGCAACCCTTCTGCTTAATGGTTTCCCATTGAAAGTGTCCTGTGCAGTGACTTTGCAGGGCATTTCATTTACAATCTGTACCCAAAAGGGAGGGACGGAAAGAGGGGGGCTCATTAACAGAAGGAGCAGAGGGAGCAGACCACAAGTAGATCTGTTTTCTATTTTTTCCTCTAGATTGAACTCATCTGGGTGGAAAGGGAAAGGATTTTTTTGTGTGTTTGTTTTTAACAAATATATAGCCATCATCATCACCATCATCATGACCTGTGTGAGGTAATTTTCCTATACCTTTCTCTCAAGTGTTAGATGAAGTTGATCATAAGAAGAGTTTGATTATGTGTGGTTTTATTTTAGTGAGTAAAATCAGAAGAAAAAAAAGTCAAGTGCTTTACAGTAGTTTCTGCTCTGAAGCTTAAAAGGTGCAACTCAAAAGTTCTGATACCACAAGGCAAAGAAAAATTTAAGAGAAGAAAAAAATCTCCCTGCTCCTTGCTTCTGGTAGCCTATTTGTGATGGTACACAATGTTTTCTTCTTTTTATGAAAGGCAGTTTCTCCTCACCTGGTTATTAAAGAACACAGACCTCTTCTTTCAGAATCCTGCCTGCAGAGAATGAGAGCTCATTGCCCTATATGCTTTCCGATATCAAGTATGGTTACTGTTGTTTTTTAAAAAATCATTTCTCACTTAATGAACAAAAACTTTCTTTGTAGTTGTAATTCATTTCTAGAGAGGATGAACAATGTTTCAAATATTTATCTGCCATTTGAATCTCCTACTTAAAAAGATTCTTTTAAGTACTTTGCCCGCTTTTCTACTGGGGTTCTTTCTTTAAAAATTGAAATAAGAGTATTTGTATATTAAAAAACAAAACAAAACGCAGATCTCTGTCATCACTAAACTTTGGGTTGATAAGCCTCCACCACTGTTCACAGCTGTGTTATCTGCGACTCGGACATTTAAAGTGACTTTGCTTAAACCTTTCCCCCTCAGGTCTAAGTTTCTGCAGTTTGTTTAAAGGGAGTACCTCCTGAGGCTTGGGAGGATTCCCAAGTTGGGAACTGGGGTCGGGGGTGGAGACTCCCTGGTGGATATTGAGGCGGACTCTTCTGCGAGTGGCTAGGGGCTCATCTCTGGGGCCAGGGTTTCCTCAGTGAGGGGCACGAGGGGCTCCCCAGCGTGAGGGTGGGGAAGAGGCGATCTCTCCAACGCGGTGCACGACTCGGATCAGCGAAGCCTTGGATAATCGCATCCTCATTGCTTCTCAAAGCTCCCCTCCCCAACCCCATCGACCCGCAGACCTTCTCTTCCCCGACCCTCCACCCTTTTCCGGGGATGGGGAGCAGGCGTCGGAGGGCAGGGACTGCGCCACGGGGCGGAGCTCTTTCTGTGGCCCGGAGGTGGGGAGTGAAGAGTCACGAACCTCCCGGCGAGGCTCTGCCGGCGCTGCTCTCTACCGGCGGCGGCGGCTCACACCGAGGATTAGATCTTCAGCCTTCCAGGCTTGCAAACTCCTACTGCGTCCTTCTCTCCCCGTCCCCCGCCCCCCATTAGGCGTTTTTTTCCCTCTGGATTCCTCTCCTTCCTCCCTTCCCCACCCTCCCCCCTCACTTTGGAAAATTTAATGCTGCTTTAAGCACCTTTTGTGATCTAGGGAACGTGACACTCCAGAGCTTCAGTTACCTCGACTGATTTCTACTTTTGTTTTTATTCTCTCTCGCTTCTTCTGGTTTTCCTTCCATCTGATTGATCTGCGAAGTCTGGTGCTTCTGCCAGAGAGAGGGGAATAAGTAGGTGGTGCTGCCCGAGAAGGCTTAGACGTCGGGGAAGAGCAGCCAGAGCAGGAGCAGCACGGGCGGCGGCGGCTGGAGTTGGGCGCAGCTAGCGGGACCCCATTGGGGGAATTTGATCCAAGGAAACTGGAAGATTACAGGGGGAGGGGAAGCTCCCCAGATCACTGTGTCCACCTAAGGAGGGAGGAGGAGACGGCGGACAGCCTCTCGGCGTCCACGCCATTGCTGCACCCAGTCCCATCTTGCAGGGATCATGGTCGGTGGCAGCCGGGGAGGGATGCTGCTGTTGCGGACGGGGCTGCTCGCCCTGGCTGCGCTCTGCCTGCTCCGGGTGCCTGGAGCCCGGGCTGCAGCCTGTGAGCCTGTCCGCATCCCCCTGTGCAAGTCCCTGCCCTGGAACATGACCAAGATGCCCAACCACCTACACCACAGCACCCAGGCCAACGCCATCCTGGCCATCGAGCAGTTCGAAGGTCTGCTGGGCACCCACTGCAGCCCCGATCTGCTCTTTTTCCTCTGTGCCATGTACGCGCCCATCTGCACCATTGACTTCCAGCACGAGCCCATCAAGCCCTGCAAGTCTGTGTGCGAGCGGGCCCGGCAGGGTTGCGAGCCCATACTCATCAAGTACCGTCACTCGTGGCCGGAGAGTCTGGCCTGTGAGGAGCTGCCGGTGTACGACCGGGGCGTGTGCATCTCTCCCGAGGCCATTGTCACCGCCGATGGAGCGGGTAAGAGCTGACACTAATCGGCCTCTCCTCTGCGCTCAGCCTCTTCACTGTTTGGAGTCCTTGTTACTTCCTTTCACTCTTTAATTCTTCCTTTTCTCTTCTGATCACCCCTCTCTCGAACACTATTCCTTTTTTTTTTTTTTTTATCTCACCTTATTACCCTTCCAAACTGATGCCCTTTATTCCGGTATCTGATCTGTCTTTCAGAAACACTCCATTCATTTCACCCATATCACATTTACACTCAACTGAGTCCCTTCACTTTCCGCCCTTTGTTTCTCAAAGTAACTATATTGCATAGCGATGCTGTTTTTTTCACTTTCTTAATATGTTCGTGATCGCTGAG
Organism: Elephas maximus indicus; assembly: GCF_024166365.1. Classification (NCBI taxonomy): domain Eukaryota; kingdom Metazoa; phylum Chordata; class Mammalia; order Proboscidea; family Elephantidae; genus Elephas; species Elephas maximus. Next base: position 81,219,181 of record NC_064824.1, on the reverse strand, counting down.
CTTTCTTGCCCCATTCTCATGAATTCTCAACCAACAGGTTTCTGTGTTTTTAGCGTTTTAGCTGCTGGTTAAAATTATGTGGAGAAAACAGAAAACTGAAGCCCTATTTTCTTCTAATCTCTAAAAATGCCAAGATAATTTCAGTAACCTTACTCCAACTCACAGATGTTAATGGTATGTGTTTGCTCAAAATCCAGTTTGAGCAATTCCCTTCACCTTAAATTTCCTCCTCTTTTCAATGAGATAAATGGTTCTTCCATTCCTGGCTGACACAGCTGTGAAACATTGCTATGCGCAGCTAATAACGAGCTTCTGTGACCTGCTCCAGCCTCAGAGCTGGCAGAGGGAAATTGCTGGGCTCTTTTCGCATGCCCACATGCCTTCAAGTCGTTTTGTAAATGGCATATGGATGAAAGGACTTATATTCAAGGCTTGTTATCATCATGCACTCCTGTAAAGTTATTTGTAATCTCACCCCTTAATTCCCGTACACAACAGTAATTCATTTTTATCCCACTCTCACACTCTGCAAGTAACTTGTCTCTAGTAGCTGATTTCATGCCCTTTCTCAGTGACTGCATCAACCACACATTCATTTCCATCTTTCTCTGCCATAAAACTGTTGCAGTTCTACTTTTAGTGGAATCAGTTGCAAGTTGTTTTCTCAGTAGCGTTTGGTCTAATTATGACATTTAAAACACTCAGTCTCCCAACTAAACCTAATTCACTGTGGTCCATTTAATTCTAATTCAATATCATTTCTACTCACTAACCCAAACCTCGAATTTTATCCTTCATATAGTTTAAAAATAAACCCAATCCTTTAGAGGGGTTTTCTTTCACACTGTCCCTAGATTGACTGTTTTAAGACGTGGCTACCCGCTTGCTACCATCTCTGTGCATTTTGGGGCATCAGTTTTTCCTTCTTCCTCTCAACTTGCTCAGTCTTAGCTCATGATCTTAGCCCATTTCTTGGTAATAGATCTTGGTTATCAGGGGACCAATTCAGAAAAATTAGGGACCCCTCTGCTACTTTCTGTGCACATTAGCTCATATAACCTAAAGTGGGAAGTGGGAGGTACTTGTACAAACAGCTGGAAAACCAAAACTGAACAGAAAGATTTTAAGAACTTATCAACGGTCCACTTCACTTTGGTTATTACCTTTTGAATATTCTATTTTTGTAATTTTAATCAAGAACCAAGAGCTGGTTGCAGGAGTGGATTATCCAATAGGCAAGGTAAGCTCAGATTTACTTGTGTTACTAATCAGCAGTGAACAATGTCACCTGGGTTTCACCACAATCAAACCCATACGAAATTGTTCACTACAGGTAAGTAAGTAAACCCAAGTAAGCCCGTGCTTACCTTGCATAATCTGTCCCTGTCAGGGACTGTAAATTGAAAACAGGCTTTGATTGTGTAGAAAGGTCCCGTGGGGCTGGGAGTGAGACAAATGCCAGCCATACCTAGAAGCAGAATCTTTGGTGTGGTGAATAAATGTGAAATCGTTCACTACAGATGATCTGGTAAACAAGGTAAGCACCCTGCCCACCATGTTTACCTTGCCTATTGGATAACCCACCCCTGGCTGGTTGTATAAAATAATCAGAAAGAAATGTATTATTAATCTGTGGGCCAAAGAAGCACTCCTGAATCTCTGTTCTCACTGACGCCATTGGTTCTGCAGACTTGGGAAGAGCTCAGTGCAGTTGCTTCCCTGGTCTGTCAGGCACTTAGGAGTAGTAGCTGAGCACTGGTGTTCCTCTGAGGCCAAGGGCTAGGAATGAGGTGGCAATGGTTCACGCTTAAACAGATTCCTCCCCTGGAAGAAGATATTCCCTTAAACCTCTCTTAAAGATGGCCCCCAAATGAGTGAGGTTTGGCGAGGTTAACGGCTCTCAAATATCATGCTATTCAGTATTGAGAGGAAGCAGTTTCATTAAATGCCCCCAAATTACCTATCACTGTGGACCAAACCCAGCACAACTGTCTCATGGAAGCTCTCCAACAGGACTTGCATGAAACATTCTGTCAGCCCATGGAACTTAATTTCTGAACTTCTTTAAAACGTTATCATACGTGCTTTTGACAACATCCTTGCTTGAAAAATAAGGAGTAGGTGGCAGTTGGAACCATATTTTTACTGATGATCCCCCTGCCCCCGTGACATTTACCACAGCCTCCAGCATGAACCGGAGATTATGGCGGCAGGTGGGAGTGAAGGGGAGGTGGGGGTGGAGAGTAGGGGTATGGATTCTAGCCTACAGGGCCTCCTGGCTTCCAGGGCCAGCTTGCTGAAAATTACACTGCCTGTGCTGGGTCAAACTGTCAGACACCTGGAATTACTTAGGAGCTACCACATGTGGTCAGTTTAAGATGCAATGTATTCTGTGGTCCAATGAGATATGATAGTTCACAAAGGAAGTTTTCTTTTTTCCCCCTCAAGGTATAAATGAAGTCCTTGTGACTTAAGACTAGAATCTATCCCAGCCAGATATAAAAATGACATCTCCCTGAACAAAATGTGACAGTCTTTCACATTCCTTCAATGCCAAGAGTTTTCAGATCCTACTATTCACGTGGAACTGTTTCCCCATGGTATGTCATGACTCCACAAACAAACTAAGGAGATTTTAAAAAGCAAAGTTCTGTTGAAATGGATTATTGCTTCAATTGCTTTTTGCTTTCAGAATACTTAGGGCAAACATACTTCTATAGCGCAAAGGACACATCCTGACCATTGCTAATGAATTCACATTAAATTTATTCTCCTTACATATTTTATATTTACCACAAAGTTGTGGTTACGTGTTCAACTGCTTTAAAGTAATTATCTGAGATTTCAGCTCAATTTAGTCATTCCACCAGTTAAGACGTTTAGTCAGATCTTTAGAATGGCATGGTGAGTAAATAGTATAGGCTTGAAGTCAGACAAACCAGGGTGTAAATCCTGACTCTTCCCATGTCAACTGTTATACGAAAATTATATAACCTCTTTGATTCAAAATTTTCTTATCTGTAAAATGGGGACAATACCACCTACATCTCAAAGGCACAGTAAAGATTAAATTAAATAACATATATCAAGTATTGAGTCCAATACCTGACCATAGCAGATCTTAACAAATTGTTACTGCTGGTGTTGTTTTACTATTCTAGTTATTGTTACAGCAATAACTATAGCAAATGTTTTCTTTTTTAAAATGGTTATGTTGGTAAATGCAGATACTATCTAGAATTTGTATCGGTTCAGCTGTGGGCAACAAACTTCATTCTGGGACCTGTCTGGAAAAGATCTTATTTCCTCTGAATATATAAAATTTATGTTTCATTTCATACAAATAGCCCTGGGCCTTAGACTCCAGAAGAAAACACTTCGGCAGCAAAAGGAAAAAAAAAAAAAAAAGACCAATCTATGTCTGTTAATTACAAATAGTTTATCTCAGAAATCAAGCATTTAAGAAAATTTATGGTGTGATATTTAACAGCTGTTTATACAACACCCACAGTTTGCCATGCCAAAGGCTTTATAATCACTCCTCAGTCATAGCTAGTTTCCGTGGTAGTGCTAACCTGTCACCCCAGCTCTTGCTCAACAGATTTTTCTAGGCCTTCTCCTGACTGGCAGGGCTGCGCCAACTTTCACATGCATGAACTGCTGTTTAATCATTTCTCCACTCTCTGAGGAACAGGCAGTCTTTTCTTTAGCCCCGGTCTACAAATATCTGAGGGGCCAAATACCAAGAAGGAAGAAGAATTATATAGTGTGACACGAGGAGAAAAATGGAATAAAAATGAGAGATGGAAATTTTAGATTAAGACTAAAGAGAAAACATGATTCTAAGGATCCTTCATTGTATAAAAAAGCACTCTAGATGGGACGGGGAAGAGTATTTCAGAGTGTTAATGGTGTTTAATTTTATTCACAGCTTACTCGATTATCAGTGGTAATGGAATCTTGGAAGCATAGGTCATCGAGTCTGTGTAGCCCTCAAACATTATCATTCATTTTTTATTTCATTCCCACCAAACATTCAAATAGTTGTTTCTATAAATAAAAAAAAAAAAAAATTTTTTTTAATAAGTAGAAAAATTGACTAAGTTGTATTTGGACTTTCTGTTTCTATTAGATGTCTAGAAAGGGGATACCAAGAGCCCACTATAGAGACATATAGCTTGAATAATTAAAAGTTAGATATTTCTTCAATTTAAAGAAAACCAAATTTTTGGTGTTACAGACTCTTAGCTGGTGTATCAGTCAGGTTCTCCAGAGAAACAGAACAGAAGAAACTGAGAGATTTGTTTTAAGAAATCGGCTCACACGACTGTGGGGACTCACAAGTCTGAAATTTCTACGGCAGGCCAGAAACTGGGCAGGAGTTCTTTTCTGGGAAGCCTCAGTTTTTGCTCTTAAATTGAAGAACTGGCTGAGTGAGGCCCACCCAAATTTTCAAGGGTAACCTGTTGCACTTAAAGTTAATTGATTGTAGATGTTAGCCACTACAATCATAGCAACACATAAATTCGTGTTTGATTAAGTAACTGGGTACTATATCCTAGCCAAGCTGACATATAAAATTAACCATTTTAGATTTGCCATTAATTTTGTACCTTGAGCAAGTCGTTTGACATTGACATTGACTAGAGATTGTAAAGAATGAAAGGAATATTCATGTAAAGTGATTAATAAATTGCAAAGCATGATGTGTGTTTAACAACTACCACCACCTCATTGGTAGAGGATATATGGCCATCCTTAGTGTGGGCATCATTAGCAACAACAGAATAAGAACAGCACTTACCATGTGCTAGGTGCTGTCCTATGTGCTTTATGCATATTTGCTCATTGATTCTCATAACTACATAAAACCCAAACCCAACCCATTGTCGGTGAGTCGATTACTACTCATAGTGACCCTGTCTTACAGAGTAGGACTGTTAGCTCATATAACTCTCATAATAGCGACATAAAACCCAAACCAAACCCGCTGTCAGTGAGTTGATTCCCCATAGAGTTTCCAAGGAGTGCCTGGTGGATTCAATCTGCTGACCTTTTGGTTAGCAGTCATAGCACTTAACCACTATGCCACCAGGGTTTCCAATAACTATATAGTGGGTACTATTATTCCCATTTTGCAGAAAAGGAAACTGAGGCATATAGAGACATTAATGGCTTGTCTAAATTCATAAAGTTGGTAGGAAAGAGAGTCAGGATTCAATCCAGGGCCTGTTCTACACTATACTTCTTCTCTTACTAAGAAAAGAGGTGATTCCTAAATTGATAGAAAATCTGAGTCTTTTGTCCGTAGCACTGTATTTAAAGGGACAAAGTATTTTCCATTGTATTTTGAAAGCCTATTTATATATGGCTTCAGAGAATAGAAAGTGGCCCTGGACCATGATTCTAGGAGATAAGAGAGTACTACTTCACAGCACTTTTGAGATAACAGAGAGTTTAAATTCCAGATTTTCATGTCTAACCCCAGGCCTCTCAATCTTAGTGCGTCCCAGAATGAATTCACCATTTCGTCACCCTCATATGCCTTTTTTTTTTTCCTAGTACTTTCTACATTGGTGAGAGGGACCACCCACCCTAGTTGTCTTGGCTTGGGAGTTAGCCTTGACTCAATCCCTTTACTCATTTCCCATATTCAATAGGTCCTAGGCACTATTGGTACTAATCTGTTGACATTTCAATGGTTGTGTACCAGCAAGTCAATTCTGACTCATAGCAACCCTGTAGGACAGAGTAGAACTGCCTTCTAGGGTCTCCTAGGCTGTAATATTTACAGAAGCAGATTGCCATATCTTTATCTGGCTGGTGGGTTCAAACTGCCAACCTTTTGATTAGCAGCCAAGTGCTTAACCACTGAGCCACCAGGGTGCCTTTGACATCACAGTAGGGGTGTCAATAAGAATACCTAGCTAGGAGCAGTATCTCTCAGCATAGTGTTTTGCTATGGGAATCAGTGTTATTCATTAGAGGCTGCTTTCTTGATTAGAACACAGAACACCCTTATCATATCATTTCCTGGTATTTATGGGATCATGAAAAGAATAAATGCAATTTCTAATTATTGCCATGTCTATTAATCGCACTGGCTTAAATAATTTCTGAATGGTAGGTTTCACTTCTGTTGAAGAACTATTTGGTCAGCAGATATCAAAGGGTACAAGAATACTTTCTGAATGTTTTCTCTAGGCATTAAGGATTTAAATGTATGCCAGTAGCATGATTCTTTTATTTATTGAAGAAGTATGTTTTGTTCTTTCAGTAATTAAGTTACAAGTGTCTGGTGAGTGCCTAATATGTGCAGAGGTTTTATTGTGATATATCAGGATTCACAAATCTCCTGAAACTCAAATCTTAAGTAGATTAAATCCTGAAATTTTATGCGCAAACGATGAGGATTTAAAAAGACTGTCCACCTTTTACTCAGACAAAAGAATTGATCTTACGGTTATCTGACCAACAAATGATGAAGTGCCAGCCTCAGGACATGAATAGGTGACTATTTTTCTAAGACACCTGGGCTGTTACCCAAATCAAACTTGTGACTAAGTTAGATTTTTATATGCGAATACTTGAAATAATATAATAATAGATATGTTCTTGTTCTCTCTATTCTATCGCCTCCTTTCAGATTTTCCTATGGATTCTAGTAATGGAAACTGTAGAGGGGCAAGCAGCGGTGAGTATATCATTATCTTCCTGATTTTATTTGTGGGTAAAATTAGTTTTTGTTATAACCTAGATCCCCAAGTCTTACCTGGAGACATTTGAAACCTACATTTTAAGATAAACTTAAATAAATATTTATATTAATTTTATTTTTAAATTAACATATAATAAAATGAATCATTCCTTTTGGTGTACAATTCTGTGAATTTGAACACAGGCATAGATTTGTGGAGCTGCAGCTGCCACAATCAGGATACAGTTCCATCATCCCAAAAAACTCCCTTGAGCTATTCTTTATAATCACAGTCCCCCAGCCCATAACCCCTGACAACCACTGGTATGTTCTCTATCTATGGCTATCGTTTTGTCTTTGAGATTATCATGTAAATGGAGTGAGAGTATATAACCTTTTGATATCAGCTTTTTTTCACTCAGCATAATGCCTTTGACATTCATCCAAGTTGTTGCATGTATGAATTGTTCATTCCTTTTTTCTTACTGCGTATTTCATTACTTGGATGTATGGCTATTTGTTTTTCCATTAACCCGTTGAAGGGCATTTAGGTTGTTTTCAGTTTTTGGCAGTCATGAATAACGTACTATAAACATTTGTGTACAAATTTTTTTGTGATTGTAAGTTTTCATTTCTCTAAGCTAAGAATGGGATTGCTGGGTTATAGGTTAAGCGTATGCTTAACTTTGTTAAAAACTCCCAAACTGTTTTCCAAAATGTAACTGTTCAATTATACACTAGCAATGTACATAATGTGTCAGTTTTCTCTGGTTGCTTTCAGTTTTTTTTCTTTTAGTTTTCAGCAGTTAGGTTGTGATGTGTCTGGGGATTTATTTCTTTGGGTTTATAAAAAAAAAATTTTTTTTTTATCATGTTAAGGGTTATCTAAGCTTCTTGAATTTATAAATTTATATTTTTAGCAGATTTTGGAAGCTTTCAGGCATTATTTCTTCGTTTATTTATTTATCACACTCATACCTCTGGGACTATGATGATACCAATGTTAGATCTTTTGATGTTGTCCCACAGGTCCCAGGGACTGTGTTCATTTTTCTTTTTCAATCTTTTTTTTTCTGTCTTGTTTATATTAGATTAGTGTATTTTCAAGCTCACTGACTCTTGACTCTGTCATCTCCATTCTGCCCTTGAGCCTATCCAGTAAGGTTTTTTTTTTTATTTCGGTTTGGTTCTTCTCTCTCTCTCTCTCTCTATTTGGCTGAGACTTTCTATCTTTCCATTCATTTCAAAGATGTACCACCCGTACTTGTCGGAGCATTTTTATAAGTTACCTTAAAATCATTGTCAGATAATGTTAACATCTGCGTCATCTGATTGTCATATACAAGTTGAGATTTCCTAGCTCTTCATATGTAGAGTTATTTAGGATTGTATATTGGAATTTTGAATATTATGAACATTTAATTTTGAGCATTATAAGACTTTGAGTCCTATTTAAAATTCTATGGAGAATGTAGATATTTTTGTTTTAGCAGGAATCAACCCAGGAAGATTTGGACTACAGATTCTGGTCAGCCTTCTGCGGATTTTCATTTTAGTGTCAATTCCATTTCTAAAACCTTTGCAGTGCCTTTCAGACCTATACATGTGTGCGCCACCCAGTGACCAATATGGGACCAGGGCAATGGTATATTAAATAGTTCAATTTTTAAAATCTGTGGGAGACTGTTTAATGTCAAAGCCACACAAGCCCAGCTCAGGGGAGATCCCAGTAGTTCATAAACAACTATGGGATTGCTTTCCCAAGCACCTCTCTCTCTGTAATCTCCCTGGTACTTTTCAGTACCCTGGAACTTTACCGTTTGGCACTTTGGCTCAAAAGCTTGGGCTTTATTTACCCCACTCTGTCATGCACACCCTATAATTGGTCCTGGATATGGGCCCAAGTGGAGGGAGGACATAGAGAAAAAGCAATGGGGATTTTCTCTCACTCTCTTGGCTCATAAGCACATCCATCAAAGAGGAAGGTTCCCCTTTCTTAGAATTTTAGGTTTCTGAGGGCTTCACTGGAAACCCTGGTGGCGTAGTGGTTAAGTGCTATGGCTGCTAACCAAACGGTCGGCAGTTTGAATCCGCCAGGCGCTCCTTGGAAACTCTATGGGGTAGTTCTAATCTATCTTATAGGGTCACTATGAGTCGGAATCGACTCGACGGCCCTGGATTTTTGGTTTGGAGGGCTTCACTTGCTTCCATCGTTGCTGCTACCACTACCCCTGGATTGTTTGAGGCCTGAGTTGGAAGAGAAGGGAGTGTTAGGAGACTCTTCTTGCACTTCTTGAGCCAGAACTAGAGGGCTCCTCCAAGAATATTCTTTTTGCATGGATGTCCACTACCATGTTATGAGCTGTGTTGAGTCCAGGCTGGGGATACCAGAGGAGGAATAATGGTAGACTCACCAATATCATCAGTTTGATGTTACTGGTCGTCTTCCCCAATCTGCCTACTACTATTTACTTTTTATAGTCCTTAAGGAGTTGCTTCATTCATTCTTCTCATCTTTTATAGCTGCATTCAGTGGGAAAGACAGGATGGACTCTGCTTATTCCATCTTAACTATAAAACTTAGATGAAGTATGACATACATGCAGAAAAGTACACAATCATAAGCATATTGCTGAGTGCATTTTCAAAAGTAACCACTGTCAAGTAACCACCACACAGATCAAAATATATAACATCTGTATTTTATATATGATATGTGTGTATATATATATATATCCATACAGAAGTCTTCCTTGTGCCTCTTTCAAATCACTGCTCCTACCTTTTTCACCAAGGATACCTAGTAACAGGAGTTTTCATACCTGTAGATTAATTTTGTCTGATTTGGGCTTTATATAAATGGAATACTACAGTATTGTGTGTGCATGTGTGTATATGTGTGTGGGGGGCTTTTTTTGCTCTTCATTATTATATATTGTATATAGCAGTAGATTTTCATTGCTCTAACATATCCTATCATATGACTATACTACATTTATTTATTCTGATGTTCATGGATACTTGGATTGTTTCCAGTTTTTGCTACTAGTACCAATGCTGCATTTGTTTCTACAAGAATGTTGTAAGTACCATTAGTTACTATGTACTTCTTCCGTCTGCACTGATTTGGGCCAGTATGTCCTGCTTTTTCAAGGTGTCTTATATGTGGAAGCTGAACATTTATGATTATGTAAAATAATTTGCAACATTGATTTTGATTAACTTGGGACAGTTTTCACTGGTGTTTTCCTCTGAATCTTATCATGGTAACAAGTGTTTGACCCATGGCAATGTCTACCAAAGGTACCCCAACAAACCATGATCTTCTTAAAAATTTAAGTGAATTAAAATTATTTATTTAGAATTATTTTGTTACCTTCTTGATGTAATTGACAATGTTCTTTAATGTCACAAATCAGTTGGAAACCATTGGTGTCCAGCAATGGTGCTATTTTAAGGACCATTCCTACTATTATGTCTGGTTAAAGTAAACCAAAAAGCTCATTTATTTAATGTTGCAACTGGTGAGTCAACATTTCTGGTCAAATGCATGCATGCACTATCAGTTTGTCCAGAAGCTATGTTAGAATAACACTTAAGTGTGTGAAAAGGAGAAGAGGACATTAACGACACTACAAACAGTATTCAAACATTCAGTGTATAAAACTACCTAGAATGGATGTAGTGTTCCCTGGTTCAGAGTTTACTCTTCCTCTTTAATAAAAATTTTGCTGGCGAAATGGCAGTGATGAAAGCAAACAAACAAAACTAAAATTCATTATAGTTGTGAAAAAACACACTAACATATTGACATATTTCAAAAGGAAATAATAATCTGTACTCAAAATTTTATACTTCAGGGTAATGTAACAGCTGAGGTTGATCATAACAAAACAGGAAATGAGGGAGACACAAAAAACATTGTAACCCACATAGCCTCTCTTTCAAATGTGTCAAGCTGTTTATTTCTGGAATTTGGAAAAGAATTTCTACCCCTCCAGCTAATTTATCCCTTGCCTCAAAGCACAGTAGTGCTCACTGGGAGCACTGAAGAAGGAACGAAGCTCAACACTTTTCTTTGTGTTTTGGAGATAATGATTCTGAGACACTTCCAATTTGTGTGTTTTGCTATTGCAAACCCACTGTCATAACAAGGAGCAGATCCTTTCTAGTTTCTCCAGCAAGGAATATAGAGAAAAACCATTTTAGTTCTATTCCATCAAGTCATCTGGTCTTGTCATATCAGCACAGAAGATTAAGGCAGGTATTCAAATGGGTCCATGAAAGGGTATGTTTTTATTAAAATAATTTCAAAAAATAATTTCACCACTTTTTTGTGCTGGTGAGCAAATTATGAGTTTTTACATCTGAAAAAACACAACTTCTCCGGAAAGGAGATGTAGTTAGTAAATTTTAACACTAACTAATTGTATGAATATGACCAAGATGCTGTACTTTTCTGGGTCTGTTTCCTAACATCGAATCAGATTGTATTGACCTCTGAGTTCCCTTCTGATATACCTTCTAATTAGGGAAACAGTAACAGTGTCCCCTACTGTAAATAAGATACTCTCCCAGAGTATCACTAACCTCTTCCTGTTCCTATTTCAAAGCAGGGCTTCTAACAGATTCTTTCCTGTTAACCCCTACTGAAAATCTGCATTTCTAACAAGTTCCTGGGAAGTTATACATAAGAATCACCTAGGGATCTTGTTAAATGTAGGTTCTGATTCAGTATCTCTGGGATAAAAATGCAAATTCTCAGCAGGGAACTTGTTAGAAATGCAAATTCTCAGCATGGGGTTAGAGCCAGATCAAATCTTCTGTTCGAAGCCCTTCTTCAAAGTTCCTTCAGAGGAACTCTTCTGGGTGGCTAAGTGGCAGCTAAGTAATTGAAGATTCCTGTTTGCATGTGGCCGCCAAGCTTGCCCCCAAAACCCACCCAATGCTCTCGAGTCGATTCCGACTCATAGCGACCCTATAGAAGCTTGCCTTAGCCACCCCTTTTTTATTGGGATGGCCTATCCCTAGCTTGGGTAGTACAGATACAATCTCTTTTGCAATCCTTTTTCTTCTCCATGGGCCCCCTACCAATTTTGGGAAGGAATCCAGGTTTCCTTTTAGTGTAAATGTTCACTGTGTATAAAACCAAAAAACTCACTGTCATCAAGTTGATCCTGACTCATAGCAAAGCGATATAGAGATCGAATTAATGTGGGTCAACTTCTACCCTCCTTTGGAAGAAAATTAATAGATTAAAAAGTATTTTTATAATTCTGGAGTAGCTACAAATATAGTCTTTTTTCATTACTTTGCAGCACTTGATAATTTTAACCAATTCTCTTTCTTAATCGTTCTTCACCCTTAGCTAGTATACAAATTGTTCTAGTTCTACTCCTGTGCCCCAGCTATGGGTATTCCCCAAGGCTCTGTGCCTAGCTTTTGCACCTATCTCCTTTTCTTTTTTTTATTAACTTTTATTGAGCTTCCAGTGAACGTTTACAAATCAAGTCAGTCTGTCACATATAAGTTTACATACATCTTACTCCGTACTCCCACTTGCTCTCCCCCTAATGAGTCAGCCCTTCCAGTCTCTCCTTTCGTGACAATTTTGCCAGCTTCCCACTCTCTCTATCCTCCCATCCCCCCTCCAGACAGGAGATGCCAACACAATCTCAAGTGTCTACCTGATATAATTAGCTCACTCTTCATCAGCATCTCTCTCCCACCCACTGTCCACTCCCTTTCATGTCTGATGCGTTGTCTTCGGGGATGGTTCCTGTCCTGTGCCAACAGAAGGTCTGGGGACCATGGCCGCCGGGATTCCTCTAGTCTCAGTCAGACCATTAAGTATGGTCTTTTTATGAGAATTTGGGGTCTGCATCCCACTGATCTCCTGCTCCCTCAGGGGTTCTCTGTTGTGCTCCCTGTCAGGGCAGTCATTGATTGTGGCTGGGCACCAACTATTTCTTCTGGTCTCAGGATGATGTAGGTCTCTGATTCATGTGGCCCTTTCTGTCTCTTGGGCTCTTAGTTGTCATGTGACCTTGGTGTTCTTCATTTTCCTTTGCTCCAGGTGGGTTGAGACCAATTGATGCATCTTAGATGGCCGCTTGTTAGCATTTAAGACCCCAGACACCACATTTCAAAGTGGGATGCAGAATGTTTTCATAATAGAATTATTTTGCCAATTGACTTAGAAGTCCCCTTAAACCATGGTCCCCAAACCCCCGCCCTTGCTCCGCTGACCTTTGAAGCATTCATTTTATCCCGGAAACTGCTTTTGGTGCAGTCCAATTGAGCTGACCTTCCATGTATTGAGTGTTGTCCTTCCCTTCACCTAAAGCAGTTCTTATCTACTAATTAATCAATAAAAAACCCTCTCCCTCCCTCCCTCCCTCCCCCTTCGTAACCACAAAAGTATGTGTTCTTCTCAGTTTATACTATTTCCAAGATCTTATAATAGTGGTCTTATACAATATTTGACCTTTTACCTCTGACTAATTTCGCTCAGCATAATGCCTTCCAGGTTCCTCCATGTTATGAAATGTTTCACAGATTCGTCACTGTTCTTTATCGATGCGTAGTATCCCATTGTGTGAATATACCACAATTTATTTAGCCATTCATCCATTGATGGACACCTTGGTTGCTTCCAGCTTTTTGCTATTGTAAACAGAGCTGCAATAAACATGGGTGTACATATATCTGTTTGTGTGAAGGCTCTTGTATGTCTAGGGTATATTCCGAGGAGTGGGATTTCTGGGTTGTATGGTAGTTCTATTTCTAACTGTTTAAGATAACGCCAGGTAGATTTCCAAAGTGGTTGTACCATTTTACATTCCCACCAGCAGTGTATAAGAGTTCCAATCTCTCTGCAGCCTCTCCAACATTTATTATTTTGTGTTTTTTGGATTAATGCCAGCCTTGTTGGAGTGAGATGGAATCTCATCGTAGTTTTAATTTGCATTTCTCTAATGGCTAATGATTGAGAGCATTTTTTCATGTATCTGTTAGCTGCCTGAATATCTTCTTTAGTGAAGTCTGTGTTCATATCCTTTGCCCACTTCTTGATTGGGTTGTTTGTCTTTTTGTGGTTGCGTTTTGACAGAATCATGTAGATTTTAGAGATCAGGCGCTGGCCGGAGATGTCATAGCTGAAAATTCTTTCCCAGTCTGTAGGTGGTCTTTTTACTCTTTTGGTGAAGTCTTTAGATGAGCATAGGTGTTTGATTTTTAGGAGCTCCCAGTTATCGGATTTCTCTTCGTCATTTTTGGTAATCCTATCTCCTTTTGATTATTCCTTCTTATTGGAGTTCATCCAGCTACATAGGCTTAATCATCACCTTTGTGAATCTAGTTCCGATAGTTCTCCCAGGTAGAGTATCACATTTGCCTCCAGTAAATATTTCTACCTGGGTATCCTATTTTGTACTTCAAATTCAACATGTTTAATGACTAAAGTTATCTTTTTTATTAAAAATTTCCTTCATACAACTTTCTTATTTGATATGTGACACCATCATTTCCCCAGGACTCTAAAAACTTCATAGTTAATTAGTTTGTCCATTCCACCATCCATTAAAAGTTTAATGAACACCCACTGAGTATCAAACATACTATATGCAAAGGTCATGAAATGAAAGGAGGGAGCAGTTGACTGGAAAGTCCACTCCTTTTGTCTATGTGCTTGACATGGAGTAGATATATAACCTTCTAAGAGGTTATCTTAGGTTATCTTCTTATTATTTGACCTCTGTAGAATACATCACGAATGCAACACTTAAGATGTAACAAAAGAAAACAGGCAAAATTGCATCACCTTTTTCTGTATTTTGTTTATCTTGAATGACTTCTTGGATCCAGAGACATTGAGAAAGGCAGTTTATTTTAAATTTTCCAGTGGCATAAATCCTAAAGGGATAAACCATATTTCCTTATTAACATCAGGTTAGACACCTCGATCTTAAGCAATTCCCTTTTACAAAGTGCAAATTACTATGAATTGAGTTCTTTATTGAAATATTTTTATATTTTATAATATCAATGTTATGTTATATTAAATTCAGCTATATCTGACAGTAATATCCATGCTTTTAACCATGGTGCTTCTCTGGTCTCTACTGCAGTAGTATAGCTCTACTTCATCTGCACAGTTGGCTTGATTTCTGATTCTGCAGAAGGTGTCTTTTGCTTATTCGTTTGTTTATTTATTTCATCATTTAGATGAGGGTTTTTTTTTTTTTTTTTTTTTAATGTCCTGGGAATAGTAAGGCCCTCTAGATTTTTCATGAAGTGTCCATTTGGTAACTTGGACTTGCAATTTTAAGAAGAGAGAAGGTGGTTCTAGGGATGGGGTTCCATGGATGTTTCACCATTTCTAGATGTTTCTAGGAGGGTGGTAGAACTGACCTTCTGGAAGATAAAATTGTATACAGTCCAACTTCCACTTAAAGGCTATCAAAACAAATTCTACAATGGTACCCCTCCCTGTTGCCATTTTGATGACTCTGATGATAAAGTAGAGGAGCCATCCAGTGCTTTGACTTTTGCTCTTCTCTAAGCTGCTCATCCACTCTACCCCAGCCATTCTTTTCCATGGACACATCCTGGACTTTGTCATCTAGCAGTGAAATCAGCTCTGTCGTCTTTAATTTCAGGCATCTCACTTTGCCTTTAAAATATGTGTAACATTTTACTGTAAAATAAAACTTCTATACAGGTAGTCAGGAAAAATATAATAACTTCTCATTTTCTTTCAAGCACTGATGTTAGTGTTGGCATTAGTTGCCATTGAATTTGCTCCGACTCATGGCAACTTTATGTATGACAAAACAAAACGTTGCCCAGTGATGTGCTGTCTTCATGACTGTTGGTGTGTTTAAGTGTATTGTTGCAGTCATTGTGTCAATCCATCTCACTGAGAGTTTCCCTAATTTTTGTTGTCGCCTTTACCAAACATGATGTCCTTTTTTAGCACTTGGTCTTTCCTGATGATGTGTCCTAATTATTCAAGTCGAAGTCTTGCATTCTCACTTCTAAGGAACACCTGGTTACAGTGATGTTGGTGTGTTGTTGTTAGCTGCTGTTGAGTCAGCCACCAATTCATGGTGACCCCATGTACAACAGAACAAAACACTGTCCAGTCCTGCACCATCCTCATGATTAGTTGTGAATTGGACTGTTGTGATCCACTGAGTTTTCTTTGGCTGATTTTTGCACAACAGAACAAAACGCTGTCCAGTTCTGCACCATCCTCATTAGTTGTGGATTGGACTATTGTGATCCATCGAGTTTTCTTTGGCAGATTTTTAGAAGTAGACCTCCAGATGCTTCTTTTTCCTCCAACTTAGTCTGGAAGCTCCACTGAAACCTATTCAGCATTATAGCAACACATGAGCCTCCACTGACAAATGGGTGGTGTCTGCACACAGGATGCATTTGCCAGGAATAGGACTTGGGTCTCCTGCATGGAAGGCGAGAATTCTAGCACTGAGTCACTAATGGCTCCACTCCCACTCCCCCACCTCTGCACTGGTATTACACACTGTTTATTGGGCTGAGAACTTCATACAGAAATCATGTGTTAAGGATCATCTGCGGAACAAGGTAAGTGTGGTGCATACTATTGAGAAATTCTTATTTCTCACAGGGTGAGAACTATTGGGAAAGCTTAGTGTGCAGCTGCCCATCACCAGTGGAGATGCTTTTCTCTAAAACTTAGAGCTGACAGTAAGGTACTATGTCTCCACAGGGCTGCTACTTTATAGCATATTATCTACAACTTCAAATGGAAATAAACTTTATTTTGATTAGAAAACACAATATCCAATGGTTAACAACAGCTCCTGTCCTTTATTGCTCTCCGCACTAACATAAAACATTGTTTAAACAAAACTTTTCTATTGGCTTTCTTTCTCTGGTTCATATGTTCTTCTTCTATTTTTTTTTTTCTTTTTCTGTTCAAAATAGAAGAAACTCATGCTATTTCATTTTTAATAAAGCTTTTTCAGGGGCATTATAGAAGTCTTTGCATACAATAAAATGTTTTCCAAGATAATTGTGTATTATTTTATAGTTGTGTAATGACTACTAGCCATTTACCATGTTTATTCTGTGTATTTCTTAGCTATCTTGGCAGTGCAAAGATATAAAGGTATAATAATCCATTCTCCAAGATATTAAATGATCTATGCTATATATGAAATATTTTGAGATAATTAGAACTTGTATTGCATATACCTGTATTACATAGAAAATGTTTTTATCGTTTATCAAATATTTAAAAATATATGGAATTTCTCCTTTCAAAATATGCATCCTTGAGTTAAATAGCAGCTGTTCTACCTAGAAAAGGGGCTTGCAACCCTCTTCTTAGGACCTTCATTAAGCTCACTGGATTTCAAGTCAGAGAAAGGTATGTTGAATTCCTTGATTTACCAATTACTATCTTGTGCAGGCCATTTAGCCCCTCTGAGTCTCATCAGTAAACAAAGGTGGTAATAACACCAGCTTGTCTGGTTGAGTTGCTTTCAGATCCATGAGCTAATAATTGGAGCAGTACTGTGTGATCTGTAAAACATATACAAATTTAAGTAGTACTCTGCAGGGGTAAACCAATTACTTGAGCATAAGCGAAAATTGCCTCTAAGTAGGTATTGATTCTACTCCCATATGAACTAAGCAGGGGTCACACTGTCATGCATGGTGGCGATTTTAGTTAATCTAGTGCTGCTATAACAAAAATGCCACAAATGAATGGCTTGAACAAACAGAAATTTATTTTCTCACAGTTAGGAGGCTAGAAGTCCAGGTTCAGGGTGCGAGCTCTAGGGGGAAGACTTTCTCTGTGAGCTCTGGAGGAAGGTCCTTGTCTCTTTTGAGCTTCTGTTCCTCCGCAATCTTCATGTGGTTTGGCATCTACCTTTCCCTCGTCTCTGCCTGCCTGCTTGCTTGAGCTTAATCTGCTTTTATATCTCAAAATACAGTGATTTAAGACACACTGTATACTAATACTGTCAATACTGTCTCATTAACATAACAAAGAAAACTCATTCCCAAATGGAATTATAGCCACAGGTATAGGGGTTGGGATTTACAACACATGTTTTTGGGAGGCACAATTCCATCTACAACATTGATGAACAGTGCTTCCTCATGATTTGGGTGTTTTTTTTTTTTTTGAAGGTGAAAACTTACGAATATATTGGTATTGAATTAGAGGCTATATAAAACCAAACCTTGCCGTCAAGTCAATTCCTACTCATAGCAACCCTATGTAGTTCAAAAAATGTGAATATACAAAAGAAAGCAAACGTTGAAATTTTACTTATAGCTAACATATTGTATTTTTCAGAACGCTGCAAATGTAAGCCAATTAGAGCTACACAGAAGACTTATTTCCGGAACAATTACAACTATGGTAAGGATATCTTCAAGGTAGAGCCAGAAACCACTGTATTAAGAAGGGTATGTATGTTAGTGTTTAGAGCTGTTCAAGAGTAAGGCTTAAAAACAAATACAACTTTTAAGAGTTGTATTTAAGAGTATAGTTCCCCTGCCCCAAATAAAGTATCTCATGTGGCCGAACTTTTTTACAAATGTTTGATTGTAAAGCATATTAAACTAGGCACCATCGACTTGATTCTGACTTGTTATGACCTCATGTGTGTCAAAGCAGAACAGTGCTCCATAGGCTTTTTTTTTTTTTTAAACCACATTTCTTTGTGTATATAATTATCACATTCAGGATATTTAACACTGACCTAGTCTAACACCTAATGTGGGATCTGTGTTCAAATTTTAACAATTATTGTCATGTTCTTTATAGCCAGTCCATCTCCCCAAAATCCTAGATCCAGTGTGTTACATTTAGTTGTCATGTCTCTTTAATCTCCTTTAATCTGGAACAGATCCTCAGCCTTCCTTTGTCTTTCACGACCTTGACATTTTTTAAGAACACAGGCCGGTTTTGTAGACAGTCCTTCAATTTGAGTTTGTCTATTTCTTCATGATTACACTCAGGTCACGTGGTTTTTTATGAGGATGGTACATAAATGATGCATACCACATTAGGAGTCGTGTGATGTCTGTCAGTCCTATTGTTGGTAATGTTGACTTGGAGCACTTGGTTAAGGATCAGTTGGTGTTCACCAAGTTCCTCCTCTATGAAGGTTCATTTTCCCTTTAAGAATAGCTTCTTCATAGACATCAGAAGAGAGGAGGACCATAGGGTTTTCAGTGGCTGATTTTTGGAAGTAGATTTCTAGGTTTTTCTTCTGAGGTACCTATGGCTTGATTTGAATCTCCAGCATTTTGAGTGAATTAACAGTTTGCACGTTTGCACCACTCAGAAACTTTAAAGCATATTAAAACCATAAAACCAAACCTGTTGCCGTCTAGTCTATTCCGACTCCTAGCAATCCTATAGGGCAGAGTAGAACTGGCCCATAGGGTTTCCAAGGAGTACCTGGTGGATTGGAACTGCCAACCTTTTGATTAGCAGCCTTAACTCTTAACCACTACGCCACCAGGGTTTCCTTAAAGCATATTAGGCAGCACTAATAATATCTTAAACCAAAATACCAAACCCATTGCCGTGAAGTCATTCTAATAGTGACCTTATAGGACAGAGTAAAATTGGCCCGTAGGGTTTCCAAGGAGCACCTGATGGATTTGAACTGCTGACCTTTTGGTTAGCAGCTGAACTCTTAACCACTACGCCACCAGAGTTTCTTAGAACTATCTAATTAAGTGCACAGAGATGAATTTTAAAATAGGTGGGACTCTTCTCTATCAGGAAGCTGAAAAGAATTTGAGCTCAAATGTTGGTGTTTCAGGGTGTGTTCTAAGTTCAGCTACACTGAGGTGAACAGAAGAGCACTTCGAGGCATAAGGAAAGGTTACACGAACCAAACTTGGTTGCTTCAGTCAGTATACCCCGCGGAAAACATTGACAGAGTTTGAAAGTAACGCTTAAAAGAAGTTGCTAGCATTCAATTAAGGAAATTTTTTTATTAGCTAAGACTAGAAAGGAAACCCTGGTGGTGCAGCGGTTAAGAGTTCAGCTGCTAACCAAGAGGTCGACAGTTTTGAATCCACCAGGCGCTCCTTGGAAACTCTATGGGGCAGTTCTATTCTGTCCTGTAGGCTCGCTATGAGTTGGAATCGACTTGAGGGCACCTTTTTTTTTTAATACTAGAAATGTGACATTCTGATAAACGAAATATTAATTGAATAGCTACCAATCCAAATGTGGCTGCCAAACTCGACTGTAGGAGGAAAAAGCCTGCTGACCCCGCTGGGTACGGTGCTAGGTGGTTTCCATCTACTATCTTGTTTAGTATTCTCCACTATCCCGTGAGATGTATTATTATCCTGATTTTATCAGTGATTATGGAGGAAAAGTTGTCCTTTCTCTGATTATTCAGAATTACTTTGGGCGTTGGTGTATTTCTGAGTAATAAATGTCAATTACTGTCATATTTAGAAGGGCCAGTTAATAGTTTCCAGTTGATAAATAAGGGGAAGTTAATATTTACTGTATTCAATAGGCAAGTTATTGTGATTTTTTTCAAGCGTCTATGAGACTAATAAAGGTCATATTACTACAGCTGGAGAAGATTTGTGATGTGGAGTCAAGGAATACGCATGGCAATTAAATTAAATACACATGGCAATTAAATTAAATACACATGGCAATTAAATACACATGGCAATTAAAGTGAACTTTTTATTATTAACATGAATTTAATTATGAGTTTATTGCTCTCTTTTAGAGAATGTTGGACATATAGAGAAGACACATTTCTACTTTTATACTTTATAGAAATTGGAAGGAGAGAAATGAGTAAAACTGTGTAAGAGTAACATCTGATAATAGGTATTAAGAAGTATAAAGTAGAAAATTCTCAGTGTAGTTAAGCCTCTTAGTTAAGCCTCTAAAATACACCAACTTCTTCAATGGAATTAATTTTTTGTTTTTGGCTTACACTCATCTTAAGAGTGGTCTACTTTCTTTTAGCCAATGATGGATGCAATTTCCAAGGTGGAAAGGTTATGTTTGTATAAGAATACAAAATACCTGGCTGCTTGTCTGAGGACGTGTTTTACAAATTGATGTGAAAACCTTCGAGGGTCTTAATTTTGAAGGGTTTAGTTTTCTAAGATTTAAAAATACAATATGAATTTTAAGTATAGTGATACTAGAAACAAAAGCACAAATATAAAGAAGGTGAATTGGGAAATTTGGTTGAGTTGGTATTTATTTTATGTCTTTTTATTAATTTTTACTTTGTTCAACTTCCTTAGTGCTGCAATGGTTGGTGCTGATATTTCTGGTAAACATTAAAATACTAGTATTTACAAGTCATGGAAAGGGAAGATCTTAAAGAAAGAAGTTGAGTGAATATTATAAAATATGGGGTATAAAAAAAAAAGTAAATGGAAGGGGGCAGATAATTTCTTTCTCATAGCCAAATGGTAACCACCTTGCCCATAGTTGAAGGGTTTTAATTTGTCTGGAGCTTTCAGCTTATTTGGCGAAGACAGGTACTCAAAGGATTAGTTAGAAGAAAAAAAATCTGAAAAAATAAATTTTTACTTCCACAGTATGTTAATTTTTATCTTTCTTGTCATATCTCTGCTTGCATCTATCAAGAAATCAAAGTGGGGGTGGGAGCAATTGATAACTGAGACACACATACACAAAAAATAACAGGCTGCTTCATTCAGATTAATTCAGTCAAAAACTCTTTAGCTTTGGCAAAATTAGTTGGATAATAAAATAAGTCTTAGAGAGAGAGATTTATTTTGGAGTGGGTACATGTGTTAAAAATTTCTAATGAAAATAGGAACACTGGGTAAATAAATCATTAGTTTGAGAACATTGCACAGTTTACTAATCTCTAGTATTTGATGGATGCCATGAAGTTCAGTCACTTAACCAGGACACATACGCACACAAAAAATCTGCTAGCTAGGATTGTGAACTTATCATCTGATTTTCCCAAATGACATTTCAAAAAGATTAATCTCATTTTTTATTAAAATACAGAATAGAGAGAACACTAATAGAAAGGAACTCCTTGCAAATCTCACCAAGCAGGGACAACTGGACAGCTTGCTACAAGTTCTCATACTTCAGGCAAATAATTTGCTGAAGAAAAAATAAGATTTGGTGCTGAAGTTTGTAGAATTAATTAGTGACTTTGTTTCTCTTGTTCATATACTGTACTATTGAAATATTGCTGAGTCAATTTCTGATGAAGTTGGAGAATTGATAGGAGAACAGTTTATTAGCTGGCTTTATATTTTCATGGATTATTTTTCTCATTCCTTTGTAGTCCAAAACCCCTGAAATGTGTGGAAAGGGATGCCGATGAAAGTGGTTTGCAGATATGTGCCTAAGAAGCTTTTAAAAAGTGGCTTCTTTTGGATAATCTTCATGGATATTGAACTAGAGCAGTAAGGGTACCTGGGCAAAAGCCCCTGGCTTCTCACTAATTCACAGTTTTACTTCTTTCTCCCTAGGCATTTTCAAACTCTCCATTCTTTCTTCTTTTTTTTTTTTTTTTTTAATTGTGCTTTAGCTGAAAATTTACAGCTCAAGTTAGCTTCTCATTCGAAAATTTATATTGTTCTGTGACATTAGCTGCAATTCCCACAATGTGACAGCACACTCCCCCTTTCTACCCTGGGTTTCCTGTGTCCATCTGACCAGTTTCTGTCCCTTTCTGCCTTCTCATCCTGCCTCCAGACAGGAGCTGCCCATTTGGTCTCCGATATTTGATTGAACTACGAAGTACATTCCTCACGCATATTATTTTTTGTCCTTTCTTTAAAAAAAAGCTCATTTAGAATCTGTGAAACATTTCATAACACGGAGGAACCTGGAAGGCATCATGCTGAGTGAAATTAGTCAGTTGCAAAAGGACAAATATTATATAAGACCACTATTATAAGAACTTAAGAAATAGTTCAAACTGAGAAGAAAACATTCTTTTGTAGTTACGAGAGTGGGGAGGGTGGGAAGGTGAGAGAGGGGTATTCACTAATTAGTTGGTAGATAAGAACTACTTTAGGTGAAGGGAAAGACAGCACACAATACAGGGGAGGTCAGCACAACTAACTAAACCAAAAGCAAAGAAGTTTCCTGAATAAACTGAAAACTTCAAAGGCCAGTGTAGCAGGGGCAGGGGTTCGGGGACCATGATTTCAGGGGACATCTAAGTCAATTGGCATAATAAAATCTATTAAGAAAACATTCTGCATCCCACTTTGAAGAGTGGCGTCTGGGGTCTTAAACGCTAGCAAGCAGCCATCTAAGATGCATCAATTAAAAATTGGTCTCAACCTACCTGCATCAAAGGAGAGTGAAGAACACCAAGGACACAAGGTAATTATGAGCCCAAGAGACAGAAAGGGCAACATGAACCAGAGGCTACATCATCCTGAGACCAGAAGAACTAGATGGTACCCGGCTATAACTGATGACTGCCCTGACAGGGAACACAACAGAGAAACCCTGAGGGAGCAGGAGAGCAGTGGGATGCAGACCCCAAATTCTCATAAAAAGAGCAGACTTAATGGTCTGACTGAGACTGGGAGGACCCCGTTGGTCATGGCCCCCACACCTTCTGTTAGCCCAGGACAGGAACCATTTCCAAAGCCAACTCTTCAGACAGGGATTGGACTGGACAATGGGTTGGAGAGGGATGCTGATGAGGAGTAAGCTTCTTGGATCAGGTGGACACTTGAGACTATGTTGGCATCTCCTCCCTGGAGGAGAGATGAGACGGTGGAGGAGTTTAGAAGCTAGCAAAATGGACACAAAAAGAGAGTGGAGGGAGGGAGCGGGCTGTCTCATTACCAGGAGAGTAATTGGGAGGATGTAGCAAGGTGTATATATTTTTTTTTTTTTAGCAAGGTGTATACAAGTTTTTATGTGAAAGACTGACTTGATTTGTAAACTTTTACTTAAAGCACAATAAAAATTATTTTAAAAAAAGCTCATTTACCTGAAATAGGAATCTAAAGAATTTGGCTCTCCTCAAAAAAGAAAGCTACATAAAAGAAGCAGAACTGTACATTTTAGCTTCTGAGTCAAATACTTGGGCTCTGCAATTGGAATGACTTCTTTTTTAAGGTAGTTTGTCTTTAGATTGAGAAGTCAGCTGAATCTTAGGTGATAAATTGGGCCCCAGAGTATCCACTGAGAGAAGTAGATGGATGGAATTGATGTTTTAGAACATATTCCATAGCAGAAGGAATGTTGGAGTGTCTGACTTCAAAGCAGATGAATGAAATAAGGTCTGGTGTGACAATTTTTACTCATAAATAAAATGTATAAAAAAATAATCTCTACTGAAACAAAGGAGCAGTGCAGCTGATGTCCGAACAGTGAGCTAAGGTCAGGAAGATGAAAAGATCACAGATTCAATTTGAGAATACAATGAGGCAGGACAACTTTATAACACTAAAGAACCCCTCCTGCCCCAACTCTTTAGAAAATACATTAATAGACTTGATGAAATCATTTTGGCAAGAAAACAAAGCATATTTGAGTACTGAGCCTTGACCTATGGTGAAGTTAACATAGTTTAAATTCCTGTAGGCAGCAATTAGAATTGGAAGAAAATTATATCAGGATATTCACTTAACTCTTGATTATTTAAATGTATTTCTCACAATGAAGCACATGCCCACATGTGTATATATATGTACACACAAACATACACACCATTGGAATGGGATGGGCCTAAGCATCAAGGGGGCAGGTGTGTTGCTTAGTTTGTCACTCTGTACAGTTTAAGGCAAAAATATCTGGATGACTTATTGAGCATCAAGTGGATAAGAATTGACAAGAAAAGAGCCTACTTTTTTGTTTTCAAATGAGGCACCTATTGTGTATCATATCACTATATCAGGTTTGTTGTCTTTTATCTCAGTCATTCGGGCAAAAGTTAAAGAGGTAAAGTCTAAGTGCCACGAGGTGACTGCAGTAGTCGAAGTGAAGGAGATTCTGAAGGCTTCTCTGGTAAACATTCCAAGGGACACTGTGAACCTTTATACCAGCTCTGGCTGCCTGTGCCCTCCACTCAGCGTTAATGAGGAATACATCATCATGGGCTACGAAGATGAGGAACGCTCCAGGTAATTCACTCCTTTGCCTATCCCACCCTGGTTGCATTTCTCTCTAGAGATCTTACCCTTGGGTTCTGTGTACCTTTCAGGAAATCATAGATGGGTTTTTGTTAGGTCCCACATTTTTACATATTGAATACACAAGTGTATGTATGCAATGTGTGGGTGTGCATTTTTTTCTGGGGGGAGGAGCCATAACTTTTATTTGATTCTTAAAGTGACTCCCAAAAGGTTAAGAATTCCTGCTCTAAAATTTGGTGTCCCAGTCTAGATCGAAACAGGTAAGTTTTAGCACCGATTTCTCGTATTTATCAGTGGTATGTTCTAACCTTTCAAAAATGATTGCTTTTTTACAATATACAGATTACTCTTGGTGGAAGGTTCTATAGCTGAGAAATGGAAGGATCGACTTGGTAAAAAAGTTAAGGTAAGCCTGTATTTCATATCGAAAGTAACATACTGACGAAGTAAAAAACCAGCCATCTGTCATTTAAATTAGGTAGTTGCCCTCAACTACATGGGAAATTCTAAAATCTGAGATAAATATATCTAAAACAGCTAAGGACTGAGTTTGCCTTTGATGATCACTTCCTTTAAGGAACAAATTCCTCAGCGTGTGTATCAGTGACCTAACTACAGTTGTCTAGCTTCTCACAATGAGAAGCCTAGAGGTCCAGTGCTGACAGGGTGGCTCCACATTGCCATTAGGGCTCCAGGCTCCTTCTGGTGTTCTACTCGGCCATTCTGAAGAGTATTGCTTCTATGCTCAAGTTCACTTGGAGGTCACAAGATGGCTACTCACCTCCAGCATCAAGTCTCCATTATAGGCAGAAAGAAAGGGAAGGAAAAAGGGGTTCCCAGAATCCTCATCCAGTAACTCTTGCTTATATCTCATTGATTAGGACTGGATCTCATGTCCATACCTAACTGCAAGAGAAGCTGGGGAATGTAGTTTTTTAACTGGGCATATTGCTTCCCTGAATAAAATTGTGTTTCTGTGAGTCAAGGAAAAAGAAAAAAACCAAAGTCACCTTGGAGCCAATTCTGACTCATGGCAACCGCATGTGTGTCAGAGTAGAACTGTGCTTTATAGAGTTTTTCAATGGCTGATTTTTTGGGAAGTAGGTCTTCAGGCCTTTCTTCTGATGTGCCTCTGAGTGGACTCGAACCTCCAGCCTTTCAGTTAGCAGCCGAGTGCATGAACAGTTTGTATCATCCGAGGACTCCATGAGTCAAAGAAGAGGAGATAAGTGATGAGTAGGAAACTGCCAGTGTCTGTCCCAATACATAGACACCGATTCCTATGTGTAAGGTGCGGCTGCATTCATCTGTGTATAAGAGATCTGACCAAATTAGACCCTTAAAGCAGTAATGTAGCTTTATTTTTAGGCTGATGATCTTAGATATGGAGTTGATACATTTAAAAAAAAATCACCAGGTAAACTACTTTATTATAGAAGGCTTTGTTTCTTCTTACTGCCCTAAGCAAGTCCATGTCAAAGAAAAGAATGTGGGAGAGTCTGCATAGAGGGCAAAGAAGTTAAAAGGCTATGTGTGACAGGAGTGGGATCTGTACCAAACGTAATACATCCTCCTCCTTCTGTGAGCTGCAAGGCTTGGGAAACTTTTGCAGAGTAGGTTAAACACCCCTGGGCAGTTTATCTTATACATCTGGCACTTGACACAGCAGACACATTTGGGTTTAAGTGACCTACAGAAATGTAGAGAGAATTATTTTTCATAGTGAAACAATCCTCCAGCCAGTATTTTAACCCACACCCCAGTGTTTTTGTCAAAAGTGAGATCTACTTCAATTTCAGGCTTCGGGCAGTTCTTTATCTCTCTCTTCAATAAGTTTGGTGTTTGTTAAAGAAAAAGTGGCTCTTCTTCGGTATGTTGGAATCTCTTACTGTGTCCTTTTAATTTGGTTTTCTGCTTGCTAATGCAGAACAGGAATTTGTCCTAAATTCCTGTACCAGTTGGAAGAGCTTTCAGCATCCCTGCTGCTAAGCATGTAATAAGGCTCGCTGCTCCTTTCTTGGTACCAAAACAATATTATCATGTCAAGACCCAAGGCACGTGACTCGTTTGTCTTGTTTCTTAATGAGGGGAACATATTTCCCATTGCCTTCTATAGGGAATTCACAAAAGTTATTATTGTGAGGTCATTTATTTTATGTCTGGATTTAACCATGCTAGAGGGAAGAAATGAACCATTAACTTAAACAATTTTTACTTCATATCCAGATTCTTAGGGCTAACAGGCTTGGGTGGAAAAATTTCTTTTGGCTAGAATGATTGAGACCCTTACTGTACTGTTCCAGTCAATTTGGGAATGTAAGCAAGGGTTTATGGAGGAAATTCGCTTTTTCTGCTTTAAATAAGTATTGCCTTTTCAGCTGATATTTCTCTCAGCAGATCAAAAATTTTAAAAAGACCTTACGGTATTGCCTTGCAATTGGTTATCTACTTAAGCCTTTGTTAAGGTAGATTGTTCAAGCCAAAGTATTTGGGCTGCCTTGGGAGTTGATAATCACACTGTGTAACCTTTTTAGATAGAAAAACAATACATTTTAAATTTCAGGGTGAAGTGTATGAAGATTTGTTACTTTCAGTAATAGAAAATATTAGCTACCAACAGTAAAAAAAAAAAATTTTTTTTAACAGTAGCTAATATTAATTAAGTGCTAAGCTTTTTAAAGCACTTAACAGTTTCATCAGTTAATCTTCAGAACAGCCTTATTAGAAGATTCTTTTATTAATTTCATTGTTATAAATGATGAAAATAAGGACTGGTGAGTTCCAGAAACTTCTCGCAGTGAGAAGTGAAGCCAGAATTTAAACTTGGGCCATCTGATGTTAGCTCCTTGCCACTCATAGTGTATGTGGTCCCTGGATTAGCAACATCAGCACCACCCGGGAGCTTGTTAGGAATGAAAATCTTGGGCCTCATCCCCAAAATACTGAGTTAGAATCTGCATTTTAATGAGATCCTGAGGTGATTTCTATGTCTACTGAAGTCTGAGAAGTACTGCTGTAGTCTCTTGTTCTTATTCACTACCTAAAAAAAACCCATAATATAGCTTCCTCTTATTATATTACATGTAACACTATTAATATTGTTAATATAAAATACCAGTAAACTTGATGGTGGCTATCAACCCATATTGGTAATGCCTGCTTTGTAAAGTTGGAATGGAGGGCAGGACCTTGTCTCCCAAAATCTCCATTTTTTAAAACTACTCACTTCACACAAGTTTTAAAAGGCTATGTTCTTGTCTTAGGAGTTTTAAAAGAGGAAGATGAAGAATAATAGCCTTTCCTTTGAATTCTCTGAGTAAATCTCCCATTTGCTGAGAATTTTTGAAGACCAGGGTCGCGTAATATCAAGGAAACCCCACAGATTTTAGTAGATACTTGTATCCCCACTTAGGGACAATGAAATTTTATGACAGCATTACTGAACTACAGGATGGATGGCCAACTTCGCTTTGTGTTTTTTCACATCAGAGGACTCTGTCCATCTAATATCGATTTAGTTGTTGCCTCGGGTTATGGATTTTATGCTTTCGGAACAGTAGTAAAATGCTTTAACAATCTGATTTTGCAGTCGTATTCTGTTGTTGCAATAATACAGAAATAATGGCCCTGGCGTATGTGCCTGTGAACATTTTCTGTTTTAAATTTCACAGCGCTGGGATACGAAGCTCCGTCATCTCGGACTGAGTAAAAGTGTCTCTAGCCAGAGCGATTCCACTCCGAGTCAGAAGTCTGGCAGGCACCCTAACCCCCGGCAAGCAAGCAACTAAATTCTGAAATGCAAAAAAGTACGATCAGTGGACTTCCTGTTGAGACTTGCATTGCTGTACTAGCAAAGGAAAATTGCACTATTGCACGTCATATTCTATTGTTTACTACAAAAATCATGTGGTAACTTATACTGCTTCTATTTCCTCTTTTGTTGCTTTTCTCTCCTCCCCACCCCCCCATCCCACCCCCCACTTTTTGGGGTCTGGCTGCAGATCCTTCAATAATTATATATTTTCTATTTCACTAATCATGGGAAATCTGTTCTTTTGCCATAATAATAATAATAAATTAAACATGTTGATGCCAGGGCCTCTTCGTTGCAGTTCCCAGATGTTAATTTACCCAGCTTGGGAATGCAGGATTGGATGCAGAGAGAGATTTCTGGGAAACACAGAAAACTAGGTATGTTGTAAAACACACTCTGCTGATCTAGTTACAGCTTCATTTTCCTCTGCCTTTGGGCATTCTCTTCCCACTTAGGCTGTTTTAAATGTTTATAAAGGTAAAATGGCAGTTTGAAATCAAATCACAGGCAACACAATCAAGCACCAGGAAGCATTTATAAGGAAATGACACACAAGATGATTTATTTGCAAGATTGGCAGGAAGCAAAATAAATAGGGTTAAGAACTGTGGAAAGAACATTTCGCCTGATTGAGAAACACAACTGAAACCAGTAGCTGCTGGGGCTTTCTTTAACAGTAGCTTTTTTTGTTTTGTTTTTTGGCAATCCATTTGCTTTGTTCGTGAATATATTAACCAGCATTAGGGAAGTGAATTATAACTAGACATCTGCTGCTATCAGCAAAGCTCCCTTTAATTTGCTTCCCTTTAAACAAACCCATTGGTGTGAGTCTTTTTTAAAAAATAAATCTGACTTGTGCATTGACCAGGAAAAGAAAGTCTGTATGTGCGTGCAACAGGGTGTTATTTTTAAAAGGTATATAGCTCTGTAAGATGCTATCGTTTGCTGGATGGTGAAATGTACACTTTTTTTTAAACGTGTGTGTGTTTCTGTCTGTATTTGTATACATACGTGTCTGTGCACTCACACCCAAGCTGGACTGAATTACCAGGCCACGTGCTGGTGCTGGCCTGCACTTTATCCTTTGGAGTTATGCTTTTTTACTACTCAGTAAAATAATGTCTAATAAAAGGAATCGTGGTTGTCAGGAGAGAGGTTGTTTTGATACTGGAGCCAAATGCACATTCTCGTTACCCAGACTGCAGCATGATCCCCAGTGATCACGAGAACAGATGATGCTTTTCCTGGCTTCCTCCAGCAGGATTCTTTAGAGCCGTGCCAATCATCTGAAAGTTTCATTTCTGTCAATTTACATGTCTGATATTAGTAGCAACAAATTTCTAAGCTATGATATGCTAAAAATAAAACAATTACGAAGCAGAATGGTACTGTGTTTCCTTTTATGAGGACAATCATGCAAGGATGAAATTCATTCCGGAACAAGTTTTCTAAAATAGTAAATAATGACTCATTTAAATTCTCTCTGGGAATTAAGAGAATGCCCCATCCTCCGACTGGCCCCGACAATTTCCCTAATCCCAGAAGAAAGAAATCCCACCTTTGCAAACATGAAGATTGCATAATCTTTTGGGTTACTGTATGGTTGTTTTCAGGTAATTTCGATGACTGCCGTTCAGGCATTACTCTCAGATGGCTAGGGCAGGGGCATCTTCCTCTAGATGGTGCTGTTGTGGCCTTAAAATGAATTTGGATTTCACAGGGTGGTAATGAAATGCCACGCTGGAGGAACTGTACTTCAGTGTCTCTCTTCTTGTTTTTTTTTAATATTTTATTTTGTTCTGGTTGTTAAGAATATATACAGCAAAACATACAGCAATTCAAAGCTTCTAGATGTACAAGCTAGTGATATTGACTACATCCTTCAAGTTGTGCAACCATTCTGAACCACCTTTCCTGAGTTGTTCTTCTCCCATTAATATTAATTCATTGCCCCCTAAGTTTCCTATGTAATCTTTTGAGTTGCCTTTGTTGATTCGATCCTGTATAGATAGATCTTGAAAGGATGTAATGTTCCAGGCAGACGTTCTTTACTAGTTAAGCTAAACTATTGTTTGGTTTTAAGAAGACTTCAGGGGATATTTTAGGTTTAAGGTTTAAAGATTATCTCAGGGCAATAGTTTCAAGGGTTCATCCAGTCTCCATGGGTCCAGAAAGCTTGGAATCCATGAGAATTTGAAATTCTGTTCTGTATTTCTCCCCTTTTGATCAAGATTCTTCTATAGAATCTTTGCTCAAAATGTTCAGTAATGGTAGCTGGGCACCATCCAGTTCTTCTGGTCTCATGGCAAAGGAGGCAGTTGTTCATGAAGCAACTAACTTCATATTCCATTTCTTTCTCCTATTCTTACTTTCATTCTTCCTCTGTTGCCCTAAGTGAATAGAGATCAATTATTGTGGCTTGGATGGCTGCTTGCAAGCTTTTAAGACCCCAGCACTATACAGTGAACTAGGAAGTAGAGCAGAAGCACTGGGCATGTTATTAGGCCAATTGACTGGGATGTCCTGTGAAACCATGATCCTCAACTGAGGTATTTATGCCTCAATTGAGGTATGAGGACGGAGGACTGGAAAGTAATGCTTCTGCATGGTTCAGTTTTTTTTTTTTCATGCCATTTTCATCTCAAGTAGGGAATAAGAACAAAGATTGACCGCATGAAATTTAAAGGAACTGGTATCTCAAATCCACAAAATGTTAACAACTCTTTCAAAGTATAGTAAGAACAATTTTAAGTGCTGAAATGTTTTGGTGTACAATGAAAGCCACAGATGGTTCTGCCTCCTGAAGTTTTTTTTTTTTTTGTATATTCAGTTTCTGTATAGAGATTTGACACAATTTATGCTCAATAAATATAAAAATATAATATTTATAAGCCAAGGAGGACCAGATTCTTAGATTCAGCAGTGTTTTTACCATGTTCTCTTTCAATGCTCTAAACTGACAACGTTTGGTTTTGCTCATTGCTATTAGGCTTCTGTAAGCTATTTTAAAATTTCTAATGATATAAATTCCATGAGTAAAGCATATTTGGTTTCCAATTTGATAGTTGCCATATCTTGCATTAATAAATTATGTGCAGGCATCTGTTGGGGGATGACATGATTGTATGATGATGGCCACATTCCTTATCAGACTGCAAAGCCATTCCTATGTTGTAGTTGCCACGGTACAAATATGCTCATCAGTGTCTCTCTACAAGTTTTACTGGCAGGTACTCACTTTCAAAGAAATTAAAATTTTAATATACATGTATCCTAGTTAGTAACCTTGAGATCTATAAGATTAATTTAAAAAATTTTGGAACATTTTATTCACCTTTAGGATTTCACTTTTCTTACTCAAAAATTAAAGGGAAGTACCTGATGTGTGCTGAATAATCTGGCAAAAATTAAAATAACAGCAAAGTTGGACTCTCTTATGCATATATATGTGAGTATTTCACTGTGTCACATAGACAGTGTAATCTGATTCGGTACCATATGTTGCACTGAGTATTTGGGGGTGGGGTGGGACAAGCCTATGTCTTTCCACATCTGCTATATATTATTTAAGAAGGCAACAATATATATATTATTAAGAAGGCTACAATCACTGTGAGTAAATAGCACTACTTATTGACTTTTGCAAGAAATTATTTGCTATTACATTTCAACAGGTTAAATGACTAAAAAGAAATATTTCAAGATTGGTGTTTACCTAACACTATAAATTTTAATATATTATTAACACAAGTGTTCAAGAAGATGGTAAAAATGAGGTGAAGCAGAGATTTCTAACACTGTTTTACTGAAATCCACCTCTTAAGAATTTTAAAATATGCTTCCCAGCTGTATTAACAGCAGTATAAGCCAGGCCTTTTAGTAATTATCTATTGGGTAATAATACTGTTTTTTTTTTTTTATAGTGGTTAGGGCTCTATATAAAACACTTGCATGTGTATTACGTCGTTTAACCCTTGAAAGTCTGTGAAGAAGGTATTCCCATTTTATAGATGAACACACTGAGGGTTTAGAACTTCAGAGGCATGTAAGGAGCAAAGTTGGGCCTCATATCCTCTTATTCTTTTTTCTCAGGGTATAGTTTTTCCATAGTGCAACTGTCAATAAAAGGGTGAAAACATCCTGATCTCATAAAAAAAAGCATAGTGCCAGTTGTATAGTGGCTACTGATATATATATTTTTTTCTTAAACTAAGGTCTATCGACTGGATGTCATAAAGTCTATATAACTTAGTCCTGAATCTGACCTAACATACTGTCACATCAACTCTTCAGTTGTCCTCACCAATTAATTCAAAATTTAATGGACTGCTTCTTGTACAGGACAGGAAGGTAAATGAACAACTTAGTGAATCTTTTGGCATCAATAATTTAAAGGTACATGATTCTCAGGAGAATAAAAATGGTAATTTTTAAGTTTCTGTTTTCCCTTGAATTTGGACAAAAATATAGATTTAATAGTATTCAACAAGGCCAGGAAGAAAGTTGACATTAAAGGTTGATGGTTACTACAAATAAAATGATGACTATCCATTGGCAACTCTCATTTCTTGTTCTTAGATCATTCTGCTTATCCCTCCCATCACCAGAACCCTTCAGAATCTGGAAAGAAAACTATTCTATATTACCTAATTTCCCCAGCTTTTCTTCTATTAATTATTTTCCTTGTGGCAGGGATTCAACGTATTGTTGAAAGACAACTAAAGCTGTTGTTCTTTGGGTGAAATGCAAACGTTCTCTGTGTTTTTATTTTGAATGGTGGGTGTTGAGAACTCAAGGAATGGT
Organism: Elephas maximus indicus; assembly: GCF_024166365.1. Lineage (NCBI taxonomy): Eukaryota > Metazoa > Chordata > Mammalia > Proboscidea > Elephantidae > Elephas > Elephas maximus. The sequence continues at coordinate 81,185,702 of NC_064824.1, read as the reverse complement.
TCTATGAAGAAAAGAAAAAATGTGCTCAGGAAAGCTTGTCCATCCAAAAAGAAAGAAATTGTGGACTGTTAAGGAGGCTGACACAGAAATGAAAAAAATGCAGAAAAGAACTCACCACTAACCAAAGGGACGTGGCCACCCTTCCAAACAGGCACCTACCCATCCATTTAACGTTATGAAATGGGATTAATTTTGTGTTTATAGGGTTGGAACTTGAGAAAGTTGGGACATTGACAAAGGTGGGGCAGGGGTGGTTTATGAGGCTCAAGATAGCTTCGAGATGTTCAATGTTTTGTGAAACAGGAAACAGCCTCTTTCTTGCCTATACCCGCTGCTGTCAGGTAGGTTCTAACTCATAGTTACTCCATAGGACAGAGTAGAACTGCCCCTAGGGTTTCCTAGGCTGTAATCTTTACCGAAGCTGATTGCCACATCTTTCTCCTGTGGAGCGGCTGATGGGTTTTAACCACGACCTTTCAGTTAGCACCTGATGGCTTAACCACAGCACCACCAGGGCTCCTTTCTTGTCTGTACTGCATGCTAAATAAAGCTAATAAATAAAGCTGATCAGGTTCACTCTGTCTTTATTTCTACATTATATTGGTGATCTGGGGGAATCATGGCTTTCCAGATATGGGGTCCTTGTACTAACACTGAACAGAACTGTGGGGGAATTGGGTGAAAGAAGAGATCAATATGAAAAAAAAAAAAAACCCTCACTGAACAACTCTTTCCCTATGCCCTATAACTCGTGTTATATCAAAGATTTAAAAAGAACCAGAAGGAAAATACAATTTAAAAAAGAACCACAAAGCCCAGGAAATAATCAACCTGCAAAGTCTGCATTGTCCTGTCTGCACGCATTCATCTCTTTCACTTCTGGCCATTTTCACCTACCCTGCTTCTCCTCATATTGCTTGGCTAATTAAATCAAATGCTTGCCTGCAGTGAGTATATTCAGAATTGCCAGGAAAAAAAAAAAAAAAACACACAAAGCAAATAGAAGAAACTGATATTCTTTAAATCCATTGATCAATATCCATGAAGCTCCTCTTCATTTCTTTTAGATCACCAGTTCAGGCAGTCTCGTCCTTTACCAAGAAAAACTTTCACATCCTGTGGCAAGCTTCTCTTGCACATACTCATCAGCCTGTAACTCCAGCTGCCCAAACTCTCCTATGTCCTGAGGGACAGTATTTTGAGACATTCAGTCAAAAATGGCTCCTTTACCCACCTTGAAAAGAGCTTTGGTATTAGGGCACCTCATTAAAATTCTTGCTTTGCAACTCCCTGGCTGTTGAAATCTACTCTCTGAGTTCCAGACAAGCCTCAGGGTCAAGTGAGTTGAACTGGGCAGAGTCTATTGAGCAGTGCCTGGGGCACGGTAAGTGCTCAATAAGTTTCAAGGCTATTCTGCCTTTTGCTCCCAAATGCTCTCTGTGAGGTATGCAGTTCTCAACTGGGGCTCCAGTGAGCACTTACTAAGCCTAGAAGAAAAAGTGACTTCCAAGAGATCCTACTCCCTCCCCTGTTCTCCCTCCTCCATCCTTAAGATGCCAGACTCAATATCCCCTCAACTCATCCTCAAATGGAAGATTAAAATTCTTTTTCTTTTCCTCCACCAGCTTAGTAGCATGATCAGGAAACTGGATGAATACTCACTCACTCAATTTAAACAAAATAAAAATTTGGAAAAACTACATAGCATTCAATTTTACAAATATTTTTTATCACCAATACAAATTTTTGGTTATTCCAAATACTATGATTTATTTTGGAAATGGGAGAACCAAATCAACTAAGATGGCACTCGGACCACTTTTAAATACAGAGGGCGGTAAACCTCTAGAAAGGTGAATATCTTCATGCCATTCCAGATTAATTTCTTTAACCCTTGAACTTTTAAGTGGAATAGGTTTCATAATTTATTATTATAGTAAATAGTAAATTACTTCATGTAAAAGACCAAAGCAAGTAAAACAATTCTCCATTAATGTTACTTGTGAAAGTTTAGCTCCCCAAATAGGTTACTGTTCATAGTTTAGGTTGCTGAGGAGAGACTACTTGGGAAGATACATGTTCTCAATAAAAGCTGAATTTTGTCAGAAGAGCTTCTTGGTGTTTTTCATTTCCTAGGGTGTTCCAGAAGTACCAAAATTATATTGAGACAAAGTGCTTATGCTTCAAAAGTGCAGGCTCTGCATTCCAGTCTATACCCTGAGGGTTCTCAAAAGACAGGCAGATTTTATTGAACCTTGGGAAATAAAGATAACTCAAAACGGCTTGGACTAGCCTCTAGCGGAACAATAGAAGATAGCCAACAAACCAGGTGGAAAAAAAACACCCCGGTCCAGGGATTGTCCAACTTTTTCTGTAAAGGGGCCAAATAATAGTAAATACTTAAGGCTTTGTGGACCACGCAGTCTCTGCCTCAACTACTCAGCTCTGCCAGTGTAGCTTGAAAGCAGTCATTGACAAGCCATACATGAACGAGTGTGGCTATGTTCCAATAAAACTTTATTTACAAAAACAGGCACTAGCCTGGATTTGGCCTGCAGGCTGTTGTGTGCTCATCCTTGTGTGCCTGATCAAATGCTTACTAAGTAGTCTGAATTATTTTATCATGTTTTGGACTTAATAAAATTAGTGGTTTTGATGTCATAGAGACACAACTACTCAGAACGTTTAAGTGTGTGCTTAAACAAGACTTTGCCTGGAATCTTACCATTAGACATTCAGTCTTTTGGGTCAAACGGTGTTCTCTTCAGGGACCTACTTTAAATGCAAGAGTTTATGAAACATATCTAGTCAACATTTCCTTAGTATTAATTAGTTTATTAAGTAGCTGGGGCCCAAAGAGGCCATAGAAGCTTCAGGAAAGTGCATGGAGTAGAGAAAGGGAGGTGAAAAGGGGAAGAAGAGCCATGAAAGGGAGATGTTAACCACTCCCTATACTGTCCTCCTTTAAACAATTACTCATAGACCTACTCGGCCACCCAATAATATATTCTGGTCCTGCAGAGGCATGTTTTTGAAGAATAAAGTCCTGCGTATGTGAGCGCCCCCTTCTTTGCACACATGTTCAGCACCTATTTTGTTGTAAGTCTCAGTGCTACGATTTGAAGGTAAGAAGTGGAATAGGATAACCCAGCAGGGAAAATCCACATGTAATACAAAATGATAAAATCTACAGTAGAAGGAAGAACAAGGGGTATTCTTTTAAAAAGTCCCTCAAACTGCTAGTCTCCTTTCTCTTTTGCTCTCTCTCTCCCATTCATTCCAGTTTGATGTACTGAGATGTGTTCTGAATGTTAATTACCACTTATTTTAAACCTGGCATGCCTAGTAATAGTGAAAAATTATATAAATATTGTTGGTAGTTGCTATTTTTAAAAACCTCGTTTACTCTTTGCTGTTTCCTTAGAACTTACATTTAAGTTGCTAAAACTAAAAAAAGATCTTCGGAAGTGTTGCTCCTGCACTAAAACACTCTTGTATGTTTAACCCATTCACCAGAGACTTGATTTACAACTGGCTTCGCTGCTTGATGAATACCACATGCCCTGTAATTTAAACATCTTAATGTGCCTCTCACTGGAGTGCCTTTTTATTTGAATGCAGATTGATTCTGAAACTGCTCCCAGTCAGAAGTTTGTCTTTGATATCCTGTAACTTAGAGTTGCATATAGTCATGCTATGATCCAATCTGCAGAGTATTGGGTTGAGGTTTGGTTGTCACCATAATGAACCTAGCTCAGATCAATTTAACCATAAAATATACACTTCAGTGGACTGTTCAATCTGTCACAAATAAATGAATGGCACAAATCGTGAGCTACTCAATAAATGGAATGCAGCTTGTTTATATAAATACATAAGACCCTGCAGAGTTTATTCCTGAATTTGTGCAGTTTCTTTCTTTCTTTTTTTTTGAGGACTTTAAGGGATTTTCGATGAAAGGCAAACAAGATTTTTATAACATTATAGACCTGGATGCAACCCCCATAACTCTTGTCTAAACCAAAAAACCTCATTGCCATTGTATTGATTCCGACTTATAGCAGTCTTTATAGGACAGAGTAGAACTGCCCCATAAAGCTTCCAAGGAGCGGCTGGTGGATTCGAACTGCCGACCTTTTGGTTAGCAGCCAAACGCTTCACCACTGTGCCACCAGGGCTCTAACTCTTATCTACCATACTCACCCATTGCCGTCGAGTCCATTCCTACTTATACCAACCCTATAGGACAGAGGAAACTGCCCCATGGGGTTTCCAAGGAGCAGTTGGTGGGTTCAAACTGCCGACTTTTAACTTTTATTTAGCAGCTGTAGCATGCCGTAGCTCTTAACCACTAGGCAACCAGAGTTTCCAACTCTTGTCTAGTGCAGGTAAAACCAAATGCAAACCATGTAAGCTAGGGGCTTCTCTACGGCTGAAAAACATCTAATGAGCTCCATTTATAGATGATTCTAGAATTTAATAATAACTCCTGCTACAGGAAAGTTATACTACAGTTTTTAGCACAAGAAAATGTCAAATCCCACGAAATATTTAGCTATAGTTATAAAAGTTATGCTTTTTTAAAAAAGTATTTGTTCTGTATCTTATATTTTCATATAAAATTTGAAATTTGAAAATATTTCAAACTTAACATCGAGTATCATCTTAGTAAGTTTTAAGTATCAGTCTTCTTGTTCAAGCTCAGAAGGGGTAAGTTAGCTCCAAACATGCGTGGGTACAGCAGTTAGCTCTCCTTGGAGAAGGGCTGGAGAAACTACAGTCCCCCTCTCAGACCACACCCCAGAGAGTAGGGAAATGTTTCACATTGATGAGGTCAGGCTAACAACTTGGAAGAGAGCTGTGGGTATAGCTTCTCGCTACTGGTCCCTCATTCCCTAATTTAATTGAGGCAAGACAAAGCCTCTAAACAGGGTTAAGAGGAAATGTTACATTGAAGAGTTTCATGGGGAATTACAGGATTCTTAGTAAAGGAATGTAGGGGTTAGGTAGAAGTACTGCCAGGGAGCTGCAGTAATCACAGAAAGTTGTGCTAGGAATATCTAGAAAGATATTTATTAATATTATAATGGATATAGGTATATGTTTATAAATGTCAGTGCTGACAGCTCTTTGAAGGTAATAGATAGGGATTATGGGTTTAGACACAATTCTGCATCTTTTAATCCTATCCGGGAGTGCAGGAATGAATTAGGTATGTGAAATATGTACACCATCTTAATAAATCAGGCTTTAACTTTGTTATCCGAGTTAGTTTACATTTCTTAGTGGCCTGTGAGGAACAATTATATGACCACCACTGAATCATTCCAACCAATGAACAGACCAGACTTTTCAAGCATACCTGAGATGTAGCCAACATTGTGCTTGCCTGTGGATTAAGACCTTGACTTTAAAATTCAATTAGGAAATGTTTTACTAAAGTTAAATACGCATTTTTGCAAATAAGAAGTATTGGCTAATCTGGCTTTCTAGCTTCTTCCAAGTATAACTGAAAGACCTAAATGTCAACTATAATTCAATGGAATCTGAGGTAGAGGATGCCTGACAAATTCACATTTGTGCATGGTGTCTGTAGCATTATAGCCAATTTCAAAGAGCTGAGAAGATATACCATAAGGGAAGTGATTTGTTATATTGGTCTGAAAAATTCTTACTTTTTTCTTAAGGAATATAGATTAGTATACAAAATCAGTGGCGCAGTGGTTAAGCGCTTGGCTGCTAACCAAAAGGTTGACGGTTCAAACCCACCAGCCACTCCTCAGGACAAAGATGTGGCAGTTGACTTCCATAGAGATTATGGCCTTGGAAACCCTATGGGGAAGTTCTACTCTGTCCTACTGGGTCGCTATGAGTCGGAATTGACTGGATGGCAATGGGTTTGGTTTTTTGGATACATAATCGGTAATTGAAAATGCATTAAAAGTTGTATTATTCTAAAAAGTTTATAGCGGATATAATTTCAGAGTTCAGGAAGGAGATCAATCAGCTGCAAAGTTTCTTGGGGGATGACATCTGTAACCATGCGACATAAAGAACACCATATGAAATTTCCCACGAATTAGTTTCCGTTGTATTTCAGAACCTCCCCCTCCCCTTATTTTTTGATGAGAATTGGTGCTCTAGGAGTTTTCTATCTTATTTTTGTGAGACTTCTGTCCTGCACCCCTAACGTGCACACTTCCTGAAATATTTATTTTGAAATCTAGTAGTATTTGACTGGAGGGCTAATCCAGGAAAAAGAAAAAGAAAAAAGAACTCAGGAGTGAGGAAGGTAGAAAACGATAAAAGGAGCTGTAAGCACAATGGGCAAGCCTATATGAGGATTTTATGAGTGAAAATAATACTTTTTGGATTGCTGGACATGTCAGTGTTAAACCCTAAAGAAATAAAAATTAACAGTAAAATTAAAACATTTTAGAAAAAGGTAGGAAAAGAGGCTAAGACGATAGTAGGATTATAATGGAATGATTCAAGAGACCTTGCTGATTGTGCTGAAAAGAAAAGTATATAGTTTTCAAATTCTGTGCCCTTGTAGAATTTTTGGTATGTTACTAAATAGGGCAGATGGAATAGCTATGCTGTACTGTTTGCTTGCGAAGTTACAGCCTTTATCATCTCTGGCCCCAGTTCAGGCTTTTCTGCAACTGGAAGCCGACTGTGATGTCCAAAGTAAAACCAAAGTCATTAAGAAGTAGTGTTGCCACCTGGGAAGTCATCAGTGCAAAGCATGAACTGTGAAGAATGACTCCTATTCTGGCTTCTGGCTGGGACACACAGAAGTCTGACGGTCACACGTGCTGTGGTGGCCAACCTCATGGCAGAATTCGGAGAATTGGCAGTCGCTGTCACTCTCTAGCACTCATCCTAGGGAATGCACTGGCAGAACCTGGAGCGTCTGCCCAGAAACTGCCCCGTACTGTTGTTATTGTGTGCCCTGGAGTTGACTGACTCAGAGCAACCTATAGGACAGAGTAAAACTGCCTCACAGGGTGTCCAAGGCTATCAGTCTTTAGGGGAGCAGATTGTCAAGTTTTTTTTCTCAGGCCTTTCAATTAGTAGGCCCAGTAGCGTGTCCTGGAATCTCCCTTACTGAGCCCTTTCCATCCCCAGAGGCTCCTCCCATGTTATCCAAGTCCGCTCAGCTGGTACCTACTTATACCTGTTTGCATGATTTGGGCTATCTCTCACACATTACATTTGAACTACTACAAGTGCCTAAATAATGTAGTATGCTTGTGGCTGACTGAATTATCCATAAAATACATGTAAAATAGAAGTTTTATAGTATTTATTTTGTTTGCCTTTCTTTGGTTAAAAAAAGCCACTTTTTTATTAAAAGAAGAACTTTAATGAAGATGAGGTCTTCATCTCATTGTTGTCAAATGTGGCTTTTGTTCAAGCTTGAAGAGTGAGAAAATGAAATAACTTTTCATTAGTCATTAAAGGAAAAATGGCTTAAGGTTGTGACTTTCCACAAGATTAATCTAAATTTGGGAAAACCGACTACATCTTTCCCTCTCCATCGTATTCTTTAGTAAGCACAAGATAAACGCTTCACAGCTAATTTTGCTCCCAGTTTCCTATGTTAATAAAATTACTTGTATCTGCAGTCTGGTTGACCCTGCTTTCTAAAGCACACAGCTGCGTTGGCATGCTAATTGAATTGTCAACAATAAACACAGGAATGGAGGCTCTTTAAGCTACAAAAACTTTACTTAAAGGTCGCCTGCTGTTTCTCCTAACTATGCATGAAAGGCAATTACTAAACCAAGGATAAGCCGTATGTTGGAACTAACAAAAGACACACAAAACGCTTGCAAATCTTCTCAGGACAAAACTGTGTGCCCTGGTGCTTGTAAGAATGTGTGGCCCAATTAGTGGAAAAACACTTAACTAAAAGTTAAATGGCTCTGTTGCCTTTTGCTCTTTAAACTGGTGTCTATCCTTAAGCATGAGGACTCTAGCTGAATGCTTATTTTACCAAGGCGGAAACACAATGAACCAGATATGAACCAGTCTAATAACTTTACCAGTCCTGGGCCAAGTATTAATGCTAAGAATTTATACTGAATGAATACATACCTCTTTGTTATTTCTAATTGTGACGGTGAAAAGGTTACTAAATTCCCACATGTGATAGTACAAAAGACACTGAGCCAGCACAACAGGCTCCATCTGACACCAGTGGAAGGAAGCAACTTTTAGGCCGAGTCAAAAAAAAAAAAAAAAAGGCTGCATTTGTTAGCAATTAGGTCTGCCATGGTAACATAAACTTAAATTGCTAGTTTTTTAAACTGTGAAAAGTTACTCTCTTGTTAGTAATAGCGTGCAACTTGGACATGTATTTTACCACTTAAAAATTATTTATAAATGGTTCTAAACTCCAAATGATGCCTCGGTTTTTAGGGACTATTGCAATAATCCCTGGGATAAAATAACAAAACTTCTTATACCTTGAAAGCTATTCCCGCTACCTCCTGATGGGCTGTGTGTGTGACAGCAATGTCCTCCCTAACCCCGGAGAAGCAATGAAAAATGGCCCCTATAAACTGGAGGCTGATTTAGCTTTTTTTTTTCTTAAAGTAAGATTTTGAAAAATCCTGAATGTAAAAGCTGGAAGGCTGCTAAAAATACAGCAGTTTAATCTAAGATTTGTTCCCCATGAAAATAGACATTTTAAACCTTCGTTTTCAAATGAAAAGTAAATAATTTATAATCGCCTTTATGTTTTTTGCCATGCATGTAGTTAGAATACACACAAATTTTAAAATGCTGATTTATCAGTTTTTAAATTAGTGTATTATAGAAGGCTAGAATTTATAAGAAGTGTGTGTGTGTGTATACACACACATACAAAGCTGCAGCACACACAGACAGAACACTTTTGTTTTTAATCAATTGATTCAAGTGAAATATGGTAAAGATCAGTAAGCGATTGTAAACCTAAGTGGTAGGAAAGGTATTTTATTTCTCTTTTGCCCTTCTCATTTTCATGTCATTCTTGCTTACAAAAATTCTGTGGCAAGAATTACTGGTATTCAAAACCTGTTCTCTGAAGTTACTGTCCTTGGGTATTGATTTGAAGCAGCTGTAAAACTTGAGGGGCTCAAATCCAGGGTCAAAACATCACTGAGTAGAAATGCCTGTAATAGATCCTAAATGTTCATGGGGTTGTTTTTTGTTCTTGAATAAAGCTTCTCAGGATCCTGGGTCCTCTTTTGGCCTTAGGGAAGGATATGTAACTCCTGGCTGTGAGTAGTTCTGAAAATATTCAGATACAAAATGAAATGTTAGCAGAAGAGAGAAAATCAGCTAGCAGAAGAGAGAAAATCAGCTAGCAGAAGAGAGAAAATCAGCTAGCAGAAGAGAGAAAATCAGCTAGCACAAGACAGTGCCCCTAAATGTTTGTAGTCAATTAAAGCCCTGCTCAAGGTTAGACTGGAATTCCGCCAGCTGTAGTGGTCCATGTAAAATAAAATATTACCAGCTGTGGTCAATTATCTGACTTCCCTATGAAACTTGAGAAATGTGTAATCACTGTTAATATGGCAAAAACTGATCAAGTGTGACGCGCTATGCAATTTACTGATTGCAATAGCCTTTTTTTAGGTACCAACTCTGAGAGCAGGGCATGCTGATTAGTTTCTAGACTTCTAGGGCTAAAGCAAGAGCTGGTTAAACTTTGTTCTTCAAATTTAGCTTTCTGTCACATGACAGAGGATTAGTTTAAGAGACCTATGGTTTATCCACTTAATAGAATATCATCAACTATTAAAATACTTTTGTCAAAGTGTTTAATAATGTAAGAAATGCTTATGAAATAATTGAAACAGTAAAGCAGGACAACATTATGTATGTGATGATTACAATTGCATTAAAAAATCTGAGTTTAAAAAATGCCAGAATACCAAAACATCTTTTTTTCTGGTTACTGTTTCCATTAAGCCGAATGCATTGACTAAAAATGTGTATTTGACAGTCTGCACATAATTTGGGAAATATGCAGAGGAAAAATGATACATGAAGGCATCAAAAAGTATAACCGGCCAAATGCAAAAAAGCAGTAAAAAGTAGAGGGATCTGAGAGCCCAGGCACTCACTTTCACAACTTGTGCCAAGAAATTCATTCCCATACTGCATGCACCTTGGCGATAAAGATTCTTGGGGATTTTAATAGCGTTGGTTATCTTTGGAGGGTGTCTTGGTTACCTGGTGCTGCTTGCTGTGACAGGAATACCACAAGTGGGTGGCTTTAAAGAGCAGAAATTTATTTTCTCACAGCTCTGAAGGCTGAAATCAGTTGTGTCAACTCATACTTTGTAGGAAGCCTGGACGTTCCTTGGTTACTTGCTGATCTTCACATGGCATCTGTCTTCCCTCATTTGTGTGTCTGATCTGTTCTTTTTATAAGTCAGAAATGATTAGGTTTAGGACCCATCTTATGCTGATATGTCCTTATTTCATAACAAAGAAACCCCTATTTCCAAACAGGACTACATCCACAGGCGTAGGGGTTAGGGCTCCAACACGTATTTTGGGGGAGGCACAATTCAATCCATAACAGGTAAAAAATGAGCCCTTATAATAGCATCATGGTGGGAGGGTGAGCTCGGGAGTCTTTCAGAACTGGATGTAAATCCAGGATCAAATTTGTCTCACCTTTTCAGGCTCCTCATCTATAAAAGACCAAGCTAGTTGTGGTACCATTGACTCTGACTGATGGCAACCCCATGTGTGTCAGAGTAGAACTGTGCTCCATGGGGTTTTCAATGGCTGACTTTTCAGAAGTAGATTGGCAGGACTTTCTTTCGAGGTAATTCTGTGTGGACTTGAACCTCCAACTTTTTGGTTAGTAGCCGAGAGTGTTAACTGTTTGCACCACCCAGGGATTCCTTCTCATCTCTAAGGGGGAAGTAATAGCAGTATCTACCTAACAGGACTTGAGACAATTACATGAGATGGTGAATGAAAAACATGGCCTGGCTACTGGTAAAATTCAGCAACTGTTACCTATTTTTATGAGTTTAAAAAGGTCTGTATTTTTATTTTTCCAAGCTATCAACTATAATCTGTAGGTTTATTTTTATAATAAAATATATAATCAATCTTATTTAAAGATCTTGTGAACACAAAATATTTTTAATTCCTTGTGATGGTGATTCTGGGGTATTATCTTTTGCTGCCTCTCAAAGCGCAGCAATTTTGCCCTTTCTTTCAAGGTTAAGTCGGGCATTGCCTCCTCTGTATTTGGCTTTTTGCATTTAAATTCTACTAATATTTACAAAGTTATTGCTTTGTATTGGATACTCATGTACTTTTAAGGTATAAAAGGTCCAATTTTAACTTTAGCTCAACAAAAACCAAAAACCGAACCCGTTGCCGTGGAGTATATTCTGACTCATAGCGACACTATAGGACAGAGTAGAACTGCCCCATAGAGTTTCCAAGGAACCGCTGGTGGATTCGAGCTGCTGACTTTCTGATTAGCAGCCAAGCTCTTAATCACTGCACCGCCAGGGCTCCTTAGCTCAATAAAAAAGCTCAATAGACCTGACTAATTAGTAATCACAGTAATTCGAAAGCGGTTAAGGGTGAAGGATGAAGTTCAGGTTTCTTTTTCTGGGGGTAATGTTAATTATTGCCTACATTTAAAAGAAGCTCTTAAAACCCCCATTATATTTCAAATTCCAATTTTCACTACTTTGTAGCTCCTCACGGTTGCAATTTTATTAGAAATAATGACTGTAAAGTAGGTAGACTTTTTTTGGGCAAGGGGGTGAGTTTTAAGTTTCCTGCATACATTTGGTCTCTTTAAAAAACAAACAAAATATATTGCTTACATTGGCTAGCAAGCCAGTTGCTGCTGAGTAGATTCCAACTCCTGGCGACCTCCTGTGTGTCAGAGCAGAACTGTGCTCCACAGCATTTTCAATTGTTGATATTTTGGAAGTAGATTGCCAGAACTTTCTTTTGGGGCACCTCTGGGTGAAACTGAACTGCATTGTTAAAACAGGGAGTCCTTTTTTTTAAAATTAGATTAAAAAAAAATTTTTTATCATGCTTTAAGTGAAAGTTTACAAATCAAGTCAGTCTCTCATATAAAAATATACGAAGATTTATATACACCTTGCTATATACTCCTAGTTGCTCTCCCCCTAACGAGACAGTATGCTCCTCTCCACTCTCTATTTTCCTGTCCATTCAGACAGCTTCTGACTCCCTCTGCCTTCCCATCTCCCCTACAGACAGGAGCTGCCCACATAGTCTCATGTATCTACTTGATCCAAGAAGCTCACTCCTCCCCAGCATTCCTCTCCATCCCATTGTCCAATCCACTCCCTGTCTGAAGAGTTGGCTTTGGGAATGGTTCCTGTCTTGGGCTAACAGAAGGTCTGGGGACCATGGCAACCGGGGTCCTTCTAGTCTGAGTCAGACTATTAAGTCTGGTCTTTTTATGAGAATTTGAGGTCTGCATCCCACTGCTCTCCTGCTCCCTCAGGGGTTCTCTTTTGTGTTCTCTGTCAGGGCAGTCATCAGTTGTAGCTAGGCACCATCTAGTTCTTCTGGTCTCAGGGTGATGTAGTCTCTGGTTACGTGGCCCTTTCTGTCTCTTGGGTTCATAATTACCTTGTGTCTTTGGTATTCTTCATTCTCCTTTGTTCCAAGTAGGTTAAGACCAATCGATGCATCTTAGATGGCTGCTTGCTAGTGTTTAAGACCCCAGATGCCACTCTCCAAAGTGGGATATAGAATGTTTTCTTAATAGATTTTATCATGCCAATTGACTTAAATGTCCCCAACTCCCACCCCTGCTACACTGGCCTTCAAAGTGTTCAGTTTATTCAGGAAACTTCTTTGCTTTTGGTTTAGTCAGGGACTCCTGTTAACACTACAATTAAGTATCTCAAGCTCTCAATTTACCTATCAAAAGTACATGCTTTCATCCCCCCCAGAATGAAAAGGATCAGACTGGTGGCCCTGGACTCACCACTTGAGTAGGGCTTAGGTGGCACCTCCATAGGCTAACTAACAGCACCTCAGTGGGACCCTGCACTCCCACGCTAGAGACAGGTATTTTAGCAAATACGTAGGAAATGGAAGAGGTTCTCCCTTATAGTGTGTGGGCCCTTTGGATACATCTCAGAAGGTATGACTAGGGCTAAATGTAATAATGATGCCTGCCCTGTTGTGGATCTTCCACACATGAGGGCTTAGGCTCTCCACCTAGATGCCACCTCAAGAAGAGTCCCTCACAAATGTTACACCTCTGGGTCAGGTGGAGGTGTGGGGTCTGCTACCGCCTTGGCCCAGAAGTTCTGTCTTTGGTGACCCGGCTATGTATAGTGGCCATGCTACTCATCTGGTATCTCTACCACCACAGCGCGTGGTTTTTAGGGGCCTTGCCCTTTCCTGCCACTGCGATTTTGGTCAAGTTCTCATTGGTCTTTTGACAGATGCCATTCACTTGGAAGCTCTGAAGGAGCTAGAGTCTCAAGCAAATCTGTCCACTTCCTCCCCAGCTACCTTCAACATCTGTGCATCAGTTAGTGGGAAACTTGAGGCTCATCTCACTGAACACTTCACTGCATGTCTAATAACACTGAAAACTTAGTGACACCTGGTCATTAGGGGATACAACACTGTGTCTGACTTGAACCAGACCTCAAATTTCTTCTATACTATTTCTTTTACCTTTGGTTTTCCCTGAGTTTTCCAGATAATTTCAAAGACATGATTCAAGATTTGATGGATTGCTTAGCAGGTGGTTTTTGCAGTGAGTAGTCTTTCTCAAAAGAGCCCTGGTGGCGTAGCGGTTAAGTGCTTGGCTGATAACTGAAGGGTCAGTGGTTAGAACTCACCTGCCACTCCATGGAGAAAGTTGTGGCAGTCTGCTCCCATAAAGATTACAACCTTGGAAACCCTACGGGGCAGTTCTATTCTGTGCTACAGGGTTGCTATGTGTCAGAATGGACTCGGCGGCAATATTTTTTTGTTGTTGTTGTTTATCCATTCCCAATACTGTTTCGAATATCATGAGTAAAAGCACAATGTGCTTTCACTTGGAAGATAACCAGAGTGCCCCCTCTTCTATCTTTCCTTCCTCCTCATTTTGCACACTGTAAGTAGAGAAGAGATACTAAACTATTTTATTGTTGCTGGGCAGAGAGACAAGTTGGCACCCAAGTTCCTTATAAATACCGCATGGTCTTTGGCGATTTTCTCAGCTGCGGCTTGGCAATAGTTCCTGAAGTAACCAGACAACACTCCGGACTTTTGGCTAATTTTATCAGGAAAACATCAAGGTAATTCATGCAACCTAGGTGAAAATGCTGAAACTTGAACGCATCGGCCAATCCTTAATTTTCTTAAAATAGGAAGGTCATTCTACTTATAGCTAGATGCCATATGATTACTTAAATTGAAAGAAAAATCGCTAAATCAAATCAGCTGGCAGTAAACGGAGACAAACTAAATCACAAAAGGTAGAGATTTATGTGACTGTGTACACTGTTTTATGTAAACACAAATTTCACTAGTGAGCCCCCAAAGCAACGTCTCATTGCCATTTGGAAAATTTCAGTTCGTGTTTTTTCCATTGTCTATTTTGGTACTTATGAAAAGAAAGTGGAAAAAAGGCCTGATGAGGTGGCATAATCCTTAAATCCACACCCGTTCTCTGACTTTTCTCCCTACAGGGTTCAGCCTACAAAGTCTCTAACACTTGTTGCTATTAATAAAAGCTGAATAAAATGATGCCTTTGTCTAAAGACATTAGCAGAATTGTACTCCTGTTCCAAAGGATGGGGGTGGAGAGGAGGGTGCGAGAAGGCCAGTTGCCCAGGGCACCAACCTAAAGTTGCTAAATTTGTTAAAGTGGAAGGCGGCAAGCCAGCCATCAATGAACAAGAACTGTGCAGTTGTTCTAGGTGTCCATGGTGCTTGGAAAAGTTCTGCTTACTTTAGACAGTTCTACCACATGTGCCTTTCAGAATTGCTAAAGACCATTTCTATATTTTAACGAAGCAAGATTTAGACAATTGGACTGTAGTCTCCTATACTCATGTTCATAACTACTTTAAGATTAACCAATAATCAGTTCCTGGAGTAATTCTGACTCATGATGACCCTGTGTGTGTGTCAGAGTAGAACTGTGCTTAACAGGGTTTTCAATGGCTGATTTTTCTTGAAGTAGATCCCCAGACCTTTCTTTCATGGTCTCTGGGCGAACTTGAACCACCAACTTTTCAGTCAGCAGTCAAGTGTGCTAACTCTTCTTACCACTCCGGGACTCCACTTTAGGATTAAGGTTTTAAAGATATCTAAACATTTAAACATTTCAAACTTAAATGAGGCAACCAGCACCTTAAAAAACCAAAAAATCCTTTAAAAGAGAAAAAGCTGTTTTCCTGTTTAGTTCTTTCTTGAAGATGGTGCAAAGCTTCAGAGCTCTGGCTGGACAATAAAATCACCTAGGAGGGAAAAAGTCACCTAGGAACTCTGGGCCCCAACTTAGACCCTCTGGGGGCCGGGAGGAATGGGGGTCCTATGAATCTATAAGTCTTAAAAGCTCCCCAGGTGATTCTGATATCCAGTGAGGGCTGAATGAGAACCATGTGGCAATGTTTACTATAATACTCCCAAGCTTTAGTGTATATCAGAATCACCTGGAGGCCTTGTGGAGCCAGATTACTGGGCCCCACTCTCAGTTTCTGATTCAGTAGGCCTGGAAAGGACTCCCAAAATTTCTATTTCTATCAATTTCCATTGCATGCTGATGCTGCTCCAGGGACTACGCATTGAAAACCACTGCTACAATACGAATTCTGAGTCATTCGGCACATCCCAAGGTATCTTAATGCCTAGAAAACTTTCCCAAGTGCTATTGTTGTTTATGGTGGAGATTTGAAGAAGGGGCATAGAGTTGGCAGGGGCAGGAAGTGGAGGAAAGGGACTTTAAGAAAGAAAATTAAGGTGAAAATGTTATAAAGATTGGAGAGGAGCAGTTTATGAATTTTAAAAGTATAGGCTGGGCAAAGAAGTTTTACCAGAGAAGTTTGAAGACAGCAGACTAGGAGAAGCTATAAAACAAAACAAAACGAAACAAAACCCAGTGCTGTTGAGTCGATTCTGACTCATAGATACCCCATAGGACAGAGTAGAACTGCCCCATAGAGTTTCCAAGGAGCACCTGGCGGATTTGAACTGTCTACCCTTTGGTTAGCAGCCGTAGCATTTAACCACTATGCCAGCAGGGTTTCCATAGTGGATATAAGAGGATTTAAAGGAGATATTTTAAAAGTATTGTTGAATTCTCTATGTCTCCCTTAGTGTGCCAAGAAATATAAAGGACAAGTTTTGGTTGTTAGCTATCGTCTGTTGCCACACACCTCTTTTGGAGCACATGGGTCATGCTTTTTTTTTTTTTGGTCACAGATGAGGACAACCTTATATCAGAAACCCTCCCTTTATATTTTAAATTTTTATATTGTTGTTGAGAATATACACAGCAAAACGTACACCAATTCAAGTGTCTGTATGTACCATTTAGTGACATCGAATACATTCTTGGAGTTGTACAATCATTTCTCCCCTTTTTCTGGGTTGTTCCTCTCCTGTTAACATCAACTCACTGCCCTTAAGGTTTCTACATAATCTTTCAAGTTGCTGTTGTTAATTTGATGCCATATAGATTAGTTCTTAAAAGAGCATGATGCTCAAGGCAGGCTTTTTAAAAAAATTATTATTTTTATTGTACTTTAGATGAAGGTTTACGGAACAAACTAGTTTCTCACTAAACAGTACATATATCGTTTTGTGACATTGGTTAACCACCCCACAACATGTTAACACTCTCCCTTCTCAATCTTAGGTTCCCTCTTACCAGCTTTCCTGTCCCCTCCTGCCTTCTAGTCCTTGCCCCTGGGCTGGTGTGCCCCTTTACTCTCATTTTGTTTTATGGGCCTGTCCAATCTTTGGCTGAAGGGTGAACCTCAGGAGTGACTTCATTACTGAGCTGATAGGATGTCTGGGGGCTGTACTCTCAGGGTTTCTCCAGTCTCTGTCAGGCCAGGAACTCTCGTCTTTCTTTCTGAGTTAGAATTTTGTTCTACATTTTTCTCTAGCTCTGTCCAGGACCCTTTCTTGTGATCCCTGTCAGAGCAGTCAGTGGTGGTAGCCAGGCACCATCTAGTTGTACTGGACTCAGTCTGGTGGAGGCCGTGGTAGTTTTGGTCCATTAGTCCTTTGGACTAACCTTTCCCTTGTATCTTTAGTTTTCTTCATTCTTCCTTGCTCTCGAAGGGGTGAGACCCACAGAGTATCCTAGATGGCTGCTCACAGCCTCTTAAGGCCTCAGATGCTACGCACCACACAGTAGAATGTAGAACATTTTCTTTATAAACTATGTTGTGCCAATTGAGCTAGATGGTCCCCAAGACCAGGGTTCCTACAGCCCTTGGCCCAGCAATTTGGCCCCTCAGGGAGTTTGGATGTATCTGTGGAGCTTCCATGACCTTGTCTTGTACAAGTTATGCTGGCTTTCCCAGTATCGTGTACTGTCTTACCCTTCACCAAAGTTACCACTTATCTATTGTCTATTTAGTGTTTTTCCATCCCTACCCTTCCCCTCCCTCTTAACCATCAAAGATTGTTCCTTTTTGTGTGTAAACCTTTTCATGAGTTTTTACAGTAGTGGTATCATACAATATTTGCCCTTTTGTGAATGACATATTTCACTCAGCATAATGCCCTCCAGGTTCATTCATGTTATGAGATGCTTCACAGAGTCATTGTTGTTCTTTATCATTGTGTAATAGTCCTTTGTGTGTATGTACCACAGTTTGTTTATCCATTCATCTGTTGATGGGCATCTAGGTTGTTACCATCTTTTTGCTGTTGTGAACAATGCTCAAGGCAGACATTTTTTACTACTTAAGCTGAACTATTTGGTTTTAAGAAGATTTCAGGGAATATTTTTGGTTTAAGGTATAAAGATTATCTCAGGGCAATAGTTTCAGAAGTTCATCCAACCACCATGACCCAAGAAGTCTGGAGTCCATGATAATTTAAAATTTTGTTTTACATTTTCCCCCTTTTGATCAGTATTCTTCTATTAGAATCTTTGATCAAAATATTCAGTAATGATAGTTGGGCACCATCCAGTTCTTCTGTTCCTATGGCAAAGGAGGCGATTACCAAAGTATTCCAAACCCTCATTCTATTCCTGACACTCCTCCTTCCTCTGTTGCTCCAGGTAAGTAGAGCACAATTGTTGTTTCTTGGATGGTTGCTTGGTGACCCCAGACACTACACAATGAAGTCGGAGGTAGAACAGAAATACTAAATATGTTATTAGGTCAATTAACGGGTCATCCTTTTTTAAGCATTATACCTGTGGCCTTTTAAATTATTTTTTCTTCCTCATTCTCCTCCCTAGGAGAACCACAGAACCTAACTTTGATAACTCCCTAAAGAAACAAGAGTTAGGAAGGACGGGATTTCAAACACTCAAAAGACTAAATACTTGGGGCTTGAAGAGGGGACTTTCTTGAGTCTAGAAGGGGCTATGTTCAAGATGAGAGTGGAGGGAAAAGTGGACAAATTTATCCTATAGCTCCTGTCTCTGATTGGTCAAAAGAAATTCTGCAGTATGAAAGCCCTCTGCACTTCAGTTATGTTGGGGGGTGGGCGGGGAAGGTGGAAGTGGGAGAGAAGAGGCTCCCAGTAAGGCCCCACATAGGCAGGAAGCCTGGCATGGAAATGAGTGACTTGTGCAGACAGGTTTCCCCTGCATGGGGTTGTCAGCATCTACACAGCACTGGGACAAGAGATGGCTGAGGTCTTGGGGCTCCATGCAGTGCAGAAATTACTTGGTTAGGGAGGAAGGGGTGTGGCGGAGTAGCCAACAGTGTCCACTCAGAAATTTCAATGGCTCATAAAACTATATGACGGAAATCCACACACAAAAGAAAAACCATCCACAAAACTGTAAATAAGACATTTGTTTCAAAGCTCTCTCTTGATGTACCTTCTACTAGCTCTGCAAATTAATTTAATGGACCACTGAAAGCTTCCCCTTTGCAAGCTTTCCCTTGCCATTCTGAGCAATAAAAAGACCCTGAAGCAAAACGGGAACATGGGTTCATACGGACAGCTAACTGTCTTCTGAATTAGTGAAAGTGGGTATGGTTGAGACAGAGAAATGTAATTCAAAGTTTATTTTAGAAGAGTCAAATGGAAATCACCATGTCTTTGGTTGCACAATTCATTTTTCAGTCATGTATAGTATTTGCAAACATTTTAAATGGGCACCCCACAAATGGGTAGTGGAAAATGAACTGGTCTAAAAACCATGGCCATCAAGTCAATTCTGACTCACAGTGACCCTATAGGACAGAGTAGAACAACCCCACAGGGTTTCCAAAGGTGTAAATTTTTACTGAAACAGACTGCCATATCTTTCTGCATTGGAGTGGCTGGTGGGTTTGCACCTCCGACCTTTTGGTTATCAGCCTAGCGCTTAACCACTGCATCACCAGGGCTCCTTTTTGAACTGGTCTAGGAATCAGAAAACCTGGAGTCTGGTCCTGGTTTTGTTGATAACTATTGGCATGTGGTCAAGTCACTCGTTCTTCTTCAGCCTCAGTGTCCTCTTACAAAATGATGATATCTAAAGTTCAGTCAGGCAAATATTCTAGGAGACAGAGGTGAAGAATCTGATGTTCACTCAGGTGAGCCCAGTTTTTAAAGCAGAAACTAAATTTGTACTTCTTACCTGTATTCAACTAAGATTCAAATTAGGTAAAGCTCAAGTTTGTCTCCTTGGGTTTAAAGTCCAAAATAAGGTTTGAAAAAGGCACAAAGAAATAAGTGGAGCCTTGTTCTCAGGTGGGAACATGCAGGACAAATGTTATGACAGTTGAATTTTGGTAAACAAGAAATTTGGCTGCATTAGTACAATACTGAAATAGCGTTTAATAACGATTCAGGTTTTTTCCCTCCCCTTTCGGGGAGAGGCAGTTTACATTCCTGAAAGGACATGGACTAAAATAGATGAGACTTAGCCTGAAATCTTTTATAACACCAAGAAAAATTATTTCTCTGTTTCTTCTGTCCACTTTCTGTGAGTTCTGATGCTGGATGTTGGCAAAGCAGAACTTCTTTTCTTATTTGTTCTTTTTACTGGAATTCAATCATTTATTTTATATGAGAATTAAGTCTATTTGTTTCTTTTTCTTGGCCTTATTTCTATCTTACCTTCAGAAGTAACATGTTTTGTGGCTAATGTGAAACGTTTTTCTAAAAAAATATAAATTCTGGTGGAACAAATACAAATTATAACTGGATTATTAAGGATTTAGTCAAGAATGTAAAATTGCATCTAAATATTAGCTATTTCACACAATTTCACTATTAAACAACTAATAAGAAAATGATAAATATTATAAAATAATTAAAATTTGCACTTCATTAGATCATTTGCGGCTTACTAATGATATCATGTCAGTTTTACTGAGACAATTTTCTACGAATCTCAGTATAAAACTCATCCTTCCACCAGTTCCTGATCCTGTCTCCTACCCTCTCACAGAGCTTTTTCATTTTGTCTTTCTCTTCCCTATGTATTAAGACTCTTCCTGTTGGATAATTTTTTACTCTACCCTGAAAACAACTAGATTTTCATTTGTCTACCAGTATATCTTTCCTTGTCTTACTTACCCCCCTTTTTTCTTTTCTCAATTTCTCTCTCCTTAGTTCCTGTCCCTCCTCTTTTTTCCTTTCCCTCCCTCCTACTTTTCCTTTTATTCACTCATTGGATAAGTGCTTTTTATTGGGGGTGGGATAGGTATGAGTGTGCCTACTATTGCCTGGCATTGTACTGAGTTCCAGAATACATGAATATACAGAAAAGACTGGGCTCTTCCCTCACAGGACTGGTTATGAACTGGTGAAAAAGATAGCTAGACATTTGATAAATAAGCAGTAGACAGTTATTGCCTTCATTCTTTGCTTCTAGTCTACTTAAATGGGGTTTGATGCTGTAGCCCAGGCCATCAATGACATCTCAGTTCCAAAAGTAATGAATGCTTTTTAGTTCTTTACATTTATCACTTCATTCTTATAGGAACTTCTTTCTTCTTGGCTTTGTGTCCCCATTCTTCTCTGGTTTTCTAACTTCTTTTTTACTAGGCTCTTTTGATTTCTTTTCCTCCACCCATCAATGAAGTGGATCCTGCATTCTCAGCCCTTTTATAGTTTTTCTTCTCTGGTTTCTTGAAGCAAACCCACATATGCTCATATATTCATCTATTATCCGTACAGTAGAAACTACATATCCAGCCTATGTCTTTTTCTGAGGACCAGTTCCATCTATTCACTATTCAACTGCCTGCTGGTATTCTATCTCACACTCAGCAGGTTCTAAATTGAACTCATTTTCACATGGCTCCTCCTTATGTAGTTCCTATCTTACTTGGGAGAACTACCATACACACAATTTTCACTAAGGCTGGTGTAAATAAGAGTAGCAAGATTTTCAAGAACTGGCTTATACACAAAAGATTTGACTTGATGTTTAACTGACAAGAAGGAATCAATCACATGAATATACAAGGGATAGAGTATTCCAGGGAGAGGAAGAAAAAGCACAAAGGTCCTGAGGTGGAGAATGAACTTGGGGAGGGGAGTTCACAGAACAGAAGGAAGACTCGTGTCTCTGGAGGGCAGTGGGCAAGAGGTTAGAACAGTGTTAGATGGCCTTGAGAAATTGGCAGGAACTACATCCCCAAGATTGTGTTGGTCATGGAAAAGATTTAATTTTATTCTAATTAAAATGAGAGGCCATTGAGGGATTCTTTAGGAGGAGAGTAACATTTAATTTACACTTTATAAAGATCACCTTCATTGCTATATGAAGAACTTACTGTAGAAGAACAAAAGTGCAAACATAATATCCAGTTAGGAGGCTATTCAGTCATCCGGGCAAGAGACGGTTATAGCTAGAAAAAGAGTAGTATCAGTACAGCTGTGGGAAGGAGGAGAAATCAGGACATATTTTGGAGGCAACATCAGTATGATTTGCTGATGAGTTGGATGTAGAGGGTTGGGCAAAAAAAAAAAAAAATGAAATCTCAGATTTTGGCATAGACTGTTGTGTAGATGGTGGAGCCATTTTACTAAGATGAAGAAGACTGGTGGAGGAAGAGGGATCTTTTTGAGGGGTGGGGCAAATAGAGAGTTGTGTTTTGGCCATGTTACATTTGAAATGCCTATTCAGTCTCCAATAGGAGATGCCAAATAAATAGTTGGATAAATGAGTCTGGGGCCCAGCAGCAGAGTCAGGGCTGGAGAACTAAATTTGGGAGCCTTTGACAAATATGTTGGTATTTGGAGCCAGGTGAATGAATAAGACCATTCAACAAGAGAACATAGATAGAGAAAGGCAGAAGACAAGAGGGCTGAAGATGGAGTCATTAGCTACTTTAGTATTTAGAGGTCAAGCAGAGAAGAAGCAAGCAGACTAGTTAGGCATGGGCAATGATAAAGGGAGAAAACAGGACAGTGTACTGTCATCAAAGCCTGGAGAGGAGCTTGCTTTACCAGACAGTGATCACTGCTGTTGAGAGGTCAAGTACACAGAGGGTAGACGAGGACCCTAGGAGAGAGGTTGTTGTTGAACTTGACAAGAGTGGTTTCAGAATGGAGATGGTCCTGCCTTTGTGAGCGAGCAGTCTAACTTACACTGACATGCCTTTACTTCTTATAGTATTCTTTGTTAAGCTTATAAATGGCTGTATTAACATTGCTGTGGTCCTTTATAATAGTCACTACTCACTATTTTGCTTCCAAGGAGCATTCTGGCTGTACTTCTTCCAAGACAGATTTGCTCATTTTCTGGCCATCCACGTATATTCAATATTTTTCATCAACACCATAATTAAAACGCATCAATTCATACAGGGAAGGTCAGCTCAACTGGACTGGACCAAAAGCAAAGAAGATTCCTGAATAAACTGAATGCTTCGAAGGTCAGTGGAACAAGGGCGGGGGTTTGGGGACTATGGTTTCAGGGGACATCTAAGTCAATTGACAAAATAAATTCTATTAAGAAAACATTCTGCATCTCACTTTGAAGTGTGGCATCTGGGGTCTTAAATGCTAACAAGTGGCCATCTAAGATGTATCAATGAGTCTCAACCCACCTGGATCAAAGGAGAATGAAGAACACCAAGGTCACAAGGTAATTATGGGCCCAAGAGACAGAAAGGGCCACATGAACTAGAGACTTACATCATCCTCAGATCAGAAGAACTAGATGGTGCCCAGCCACAACCAATGACTGCCCTGACAAGGAACACAACAGAGAACCCCTGAGGGAGCAGGAGAACAGTGGGATGCAGACCCCTAGTTCTCATACAAAGACCAGACTTAATGGTCTGACTAAGTCGGAATTGACTCGAAGGCAGCGGGTAAGACTAGAAGAATCCCGGTGGTCATGGTCCCCAAACCTTCTGTTGGCCCAGGACAGGAAACATTCCCGAAGACAACTCATCAGACATGGATTGGACTGGACAATGGGTTGGAGAGAAATGCTGATGAGGAGCGAGCTACTTGTATCAGGTGGACACTTGAGACTATGTTGGCATCTCCTGTCTAGAGGGGAGATGGGAAGGTAGAGGGGGTTAGAAACTGGCAAAACAGTCACGAAAGGAGAGACTGGAAGGAGGGAGCGGGCTGACTCGTTAGGGGGAGAGTAAGTGGGAGTATGTAGTAAGGTGTGTATAAGTTTATATGTGACAGACTGACTTGATTTGTAAACTTTCACTTAAAGCACAATAAAAATTATTTTAAAAAATGCATCAATTCTTCTTTGGTCTTCCTTATTCATTGTCCAGTTTGGATCAGGCATAACTTAGTCCAAGGATGGTGAGACTTTGTCTCATGTACTTTGGACATGTTATCAGGAGGACCAGTCCCTGGAGAAGGACATCATGCTTGGTAAAGTGGAGGGTCAGTGAAAAAGAGGAAGACTCTCAATGAGGTGAATTGACATAGCGACTGCAACAATGGGCAGAAGCTTGGCAAAGACTGTGAGGATGGCACATGATTGGACAGTGTTTCGCTCTGTTGTACATAGGGTCGCTATGAGTCAGAACCGACTCAACAGCGCCTAGGCACCTAACAACAAATAGTCACTACTAACAACAAATAGTACACTACCAGTACTCATCAGTCAGTTTGTTGTATTGTGGTAGCTCGCGTGTTACTGTGATGCTGGAAGTTATGCCATAGGTATTTCAAATACTAGCAGGGTCACCGTGATGGACTGGTGATTCCAGCAGAGCTTCTAGACTAAGACAAACTAGGAAGAAGGACATGGTGGTCTACTTCTGAAAAAATTGACCCATGAAAACCATATGAGTAGCAGCAGAACATTGTCTGATACAGTGCTGGAAGATGAGCCCTTCAGGTTGGAAG
Organism: Elephas maximus indicus; assembly: GCF_024166365.1. Taxonomy (NCBI): domain Eukaryota; kingdom Metazoa; phylum Chordata; class Mammalia; order Proboscidea; family Elephantidae; genus Elephas; species Elephas maximus. The sequence goes on along the minus strand of NC_064824.1, from coordinate 81,161,204 downwards.
GCACTCAAAACACAACTGGGAAAGAGCTGCCTCCGCAAAGTAGAATCGACCTTAATGACGTGGTTGGAGAAAAGCTTTCAGGATCTTCATTTGCTGATGTGGCATAACTCAAAATGAGAAGAAACAGTTGCAAACATCCATTAATAATCAGAATGTGGAATGTATGAAGTATGAGCCTAGGAAAATTGGAAGTCCTCAAAAATGAAATGGAACTCATAAAGATTGATAGCCAAGGCATAGACCCAACCCAGTGCCATTGAGTCGATTCCGACTCACAGCGACCCTATAGGGCAGAGCAGAACTGCCCTATAGAGTTTCCAAGGAGTGTCTGGTGGATTTGAACTGCTGGCCCTTTAGTTATTAGCCATGGCACTTAACCACTACGTCACCAGGGTTTCCATCCAAGGCACGAGTGAGCTAAAATGTACTGGTATTAGCTATTTTGAATCAGACTATCATAAGGTCTACTATGCCAGGAATGACAAATTGAAGAGGAATGGCATCATAGTTATCAAAAGAATATTTCAAGATGTTTCCTGAAGTACAATGCTGTTAGTGATAGGATAATATCCATACGCCTACAAGGAAGACCAGTTAATACGACTTTTATTCAAATTTACGCACCAACCACTAATGCCAAAGATGAAGAAACTGAAGATTTGTAGCAACTTCTACAGTCTGAAATTGATCCTACATGCAATCAGGATGCACTGATAATTACAGGTGATTGGAATGCGAAAGTTGGAAACAGAGAAGGAGCAGTAGTTGGAAAATATGGCCTTGGTGATAGAAACGATGCCAGATATCACATGATAAAACTTTGCGAGATCAACAACTTCTTCACTGCAAATACATTTTCTCAACAACATAAGCAGTAATTAGACATGTGTACATCACTAGGTGGAAAACACAGGAATCAAATCAACTGTATCTGCAGAAAGAGACAATGGAAAAGCTCAATATCATCAGTCAGAAGAAGGCCAGGGGCCGATTTTGAAACAGACCATCAATTGCTCACATTAAAGTTCAAGCTGAAGGTGATGAAAATTTAAACAAGTCCGTGAGAGCCAAAATACAACCTTGAGTATATCCTGCTTGAATTTGGAGACCATCTCAAGAATAGGTGTGACACACTGAACACTAATGACCAAAGATCAGACGAGTTGTGGGATGCTATAGGGTTGCTGTCAGTCAGAATCGACTGGTCGGCAGCGGGTTTGGTTTTTGGTTTTATCAGCGATATCATACATGAAGAAAGCAAAAGGTCATTAAAAAGAGAGGAAAAAAGAAAAGACCAAAATGGATGCCAGAAGAGATTCTGAAATTAGCTGTTGAACTTAGAGTAGCTAAAGTGAATGAAAGAAATGGTGAAGTAAAAGGGCTGAGAAGAAAATTTCAAGGGGCAGCTCTAGAAGACAAAGTATTATAATGAAATGTGCAAACACCTGGAGTTAGAAAACCAAAGGGGAAAAATAGGCTCAGCATTTCCCAAGGCGAAAGAACTAAACTAAAAATTCAAGCCTCCAGCTGAAATTTTGAAGAATTCTCTGGGGAAAATATTGACTGATGCAGAAAGCACTGAAAGAAGATGGAGAGAATACACAGAGTCACTATACCAAAAAGAGCTGGTTTGCGTTCAACTATTTCAGGAGGTAGCATATGATCAGGAACCGATGGTACTGAAGGAAGAAGTCCAAGCTGCACTGAAGGCATTGGTGAAAAACAAGGCTGCAGGAATTAATGGAATACCAATTGAGATGTTTCAATAAACAGATGCGGTGCTGGAAGTGCTCACTTATCTATGCTAAGAGATTTGGAAGACATCTACCTGGCCAACCAACTGGAAGAGGTTTATATTTATGTCCATTCCAAAGAAAGGTGATCTAAGAGAATGTAGAAATTACTGAACATAATCATTAAAAATTTTACACACAAGTAAAAGTTTGCTGAAGATAATTAAAAAACAGTCTTAGCAAGTACATTGACAGGGAATTGCCAGAAATTCGAGCTGAATTCAGAAGACGATGTGCAATGAGGGATGCTCTTGCTGTTGTCAGATGGGTCTTGGCTGAAAGCTGAGAATACCAGAAAGATGTTTACCTGTGTTTTACTGACATATGTAAAGGCATTTGAATTGTGTGGATCATAACAATTATGGATAACATTTCGAAGAATGGGAATTCCAGAACACTTAATTGTGTTTGTGCAGAACTTGTCCGTAGACAAAGAGGCCATCATTTGAACAAAACAAGGGGATACTGTGTGGTTTAAAATCAGGAAGGGTGTGCATTAGGGTTGTATCCTTTCACTATACTTATTCAGTCTGTATGCTGAGCAAATAGTCCAGGGAGGTGGACTATTTGAAGAACGGGGCATCAGGATTAGAGGAAGACTCATTAATAACTTGAGATATGCAAGTGACACTACCTTGCTTGCACAAAGTGAAGGACTTGAAGCACTTACTGATGAAGATCAAAGACTATAGCCTTTGGTAGGGATTACATTTCAACATAAAGCAAACAAAAATCCTCACAACTGGACCTATAAACAACATCATGACAAATGGAAAAAATACTGAAATTGTCAAGGATTTCATTTTGCTTGGATCCACAATGAATACCCATGGAAGCAGCAATCAAGAAATCAAACAACGTATTGCATTAGGCAAATCTGCTGCAAGAGACTTCTTTGTTGAAAAGCAAAGATGTCACTTTAGGACTAAGGTGTGCGTGACCTAAGCTATGGTATTTTCAATTGCCTCACAGGCAAGTGAAAGCCAGACTATGAATAAGGAAGTCTGAAGAAAAATTGATGTCTTTGAGTTATGGTGTTAGTGAAGAATATTCAATATACCATTGACTGCCAGAAGAACAAACAAATCTGTCTTGGAAGTGATACAGCCAGAATGCTCCTTGGAAGCAAGGATGGCAAGATTTTGTCTCACACACTTTAGCCATGTTATGAGGGGGGACCAATCCCTGGAGAAGGCCATCATGGTTGGTAAAGTACAGGGTCAGCGAAAAAGAGGAAGACCCTCAATGAGATGGAACGACACAGTGGCTGCAACGATGCACTCATATATAACAATTGTGACAATGGTGCAGGACAGGGCAGTGTTTTGTTCTGTTGTACATAGGGTTGGTATGAATCAGAGCTGACTTGACAGAACCTAACAACCATCCAACAACCACCCAACAACAACCACTGAATAACCACCATCACCACCACAATTGTCACTATTGTGTGTTTTAAAAAATTTTCTTGGGGCTGCAGAGCGTAGGTTGTGATGTGTGTTTTACTTAGAGTGTTTCTCAGTGTTTTTAGATCTAGCCTTTATGCACCAAAAATCTAAAAACTGGATCCAAGGTGCTTTGAGAGAAGTGCCATCAAGACTGCTCATAAGACACTTAATTTCCATGTATTTTAAAGTGCTTTACTGACATTTTTGAGATAAATTTCCTTGATAAATCGTATTACAGTAGCTGTTGCATTTTGCTACCTTTGAAAGAATAGAATTTACTATTATTATAAAGCGAGGTTCTTAGCCATGCCACAATGGACATTTGCTAAGCAGACATTAAAACATCTCAAAAATACCATGAAATGTGGTTTTTATATAGCAATATAAAAAAACAGCAATATAAAAACGAACAGTACAGTGCTGGTTAGCTGGCATCTATTCGAGAATGTGAGGAATTAAAGAGTGCTTTCTCTTTCTTCTTCATCATCGAACAAATTTAGAAATACTGAATGGTGCTCCATAGTGCTTGAGAATCTGGCCCTCCAAAAAAATTAACAAATTAAAAAAAAAATAAAACCTAGATATATTTAAAATTACTATCATATTTGGGAAGGGGAATTATAGAATTACTGCTCTAATTTTCTCACTAAGTCTAATAAGAATGCATCCAGTAGGCACTTAATAAATGACTAGTGAGGAAATGATAAGTGCCATTCAAAAATACCTATTCTTATTGTTAAATGAGAAAACCGTATGTGGTTATATTAATAAAAAAGAATCCTTATTGTTTAGGGACACATGCCAAAATATTTACTGATGAAGTGATGAGCTATCTGAGATTTACTTAAAAATAATCCAGGGGAGGTGCAGAGACCTGGGTAGGGGCATAAAATAAACAGATGAAGCAAATTAGCAATGAGCTGAAAATTGTTGAAGCCATGTGATAGATACCTGGGGGTTCATTAAGCTGTTTTATTTTTGTATATGTTTCACACTTTCCAAGATAAAAAGCCATTTAAAAAAAATTTCATTGTAAGTATGTGAAGACATGAATTGCTAACATTTTCATGAACTTCTGTTGTTCCCGATTTTAGTATGTGACTAAAAATTTCCGTAATTTTTCCCCCTCCTCTATTATCCCATTTCTTTCATGTTTAATTTTTCATGAAAGAGTGGCTACTATCATAACTACAAGAAAATGGAAGGATGGTAGACTAAAATCCGGGTGCTTTGAAAAGAGGTTATTGGAATTGCACCAACTTAGAAAAAGTATGATGTAGGACTCTGCCTACCCCTCTAGAACAGTGGCCATATTAATCAAGTGAGCTGCTGTCAGATTTTTTATTTTATAATTCTCCTTCCTATTTCAAGGCCTTTGGTGATATCCTGTGTTCCTTTACTGTTTCTAAGAATAAATTCTTTAAGGGAAACCTCCTGGTTAAGAGTTAAATGGCTGTATTAACATTGCTATAGTCCTTTGTAATAGCTAATAATAGTTGCTATTATAATTTGTTTTCAAAATTTTTCTTGGCGCTGCAGAGTGTAAGTCGTGATGTGTGTTTTACTTAGTGTTTCCCAGTGTTTATACACCAAATCCAGCAATAGTTGACTTAGTTTGTCTGTCTTAAATGGTAGGATGTTTTCTTTTTAGTTTCATGCTAATCTTGACCCTAGAGTATAGAGGATGATTTCAAGACTGGCCTTGATGGACGGGGCATGCTTACACTGACTGATTAGTTTGGCTTGCAGAGAGGGAGGAATGGGCCACCAGCTCAGATTTTTTAACAGCCAGAACTGAAAGAAGGAGGAGAAAAATACAGGGAAAACAACGTAATTGTACCTTGTGCTTTCCTAATGTTTCTTGCCTGTGGGGCTCAAAATATTCTCTAAACATTAATTCAAAATTCAGTAGCTCCAAGGTACATACAGGGAAAGCATTATTACCTTCATCTGAGAGATGAAGTTAAGTAGGGCAGGGAGTTGACAGAGCCAAGATTAGGACTCAGAATTTGACTCCAGAAGCCATACTCTCCCTTTTCCGGGTGAGTGGTTTTCTTCCTGGCCTGTTTTTGTAATCCATTCACTCACCCAGGCCTCTCATGATATCTTTTCTCTCATCGGTGAGGTCTTCCCTGTCTAACTAGCACCCTTCCATCCCTTTGCATCACTCTCTCCCTTCTCTAGCCTGATACTTTCTCTTTTGCCCTTATCCCCTGACATATTGCCTATTCTTGGTCTTCTTCCATTAGAACGCTCCTGAGGGAATATTGTATCTCCAATGCCCACTGAGCACATAGTTGGTGCGGAGTAAATATTTGTTGACTAAATCCTTTCAACTACCAAAACCCGCTCCCAATAAGGAATTCAGTACAGTCATTTTAAGGTGACTGAGAAAGCTTAATGTAAGACATCTTCTGGGAATCACTTTCAGTATAAAAGGAGAAACCCTTCTGTGACTTAACTATATTCGGTATCAGGAGTAAAAACCTTTCAATACTTTTTGAGCAACACCCTTTTCTGTTTTACATCTTTCTTTATGCTGGGTATCTGACTTTGGTTTTATCTGGGTAAATTCTTTCCACATACACAGAAAGTGGAGATGTTGCCCTTGCTGGCTGAGCAAACAAGAGGGATGTTTCTTTAGAGTCTAAGACCCTCATCTAATCAAAGATAATGCAGAACATGCCGTTCCTATTGGCTTACTTTGTGTATGGACTAGGGTTTCAGGTAGTTTCCTAAGGGCAATCTTTAAACAGATATCTGTTATAAAGGGTGAGCCCTTCCTCACAGAAATCCATCTTTAGGACAAACTGTTATTGGGAGCAAATCAGGGCATAATAAGACTTGGGGTAGTTTCTGAAACATGCAAGGGTCAGATTAAAGTCTATCTAGATGATAACCCACATTGTGGTTTTTTAATTAAGTGTTTGTAAAAATTAACCAATCCATTCACATCCATTACCTCTGAATTGCTGTATACATGTTGGGATTTTCTGCACCCAGTTGGTTTTTTTTATACTAGTCTTGTTTCAGAAAGCATTTAAGATGATATATATGTTTAAATATATTATAACATAAAATATTATATATATATATATACACATACACACGCACATACTAATTAAAAAAAGATTAAAAATTGGTGGTCTAGGAGGCCAACATAAAAGTGAGAGCAGAACGGGTGAGATAATAATAATATCTAAACATAGAGTATTTACGATGTGCTAGGTATTGTTCTAAGCACTTTGCATGTTAATTCATTTAATCCTGACTACAACCCCATCCGACTGGTACTATTATTATCTTCATTTTACAGATGAGGTAACTGAGGCATGGAGAAGTTACTAAAATCACAAATAGTAAGTACTAGAGCTCTGGGGATCAAACCCAGGCCCTCTGCCTCCACAAAGCTTTACTGACTCAACAATGAAGCTGGAAATAAGGTTAATACACAAAGTATATATTGTAAGGTCTTGTGCTCCTGCTAAAGACCAACCACAAATTTGCCTCTAAGAATTTTGGCAGACAAAACCGAGAAGGAAAAACGATCAGTTACATGATTCACAGTGTTTAGGAGATAAAAACAAGCTGGTTTCTCAAGAGTAGCATAATTATTTCTGGTTGGGAGACCAGAAAAAAATTTCTCTTGAAAATTCTCACAAAGAAGCCACTATGTAATGAAGTGGACACTATTCTACAGTAAACCCAAAAGATTTTCATAGGGCTGTTTCTTAAAACATCCTTCAGTGTGTCATAATGTGTAGCCAACACCAACGCCAAATTCAGTAAAAGGCAATTTTGTAGGGATGGGGGTTCCAGAAGACTTGGTCAGGTTCGTGGATCTCTGCTGGTTTGGCTTAATTTAGGAAAACATTTTAGACTATTTAGACGGAAGAATGGACTGTATGCCCTTCAGGCCACTGTCCATAATTATTACTCCCTTCAGTTGAGCTTTTGTAAAAAGTTGAGTGGTAGCGAGTTTGAGGTTATTTCCCGACCAGTACCTGGAGTGCAGCTCTTCTATGCTGGAGGCTAAGTGTGAAGCTTTTAGCTTTAAAAGTCAACTGAGCTGGGAGAGGATTTGTATTTTCTTATAAAAGCTAGGGAAATGCAATGATGTTGTTTGAATAGAGGGCCACCCAGTTTGTACATGGCTGTATTCAATAAAATAGAATTTGGGGCCTTGATTGCCCCCAAAATATATGGAGCCAAAATGACTTCATGGGGGTCAAAAAGTTCTGCACAGAGTATTGCTGCAATAATTTTATTCTGGAATTCTAAAGCAGATGCAAATAAATGCCTACCTTGGTGTTAAAAAAAAAAAAGTCTGAATAAAGAACTCCTAGAATTTTTAAACTTAAAAAATAAGTGTTTAAAAAGCTTAACAAATCAGCATCAGTCTTCTGCACCAGATCTCCGCTCTCCTGTTCCACTTATCAGAGGCCACCACTTAACAAAAACGTGTTTTGTTACATATGTATTTTATCCAGATTTACCTAAAATTTTTAACTTTACTGCACTTGTTTTATTCTATGTACATACATAAATGTACGTGTACATATATATCATATTAGATACATATTATGATAATTTTGTTAAACTGTTTAAGAGTAGGTTATATACATTTTTTTTTTATATACATTATGGCCCTTTACCCTTAAATATTTCAGTATGTATTTCCTGAGGACAAATTGAATATTCATTTGGTTCATACTTAAATTTTATCAATTGTCCTAATAATGTTCTTTTGGGCATTTTTTTCTCCTTCAGTGCAAGATTCAGTTTAGGACCAAGTATTGCATTTATTAGTCATTTCTCTAAATCTTCTTTATTCTGGAACGATTCCTCAGCCTTTTATCTTTCATGATGTTAACATTTATGATACTTAAAAAGAACTTTTTAAAGTTTGATTGAGATCATATTGATACAAAATTGTACAATTTGACAAATTTTGAAATGTATATACGTTTGTGAAACAGTCACCATAATCTAGGCAGTGACCAACTCCATCGCTCCCAAAAGCTTACATGTGATGCCTTTGGTTTCTCCCTGTGGCCACCACTCCCTAGATGACCACTGACCTGATTTCCTTCAATAGATTAGTTTGTGTTTTTAAGAACTTTGTAGAAATGGAATGATACAGTATGCACTATTTTTTTTCTTTTCAACATAATTATTTTGAGGTTCATCCATATTGATGCATGTATCAATAATTCATTCTTTTTTATTGTTTGAGCAGTATTCCATTGTATAGGTATACTATAGATTATCCTTTTTGTTGCTTCCATTTTTTTGACAATTACATATGAGGCTATGTATATTTATGTACAAGGCTTTGTATGGACATGTTTTTATTTCTCTTGAGTGAGAAATTGTCAGATTTTCCCAAAGTGGTTATACTATTTTACATTCCAACCAACAGTGTATGAGAATTCTAGATTTTCCATATCTTTGTTAACATTTAGTATGGTCAGTCTTTTTAATTTGAGTCATTCTATTAAGTGCATAGTAGTATCACATGGTTTTGATTTCCATTTCCCTAATGACTGATTGGAAACCCTGGTAGCATAGTGGTTAAGTGCTACGGCCACTAACCAAAAAGTTGGCAGTTCGAATCCACTAGGCGCTCCTTGGAAACTCTATGGGGTAGTTCTGCTCTGTCCCATAGGGTAGCTATGAGTCAGAATCAACTCGACGGCAACGGGTTTGGTTTTAATGACTGATTATGTTGAACATCTTTTCATGTGTTTGTCATCTGTGTATCTTCTTTGGTGAAGTACCTGTTCAAATATATCCCCTGGTATTAACATTTTTGAAGAACACAGGCCTATGATGTTACAGAATTTTTCTCAATTTGGGTTTTGTCTGCGGTTATGTATCCCCAGTTGAAATACCATAAAAAATACCATAAAAAATAGTATCTCCATCATATCTGGAGCCAGAACTTTATCCACAGTTCTCCATTGGTAATATAATCACTTGGTCAAAGTGTGGTCCAGCTTCTCCATTATATAGTTATTTTTTCCCTTTGCAACTAATAAGCAATCTGTGGAGAGACACCTTGAGACCATGGAAATGCTCCTGCTTCTCATCAACATTTTCCCTAGATTTAGCATCCCTTAATAATTGAGTCAGAATTGATGTCATAGCAATGGATAATTCTTTCCTGAACTAATCTTTAAAAAGATGGTGGTAAAATGTTAATTTTCCAACTCCAGTAGTTCTTCTCTCTCTTCAGTATGGACTCATGAATTCACATTTTTTTTTTTTATTAACTTTTATTAAGCTTCAAGTGAACATTTACAAATCCAATCAGTCTGTCACATATAAGTTTACATACATCTTACTCCCTACTCCCACCTGCTCTTCCCCTATTGAGTCAGCCCTTTCAGTCTCTCCTTTCGTGACAATTTTGCCAGCTTCCCTCTCTCTCTATCCTCCCATCCCCCCTCCAGACAAGAGCTGCCAACACACTCTCAAGTGTCCACCTGATATAATTAGCTCACTCTTCATCAGCGTCTCTCTCCCACCCGCTGACCAGTCCCTTTTATGTCTGATGAGTTGTCTTCGGGGATGGTTCCTGTCCTGTGCTGACAGAAGGTCTGGGGACCATGGCCGCCGGGATTCCTCTAGTCTCAGTCAGACCATTAAGTATGGTCTTTTTATGAGAATTTGGGGTCTGCATCCCACTGATCTCCTGTTCCCTCAGGAGTTCTCTGTTGTGCTCCCTGTCAGGGCAGTCATCGATTGTGGCTGGGCACCAACTAGTTCTTCTGGTCTCAGGATGATGTAGGTCTCTGGTTCATGTGGCCCTTTCTGTCTCTTGGGCTCTTAGTTGTCGTGTGACCTTGGTGTTCTTCATTTTCCTTTGCTCCAGGTGGGTTGAGACCAATTGATGCATCTTAGATGGCCGCTTGTTAGCATTTAAGACCCCAGACACCACATTTCAAAGTGGGATGCAGAATGTTTTCATAATAGAATTATTTTGCCAATTGACTTAGAAATCCCCTCAAACCATGTTCCCCAGACCCCCGCCCCTGCTCCGCTGACCTTTGAAGCATTCATTTTATCCCGGAAACTTCTTTGCTTTTGGTCCAGTCCAATTGAGCTGACCTTCCATGTATTGAGTGTTGTCTTTCCCTTCACCCAAAGCAGGTCTTATCTACTGATTAATCAATAAAAACCCTCTCCCTCCCTCCCTCCCTCCCCCTTCGTAACCACAAAAGTATGTATTCTTCTCAGTTTTTACTATTTCTCAAGATCTTATAATAGTGGTCTTATACAATATTTGTCCTTTTGCGTCTGACTAATTTCGCTCAGCATAATGCCTTCCAGGTTCCTCCATGTTATGAAATGTTTCAGAGATTCGTCACTGTTCTTTATCGATGCATAGTATTCCATTGTGTGAATATACCACAATTTATTTAGCCATTCATCCGTTGATGGACACCTTGGTTGCTTCCAGCTTTTTGCTATTGTAAACAGAGCTGCAATAAACATGGATGTGCATATATCTGTTTGTGTGAAGGCTCTTGTATGTCTAGGGTATATTCCGAGGAGTGGGATTTCTGGGTTGTATGGTAGTTCTATTTCTAACTGTTTAAGATAACGCCAGGTAGATTTCCAAAGTGGTTGTACCATTTTACATTCCCACCAGCAGTGTATAAGAGTTCCAATCTCTCTGCAGCCTCTCCAACATTTATTATTTTGTGTTTTTTGGATTAATGCCAGCCTTGTTGGAGTGAGATGGAATCTCATTGTAGTTTCAATTTGCATTTCTCTAATGGCTAATGATCGAGAGCATTTTCTCATGTATCTGTTGGCTGCCTGAATATCTTCTTTAGTGAAATGTGTGTTCATATCCTTTGCCCACTTCTTGATTGGGTTGTTTGTCTTTTTGTGGTTGAGTTTTGACAGAATCATGTAGATTTTAGAGATCAGGCGCTGGTCTGAGATGTCATAGCTGAAAATTCTTTCCCAGTCTGTAGGTGGTCTTTTTACTCTTTTGGTGAAGTCTTTAGATGAGCATAGGTGTTTGATTTTTAGGAGTTCCCAGTTAACTGGTTTCTCTTCGTCATTTTTTGTAATGTTTTGTATTCTGTTTATGCCTTGTATTAGGGCTTCTAGGGTTGTCCCTATTTTTTCTTCCATGATCTTTATCGTTTTAGTCTTTATGTTTAGGTCTTTGATCCACTTGGAGTTAGTTTTTGTGCATGGTGTGAGGTATGGGTCCTGTTTCATTTTTTTGCAAATGGATATCCAGTTATGCCAGCACCATTTGTTCAAAAGACTATCTTTTCCCCAATTAACTGACACTGGTCCTCTGTCAAATATCAGCTGCTCATATGTGGATGCATTTATATCTGGGTTCTCAATTCTGTTCCATTGGTCTATGTGCCTGTTGTTGTACCAGTACCAGGCTGTTTTGACTACTGTGGCTGTATAATAGGTTCTGAAATCAGGTAGAGTGAGGCCTCCCACTTTCTTCTTCTTTTTCAGTAATGCTTTGCTTATCCGGGGCTTCTTTCCCTTCCATATGAAATTGGTGATTTGTTTCTCTATCCCCTTAAAATATGACATTGGAATTTGGATCGGAAGTACGTTATATGTATAGATGGCTTTTGGTAGAATAGACATTTTTACTATGTTAAGTCTTCCTATCCATGAGCAAGGTATGTTTTTCCACTTAAGTATGTCCTTTTGAATTTCTTGTTAGAGCTTTGTAGTTTTCTTTGTATAGGTCTTTTACATCCTTGGTAAGATTTATTCCTAAGTATTTTATCTTCTTGGGGGCTACTGTGAATGGTATTGATTTGGTTATTTCCTCTTCAATGTTCTTTTTGTTGATGTAGAGGAATCCAAGTGATTTTTGTATGTTTATCTTATAACCTGAGACTCTGCCAAACTCTTCTATTAGTTTCAGTAGTTTTCTGGAGGATTCCTTAGGGTTTTCTGTGTATAAGATCATGTCATCTGCAAATAGTGATAACTTTACTTCCTCCTTGCCAATCCGGATACCCTTTATTTCTTTGTCTAGCCTAATTGCCCTGGCTAGGACTTCAAGTACGATGTTGAATAAGAGCGGTGATAAAGGGCATCCTTGTCTGGTTCTGGTTCTCAAGGGAAATGCTTTCAGGTTCTCTCCATTTAGAGTGATGTTGGCTGTTGGCTTTGTATAGATGCCCTTTATTATGCTGAGGAATTTTCCTTCAATTCCTATTTTGGTAAGAGTTTTTATCATAAATGGGTGTTGGACTTTGTCAAATGCCTTTTCTGCATCAACTGATAAGATCATGTGGTTTTTATCTTTTGTTCTATTTATGTGATGGATTACATTAATGGTTTTTCTGATATTAAACCAGCCTTGCATACCTGGTATAAATCCCACTTGATCATGGTGAATTATTTTTTTGATGTGTTGTTGGATTCTATTGGCTAGAATTTTGTTGAGGATTTTTGCATCTATGTTCATGAGGGATATAGGTCTATAATTTTCTTTTTTTGTAATGACTTTACCTGGTTTTGTATCAGGGAGATGGTGGCTTCATAGAATGAGTTGGGTAGTATTCCGTCATTTTCTATGCTTTGAAATACCTTCAGTAGTAGTGGTGTTAAGTCTTCTCTGAAAGTTTGGTAAAACTCTGCAGTGAAGCCGTCTGGGCCAGGGCTTTTTTTGGTTGGGAGTTTTTTGATTACCGTTTCAATCTCTTTTTTTGTTATGGGTCTATTTAGTTGTTCTACTTCTGAATGTGTTAGTTTAGGTACGTGGTGTTTTTCCAAGAATTCATCCATTTCTTCTAGGTTTTCAAATTTGTTAGAGTACAATTTTTCGTAGTAATCTGAAATGATTCTTTTAATTTCATTTGGTTCTGTTGTGATGTGGTCCTTCTCGTTTCTTATTCGGGTTATTTGTTTCCTTTCCTGTATTTCTTTAGTCAGTCTAGCCAATGGTTTATCAATTTTGTTAATTTTTTCAAAGAACCAGCTTTTGGCTTTGTTAATTCTTTCAATTGTTTTTCTGTTCTCTAATTCATTTAGTTCAGCTCTAATTTTTATTATTTGTTTTCTTCTGGTGCCTGATGGGTTCTTTTGTTGCTCACTTTCTATTTGATCAAGTTGTAGGGACAGTTCTCTGCTTTTGGCTCTTTCTTCTTTTTGTATGTGTGCATTTATCGATATAAATTGGCCTCTGAGCACTGCTTTTGCTGTGTCCCAGAGGTTTTGATAGGAAGTATTTTCATTCTCGTTGCATTCTATGAATTCCTTATTCCCTCCTTGATGTCTTCTATAACCCAGTCTTTTTTCAGGAGGGTATTGTTCATTTTCCAAGTATTTGATTTCTTTTCCCTAGTTTTTCTGTTATTGATTTCTAGTTTTATTGCCTTGTGGTCTGAGAAGATGCTTTGTAATATTTTGATGTTGTGGACTCTGCAAAGGTTTGTTTTATGACCTAATATGTGGTCTATTCTAGAGAATGTTCCATGTGCACTAGAAAAAAAGTATACTTTGCAGCAGTTGAGTGGAGAGTTCTGTATAAGTCAATGAGGTCAAGTTGGTTGATTGTTGTAAGTAGGTCTCCCGTGTCTCTATTGAGCTTCTTACTGGATGTCCTGTCCTTCTCCGAGAGTGGTGTGTTGAAGTCTGCTACTGTAATTGTGGAGGTGTCTATCTCACTTTTCAGTTCTGCTAAAATTTGATTTATGTATCTTGCAGCCCTGTCATTGGGTGCATAAATATTTAATATGGTTATGTCTTCCTGATCAATTGTCCCTTTTATCATTATATAGTGTCCTTCTTTATCCTTTGTGGTGGATTTAAGTCTAAAGTCTATTCTGTCAGAAATTAATATTGCTACTGCTCTTCTTTTTTGCTTATTGTTTGCTTGATATATTTTTTTCCATCCTTTGAGTTTTAGTTTGTTTGTGTCTCTAAGTCTAAGGTGTGTCTCTTGTAGGCAGCATATAGATGGATCGTGTTTCTTTATCCAGTCTGAGACTCTCTGTCTCTTTATTGGTGCATTTAGTCCATTTACATTCAGCGTAATTATAGATAAATAAGTTTTTAGTGTTGTCATTTTGATGCCTTTTCATGTGTGTTGTTGGCAATTTCATTTTTCCACATACTTTTTTGTGCTGAGGCGGTTTTCTTAGTAAATTGTGAGATCCTCATTTTCATAGTGTTTGACTTTATGTTAGTTGAGTCGTTACGTTTTTCTTGGCTTTTATCTTGAGTTATGGAGTTGTTATACCTTTTTGTGGTTACCTTATTATTTACCCCTGTTTTTCTAAGTAAAAACCTAACTTGTATCGTTCTATATCGCCTTGTATCACTCTCCATGTGGCAGTTCAATGCCTCCTGTATTTAGTCCCTCTTTTTGATTATTGTGATCTTTTACCTATTGACTTCCATGATTCCCTGTTATGTGTATTATTATTTATTCATTTTTTAAATTAATCTTAATTTGTTTGTTTTTGTGATTTCCCTATTTGAGTTGATATCAGGACATTCTCTTTTGTGACCTTGTATTGTGCTGGTATCTGATATTATTGGTTTTCTGACCAAACAATATCCTTTAGTATTTCTTGTAGCTTTGGTTTGGTTTTTGCAAATTCTCTAAACTTGTGTTTATCTGTAAATATCTTAATTTCACCTTCATATTTCAGAGAGAGCTTTGCTGGATATATGATCCTTGGCTGGCAGTTTTTCTCCTTCCGTGCTCTGTTTATGTCGTCCCATTCCCTTCTTGCCTGCATGGTTTCTGCTGAGTAGTCTGAACTTATTCTTATTGATTCTCCCTGGAAGGAAACCTTTCTTTTCTCCCTGGCTGCTTTTAAAATTTTCTGTTTATCTTTGGTTTTGGCGAGTTTGATGATAATATGTCTTGGTGTTTTTCTTTTTGGATCAATCTTAAATGGGGTTCGATGAGCATCTTGGATAGATATCCTTTCGTCTTTCATGATGTCAGGGAAGTTTTGTGTCAGGAGTTCTTCAACTATTTTCTCTGTGTTTTCTGTCCCCCCTCCCTGTTCTGGGACTCCAATCACCCGCAAGTTATCCTTCTTGATAGAGTCCCACATGATTCTTAGGGTTTCTTCATTTTTTTTAATTCTTTTATCTGATTTTTTTTCAGCTATGTTGGTGTTGATTCCCTGGTCCTCCAGATGTCCCAGTCTGCATTCTAATTGCTCGAGTCTGCTCCTCTGACTTCCTATTGCGTTGTCTAATTCTGTAATTTTATTGTTGATCTTTTGGATTTCTACATGCTGTCTCTCTATGGATTCTTCCAACTTAATAATTTTTCCACTATGTTCTTGAATAATCTTTTTGAGTTCAACAGTTTTATCAGTGTGTTCCTTGGCTTTTTCTGCAGTTTGCCTTATTTCGCTTGTGATGTCTGGAAGCATTCTGTAAATTAGTTTTTTATATTCTGTATCTGATAATTCCAGGATTGTATCTTCATTTGGGAAAGATTTTGATTCTTCTGTTTGGGGGGTTGGAGAAGCTGTCATGGTCTGCTTCTTTATGTGGTTTGATATGGACTGCTGTCTCCGAGCCATCACTGGGAAACTAGTTTTTCCAGAAAATCCGCTAAAAAAAAATGCAGTCAGATCCCTATTAGAGTTCTCCCTCTGGCTCAGGCTATTCGGATGTTAATGAAGCCGCCTGACTGGTACACTGGCTCCAGGCTCTGAAAACAATCGCTGCCTCCCCGTATTTGTTCGTTCTCCGTCTCTAAATCTGTGTTTGTTGTTCAGGGTTCGTAGATTGTTATGTATGTGATTGATTCACTTGTTTTTCCGAGTCTTTGTTGCAAGAGGGATCCGCGGTAGCGTCCACCTAGTCCGCCATCTTGGCCCCGCCTATGAATTCACATTTTATTGAATGGGTTATAATTCATTACTGTCTTTATTTTGATATTCACCCAAATGGAAGTCATTATCTGGCCTGTCAAAATGCCACTGCTCCCGACAAGAGCGCTTTAGGTGGAAAAAAGGTGTAGTTTTTGAACCTGGCCCATCCTTGACGCCTCTTTTTCTCTCTTACTCCACATCGATCCATCAAGAGATGTAACCTGTTCTAACTTTGAAAATATATTCAGAATTGGATCACTTTTCACTAACTCCTCTCTTATTTCAAACCACTATCTTTTTACTTCTGGATTACAGTAGTTATTTCCTACTTGGTCTCCCAACTTCTATCCTTGTTCCCCTGCAGCCTACATAGCCACTGAATCATCTTTTAAAAATATAAGTCAGATCATTTCTCTGCTGAAAACCTTGCAATAGTTTCCCATTTGCGTCAAACAAGGCCCTAGGTGATCGGGCTCCCCATTCTCACTGTCCCATTAGTACGCTTCACTCAAGCCACATTGGTCTCCCCTTCATTTCTGGGCCTTTCCAAATATGCTTTAAAGCCTTCTCTCTAGCTGTTCTCTTGATTGATATGCTCCTTAGATAGCCTGTAGCTTTTTCATTTCTAGAATTATACCATGCTCACCTTACTTAATAGTGCAACCTTCCTGCTCCCAACCCCTTACCCTGTTCAACCTTTTCCTTTATCTCATAATACATCTTCTTCTAACATACTATATTTACTTACTGTTCTATTATTATTGGTCTATCTTTTCCTGGCTTGAATGAAAATGACATGAGGGCAGCAAATTTAATTCACTGATACATCTTAAACTCTTAGAACAAAGTCTAGCACATTTTGGGCTCAGTAAACTTTTTGCTGAGTGACAAGGGGGTCCGTGGGGTTAGCTGGCTCATAAATGATTTCCATTTAGACAGTCCAAAGTAAAGATGACAAAGGGGGTCACAATGTTCCATTAAATTTGAACCTAACATTCACTTATTTCTTCTGTAGATGATAGACCTGTAATTACAGGCTTCCCATTTATAAAGAAATTGGCATGCATTTTTAGATAGACTGCCTACAAGCCAATAAGTTTGTAAACTATGGGGTAAACAGGGTTGTCCTTTCAAAAATTGACACAGATTAAACAATAAGTGCACTGAATGGGATTTGTGACCATTAACTTGAGGGACTGAATAAGAAACTGAAATGAAACCAATCAAATCTATCAGTGTAACAGGTCTAATGAAAAGCTCTGGGGGAAGAAAACAGGTTGAATATCTTTTATGTTTTTGGACTTTAAAACATTATTCTGTTCCACACCCCAAAAACCACCTCACAAAGATTGCTAACTACACAGTAGTGTAATCTTAATTCAAGAAAACATACACTTTAACTGATGTATTTATTTCTAATGAAAATTGTGAAAGGGTATAGCATACAGTTTAAAAAACAATTGTTCACTGATGGTATATATGCATTTATGAGGACTGTTATAAATCAACTTGTGCACCTATTTTTTCTTTCACTCATTTATTCTCCCAATACTACCGAGTATTGAGCCTATGGGATCAAAAGTGAACAAGATATAGTCCTGGCTTTCAAGGTTTATACAGTCTAGGGCAGGGAAACAGGCAAGTAAACAGATATGAGTGTTAGAATACAATTCTGATTCTATAGAATATTTCAAATTTATATCTTCAACACTCTATGAAATACAAAACATAACGTACTTCCATTGTTGAAGTGTGAGATGCAATTTTGACTTTTAAATACAGTGAAACCTGTGAGAGCCAGTTCTTGACTGGGCTGCCTTATTTTTCTGGGTCTCATGAGTTTTCTGCCTTTGAAAGGGTATCTTAGTCATCTAGTGCTGCTGTAACAGAAATACCACAAGTGGATGGCTTTAAAAAACAGAAGTTTATTCTCCCACAATTCAGTAGGCTAGAAGTCCAAATTCAGGGGATCAGCTCCAGAAGGCTTTCTCTGTTGGCTCTGGAAGAAGGTTCTTGTCATCAATCTTTTCCTGGACTAGCAGCATCTCCGCACAGGAACCCTGGGTCCAAAGGACGTGCTCTGCTCCCAATGCTCTTTCTTGGTGGTGTGAGGTCCCCTGTCTCTCTGCTTGCTTCTTTTATATCTCAAAAGAGATCGGCTCAAGACACAATCCAATTTTGTAGACTGAGTACTGCCTCATTAATGTAACTACCGTCTATCCCACCTCATTATCATCATAGAGGTAGGATTTTACAACACATAGGAAAATCACATCAGATGACAAAATGGTGGACAATCACACAATACTGGGAATCATGGACTGGCCAAATTGACACACGTTATTTTTTGGGGAACACAATTCAATCCATGACACAGGGTGTAGCCCTGGTGGTGCAGTAGTTAAGTGATATGGCTGCTAACCAAAAGGCTGGCAGTTCAAATCCACCAGCTGCTCCTTGGAAACCCTATGGGGCAGTTTTACTCTGTTCTCTAGGGTCGCTATGGGTCAGAATTGACTTGACAGCAACAGGTTTTGGTTTTTTTTGGTAGTCGTAACACTTCTGTTGTTCTCTATTAATGGAAAATATTTGAGTTTTCCTTCCTTGACCGGTTTCCGCCTTACACAGGTTCCAGCTTTTGCAGGTTTTGTTGCATCCGCTTTATACTCATGTTAAAACCCAAAACCCCAAACCATTTGCTGTTGAGCCAATTCCAACTCACAGCAACCCAATGTGTTTCTTAGTAGAATTGCACACCACAGAATTTTCAACGGCTGTGATCTTTTGGAAGTAGACTGCCAAGCCTTTCTTCTGAGATGCCTCTGGGTAGATTCAAACCATCAACCTTTTGGTTAGTAGCTGAGCACTTTAATCATTTGCGCCACCCAGGGACTTCTATTAAAACATGAGAACTACTAATTCTAACCAGAAATCACATAAATGACTAAATTGGTGTTTTTGAACTGTCTTGCCCACATTATGTTTGAGTGGCTTGAAACACTGTGTAGAATTTGTACACCTGGGTTAATCAAGGAAAAAAAAAGAGAGACAGTAATTACTGGAGCCAGGTTTCACTTGTCAAGGAAGATTTCATGGAGGAGGTCAATGTGACGTGTCTTCTGAAGACAAGACACTGAATTGAAGCAGGTTCTAATATTTTGCTACCAGCTAAATAATCATCATGGAAAAATCTATCTTCCCCAGCATACTGTCAAAATACACACTCATCTTTAGCTAGGTTTAGATTTTAAAGAGGATGTTTATTATTTTTTAAAATTTCACTTTACAGTAACTCATTTGTTAGTAATTTGACCCAAATGGTATTCACAAATACTGTGTATAAATGTCCACCTGAATTATATTTCCCCCATACTTTCTAACTTCTGAGGCTGGGTGAGGAGTTTTTACATTTAGGCTTACTCACACCAAAGGATGGCAGCTTTCGTTGCCAACAAGTTATAATTTAGGAGGACTGGAAACTAGGCTCTAGAGTTTCTTTAATTGGAGAATTAATGCTTGGATTCAAATTTTATGGCTTGATCATATAATTGATGAATTGGCTAATTCTGAGGGAACACATTTCATTTAGGGGAGATCTGTGTGTACGTATTTATCTACTGAATTTATATAGTATATACTTTATCCCCAACTCAAAACTTTAAAAAATACTTGAAAACAAGTCATAAAATTTAAACACCAGACTAATGAACTAAGGAAGAAAGAGTAGGGATAGCTGGACAGGAGAGGAGAAAGGAATACGGCTACATGGGAAGATATAAGATAGTAAATAAAGCGAAGGCAATATCAAAAAACAAGTTAACGTAGTAGGCAATGTAGCTGATAAATTAAGGTTATTTGACTTTGGTGCTGGAAGGCATGATTATTATTGCTGTAATTTGCTTTAAGGGAATATGTAGTGGCTTTTACTTCTGACATTTTATATAGCAGATTTAAACACATCTAAGTACTGTTCTGTTCCATAAGACTGAAGTATTTACTCTGCAAACGTTTCTTTTTAGGTTTCACATGCACAGCCATGCAAACTAAATGAATAAGTTACCAAGTATTTAGCACACTGGCAACTCTTGGAGGATGAAAGTATTAAGCAAATTTCCTCTGCTCTAGAAGACCTTACAGTCTACTTTGGAAGACAATAACATATAAACTAGTTGAAGAATAACACAGGCCTGAATTAAAGCTTAAGTTTTCTTACAAATACTAAGTTACATGGTAGAGACTGAGCTACTTTTCGAAATCCAGAAATCAATATGGAGTAGTCAGTAAAGGCTTCATGGAGGAAGATGGAGCTTAAGCTTAAAGGATGAGGTGAAGTATGACAAAGGGTGGGAAAAATCACATGAACCAAGGTATGAAAATGTAAATTAGCAATTTTCTACATATATTTTGGTATGGAAAAGTAATTTAAAAACTCTAAAGGGAATCAAGAGTTATAAAAGACACAAAATGACCTTTATTAATTTGCGCCCCTACCTTTAAATCCTAGATATACTTAATATTCTCTCCATAAAGCCAGTAGATACTTCTCTAAAACAGTGGACAGCAGTTCTCACCTGTGTTCTACAAGAAAAATAACCACTAGTTTTAATTGATCCTAAAGTCCTAGAGCTGGAAGGCCATTTGTCTTGGTTATCTAGTGCTGCTACAACAGAAATACAAGTGGATGGCTTCAACAAAGAGAAATCCATTCTCTCAGTCTAGCAGGCTACAAGTCCAAATCCAGGGTGTCAGCTCGAGGGGAAGGCTTTCTCTCTCTGTCAGCTCTGAAGGGAGGTCCTTATCATCAGTCTTCCCCTGGACTAGGAGCCTCTCCATGCAGGAACCCTGGGTCCAAAGGATGTGCTCTGCTCCCAATGCTGCTTTCTTGGTGGTATGAGGTCTCCCTGTGTCTCTGCTTGCTTCTCTCCTTTATATCTCAAAAGAGATTGTCTTAAGACACAATCCATTCTAGATCTTAACATAACTGGTGCTAATCCATCTCATTAACTTCATAGTGATAGGATTTACAACACACAAGAGAATTACATCTGATGTCAAAATGGTGGAAATTGTACATTGGAAATCATGGCCTAGCCAAATTGATACATGTATTTGGGGGGACACAATTCAATCCATGACACCATTTAAGACTTCTAAATATTCTACTCTTTTCATTTTCCCAGGAAGGAAGTCTCCTGGCTTTCCTCTAAAATATACTCACGTCACTTACGCTGAAAATGAGCTCACTTCTTCCCCTGTAGGAACGAAGAACACAACCTGCAGACCATTGCTTGCAGGATTTATTGCTACTTATTGCTAACATTTTTCCTTCTGAGATAAATACTTGAACTCTCTATTCTTACTTTCAAGATGTTTTTCACCTTTTAATGTTATTTATCCCTTCTTTTTACTCGTTTCCTCTCATTTATCCTAAATAATGGGTCTTCAAGTATTTGTTATACCTATTTCTGAGATTACAGTAGAAGAGCACATCTTAGTTTTTCCACTCCGTTTCTATTACTAATTATTACTTTAACTCAGAGGCACCCAACTTCCAAAATCATTCTTTGCATGTTAAATCTCATTCTGAGTACACCTTTATTCTTATTTCTGCTTTGAGTAAATTGGATCTCTTGGATTCGTTCAGTTGGTGTGATGCTGAAAAACTGCTCATGACTTAAGCAGGTGAGCCTTCACTGTTGCCCAGAACACATAATGCAGAGTCCGTGGCTATGATGGACACTTTGTCCTAATTAACCTACTGCTTGGTTAATAGTTCATATGTTTGCCTGAAGTTCTTCAACAATGGAACTTGCGTATCATTCAAAATCAAAACACCAGGTAAATAGTAGAAAGACAAAGCAGGCTCACCCTACTTCCTCCCACAATTTCCAGAGCCTTTAAGAAGCAGAGGTACCTTCCCAGAGCTTTTTTTATACGGGATGACCTCCAAGCCAGTACGGTATCCAAATGAAGTGGCAACACCCATGACTATGAATCTTGTCTGGTGTCCAGGTGACCAGTAGGTCTGCAAGTGATGTGGACTGTGGGACATGTAGTTGTAGGCAACACTAAAGAGGAAGGCTGAGACTGGTACTTAATGTTAATATGGTTCCTGACTAATCCTAATCAAAATTTTTTCAATGAATATTTCTTGAGATAATTTTGGTTAGAATTAAACTTTACCATGTGCATCAACTGCAACCCATTTAGTTTTTTATTTTCGAAAAGGGTATATATAGGTGATCAGGACCAAATTGCCACCATCACTACTTCCTCCAAACAGGTCTTTAAAGAACTGGTCTCTGCAGCAAACCTCCTACTCATTCTGACACTTTCACCCCTACTATTTCTATCGGGACTTTCATCTATTAACTTAGAGCAGCACTTTCTTTTCATGGTCTCTAATGATACTTATCCACAGTCTGTTAAACGATATTAAAGCAAAAGTTTAGGAATAGTTTTTCTAATTTTCTCCTCCCAAACCAAGGTAATTTCTTCTTTGAAAGCTATTAAATTTGTACCTCCGACTTGAGGCACAATGGCATACGGTCCAATCTGTATGTGCACATCTATACCTCACAGAAGGAGCCTAATGGTGCAAGTGGTTTGCAATGAGCTATTAACCTAAAGGCTGGCGGTTTAAACCCACCCAGTGGCCTGGTGAACTACCCAGAAAACCCAGTGCCGTCGAGTTGATTCCGACTCATAGCGACCCTATAGGACAGGGTAGAACTGCCCCATAGAGTTTCCAAGGAGCGCCCGGTGGATTCGAAGTGCCGACCCTTTGTTTAGCAGCCGTAGCACTTAACCACTATGGCACCAGGGTTTCCTGGTGAACTGCTTTTGTAAAGATTACAGCCAAGAAAAACCCATGGAACAGTTTATTTTGTAACACATGGCGTCTCCATAAGTCTCAATCGACTCCACAGCAACAGAGGTAGGTATATTTCTTGGATGGGACATACAAAGCATCTTGAAAGTTGCTCCTAAGTTCCCTGTAGAACTGTATTCTGGTAACATGAAGAGGGATGGTGGGTTCTACCCTACAACATAGGGTGAGTGTGAGGAAGACTGCAGCCCTGAAGAATACTGGAAGCATACCTGAAACCGAGGGAAAGTTTGTGCTCTGCCCTAGAACACAGAAGGAAGATTAGAATTCATGTGAGTCCATTTCACACATAAATTATTCCCTGTTGTATCTGAAGTGCTTTAGGTATAAGTGTTTGTTCAATGAATAATATACCTATTCCAATCAAGATTCTCCAGAATCAACTGGGACAGATGTTGCAAAGTGTACAAAATCCTTTTAAAGAGCTGTTTATTGGGGAATAAAACGTCTAGATTCTAGTAGGCAAGAGTTTTTTTGTCCAGAAGTGGTACTAATAACACAGAGTTATCGAGTGAGCGAATGAGACAGAAATTTTGCTTTATCAACCCATCAATCCAAGAGAGGAAAGAGATTCAGGGCAGGAAAGTACAGCCCTCAGAAGAACAACCACTGAAGTTGTGGTATCTCCAGCAAGCACAAGACTGAGAAGCAGCCAGCCAGGGGAATAGCCCACGGGAACAGCAGAGGTCCCCTTAGGAAAGCGCTGTGCCCTGCCCCTTCCGACAGATTCAGTTAGATCATCCTTGCAGAAGATGGCGAGACCTATTTGTATTATCAGTCCTTAGTTCTGTCAGTCTAGTTTGATTAGACAATCCTTAGTCAATTCTGTTTGAGAATTCGGTCTTATGACCTCAGTGAGGGAAAAGGATTATAGTTTTCCAGCATTCTGAGAGGCTGAGCCAATTACATAGGCTCTGCGTAACTAAAACAGCTCTTAGATTCCAGGCTGGGAGGGAGTGATGAAAGGAAAATGAATTACACACCTTCTCTTCTAAAGGGATCCTCCTTAGTGCCAACCAATTCCATTTTATACTGTAAATTTCCTATCTCTCTTGATTCAGTAAAATGACTTATCTGGCAAGCAAATCATTATAAACTTGTTATTTGGGGACATTGCATAGAATTCCAATAGTATCTTAGTTCCAAAGATAGTATTTCTCTTCTTAAAATTAACAGTTACTTGTTAAAATTTTATTATGGAAAATTTCAAACAGGAAAAATAGAATTGTAACATCAATTAATCAACCCCTATTTATCCCATTACTCAGCTTCAGTATTTATGATATACTCAATCTTGTCTCATTTAACAAGCCCCAGCCCCTGGGATGTTATAATTTTTGGGGGGTGTGGGGAGACTGCCCTCACATCCTGGCCATTGCATTATTTTAAAGCAAATCTCAGGCATAGAGTCATTTTGTAAATACCATTATCACACCTGAAAACAGAATACCCCCACAAACACTATGTGGCTAATATCATATACCCAGTCAGTGTTCTAATTTCCCAAACTATGTCATAAAGATATATATTTGCAGTCTGTTTTTTCAAATCAAGATCTAAATAAAGTCTACACATCACATTTGGCTGACAGGATTCAAAAGCTTTTCTCTATTTACAGCCTGTTTTAATCTACAGGTTACTTTTCCCTCCATTTTTTTTCTGGCTATTACTTCACTGAAGGAATGATGTCATTTACCTTACAAAATTTCCCACATTTTTAATTTTTGTTGTCTGTATATGTTTTTGCACGATTAAAAAACCCCAACACATTATCTCACTTTATCTACATATCTACCCTATGAGGTTAAGTAGAAGAGAGAGTTTTTCCACGTAGCAAGTTAGGGTACAGAGAGAGGAAGTAAACAATCTGTCCAAACTCTGAGCTACTAAATAGCTGAACTAGGATTAGAATTCAGGAAACCCATTCCATAGACATGAGAGGCTGGGTCTCGTACTTCATAAATGAAAGCAGAACTAAAAGCACCAAAATGTCCTGAAGAGACATTTGAATTAAAAAAAGAAAACAAAACTATGTTCCGTAAAATTTGATAAATGTTTTATGATTTCTTAAAAGTGATTTGTAAATATTTCCTAGGCACCATTCTTCATGAAGGGGAGTCTGCTGAAACTCATTATCTTTACATGTACCTATATGAGTTTCCTGAATTTATTCTTAGTATTATTCACATGCTTATATATTTCTATCTATTTTACTTGTTACACTAGATCATAAACTTCTGCATGCAAAATACAGTTTACTTTCTTTGCACGTTCTCAGAATCAAATGTACATGAGTGATAGTCGGGATCTTACTAGTGCCAAAACAAAGGCAAATTCAGGCTGTGTGAACTCTGGTTCAGTATTGAGGTAGAAACTAACCACAGCATTTTCTAAGAATAATGAATTACCTTCTATGTCTCTGCTTATTTGTCACTGCCATCTACTGGTGCCTAATGTTTCTGAATAAAATCCTCCAGGGAAGCCTATCATACCAAACCAAAGCCAAACCCACTGCCATCAAGTTCATTTTGACTCACGGCGACCCTATAGGACAGAGTAGAACTGCCCTATAGGGTTTCGAGGGAGTAGCTGGTGGATCTGAACTGCTGATCTTTGGTTAGCACCCAACCTCTTAACCACTGTGTCACCAGGGCTCTTATATATAGAAAAACAAATTATGACATCACAGAAATTCTTTGGGG
Source organism: Elephas maximus indicus (assembly GCF_024166365.1). Lineage (NCBI taxonomy): Eukaryota > Metazoa > Chordata > Mammalia > Proboscidea > Elephantidae > Elephas > Elephas maximus. The sequence goes on along the minus strand of NC_064824.1, from coordinate 81,135,521 downwards.
TAGCTCCTTTCCAAGGAATATGTACCACCTTGATAGGTAAAGCCACCTTAAGTTACATGATAAAAATTGCCAACTTCTAAAAAAGTAACTGTAATATCCCTAAGCGTTACAAGGGCTGCCAATTAAAACAGAGACCAGCTACAATCTAGAAGTCATAAAATAATGAAATTATAATTTCTAGGCAACAATTCTTATCACAAATGAATTGCTGGCAGCTTAACAGTATAATACTTACAAATACAACAATATAGAAGAACACTTGTGGTTATTTGTTATGTACACTCTGCACCTATGAGCTGAACAATGTGCTAGGTTCTGAGAACCCAGCAGAGAATAAGAGATATGGCCTCTATCATGGAATATGATTCTAAATATGGGAAAGGAATTTATGCAGGCTTTTCTATATTTTTATGAAACACACCAACAAAATGAATTATACCTAATTTTCAAGGCTGGCTGCCTGATAGAACAGACTCTGGCCTGCTGGAACTGGTGCCACATTACCAAAGCCAGCAGCACACCAAAGTGGTGTTGCCGACACAAATGGTATGTTTCACCTGGCACTTCTTGCCTGTTGCCGTCGAGTCGATTCCCACTCATAGCAACCCTACAGAACAGAGCAGAACCCCACAGGGTTTTGAAGGAGCGGCTGGTAGATTCGAACTGCCAATCCTTTGGTTAGCAGCCAAGCTCTTAACCAGTGCACAATCAGGGCTCCTCTATTGCACTGATCTATCCGTTAAAACCTCTAATTCTGCCACCTGTTTTTTTAAATACCCAGCGACACTTCTGTAAGTGTAGAAGATAGTCTCTTGATGTATATTACTTATATGGTACATATTACTTACATGACTCCCAGGTGGCCCTGGCTTTAGGGTTGATTCCAAGGCATATAACTTAGGCCAAGTTACCAGTTACAGGTGTCATAATGTTTACTATTTATTACTTAACAAGTTTCCCAACTAATAAGTGTAGGAAATATATTTATGGGTAGTAATACAAGCGGAGTCCACGGGTGGTAGAAATGGTTAAGGTGTTTGGCTGCTCACCAAAAGACTGGAAGTTCAAGTCCACTCAGAGGTGACTCAGAAGAAAGGCCTGGTGATCCTCCAGAAGACCAGCCAGTGGAAACCCCGTGAAGCACAGCCCTACCCTGACGCACACGGGGTCACCACGAGACAGAACTGGCTCTGACGCACGCGGGGTCACCACGAGACAGAACTGGCTCTGACGCACGCGGGGTCACCACGAGACAGAACTGGCTCTGACGCACGCGGGGTCACCACGAGACAGAACTGGCTCGACAGCAACTGAACAACAGTGACAGAAGTCCTTAAAAACTTCCTTTGAGATCTGTATCAGAACCGTGAATTACAGACACTCGGGAGACAGGGACCGTAATTTAAGCTACTTTTGCACACTCCTCTGTGTTCAGCACGATGGTATACACATAACTGGAACGTTACATTCAGGAAATATCAAGTAAGGCTTCTTTAACATTCCATCTGGGATTTCTGTAGAAACAAGCCAACTAAAAAAAAAAATTCTAGTCTAATAAATGAAAGGCACCTGCCATAAACTGAACATAATTCAAAAAGGTATTAAATTAAGGTTAGAAGTGGTGACTATTTCATATGTGCTCATGTGTATAAAGTGGAATCCCAGACATGTGGATAATGAGTATATGCTAGAAAAAAAAAATGAGAGAAAATATGAAGAACAGAGTTAAGAGTTGAAAATGAATAGTCTATTTTTATATACATTACAGCTATAAAATAATAATTACGAGAAAGTATGGGGGAGGGGTATAGTGACACTAAAAAAAGAAAACTGCCAAACAATAAAACGTAACCCTAATAGACTTCCGGAAAAATAGAAGTTTTTTTTTTTTTTAAACTCAGTGGCCTCTTTTGATCAATTGTCATTTTTACAATTCCATATACTCTGAATTATAACTTTACAGCCCCAAGTGACTATTCGTATTTTGTTAAAATACGAAGGAGAAAAATTTGATTCTTTGATTCTGAACAACTAAGAAACTAAAAGATCCTGTCCCTGTATTTACATTTTCTTATAAAATAACTTCAATTATCATGACAACATTTATCTGAAAAAGGCAATCTCTGACAGTACAGTAGTTAATTAATAATTAAATAACTGGGAAAACCACATAATCGTTATGAGCTCTAGTGAAACAAATCTGTGGAGTCATTTTTCCCATCTGAATAATGAAGACATTGAACAAGAGTGAATGTAAATAAAGGATACAGATCAAAACACAGAAAGCCTAGAAGACAAATATTTGAAAAATGAACTCTCACAAGGAAATTTTTCATAAATGCAATTTCAGAAAATAAATAAACACATATACCTTTAAAATACAGAACACAAAATACTTAATACATTTAGGATACTCTACAATGCCCAGTTAATTGCTGAAATTCTTTTTCTCAAGTTTTTCTGGATGCATAGCAATTTATTGTTATAACCAAAAGGAACTCATTGCCATCAAGTCAATTCCAACTCACAGCAACCCTACAGGACAGAGTAGAGCTGACCCATGCGGTTTCCAAGGAGCAGCTGGTGGATTTAAAATGCTGGCCTTTTGGTTAGCAGCTGAGCTCTAACCACTGTATTAGCAGGGCTCAAACTTAACCCGCTGCCCTCCAGTCCAACTCATGGTGACTCTGTAAAACTCATGGTGACTCTATAGCAGAATAAAACTGCCCCATGAGGTTTCCAAGGAGCGGCTGATGGATTCAAACTGCCAACCTTTTGTATAGCAGCTATAGCTCTTAACCACTGTGACACCAGGGCTTCACATTTATTGTTATAGCATCCAGGAAAAAAAATAACCAAGCTATGGTATTTTCAATCGCCTCATATGCATGTGAGAGCTGGACAATGAATAAAGAAGACCGAAGAAGAACTGATACCTCTGAATTACGGTGTTGGCAGAGAATACTGACTATACCATGGACTGTCAGAAGAACAAACAAATCTGTCTTAGAAGAAGTATAAGCAGTATGCTCCTTAGGAGCAAGGACGGCGAGACTTCATCTCCTGTACTTTGGACATCTTGTCAGGAGGGACCAGTCCCTGGAGAAGGACATCACGCTTAGTAAAGCAGAGGGTCAGTGAAAAAGAGGGAGACCCTCAATGAGATGGACTGACACAGTGGCTACAACAATGGGCTCCAACACTGCAACGATTTTGAGGATGGCACAGGACGAGGCAGTGTTTCCTTCTGCTGTACACAGGGTCACTATGAGCTGGAACCAACCCAAAGGCACCTAACAACAATAGCCATTTATAGGATTTGCTTAGTTATTGTAGCAAAAAAAAAAAAAAATTGACAATTGTGAAATTTAAAAGCAATTCTTCAACCTTTAAAAGAAAATGAAGAATCTTTTCACTGTAGCATGAAAATAGGGTATCTGTTTATTTTTCCACATCATGAATGTGTTTTTCAAATGAAGTATATGACCAAAGACAGAATTTTTAGAAAACCAGGTGACTGAAGACCAAGTTGTCCCTTTTAAGGACAGGATAAAACTTTAAGTGAAAAAGTTCACTTTGTACATCTTAGACATGGATGTAGATACCGCAGGGCAGGGTCATATTCAAACCAGCCACCTTCAAAATCATTTCCAGGAGTCAGAAATTGATGGCCTGGGGGCTGATGGCCTGGGGGCTGACGGCCTGGGGGCCTATGGACTACTTTTGTATAGTCCCGAGCTAAGAATGATTTTTACATTTTTAAATGGGTTGTTTGAAAAACAAACAAACATGAAAAACCCACCTAAGAAGAATATGTGACAGAGCCTGTATACGGTCTGCAAAGCCTAGAATACTTACGAGTTGGGTCTTTACAGAAAAAGTTTGCATACCCCTGATTTATACCAATGTTGTACAGAAGTCAGGCAGTGCAATTTTAAGTCCCAGATAATGTTCATTCCCACCATGAATAAAAAAGGTGCCTTCTGATGTCACTTGTCAGAATTTCTTTTTCTTTCAAGTTTCTTCATCTTCAACATCATCAAAGTTCATCCTGTAATAATAATGTAAAAGGTGGTCAGGAGAGAACAGAATAGTGTGAGTTTGTAATGTTATAAACAAAGTAACGGCATATAAATGGACATTTCACCTTTTCGAAAATACTATTTAATGGGTCAATACATAACATACACCTTGCCTAACTATAATGGGGGAAAAAATATCTCATAGTTTTTACCTCTCCACAGCAGATACTAACAACTACAGTTTTACAAACTTTCAAAGTTATATTTGGCATGCTCTTTTAACTTATTTCTAGTTATAAAATTCTGGTTTATAATTAATAATGTATTCTATTTTAAATGTTTAACTTAAGACAATCTTGAGAAAACATGACCAAAACATTAGAAAAAATATTTTTGTTTACTGAAACCAAGAAAATTCAGATTCATACCTCTCTCTTATCTTTCAGATTTGGGTAAAGTATAATTCTCAAAGCAGGCTGTAAGACTATACATATCAGGGTCTGCAGTATAACTGAATTATAGCAGAACCTATGTTCTACTATGGTTCTACACAGCAGACTCCTCTGGTTCTTTCTAGAGGCTGGGCTGTTCTTTCACCCCTTTTTTGCCTTATAGGGGAAGAGCCCCAGATACCTCATACATTGACTGTTTTAAATTCCATTTAGAAAGCACTCCAACATTCATGGGCTTTTTAGTCTGTTTCTAAGAATGCCCTAGAATGACACTGATTAAAAGCGAAAAAAAAAATGAACTGCCTGTCCTAAGGGAACAGCAGGAGAGAGGTTGCAATGCTTCTTGACAGATAAAAAATTTAAGGACAGGCCAACATGAATACGGGATCCAGTACATCCTGCCTATACTAAGAAGAAAAGAGTACTTGTTACTCAAATGTGTTGTGAGGCTTCACTATGTTTATTCTTAACAATTCAATGCTTTATTTAAATAATTTATGGCCATAGTCACTATTTTCTTTTTAAACTTTTATGGTTTTACTTGTCCAAATTTCTATGCATTTCAGTGCCTAAAAGTCACATTTTGCATGTCACATTTTTCAAAATAGAAATTTCCTAGTATTTTTATTATTTTTCAAACTTATTTCACCTGCTTACTGACACATATAATGAATAATAAGAATAAAATTTGACAACTTTTACTAAAGTCATCTGTAGGCTTAGTCCTTACCTTATTTCTCTTTTCTTCATTTCGGAGAGTTTCCAATTTTTTATATATTAAGGCAGCAATCTCTTTTGCATCTCTAACATCTATTTGCTCTCCCCAAATATTTCTCTAAAATGAAAAACACTCTTATAATCTTTTAAGTATTTAATAAAAACATGACCTTGCCATCTAAGAAAGCAGATTAAATATGCCTTAAATATTCCTTTTCTTTTTTTTACAAAAATTTAAGCATTTGAAACTCAAATTTTTTCAAAGAAATAATGCAGCATTAAGCACAGTTTACCCATAATGTAACTGAATAAATACTAGTAACAGTGCCATGGGAACATGTAAAATAATTCCTTGGGAAAAACACATTTCTAACTCAGAATGACTCAAAACATCTCATTTGTTTAAGATGTCCCAGAGAACTGAAATGACTTTAATACAGTCACTGTCACTGACAAACCTTGACCAACTACAATAATGAAAAGTAATGTACATCTCCCGGTTCTCACTGCCCACAGCAAGAAGGGTCTGAAAAGCAGGGAAGGGCACAGATTAACATACTCAGGCTTCTTATTTTGAATCTGGAGCCACCTATTTCCTCAGGCCCAGTGTGAACCCCGACCCCAAACTGTATGTTAAGATTTTATTTTTGTGTGCTGACTGTTGGTATGGTTTGTATTTCTGGCTTGCAACAGTCTGTTTCTTCCAATGACTATTTTACTTTTTCTTCCTGTCTGGTCTGGACCTCTGGATGCCATTCCTAGTCTTTCAGTTTGGATGGGGACATTTTGGGTCCTAACCTTGTCCTCTGGATTCCTCAGGACATATGGTATCATCTTTTCAAGTGAAACCCCCCACCCCTGCAATGGGATGGTTAATTCTGTGACTGCTCATTATAACGACACTGCCTAAACATCATTCTACCTGAAAAAGATCCTATATTTACGTCACCCATTTCTCAGTTGTTCCGAGGATTGGGAAGTTGAGCTGCTGATTCCGTAGGAATGAAGAATCAAGCTCTGGTATGAAGTTTTTTTTTTTTTTTTTTTTAACCTTCACTGAGTTCTGTCTATTCTAGACTATTCTCAAGATAGAGATAACTTTTTTTTTTTAAAGAGGCAGTCTCTTGACAAATCACAAAACTTCCCTGAAAAATCTAAATGTCTAACATCTAGATGACACACTTAATTTCTTTATTTAGTTCTATTTCAAACTGTATTGTATGTAGTTACCAATAAATAATACCAGAGTTCAACTTAATATTCTTTCTCAAAAAGTATATATTAACATATTTGAAATTCTTTAGAATATTTTACCAGAAAACAGAAGTATACTACAAATACTTGTTTAGCTTAGCACAGCTCTACTGTTGAAAATGTCTTAGATTTTTACTTAGGGGGAAGGCAAAGGTCATGAGTGTTTTCAGTTAGCAACTGCACTGGCTGAATGAATATATGTTTTTGTATCAGTGATCATAGAGGTTATCATGTGAATTTCTTTATGACCCATTGGTAGATGTATAGTGTTCTTACTGAAGAAAAAAAAAAAGAACACCATTAGTGGCCCTAAAAAGTGCTCGACTACACCAAGGAACACTAACTTTTATTCTTTAATTTAAACTCTTAATAAATATTCTTCAATATAAATGCTCAGTTACTAACTCTCAGGGTACAAATGCTAACTAAATTTGTAGTGTACAAATACTCTCATGTTAGTAACTCTAGGTCCTTGAAATTCACCTCCAGAGTGACTTAGCTAAAACAGGTTGCTTTCTTCCTACTGAGCACCATACCTGGCTATTGTGAAGAATAAGGGAAGGGTAATCTCTCCGTAAGGGCATAAAGTTCATTTTCCTCAGGCAAAGGTCATTGAGCTTAAGAGTAGTGGCTTATTATATGCTCATTACTGTACCTTCTGTAAGTTATTTAACAAATACTGGGTTGCTCCGAGTAAAAACATATTGTAGGTTATATTTTGCTTATCTGTCTGAGTTCTCCTTGTTAGGTGCTATCAAGTCGGTTCCGACTCATAGTGACCCTACGTACAATGGAACAAAACACATGGACAATTGCTCCTTTGGCGGGAATATTGTATACAGATTAGAGAAAGGATTACCCAGAACCCAGTGCCGTCGAGAAAGAATTAAGGTAATTAAATATGATTATTTAAATAAACTAAACTATTATAAAATTAATTACTGACTAGATTGTTCGTCTAAGCTAGAAACAGCTAGTAGCTGAATATGGCCCACAAATTCTGTCTGAACGATGGTGTTTTAGAACACTGGATTAGTTTCCAACATTTAAAACGAGATTTCATAACAAACTCTAACTTTCTGGCTTCTCTTGAAACATGAGAACAACTTGTGACAAGGGCCTGCATCTCCTGCATGATCTGAGGGGGGTGGCATGTTCTCCAGGTGACCACATCTGCCACCCCATACTCCAGGCAAGGGGCAATCATTTGTGTGGCTTTTTTCCCTTCTGTAGGCATGTGAGTTTGTGATCCCGGCTCTTTCTCTCACAGGAAGGACTGTCATCTTACTCTCAGATGATGGCTTCATTAAAACAAAAAACCTATTTCCTTTTAAGGCTGTGGTTCTTAATAACAAGAGGAAAACATAATTATTTTGATAACCCTGATCCTTGACAGGAAACCCTGGTGGTGTAGTGGTTAAGAGCTGCACCTGCTAACAAAAAGGCTGGCAGTTTGAATCCACCAGGCACTCCTTGGAAACTTTATGGGGCAGTTCTACTCTGTCCTAATGGGTTGCTATCAGTTGGAATCGACTTGATGACAACGAGTTTGGTTTCTTTTTAATCCCTGACATTTCAAAATCATCCACAGATACTTGAGTCACAAAGATATCAAGGAAGAATGGCCCACTGCACCTGAGTAAAGGGGGAAGGATGAGTAGAGATGCCGATAAGTTTACAAACAGTGATGGACACAGGTGGGAGGGGAGTCAGGGGAAGAAGTCGAGGTAGTTTCGTTTTAAGCTTCTTGATAAGTTATGAAGGATGCTGGGTGAAAAGGAAGCTCAACCTGGCCCCCCATCATGGATAGACAAATACCTACATCCACATACACGGACAGTCCACCTCTGCTCCTCATAAGAATATAAAACAAAATCACATAAATAGAATTTTTAAACAATTGTTTAAAAATTGTTTTAAACAATTATTAGTATCTTCATAGAATGCTAGAATTGGAGATTTCTTAGAGATAATATAAACCAAACTCTGCTTCATAAACTAAAGTCCAGAGAAAGTGGTTTCTGCAAAATCACACAACAGGGGCTGAACACCAGGTCTCTTAGATTACTGCAGCTTTCATTATATGATGGTGCTGTTTTAAGACTTAAGGTCTTCATAAGGGGCAAACCTGGAGCTCTAAATGGCAATATGCTAATCATTATACTAATACAATAAACCATATTACTCATATCCTAAGGAGATGATATTAACACACACGTGTGTGTGTGTATAAATAAATTCTCATGTCACTTAGTTTTCCATTTTATTAGAAAATAAAAAAAATAGGGAATAACAATTGATTAGAGATGAAATGTTAGATGGTAAGGAAAACATCTTTCACCACAATGAGTTTTACTTGGGAGAAGGCTCAGAGAGCAGAGAATGGTAAGTTTTGGGAGAGGAAGTAAGCAGATGTAAGAGAAGAAACAATTCTTCCTCAGAGATATTTAAAAACTGAACCACCACCATGTCAACAAGTCAATCAACTAGGGAATCTGATGTGTTTTCCTGGGATTGAAAGAGTAAATTGGTTTTCCTTTTCTCTCTCTCTGCCCTTCTCTTTCCCTTCCTTTTTTGAGGGGGATTGGTGCGTAGGTTATTTAAAAAGTATTATGATAGTATTCTCTTAAAGGTTTTCCTCTTCATGGAGAAGAAATTAATTATAAAAAGTAATACATATTATTTTACAATAAGTAGAAAATACAAAACTTCACAGAAAATAAATTACCTTGAATGCCACCACCCGTAAAAAACCATTATTAATATTTTGATATCTTTTTCTAGTATTTTTCCTACTCATGAGTATAAAAATTTTAAGACATAAGAGGTCATATCAACTATGAGATGAAAAAACCTTTCAAGATCACTTGATGTACATGTAAGTAGAAGCTTGTTTCATTAATATGCAATAATACAAAAAATAACAAAGGGAGAAGAAATTAGAAAAAGGCAAATCTCCTTTTGAGTGTGGCCTGCTAAAGGCAGGAAACACAAGACAGCCTGTACCTACCTTTGCTCTTTCATAAGGATAAAATTTAACAGTCGGATAGGCTCGGATACCAGCTTTCTGGCAAGTCTGAGCATAAGCCTGGCAGTCTACTCTTCCAGCTTTCACTTTTCCCTGAATCATCTGAAAAGAGAAACACAGTTTGCCATTTCCTCTTATGCATAAATTATTTTGGCAACCACAAAGCTAATATGATACTAAAACTTTCAAATCTTTATAAATCTCTAAGGATTATATATTTTCAAAACTTAAGTTTTAATTCTTATTCAAACAAGATAGTTCTCCAAATTTTTTTTCTGGCTCCTTAAGCCTCCTACTCATCCAGCAGCACTTCTTCAAAACGCAGGTAAAATCTCCTTTGCCTCATCAAAAAAATTGAGAAGCTTCATGTTGAACTACTTCAACTTCCTCTTGCTACCCACACCTTTGCCCATCACACTCACAAATGTCTGTGTCCTCAGCCTTCTTCTTTTCTCTGGACTCACTCGTTGAGGAAGCATTCTTTGTCTCGAGGAAGGCTGATTCCTTACCTATCTTCTGCAGTCCTTCCCTGTCGGATCTCTTGTCCTCCCCTCAGCTTACATACATATGATCAAGAAAGGAATCATTCCTTGACTGGCGCCTCTAGCTAGTGCCCCGTTGCCCTATAGCAATTGTCTTGTTGCACAATATACTTATTTTCATTTTTATCTTCCCACTAGATTAAATCTTCTCGAACACACAGAACTTTGTTTTTCATCTTTGTAGCCTCAGTACCTCACGTGTCTCTCACTTGGTGCTTACAATATATTTAATGAGTGATCTTTTTCATGTGTAATCATTTTTTGCAATATTGAAGATACAGTTGCGTTACAAAATATAAAATCAAGCTAAGTTTTCAATAAACGAAGGATGAGGGAGTAAAGCATTTTGTTAGAATGATTGGAGAAAAGGGAAGTATAAAAAGAAAAGAAGATACAGTAAGTAGAAAAGATGAATAACCTCTTAAGTGAAACCCGCTGCTGTAGAGTCGATTCTCTCTCATAGCCACCCTGAAGGACAGGGTAGAACTGCCCAATAGTGTTTACAAGGAGTGGCTGGTGGATTTGAACTGCCAACCTTTGGTTAGTTAGCTACAGCTCTTAACCACTGCACCACCAGGGATCCTCTTAAGGACCAGTCATAACAAAAGCAATCTTTTATGGCTTATAGGAGCTTTGAATCCCTTTAGTACAAACACCCCCAGCTTGGGATGCTCAGCTTCTGTTTTGGTGTAGTGGGGCTGGTGCTGACTTACTCATTCTAATGACTGTTTTGTACAGCAAGGGGTTCCTTGAGCATGTAGGTGAGGAAACTAATAGGACTGCTGTGATAGAAAGAAATACCCAAAACTCTGTATTCCCTTTAATTTGACAAGCATTTACTGAGTTAGCCACTGGGAATATAAAGATAGATAAGACCTTGCCCTCATGCTCATAGTTCTGTGGAAGAGACAACTATGTAAATAAATATGTTGTGTGGGTATGAATAGGTACAAGAAATTAAGCTGGTGTTGATTAACTGAGAAGGGCAGAGAACACAGAGGTTGATTCTGAGTGGGTTTTGTAGAATGAGAATAAAATTCAGATGACCACGATAAGGAAAGGGCATTTGACAGGGAGGGAGAAGCATGTGCTTAGGAGTGAACTAGACTGTCATGTTCAGAGAGTGTGGAGTACTTTGATGGGCCTCAAGTATAAGGTGTGTGGTGACATGTGATAAAGCTAAAAAGGTGGGAAGGGTCAGATCAGAGATCTGTTATCAATGACATCTATCAAGAAACTCGGATAACAGAAGTCAGAGAAGGCAGTAGTTTACAAAGATGACCAGGGCAGCACTAAAGAAGGCAGGGTGTAATGTGAGACTAATTAAAAGGCAAATATGGTAAACCTAGGTGAGAGATGATGAAGGTTTGAGCACAGAGACTAACGGTAGAGATAGAAGAGGACAGATCTGAAAGACATTTAGGAGCTAGAACTGTCAAGACTGATTGCCTGGAGAGTAGCAGAGTATTGGTGGCAGGGGAAGGAAACAGGGGACAAGAGCGAAGAGTGAGGTTTCTGGCTTTTATGGCTAGGTAGGTGATGTCATCAACTAAGGTAGAGATGATAGCTAAAAGCTTTTATAAAAAAGAAATAAGAAATCTACTGCAAATGTTACAGTCATAAAGGAATGGAATATAGTTTTTTAAAATTCAGAGGAAACTTCTAAGAAAAAAATTAAGAATTATACGTACAATGGTTTATGTTATTATTAGAAGATGCATGTCATGTAACTTTTTTAAGTAGACAGACAAGACTTACCCTAGCCAAGAGTTCAAACTCTGGAGCAAAATTTTGGCAAGGTCCACACCATGGAGCATAGAAATCAACGACCCAGTGATTTTTCCCTTCTAAAACTTTTTCACTGAAAGTCTGAGGTGTTAGATCTATCGAGGCTTGAGGTAAAAATCTGTGAAAAGGGATCAAAATTATTTGCCATTATAAAAAAATAAACATCTAAAATGTAATATTGCAAGGTTTTCTAAGTTAAAAATGGCCTCAAAGGCAATGTAGTAAAGCACAGCTGTGTCTTGGGAAATCATAATTCTTTATTTCACTAATTACATTAAAATGTTAGAATCTTAAACAACAGTATATTTATAGACAAGAAAAAGATAAATAGCTTTGAATATATTTATGCAGTGATACATATTTTAATTACTCACCCTAGACCCCAGATTCTTAGGGAATATGCATCCCTATTCCAACCATTGTAGCTACTGCAAGAAGAAAAATATGTAAGTTGTAGACAGTATTTTCTAACATTGGATTTACACAAAAAAACCATCTTAGTGTAGAAATTTAAAAATAAGTTTAATTGACTTCATCTAGCCTCTCTTCTCAGATAGATGCCACTACAGCTAATGTTTACATGGCTTCCCAAATGCATTTTTCTTTAGTCTTGATGTCTTTCTGAGCTCTGGACTTGCCCACTGGACATCTACTATACACCTATGAGGACCAAAAAACTTAAGTGTCTCAGGCTTTAGTTTCTCGAATTCCTACCCATTTTTTTAAAACCTACGTCAAGATCGGGAAACCCTGGTGGTGTAGTGGTTAAGTGCTACGGCTGCTAACCAAGAGGTCAGCAGTTCGAATCCGCCAGGCGCTCCTTGGAAACCCTGTGTGGCAGTTCTACTCTGTCCTATAGGGTCTCTAGGAGTCAGAATCGAAACGATGGCAGCAGGATGTCAAGATGGCTCACAAATGTAGCATTTCACGATTTCCTGAAATAGCTGTGATTCCTTTCTTTTTTGAAATCCATGGCTTATTTTTACTTTAATAACTTTACTCAAATTCTCCCTTGGATATGAGACTTCCACCTGAAATACCACATGGTGGTGTGGAAAGGGCATGGCTGTGTGACTGGAAAAGTTGTCTAATGTCTCAGATATCTGTAAATAAGGGTAATACCTTCTACCTCACAGGATACTTGTGTGAACTAGTGGAAATACTGTGAATAAAGTATCTAGTATACTACCTGAAATCAAGCAGAAACTTAATAAATGTCAGCTTTTCCTCTCCTCTAGATTGTAAGCTTCATGAAGAGTGGGAGTGTTCAATTCCTTCTTTTGATCTTCTGAGGTGCTCATTAAACACTCTATCTTAAACACTGTAGACCCCCAATAAATATTTCTTGGGTTACTTTTAATTAGGATTACTTTTAAACGTTAATTGCATAAATAAATTATAGTAAATGTTTTAAAATTTGAGAGAATACTTACTGATATTCATAAGCTTTATTTGATTTTTGGGGAAAAAATCTTATCTCAGGGTATCTCTGAACATTTTCTTGGGCACAAAAAGAATGATACTGTTGGCAGTCTACACTGCCGACATTGATCAGTCCAGTTAATGACTATAAAAGAAAAAAAGAGATAACTACATCAGAGTGATTACGATAAAATTACCTTCATAATTATTTTATATGTTTTACAATAAGAGAAATTGCCACTGTGAAATAGTTATATATCAGTGGTTTTAACCAAGTAAAAATGGTTAACGGCTTATCACATAATAGACCATTTACAGCAGTGAACTGTGAATCTAATTTTGTAGCCAAGAACTTAATACAATTATTGCAGATTAAACAACTGACTTCATTACATGGGAATAATTATGTGTTTCTAAAATTAAAAGTGTTACACATGAAGAACTAACGTCTTTGCAATGTTGTTTCAGAAAGTTACATTTTTACAATGCAGACAAACATTGTAGGTGTACTGACTCATACAGGAATTAAAAATTATTGAAAAGAGGACAGAAATGTTAAATGTTAAAATACTGGCAATCACTTTAACTCTGAAGTTTATTTTTTATCTTAGAAATATGGAACATTAATTACATTTTCCACTCTAATATTGTTTCTAATCTTTCATTGTTATAGTGTCTATATGTAGAAAATTTTGAAACCATATATTTTAATGATCAAGGCTATTTTTTCCTTACTTTTAAGTCCCACAATATTGTGAAGAAATTCTATTTCTAAGCTCTAAAAGAAACGAATAGAAGAAATTTAAATAGAAAGCAAAAGGGATCTTTGGGTCAATGTTGGCAACAATTTGGTCCTAAGTATACTACATGATTACAGGAAAAAACAGGCAAATCGTTCTGTACCATTCATGTAGTAGCAGTAAGAAAGAGAGTTGGAATTTAAGTGCAGAAATCAGAACTGTTGCTAAAAGACAAGGTACTTGCGGGTTCACGCATCTTAGTTTCAAAATAAATAAATAAATCTTAGTAAATAAGATTTAAAATAAACTATTTTACTGTACTCGGGCCATTCTTCTCCATTCTGGCATTAACATTTGACATGGATGACACCATGGAGAATAGAAATCAACCATCCAGACTTCATCATGTTTTCTTTGCTTAACTAGTTCGTTGAAAGTGGTGGGTGTAAGGGAGACCACTGAAGGATTCATCAAATCCTGAAGAGAATATAGTTTCCATTATAACAAATATAAAAAAGATTTATTTATACAGTCTTACTAAATTATTGGTATATATCATTTAGAAAAGTTCCTGTTTTGGAGAAATCAAAAAACAGTCAAAGATTTTTAAAGAAAATCTGCAGTGAATCTTACAAAGTGAGAAATGAGCCCCTGATTCATTTTTTAAGTTTGGATTCTTCCCACCAATTTTCTTAAGTCATGTTTTCCCCTTATCTCTATGTATCACTAAAATCATCCTAGGCAGGGAAAGAGAGGCAACTTTATTTAATGTTATAGGTAGAGGAGGCAAAAAGTCAAAGAGTTGCCCAGATTTCTACATAGGCCATATACTTCTGTTCTGGAACCAAGAATGGCAGGTTTGGAAATGACCCCTTAATTACTAAGGGAAAACCTACCATTCTGTTATTCTGGCTATCTGACTGGCAGTAGTATACTACCTCCTTACAGATTACTTGCTTCAGTCTGTTATCATCAGGTAGTATTAACCAAGATGTTAACTTCACAAGGAAAGCTATCAAAACCAAATCAAAACACAATGTAACACTACTACTTTGAGGGAGGAGGAAGAGAGGAGTAGGACAGAAAGAAAAATGGCCATTAAATGGATAACAATAAGCCAGAATTCTCACTTTTTTCTTAGGAGGCCCTGTAACTATTTTAGTCAATCAAGAGTATTAGTGGGGGAAATAAAAAAAGGAGATACCAAAGATATAGGGCCACCTGTGTTAATCAGGCAGCAGGTTAAGCATTAAGCTGTGTCAGCTTGAACAGGCCTGCCACTGGGGTGGCAACTGCCATTACCCACACATTTCTGGGATAATATTGGGCTCACTCCTATGTCATCTATTCAGGGCCTGAAAGAAAAATTCTGTGGTGGTTCCATCAGAGAAATCAGGGCAAGGGAAGAAAGGCTTTATAATTTCATATAATCAATAAATAGTGTCCACTATGTATAAGGCACTATACAAACAGAAAGGTAACAAATCAGAGCCCTTATTATCAGAATTTATAATCAATTATATAATAAAACACTAAAAAATAAAAAATAACAAAATTCAGTTATCAAATATTAAATAGTCACACAAAGCATATATATACACACAGGATTTAGAGCCACAGACTATAATTTAAAATACCTCTATGAACTCCAAGATCTGTTCAGCAGAATGATGTCCTTCATATTCATGAATGTTGGATTGGTTAAATACCACTGTTGTTGGATAAGCCTGAATGTTATACTGTTAAGAATGAGAATACAAATTAAACATGAAGATTTTCTGTATTTTATCTAATTGTTTCAAATTTATAGCCAGCTTGCCTTTATTTAAATGCTAAAAACAAAAACAAAAAAACCCCTAAATACCAAAAACCCACAGCTAAATTGCAGTCAGTGACTGAAAAATTTTAGCTCAGCCAAACTTAGCAAAAGAAAGGGACTCATGATTGTACTGATGAATGAAAAACGTTCATTTATGGGTACTCCATTAACCATGAAATCCACAGGCATCAAGCACTCAGAAGCTGGCATTCTTGGTCCCTTTTTACTCTCTCGAACAAGGTGGTAAGAGGCTGTGAAAAGCAGGTGGTATCTCTAGATTTTCTTTTTTAAAACCATAATAGCTATTCTAATTTTTCTAGAAGCAGATGAAAACTGTGGAAATGAAGGAGCAAGAAAAATAAATTAGTAATTAATGTGTACACTACTATAGTTTTAGTCAAACAGTTCTAAGAATGTGATCATTTGTTCTTCTAGAAATCAAGACAGCCTTTATGGTACAAAACCAGAAAAAACAAACCTGTTGCCAGTGAGTCAATTCCGACTCATAGCGACACCATAGGACAGAAGAGAACGCCTCATAGAGTTTCCAAGGAGCAGCTGGTGGATGTGAACTGCCAACCTTTTGGTTAAGAGCCGAACTTTTAACCACTGTGCCACAGGGCTCCTTTATGGTACAAAACGCTTTAATTTCCTTCCCAGAATCAATATGGGCAGCAGCCCAGAAGTATCTTTCTGAAGTTTTTATTTACTTGCAGCAGCGGTTTTAAGCCCTTGGCTACTAACCGAAATGTAGGTGGGTTTAAACCAACCAGCTGCTCCATGGGAGAAAGATGTGGCAGTCTGTTCCCTAAAGATTACAGCCCTAAAATCCTATGGGGCAGCTCTACCCTGTCCTACAGGGTTGCTATGAGTCGGAATCAACTCGATGGCAATGGGTTTGGTTTATCTCTGGATTAAGAAGCCCTGGTGGTGCAACAGTTAAGTGCTCAGCTCCTAACTGAAAAGTTGGTAGTTTGAACCCACCAGAGGCTCCGCAGGAGAAAAGACCTAGTCATCTGCTCCCAGGAAACCCTATGAGGCAGTTCTACTCTGTCCTATACGGTTGCTATGAGTTGGAATTGACTTGATGGCAAGCAACATCTGTGGATTGGCTGTACTCTTAGAGTTGGTAAGCACACATTAGCAAATAGAATTTTTGACTAAGATTAAGAAATTGGATTCTTTAAGATTTAGAATAAACAATGGAAATGTTTATCCAGTTTTTGAAAAATGAGCACAAATTCAAGTAATTCAGAAGATCAACAACTATAGCTAACTTTTTTTTTATTAACTTTTATTGAGCTTCAAGTGAACATTTACAAATCAAGTCAGTCTGTCACATGTAAGTTTATATACACCTTACTCCGTACTCCCACTTGCTCTCCCCCTAATGAGTCAGCCCTTCCAGTCTCTCCTTTCGTGACAATTTTGCCAGCTTCCAACTCTCTCTATCCTCCCATCCCCCCTCCAGACAGGAGATGCCAACACAGTCTCAAGTGACCACTTGATATAATTAGCTCACTCTTCATCAGCATCTCTCACCTACCCACTGTCCAGTCCCTTTCATGTCTGATGAGTTGTCTTCGGGGATGGTTCCTGTCCTGGGCCAACAGAAGGTTTGGGGACCATGACCGCCGGGATTCCTCTAGTCTCAGTCAGACCATTAAGTATGGTCTTTTTATGAGAATTTGGGGTCTGCATCCCACTGATCTCCTGCTCCCTCAGGGGTTCTCTGTTGTGCTCCCTGTCAGGGCAGTCATCGATTGTGGCTGGGCACCAACTAGTTCTTCTGGTCTCAGGATGATGTAGGTCTCTGGTTCATGTGGCCCTTTCTGTCTCTTGGGCTCTTAGTTGTCGTGTGACCTTGGTGTTCTTCATTTTCCTTTGATCCAGGTGGGTTGAGATCAATTTATGCATCTTAGATGGCTGCTTGTTAGCATTTAAGACCCCAGACACCACATTTCAAAGTGGGATGCAGAATGTTTTCATAATAGAATTATTTTGCCAATTGACTTAGAAGTCCCCTTAAACCATGGTCCCCAAACCCCCGCGCTTGCTCTGCTGACCTTTGAAGCATTCATTTTATCCAGGAAACTTCTTTGCTTTTGGTCCAGTCCAGTTGAGCTGACCTTCCATGTATTGTGTATTGTCCTTCCCTTCACCTAAAGCAGTTCTTATCTACTAATCCATCAGTAAAAAACCCTCTCCCACCCTCCCTCCCTTGTAACCACAGAAGTATGTGTTCTTCTCAGTTTATACTATTTCCAAGATCTTATAATACTGGTCTTATACAATATTTGTCCTTTTGCCTCTGACTAATTTCGCTCAGCATAATGCCTTCCAGGTTCCTCCATGTTATGAAATGTTTCAGAGATTCGTCACTGTTCTTTATCAATGCATAGTATTCCATTGTGTGAATATACCACAATTTATTTAGTCATTCATCCGTTGATGGACACCTTAGTTGCTTCCAGCTTTTTGCTATTGTAAACAGAGCTGCAATAAACATGGGTGTGCATATACCTGTTTGTGTGAAGGCTCTTATTTCTCTAGGGTATATTCCGAGGAGTGGGATTTCTGGGTTGTATGGTAGTTCTATTTCTAGCTGTTTAAGATATCGCCAAATAGATTTCCAAAGTGGTTGTACCATTTTACATTCCCACCAGCAGTGTATAAGAGTTCCATTCTCTCCGCAGCCTCTCCAACATTTATTATTTTGTGTTTTTTGGATTAATGCCAGCCTTGTTGGAGTGAGATGGAATCTCATCGTGGTTTTAATTTGCATTTCTCTAATGTCTAATGATTGAGAGCATTTTCTCATGTATCTGTTAGCTGCCTGAATATCTTCTTTAGTGAAGTGTGTGTTCATATCCTTTGCCCACTTCTTGATTGGGTTGTTTGTCTTTTTGTGGTTGAGTTTTGACAGAATCATATAGATTTTAGAGATCAGGCGTATAGCTAACTTTTAACAAGTGAGCACTATTCTAAACATTCAATATGTAGTTTCTTATCTATTCTTCACAGTGATTTTATCTGATAGCTACAATTACCACACTCACTGAGGCTTTGAGAGGCTAAGTGACTTGCTCAAGATCTACCCATCAATCAGTGGTGAATATGGGCCTCTAATGCAGGTGAATCTGATACCGGTTTTAATGTTCTTACACTTTACTAAAGTACATATATGCTATTTAATGAGTTGAGAGAAAGGTAGAAAACTGGAGGAATTCAAATTAAGATAATTATTGTCATACTAATATCTTTGGTTGGCATATCTTTTCAAAGTCACATATAATACACTCAAAAGTCCTGATTTATATTTTTACTTAATTTTAATGAAATTTCAAATGTAAAGGAGCAAGAAAAATCTAACAAATACCTATATGCCCCTCCCCTTTAACAAAAATGAACTTTTTTCCATACTGGCAGATTGCTTAAGTTCTCTTAGCACTCCTTTCTTGGAGGGGCAACTCCAAAACCAAAAAGCAAACCCATTGCCGTTGAGTTGATTCCAACTCATAGTGACCTAAAGGATAGAGCAGAACTGCCATACAGGCTTTCCAAGGAGTGGCTGGTGAATTTGAACAGTCAACCTTTAGGTTAGCAGCTGAACTCCTAACCACTGCACCACCAGGGGTCCATTGCAACTAGCATCCTGAAATGAATGTGTATCTAATTCACTGATTTTTTTACATTTTGACTACATGTATGTGTATCCCTAAGCAGTAACCTGTTAAGTTTTGAGCATTTAAAAACTTTCAGTAATTTTATCATACTCTGTATACTATTCTGCAACTTGTATTTTTCATTTTACACTGTTTCTGGGATTTAATGATGCTGGCAAGGATGAATCTAGTTTTAAACGCTTTATAACATTCCACGGTGTGACTGGACCATAATTTACTTATCCATATATTGTTATTCTCATAATCCTCTTTCATGAAATGTCTACGACCTTTCCCATTTTTTCCACTGAATTTTAAAAAACTGACTCGTAGTCTTTACATATTCTAGACAACACTAATGTTTTGTCAGTTATACACACTGGAAATATTTCCTCAGTTTGTTGTCTTTATAGCATCTCTTTCTCTGGCAATAGTTCTAAAATTAAATGTAGTAAATTCATTAATTTTTATCCTTAGACTTTGTATTTTTGTGTATCTGAAGTATGAAATTACTTCCCACATAGATGTTATATTTTCCCTACAATTACTTCTAATACATTTTTAAAACACATTGATTTCTTTTTCGCTTTCTTCCCCTTTTCCTCTCCTTCCCTTCTCTCTCCCCATCTTTTTAAAAAGGTTTTTTTTTTAATAACTATATTTGAAAAACACACAGAAGTAGATAGCAGTAAACTCTAATGTACTGCTTACCCACCTACAACAATCACTAACTCCCAGCCACTCTTATTTTAACTATACCCTATCCACTCTACCCCAAGATTATTTTAAAGCAAACTCCGGATGATCTATCATTTCATCTACAAATATTTCAGTATATCTCTAAAATATAAGACTTTCCCTTTAATCAAACCACAGTATCATTTTTATACCCAAAAAATTAACAATAATTTCTTAAAATCCTTAGATATCCTTTCATTGTTCAAATTTCCCCAATTACCTCATGTTTGTTTCTTTTTGCAGCTGGTTTGTTTGAATTGCATCCAAACTATTTCTATACATTGCATCTGATTGACATCTTTTAATTTTCTTTTACTCTCTTCCACTTTCAGTTAATCTGTTGACAAAACTGAATCAAGGAGTCCCTGGGTGGCACAAATGGTTAAGTGCTTGACTACTAGCTGAAAAGTTAGTTGTTCAAATCCACCCAGAGGTACCTTGGAATATATGCCTGGCAATTTGCTTCTGAAAAGTCACAGCCTTGAAAATCCTGTGAAGCAGTTTTACCCCGCATACATTAGGTTGCCATGAGTCAGAATCAGCTCAATGGCAACTGTCAACAAACTGGGTCATTTGTTCTGCAGAGCTCTCTGCAAGCTGGGATTTGTAGCTTCAAGCCCATGGTGTCACTGAACATGTTTTTCTGTCTCTGGAATTTCCTATACACTGATAGATTTGGAGGGCTGGACTAATTTACGTCCCCCGCCGCCCCGCCAAAATATTTCATAGATGGTACTACAAAGGTATTATGTACTTTCATCATAAAGGTATTCTAATTTCCAGTTTGTCCTGAAACTTGAGAGTGAGCATTTATTAACCTGAGAAAATACTTTGTGAAAATTTTTCAAAAAGCTTGTTCAGTGATTTAATTTCCTTTCTATTAACTATACTTAGAAGATGAGTATGAGGAAAGCCAACAAATAAACACCATCGGCTGCCCAAAGGTAACACTAAGTTATACATATAAAGACCTTAAACAATTAGGAAATCATGTAAACATTTTATCAAGCCAACGATTTTCCTGATTTTTATAAGTAAGATCATATCTACACTCAGTAACATATATGCTCTATTCATGTTTTAATTTGATCATAATTGTGTATCATTTTGTTGAAATTATGTTTAAATAATTTGTTACTACATTAAATGGAAGATGGACATTTGAAAGTTATTTTATTGCTTTATATTAAAATTGACTGCCAAAAGGCCTACATTAAAAAAGAAATTAATTAGAATAAATGTTTATACTTGTGCCTTACCATGTTACAGAGTCCCTCATGAACTGTACAATCTAGTGTACCAAATTTAAGCTGACCATAAAGATGCTTTGAAGCTTTCCGTAACTCTGGCAATAATGCTCGACATGGAGGACACCACTACAAAAGAAGAAAAAAAACCTTCATAAGCACTGAGACAAATGAAATGAAAAAATATCATTTCTGCAACAAGCAATACTGTAAGTCAGATGAACTATACTTAGCTGAAAATTTGGTGGGGCAAGTACATCAGTATTCATTTAGATGCAGTATGTGACACTGGCCAACAATCAACGGTAACAGTTCTAGTATTAATAGTTCAAGGTTATCTAGAAAATATCTTCTTTGCTATGATAAGAGAAAACTCAATAGTATTGAAATCAGACAGATATAAAAACAACTTACAGGTGCAAAAAAATCAACAAGCCATGGTTCTTTGTCACTAGAAGGAAAGTTTTGAGGTCCAAGTGTGGTAACATGAGAATTAACACTTTCTTTGGCAAATGCAAGTATATCATATAGAATCTTCTTTCCTTTGAGATGGAATAAGAGAAAAATTAAAATTTACATTCTACATTGGTATCTGTGGAAACATCTCAAAGTTGTAAACCCAAAATATTAAAGTTGAGGTTTTAGTGTTTGGTTTGCTATATACAGATTTGTTGTCAAGAGTGCTCTTTCCTAGCAAATGTTTGTTTCTTAGAGGACCAATTAAAATGTCAAGAACTCTCTGAAATGTTCCTCCTCAGAGGCCGAATAATCACTTCCTTCAAGTGTTCTTATAGTTCTTTATGCTTACCTCGGCTATTACTATGGCCTATCTCCCAAATCTGTATCCTCAGTCTAGACTTCTCTTAGGAATTCAAAACCCCTATTGTCAAACGCCCACGGGAAAATTTTACCAGGATGTCATGTAAGCATTTCAAATACATCCAAATTGAAATAAATTTATTTTCCCCATAAAGCGCTCCTTTTCTCACCTTACCTTACGAATGGCATAATTATCCACTGGGTGCCCACATAACAACCCCTAGAGTTATTCTTGACTTAATTCTCTACAAATTCCATCCACTCTATCTTTTGCCATCTCCAAAGCCGTTGCTGCTGCCTGAATTCAGTTTGGCCTACTGCAATGACCAACCTGGTCTTTCTGCCCCCAGTATTCCTTAACTAATCCATTTTCGACACTGCCACCACAGTCGATTTACAAAAACCTTAACCTGATCATGTTGTCCTGTTGCTTAAAGGCCTCTGATGATTTGCTATTGTCTAAGGAATGTACTCCTCGGCTTGGCAAATAAAAGTTTTCTCAACCAGAGCTGCATCCACTTTCCCATGTGCCCTTTGATTTATCTACTCAATACTCAAAATTAAGCCAAGAACCTAGTATGTGGCAGACTGCGTTTTAAATGCACGCGAAGATAAAAAAGATACAGTCCCTCTCTTTAAGGAGCACATAGCCCAGTAGAGAGAGGAAGACATTTTTACAAATATTTGTATATATAATGTTAAGTGACACCATCTGCTTTCTCCTTACTCTTTAGCGACTGTGTTTTAAAACTGCTTGACAAATTCCTCTATCTCTGACCATCCCTTAAAGGGCTCTGGTTTTGAGTCTCTCTTCTTTTTTCTCTAGCCACTTTTCTTCCACAATCTCATCCTTTCCCAAGGCTTTAATTACTATCCATACACTGATTATTTAAATCTGCATTTTAAAATCCAAATTCCTCTCCTGAGGCCAGGCCTTTATTCAACTGTGAACTGGGGGTCTCCACTCCAAATCAGCTCCTCCCCAGTGTTCTCTTCCTGATCAAATGGTACACTCCCCTTCAGTTGCCAATGCACCAAGTCAGAAACTTGGGTGTCATCCTTAACTTCCTCATCTCATTCCCTCACATCTAAACAATCGCTAGGTTATAATTTTGTGTTCTTGGTATTTTAAGTCTGTCTACTTCTCCTCATCCACATTGCCATTATTTAGTTATGGCAGCCATTTTGCCTTACATAAATGATGGCATCAGGCTTCTAACTGCTCTCCCTTCCTCCAATCTTGCTTCCATCCATTCTGTGCAGCCAGTCACCCTTCTAAAACACAAAACTAGTTAAATCACATCTCTCTTTAATATCCATGAATGCCTCTGGTTTGCCCTCGGATAAAAGTCTGAATTCATTTAACTGGCGGATGAAACACATCCTGTACTTTGGACCCCTGGTGCCCTTTCCAGCCTCAGGTCTCATTCCTTCCCTGACATTCAATACTGCAGCTATCCTGAAATTCTTACTTTTCAAAGAACAAATAAGTATCTCATATCTCAGGGGTCATTAATACAGTTGTTGGTCCTGTGCTTGGAATGTCTTTGCCTCCTCTTCCTTTGGGTAAGCATTACTCCTACTTCAGGTCTCAACTAAAGATTCCTCCCCTCAGGGCCTTCTCTGATGCCAGACGATTGGGTTGTGTTCCTTGAAAGTGCCACTCATATTTATCCCTTGTTGTAGCCACTCTCCAAGACAGCCCTAATGATTCCTACCTTGTGCACTCACAGCCTTATATAGTCCTCTCCCACATTATACCAGGGCTGGTGTGTATGATGGAATATGGCAGGAGCAACAGTTTGTTTTGTCTACAATCATGTTATAATAGACACTGTAGCTTCTGTTTTGGTGTCTCTCCTGGTCTGTCGCTCATTCTAAGGAAAGCCAGCTGTCATGTCATGAGCAGCCGTAGAGAGGTCTTGTGAGGAACTGAGGCCTCCTGCTACATGAGGCACCCTGCTTATCACACTAATGAGCTTGGAACTACATTCTGCAGCCTCAGTCAGATGGCTACAGCACTCACCTACCTTAACTACAACCTTGTGAAAAACTGAATCAGAACCATCTAGCTAAGCTACTCTCAGAATCCTGACCCCAGAAACTGTGTGAGTTACTGTCTATTGTTTTAAGCTGCTAAGTTTTAGAGTGATTTATTACTCAGCAATAGATAACTAAATACTCCCCACTCCAAACATTTTTTTAATTTGCCCATTTACTTGTCTGTTTTCACTACTATTACATATAAAGATTATATACAGTTCACTATTTTTTCTACTTTCTAGTACTGTAGCTGGCACAGGTAGATGACTTGATAACCTATTTAAACCCAATAAAATAACATATGTTATAAGGTTAGTGACAGCTCATTAATGGAAGTGCTTGGGGGAGAAGTGACATGAGGATTGTGTTCGGGGGCAGTAATTCTGCAAATAAAACAATCAGTTGTAAAGAGTAAAGACTAGAGGATGGGCAATCCTATAGGAGGATATTATGATAATTCAAGGGGATGATGGACCTAACCTAAGCCAGCAAACACAAGAGGGGGCTCTCATAAATATTTCAGAAGTAAAAAACAACAGAATCCCATTACTAAAATTAGGTCATTTCAAGCACTTTGAGAAGATGGTAGTCTTGTGGCTGTAACGCTAGGCTTTGGATTCAGAATCTACCCTGACTAGTTACGAGTTGTCTAACATCGCACAAGTTATTTAACATTTCTGAGACTCGTTTTTATCCCTTACTGAGTTGTTACAAAGATAAAAATGGGTCATATATGAAAAGCATTTAGAAAAGTGTCTGACTTGCAGAAAACACTCAATAAACATTTGTTAGGTTTATCCTTCTGAGAAAGCTTTATTTTTTTTTCCCATGTATTTGCTTGGGGAATTTGAGCACTCTGTGCTCAATTCAAATGTCACCTCCTGACCATACTACACAGAAGTCTCTTTATTTGATCTCGTTCCAATTTATACATATTGGCCATTACAATATTGTTCAAATTTTCTTATAGATCTTCTTCACACACTAGATTATATTCTAGACTTCTTGAGAACATAGTCCATTTCTTACAACATTCTAGCCCTAATACATACAGCAGTGCTTTTCATACCACAAGCATGTCATAAATATCTGTTATTGGTATTGTAGTTAGTAGTTCGTGAGTCTGTTTTGCTATATTTGACCTCCTTCAGGACAGGCAAACCCTAGGAAGTGGGACTGTACTTAAATGAGTACAGAGCTAAAGCCTAAAATAAGCTGAAATGTAGAAATTTAGGGAGATAACAAAGCAGTGTATGGAGAGGTTTGGAAGTCTAGTGGAGGAAAAATCCAGAAGAACATCTGAAAATTGTCTATAATGGATGAGATGCTATAACTTAGCATCTCACGGAAAGGCAACTGCAGGTGTTGCTTACTTTGGCTAATAAGCAGAACCCCAGCTTACTCACTAGCCTGACATGTCCCCGAGTTTTTGCTGAAACACTGATCAAAGTATTGAACAGAGAAAAAGAGTAAAGAGTATAAAATAACTATGTAATTCAAGATATCTTTCTCCACAAGAAACATATTCATAATAAATAAAAGCAAAGTTATTTATAAAACATGAAAAAGCAGAATTAGAAAATTACTCTGAAAATAAAGGTAACAACTTTTTATCATTTTTCCCTTTCTTACCATGATGGATTTCATATTCTCTGGTTCCTTGTCCTTTAAATACTGCTAGACAGGGCTGGAAAACATAGAGATTACTACAGATGTCTGGTGCAGACAAGCAGTCGAATCTGCCAACCTAAAGGAGAAAGAGAAGGTCAGGGTACAATCTGACATAAACTTAAAATCTTATCCATGGAATTTTAAAAAATATTCATAAAGATAATTAAAAAATGACATTGTTCAACACAGTCCTAAACAGAAGTTAAGGGGCCATGAAAGTAAGAGACAGAAACAATTCATTTACATTTAATAACAAAACTCAATTTAGTTTTCAAAAAAAGCCTCCTAAAGAGTTTAAAACTTGAGGGGAAATTTCCAAAAAAAAAAAATTATGCAGTTGTTTAAGAACTCTACCCTTCAAAATATAGGGAATATTTACACAGTCTTGGGGTAAGGAAGGATTACTTACTAAGTACAAAACCAGGAGCAGAAATAATGAAGAAAAAAGCTGACAAGTTTAGCTAAAATGTCTAACAAAATAGGATAAATAAAATTAAAAGGTAAATGATGAACTGAGAAAAAAACATTTGCAGCATTTAAGACAAAGGGCCCATTAATAAACAAGATAAGCATTCTATCAGGAAAAAGAAAATGGGTCAGAGACATAAACACGAGATAAACTAGAAAAGAAATATGATTAGTTAATCCTAAAGTATTACTAGAAAGCAAATAAATGAAAGTGAGTATCTTTAACACATCACTTTTGGCCTATCAAGTGAGCATGGTCATCAAAGATCTGGCGAAATGACCAGACACTTACATGCTGTCAGTGAGAACTGTAAGTTGGTATAAACTTTCTGGAGGACTCTTTGACAGTGAGGATGAAAAATGTTTAAGAAAATATACAACCTTTGAGTAAAAAATTCTTCACAGTTAGGAAATAACTAGACAACTGCTGCATTGTTTGATATAACAAATAATGTAAACAACTTAAAAGTCAAACAACATGGTATAACGATCACATAGTGAAATACTACTTAGCCTTTAGGAATGATGATACAGTTTATTGTCATGTGAAGAAATTTGACACTGCTGAAGGAAAAAATTTATAAAACAGTGCACAGTGAATCCATTTTTATTACAAAGTGAACATGATAATTCACATGTGTCTATTATACGTATGCATGTGTATACATATTTAAAATCAGATATATTCACAAATATATACACAAAAGGTCTGAAAAGTTATATAGTGAACTTTTAACAGGGTTATTGTCAGTAGTGGGAGTATGGGTGATTTATCCTAACTCATTATTTTGCTCATTTACATATTGTTATTTTTAACAATGGGCAAACAGTACGTATATAGAAATAATATGAATCACAAAAAGGAAAGATAGATACTCTTATATAGTACGTATTCTGGAAAAACTGCATGATACAAATTTATCACATGGCAACTACTCAAGGGAAATGAAAGCTAACTACTTTCAGGTATCAGGGCAGTTTTTAACAGAAAAAAGAAAATAGAAAACACAAGACCAAAAACACAGGCTTCTTAATCCAGAATTTCAAATAGTTCTCTAGTGGAGTTACTTTTTATGTTATTTAAAAACTAAATTATATGCATTAAAATAACAAGAAAGCACACAAGCCGAAGGCTAGGGAGAATACATTTTACTTACTTGAATGTGTTCATTTTTAAGTAGAGTTCTCAGTTTCTTCAACTCAGGATCATCTGAATTTTGGTTTTTTCCAAAATGAAAAAATAAGAGCCACCTATGATGAGCCAAACGATCCTTCAAAGTGATAAAGAGAAAGAAATGTCAGAGATGGGAAATTCTACGGATTCTTATCTGACTTAAAGTTCATTTTAGCCATCCTTCCCATTACTTCATAATACTGCCTAAAATTCAGACCCATTTATACTCTTATTTTGTAGGTTAATTGGAATAATGCTATGTAAGTCAATTACATAGTAAATATTACAGGACAGTACCCAACCCTAAGAGCTACTAAATTATAAATTCCTAAAGTGATAATTGTACCAAGAAAAAATATGGTTTTAAAAATATATACTTAACAATGGAGTGGAGAAGTTAGTTTTTTTAGGTTTTAATAAAAAGTTTGGAAGGGACAGAGCCCTAAAAAGCTGTGAGATCAATAAATAGAAAAAATAATCGATTTCAGTGCAAACTGAGTATTTCTAAAGCCGCTTCAGAATTCTCAGTGAGCAGCAGAAATAGTTCCACAGCAGGAGCATACGCTCCAAATGCAAAACCAAAGTTGCTTTCTCGGGAAAACCTTGCCTTCCTGATGCTGCCTTCCTGGGAAAAAGACTTCGGCTTAAGGAGCCGACACCTTCAATTCCAACGATTAGGGTTCAACCTAGAATTGACTAACATATAATTCTTTGAAATGCCACTCTCTCAATTCTCTCTTGTGATGAATAAAACAGCTTGTTCATTTTAAAATGTTAAGACCTGAAATTGTCAGCAACACTTACTACTATTTAACATTATTAATCAAAACATTACCTCTAGTGTGTTTGCCGAAAGTAGTTCAAAATCTGGAAGATTATTCATTACTTCCAAATATATTTCTTTGGCATCCAACGAATTAAGATACTAAAATAAGAGAATCATATTATAATTTTTTAATAAATGTCCATTTATTACACTTTTTAATTTTTTTTCTATTTCTATTGTAGAACTTTTAAGGAAATGATCACAGGTGCTGAAGTTTTTCAAGTTATTTATTCCAAATGCTGTCCTTCTCTCCTGAAAAAGCGTGTCATATTTTCAATTATTACGAATGCTGAATAAATAAGCTATTTCTTAGAAAATGTGAGATACAAATTATAAAATAAATTCTACTGTTAGGAGTTAAACTGTAGCTTTCTATTAACTGTGCAGTGTGTGCTATGAAAATCCTTATTAACAACCTTGAGAAAAGCATAAAATCCTGGCGTGGCCTCTGAATCATCAGGAAAAAACTGGATTATGTTCAGTTTAATTTTAATGCTAACCATTTTTACAGAATTACACTGCTTACTTGATGACCTAAGACATCTCATGGGAAGTCCCTGGGTGTGCACACAGTTAACTTGGTCGGCTGCTAACTAAAGAACGGAGGCTCGAGTTCACCCACAGATGCCTCGGAAGAAAGGACTGGCAATCTACTTCTGAAAAACAAGCCACTGGAAACCCAATGGAGCACAGTTCTACTTTGACACGTATGGTATCACCACGAGGTGATGCTGACTTGATGGCAACTAATTTTAAGACACCTCTTAACCAATAATTAATATTTTGATAAGAACTTCTTGTTAGGTGCCGTCAAGTTGGTTCTAATAACACCCCTATGTACAACAGAACGAAATACCGTCCAGTCTTGTGCCACCATCACAGACGTTGCTATGTTTGAGCTCATCCTTGCAACCACCGTGTCAATTCATTTCGTTGAGGGTCTTCCTCTTCTTCGCTGACCCTCTTCTTTACCAAGCATGTGTCCTGCTCCAGAGACTGGTCCCTCCTGATAACATGTCCAAAGTACCTCAGACGAAGTCTCTCCATCCTCATTTCTAAAGAACATTCTTGCTGTACTTCTAAGACAGATTTGTTTGTTCTTCTGGCAGTCCATGGTATATTCAATATTTTTCACCAACATTGTAATTCAAAAGTATCAATTCTTCCGTCTTCCTTATTCATTGTCCAGCTTTCGCATGCATATGAGCTGATTGGAAACACTGTGCCTTGGGTCAGATGCACCTTAGTACTCAAAGTGACACCTTTGCTTTTTAACACTTTAAAGAGGTCTTTTGCACATTTACCCAATGGAATATGTTGTTTGATTTCCTGACTGCTGCTTCCACAGGCACTGACTATGGATCCAAGTAAAATGAAATCCTTGACAACTTCAATTTTTTTCTTGGCTTATCATGATGTTGCCTATTGGTCCAGTTGTGAGGATTTTTGTTTTCCTGATGTTGAGATGTAATCCATACTGAAGGCTGTGATCTTTGATCTTCATTTCTAAGTGCTTCAAGTCCTCTTCACTTTCAGGAAGCAAGGTTGTGTCATCTGCACATCGTAGGTTGTTAATGACTCTTCCTGTAACCTTGACACCCCGTTCTTCATACAGTCCAGCTTCTTGAATTATTTGCTCAGCATACAGACTGAGTAAGTATAGTGAAAGGATACAACTCTGATGCATATCTTTCCTGATTTTAAACCATCCCCTTGTTCTGTTCTAATGACCGCCTCTTGGTCTACACAGGAGTTCTGCATGAACACAATTAAGTGTTCTGGAATTTCCATCTTTGTAATGTTATCCATGATTTATTATGATCCATACAGTTGAATGCCTTTGCACAGTCAATAAAACACAGGTAAGCATCTGATATTCTCTGCTTTTAGCCGAGATCATCTGACATTAGCAATGATATCCCTTGTTCCACATCCTCTTCTGAATCCAGCTTCAATTTCTGGCAGTTCTCTGTCAATGCACTTCTGCAGCCGTTTTTTGAATTATCTTCAGCATAATTTTACTTGTGTGTGATATTAATGATATCGTTTGGTAATTTCCATATTCTGTTGGATCACCTTTTTTTGGAATGGGCACATATATGGATCTCTTCCAGTCTGCTGGCCAGGCGGATGTCTTCCAAATTTCTTGGCAAAGATGGGTGAACGCTTCCAGCCATGCGACTGTTTGTTTGAAACATCTCAATTGTTATTTTGTCAATTCCTGGAGCCCTGTTTTTCACCAATGCCTTTAGTGCAGCTTGGACTTCTTCCTTTGATACCATTGGCTCTTGATCATATGTTACCTCCTGAAATCATTAAATGTCGACCAGTTCTTTTTGGTATAGTGACTCTGTGTATTCCTTCCATCTTCTTTTGATGCTTCCTGCATCGTTCAGTATTTTGCCCAAAGAATCCTTCAATATTGAGAAGAACTTAGAGCTGGAAAATTGGAATGGATCATAGTGCAATTATATTTTCAGAAAATCAAACTACCTACAAGTTTTGTAGAGTAAAATATACCAACAAAGTTCTTACCTTAAATATGTTTTAGATCTAGATCTTATTTAAAACACAAACAACTAAAAAACACACATCTCCCTCCTAATGCACTGCCTTTATTTCTGCCTGTATTTTTTTCCTCACAGAACTCTATTGCTGGTCTAGTTCTCAATGAAGCAGCTGCTGTTACAAAGAGTGCAGCAACGGTGACATAAGGAAACATCTATGGGGGCTGACAAAACAAAGTTTAGTAATTCTGATTTTACAACCTCCCCTCTTACCTTCCCTTTCACCTTGGCTTCCTATCCTCATCAGCAGGAATTCTTAAATATAAATTTAATTATAAACCATCTAAGTTCACAGCTTAAGTATATTCAATATGAGAATGACTACACAGGTAGAAAAAAACTGGTGTAACGTAAGACTACAAATAAGGTTTTTTTGTTTCTTTTCTTAAATTTTAAAAATATTCATAGCATAAATATTCTTAAAGATTTGTGTGAAGTAATTTCTATCAAAGGGTTTAAAATGTCAAAACAGAAATCTTTCATGCCTAATGCCTACAACTCATCCACTTTACTCAGGTTCATTATGAAGATTAAAAAAAAAAAATCTATAGCAGCTGAGATAAATATGTAAATTGTTACTTCACTAGAACTTCATTATAGCCCTGCTGTCTTAAAGTAGAATTTGGTGGAGTTATATACCTATAAGGGATATTTTCTAGCCTTTGAATTTCACTCTTCCAGACAGCTAGCATAGTCTTTTATAGTGTTCTAAGCTTGACTGCTTTTAAGAAGGGTAATGGACTCTTTAAATCATCACTTCCAGTTACTACATGTCCAGTGTTAATCATTTATATTTTCCGAGACAGCATCTGAGGTAGCAATTTTATGTCACGAGGCCCAAAAATCTAACTAAAATATCGGACTGCAGTACTCAAGACAAGAGCCTATGTTAACTGTTAGGCAGGGTGTAGGCAATTCTCATTAACTGATGGCAAGAGTGCAAATGAGCACAACTTTTCTAGAGGGCAAACTGGCAATATGAATTCAATTTAAAACTGCTGCAGCTACCCCATTCTAAGCAGATAACTGAAGAAATGCAGAAAGGTGATTGTATGAGTGCCCAACACAACCTCGTTTAAAATGAAAAAAGTAGAAACAAATGACTGATAAGGGAGGACTGATTAATCATGTTACATTCAGTCATTGAATTACTATTTATGATTGTGAATCACTAAAAGGATAATGTATACACACTGGTTTATATAAACATGTATATATACATTATATGTGTATACACATATATATACATTAGCACATGTATTCACTGATATGGAAATATTTTCCTGATACACTGAGTCAGAAAGCTAGATCAAGGCTGTGACCTTTTGGATGCAGATCACCAGTCTGTCTTCCGAGACACCTCTGGATGGGTTCGAACTGCCAACCTTTCAGCTAGTAGTTGGGTGTGTAACCTTTTGTGCCACCCAGGGAACAAAGTGATACGTGCTCTGGAAATAAAACAGAGCAGGACAAAGGGGAGTGAGAGTACCAACCTGGGAGTAGAAGGGGAGGTGAAAGTTTGCAATTATGAAGATATTTATATAGTAGACCTTCCTGCAAAAACTTGAAGAAGGTGTGGTAGGTGACCAAGTGGATTTGTTGGGGGACAGCATTCTGGGCAGCGAGCAATGTCACTACAAAGGCCCAAGGGTAGGAGAGTGCCTGGCGTGTCTGCAGAACAGCAGTGATGCCAGTTGTGGCTGGAGCAGTGGGCGAGGGTTAGAGCAGTAGTCGACGAGAACAGAGAAGTACAGGGAAAAGGGGGAGAGGGAGCGTAGGCCGCTGTCAGGACTGTGGCATTTACTCAGAGAGAAACGTGGAGCCATTACAGAGTTTTAGACAAAGCAGTGACATGATCTGGCTTTGTTCAATATGGTTGTTAATGCTAAGAACACATTGCCAGACTGCAGTGGGGGAAAAGCTTTAAACAGAGATACCTTAAAAAAGACATTGTAGTAAATTCAGGTGAGAGATGATGGCAGTTCATACAGCACAGGAGCAGTGAAAGTGTATTATGGAACATTTTAAAGACAGAGCCACAAAGATTAAGACACAGGCTTTGTTGATGAACAAAGAGTATGAGAAAAAGAGGAGTTAAGAACGACTCCAACATTTTTGGCCTGAATAATTTGGGGTTGTCATCAACTGAGATGGGGAAAACTGTAGGTGGAGATCTATGGGGATGATCAACTTACAGACATTTAAGTTTGAGATGTTGACTAATACCCAAAGGGAGATGTTGAATAGTCAGTAGCATAATATGTCTGCAGTGGAGGAAAGAGGTCTGAGCCACAGATATAAACCAGACGGTTGCTAGTATAAAGCCAAAATTGCATACATATGTAAGTAAAGATCTAGAGGGGTATTTACTAAGATTTGATGGTGGCTGTCTATGGGTGGTTTGATTTTAGGGAGTTTTGCTTCTTTCTTTATACACTTCTAAACCATATATGAATTTCTGTAATGATCATTGCTATCTTAGTATCAACAGAGGCAAAATCGGAACCGAGAAAACTAAAGAAGTTTGTCTTTTATCAGAGTTCTTTATTTTCGTTTGGAATTCCCTATGGATCTCTTTCATATCCCATTATTTCAGCTCCTTGACAACTACCTGGAGCCTCAGTTTCCTCATTTGTAAAATCACGGAAGTAAGCCACATCAGGTTTCCAAACTTGAGTTTGTATCAGAATCCCACAGGGTGTTTTTAAAAGAAATAGATATTTGGGGCTCAGCCACACCTACCAATAATCTATATTTTAATACTAGAAAATATACAAATAAATGGAAACCAATGAAAACTCATGGTATAAATGTTCTCTCACTTAACATCAGGGTGTATGCCATACCTTCAGGGTTTGAAAGTGTAATAGTTTACACTAGTTTGAATATAATCCTTGTAACACACATTACAAACTAAATATGCATTCAACAGAATCCTAGGAATAAAATATCTGTTCTAAGTAAATGTTTCACAATCAGATAATATAAACTGATTTATTTCCTTCATTACTGTTTACAAGATAATGTATTACATTTGACTACATGTGTGTATTTATATGTAAAGGAATTATTTTAAAGTGATTCATACCAAAACACCACTTTGCTCTTTGTTATTTAAAGTGGCTCCAGGAGGAAAATAGGCCGTAGTACTTGTGGTAATATCCAAACTTTTACAAAGGTTGTCCTGGGTGGCACAGTCCATCCATCCTACATTAACAAGACCATCCTAAAATGGAAAAAAAAAAATATGTACAGGCCATGTTGTAATGGAAGAAAAAAGTTAAAAAAAATTTGGTTTTACTTAGCTAGAAATACAACTTTTCCTTCATAAATTTAAACTTTTAAGAGCACTAAATTCCTTGAGGTAATGAATTTCAGTTTTCCCAAAAACAAAAACACCCCAAACCTGTTGCCATCAAGTTGATTCCAACTCATAGAGACCCTATGGGACAGAGTACAACTGCCCTATAGGGTTTCCAAGGAGTGGCCTGTGGATTCAAACGGCTGATCTTTTGTTTAGCAGCTGAATTCTTAACCACCACGCCATCAGGGCTCCCTTAGTTTTCCCAAATATTAAAAATCCACTTTTGGACAACTGTTTTTACAATTTTGTATAGAAAGTGGGATACTCAATCATCTCTTTCAGGTTTTAACAAAAATCAAACTATTATGTAAAGCTTTTCATTGTAACTGTCCTTTGAAGAATTACACAGTTTTATCAGACAGGCTGTGTGTGTGTCTGTATGTGCATTTAAATTAATGCGTTTCCAGTTTTCACCTACTCGATAGCACTGTTTTTTTGGGGGGGGGGGGGGGCTGAGCTCCTTTAATGAGCGTCAAAATCCTAGATGTAAAGTACACTTCTCAAGACTTAAAGTTCTGGAAAAAAATCTCTGGACCAGGCAAGTTGGTAAGCAAATAGAGCTCTGACATACATTTATTTGGGATCCCAGGAGAAGACAGAGAATGGGACAGACACAAAAGCTGAAAAGGTACCAGCTGAGAATTATCCACAACTGGTGAAATATCTATAGATTCAAGAAGTTCAATAAATCTCAAGCAGAATAAATACGAAAAACACTAAAATATAACTCTTAGGTCAAGGACAAAACCATAACTACAAAACACTTGGAAGCGAATAACGATAAAGCCACCATATGTCAAAACTTATGGAATACAGCTAATTAGGACGTTTATAGCTATGAATATATTTATCAGAAAACAACAAAGACTACAAACCAATGAGTTAAATGTTCAAGCAACTACCAAAGAAAATGTATGAAATTAACTTCTAAATGTGTTTCTTAACATGGTGACATAGTTTTACAAAATGACTGATGCTTACCAACATGCCACTAAGCCTGAGTCTTGTCTGAGAAGTCAAACAATCTGGGGGAGAAAAAAACTCATGAGACAATTTTAGGTTATTAAGACTATTTTTTAAGACTATAGCTTCATTTACTTTTTCCTCAAACTACCAAGTTGACTCCAAGGCAATTAACTGGGCTTTACTGGTAAATATTGCAAAATCAATTTACCAGATAGATAAAAAAATGTCAATGTCTCATTCTACACACACACACACACGCACGTACACTGTCTCATTCTTTTATTCTCTCTCCTTAAACCTGTCGCCTTCGAGTCCGACTCACAGAGACCCTACAGAACAGAGCTGGGCTGCCCCACAGGGTTTCCAAGGAGCACAGCAACTGGTGGATTCAAACTGCTGACCTTTTGGTTAGCAGCTTGAGCTCTTAACCATTGCACCACCAGGGCTCTTCTCTCTCCTTAGTTCCACAGAATTTCTAGCAGCAGGGAAAGGGAGTAATTTTCTCTCAAGCGTCTTTTCAGGATCTTACTTTCAATTCTCTCCTATCAAGAATTCCCTTTACTCAAGAGATCTTATGATTCTGCAGAAATAAAATGTAATGGGCCTATTTGATAAAATATGTAAAGGATCCTCAAAATATAATAAAATCTCAAAATAGTCTCTTCATTAATTATATGAAAGTTCTATAAATCTTTAATGCTAGAATACAATGATGTAGATTTAGAGAAAAGGGAGTTTACAGCATCACAGAACCTACAGAGAGGGATAAAAGCAATTTATCTGCAGTGAAAAGTAAAACAAGATTTTTAAAATTTTGTTTAGGTGCAGGTGGACAGAAATCTGGGCATTAGGCCAAAATGAGACAACCTTTCAACGATAGGCTAAGTTAGGGTGGGTTTTTGCTTCAATGCAATACCTTCCCAACACAGATCTTATTGGATAGGGTGAGTGGTGGATTTTAGTTGTAAGGCAATGCCGTCTCAACATGGCACCATACAGGTTAATAAGTGAAGTGTGGGGAAAAGACTTATGTTGGGATTAAACATGTAAGAATGTATTAATGAATTAAGATTTTTTGTCATAGTGGGACCTATTTTTAACCAATCTCATTTGAATGGAATTTACAGTTTGAGATTTGGTATGTAGCATACTTAATTTTCAACTTCATTCACTGAGGGTTAGGTTCCTAGAAATGCGAAGTTGTCTTCTTTAAATACATAATTTTATGAGGCAAACGTATTAATTTCTCATATGAAAAGTATGAGGCAAAGTATATAATTCTGAAATTATTACTTCTGGAGAGGTTATGTCTGTCAACAATTATTTCTGCAATCTGCAAAATACATCTACAGCTACCTGAAGGTACAAGTTATTATGGATATAGTTAAGCTGATAAACTTGTTCACTGATACATTAAAAAATTAATAATTTTATAACCACTTACATGTATAAAATAATGGAAACGGTAGATACTCATTAAATAAAAAACTATAATCCTGGATATAAATTATAGTTTCAAGTAGTAAGGAATCGATTATAGAATTATTTTAAAACTATCACCTAAAACTTAAATGTCATGATCTCTTCACAACAAAATAACAAAATTACCTCCTCCTTTGGAACAAAAAGTGATCAGCCAGCCAATACCAGCAGCAAAAGCAGTTTCTATGGCATTAACAAAATTTCCTTAAAAAAAAAATAAAGCAAATTTCTTATCACCTTTTACCTGATGAGGGAAACATTGTTCAAAAGATTTTTGCCTTCTAATCTCCAACCTCTTCCCATCTACTCTGAGTAGTACTGTTTAACTTTCTAAAAATCCTCTTGAGCCTGTCAAATTCCTTCTCACTGGCTCCCATTTCTTTTATTATATAAAATTTAACTTCATTATTTCATTAAGAAAAAAACTCAAACTGGCAAATAAGGCCCCGTATGGTCTGGGCTTGGATTACCTGTACAGTATAATTCTCCCCACACCACTTTATCCCATTAGTCATCTTTTTTTAGTTTCATGGGGATGTATTGCCAGTTCCCCAAACACACAGTGATCACTTAAAACTTACTACTTATTTTCAAGACTGACTGGGTATGACCTATTTTAAAGGAAGTATTTTCTAACCCTTCCTTCCCTCAACTGGGTTGTTCTATATCCTTTATGGTTCCCTAACTACCTAAGCTCACCTCTATCGTAACAGTTACTACATTGCATTTTAAATGTTTGCAAATGCCTCCCTCACTAAAATGTGAGATTGTTAAAGGCAGGGATAATATATTTTAACACTGCAACCCTAGCATTTTAATACAGTTTCTGAGATATAACTGGTATTCAGTGAATGAAACAAACATCCCTTTAGCTGTGAAGACTGTGGAGGTCATTTCATGGATAAAAAACTAAAAAGTTTTTGGGGATAGTCCAGAGTAATTACATTACCTAACTAAAGTCACTTGAATTAAAAGCCTAAGATTAGAACAGTCTTTAAACTTTAAAATTAAACTGGATAGGCATTAATTTACTGCCTGATATACCGACAGAAGCAATGAAACACTTGTATTATTAAAATTCAGTTGTACTTTGAAAGTTGACTTTTCCACCTAACCTGATCTCATACCTATTTTCCACATCTTGTTTCAGTTCCTGTATAAACATAATTCATTTGTTAAATGCCCACTATTTAGCACAGGTCAGAGCCAACGACACAATTCCCCTTTAAAAAGCTTGGAAAAGATATTTTAAAATATCACTATTATGATCAAAATCTTAATATCGTCAGAGGAAAACTTAAAATACCAATTTCAAATTATCCCTGAAAAGAAAGCAAATCAAGAAAATAAAATTACCTGTCCATAATTCTGTCACCGTGCTTCTAACATGCTGCATGGCAAAACTCACCAAGTCCTCCTTTGATCTGTCACCATGATACTTCACTGCAGCCTATTTTTTTTAAAACAAAGAGAAACATCTTTTACTTTTTAAAGCTCACTAAAAATAATACCAAATACCTTTGCTTCTACGTTATTTTGAATAATACAGTAAGATTTGTCTGTCAATAGTACAGTATATATCCAAGTGATACACTAAGAATCTGACTGTACAGATATCATGGGCAACATCGTAATAACACTACATACAGTAGTTTTCATTTAGTCTCATCACTGAAAAAAAAAAAGTATATCAGAGCTTTATATTCGTTGAGATAATACCTGTAACATACTTTGTAAACCCACAAGTATTCACATTGGTAAATTATGCTTTTAAAGACAGAAATTGAAGCTGGCAAATATTTAATTCTGAAATATAGCACAGTCAAAGTAAGAGCATCTAAAAGCATTCATAATATAGCCTGAAATGTTTAACTACAGAACCTTGTTGATAGCACCTAAAATAAAAATATTCTACAAGTTCACATACTGTTTTATTAGTACTTCACTTGTTATAAAGTTTCACAAATTAAAAAAATGCTAACATTATCCCTTACCATTCCAGGTCTAAAAATTAAGAGGCTGGGATAACTGTTGACTCCTTTCATTCGGCAAAGCATTCTATCATCACCACAGTTAACAGCTCCAATTCGAAGTAATCCATCCACTTCTTTAGCAAACTCTCTCCACTATGAGGAAAAAGCAACATATATTCCTCTGATAAGATCATTTTCTTTCCCTTAAACTCTTCAAACTAAACATTTTTTTTTTTTTTAATTTAATATTGTGTTTTGGGTAAAGTTTACACAGGAAACTAGGTTCTCATTTAACAATTTCCATATATATTGTTCAGTGACATTGGTTCTTCACAATATATCAGCATTCTCATTATTTCAATTTTTGTTGTTCTGTTTCCATTACTCTAGCTTCTCTGTCCTCCCTAGCCTCTCATCTATTTTGAGGAGCACAGTACTCATAGGTGATTAGTATTTACTTTATAGGCCAACCTGTCATTTGGCTGAAAGGTGACCTCTGGAAGTTTTATCTCAGGGTGATAGTCTCAGGGGTTCATCTAGTCTACTGGTCAGGTAAGTCTGGCCTTTTTTAAAAAGGGATTTGAGTTTTGTTCTACATTTTCTTCCCATTCTATCAAGACAATCTATTGGGACCTTGGTTCGAACGGTAGGTAGTGGTAGTCGGGCACCACCTAGTTCTTTTGGTCTCAAGGTAGGTGCTATAGCTGTTTGTGTAGACTACTAGTTCTGTAGACTAGTTTCTTCTTTGAGTCTTTGGTTTCCTTCTTTCTCTTTCAAGTCAGACATTCTTAACATGGAAACTTTTAATCAAATAAAAACCAAACATACTTGAAAGTACTTGATAATTCTTTCTAATGG
Organism: Elephas maximus indicus; assembly: GCF_024166365.1. NCBI lineage: Eukaryota > Metazoa > Chordata > Mammalia > Proboscidea > Elephantidae > Elephas > Elephas maximus. The sequence goes on along the minus strand of NC_064824.1, from coordinate 81,095,876 downwards.
TTACATTAATAGAAAAAAAAATCCCAATATACTAAAGAAAACAAAACAAAATCAAATTTCATTTAACCCATCAACTAGAAATAATAAAAATGAAGATGTAAAAAATACGTACTGTGGGAGCTAAATCATGGCAGTGTGAACATCCTGGGGAGTAAAAATTTACAAACCACAGTTCTCCAGAATTAACAGCAGCATCTTAAATAAAGAAAACCAAAACAATTTAGAATTATTTACTAAAGGTTCCTGCATATTTTAGCTTAAAAAAAAAAGTTTTCTTTTTTGTGGGATCAGAATACGGAAAAAGTCATAAATCTTTATGCTGCCTTTATCATTTTTTATACAAAATTTTTTCTATAGAAAAAAAAAAATTCCACTGTCAAGCAATTTTTTTTTTTGACTTTCACAAGCCCATACTTGAACACCAAGATAAATATGGCCATGAAGCTGTAAAGCAGCAGCATAAGTTAAATATGTGGCCAGTCAAATAATCCCAATAAAAAAATAGCTGCTTTAAAATCTGAGAGAATCAAGTAAGAGACTGACATGATCAAGTGTAAAGGGAGGTGTGTGGAATAAGATGGAACCTTTGCCCTTAAGTAAGACATTTACCTTGGAAGATGATGTTGTTTGAAAAGTATAAAATCAAGGTCTTTAACAAAAACATTATAGAAATGTGCTGAAATAGATTTGAAGACCACATAATGTCTGGCTAATAATTCATTATATATTATCATCTATAAGATGACCTGATTCAAGTAAATGACCTTTATTCACTTTAAAATTACAGTAAGACATCAAAACAGCAAATATCATCTGTTGGCAAAGACAAATGGTAAGAAAAGGCACAGGGGCTTTGAGCTCCTCTTTAACTTCTTGAACTTGTCTTCCACAGGATGCCTGTATAGTGCTGGTACTATTTAGAATGACCAGTACAACTGTGAGATGTTCTGTTTTGGAAATACTATCTATGACTTGTTTATGATCACTGATAAATTGATATACTACTATATTATAATATACAAAAATAACATGTTCAATGGAAAGGGTCCAAAACATGATTTTCTGTACTAAAGTTGAACACTCTGGGTTCCACTACTCACAAAGGTGAATCACATAATTTGGATGAACTCTTCCATTGCAAGCAACTGGAAAACCAGACAAAATAAGAAACACCGCTTTTGAAAGCATCAGAGAGTTATCAATGCAGTGAAGAACTAGGGAGTCAAGATACAGAAGGATATAGAAACAAGAAAGCCAGTGTTTGCCAATTCTAGAAGACAAAGTCAAGAGGCAGGAAGCTGAGCAGAGCTTTCTAGAGATTCATAAGGCTGCTATTGTTGTCAGTTGCCATGGAGTCAATTCTGATTCATGAGACCCCATGTGTGGAGAGCAGAACTGCTTCATAGGGTTTTCAAGGCTGTGACCTTCTGGAAGCAAATTGCCAAGCTTGTCTTCCAAGGTGCTTGGCGGGGGGTGGGGAGTGGGGGCGCGGGAAGAAGGGAGTTTCAAATCACCAATCTTCTGGCTAAAAGTCAAGCACTTAACCATGCATGCCACTCAGGGACCTCATGAGGACCAAAAATGAGTTGAGAGCATATCTAAGGAAAAAATCTAAGGAAGGGTCCTATAAATAAAGCTGAACTGGACAGTGACCAGCCCTCTCAAGGCCTAAAGCTCAGCTTCTGAACAATTTCATTCCCCATATGGATAAAGCTGACCTGAGATTGACAGTGACCCAGCTGGAAAACGTAACACCTCTCTAGAGAAGGAGAACATATAAAACCTTGAAGTAGTTTATCTGTAAGTTATACAAACAGACAAGACTACATAACCAAAAACTAATAGAAACAAATAGAGAAATGGTAACGCACAGCAGAGAGGCTAATGTGCCATTTAACTAAGTATAAACTAATGCTACTACCCACGCTTGCCATCTTTCCCTGCCTTTTTCAAGAAAACTTCAGGATACTGTTGTTTTTAATTATAGCTGTACAAAGTTTGAAAGTATAAGAACCTAATTCAATATTTATAATTTTCTAAAATGCAATGGAAAATACAGTAAAACTATATTTTTACAGTAGAGCGTTATTTTTCACACCAATCATAGGTCAAATTAAATCTGCTTCTAAAATAACCACATACTTACCCAAAATTCTGAAATTAACTTTTTTTGTAAATAAGTTTGCAGCAAGCTCACCTGGCACCTAAACCTGACCTGAAATGAGTCTATACGTTGTATTTTCCTTTCTTATTTAATATACGTACTTAAAAATGCATTTCACTGCAGAAATATTGATGTCTTTATCATAGTACGCTGCTTCAGATTCTGCTAGAAGTGTTATTTAATATACAATATATACTATACTAAAAATCAGTTGCTGTCGATTCTGACTCATGGAGACTCTATGTGTACCAGAGCAGAACTCTGCTCCATAGAGTTTTCAATGGCTGATTTTTCAGGGGTAGATTGTTTTTCTTCTGTGGCATCTCTGGGTGGACTCAAACTTCCAACATTTTTTTTGCAGCTGAGCACACTAACCATTTGCACCACCCAAGGACTCCATTATACCATATTACCTTTCTAAAATCTAAAAAAAACTTTGAGTATTGAATACATTTGTTCCCAGAAGTTTTAGAAAAGAGATTGGACTTGTACTAATCTTAGAAAATCATATGCCCCAAACTTACCAAATTCTCTTCTATCCAGCGTTATGATTTCAGGATCATCATCATAAATACCTAATTTAAAAAGCACATAAAAACTTTAATATCAGTCCAAGATTCACATAAAAACAGATTGCTCACCCTTGACTCTTAATCATTCAAAAATTAGATTACTATACTAAATCTCAAACTTGAAGAATATGCAACAAATTGCTAAGAGAAAAGCCAAGGGTAAACAATACCTTTGGTGATATATTTGAAGAACAATCTAAACATATAATATTAGCTTCCTGATACGGACTGTCACAGGTGAAAGGGGATGGGTGGTATCATAGCATTCACCTAGTTTCATCTCCAAAGAAAATTTCTATTATATATATTTTAAACTTATTATGTTGAAATAATTATAGGCTCACAGGAAGTTGCAAAAAAAGTAGTCTTCTGTGTACCTTTCACATAGCTTCCTCTACTGATGACGTTAGAGTAGCTGTGGTCCAATATCAAAACCAGGAAATTGACATTGGTTCCATACTGTTTACACCATAGACTTCATTTGGTTTTCAGTTTATATGGGTTTTTCCAAGTGGTATCACTTAAAAATATTTTCTATTACTAAAAATCGTACAATTCAAATATTTGCAGCAGTAGAGACAAACTTATAAATATGAAAATATGAATTTTATTTATCACAATAATTAACAACATGAGAAAATTCTTCATTATCATATAAACCTTGCAAGCAACATTAATGATGGCTATATACCAGGGTCAGCAAACTTTTTCTGTAGAGGCCAGAGGGGAAATATCTGAAGCTTTGCAGGACATACGGTCTCTGTGGCAACTACTCAACTCTGCCCTTGTAGTTCAAGAGGCGTTACAGACAATACATACACAAATAAGCGCAGCTGTGTTCCAGTAAGTTTTTTTTCTTTTTTTAAATCAAAACAGGCTGGATATGACCTGTGAGATGTAGTTTGCCAACTCCTGAAATAGACTATCGCACTATACTGACCTGAAAATACTTTGAAGAGACAGTCCTGAGAAACGAAACCTCCAGATACAAATTTTTTAAATTCAGTCAAATCTAAAACTATGCTTCAATGCTTAGCTTGCTTTTGAGGCTGATTAATAATGATTAGGAGCAACACTGCTATTGGTATGCCCCCTCCTGCCTAGACACCCACGTTTACCTCCACATTCCCTTGGTCTTTCTGTGTCCTACCTCTGCTTTTGCCTGATTTCTTTCTTATTCCTGGCACCAACTTAAACCATTACTAATAAAGATTCTGTACGAGAATAGCATTTCTACTGAAGAGATCACTGTTAAAGCTTAGAAAATGTGACTGTCTTAAAAAAAAAAAAAGGCTTTGATATTTAACATCTAAAGCAGTTTTTTTTTAGTTGAACAGCAATCGCTATTTTAAAATTTTTAAATAAGATTATGATTGACACACCTTCATATCTATACAGATAATATCTATATACAGACTTACTTTCCTTTTGTATTCCACTCCCATGGTATATTAAAGGGAAAGTCGAGTTGATTTTATTAACTACATAAGCTAAATGGTGAAACAAAATTAACTTTTCTAAACTCACTCTGATTAAAAAATAAACAAATTTCCTAAATAACAATCATATCATCTTACCAAAATCGTAACGATAATAGTTCCAGCTTTCATACTGGCCTCCTTGTTGATTATCTGCAAGTCCTTTTTCTCCATATTTGTCATATTTTTTCCGTAAATCTTCATCTTTGAGTACTTCATATGCTCTATTTATTTTTAAAAAATCACCATGTGCACTTGGATTATTCTATTAAAAAAAAAATTATAACAGTTGTTTCAAATACACAACCCAAGTCTCTTCAGAACCTAAATGTATATTTAATTAAATTCTGAGATTTCTGGAAACTAGACACCAGGTAAGGTCCCTAGGCATGACAAATGGTTTGTGTTCAACTGCAAACCTAAAGGTTGGTAGTTTGAACTCACCTACTTGTGCCAAGGAAAAAAGGCCTGGTGATCTGCTGCCATAAAGATTACACCCAAAAAAGCCCTAGGGAGCAATTCTACTCTGTAGCACACGGGGTTGCCATGAGCAAGACTTCATGATGACAACAGGTAGATACCAAATAGGAGGAACAGAACAATATAAAATGGATCATCATGCATTAAAATAAGAAGAACTATTTTCAAAGAAACTACAGTTTTCAAAAGAAAAAGAAAGTAACAGGAAAATAAGAACTGACTCTTCAAAAGGTTGATAGATATGATCATACAATTAAGTCATTCCAAGAGATGTATCTGAGAAAAAACTGATTAATAAAAACTTTTAAATCCTTAGTTTTGTAAATGTTGTTTCTTTACTCCTAAGACATTTTCAAAGAAACAGATTTGTAGGCTCTTTTTCTATTTGAGGCAAAATCAAAGTGTTAACTAAGTAAAGGTATGTGCCCCACTCCATCAAATAATTAAATAAGAACTAACATCACAGGAACAATTCAAAACTAGTTGGAAATGTTCATTTGTTACGTGAAATGAGTCTATATCCACTTGAAAGCAGTGGGTTTTTTTAAATTGGTTTCTTGAAAGATGCTTTCATTTAAATAATACTCAGATAAGGAAAGGAGCTCTGGTGGTACAGTGGTTAAGCGCTCAGCTGCTAACTGAAAGGCTAGCGGTTTGTACAAGACGCTCCATGGAAGAAAGACCTGCCAGTCTGCTTCTGTCAAGATTCGCAGCCTTGGAAATCCTATGAGGCAGTTTTATTCTGTCCTGTCCTATAGGGTTGCTACGACTCAGAATCAACTTGACGGCAACAGGTTCGGTTCTTTGGTTTATACGGTGGTTATGAGTCGGAATCAACCCAATAGCAATGGGCTTGGGCTTGGATAAGGAAGGTCTTAGGGTTTTCATATGGCAACTTAAAAGAAAAATCACATTCTGAAATTTTAAAGAAAATCTGGAAAAAATGAAACCCTAAATATAACACTGTAGGTCTGAGGGAAAGTTACCAGCTAGCAAAGCTTTTAAAGAAAAATTGTTTCTGTTGCTCAGCTTTATGGAATCAAATAAAAGAATCCTATTTAAACAATCCTAACTAGAAAATAAAAACTTTAACACAACCATGTCTTCCTCCTTGCTAATGATGAACATCAAAACTCATTAAGAAAAAACTAATAAATTATAAAAATACCATAAAAATGAAAACAAATTCACTTTTGAAAGATTAGAGTATTGAATACATATTTACAACTCACTATATCTTGGCTACACTCAAGTTTTAGTTTGTAATACTTTCTAACTCTGGTCTGTGGACTCGTGCATGGGAGAAAACAGCAAAAATACAAGCATGCTAGTATTAGCCATCACTGCCATTTTAGCAAGGCATATCCTCTAAGTTCTAAAAGAAAATTTTTCTATTACTGCTCTAGGATGCTTGATCTTAATCTACTTGTAACTACTAAGTAAACTACGTCAACTGCTTCACAGACATTACTGTTTCTGTTTTGGGATTATTACCCTTAATAGAACTTTTGGCAATGAGCTTACGAATTAAGAGAGAATTGTATTTTTGGTACTGACATTCCTTCACATTGTTCTAAACCAGAACTTTGTGCTCTTTCTGTTTTTTAGCATAGCAGTTGAATTATGATTTTCACTTGTGATTGTTCTTAAGGATTTTGAATCACTAATTTAAAAAAATTTAAATACACATCAAAACTTGCTAAAATACATTAATCAGATATGCTTAAAAAAGAAATTGTTACCTACCGGGTTTTTATCAGGATGTAACTTTAATGCCAACTTTTTGAAAGCTTGTCTTATTTCTCTACTGCTTGCAGTTTTGGATACTCCTAGTAAACTGTAAAAATCTTGATCTGTGCCCACTAAAATGGCCATGTACACTATTAAAAAACAGAGAACGATCTTTTTCAAGTCTCCGACACAGTCACCTTTATTTAACCAGACACCCATTCTTCTTCTTATACAAGTTCTGATTTAAGTGACTATTAAGACACACTGCTGGTTCCAGTTGACAGAGTATGCAAGTTTGAGCACTTCTGTTCTCATTACTCCAAGGGTGAATCAAACATCACAAAACTGTCTCCAAAAACATTAATCTAAAGAGAGGAAACCAGACAATTAAAATACATTTCAAACAAAACAGCAAAAACACAATTTGTTTATCAAACAACGTGGTCAGTAAAACACTCTCCATGAAATGTCAAGTCAGGGTGTCTCAGGCTCTATGCCTCACTGCTTCCAGGCAGCTAGATTTGTGAAAGCACCCAAGATAGCAGAAAAAGGTAGTGAGTGGTTGTAGCTAGCCAGAACATTTAAAATAAAAACAAAACTTACACAACCAGAAAAAGCCCCTGATCAACACCGGAACACAAGGGTTTCCTTCCTTCTACTCAGCTTAAGGGTAGTCCTTTGGTATAATATCCTTCCTTTTGGGCTATTTCTTTACCCCTTTAAGGCTGTCCAGTTTTCATTTTAATCAGTTTTACTTGTAGGAAACGTCCTTTTGGGGTATCAAGAGGCAGCACAGAGTGTAAGATTTTCCAAAGGGCTGTACTTTTCATGTAACCCTTCCAAAAACGGCACTGAATTATAAGAAAATAACTTACATGGAAGGCCATTTTCTTTTTTTCTCGGAAAGTGTAACTAAAGAGCATTTTATTAAAACGATAGAGTAAGAACTGCATGTTAACAGTGCAATTTTATTGCAAAGTTTGTCAGGTATTAATAGAAACAGGAAAACAGAAACAGGAGAAGAGAGTCAGACAGGCTCACCTATGTAAAAAGAATCTCCATCATATCACATTTAAACTTGTATACCTTGGTTGTAAAAATCTTAGCGCTTTGAAAAATCTCATCTTCCTACTATCCTCAGTTTCTCCTTTCCTCTAGTGTACAACTTTAATCCTAAAATTTTTCTCCTTACCTGGGAAAGGTCTTCAGCTCATTCTAATCCTTTCATTTGAGCCCCCAAACACATACCTTTTTTAAGATATACTGACAGAAATTAATAAATATCGAGACTCAAAAACAATAAGGAGAAACAAAAATTCTCAATCACCATTTTGGAATAACTTATGTTCCTTGCCTAGGGATTGCTCTCAGTCAGCGGGGGTGTGGAGGGACAACCCCGTGCAGAACTGCGGGACAGGTGGAAACCGCAGGTAAATGCAGTGTGGATGCCCTCACGCTGCCACCACTCCTGGACGGGATGCGGAGAGAAGGAAAAGAGATGAGGAACGAAACTTTCAAATGTTGCTGTTGTCTGCGGTCTCAGGTCGGATTAAGGAAGGGAGCTTGAGTAAGTGAGGTTAAAGTGAGAAATCGGAGCAAAAAGCAGGGAACCGCTGGGCAGAGAAAGGGTGGTGTAGACAATTTGGAGAAGTAAGATGGGGAGCGAGAACAAAATTAAGTAGCCGCAGGAGGTGAGAAGGGCTGGAGGTTCAGGCGCAGGCATTTATTTCGCCCCTCCTTTGCCAGAGGGCCGAGGATGCCGCTGGTTCCGCCAGAGCCCCGGCTGCCCACCCATGCCCACCTTGGTGTTGCAGGGTCGCCTCCTGCAGCTACTCCCCCATCCTCAATCCAAGGCGGTGGGCCCTGCCCGGCCGAGCCCAGGTACTGCGTGAGGGAGAGAAGCACGTACTCTCGGCCGGTGGGCCGCTGCGCTCGGGATGTGGGAGGACGAGCCGCACAGGGAGCGCAGCGACGAGCGTACGGCGAGTTCCCGCTGGCTCCTAGCGCGCCGGTCTGCACAGCGGGGCCGGGGCGGGGCCGGGGCGGGGCCTGGTGCGGGGCATTGTGGGAAAGGCGTGCCGGACTCGGGTTGGGAGGATCGGCCCTCGGCCTGGTGGACGCAGGGGCGGGGGGGAGGGGAGTGTAGGGTTAGGTTGACGTGGCCGTCTGCGCGGGAGCCAGCAAGTGTAGGGTTAGGTTGACGTGGCCGTCTGCGCGGGATCCGGCACTGGCTCCGGGTCCGGCTCCAACCCGGACCTGGGTCGCTGTAACTGCGGAGCCCGCGCCCTCCTCCTTTGCGGCCGGCGCCACAGGAGGGATGGAGAGCTGTGAAGCCCGCCCCTTCCTGGTCTTGTTGCCATGGTGACGGGAAACCCGGACGACGGGTTTTGGCAAACGAGTTCCCGGCGACCCTGTTCTTAAAGGCAAAACGGGTTACAACTCTATAGAGGATTTGCCTAGTTGATTGGTGTGGGAGGCTGCAAGGAGAAATTTTGCGGAAAAGGGGAAGCTTGACTGAAGTGGCCTTGATTGCACTGTCAACTTAGAGGACTGCAAAAGCAGTAGGAACCTTTGGAGAAATTAAAATATTTACCAGTGCGTGCGACTCGATGGCAGCAGGTTTGGTGTATCAACAAGGAGCTCTGGTGGCCCAGTGTTTAAAGAATTGGCTGCTAACATAAAGGTCGGTGGTTCCAAACCACCAGCCCCTCGGCGGGAGAAAGATGTGGCAGTATGCTTCCCTAAGGAAACCCTATGGGGTGGAGCCCTGGTGGCATAGTGTCTAAGGTCTTGGCTGCTAACCAAAAGATCAGCAGTTCATGGGGCAGTTCTATGCTATCCTATAGGGCCGCTGAGCCTGAATTGACTCAATGGCAATGGGTTTGGTTTTAGTTTGGTGTATCAACAGACATTTATTGAGCATCCTTGAGTATTTCCTGGCTTCCCTGAAATGCAAAGTAGAAACTGGGGACTTACCCAAACTCTTCTCACTTCCTCACCTTTACATCTCAAAGATACGGTACAGAGCTGCAGCAATATAACTAGAGTAATTGAAGTAGCTACATTTGCAGTCACCAAAAGAGAACAAATCATGATGAAGAGAATGCCTGCTTATATACCAATCCAGGGGTGGATTACCCAATAAGCAAGGTACATACAGGGATTACTTGTGTTTATTTACTAATCTGTGATATGGTGAAAAACAGATGAAATTGTGCACTACAGATTAGTAAGTAAACTCAAATCAGCCCATGCATACCTCGCTTACTGGTTAACGCGCCCCAGCACCAATCCTAACATAAAATAAATTACAATTGGTAACATCTTCATGGATAGTGGAGCCCTGGTGGTGCAGTGGTTAAGAGCTTGGCTGCTAACCAACAGGTCGACAGTTAGAATCCACCAGCTGCTCCTTAGAAACCCTATAGAGCAGTTCGACTCTGTCCTGTAGGTTGCTGGGAGTCGGACTGGACTCGTGGGCAACGGGTTTGTTTCCCCCCCCCCCATGGGTAGTAAACGTCAGTTTATGAGAAATTGATGACTATATAGGATCCATGGCTAAACTAATATATAGCAGGAGAGAAGATGAAGTAGCAAGAAGAAAGGCAGAAATGTTAGAAGCAGCCTGACGTAATTGTGGTTAATATGTGCCAGCAACTGGTCTAAGCACACTTTTTGCATGTATAAACTGAATCCTCCAAATAGTCTTTTGAAGTAGTGGTATTATTATACCCATTTCACAGTTGAGGAAACTGAGGCACTGTATGTGACAGATCTGGAATTCACACCTAGGCAGCCTGGCTCCAGAGTTTGATGTTATTGTGGACCCACAGAATCCTTAGAGTGAAGTGAAAAGAAAGAGAATAAAATAGAAAATTTAGCAGGGGCTGGATTATAGATAGTTTTTATACCATGATAAAGACATGCAGTTTATCTTTTAGGTGATGGGGAAGCTATTTAAACCTTTAAGTAAGGGACTGAGATGATCAGATTTATTTTATTCTGGCACTCTCTGGAGAGAGAATTCAAAGGGGACAAGATTGGAGAAAGGGAGAACAGTTAGAAGACTGTTAAGTAGAGTAAAATTGGCAAGAAATAGTGATTGGTTGGATACGAAAGAAAGGAGAGGAAGGATTTAAGCTTAACTTCTGGTTTGGGTGACTTAGTACCCCCCGCTGAATGAGGACTTGTTTAGGGAAAAGTTGAAGAGTGGTGATTTGAACATAAGTTCAAGGTCCCTAAATTATGTCCAAATGTGTGTTCCATAAACCTCATGGGAGATATCTAAACTGGAGAAAAAATTAGGGGATCGTCAGCTAATCCGTGAATAGTTGAACCCTTGAGAATGAATGAGATCTGAGAAAGTAAGCAAAATAAGAGCTGTGGACCAAGTATAGAGGTCCTGGGGTGTTTGAACAGTTTGCACTTAGCTGCTAACTGGAAGGTTGGAGGTTAGAACTCACCCAGGGCATGGGAGAAAGGCCTGACGATCTGTTTCCATAAAGATTCCAGCCAAGACAACCCTTGGCTAGGGACTCAGTTTTACTGTGTAACACATGGGGTCACCATAAGCTGGAATCCACTTGATCGCATTGAGTTTGGGTTGCTTTGTTTTGTTTTGGACCAAGCATAAAATCGTGGGGATTTCTCCTGTCAAGAATGTAAGCTCCATGAAGACATAGATTTTTGTTTTAGTTACTATTGTCTCCCCAGCTATGCCTAGCACACGGTTGTTATTAAATATATTTTTAGCTAATCTAGTTATTTTACCTTTCTGTATAAATTCAAAGAATTAACTTGTATCTATGTAAACAAACAAACCTTGCTGGGAATTTGATAGTGTTACTGAGAGCCCCTTCCTTGGTTGAACCCAACCAGATTCATGCCACCCAATAAGACTATTGAGGCAGCCTGGAATTACACAAGCAAATTTATTTTGCTAGCAGCTAGCAAAAGGAGACAGTAAGGGCTAAAACCTTCAGAAAGACTGTCTCACTGATTTGCCTATGAGCCAAGTATTTAAGTGTTTCAACAAGAAGGGGAGGAGAGGTTTTGATGCTTATTTATGAGGTTCTGGGGCGGGGAAGAGTGGAGATCTCTGAGATGGGGTAGGGTTATGCAAATGCAGGTGTGCATGTAGGATTTCTTCAAGATGGAAGTCCTTTGGTTCCCCTTGACAAAACTCATGGGATGTGACATTGGCACACTGGTGCCCTTTGTTACATCACCCCTTTGGTGGTCTCGGGAAGGACAAACAGTGGTCGCTTTTACTTCTTTTGCACATGTTCTGTACCTGTGGAGTCCTGCAAGAACTATATTAAGTTTATTTGCAACATCTTGGAACATTTCAGTTCACACTACCCCTCAACTGGAATAGTTTGCCCCACAGGCCCTGTGTGTTCTATTCTACTCTCCAGGAGGTGGGTTATACCAGGCTGTTTATTCCACTCTCTGTCCTGCTTGCCTTTTTCCCGGCCCCTATGTGTGGGGTGGGTGCTAGGGGGGAGGGCCCAACCAGCCCTGCTCCAGCCTAGTCCTGTCTCACTGTCTCAGTAGGAATTGTGTTAAAACTATATATAATTTCATGCAGAATTGACATGTTTACTATGGTGAGTCTTCTAGTCCGTGAACATTGTACCTCTCCATTTATTTAGATTTTTCTTTGATTTATTTGATCAGTATTCTGTAGTTGTTAGCATATAAGTCTGGTACAACTTTTGTTAGATTTATACCTACATTTTTTTTGAATGGTTGTAAATAGTATTGTGGAGCCCTGGTGGCACAGTGGTTAAGAGCTTGGCTGATAACCAAAAGGTCAGCAGTTCAAATCCACCAGCTGCTCCTTGGAAACCCTGTGGGGCAGCTCAGCTCTGTTTTGTAGGGTCACTATGAGTTGGAGTCAACTTGATAACAAAGGTTTTGGTTTAAAATAGTATTGTATTTTTAATTTCAGTTTCTGCATGTTCATTGCTAGTATATAGAAATACAATTGCTTTTTATATGTTGATTGTGTATCTTGTAACCTTGCTGAACTCATTGATAGTTCTAGGAGTGTTTTTATAGATCCCTCGAGTTTTTCTACATAGACTACCAAGTCATCTGTAAATAGAGTTTTATTTCTTCCCTTTCTGATCTGTATGCCATTTATTTCCGTTTCTTACTTTATTGCACTAGTTACAACTTTAAATACTGTTTATTTTTGAGTGAGCTTTACTAGTTTGTGTCTTTAAAGAAATTTGTTCATTTCTTCTAAATTTTTAAATCAACTGATATTGTTCATAATATTTTCTTACTATTCTTTTTAGTAACTGCAAAATCTGTAAGATGTCACCTTTCTCATTCCTGATACTGCTAATCTGTGTTTTTTCTCCTTTTTTCCCAGTTGGTGTGCTTAGGGGTTTATCAATCTTACTCATGTTCTTAAAACACATTTTTTGTTTCGTTGATATTTCTCCATTGGTTTTCAGTTTTCTATTTCATTAATGTCCTTTCTGATCTTTACAATTTCATTATATTTTACTTATTTTGGGTTTAATTTGCCCTTCTTTTTGTCACTTATTAAGGTGGAGGCTGAGGTAATTGATTTGAGACCTTTTTTTTTTCTCATATAGGCATTTTGTGCTATAAATTCCCCCCAAGTACGGCGTTAGCAACATCCCCCAAATTTTGATATGTGTTTCATTTTTCTTCAGTCCAAAATACTTTCTAATTTTCCTTTGGATTATTTTTTTGACTAATGAATTATTTAGAAGTGTGTTATTCAGTTTCTAAATATGTGGGGATTTTCTATAGGTCTTTTTGTTATTGGTTTCTGATTAATTCCATTGCGGTCATAGAATATACTTAATATGACTTCAATCCTTTTTAACATATTGAGACCTGTGTTATGGCCTAGAGTATCATCTGTCTTGGTCAATATTCCATTTGCCCTTGAATAGAACATGTATTCTGTTGCTGTAGGTTGGAGAATCTATAAATGTTGATTAGGTCAATCCGATTGACAGTGTTGTTCAAATCTATATCCTTATGGATTTTCTCTTTATTTGTTCTATCAATTTTTGAGAGAAAAGTATTGAAATCTGTGACATGAGTTGTGAATTTGACTATTTCTTCTTTTAGTTCTATCAGTTTTTGCTTGTATTTTGAAGCTCTGTTATAAGGTACGTAAATGGTTAGGATTGGTACGTCCTCTTGATGACTTTGCATCTATTTGTTTCCTGTTTCTTAGCAGTCACTGTCCTTCATTGATTGATGTCCAGTGTCCTGAAAACAATTTTGTCATGTATTTTTTGGGTGTTTCATGTGGGAGGGTAAATCCTGTCCCTGTTACTCCATCTTGGCTAGAAGTCTTCCTCCAAACTTTTAGTTTCAACACTTTCCCTTTGTTCCTTCTCCCCTAGGATTCATTGCTGCTTCTTGCAGTTGATGCTTCTTTAATAATTTTGTGTTTTTGCTTCTTCAGTTTTTTAATACTTAATTAACAATTCTTTATTTAAATTCTCTTTGATAACATAACTGGTGTTGTTTTTGTCTCCTGAATTTCTAATACAGAAATTGGTACCAATAGTAGTTCCAGGAAATAGATCTTTAAACATGGAATTCTTGGGATTTTTTAAATTTTTTGGTGTTTTCTTATGCTTGCATATAGTGCTGAGCTCCTTTGGGCTGCCTCATTCTGCTTTAGAGAGATACCTAAATTTTCTCTTACCTCTGCTACTATGAACACGGGGACTCATTTAAATCAGTGCTTACTCTTTGATATTGTTTGTTACTATCAGTATCAAATCTGAATGCTCTGAGGGCCTAGGCTTTCTCATACTGCTAACACATAATTGATTCTCTTTCATTAACCAGACTCCTTCTGGGTAAGAGAGAACAACTATTTGTGTTTTACAACTTCTGTTTGCTTTAGCAGCCGCATGGCTTTGTAAAAATTTGTGGCCAGAGCAAGAAAACAAAGAACAAACATGGGTGGGACATTTAAAAAAGCTTGTTGCTTTTGTGATTGCCTGTTTCAATCAGAAAGTTTTACATTGGCCACCTTGAACTGTATTACTCATTCTAACCAGCTCTAAGTTATATAGGTCCCTCCTTCTTGGTGAATATATTTTACTCCTGAAGTAATTTATTTACTAAATGCTGCTTTCAGAGACTATTCCTTTTCCCTCCTCAACATTTTAAAACATCAAACAGAAAAAAAAAACTGGGTATCTATTTTGTCTAAACTTAATATAATCAAAGCTAAAATTAAGTAAAAATGCTATAAATTTCGTTATGTACTAGTATGCAGAAAGCCCTACTTAATGTTGAATGGAGATGCTAAATAAACAAGGCAAACATTCTGGACCTAAATGAGAGAATGTGATTTCAAGGAAGAGAGTAGACACTGAAAGGTCTTTGAGGCCTTTTTCTCTAGATACAAGTGTCTGACCTGATAAGGGCTCCTTATCATACCTCACAGCCAGCTTCTCACATTTTATTGTAGGCTTCTATTTTGTTCTCCCTTGAAAGACTGTAATTCCTAAAATAGACTTTTCAACAATAACTTGATATTAAACAGTTCTGTAGTCTCACGCACCACAAAGTCTAACATGTTCCCTGTCATTAGTAGTGAATTCTTTAATACAGTTACTCCATTTTTAAGAGCGTTTTATAGCATAATAATGAAGTTAACAATATTTTCTATAGTTAAGTATAACTATTTAATTCTATTGTCACAAATTTCTCCTTTGAAGAATTAGCCCTTGTCAAGATTAATTTATATCCTGAAGACCTAATCTACTTTTGTGCGTGTGTTCTCTTCAATGCCCTTTCTTTTATTAATTAGCAATGTTAATTGATTGGAAGACATTTTGTTATTTACAAAACTAAAGAGTGCCATCAAGTTGGTGGCAGCAAACATACTGCCACCAATCTGTTTCCTTCCTGTCCCCACTATCATTGTTTTTGTTCAGTTCATAAAAATGCCACTGAACTGGCAAAAGGTGCTAAAAAAAAAAAAAGGTGCTAGCCACTTTTAATTAGGCAACATGAACTGCCGAAGTACACTGGGAAAGAAAATGACTTTCCAGTGACAAAAACTTCACTTCATATAAAATATTCGTTTGAAAAATTATTGTCCCCAATATTTGGTCCTCCAGGATACATGGAAGATTTCAAGTTGTTCTATCTTTTAAAACACTAAGACCTTAATTTTAATTTTACTTTATCAGCTTAGGTCAGCAGTTTGAATCCACCAGGCGCTCCTTGGGAAATCCTATGGGGCAGTTCTACTCTATCCTATAGGGTCACTATGAGTCAGAATTGGCTCTATGGCAGCATTTTTTTTTTTTTTTTTAAATCAACAGTTGCAAAAGCAATAAAACTACAGGTTGCACTTTGTCACATTCTCTAAGTCATATCTGAGTTGAAAAAAAAAATTCCTTCAAATACTTCAATTAATCATTAGGGCAAAGGTATGTATATCTATCTAATCCAGTGGTTCAGGGAGTATGGTTAGGGCTCCCAAGACTTTTTTAAGGGTTCTGTTATGAATTGAATAATGTCTCCCCAAAAAGACGTGTTGAAGTCCTAACCCTTGGTACCTATAAATGTGAACTTGTTTGGAAGTAGGGTCTTTAATGAGATTATCAGTTAACGTGAGGTCATATCAGGGTAGGCAGGATGTTAACCAAATCTCAGTGCTTAATTAATTCCATCTTTAAAAGAACCAAACCCATTGCCACTGAGTCAATTCTGACTCATAGCGACCCTACTTAGTTCTTATTAAAAGAGAAGAAGAAGCACAGTGAGACAGAGAAAGGACGCCATGCATCCCTGCAGCTGCAAGCCTAGGAATGCATGCAGCTTGTTGTTGTTGGGTACCATTGAGTCAATTCTGTCTCATGGCAACACCATGTGGCACCGTAGAATTACCCCATAGGGTTTTCTAGGCTGTAATCTTTACAGAAGCAGATTGTCAGGTTTTTCTCCTGCAGAGCCACTAGGTGGGTTCGAACCACCAACTTTTTGGTTAGCAATCAAGCGTTTAACTGTTGTGCAAGAATGGAACAGATTCTCACTCAAAATCTCAGAAGGAATCAACACAATGGACACCCAGATCTTAGACAGTCAGATCCCAGAACTGTGAGATAATAATGTCTGTCGTTTGAAACCACCCAGTAGGTAGTATTTTGTTGTGGCAGCCCTAGGAAACTAACACACCAAGAGTGAGTTGCTGCTATAACAAATACCTAAGAAGGGAGAAGTAGCTTAGTAATTAGGTAATGGATAGAGGCTGGAAGAATTTTGAGGCATTTGACAGTAAAAGACTAGGCTGCATTGAAGAGACTGTTGGTAGAGTTATGGATGTTAAAAGTGCTTCTGATGAGGCCTTAAAAAAAAATAAACATATTATTGGACACTAGAGGAAAGACAGTCCTTGTTCTAAACTGGCAAAGAACTTGGCTGAATATGTTAGAATGGTGGAAAATAGAACTTTTAAGTGATGAACTTGGATATTTAGCTGAGGAGATTTTTAGAGAGGAAAGAGGTAAATTGAGGATGAACTATGCAAAAAAGGAACTAGAATTTAAATATGTGGGGAATCTCAGCCTGTCCATTTTGTAAAATTTGAGAAAACATGTTTCTGGAGAGAAGAACAAGCGTGACTAGACAATAGTTTGCTAAGGAGATTAGGCATGTGACTTATGGATCCAATCAACCATCTTAGCAGAAATTCTGCCATCTTGGACTGAAGGGAACAGAGACTGAATGAAATAAAAGAAAGGTGTCTGACTCTGGAATTCTACAAGTAGGAAATGGGTTGATGGAGCTGCTTGGTTGAGAACATCTGTTTTCTTTCAAGAAAAGGAAAGGATGATCCTGAGAGCAGCTTAGAGGCCAGCAGGGCTGCTGGCATGGGTGTGGGTGATGGGGCTGCTGCTTCCTAGGCTTCGGAAGGTGGGGCCACCTCTTTGGTTGTGGGGGGCTGGGCTGTCACCCTGGTAGTTCAGGAGAATGGGCTGCTGGTTTAGGACTGAGGGGATGGGGCTACTACCCAGGGCTGAGGGGGAGGGGCTGCTGACCTGGTGGACCTGGAGAATGGTCCTCTGCCCAGGTGGGTCTGGAGGACAGAGGATTATTTTCAAGCCTTGAAATCTGATGGAATTTGCCTTGTTGGGTTTTGCACTTGCTTTGGACCTGTGACCCATTCTTTCCCTCTAATTTCTCTTTTGGAATGGGAATGTCTACCCTAGGGCTGTATCACCCTTGTATTTTGGAAGCAGATAACTTGTATTCTAGGTTTCAAAGGTCCACAGATAGAAAAAAATTTTGCCCCAGAGTGGACCACACTCAGAGTTTTATCCATACCTGATTTAGTTGATTTAGAAGATGAGATTTTGGATTTAGGGTTGATTCTGGAATGGGTTAATACTTTTGGAGATGCTGGAATATTGTTGTTTTTATTGCTGTGTGCTGTTGAGTTGATTCCGACTCATAGTGACCCTAGAGAACAGAGTAGAACAGCCCTATAGGGTTACCAGTGCTGTAATCTTTAGGGAAGCAGACTGACACATCTTTCTCCCTCAGAGCAGATGGTGGATTTGAACCACAGACCTTTTGGTTAGCAGCCCAATGACTCCTTATGCTTGGATGAGGGTAAATGTATTTTGTAAGTGGAAAGGACATGAATTTTGGAGGGCCAACAGACAGAGTGTCATAGATTGAATTGTGATGTCCAAAAAGATACACTGAAATCCTAACCCCCACACCTGTGAATATGACCTTGTTTGGAAATTGAATCTTTGAGGATTTTAAGATAGATTAACATGAAGTCATAACAAAATAGGGTAGTTCCTAAACCCATCTGAGTGCTGTCTTTATAAAAGAGGAAAACAGGTACAGCGAGGCACACAGGAAAGACAGCTGTCTGAACATGCATCTACAAGTCAAGAAACTCCACGAGTTGCCAGGAACCAACAGAAGCTAGAAGAGAGGCATGAAACAGCCTCATTCTCAGAGGCCTCAGAACACGCCAATACCCTGATTTGGACTTCTAACCTCCAGAACCATGAGACAATAAATTTCTGTTGCTTAGGGCCATCCAATTTGTGATATATTTTTTTATGGCAGCCGTAAGAATCTAAGCTAGGGCCTACAGAGCCAGAATTCTTTTTATAATAATAGTAATGAGATGTTAATTGCTTTATTCACTATCTTTCTCTCATAACTGTACGTTGGAGTTTTTAAGAGGCTACGTAATGTGTGATATCACAGTAGAATGAATGCAGAAACAGACATGGGAATCCAGTCCTCTTTTATAAGGTAAGACATTAAAGAGAGTCTCAGAGATGTAAAATGATCTTCCTCATTAAAGTTTTTGTTTTGGAAAATGCAGTCATTTTTCATAAATATTTATACTATTTATTATTTTAAAATGAATTTAGTAAATATTTATTATTTTAAAATGAATTTAGTAAATATTTAAAAATTTTCAGCTTAAATTTCTAAAGTCATAAACATCAATAGACAAAATGCACATAAACAAAAGCTCCTTGAACCTTCAATAATTTGTAAGTATAAAAATTACATTCATCCTGAGATGAAAGAGTTGGAGAACCACTGATCAATCTAATTGCCAAGAAAACTTCTTACTTTTACCATTATATCTCAAGAGTTGTTTTCCTTGAATTTTTACCTAAAATCCCTTCTCATGTTAAAGACCTCAACTCCATTTTTAGGTTATACATCTTATATGACATATAGGACATTTTCCCCTCAGCTGCAGAGGCATTGCCAGATCAACAGCTACCTTGTTTCCTGAATTTTAGAGCCCTGACTGCTTGCGGCAACTTGGTGACTCAATAAACAAAATTTACTTAGAGGGGTATGAGGCAATAAGAGTAGGAATGGTAAGCATAAAAGAACTGAGGTTTTATTAAAAAAAAAAAAAAAGAATCTAAAAAAAAGTTAAAGCCAAAAAAAGGAACTGAGATTTTATAACTGATAAAATTTGTCCTATAACCCACATATCTATGTAATAAATACAACTAGAACTGGCCAGAGCTAGAGCCTTATCATTTATAGACTGCCTGGAATATATCAGACATCACATTAGCTACTTTAAGTCTTTTTAATCCTCACAGCTTCTTTGAAGGTATGTGCAATTGACCCACTTTAGGGACAAGGAAACCTAGGTTTGGAGAAATGAAATGGTTTGTTCAAGGCCATAGAACTAGGAAGTGGTAGAATTGGGATTTCCAGCTAGGCCTGATAGCCCTGGGGCCACATGAATAGGAGACTCCTCTCAATTCCCTTCCTAACATTTCTTCTTTAGATTTTACAGTGGGGGAGATCTGGACCATAATAGATGTTCAATAAATATATTTGTGTAGGATAGAAGCATAAATGTGACCCAACCCAGGAGTTGGATACTGCTTAGCTGTTTTTGGATTCTTTTTTCTCTCTTATCATTCCAGCTCTTTGATCAGAATCAGAATTTATACTGTTCTCAACCCTGAAAACAGACATTGTAAGTAGAGATCTTTTAGCATGGAAAGTCACATAACATGAAATACACATCTTGATATTCTTTCCCTCCAGTGTCCTGAAAAAATAAAAAAAAGAAATTCTATTTTGCTTTCATTAGTCTATCTAGACTAACTTGGTTGGTTCATCTCCGCTTTAACAACCAACTTAGAGTAGGTGAAAAGGATCATATTATTAACTTTTCTCTCTATTGATTTGTACTGTACTTTCACCTCTATTATAACTTGAAGTCTTAAAAACTAACGGTTATTCTTTCAGAAAGTACTTTGTGTGATTTTCCTGCCTGAAAGATCAGGAGGAAGACAGTGAATAATTCATGCAAGTCCAAACTGCTATGTTTTAACTGTCGCTGATTTAGTGATTTATTTCTAACAGAAAAGATTTGAATTTAACTCAGTCACATCAAGGAGGGAGAGTGCAGCACCAGCTACCTTGTTAATAAAACATTTAGCTTGACTAAAAAAAATCATTAAGATGACATATGATAAATATAATAAACCTAAATAATTAAAAATATAGCTTTTAAGTGAATTGCTCTGATTTAAATCAATTATATTTCCATATTCAGAAATAAGGAGCCCTGGTGGTACAGTGGTTAAGTGCTCAGCTGCTAACCGAAAGGCCAGCAGTTTGAACTCACCAGCCACTCTGTGGGAGAGAGATGTGGCAATCTGCTTCTGCAACAAAGATACAGCCTTGGACACCTTTTGGGGCAGTTGTACTCTGTCCTATAGGATCACTATGAATCAGAATTGACTTGACTGCAGTGGGTTTGGTTTGATTTGGGTATTCAGAAATATCTTTTATTATGAATTTTATAATTATGAACAATAGAACAATGGGTTTCTATTTTCTCTGATCCCTTGCAATAATTCATTGCATATATTTTATGATATGCATCACATACTATCTTCTGTGTACATTTCTCATCTCCCTCACTAGAGTGCAAGATTATCTTTGCATCCTTCACAAAAACCAGCACAGTGCTTTGCATATTATGTGTCCAGTAATCATATAAGTAAATTATTACTGATATACATGTTAAAGTTTTTCTTAAAATTTAAATTTTAATTCTATATTGGGCTCTTTA
Organism: Elephas maximus indicus; assembly: GCF_024166365.1. NCBI lineage: Eukaryota > Metazoa > Chordata > Mammalia > Proboscidea > Elephantidae > Elephas > Elephas maximus. The sequence goes on along the minus strand of NC_064824.1, from coordinate 81,074,831 downwards.
TTGTAGTGAATCTAGAGCTCTAGTGCTCTTTTAAAAAATCATCTATATGAGCAACAATTACTTTAAAACAAAGATGAGAATGTAAGGGGGCAGGGAAACTAGATTAATGGAAACAGAAGAGCCAGAACAGAAATGATGAGAATGCTCACACATTGAGGAGAATGGAATCAATGTCACTGAACAATTTGTGTAGAAATTGTTGAATGGGAACCTAACTGCTGTATAAGCCTTCACCGAAAACACAATATTATTTTAAAGAATATGTGAGTCTTCCTTGGATTTAATTATCTAGCTCATTTCTGTGTATTATTAATTAGAATGCTACTATAAAATGTAGGAGCCACCTCAACAATAATTACAATGGCAATTGTTATCTTGTTAGCATTGTTCCACTTAGCTGGTTTTGCTGGAATAGCTCTGTTCTTTGATCACAGACTGGAATCTCATCTCCCCTATCATGTCTTTGAAGCCCACGTATAACCAGAAGAGGTGAAAGAGTATAGGTGGTTTGGAACAAATCTAGCATTCTAATCATCTGAGCCCAAGTTTAAAAGAGAAACAAAATACATTTAAAATGACTAATATTTGTGTCAGGAAAGGAATATTTTTTGAAATGAAAACTAATAAGTATATATATTCTGTGGATTTCATTGGTCTCTATGGGAATGTTTCCCAGAATTCCTTTGGCATACCTTGTTTTTAGGAACAAGAGTGAGGTGTCTTCAGAGTGCAGCCAAGAGGAGAGTAAGCCACTGAATTTTGTTCTTGGGAAATGTGATCTACTATAAAAGTGCATGTGTTGATATCAAAAAGAGTGATACAGTGACAGAAGTAAAGAAAGGACTGGTTTTCCTCTTGAGAACATCATGAAGAAGGAAAGTTAAAGAAGGAGATCTTGTCCACTTGTCTCCACAAGAAGAGAAACAGAGCTTGGTGACACTGGTAGCAGGTGGAATGTGGTGAATAAGAGTAGAGATTGCAGGAGAGTGAGACAGGGAATAGACCTGGTTTTGAATCCTAGCTATGCCTGTTTGGCCCTGGGTAAATCAGCTAAACTCTTTTCGTCCTCAGTTTCCCTAGCGGTAAATAATCATAATAATACTGCTGACTTAATAGGATTATCTTGAGATTTATAAAAGACCATGCTTTTAAAAAAGCCTGGTGTACAATAAACATTCAACAAATGATAACATAAAGAACAACAACAAACAAACCAACATTCTTTATGTAGAAATATTCTTATAGCAGCAAATTGTAACTCATCACAGTATTCTAACTTAATGGAAGTATTTCTAAAGAGCCTGCAACTCTCATCTCAAATTCGACATATGCTAGGTAACCTCCTATGTCCTGCAATATAAAATACTAATCTGCATTTTTGGCTTTCAAAGTTACTTGTAAAATGTATTATGTGTATTAAAATCAGCAGTGCTTTATGATCCCCTCAGTGAACAGATAAGGTCAATTTTCAGAAACTACAGACCTTGCCACAGAGTAAGAAAATGTGCTGAAATTTGAGGTATTTACCAAAATGCAGTACCTTGGAAACCCCGGTGGCATAGCAGTTTGAACCTGCCAGGGGCTCCTTGGAAACTCTATGGGGCAGCTCTACTACTATGCCTATAAGGTTGCTATGAATCAGAATCGACTTGACAGCAGTGGGTTTGGGTTTGGTTTTTGTGAACCGGAAACAATCAGTTGGTTACACCCATTTCTTTACTGGGAAGAGAATAGAGTGAACTGTCTCCTGGTAGTAGACAATCATTAATATAATTCTTTGTCTAGAAACGTTAGTTGCCCCAATGAATATAATTCCTAGCCTGGTTTCCTTTATGAAGGCTTGGTCCTGCATAGTGCCATTCATCCCTCTTTCCATATAAGTTATGATCAAAAGAGAACAATCATGAAGATTTGAGTCAAACGGGGCTCACGACACAACCGTTATTACTGATAAAGAGCTGTGCCACGGATATGCATTAGTATCCTTATATTTAAGAATGACAAATATTTTACTGCCTGGTGCTCCTGTTAGTTGACAAGTGCTGCCAAGTGTCTGTAGACATCCCTTAGGAACTACAGGTCTCAGGGCCGAATGCACTATGTTCTCATGTTCTCCCACATGAATAAATTTAGAGATGAAATCAGCTTGAAATGAACATTGAGGCCAGCCTGAACGAGAAAATGAAGTCACAGCCAGGGAGTTTTATCCCTTTGCCTTGGTGATAGAGCCTGTGATGTCCTCACGGTATGCAAATGTCTCTGTGCTTTAAAAAGTAAATCTTTTTCTGTAATAAGCATAGTGCATAAAAAAAGAGTAGAAAAAAAAAAAAAAAAGGAAGCTCTTAAGTCCACCGTCCAAATATAATTACTGTTGGCACTTTTCTGTGCATCATTTAGTTTTTACAAATCTGTAAAGATGCAGGAGAAACATTTTTTGTTCTGCTCTTTCTACTCAAAGACATAATCTAAATAATTTCAGTGTTATTATCTTCATAAACATACCTAATGATCACAGTAGATAGTATTTCTCCAAATGGCTTTAGCATAATTTATTTAACCAGCCACTTTAGAGTTATTTCCAGTTTCCTCAATTGTTTCCAAATTTTCCTTTGCTTAAAAAAAAAAAAAAAAAATTTTTTTTTTTAATATAAAAATGCTGCTGTAAGTTTCATTCTCCATAAAACCTTTACTGTTTTAGATTTCTAACCTGAAGATAGATTCTCAAGAGTAAAATTTCATGGTCCAATAGCAAAAGAATATTCTCTCAGGACTTTTTTAGTAGCAGGTAAAATACCAAATTTTCTCCTAATAAAAATTTAATCAGTTTTCTAAAACTTGGTACTTGAAGGTTGTCCTGAAGAGCTGCATTTTAGGAATGGCAACAAAGCATAAGGGAACTGTATATGGAAGTTTTATTCTGACCTAATGTAATTTGGCTTACCATGAGCCTTGGTGGGAAATGTTCTGAATGTCCAAGCTTTCATCACAGATGTCTCAACTGGAAAGGGAAGGGGAGATTCAGTCAGAGAGGAGGATTAGCGTTCACGGAGGGCCTTTCCTGGTGTTTTGACAGGCATTTTAATAATAGCATACTCTGTAATTGTTCACAATTTATAGATGAGGAGACTGAATTTTTGAGGGGCTATGTAACTTGCGCAAGGTGACCCAGCTATTAAAATGTTAAGCCAAATTTTAATTCCAAGGTTGTCTGAATCCATCGAAATAATTAAAGCAAAGGTCAACTACACCATTTTTTTTCAATAATGATAATATGAGATAAGCATCACACAATTATATTGTTCATATACAAATATTTCATTAACCAATTTACTGAAAACTTTGATATTCAGAAGCAGAGAATGTCCTTTTTGTTAACTAGAAAGAATAAAAATTACTAGTGGAGTTATTTTATTTCTCTAGTATATACATGTATAATTAGGCTTTTAAAACAAATCAAACCATTTGTCTCTTTTGTGTTGGTCAAGGTTTTACAAAATTACTTTTTTTGGATACACACATATATCTTTTATAGATGCATATATATCTGTGTATATATCTCTATTTAACTCTATACAGTAAAATCTGCAAAAGCTAGAACTTATGTAAGGCAGAAACCTGTCAGAGAAGGAACACTCAAATATTTTCCTCTAATACAGAGCTATAGAAAAGTGATAAGATTGCATCCTGTCAAAGGCAGAAAACTTGCAAGACCTGGAAAAACAGGGCAGTCCAGTCGAATTCTGGCTTTCACAGGTTTCACTGTGTACATTATATATATACATAGAGAGAGAGAGCAAGAAAGAGAAAGAGAACTAGCTCTGGTGGGGCAGTGGTTAAGTGCTTAGCTGCTAATTGAAAGGTCAGCAGTTCAAACCCACCAGCCACTTCACAGGAGAAAAGACCTAGTGGTCTGCTTCTGTAAAGATTGCAGCCAAGAAAACTCTATGGGGCAGTTCTACTCTGTAACACATGGGATGGGGTCGCTACGCATTGGAATGGTTTCGACAGCACACAACAACAACAACATATATACACATACAGTCATGCACTGCATAATGTCCGTTCGGGCAACGTCCAACCACGTGTATGTCCATGCTCCCATAATGTCTGGTAGACTTATGTGCTTACGTACAACCTGTAGTTACAACGCAATCCCTGTAAAGCCTATTATATTAAAAATTTGAGGTACATACAATGGTTCGTAATAACAAACGGGTGCTACTTTGATGCACATCAAAACATTATTATTACTGTATTATGTTAGAGATGTTTTAGTGTATCTGGAAGTGTTTCTTTAATGTTTATGCATAGAAAGTTACACTATATATTATATATTAAGACAAATATTTGACTAACTGACAATAGATACAGACTATTCCTGACTATGCCGACTTACATACAAATTTGACTTAAAGACAGATTTAGGAATGGAACTTATTTGTAATCTGGGGACTGCCTGTATATAATATGGTGTTTGCACAACATCCAAATGGCATAATGTCCTATTTTGTAGAATATATCATGGACGTTAAGCGACACATGACTGTATATATATGAAAAACCTAGCTATCATCCTCTCTAAAAACAAATCATGTTTTTAACATTAAGTTTAATCTGGTCAATTAAAAATAACATGGTTTGGCTCTTTTAAAGAATTATAAAGGTCCTTTCTTCAGCAAACTCTGTCCTTCAATTGAATATTTACGTGAGGATTTCCTGGACGGGTTTGTAGTCGCTACTTCAAAGCAGAGTAAAAAATAATGAGTTTTTTTTTTTTGAGTTAGAATTTTTTAGCTTAAATGGTCTATGTAGCTTATATTTTCTCATGCATTTTATTAGTTTTGGCAGTTTATATTGGCTGGGGCCCTGGTGGCACAGTGATTAAGAGGTTGGCAGCTAACCAAAAGGGTGGTGTTCGAATCCACCAGCTGCTCCTTGAGAACCCTGCGGAGCAGTTCTACTCTTTCCTGTAGGGTCGCTGTGAGTCAGAATCTACTTGACAGCAACAGGTTTTTTCTTTGGTATATTGACTAGAAAAAATATATATTATGAACATATCCAAACTATTTTTGTCAGTTTATTTTTGGAATGCAGAGAATTGTATCCTAACACTTATCATATACCTTTTTGATAATAACTCTTACATATTCTGAGTAGTTTTTAATAGCTCTTATATGTTCAGATGAAGATGCGTCAGAACGTGAAATCTTAAATTCAGCTGAACACTTTTACAGAGTTATCATTCTGAAATACTCAGAATTATAATATTTGCCATATTGGGTCTGTGTAAAATAATCTATCTGAAATGGCATGAGATTAATTATAAAATGGCATATCTACACTTACATTTGGTACGAAGTGGATTTGGATGATACATGGATTGTTATGATTCTTTTTCTGTCCTATTGTCATTGTTTTCACTCTGGGAAATTGCTGCTGTTCTCTAAAAGTCAGTAGCAGAGTGACGACTCCATGAGCCAGTTGATAGTTAACTGGATATGCAGACAAAGATGAGATAAGTGCTACCTTAGAATGGAATTTTCAAAGTGGAGCAGCAAGACTTTGTTGTTGTTGGGTGCCTTCGAGTTGATTCCGACTAACAGTGACCCTCTAGGACAGATTAGAGCTGCCCTATATGGTTTCCTAGGCTGTAACCTTTACACAAGCAGATTGCCAGGTCTTTTCTCCCACAGAGCCACTGGTGGGTTCCATCTGCCGACCTTTTGATTATCAGCCGCCAGGGTTCCTTAACACCTTTGGGGGTTATATAATTATTATTATTATAAATTAGAATGGAGATCAAGAATTTCCTATAGAATTAAAAAATTGAGACTTGTGGGGTGTGTGGTCCCTAAGGGAGGAGAAGAACATATTATACAGTTAAAATGGCCAGAGCAAAGCTGCAAATGATGCTAGTAAGAAAAAGTGAGAAAGCCCACCTATTGGGACTATAAGGTTTGTATAGTCGTATGTCCTAGCTATTAAAAAATATGATCCATAGACTAGCAGCATAGCCCAGGAGTTTTTTAGACATGCAGAATCTCAGGCTCTAACCCAGACCTACTGAATTAAAACCTGTATCTTAACAAGAATCTCAGGTGATTTATATGCACATTAGAAATTGAAAAACATTGTGAGGTAATTGGTTCCCAAATGCTGGCCACCAAAGTAGGATCATTTTTACCGAATATGAATGCCCTGAAAAAGCCAAACCTGTTGCTGTTGAGTTGTAACGACCCTATAGGACAGAGTAGAACTGCCTCATAGGGTTTCCCAGGAGAGGCTGGTGGATTTGAACTTCCAACCTTTTGGTTGGCAGCTGAACGCTTAACCACTGTGTCACCAGGGCCCCATGAATGCCCTGAAGAGCTTGTTAAAAATAGAAATTCTCACCCAGCATGGTGGCTGCCTGGCCTTCCAAGCCTGGCCGCTCCAAAGGCTTTAACCACTCAGCTTCTGGGTGCCCTGCGTTTGTGTCAGTTCTATAGTATATATTTGTAAAGATCCAAAAATAAATGATGTCATGCAAGAACCGGTTAACTGTACAAACGACACAGCTCGTTTCATGTTTTCCAACACCCAGCATAGCTCGTAAGGATTTCAGTGGCAATGAAACACATTTTACTGGAAGTGAAGTTGATTTTCTCAGGCTCACATCTTGTGGAAATGTAAAGGGCTATTCATACAAAATGGCAGTTACTCTTGTCTTTTTTTTCTTGGATGGCTGGGAGTAGATCTATTTTACCTTGGATACCCTGCCTGGGGTTTGTTAAAGTTTTATACTGGAGGGCTTCGTGGAATTGGGAGCCTAATTGATTTCATTCTTATTTCAATGCGTATTGTTGGACCTTCAGATGGAAGAAGTTACGTTATAGATTACCATGGAACCAGATCGAGCATTACTAACAAAATAGTTAGAAAAACAGTATTATCTGTTACTATTTAAAAAAACAGATTTGCGCCTCTTTGATTTTAACGGAGAACTTTGTGTGTGAATTTCCAAATTTCCCTTTTTCTTTCTTCACATACCACTTCATGGGTACTAAATATTTTTTTGTTGTTGTTATTGATAATTTTGTTTTTGTTATTTTTGTTAAAAACATATTCTGAGATTTATTTAATAAGACTTTTTTTTGAGGGCTGTATAATACAGTCTGGAAACCCTGGTGGGTAGTGGTTAAGTGCTACGGCTGCTAACCAAAAGGTTGGCAGTTGAATTGCCAGGTGCTCCTTGGAAACTCTACGGGGCAGTTCTACTCTGTCCTGTAGGGTCTCTATGAGTCAGAATCGACTCAATGACGCTGGGTTTGGTTTTTGGTTTTATAATACAGTCTTTCTGAGGCTACTATTTCTATAAGATAGCTTATTACCCTGGTATTCTTTAATGTCTTTTCCAAAGACAAGTTGCCACTTGTCATTTTCACTTATAAAAAATAAAAATATGACTTATTAAAACACACACACACACAAATCCTCAGTACCCTCCACCAGAGATTCCAGCAGTGTCAATAAGCTCCCCCAGGTGATTTTGGTGTATCATTGTATCATAGCCCTAGGCCTAGGACAATATTTCCCAACTTTGACTTGATCTAGTTCTGTATCAATGCTTTTCAACCTTGGCTGCACATTAGAATAACATGAAGAGCCTTTTAAAAAGATATTGATGGCTGGGCCCTACTCTGAGAGATTCTGATTCAGGAATCCATATGGTTTTAAATCTCCTTAGCGACTTCAATGTACAACCAGGATTGAGAAACACTATTCCTTGCAGTTAAATAATTTAAGTGGGAACAAATGAAGAGAGCTTGGAATTTTTTTTTTTTTAAATGATAGTTATATATGAGAGGGACCTTTTAGGATAGCTCATTTTATGGTAGTCTAAAAGGTAAATTAAAAGAGAGAGACAGGGAGTATAGAAATGCCTGCAATAACTCAGTTGAGAGCTGTTGGATTGACATACTGATAGTAAAAATGGGAAGTAAGATTTTGTGAGGAGAAATATTTGCAATGAAGATTTAACAGGTCTTTGAGATGAACTCTTTTAGTAAGGAGTGTGTTCAACAGTGTAAAAGACTGTAGAGAGGTCAAGAAAACTGAAAATTAAAACAGTGCTTTTGGATTAGACAGGATATCACAGAGGACTTTTTGGCAGTACTATTTCTGTACAGGGATGGGGACAGAATTTAAAATGCAAGGGATTTTAGAGAGAATTGGTGGTGAAAAAAATAAGGCTGTGGGGAGAGTTTACTCAAAATTCTTACCTGAGAAGACAAGAAAGAACATGCTTTGTACAAAAGAAAAAGAATCTAGTGAATGTTGTTTTAAAGAAGGGTTAGATCTGCACCCAAGATGAAGTCAGAAGACATTCAAAACAGAAAACGAACAAACAAAAAAACTTCCGATTTTTTTAATGTAGATTTGAACTATAGAAAAAATTTAATAAATTCAGTTGACTGATGAGAATATTTGTCAAAAAGTACTTTGGGTTAAAAACAAACATACATTTGAGGACAGTTTTAGACTTTGTCAGAACAGTTATCTCCCCTCACCTTAATCCACACCAGAGGGACATCTGAACCCATTGTACTCTTGTGTTAGAAATTACATCTTACAAACACAACTGTCTCTAAACAAGTAATGTCCTTTAGTTTTGATAATTGATCTTTGTTTGGAGTTCTGCAGTGGTGGGGCTGGTGTGGGTAGAGGAACATTATACTGTACTAATTTTACCTGTTAAAGGTTATGCAGTCTCTTCTCACCTAAAAAAGCCTCTTTTGGGGAAATAGTCACTTAATTAAAAAGTTCGAATTTCCTGAAAGACTTCTCCCCTGTTTTAAAGATTGCAAAGGTCTTTCCTCCCCTTCTTCCATCTCAAGAGAGTGTGTAGTAGTAGGGTGGGGGCAGGATGTGACTTCCTCATCGTCGTTATTGTTGTGTGCAGTCAAGTCCATTCTGACTCTTAGGGATCCTATAGTTCAGAGAACTGCCCCATAGGGTTTCCTAGGCTGTAAATCTTTATGGGAGAAGATTGCCAGGTCTTTTCTCTGGCAGAGAGGTTTAGTGGGTTTGAACGGCTGACCTTTTGGTTAGCAGCCAAGCACCTAACCATTGTGCAACCAGGGCTCCTTTTCCTTATGATGGCCTCTCTATTAGGCTGAGTTTTGCCTTCTCTCTGTCTTATATTGGTCTCCACTACAGTAAGTTTGATCGGTCTTGTCTAGTCATAGGTGTGCTTATCTCACCCTGGTTTTTGACTATTATGTATCACCCTCTGCTGAAGTGCATGGTCTTTCCTGTCATTATGTGCCTCTACTGTCATCTCTCTTGGCTCCAGATACCTGGTTGTCTAGCATACCTCTCAGCACTTGGAAACCATGAGTCAGTTGGAGCTATCAAAAATATGAATATACTACAATTTATGTATTTTTTCTGGCATTGATAGACACATAGGTTATATCCAGTTATTTTGCTACTTGCATATGGCTCTATCCCCCACGTGTCTGTCAGTTTGTTGTACTGTGGGGGCTTGCGTGTTGCTGTGATGCTGGAAGCTATGCCACAGGCATTCAGGTACCAGCAGGGTCGCCCATGGAGGACAGGCTTCAGCTGAGCTTCCAGACTAAGACAGACTAGGAAGAAGGACCCAGCAGTCTACTTCTGAAAAGTATTAGCCAGTGAAAACCTTATGAATAGCAACAGAACATTGCCTGATATAGTGCTAGAAGATGAGCCCCCCAGGTTGGAAGGCACTTAAAAGATGACTGGGGAAGAGCTGCCTCCTCAAAGTAGAGTCGACCTTAATGATGTAGATGGAGTAAAGCTTTCGGGACCTTCATTTGCTGATGGGGCATGACTCAAAATGAGAAGGAACAGCTGCAAAGATCCATTAATAATCAGAACCTGGAATGTACAAAGTATGAATCTAGGAAAATTAAATCCATATTTATGCCTATTCCCAAGAAAGGTGATCCAACTGAATATGGAAATTATAGAACAATATCATACGCAAGTAAAATTTTGCTGAAGATCATTCAAAAACGGCTGCAGCAGTATATTGACAGGGCACTGCCAGAAATTCAGGCTGGTTTCAGAAGAGGACGTGGAACCAGGGATATCATTGCTGATGTCAGATGGATCCTGGCTGAAAACAGAGAATACTAGAAGGATGTTCACCTGTGTTGTATTGACTATGCAAAGGCATTCAACTGTGTAGATCATAACAAATTGTGGATAACATTGCGAAGAATGGGAATTCCAGAACACTTAATTGTGCGCATGAGGAACCTTTACATAGATCAAGAGGCAGTTGTTCAGACAGAACAAGGGGATACCGATTGGTTTAAAGTCAGGATAGGTGTGCGCCAAGGTTGTATTCTTTCACCATACCTATTCAATCTGTATGCTGAGAGAATAATCCAAGAAGCTGGACTATATGAAGAAGAACGAGGCATCAGGATTGGAGGAAGACTCATTAACAACCTGTGGTATGCAGATGACACAACCTTGCTTGCTGAAAGTGAAGAGGACTTGAAGCACCTACTAATGAAGATCAAAGACCACAGCCTTCAGTATGGATTGCACCTCAACATGAGGAAAACAAAAATCCTCACAACTGGACCAATGAGCAACATCATGATAAACGGAGAAAAGATTGAAGTTGTCAAGGATTTCATTTTCCTTGGATCCGCAATCAACAGCCATGGAAGCAGCAGTCAAGAAATCAAAAGACTCATTGTGTTGGGTAAATCTGCTGCAAAGGACGTCTTTAAAGTGTTGAAGAGCAAAGATGTCACCTTGAAGACTAAGATGCGCCTGACCCAAGTCATGGTACTTTCAATTGCATCATATGCATGTGAAAGCGGACAATGAATAAGGAAGACCGAAGAAGAATTGATGCCTTTGAATTGTGGTGTTGGTGAAGAATATTGAATATACCATGGAATGCCAGAAGAACGAATAAATCTGTCTTGGAAGAAGTACAACCAGAGTGCTCCTTAGAAGCAAGGATGGCGAGACTACATCTTACATACTTTGGACATGTTGTCAGGAGGGATCAGTCCCTGGAGAAGGACGTCATGCTTGGCAGAGTACAGGGTCAGTGGAAAAGAGGAAGACCCTCAACGAGGTGGATTAACACAGTGGCTGCAACAGTCGGCTCAAGCATAACAACGATTTTAAGGATGGCACAGGACTGGGCAGTGTTTCGTTCTGTTGTGCATAGGGTCGCTATGAGTCAGAACCGACTCGATGGCACCTAACAACAACAACATATGGCTCTTTGCGCATATTTGCAAAAGTTTGTCTAGTAGGGAATTGCTGGATTGTAGGATTTGTGCATCTCCAACTCTGTCACACATTGAATTTGTTCTCCAAAATGCTTGCACCAACTGCATACTATTATTCAGAATCTGTCTGATTTTTAAATTTTTGTTTGTAAAATTGAGTCTCATTGAAGCTTTCATTAGTGTTTCCCTGATTACTAGTGAGGTCACGTAATTTTCTGTTTATGGGAGTTTGTGTTTCTTCTGTAAATTGCCTGTTCAAATTTTTGCCTATTATTCTATTTAGCTATTTGTCTTTTTTTAAATTAGTTTTTCTTTATATATTTGCAATATTAATCCCTTGCTGTTTATAAGAGTTGCAGATAAGTTTTCCCAGTCTGTGTCTAGTCTTTTCATGTATTAAAACGGGGAACTTTAGTGTTCAAAAGTTTTAAATTTTGTTGAATCATTTCCTTTATGGTTTACCTTATTTTAGAGGGATCAGTCTTAAAAAAAAAATAATTTTCTTAAGGTCTCCTATATTTTCTTCAAGAAAGGTTAACATTTTGCAGTTAATATGTAGGCTTTTAATCACCATGAAATTGATTTTTTCATATGGATTGTCAATTATCCCAGCATTGTTTTATTGGTCATTTCCACCTTTTCTCACTGTAAAATATTAAGCTTCCTAGTACATGTCTGTTCCTGGATTTTTCATTCTGTTTTACTACCTGTTTCTGTAGCTATAAAATATCATCAAAAGCTGATAACAGACTATTTTTTCAAAATGATTTTAGCTATTCTTAGGCCTTAGATTTTTCACAAAAATTTTAGAATCAACTTGTCAAGTTCATAAACAATTTCTTTGGATTTTTGGCTGGGGTTGCATCAATTTTGCAGATTAATTTGTATCATTTAGTGTTTTTAAATATCTTTCCATAAACTCTTATAATGTCTTGCACCTCTGGCTACATTTATTCTTAGACACCTTGCATTTTTGTTGTTTTTATTGCAAAACCATGTTAGACATAGGACTAAATCATTTACTGCAGTGTGTGGAATGCATTTGGTACCATATATACAATTAATTGTAATAATTTGTCTATAGTTTCTTGTAGGGTTTTTATGAAGACAATCATATTATTTGATAATGACATGAGTTTTCTTTCCCTCCTTCCCAATACTTCCATCTTTTTTTTTTTTTTATTGTACTTTAGATGAAGGTTTACAAAACAAACTAGTTTTTGATCAAACAGTTTATACACACATTGTACTATGACATTGGTTAACAAACTCATGACATGTCAACACTCTCCCTTCTCAACACTGGGTTCCCTATTACCAGCTTTCCTGTTCTCTTCTGCCTTCCAATCCCTACCCCAGGTCTGGTGTGCCCCTTTAGTCTTATGTTGTTCCATGGGCCTGTTCAATCTTTGGCTAAAGGGTGAACCTCAGGAGTGACCTTGTTACTGAGCTGAAAGGGTGTCTGGGGCCATGTTCTCAGGGTTTCTCCAGTCTCTGTCAGGCCAGCAAGTCTGGTCTTTCTTTTTGATTTAGAATTTTGTTCTACATTTTTCTCCAGCTGTGTCCAGGACCCTCTCTTGTGATCCTGTCAGAGCAGTCAGTGGTGGTAGCCTGGCACCATCTAGTTGTACTGGACTCAGTTTGGTGGAGGATGTAGTAGATGTGGTCTATTAGTCCTTTGGACTAATCTTTCCCTTGTGTCTTTAGTTTTGTTCATTCTTCCTTGCTCCAGAAGGGGTGAAACTAGTGGAGTATCCTAGATGGCTGCTCACAGGCTTTTAAGACCCCAGACGCTACTCACCAAAGTAGAATGTGGAACATATTCTTTATAAACTATGTTATGCCAATTGAGCTAGATATTCCCAGAGATCATGGTCCCCACAGCCCACATCCTAGCTCTTCGGTCCCTCAGGGAGTTTGGATGTGTCTATGGAGCTACCATGACCTTGCCTTGTACAGGTTGTGCTAGCTTCCCCAGTATTGTGTGCTGTGTTACCCTTCACCAAAGTTTCCACTTATCTATTGTCTATTAAGTGTTTTTCCATCCCCACCCCTCCCCTCACTCGTAACCATCAAAGATTGTTTTTATTTGTAAGTAAACCTGCTCATGAGTATTTACATTAGTGATCTCATACACTATTTGTCCTTTTGTCGTTGACTTATTTCACCCAACATAATGCCCTCCAGATTCATCCATGTTATGAGATGATTTACAGATTCATCATTGTTCTTTATCATTGTGTAATACTCCATTGTGGGTATGTATCAGAGTTTGTTTATCCATTCATCTGTTGATGGGCATCTAGGTTGTTTCTATCTTTTTGCTTTTGTGAACAATGCTGCAGTGAAAATGGGTGTGCAAACATCTGTTCATGTAATGACTCTTATATTTCCAGGATATATTCCTAGGAGTGGGATTGCTGGATCATATGGTGTTTCTATTTCTAGCTTTCTAAGTAAGTGCCATATCATTTTCCAAAATGGTTGTATCATTTTGCATTCCCACCATCGGTGCATAAGAGTTCTGATCTCCCCACAGCCTTTCCAACATTTTTTATTTCCTGTTTTATTGATTCATGCCAATAATGCTGGGGTGAGATGGTATCTCATTATGGCTTTGATTGGCACTTCTCTAATGTCTAGAGATCGTGAGCATTTCCTCAATGATACTTCCATCTTTTTATTTCTTCTTCTTGTCCTTGCACTGGCACTGGCCAGAACAACTTCTAGTATCATGTCAAATAGTGTAGTGATAGGGAATATTCTTGTACCTGATTTTAATGGCAACACTTCTGACAATTCACCATTAGCCATGAAGTCTCTGAATGTGTATGTTTGCAAGCAATGGTTGGGGATTTGTCTTTAATTCCAGCACCTAACCTGGTATGTGGTGTATAGCAGGTACTTATTAAATAGTTGTTCATTTAAATTTCATTATTCTTTCTATGAACATATATTAGGTAAGAGCATTTCTATAAGGCACAAAAATCTCAGGAAAGTATATGCCTAAATGCAGACTGATTAAAGCTTGACATTCTTTTGACACCTTAAATTACCCAGAGTAGGTGTCAACTTGAATATTTAAGGATCTTTTTAATTTTTGTGATAAACTGGAAGCAATTACTCTGTAACTGAAGAGAACTGATTTATGACAAATTGCTGTTTTTAAACATCTGTTAATGCCAACCCACTAGGCATAAACATTCGAATGCTAAACTTGTCAGTCAGAAGCTGTTTATTTATTTATTTGCCTGCCTTCTTAGTAAACCAATCCTGGATATTAGAGGGAAGTCAGTTTTTGCTGTCCTGCTCCTGTATTAATTTTCTATTTCTGTGTAACAAATTTAGGAGCTTAAAACAACACTAATTTATTATCTCAGCTTTCGTGGGTCAGGAATCCAGACCTAGGTTAGTTGGCTCCTCTGCTCAGGTCTCATGAGACTGCAGTTGAAGTGCTGCAGCACTGTGGTTCTTATCTGGGGCTCTGGATCCACTTTCAAGCTCATTCAAGTTATTGGTAGAATTCAATGGGTTGCAGCTTTAGGCCTGAGGTCCCTGTTTTCCAGCTAGCTGTTGGCCAAGGACCACTCTCAACAACTGAAGACCACCTCTTTCCTTAAGTAGTTCACAAGGTGGCTGTTTGCTTTCTTGCTTTCTTTCTCCTGAGCCAAACAAGGAAAACTCCAGGCTTTTAAGGAATCACTTACTTGGTCAGGACCATCCAAAGTAACCTTCCTTTTGATTTACTCTAAGTCAATTAATTTGAGACCTTAATTAAATCTGTAAAATCTCTTTTCTATATAATGTAACATATTCACTGGAATGATGTCTTATCATAGTCACAGGTTCTGTTCACACTCAAGGGGAGAGGATAATACCAGGGTGAAGGTCACTGTGGATCATTTTAGGATCCTGTCTACCATACCAAACCAGTTGCTGTTGAGCCTATTCCGAATCATAGCGACCTTATAGGACAGAGTAGAGCTGTCCCATAGGGTTTCCAAGGAGCAGTTGGTAGACTTAACTGCCAACCTTTTGGTTAGCAGCCAAACTCTTAACCTCTGCACCACCAGGGCCCCCTGCCTACCATAAAATGATGTCATAAAACAAGAAAGAAAATGCTTCTTTAAGAGAGTGCAGTAAGATTCTAGGTCTTAATGAAGATACCAATGGATCTTTCTCCTTTCCAAATATTTGCATATCCTTTAAACTGCTATATGCCTTAAACTGATAGTTTAGTTTCAGCCTCATTTTTTGGTTAAGCCAGTGTCCATCTTTTTCAGGAGCCTCTTAATAGTTGGACAATTTATGGAATTTATTCTAAGAGATTTTGAGTTTCACTGGTTTTAAGCTGCTGTTTCAGCTATATTCAAAGCCACATGAACACATACACACACGAGCAGCTATATGCACAATGTTTCTGGGATTTAACCTAGATTTTTACTATTGTCTTGCTATTAAACAAAAAAAAAAAAGAAAGAAAGAAAAAGAAACCAAACCCGTTGCCGTTGATTATTCTGACTCATGATGACCCTATGTGTTACAGAGTAGAGCTGTTCTGTATTGTTTTCTTGGCTGTAATCTTTACAGGAGCAAATCACTAGGAGTTTCTTCTGCAGCACCGGTCGGTGCATTAAAACTGCCAACCATTAGATTATAGAGAAGAGCAAACCATTTGTGCCATACGGGGACCTTAATTGGTAATAGAGCCTGGTATAATTTTATTCTTTCCTGGTTTGAATATGTTAGTGTGTTGAAAAAAATTGACAACATTAGAGAATCCTAAAGTGACAGAAAAAACATTTTCAGGATATTTTATTTTACTTTTTGGATAATGTGACTGTCTTAGGCTGGGTTCTCTAGAGAAGCAAAACCAATAAAGAGATTTATATCAAGGACATAGCTCAGGTGGGTTGAAGAGGCTGGAATGTCCCAAATCTGTAGGTCAGGCTGTAGGTTTCTCCTGATTCACGTAACCGAAGGGACTGGTGAGCCCAAGATCGGCAGGTCAGATAGCCGTGCTCTTGCTCACAGGCTGTGAAGACTGAGGAGTCCTAAGATTGGCAGGCAAGACCACAGGTAATTTGCTAGCTCAGGTCCCAAGAACCAGAGATCAGATAAACAGGAGCCAGCTGCAGGATGCATAGGGAACAAAAGCCCATGAGCTTTGCCAGAAAGTCCACTAATATTCAATGCAGGCCACATGCCCCAGGAAACTCCCCTTCAACTGATTGTCTACTCACAGCAGATCCCATCATGGAGGTGATCACATTATATAAATCTCGTCATAGAAGTGATTACATCGTCACTGCCAAAGTACATCATAACTGCCAAACCACTGAGAATCATGGCCTAGCCAAGTTGACACACAACTATCCCAGTGACTTTTATTAGTACTAAGTATCCCTAGAAGGAATAATATATTATGCCCATAAAATAAAAATATATCAGAGTCACAGCAGATCTATTAGCATAAGAATATTGGTTACCTGGAGACAAGAATGCAAGTAGGATAGTAACATGGATACTCAAAAGGTACAGAAAGAGGAGGTAAGGCAAGAGTATAAAATAAATTACAGTTTTTTGTTGTTAGGTGCCGTCGAATTGGTTCCAACTCATAGTGACCCTATGTACAAAAGAATGAAACACTGCCCAGTCCTGTGCCAACCTCACAATGATTGCTATGTTTGAGCTCACTGTTGCAGCCACTGTGTTGATCCATCTCATTGAGAGCCTTTCTCTTTTTCACTGACCCTGTACTTTACCAAGCATGATATGTCTTAGTTGTCTAATGCTGCTATAACAGAAATACAACAAATGCATGGCTTTAACAAACAGAAATTTATTCTCTCACAGTCTAGGAGGCTAGAAGTCTAAATTCAGGGCACCAGCTCCAGGGGAACGCTCTCTGTCTCTGTTGGCCTTCTCATCAATCTTCCCCTGGACTAGGAGCTTCTCTGTGCAGGGACCCAGGTCCAAATGACGACTTCTGCTCCAGGTGCTTCTTTCTTGGTGGTATGAGGTCCCCCTCTCCGCTCGCTTACCTTTCCTTTTTATTTCTTGAGAGATAAAACATGGTACAGGCCACACCCCAGGGAAACTCCCTTTACATTGGATCAGGGATGTGACCTAGGTAAGGGCCGTGTTGTAATCCCCCACTAATCCTCCTTAACACAAAGTTACAGTCACAAAATGGAGGACAGCCACGTAATACTGGGAATCATGGCACAGCCAAATTGATACACACATTTTTTGGGGGGACATAATTAAATCTATGACATCCACGATTTTGTCATCAGATGTGATTATCTTGTGTGTTATAAATCCTAACCTCTAATGCTATGAGTAGGAATCGACTCGACGGCACTGGGTGTTTTTCTGGGTATTATGTTAATGAGACAGGATTAGAGGCAGTTATGTTAATGAGATAGGACTCAGTCTACAGAATTAGGTTGTACCTTGAGTCAATCTCTTTTGAGATATAAAAGAGAGACGAGCAGAGAAGAGGGGGACCTTATACCACCAAGAAAGAAGCTCTGGGAACGGAGTGTGTTTTTAGACCTTGGGTCCCTGCACTGAGAAGCTCTTAGCCATGGGAAGATTGATGACAAGGACCTTCTCCCAGACCCGACAGAGAGAGAAAGCCTTCCCCTGGAGCTGGTGCCCAAAATTTGGACTTTTAGCCTACTAGACTGTGAAAGAATAAATTTCTGCTTGTTAAAGCCGTCTACTTGTGGCATTTCTTTTATAGCAGCACTAGATAACTACGACAGTGGCCTAGCCAGGTTGATATATATTTATGGGGGCACAATTCAATCCACAACAATATCCTTCCTCAGGGACTGCTCCCTCTTGATAACATGTCCAAAGTATGTGAGATGGAATCTTGTCATCCCCATTTCTAAGGAGCATTCTGGCTGTACTTTTTCCAAGACAGATGTTTTTATTCTCCTGGCAGTCCATGGTATATTCAATATTCATTGCTAACACCATATTTCAAAGGCATCAATTCTTCTTTGGTCTTCCTTATTCATTGTCCAGCTTTCACATGCATATGAAAAATGCATGATTGAAAATACCATGGCTTGGGTCAGGTACACTTTAGTCCTTAAAGTGACGTCTTTGCTTTTTAACACTTTAAAGAGGTGTTTTGCAGCAGATTTGCCCACTGAAATATGTCATTTTATTTCTTGACTGATGTTCCTATGGTCATGGATTGTGAATCCAAGTAAAATGAAATCCTCGACAACTTCAATGTTTTCTCCACTTATCATAATGTTGTTTATTGGTCCAGTTGCGAGGATTTTTGTTTTATGTTGAGGTGTAATCCATACCGAGGCTGTAGTCTTTGATCTTCATCAGTAAGTGCTTCAAGTCCTCTTTGCTTTCAACAAGCAAGGTTGTGTCACATACATATTGCAGGTTTTTAATGAGCTTTCCTCTAAGCCTGATGCTGCCTTCTTCTTCATATAGTCCAATTTCTCAGATTATTTGCTCAGCATACGGGTAAGTATGGTGAAAGGACACAACCCTGATGCACCTTTCCTGATTTTAAACCATGCAGTATCCCCTTGTTCTGTTCAAATGACTGCTTTTTGGTCTAAGTGTAGGTTCCTCATGAGCACGATTAAGTGTTCTGGAATTTGCATTATTTGCAATGTTATTTATAATTTGTTGTAATCCACGTAGCTGAATGCCTTTGCATAGTCAATAAAACACAAGTAAACATCTTTCTGGTATTCTCCGCTTTCACCCAAGATCTGTCGGACATCAGCAATGATATCCCTCATGCCATGTCCTCTTCTGAATCTGTCAATGTACTGCTGCGACCACTTTTGAATTATCTTAAGCAAAATTTTACTTGTGTGTGATATTAATGATATTGTTAGATAATTTCTGCATTTTACTGGATCACCTTTCTTTGGAATGAGCATAAAAACTAATTTTACAGTTTACAAGGTGTCTTAGGCTGAGTTCTCTAGAGAAGCAAAACCAGTAATGCGTGTAAATATATATATAGAGATTTATATTAAGGAAACAGCTCACGCGATTGTAGGGGTTGGAGCGTCCCAAGTCCTTGCATCAGTATAGAGTCCCTTCCCAATTCATGGAGCCACAGAAGCTGGTGAATCCAAGAAGAGCGGTTTGGAGAGCAGGGATCCCACTCACAGGTTGTGGCGGTAGAGGAATCCCCCAGGTCAGTTGGTAAGACCGCAAGGTTTCTCCTGAGTCAGCTTCGGGGGCTGGTGAACCCAAGATAGCCAGGTTGGGGAGCAGAACTCTTGCTTGCAGGCCATGAAGATCAGCAAATCCCAAAATGGACAGGAAAGCTGCTAGCTCAAGTCCCAAGAACCAGAGGTCACAAAGATACAGGTGCTGGATCTAGAACAAGCCAACAACCTTTGCAATGTGAGCAGGAAAAAGGAAGCAGTTGGTGGAAGGCAGGGAGATGAAGGCTGAGGGGGTGGTGAGCAGCCACAGGCCCCACTCCCGCTGGTACCACTCAGCAGATTTCACCATTGGGGTGATCACATATCAGATTCAAAAGGAAAGTCATCACAACATTATACAACTTCCAAAACACTGAGAATCATGACCCAGCCAAGTTGACACACAATCTTAACCATCACACAGGGTATTATATCACACATTTATGTCATTATGCTTGACAGCAATTGATGAGTAAGGAAAACGAGGCCTAGGTTGATAATTTCCAAAATGACACAGGTGGAATTGGGTAGAACTGGGAATTCAACCAATGATGTTGGCTTCTACTGTAGTGCTCTTTCATGCAGCTGTTTTAGTACTAAGAGCAGAAAGAATTTGTAAATATACTGCTTATATTTGCAGTAAATAAAAGATAGGGCTTTTTAGAATTGGAGGGATGCTGTTTTCTGAGTCTCATTTTGTGCAACTCTGAACTAGTTTCAAAGTACTAATCTGTCCTTTTCTTAGAGATGTATGTGCAATTATTTTCGAATTGATCTAATTTTAAATTACATTTTATTGTCTATAATTTGGCATATGTTTCTTGTCTGTTTCATGCTCTTCTTGTATTTTTATGAGGCTATATATCTTCTTATTTAAAAGAAATAAATGGATAACTTGCCAGTTAACAGATTTATTCAAGGATTTCACAGCCCTTCACACTTAAACTATTCCTTACCACCACATTTCATTGGCTGGAGGCAAAGATTCTAACAAAGAATGACAATAATATCCAGAATGAAAATATCCATGAGGTTTTGGAGATTTATGAGAACATTCGTCTATGCAAGTGGCTTTGGCTAAGTAGAGCTTATGAATATGATGAAAGATGCTATAAACTGGTAGATACTAGGTGACTTATCAAATTATTTTGAATAGGTAATACAGACACATGATAAATGCAAGTAGGTCAAAAGATTATAGTGAGAAGTGAGTTTTCCTCTGGATCCTGTTTTCTGTGTCTGTCAGTAGTTCAGTTGCTTGGTTTATTCACAGAGCATAGTGCTAACTAGTAGTGAGTGCTTGAGAGGTTTAGATTTTCTTCAAAACTGGGAAAAAGTTATGCTAATGTTTAAGAGTATAAAAGTATTTAAGGGTGAGTGGAAAATGTCAGTTAAATGCATTCGTATGCCTATAGGAGAAAATTTCAGGACATCCAACATCCAAAAGAATGCTGGCCTTGAATTGACAAAATATTGAAGGACTGAGAGAGTGTGCCATTACTTGGACACATGCTTGCTGGATTCAGCACAAAATGACAAACACTCATCACTTATTGAGTCAGCTCTACCATGTTCTGGCTAAGTATGTTTATAGAATCCCATTCGTTCATGGTTTTCTTCACATGGGCTAGTTTCTCAGTCATGGTATAACCCCCGAAAAAACTAATCCCGTTACCATTGAGTTGAGTCCGACTCATAGGGACCCTAAAGGACAGAGTAGAACTGCCCCATAGGGTTTTCAAGGAGTACCTGGTGGATTCAAACTGCCAACCTTTTAGTTAGCAGCAGCTGTAGGTCTTTACCACTATGGCACCAGGATTTCCTGGTTATG
This sequence comes from Elephas maximus indicus, assembly GCF_024166365.1. Taxonomy (NCBI): domain Eukaryota; kingdom Metazoa; phylum Chordata; class Mammalia; order Proboscidea; family Elephantidae; genus Elephas; species Elephas maximus. The sequence continues at coordinate 81,053,505 of NC_064824.1, read as the reverse complement.
GTACAGAAGAGACTTATTTCACTATAAAATCAGGATGGAAGGCAGAAAGAACTTTTTTCTTTCCTGAGAAGCACATTATCTCATCACTGTTCTTCTCACAACAGCCTTGCAAGGTAGATGTTATTCCCATTTTACATATGTGAAAACTCAGACTCAGAAATCTTAAATAACTTTACCAAGGTCAAAAAGAAAGCCGTAGCTCTGTCTGATAAGGAAGCCATTATACAATATATTATGTTTTCTCATTTACAAAGGGACACTCAAACTTAGGAATAGTTCTACCCATCTGAGGCTGCCCCACATGGTCCGATTTCAGCAGCAATAGAAACTAAAATTACATCTCCTACCGATGCCTGAAATTTTACTGTTATTTTTCGTCATTAATATTTCTTTTAAAATAGTAAATATTCCTAGAAAGAATAACATATTATGCCCATGGCAATATAAATATATTAGAGAATCACAGCAGATGTGGCAGCACAAGAACGTTGGTTATCTGGTGGTAGAAGTGGGTGCTCAGAGTACAGAAAGAGGAGGCAATGTCGCAGTATAAAATGAATTCTTCCCATTTCAGGATTTTACTGAGTTCTGGCATATATTTCTTGTATTTTTTTGTCCTTAGTTACTTTTGTTTTGAGAGCTGACACTGTCTTCATTAGAGATTTATAGTGTTAAATTTGAAGACTAATTTGGTAAGAAAAACTCTTAGACATAAACATACACCTCATGGGATGAAGTTCCTAGGCTTAAAGGCAAAGGACCATAGTCTCGGGGGACGTCTATGTCAACTGGCACAGCATAGTTCATAAAGACAATGTCCTGCATCCTACTTTGGTGAGTAGTGTCTGGGGTCTTAAAAGCTTTTGTATGGCCATCTAAGATGCACCTTTTGGTCTCTTTCTATCTGGAACAAAGGAAAGTGAAGAAGACCAAAGACTCAAGATAGCAATTAGTCCAAAGGACTAACGGACCACATGAACTACAGACTACATGATCCTGAGACCAGAAAGAACTAGATGGTGGCCGGCTACAACTACCGACTGTTCCGACTGGAATCACAACAGAGGGACCCGGACAGAGCAGGAGAAAAATATAGAACAAAAAATCAAATTCTGCCCCCCACCCCAACCAACAGAATTATTCATCTGACAGAGACTGGAGGAAACCCTAAGATACTCTTCTGACCTGGAACTTAAGACATTCCTGGAGACCACCTTCCAGTCAAGCAATAGACAAGCGTATAAGATAAACAATAACACCCAAGAGAAATGTGCTCCTTGAAAAAAAAAAAAATCCCCTTGCTGTCTTGCCTATTCCGACTAATAGTGACCCTACAGGACAGAGTAGAACTGCCCTATGGGTTTCCAAGGAGTGCCTAGTGAATTTGAACTGCTGACATTTTGGTTAGCAGCCAAACTCTTAACCAGTATGCCACCAGAGTTTCCAATGCTCCTTAGAACAATCAATTATGTGAAATCAAAAGGGCTTTATTTGCCGAAAAGCAAAGATGAGAAGGCAGGAAGGGCTAGAATACCAGGACAAAAGGAAATGGAACCCAGGAGAGTGCTGACATATTGTGGGGAATGAAGCCAAGGCCATGAAACACTTTATGTGCAAACTATCAAATGGGAGTCGAATTTGCTCTGTAAACTTTCACCCAATGCACAGTAATAAATAATAAATAAAAGACTAAGTTGGACTATTTGAGAGGTGTAGAACAACAGGATGTATTTCTAACATATTATCTGGCTTAAGCAAGCTTTTGACATCTTAAATCTATTGCAAATAGACTTAACGTAACATCATTTCTTTTTTTTCACTACGCGCGAATACATTTTCATGGCAGAAAGTTTAGATAATATAGACAAGGGAAAGAAGAAAATGAAAAATAACTGTAATCATATCATCCTAAGTCTAGCAATGTTATATTTTGCTATGTCTTTTCAGGACTTATTGTATTGATATTTTGAAATTAAATGACATCATACTAACAAACATTTTTGAACTGTTGGCAGTTTTTTTTTTAAATGGAAATACTTAGTAATAGACAAAGGAATACATATTTGACATATCTAATATAAAGATTTATAGGTATAGAGATTATTTGAATTTCCGCTAAAAGACTTTTCATAAGTTCTAGGTGTAGTTACTCACAAAAGACTAAGGTAAAAGACCTTTTAAAGATTTTTCGTTTTCTGAGGAAATTAGCATCTCATTCTAGGGCACAGAGAAGAGTCCGGCTCACTTCATTTAAATTTAGTCCTATGACCCTGATACAGACAGCATTCTGTATGAATGAGTGATAACTTTCTTGTGCTCTTCTCAGTTCAATTCCACTAAAATAGTTTCAGAGTGAAATTACTTTAGAGGCTGCATAATATGTAAACCACATGCTGAGCTGCTTGAAAAAAGTAAGAAAAAGTCAAACCACTTTGATTTTCAGAGCTTTTGACTGTACTGAGTGTTGTTTTGCAAAAGTAAAATGTTTAGAGCTATACTTCCTGGGTCCCAGAGGTGCTTAAGGAAAGTGATGTATTGGTGGTAAGTAGAATGATAACTTCTAAAGTGATATGGTATGATGATGGCTAAGAACCTCACCTGTGGAGAACTGGATATACAACAGATAGGAGGTGGAATACTTGGTAGCTCTCTTAGTTGAATGATATGCGGGAAATGATAAGGACTGTATAACTGATTGGCTTTTGTTAACTGCTGTGGAGTCTTCAACAAGGAGAACCGTGGGTTCAGATGAGCCAGTCATCACATCAGCTCAGGACACTGTGAAAGCCAGAAGGCCTCCAAGACAGTGTTTAAAGTACTCATCTCTCGCAGCCAGAGAACAGACTGGGAGTGGGATTTAATTGTGAGGATGGCCAAGATGCGAAGGAAATAGAGTGAGTAGCCTTGACAGATCTTGCAAGTTAGAGTCCGGGTGCTGATAGTGAAAACTTGAGAACCTGGATGTGGACACTGGGGGATGTGCCAGAGAATCTTGAACCCTTACGTTCCCTTGGGCTAGCAGAAGTGGCCCCCACCCACTTACTAGGAGAGAGCAGCCTCTCCTTGTGTGAGTAGGAAAGATTGTATATGAAAGATCTCAATGGCGCACATGCCTTGCAAAAGGATGCTTGTCCTCCTCAATATCTATCCTTCCTTCTTTCATTTTCTGGAGACTAGAAACAAGAGTCAAGCCTTAGCACAGCTCTAGGAGGAAAAATCCATTGCTGTAGAGTACATTCTAAATCACAGTGACTCTAGAGGACAGAGTAGAACTGCCCCATAGGTTTTTCAAGGGTCTAAACTTTACAGAAGCAGACTGCCACATGTTTCTCCTATGAAGCGGCTAGTGGGTTTGAACCACCAACCTTTCTGTTAGCAGCCAAGTGCTTTAACCACTGTGCCACTAGGGTTTCTTTTCTAGGAGGAAATCCAGGGGTAAATAATTTACTTGCCAAGGAATTGCAGGACCTAGATAAGATGTACCAGCAGAAACTGGGGGAACGTGTGGAAGTAGATCTTAAATGCCTTAGTCTGGGGCTTGGTGCAGAATGGAGGACTGGGAGAGTTTATTCACATGGGTTCACATTTCCATGACTCAAGATTTAACATCCTAGTGAGCTCACCTGGAGCCCGTCCTGATGCCATGCTAGGATGACTTTTTGAAGCTGGATGATATTTGACTTCCTTGGCAGAGCATTGTGGAAGGAGTCTGAAACTCAGGGAGTTGGACATGTTGGAACAGACTTATTATGTAAGACCGGAGAATTCATTCCTTCCCTCGGTTCCCTTGGGAGAGCCCAAAGGACACTTCCTTTCTAAAGCAAGAGGAATGCACTGGTAAGAGGGGACATCGGCATCTTCAAGAGGCTTTATAATTGCTGTCCTCTTTTTTTTTATAAACTAGGGCTGAAAATTGAGGATTGCCATCTGTGGTTACCGAGAGTCAATGGAAATAAAAGGATTCTAGAGAATCTGAAGCCAAATAGTGGCACCTTGGATGTGATTATTGAAATGGGCAGCATGGCCTTAGCGGCAACCAGGAGGCCTTGTTCCACTGTGATCTGTGGTAAAGATTTATACAGCACAGTAGCCCTGTGATTAGAGAGATGGAAAGCCTGTTAGGGTATAGCTTGTTAACTTCTATGGAAAAAATACTGTTGGTGAAGAGAAGGCTGATATCGGAGAAGACTATAGAAATAGATTCCACATATGAGTTAGTTATCAGAGAGATCTGAGCCAGTTCTCAGATCCAGAGCCCATTGGTTGAAGGGGATTTTGGGTTCAATTGATGAAGGACCCTGAGAGGCTACTTCAAGTATATGCAATAAATATTTCTCCAATTCTTCCCAAAGGAAATTATAGCCACTTATCAGATTTTTTTTTTTTTTTTTTTTAATCAGATAATGATATACTGGGGAAAGACCTCTCAAGAGAATTTGGAAAAAAGATCTGAACTGATACTTACGGTGGGGAGCGAGAAATATGGGCCCAGGTTATATTCATGTACTAAATGGAGTCCTGGCCTAAATCTGCCTTATAGGGGGCCCAACTCCCTATATTAAAATAAAGAAATCAGATATGAAACTGTAACCTGGGAGAAATAGCCAAGATTAATGCCACCCTCGAAGACTTAAAGGATGTACATCCCATTGCCATCCAGTCGATTCCAACACATAATGACCATACAGGACGGAGTAGAACTGCCCCATGGGCTTCTAAGACTGTAATCTTTTTGGAAACAGATTGCCATGTTTTTCTCCTGCAGAGCAGCTGGTGAGTTTGAACCACGTGCTTTACCACTGCCTACCAGGCCTCCTTAGAGGATACATAAGACATTTCAATTTACATGTTTGACCCGCGTAACAACTGTATGGATTTTGACAGATAACAGTGGATTACCACAAATTTAATCAGGTGATGGGACCAATTGCAGCTGCTGTGCCAGATATTGTATGTCTGCTGGATGGATCAGTATAGCCTCTGGTACTTGGTATTGAGCTAGCAAATGTGTTCTTTTCAATTCCCATTAATCAAGAGTATCAAAATTAATTTACTTTTGTGTCAGATGGACAGCAGTACACATTCACTGTCTTGCTTCAGAGAATTGTTAATGCTCCTGCTCTCCATGAAAATATAATCTGTGGGGTCTTTGATTATCTTAACATTTCACAGATAATTTCATTGGTCTACTATATTGATGTTATTGTGCTAATTGGATCTGATGTTCAGGAAAAAAAAAAGCACCCTCGTTGCTCCAGTAAAGACACAATTTAGTCAGAAGGTAAGAGAAAAACTCTATAAAGATTCAGGGTGTTGCTATATTATTGAAGATTTTAGGAGTCCAAAGGTCTGGGACATTCCAAGACATTCCCCGCAATAGAAAGGACGAGTTTTTGTACCTTGGACTCAATACCACTAAGTTACAGGCACAGTGCTTAGTGAGCCTCTTTGGATTTTTGAGACAGCATACGGTTCACTTAAAAATATTACTTTGACACAATTATGAGGTGACTTTGATGGTTTTCAGTTTCATTAGGGCCTGTAGCAAGAGAGGCTGTAGTGCAAGCTGCTCTGTCTCTTAGGCAGATCCAGTTGCACTAGACATAAATGAGGAATCCATGTGGAGTAACAGGAAGCCTGATGGGAGCATTGTCGCATAGACTCCTGCTATGTTGGAGCAATGCCATGCCTTCTACAGCAACAGAATTTCTTACCAGCAGCAGTTTCTGGTGCATTACTGAGAATTAGTAGAGACTGAGCACCTGACTATGGGACATCAGCTGCCCATCATAAGCTGGGATATTAGATCCCTGAGTTGTAAAGTTGGGGTGAACACAGTAACACTTGATTATACATAAATTGTACATTTGTGATGAGGGCCAAGCAGCTCAAGAGGGCACAATAAATTATGTGAACAAGTGACCCAGATTCCTGTGTCACCCACCTCTGTTGCACTAATATATTTTCCTTACCTCACACCTGTAGTTTATACGTTGGTTGGCTCCATATGTGGAACCAAACATAGACTGCTACCTCACTGAAGCCCTATTCAAGGGTGGCAAAAGGACAGTTATGGGGGGGGTGGTATTCCCAGTGAGTAGAGATAGGAGCATTAGACATAGTTGGTCACTTTATATGAGAGAGAAGTGGCCTGAAGTAAGGATATGCCTTCCAGGAGGATGGTGAGCAGCTTGGCTTGGTCAGGGATCTGGAAGGGGCAAGATTAGAAGATTAGAGACAAGAGAGTCTGGGGAAAAAGTATGGGCTGGAGTTATGCGTGTGTGTGACCCCTCATGTCTCACATTATTGCCTACTGGAATGCATACAGCACAGAAGAAAGACCAACTGCATGGACAGAATGATTCTTCTTTTGGATGTTAGTCAACTTCTGTCTTGGGCCACCTCAGTGCTTGGCAATGGTGGCAGAAATGGAGACCGTGCATGAGCCCAACAGCAAGGACCCTGACTTACCAAAGCTTGTCCAGCTACTGTTGCTGCTGAATGCTGGACGTATCAGAAGCAGAGATGGATGCTGGGCTCTTGGTATATTATTATCCCTTTAAGGCGATCAACCATTCACTTGTCGGCAAGTTGATTATATCAAACCCACTCCACTCTCAATATTCTTTTTTTTTCAAGTTCAGATTTTCATGGCTTCAAAGCAATTTTATTTAAACTCGACAATGCAATTGAATTGACTACTGATATCAGATACATGTTTTAAAGAATTTGGAGAAATAAGAATGATAAGACAGCACTGATGCACATGGGCTGAAGAGGCTGTGAGTCAGTAGCAGGAGATGCAGCATAGTTCTATCATGAAGCAATATAATTTCGACTGCTTTCCTTCTCCATTGTCCTTTCTCTTTGTCTGGCTTGTAACGTGGTTAAGATCATGTTAATTGCCTAAATCCTTGTACATTTGGTTTCTTCACAGGAGAGGAGTGATTCTTAGTTGATTTGTTGTTTGTTGTGAGCTGCTATGGAGTTGGCCTCTCAGGGCAACCCCATGCAAAACAAAATGAAACACTGTCTGGTCCTGTGCCATCCTCATGATCAGTTGTGGATCAGACCATTGCGATCCATAGGGTTTTCTTCCTTTTTTTTAAATTATGAATTAGGTGAAAGGTTACACAACAATATAGTTTCTTATTAAACAGTTAATACAGGAATTGTTTTGTGACATTGGTTGCCAACTCTATAACATGTCAACACTCTCCCCTTCTCCACCCCAGTTTCCCTGCTTCCATTTGTCCAATTTTCCTGCCTCTTCCTGCATTCTCTTCTTTGCTTTTGGGCTGGTGTGCCCATTAGTCTCATATGTATGATAGAACTATGAAGCATGACGTTGGCCCTATAAACCCAAAAACCAAGCCTGTTACTATTGAGTCAATTCTGACTCATAGCGACCCTATAGGACAGAGTAGAACTGCCCCATAGGGTTTTCAAGGAGTGGCTGGTGGATTCGAACTGCAACATTTTAGTTAGCAGCTGAGCTAACACTGCACCACCAGGGCTCCCTATAAAAACACCAAAAAACCCCACTGCTGTTGAGTCGATTCCGACTCATAGCGACCCTATAGGACAGAGTAGAACCGCCCCATAGAGTTTCCAAGGAGCACTTGGCGGATTCGAGATGCCCACACTTTGGTTAGCAGCCCTAGCACTTAACCACTATGCCACCAGGGTTTCCAGGGCTCCCTATAGACCTGTCTAATCTTTGACTGAAGGGTGAACTTCAGGAAGGACTTCACTACTGAGTAAAAAGGATGTCTGGGGCCATACTCTTGGGTTTCTCCAGTCTCTATCAGACCTTGAGCCTGTTTGTTTTTTTTTTTTGGTAAATTTGAATTTTGTTCTACGTTTTTCTCCTGTTCTGTCCAGGACCCTCCATTGTGATCCCTGCCAGAGCAGTCAGTGGTGGTAACTGTACACCATCTAATTGTTCTGGGTTCAGTCTGGTGGAGGTTGTCGTAGTTGTGATCCTTTAGTCCTTTGGAGTCATCTTTTCCTTGTGTCATTTTCCGCTGCTCCAGTGGGAATGGGACCAGTAGATGTATTTTAGGTGGCTGTTTGTAGGCTTTCAAGACTCCGGTCAGTACTCATCACAGTCAAATGTAGAACATTTTCTCTATAGACTATGTTTTGCCATTTGAACTAGATGTTCCATGAGACCATGGTCCCCAGCCCTCAGCCCAGTAATTCAGTCCCTCAGCATGTTTCAATGTGTCTGTGAAGCTTCTATGACTTTGCCCTGGTCAAGTTGTACTGACTTTCCCAGTGTTGTGTGTGTACTGTCTTATACTTCACCAAAGTTACCACTTGTCTACTATCTTATTAGGTGCTGTCAAGTTGGTTCCAACTCTTAGTGACCCTATGTGCAACAGAACAAAACACTGCCCAGTCCTGTGCCATCCTCACAATCGTTGTTATGCTTGAACCCATTGTTGTAGCCACCGTGTCAATTAACCTTATTGAGGATTTTCCTCTTTTACGTTGACCCTCTACTTTACTAAGCATGATGTCTGTCTCCAAGGACTGGTCCCTCCTGATAACATGTTCAAAGCATGTGAGACGTAGTCTCACTGTCCTTGCTTCTAAGCATTCTGGTTGTACTTCTTCCAAGACAGATTTGTTCGTTCTTTTGGCAGTCCATGGTATAATCAATATTCTTCACCAATACCACAATTCAGAGGTGTCAATTCTTCTTCAGTCTTCCTTATTCCCAGTTTTCCCATGCATATAAGATGATTAAAAACGCCATGGCTTGGGTTAGGTGCACCTTAGTCTTCAATGTAATGTCTTTGCTTTTTAACATTTTAAAGGGGTCTTTTGCAGCAGATTCTTTTGATTCTTTTACAGCAGGGTCTTTTGATTTCATGATGCTGCTTCCATGGGTGTTGATTGTAGATCCAAGTAAAATGAAATCCTCGACAACTTCAATCTTTTCTTTGTTTATCATAATGTTACTTATTGGCCCAGTTGTGAAGATTTTTTTCCCTTTATGTTGGCGTGTAATCCATACTGAAGGCTGTGGTCTTTGATCCTCATCAGTAAGTGCTTCAAGTCCTCTTCACTTTCAGCAAGCAAAGTTGTATTATCTGCATAGCACAGGTTGTTAATAAATCTTCCTCCAATCCTGATGCCCCGTTCTTCTTCATATAGTTCAGCTTCTCGGATTATTTGCTCAGCATCCAGATTGAATATCTACTATCTAGTAGTGTTTTTCCCTCCTCACCCATCCCCTCCCTTGTAACCATCTAAGATTTTTTCTTTCTGTGTGGAAACTTTTCATGAGTTTTTATAATAGTGGTCTCACACAGCATTTGTCCTTTTGTGATTAACTTATTTCACTCAGCATAGTGCCCTCCAGATTCATCCATGTTGAGATGTTTCACAGATTCATCATTGTTCTTTATTGTTGCGTAGCATTTTATTTTGTGTATGTACCATAGTTTGCTTATCCATTCCTCTGCTGATGGGCACTTAGGTTGTTTCCATTTTTTGGCTGTTGTGAATAATGCTGCCATGAACATAGGTGTACATATGTCTATTCGTGTGATGGCTCTTATTTCTCTAGGATATATTCTTAGGAGTGGGATTGCTGGATCATAAGGTATTTCCATGTCTAGCTTTTTAAGGAAGCACCATATTGTTTTCCAAAATGGTTGTGCTATTTTGCATTCCCACCAGCAGTGCATAAGAGTCCCAGTCGCCCTGCAGCCTCTCCAATATTTGTTTTTTTAATTAGTGCCAGTAATGTTGGGGTGAGATGGTATCTCATTGTAGTTTTGATTTGCATTTCGCTAATGGCTAGTGGTTGCGAGCATTTCCTAATGTTAGCCACCTGAATGTCTTCTTTGGTAAAGTGTCTGTTCACATTCTTTGCCCATTTTTTAATTGTATTACTTGCTTTTTGTTGTAGAGGTGTTAGATTTTGTTATAGATTTTAGAGATTAGACCTTTGTTTTTTTTTTTTTCCCCTCTGTCTGCAGATTCTTTTTTTACTCTTTTGGTGAAATCTTTTGATGAGCATATGTGTTTAATTTTTAGGAGTTCCCATTTATCTAGCATGTCTTCTAGTGTTCGTGTATTTTTAATTATTGTTTGTATGCTGTTTTTGCAGTATATTAGGGCCCCTATTGTTGACTCTGGAAACCCTGGTGGTGTAGTGTTTTGTTTTATTGTTATCTCTATTTTTTCTTCCATAATCTTTATAGTTTTTGGCTTTATATTTAGATCTTTGATCCATTTTGAATTAGTTTTTGTGTATGGTGTGAGGTATGGGTCCTGTTTCATTTTTTTTTTTTTTTTAACAGATGGACCTCAAATTTTCCAGCATCATTTGTTAAAAAGACTGTATTTTCCCCCATTTAATGGACTTTGGGCCTTTGTCAAAGATTAAGTGGCTATAGGTAGGTGAATTTACATATGGGTTCTCAATTCTGTTCCATTGGTCAGTGTGTTGTCATTGTACCAGTACCAGGCTGTTTTGACTACAGTAGTAGGTTCTGAGGTGACGTAGTGCAAGGCTTCCTACTTTGTTCTTTTTCTTTAATAATGCTTTACTTATCCAATGTGTCTTTCCTTTCCATATAATGTTAATGATTAGTTTTTCCATCTCATTAAAGAGTGCTGTTGGTATTTGGATTGGGTTTGCATCATATCTGTAGATCTCTTTGAACAGAATTGTCGTTTTCACAGTGTTGAGTCTTCCTATCCATGAGTATGGTATGTTTTTCCATTTATGTAGGTCTCTTTTGGTTTCTTGCAGTAACGTTTTGTAGTTTTCTTTGTGTAGGCCTTTTACGTCCCTGGTTAGATTTATTCCTAAGCATTCCATTTTTTTAGGGGCTATTATAAATGATATTGCTTTCCTGATTTTCCTTTTCTTAGTTCTCTTTATTGGTGTTTAGAAATCCAACTGATTTTTGTATGTTGATCTTGTATCCTGCTACTCTGCTGAATCTTTCTTTTAGTTCCAGTAGTTTTCTTGTGGACTCCTTTGAGTTCTTTATGTATAGTATCATATCATCCACAAATGCGCATAGTTTACTTCTTCCCTAAGATTCAGATCTCCTTTATTTCTTTTTCTTGCCTTATTGCTATAGCTAGGACTTCCAGCACAATGTTAAATAGGAGTGGTGATAAGGGCATCCTTGTTTTGTTCCTGTTCTTTTCAGACTCTCTCCATTGAGAATGATGTTGGCTGTTGGTTTTATATATATGCCCCTTACCATGTCGAGGAATTTCCTCATATTCCTACCTTATTGAAAGTTTTTTTTATCAGAAATGGGTGTTAGACTTTATCAGGTGCCTTTTCTGCATCGACTGAGATGATCATGTGATTCTTTTCTTCTGTTTTGTGTAGTGGATTACATTGATTGATTTTCTGATGTTGATCCAATCTTGCATAACTGGTATGAGTCCCACTTGGTCCTGGCATGTTATTTTTTTTATACCATGCTGAATTCTATTGGCTAGAATTTTGTTGAGAATTTTTGCATCTGTTTTTTTTTATCCATGAGAGATGCTGGTCTGTAATTTTCTTTTTTTGTGGTATCATTTTTTGTGGTGTTTGTTATCAGTGTTATGCTGGCTTCATAGGATGAATTTGGAAGTATCCCTTCCTTCTCTATGTTCTGAAATAGTTTGAATTGTACTGTTGTAAGCTCTCCTCTAAATGTTTGATAGAATTCTCCAATGAAGCCAGAATTTTTTTTTTTTTGGGCTGGGATTTTTTTTTTTTTTCTAAATTACCTCTTCAGTCTCTTCTCTTTTTATTGGTCTGTTCAGATTTTCTACCTCAGTTTATGTTAGTTTAGTAGATAACACATTTCTGGAAGTTTGTCTGTTTCCTCTAGATTTTCAAATTTGTTGGAGTACAGTTTTCATTGTACTCTGTTATGACCGTTTTTATTTCAGTTGGGTCTATTGTACTGTCCCCCATTTAATTTCTTATTTGGATTATTTCCTTCCTCTCTCTCTTTTTTTTTTGTCAATTTGGGCATTGATCGTTTCAAAGAGCCAGCTTTTGGTTTGTTGATTCTTTTTATTGTTTCTCTATTTCATTTCTTTCTGTTTTGATTTTTATTATTTCCTGTATTCTGATGGCTGTGGACTCCTTTTCATGTTTGGTTTCAATTTGTTTGAGTTGTAGGGCTAACATTTTGATTTTGTCTCTTTCTTCTTTTTTGATGTGTGTGCCTATTGATGTAAGGTGACCTCTGAGCACTGCACTAGTTTTGGTCTGATATGTTTTCATTATCATTTGAGTCTAGAAATGTTTTATTCCATCTTTGATTTCTTCTATTATTCAATGGTTTTTAAGCAAGGTGTTATCCAGTTTCTATGTATTTGATTTTTTTCTTTGCTTTTCCTGTTTTTAATTTCTGCTACTCTAAAGAGAAGATGCTTTATACTATCTCAATGTTTTGGATTTTGTTGAGGGTTACTTGTGGCCTAAGATTTGGTCTATTCAGGAGAATGTTCTTTGTGCGTTTGAAAAGAATGTATGCTTTGATGCTGTTAGGTGGAGCGTTCAATATATGTCCATGAAGTCAAGATGGTTGATTGTGGCCTTAAGATCTTCTGTATCTTTGCTGAGTTTCTTTCTAGATGTTCTGTCTTTTACTGAGAGTGGTGTGTTGAAGTCTCCTACTATTATTGTGGAAATGTCAATTTCTCTTTTCATTGCTGTTAGAGTTTGTTTTATGTATCTCAGAGCCCTGTTGTTGGGTGCATAAGTATTTATTATGGTTACGTCATCATGGTGGACTGCCCCTTTAAAAAAAAGGCCTGTTGCCGTTGAGTCAATGCCGACTCACAGTGACCCTATAGGACAGGGTAGATCTGCCCCATCAGGTTTCCAAGGAGTGACTGGTAGATTCGAACTGGCAACCTTTTGGTTAGCAGCTGAGCTGTTAACCACCATGTCACCAGGGTTTCCACTGTCTTTTTAATCATGATATAATGTCCTTCATTGTCTTTTATGGTGGATTTTGCCTTAAAGTCTATTTTATCTGAGACTAGCATTTTTTGCCACTTGTGGTCTTTTTTGGTGGCTGCCTGCTTGACATTTTTTTTTTCATCCTTTGATTTTTAATGTATTTATGTCTTTGTGTTTAAGGTATATCTGTTGTATACAGTATATTGATAGATCACTTTTTTTAATTCATTCTGTCATTCTCCGTCACTTTACGGGTGCATTTAAGCCGTTTACTTTCATTGTGACTATTGATAGGTATGAGTTTATTGCTGTCATTTTGTAGTGCTTTTTTGTGGTGTTGATGTTTTCTTTGTTCCTCTTACTCCCCTGTTTTGAGTTCATTTTGTTTGTGAAATTTCTTTTCATTTCTTTCATTTTTGTAGATTTTGTGTTTACTAAGACTTTATGTTTGTCTTCTTTATTTTGATGAGTAGGTCTGTTAACTTTCCTTGTGGTTACCTTGAAATTTACCCTTTTCTTCCTAAGTTTGACCCAGTCTTTTATTACTTGATATTGTCTTGAATTTGTCTTCATTTGAAAGTTCTATATCTACACTGTGTATTTCTCCTTTTGTTGTTCTGACATTGTTGTCATTTATAGATTGACTTCTCTAATTCCTTGTTTTGAATTTTTAGTTTTGTTTTTTCCTTGAAAGCTCATTACTTAGGTTGGTATTTTGCTGATACTGACCTGTGTCCTAGATTCAGGTTGTTGTCTAATGTTGGTTCTCTAGCCAAAAGACTTCCTTTAATAATTCTTGTAAGCTTGATTTGGTTTTACTAAATTCCCTTAATTTCTCTTTATCTGGAAAGGTCCTAATTTTGCCTGCATGTTTGAGAGACAGTTTTTTTGTGATATTTTATTTTTGGTTGGCAAATTTTTTCTTTGAAGGTTTTTTACATGTCATCCCCTTGCCTTCTTGCCTGTGTGGTTCTGCCAAATAATCAGAGTTTAGTCTTATTGTTTCCCCCATTGTATGTAACTTTTTGTTTTTCCAAAGCTGTTCTCAGGATTCTTTCTTTGTCTTTGGTTTTGGCAAGTGTGATTATGGTATGTTTTGGTAACTTTCTTTTGGGGTCTATCCTTTTTGGGGTTCACTGAGGTTCTTGGGTGCTCACTTTTTATCTTTTATGATATTAAGGAAGTTTTCTATCAGCAAATCTTCAATTATCTTTTCTGTGTTTTCCATTTTTCTCTCCCTGTTCTGGAACTCTGATTATATGCAAATATTTGCTCCTAATCATTTCCCGTGTAGTTCTTAGTTTTCTTAATTCATCTTCATTCTTTTCTCTGATTTTTCCTCAACAAAATGGCATCCATGGATTTGTCTTCGATTTCACTGATTCTGTCTTCCATTGTTTCAAATTTGCTCCTAAAATCAAATTTGCGATGTCCATTTCTGAAAATTTTTTTTTGTTTTTGTAATTGTTTATTTTTATATTTTGTTCCTGTATTATTTTCCTGAATTCTTCTATCTCTTCATCTGTGTTTTTCCTGATTTTGGCTATGTTTTGGTGTTTGTCTGAGTTTTCCATGATTTTGTCTGCATTTTCCTTGATCTCTTTCCTAATCTTTTGGAGAACCCTGAATATTAGACTTCTGAATTCCCTAGATTGTTCCAGTGCCTTTTCTTCTGCTGGAAGGTAAACTGGTGCTATGTTTTGGCATTTTGGGAGCTTTCTGGAGCCATCTTGTCCTTTTTTTTTTTTTTAATATGTTTTGTTATTGTCTGCTGTTTCCGAGACATGCAGGTATTATTTTCTTCATTTATTGATTGTAGGTTTGTTTGTTTTGTCCTGCTTTTTTATTTTGTTTGGTTATGTCCGGGTGGGTGGACCAGGTGTGCTTTGTTGCATGCTCATCTGTGGGCACAATAGTTTTCACCACCTTATCCTTGTGTGGAGGTCTGGTCATTCAGCTATGGTGCAGCAGGGAAATTCGGCAGAAAGGGAAAGAACAGAGATGAGTCATTTCTCTGCAGCATGAGCTGGACCGGGGACTGGTTCATGGCTGCTGAGGTCTCTGGGGAGGGGGTGGTCCCAAGCTGGCTGAGAAGACTTGAGATCTGGGCCGGATTACCTCTGGGCCACTGTGGGAGGTGGAAGGGGGCCAGAGCTGGTGGGAAGCAGCCTGCGGTCTGGACTGGGTCCCTTTCAGGCTGCACTGGGTGGTGGGAAGGGCCTGGAGCTGGCAGAAAGGGGTCTGGGGTTTGGGCCAGGTCCCCTAGTTGCTGCAGCAGGAGAAGAGAATTGGGGGGGTTGATGGCAGGGGCAGATGGGGCTAGACGGCGCAGAGCGGTAGGGTAGGTTGGCACTCTGTTCCTGGCAGTCTGGGTTGTCATGATGGGTGGTTGTAGCCACTGTTTACTAGAGGGATGGGGGTTGCAGGAGTATGCTCTCTTGGTTACTGGGTGAGAGAGTCTTGGGTTCTCCTTGAGTTGCAGCCAGCAATTTTGGTCTTATTCTGGTTTTGTCTACCCTGTACTTCTATCTCCTATTGGGAATTCTGTGGAGGTACCTTTCTTCATGTGGGGTTGTTGGCTTTATTACAAGATGGCAATGCTGAGTCATGCTGTTTGGTCAGGAACCTCTTCCCTGTATCTCTATTCCTCAGTGACTTCTTATTAATACTTTATCCTTTCATTTAAGGTTCAGAGTTCTAGGATTAACTGTATTTGTTAATCTGTATTTGTTTTACTTTTTTTTTTTGTCTTTGTTGCAGTGGGATGGCTTAGTGTGTCTGACTAGTCTGCCATCTTGATTCTGCCTCTCTTACTTTCAATATTCTTAATATTCTTGACAATGATTCTCCCTTACTTGAATTGATACCTTCTCTGGATATAAAAAAAAAATAATAATAATTTTTTTTTCTGGATATGCGTTTCCTTCCCTGCTAACAGTGCTTCTGCAGTATGAACCACCACTCAAGCACTTACAGAATGCGTGATTTACAAAAGCAATACCATATAACATCCCTTCAGAACAAGGGACTCATTTTACAGAGAAAGACCTTGAATTTTCAGTCTAATTCAAAGTTGCCTCTTCAGGCTTCACATATTTATAAGCCTGTGCCTACTATGCCTGTTATTATAACCTTGTATTAAATTATATCTCTTAAACAGGGCAAAGACATTTCTAGCTATGATGTGCTTTTAAGTAGTGCGTGTTGACTCATCTATTTGTAAAAGAATTTATTAGCCACCCTTATACATTGTCTAAATTTTAGGTAAAAGCCTCAAATGTTAGATTAACAAATATTGTTTTCCCTTTAGGGAATTCATAGACTAAAATGAACTCATAAACAAGTAACATGTACACATAAAAGATGAAAATAGGCTTTTTGATATTGGATTTGCTTTGAATAATTTTGTATGTATACCGTGTAGAAAAGAATATGATAAAAATGTAATATACGTTAAATAAAAATCTTTTGCTTTTTTTTTTCTGACTGTGTAGATAAGTAATGTTTGGAGATGTTTTTCTTGGGGACAGTGAATTAGACTAAATTTTGTAGAGCCGTACATTTTTGTAGTACCACTAGACAAATTTTCTATGTTTCTAAATTTTAATAAGCATAGCCAGAAATGATCAAAATGAGATTCTTCCCTGATTTGGCATTAAAAATACAAATAAGACTCTAGAGGGCACTCTATTCCCATTGTTTTTCGAGGTGGAGCAATTCTTTTTAAATGGAGTAATGAGTGCAGGTATTTAAAAGCCATCGTAAATACTTCCAAGAAGAAGTTTAAAATTCTTATGCAAGATCTTAGGTATCAGTATGGAGCAATCAGAATTTCGTGTTACAGGTTTTCACTTGGAATAGTTTATATTCTTCAGTGCCTAGGATATAATTAAGCTTTCGAGAGAATAAACCTAAATTTAAAAAGTTAAATGTTGTATAGATGTGATTGTTTTCTCTACATAATTATATTTTACTTAACTACTTGACTGTTATTGCTAGTAATACCATTATTATTATTATTAAACAACTTAAGTCAGAGCTTTGGGGTGTTTTCTGGGGATGGGATTATCACAATGCTTTAATACAAGTAGTCTGCTTCTTCCTCATTAACATGCACATCAAATACGTATAGGAGGTGGTGCCTGGATTATGTTGTTGTTGTTAGGTGCCATGGAGTTCCGACTCATAGCAACCCTGTGTACAACAGAACAAAACACTGCCTGGGCCTGCACTAGCCTCACAATTGTTGTTACGCTTGAGCTCATTGTTGCAGTCACTGTGTCAGTCCATCTCCTTGAGGGTCTTCCTCTTTTTTGCTGACCCTTTAGTTTCCCAACAGGATGTTCTTCTCCAAGGACTGATCCCTCCTGATAACATGTCCAAAATGTGTGAGATGTAATCTTGCCACCCTTCCTTCTAAGGAGCGTTCTGGCTAATTTCTTCCAAAATAAATTTGTTCATTCTTTTTGCAGTCAATGATATATTCAACATTCTTCTCCAACACCATAATTCAAATATAGTAGGTGCTAATCAAGTGCTCTTTAAATCTGAATCTGAGGTTAAAAGAGTTTTAATATTAATGAATATATTATGTATCTGTGCTTTTTCCTTGGGCCATTCATAGCTTAGGTGGTGGTAAAAAATTGGTCATCTGGGGTGTAATTTAGCCCAGAGATCAGTTTGTTTGTCAGTAGGTTTTTTAAAATCTGAATTTGACGTCATTTATACTATTGATTCTAAATTCTAAACAATACCCACAATTCCCCATTTTCTTACACCCAACTACGTTATACATTTCCTTACATGCCTGGTATCTAAAAACATGTGCAATTAAAACCTCTGGATCAGGGCTTCTAACCAGTTCATTCCCGTCTGAACCCCTGCTGAGAATTTGCATTTACACCCCAGATATACTGAATCAGAACATACACTTTAACAAGATCCCCTGGGGATCCATAAAAATCACCTGGCAACCTTGTTAAAATGTAGATTCTGATTCAGCATACCTGGGATGGAGACCCAAATTCTCAGCAGGGGGTGGAACTGAAAGGAACTCAGTTTGAAGCCCTGCTCTGGATAGTCCCAGGATCTTTTGCTAGCAGCAGATGTCTCTCTTGAACATCATTTTGTGGTTAAGTGTTGTCTCATTTTTGTTGTCGTTAGGTGCCATCAATTTGTTTTTGACACCATGTGACACAGCAGAACTGCTTCACAGGGTTTTCTAGGCTGTAATCTTTCTGGGAGCAGATCTCTAGGTCTTTCTTCCAAGGAGTGGCTGGGTGGGTTCAAACCTTAAACCTTTCTGTTAGCAGCCGAGCACCTAATTGGTTCACTAGTTGTCTCATTAGCCTGGTTTATTAGCCTATGTATGAAAAGCTCTTTAGCTTCCTGCAGCTCTTCATTCCTTACAGCTGGGATTTTATTTTCATTAGGAGGTTCAACTCTGCCAGACCTGACCAAGTCAAGGGGAGTTAAAGTTACAGAAGTTTTAGGAATAGCTCATTGCAGCTGTTCTGACTTTACTTTCAGTGTTATAACTTGTGTTGCACAAAGTTCCCATCACTTACCACATTACCAGGAAGTGGGTACTGAATTTTTTTTTTCTATATGTCTGAATTTTGTTTTGGTAACTGAGAGGTTGGCAGTTCGAACCCACCAGGTGCTCGGTGGGAGATATAGTGATGTGCGGGTTTTTATAATAGTAGTCTCATACAATATTTGTCCATTTGTTATTGACTTATTCCACTCCAGATATGTCCTCTAGATTCATCCATGTTGTGAGATGTTTTGTGAATTCATCATTGTTCTTTATCATTGTATAGTATTTCATTGTGTGTATGTACCATAATTTATTTATCCATTTATCTGTTGATGGGCACTGAGGTTGTTTCCATCTTTTTGCTGTTGTGAATAATGCTACCATGAATAATGCTGCCATGAATGTGGGTGTGCAATATGTCTATTCGTGTGACAGCTCTTATTTCTCTAGGATATATTCCTAGGAGTGGGATTGCTGGAACGTATGGTATTTCTATTTCTAGCTTTTTAAGGAGGCACTGTATCATTTTCTTTAGTGGTTGTACCATTTTGCATTCCCACCAGCAATGCATAAGAGTTCCAATCTCCCTGCAACCTCTCTAACATTTTAATTTTTCTATTTTTTTGATTAGTGCCAGTAATGTTGGGGTGACATGGTATCTCATTGTTGCTTTGATTTGCATTTCTGTAATGGCTAATCATCTCTAGCATTTCCAGATCTGTTAGTTGCCTGAATATTTTCTGTGTTGAAGTGTCTGTTCATAGCCTTTGTCCATTGTTTGATTGGATTATTTATCTTTTTGTTGTTCAGGTGTTGAAGTATTATGTTGATTTTAGAGATTAGACCCTTGTCAGATATGTCATAGCGAATTTTTTTTCCCAGTCTATAGGTTCTTTTTTTACTCTTTTGATGAAGTCTTTTGATGAGCATAAGTTTAATTTTTAGGAGCCCCTGGTTATCTAGTTTATCTTCTGGTGTTTGTGCATTGTTAGTTATTGTTTGTACTGTATTTATTCCATATTTAGGGTCCCTAGTGTTATCCCTATTTGTTCTTTGGCAATAGATTATTTAACCTCCCAGCTACCTAATCCCTCCCCCTGTAACTCCAATCCTGTTTTACTCTTTCTATACCTGGAGACTGCAGTTTCAGGTGAACTCTAGGCCAGTAGAGAGAGCTATGTTACCTGCTGCTACTTTCCCACATCTAACAATTAATTCTTCCATTCTAAGTTCCCATTGCAGTGTTCCCCCCTGCCGCCCAAACCTATAAGAACACACATCATTGTTACCTCCTGATACCAACACTTGCCCTCATACTCTTCACTTAGTAGCAGTAGTCCCTTTCCTTTATGTAGCACTTTCAAACACATGATTTCATTTACTTTTTCTTATCAGCTCTGATAATAATATCCATAAAATGAATATCACCACTTTCTTTGTATGAACCAAACCCACTACTGTTGAGTCAATTAGATTCTGACTCATAGCAATCCTGTACGATGGAGTAGAACTGCCCCTAGGGTTTCCAAGGCTATAACCTTTATGGAAGCAGACTGCCACAACTTTCTCTGGTGGAGTGGCTGGTGGGTTCGAACTGTTGACTTTTGATTAGTAGCCGAATGCTTAACCACTACACCACCAGGACTCCTTTTTCTTTGTACTATAGATGATAAAAACGTGTCTCAGAGAGCCAGGATTTGCACCCATGTGTTCAGATTGCAGGTATCAGGGCCTTTTGTTGTTGTTCGCTTATTTAAATTAAACACCATTGTTAATTTTTTAGGTTTTAACTGCCTTTGCTAGACTTATTACTATTACTGAGTCAGCTTAAGCTCTGATTTCACATTTTGAGGACTCATCTTCCAGCATTTTTTGCTCTGCTCATCTGAATCAGAGCTATTCTGACCCCAGTAACTGGGTTATTATTTTATTAGGAATGAGGCTCCTTATTTCCAGAGCTCAGAATGTCACACCAAGCACATAGTAGCATCTTCTCAGATAATAACCAACCATTCTCTTCTGAAACAGGGCATTCTAAACTTACCTGACAAGAACCAACTGGGGTCTTTTTTATATGCACAGATGGCCCCGTAACTTTACTTTTTTCTTGGACACACTGTGGTTCAGTAGGTCTGGGCTGGGGCTAGAGAATTTTTAAACAAGTACTCTAGGCAATTCTTTTATCTTCAAACAAATTTGGAAAACAGCTTCCTAGAACAAGGTCTCTCAGAAGAGACTGAAATTAACCTGCTCATACTCATCTACCTATCCATGTTCTCAGTAGATGAATGTAGGCATCTTTTCCTCCTTTTCCCCTGTTCCTCTGCCTAGTTGTCAATGACAGAATTTCATTTTGTTAGCTTATCAACCCACTAAGTAACTTGTGTTTGGAAAGTCTATTAATCTACAGATGGCTCCTTGTCCTGAATTGAATTGGAGTAAATGATTCCGAAATTCTACCCACTTATGATGATTTGTGCTTTACAGGAGCATAGTATCTTTGAAAGCACACACATTGATGGAAAGGATATTGGAACCAGATGGCGTTGGACCTAAATTCTTTTCTTATCTGCTCAGAAGAAGGTGACACGTCTTTCTGTAAATGACCCCATCCTATGAGGTCCTTGGGCACATTATAAAAGCAAAGTACACACGTAAATATTCACAAGAAAAATGACCACTTATGTAATGGTTATTTGGTCAAGAAATAAGATGTTCAAGTAAGGCATGTAATCTCTCCAACTATGCTCATATTGGAAAGAGATCAGAAATAAATTCTGAGCTTGACAATTGCTAATCCACCCATTAAACAATCTCTACTGTCTTGTTCCCTGATCTCTAGGAGCATCACCCTAACAGAATACACGGAAAAGCAGAGGGCCAAGGGTGAGGTTATGCTGCACCTTTCTCCCAAAAGAAGAAGCCTCATGGAATGGGGACACTTTGGAGCATTTGCCACAGCCCAGTAAGGAGTCCTGGGGCATAACCGTTAAGCTCTTGGCTGCTAACTGAATAGTCAGCAGTTTGAACCCACAAGTAGTTTTGTGGGAGAAAAGACCTGGCAATTTGCTCCCTTAAAGCAATTGTGTAGTTCTGTTCTGTCCTAGAAGGTTGCTATGAGCTGGAATCAATTCACTGGCACACAGGTAGTCTTGGTCCATGGATCGGCCCTAAACTGGGCAGACTTAAAATCCTAATTTAGTCAGTTTATAGTTTCTCAGAGATAAGTTCAAATTAGAAAATAAAAAATCAAAACAAAAGCAACTCAACAATTTATAAATCTTTTACATTTTTGTTTAATTAATTTTTAGTTTTAATCCATTGTTTAATTGATTTTAATGTATAAAATCAGAGTGCCAATTTATTAGTTTGCTGTTGTATCTGTCTTGGGAACAGGAATCTACTTTTTTTTTTTTTTTTTCCATGTAGACTTACATGGAAACCAGTATTATTACCGGAGAGGCTGATGACTAAATTTCCTATTTTTCTTGACATAATCTGTGTTTGAAAGATTCTTCTTTGTGATTTTGTACCTGATCAATCTTTCTTCCTGATTAATACATACTTTCTTTGGTTATATTATAACATTTTATAATTATATTTAATTGATTTTGGAAGTAGTTTTAAAGATGACTTTGCTTAATTCTTACTATACTTATCTATGAAAAACCTAACATATGTATATATACTTACCATATATATATACTTAACCAACCACGTGTCTGTCATTTTGTTGTATTGTGGGGGCTTGTGTGTTGCTGTGATGCTGGAAGCTATGCCACTGGTATTCAGATACCAGCAGGGCCACCCATGGAGGACAGGTTTCAGATGAGCTTCCAGACTAAGACAGACTAGGAAGAAGGACCCAGCAGCCTACTTCTGAAAAGCATTAGTCAGCGAAAACCTTATGAACAGCAGCAGATCATTGTCTGATATAGTGCTGGAAGATGAGCACCCCAGGTTGGAAGGCACTCAAAGATGACTGGGAAGAGCTGCCTCCTCAAAGTAGAGTCGACCTTAACGATGTGGATGGAGTAAAGCTTTCAGGATCTTCTTTTGCTGATGTGGCAGGACTCAAAATGAGAAGAAACACCTGCAAACATCCATTAATAATCGAAACCTGGGATGTACGAAGTATGAATCTAGGACAATTGGAAATCGTCAAAAATGAAATGGAATGCATAAACATTGATATCCTAGGCATTAGTGAGCTGAAATGGACTGGTATTGGCCATTTTGAATTAGACAATCATATAGTCTACTATGCTGGGAATGACAACTTGAAGAGGAATGGTGTTGCATTTGTCATCAAAAAGAACATTTCAAAATCTATCCTGAAGTACAACTCTGTCAGTGGAAGGATAATATCCATACGCCTACAAGGAAGACCAGTTAATACGACTATTATTCAAATTTACGCACCAACCGCTAGGGCCAAAGATGAAGAAATAGAAGATTTTTATCAGCTGCTACAGTTTGAAATTGATCGAACATGCAATCAAGATGCGTTGATAATTACTGGCGATTAGAATGCAAAAGTTGGAAACAAAGAAGAAGGATCAGTAGTTGGAAAATATGGCCTTGGTGATAGAAACAATGCCAGAGATCGAAAGATAGAATTTTGCAAGACCAACGACTTCTTCATTGCAAATACCTTCTTTCACCAACATAAATGGTGACTGTACACATAGACCTCGTCAGATGGAACGCACAGAAATCAAATTGACTACATCTGTGGAAAGAGACAATGGAAAAGCTCAATATCATCAGTCAGAATGAGGTCAGGGGCTGACTGTGGAACAGGCCATCAATTGCTCATATGCAAGTTCAAGCTGAAACTGAAGAAAATCAGAGCAAGTCCACGAGAGCCAAAATATGACCTTGAGTATATCCCACCTGAATTTAGAGACCATCTCAAGAATAGATTTGACACATTGAGCACTAGCGACCGCAGACCAGACAAGTTGTGGAATGACATCAAGGACATCATCCATGAAGAAAGCAAGAGGTCACTGAAAAGACAGGAAAGAAAGAAAAGACCAAGATGGATGTCAGAGGAGACTCTGAAACTTGCTCTTGAGCGTCGAGCAGCTAAAGCAAAAGGAAGAATTCATGAAGTACAAGAACTGAACAGAAGATTTCAAAGGGCCTCTCAAGAAGACAAAGTAAAGTATAATGACATGTGCAAAGAGCTGGAGATGGAAAACCAAAAGGGAAGAACACGCTCAGCATTTCTCAAGCTGAAAGAACTGAAGAAAAAATTCAAGTCTCGAGTTGCAATAGTGAAGGATTCCATGGGGAAAATATTAAATGATGCAGGAAGCATCAAAAGAAGATGGAAGGAATACACAGAGTCATTATACAAAAAAGTATTAGTTGATATTCAACCATTTCAAGGGGTGGCATAAGATCAAGAACCAATGGTACTGAAGGAAGAAGTCCAAGCTGCTCGGAAGACATTGGCGAAAAACAAGGCTCCAGGAATTGATGGAATATCAATTGAGATGTTTCAACAAACAGATGCAGGGCTGGAGGTGCTCACTCGTCTATGCCAAGGAATATGGAAGACAGCTTCCTGGCGAATTGACTGGAAGAGATCCATATTTATGCCTATTCCCAAGAAAGGTGATCAAACTGAATGTGGAAATTATAGAACAATATCATTAATATCACATGCAAGCAAAATTTTGCTGAAGATCATTCAAAAACGGCTGCAGCAGTATATCGACAGGGAACTGCCAGAAATTCAGGCTGGTTTCGGAAGAGGACGTGGAACCAGGGATATCATTGCTGATGTCAGATGGATCCTGGCTGAAAGCAGAGAATACCTGAAGGATGTTTACCTGTGCAAAGTCAATGTTTATTGACTATGCAAAGGCGTTCGATGGTGTGGATCATAACAAAGTATGGATAACACTGCGAAGAATGGGAATTCCAGAACACTTAATTGTGCTCATGAGGAACCTTTACATGGATGAAGAGGCAGTTGCTCGGACAGAACAAGGGGATACTGATTGGTTTAAAGTCAGGAAAGGTGTGCGTCAGGGTTGTATTCTTTCACCATACCTATTTAATCTGTATGCTGAACAAATCATACGAGAAGCTGGACTATATGAAGAAGAACAGGGCATCAGGATTGGAGGAAGACTCATTAACAACCTGCGTTATGCAGATGACACAACCTTGCTTGCTGAAAGTGAAGAGGACTTGGAGCACTTACTAATGAAGGTCAAAGACCACAGCCTTCAGTATGGATTACACCTCAACATGAGGAAAACAAAAATCCTCACAACTGGACCAATGAGCAACATCATGATAAATGGAGAAAAGATTGAAGTTGTCAAGGATTTCATTTTATTTGGGTCCACAACCAAGAGCCATGGAAGCAGCAGTCAAGAAATCAAAAGACGCATTGCTTTGGGCAAATCTGCTGCAAAGGACCTTTTCAAAGTGTTGAAGAGCAAAGATGTCACCCTGAAGACTAAGGTGGGCCTGACCCAAGCCATGGTATTTTCAATCGCATCATATGTATGTGAAAGCTGGACAATGAATAAGGAAGACCGAAGAAGAGTTGATGCCTTTGAATTGTGGTGTTGGCGAAGAATATTGAATATACCGTGGACTGCCAAAAGAACGAACAAATCTGTTTTGGAAGATGTGCGGCCAGAATGCTCCTTAGAGACAAGGATGGCAAGCCTGCGTCTTACATACTTTGGACAAGTTGTCAGGAGGGATGAGTTCCTGGAGAAGGACATCATACTTGGCAGAGTACAGGGTCAGCGGAAAAGAGGAAGACCCTCAAAGAGGTGGATTGACACAGTGGCTGCAACAATGAGCTCAAGCATAACAACGTTTGTAAGGATGGCGCAGGACTGGGCAGTGTTTCGTTCTGTTGTGCATAGGGTTGCTATGAGTCAGAAGCAACTTGACGGCACCTAACAACAACAACAACCAACCTAATCACACAGAAAAGGGGCTGAAGACTTTTTAAAAAAACACTGTCCTGTCTTTTATGTATCTTTTATATTTCAAGTAGCTTTATTTTAAGCCAAAACATGACATGTTGTTTTTGTTAGGCGCCATTGGGTTGTTGGTGAGTGGGTTCCATCTCGTAATGACCCTATGTACAACGGAACGAAATACTGTCTGGTCCTGTACCATCCTAACAATTGCTGTTATGCTTGTGCCTATTGTGGCAGCCACTGTGTCAATCCATCTTGTTGAGTGCCTCCCTCTTTTTTGCTGACCCTCTGCCGTACCAAGCATGATGTGCTTCTCCAGGGACTGGTCCTTCCTAATAACATGTTCAAAGTACATAAGACGAAGTCTCATCATCCTTCCTTCTAAGGACCATTCTGGCTGTACTTCTTCCAGGACAGATTTGTTTGTTCCTCTGACAGACCATAGTATATTCAATACTCTCAGCCAACACCATAATTCAAAGGCATGAATTCTTCTTTGGTCTTCCTTATTTATTGTCCAGCTTTCACATGCATATGACCAGATTGAAAGTACCATGACTTGGGTCAGGCCCGCTATGATGGATAAGGTTGGTTGGGCCATGATTCTCAGTGGTTTGGCAGTCATACATGTTGTTATCACTTTCATGATGAGATTTAATGTAATGCGATCACCTCCATGATGGGATCTGCTGTGAGTAGCCAGTCAGCTGAAAGGGATTTTCCTGGGACGTGCAGCTTGCATCAAATGTAAGTGGACATTCTGGCAAGGATTGTGAGCTTTTTCTCACTCTGGATTCTGTAGCTCGCTCCTGTTGGTCTGAACTTTGGTTCCTGAGACTTGAGCTAGCAGCTTACTTGCAGTCTTGCCTGCTGATCTTGGGATTCCTCGATCTTCACAGCATTTGCTGTCTGACCTGCTCATCTTGGGTTTGCCAGCCTCTGCAGCTACGTGAAATAGGAGAAGCCTCTATCTTGACCCATGAATTTGGGACATTCCAGCCTCTACAACTATGTGAGCCATTTGCTTGATATAAATCGGTGTAGTGGTTAAGTGTTTGGCTTCTAACCAAAAGGTCAGCAGTTTGAACCTACCAGCCACTCTTTGAAAATCCTATGGGGCAGTTCTACCCTGTCCTGTGGGGTCACTATGAATCAAAATTGACTCAAAGTCAATGGGTTTAGTTTGGGTGGTTATGTACATTTATATGCTTTACTGGTTTTGCTTCTCTAGAGAACCCAGCTTAAGACATTTGGTACCGAGAGTGGTTCTTGAGAAACAAAATTGTAAGGATGAGATTTCCAAATTGGTTCTCAAATCTGGTTAGTTTTAGAAAAGGTGATGACTCTGCTTCCAGTAGTGAAGAGGGCACTGCTGATCCATGGCATGAGGTGGCAATACAAATACATGAAATATCACCAACAATAGACCAGGTATTGGGTAAAGGTGAAGCTCTGGGTGATTGCATGTGTGATACTTTTCTATGATTTTGTCATAATAAGTATAAGGAAGCTAGTTAGTTGGTGCTTGGTTAATCCAACTTTCGCTAGACAAACTGGTGAAAGAAAGAGATGAGCTCAGAGCTTCAGAGTCAAAGCTCAAGTGTTGCATAAACGACCTCAAAATTTCCATTTGTGCCTTGAAAAACAGATTTTGTAAAAAAAAACCAAGCCCAGAGTGTTATTGTAAGAGTTGATAAATTACAACGCCAACCTTGAGAGGTGTCTGAAGTTAATGTGAGGGCATTGATTGTGAAGAAGGGGGATCCTGAAACTTAGGATGCGGACTTGTAGGCGGAAAATCAGGAAGCTGGACATCGAGCCCCTAAATTCTATTGCTGACACAACTAGCTCTCACTCCCATCTGAAGAGATTACTCCATGTTTGTCTGCTAAGCCACCCTCCCCAGTAAAACCATTAGCCCCTCCACCCCCATCTAATGAGATTAACCCAGCTGCCTCTAAAGAGCCTTTGTCTGAGTCATCGCCTGGGACATCACCTGAGGCAGACACTTTATGAGACAATGCTGAATGTTCTCGAAACACTTTCCCATCACTGATTTTGGCTTCTAGACCTATAACTAGACTTAAGTCCCAGTAAACCTCAAAAAGGGAAGTACAAAGCATGACCCAGGAGGAGGTATGCTGTACCCTAAAAGAACTGGTTGAGTTTTCTAATATGTACAAATAGAAACTTGGGGAATGACTATTAAGGGTGTGGGATAATGATGCAAGGAACACAAAGATGAATCCATCTGAGTGTATTGATATGGGGCCACTAGTCACAGACTTCTTCATTCAGTGTTTCAGCTTGAGAAGTTAGGAAAGGATCTAATAGCTTATTTGGTTGGGTAGCTGAAGCATGGATCATGTGGTGGCATATACTAAATAAGGGTGAAGTACCACACTTTCCCTGGTGTACTGTAGAAGGTTTAGTCCAAAGTCCAAAGGCTTAGGGAAATTGACATGCTAGAGTGGATTCGTCAGGTTAGACTCACAGACCCATACATGGAGTGCCCAGAGGACACACTTTTTACCACAACTATGAGGAACAAATTTGTGAAGGGAGCCCTCACATCTTTGAAGACTGCTGTGATTACTATTTTATATGTCAGATTTGAAAATGGAAACCTCCCTAACTGAATTAACACACCTAATACAATGGTGCTGATTGGACCTCATGGTAGTAGAGGCCAAGTAGTGGCACTCAATCAACAAAGACAAGGTGGGCATGTTTACCATAATGGACAGCAGAGTCAAAGCACTAATCAGAATAGCCTGCCTGTTATAGACTTATGGTGTTGGCTACTTAGTCATTGTGTCCCTAGGAGTGAAACAGACAGGAAATATACTAAATATTTACTTGATCTGTACAAGTAGAAGAATTCTAGGTCAAGTGAACAGCAGTCTAACTCGAATTGCCAGAATAGAATCATGGTCCCTCAATCAATTTCCAGAGTTGGGCGAGTTTAAAGACCTACAGCCCCTTGAATGAAGGGGAGGCTGGGTCCACTTGAGGATGGACTCCAATACACTGCCTAAAGCTTATACTGTTAATCTTTCTCCCAGCCTTCCTCAAAGGGATCTACGGCTTTTTATAAGTGAGTGTTCACTGGGGAAAAGGAAATCAGACATTTAGGGGATACCAAATACTGGCTCTGAACTGACACTAATTCCTGGAGAACCAAATGTCACCGTAACCCACCAGTCGGAGTGGCCCACCAGTCAGAGTAGCCCATGGAGGTCAGGTTATTAATGGAGCCTTAGCTCATATCTGTCTCAAAGTAGGTCTAGTGAGTCCCCAAACCCATCCTGTAGTGATTTCCCCAGTTCAGGAAAGCATAATTGGAATAGATACGCTCTGCAACTGGAAGAACCCCTATGCTGGATTCCTGACAAATTTTGTTAGGGCTATTATGGTAGGAAAAGCCACGTGGAAGCCATTAAAACCATCCCTACTTAGGAAAATAGTAAACCAAAAGCAATACTAAATTACTAGAGGGATTGCGGAGATTACTGTCACCATCAAGGAGTTGAAGGATGCAGGAGTGGTGCTTCCTACCGATCCCTGTTCAACTCACCTATTTGGCCTGTATAAAAAAACAGATCTTGGAGAATGACAGTGGATTATCAAAAACTTAACCAGGTGGTAACTCCAGTTGCAACTGTTGTTCCAGATGTAATTTCATTGCTTGATCAAGTTAATACATGTCCTGGTACCTGGTATGCAGCTTTTGATCTGGCTAATGACTTTTTTTCCATACCTGTTTTGAATGATCACCAGAAGCAGCTTGCCTTCAGCTGGTGAGGTCAGCAATACACCTTCAGTTGCCTACCTCAGAGCTCCATCAACCCTCCAGCCCTATGTCATAATTTAGTCCGCAGGAACCTTGATTACCTTTCCCTTCCACGAGATGTTATATTGGTCCATTACATTGATGACATTATGCCAATTGGACCTTGTAAGGAAGAAGTGTCAATGACTCTGGACTTATTGGTAAAACATTTACATGCTAGAGGGTGGGAAATTAATCCCACAAAAATTCAGGCACCTTCCACCTCAGTGAAATTCCTAGGGGTCAAGTGGTATGGGTCATGTTGAGATATTCCTTCTAAAGTGAAGGATAAGTTATTGCATCTGGCTCCTCCCCCAACTCAAAAGTAGGCACAATGCCTAGTGGAGGCAACATAGTCCTCATCTGGGTGTGCTACTCTGACCTATTTATCAAGTGACTCAAAAAGCTGCTAGTTTTCAGTGGGGCCCAGAACAAAAGAAGGCTCTACAACAGGTTCAGGCTCCTGTGCAAGCTGATCTGTCCCTTGGGCCATGTGATCTGGCTGATCCAATGATGCTTAAAGTGTCAGTGGCAGATGAAGATGCTGCTTGGAGTCTTTGGCAGGCCCCTATTGGTGAATCCAAGTGCAGGTCCTTAGGATTTTGGACCAAAGCCCTGCCATCCTCTGCAGATATCTACTCTCCTTTTGAGAAACAGCTTTTGGCTTGTTACTGAGCCTTAGTAGAGACTGAACACTTAACCAGGGGACACCAAGTCCCCATGCAGCCTGAGCTGCCCATCATGAGGTGGATGTTGTCTGACCCACAGAGTCAGAAAGTTGGATGTGCACACAGTAGCACTCCGTCATTAAATGGAAGTGGTGTACATGAGATTGGGCCTGAGCAGAAGCTGAAGGCACAAGTAGTTGCATGAGGAAGTGGCTCAAATACCCGTGGTCTCCACTCCTGTCACATTACCTTCTATCTCTCAGTCTGCACCCATGGCCTTATGGAGAGTTCCTTATGATCAGTTTACTGAGGAAGAGAAAACTCCTGCCTGGTTTACAGATGGTTCTATGTGATATGCAGGCACCACTCAGAAATGGATAGTGGGAGCTCTACAGCCAATTTCTGGGACCTCCCTGAGGGCCAGTGGTGAAGGGAAATCCTCCAATGGGTAGAACTTTGAGCAGTTCACCTGGTTGTCTACTTTGTTTGGAAGGAGAAATGGCCAGATGTATGATTGCATATTGATTCATGGGCTGTGGCCAATGATTTGGCTGGATGGTCAGGGACTTGGAAGGAACATGATTGGAAAACTGGAAACAAGGAGGTATGGGGAAGAGGTATGTGGATAGGCCTCTGTAAAAATGGCTTGAGGGCAGTGTCTGACCTCCTCTTACTTCACAAGGGGAAAGGAGAATAAACATCAACAGCCCAAGGCTGATTCCCATGAGGCAGAGATCAGACATGCCTCCTTTCTCTGCCATCTTTACTGATTCTGACTTGGATCCACAATAAATGCCCATGGAAAGAGCAGTCAAGAAATCATATAATGAATTGAGCAAATCTGCTGCAATAGAGTTCCTTAAAGTGTTAAGAAGCAAGGATGTCACCTTGAAGATTAAGGTGAGTCTAACCCAAGCCATGGTCTTTTATATTACCTCATATGCATGTGGAAACTGGACAATGAATAAGGAAAGCTGAAGAAGAATTGATGCCTTTGAATTATGGTGCTGGTGAAGAATATTGCATATAACATGGACTGCCAGAAGAATGAACATATCTGTCTTGGAAGCAGTACAGCCAGAATGCTCCTTAGAAGTAAGGATGGTGAAACATTTTCTCACGCACTTTGGACATGTTATCAGGAGGAATCACGCAATCAGGAGAAATGCATCACGCTTGGTAAAACAAAGGGTGAGCGAAAAAGAGGAAGATGCTCAATAAGATGTATTGACACAGTGGCTGCAACAATGGGCTCAAGCATAGCAATGATTGTGAGGATGGCATAGGACTGGGCAATGTTTCGTTCTTTTGTACATGGGGTCACTATGAGCCAGAGCTGACTTGATGGCACTTAACAATAACAACTAATTATACAGTAAATTTTTCTTTTTATTAGTAACTGAAAACTTAATAAATAAGTAATCCAAAAAGAAAAAGAAAAAAAAGATTTCATTTATCCAGAGCTTTTGTCTTATTTTCTGAGCATAATAACTTTTTTTCTTCTTTTTTTAAATTGTGCTTTAGATGAAGGTTTACAGAACAAACTAGTTTCTCATCAAACAGTACACACATTTTTCTATGACATTGGTTAACAGCCCTACAACATGTCAACACTCTTACTTCTCAACCCTGGGTTCCCTATCACCAGGTTTCCTGTTCCCTCCCACCTTCCAGTCCCTGCCCCAGGGCTGATGCACCCCTTTAGTCTTGTTTTGTCCCATGGGCCTGTTCAATCTTCGGCTGAAGGGTGAACCTGAGGAGTGACCTCATTACTGAGCTGAAAGGGTGTCCAGGGGTCATACTTTCAGTGTTTCTCCAGTCTCTGTCAGGCCAGCAAGTCTGGTCTTTCTTTTTGAGTTAGAACTTTGTTCTACATTTTTCTCCAGCTCTGCCTGGGACCCTCTCTTGTGATCCTTGTCAGAGCAGTCAGTGGTGGTAGCCTGGCACCATCTAGTTGTACTGGACTCAGCCTGGTGGAGGCTGTGATAGATGTGGTCCTGAGCATAATAATTTTGATAAACATTGTTACAACTCATATTCAAATATCTGACAAGCTCTGCTTTAATATTCCAAGTAGTACAACAGCTTGACTTCAGCCTAACAGAAAAATGATGAGTGTACCCTGGCCTCCAACATTACTGATGTGTTTTGAAAAAGAAATGCCAGAAATGCTTGTATTTTTGTACAGATGAAGAAAACGTGAAAGGAAATAAATTGCCATTGAAGATTTTATGATGAGTGACACTTTTGTTAGAAAGAGTACCCCCAAAGAAATATTTCATCAAGCAAAAAGCAATATTCACATTAAAACAACAACCCATAACAGAAAGCAGATGCATAAATGGAAGACGTGGGTGTGCCTGGGGAAGTAGGAAATGATTTATGCCATTTCAAATTACTACGCTCTTGAAAATTGAAATGATTTTATACTATTATTTATCTCTCAAAGATATGTGCTCATATTATTTTTCTTTTTTCAGATTCCATTTATGTTCATACATTTTGGTGAGTTTATCACTGGCCTCTCCGAGGTCTTAAACAGGATTGGAAAGGAAGAAGAAACCATGTGCTAGTCCCTTTGGCACTTAGGCTGCCTCCCTTGTCCCAGTAAATCATCCCTACAATCTCTCAAAGCACGTTACACCTTTCCCGTTTAGAGATGTGAAAATGAGTCTCAGAGAGATTAAGTCATTACCGAAGAGCATGGACTTACTAACTCCAGCAAAACAAGTAAGAATCTAGATCTTCTGATTCAAGAACTCTCTTTCCACCATGAAGTATTCTTTGTAAACTAAAAAACAACATACACTCCTAAGAGTTGTTATTATGACCTAATAAGATGGAGATTTTCCCAGGATCTTTTACTTTTACATTGCATTTGATAGAAAATCTGATGAATGTTTGAACTCATTCATTTTTGATGCATTAGTCCTGGAAACCACCATCCCAAACTCCATAGTTTGGATCTTATAACAACTTTGGATTTTACACGTTTTTCTTATACAGTCAAGCCTGTGAGAGCTAGAACTCGATGGGATTGCCTTGTTTTTCTGAGACTTGCAAGTTTTCTGCCTTTGTCAGGGTGCAGTCTTATCACTTTTCCATTGCTCTTTTTAGTGGAAAATATTTGAGTTTTCCTTCTTTGACAAGTTTCTACCTTATACAGGTTTTAGTGTATATACAACTATTGCTCTGACTTTGAACAGTCAGGAGGAAAAGCCCACATTTAAGGCTGATTAGGTGGTGGTTGGAGTCCCTGGCTGGTGCAAATGGTTAATGCATTCAGGTGCTAACCGAAAGGTTGGAGGCTTGACTGTACCCAGAGTCACCCTGGAAGGAAGGCCTGGTGATCTACTTTGGAAAAATTAGCCCTTGAAAACCCTGTGGAGCACAGTTCTGCTTTGACATACATGGGGTTGACATGAGTTGGAGTTGAAAACTGGAAAAAATTTGGTGATTGGGGAATCTTCAGGTGTAGAAGCTTGTTACATGATTATTTTGTGTTATCACTGGTTAGGGAAAAGGTAGGTCTGAGCTTAACGTTAATTAAATATAACAACTAGGCTTCTGAAGAGCATTAACTTACTCTAGATAAATGTGAGACTTCTGAGTAGTTAAATGAAAGGGAAAAGTTGTAACAGATCAGTCACTAGCATTTTTTTTTTAATCATTCATCATAAATTAAACAGAGGATTTTTGTTGTATAAATCAATGGAAATTGGCTGAATTCCCAGTTTGATTTAATAGGCAATCAACAAACAGCTTAAAATATATTGCAAATAAGTTGCAATATATTGTTTTCCTATGCTTTCCTAGATGTGCCAAAGCCAGTGCCTTCACGTCACTCTTTATTTAATAATCTGACACAGACTTTCTCTTGTTTCCTTCTATTTCATGTCCTCCTGAACTGTAGTCATTATTTCTGGACTCCTACTCTCAAAAATTTTTTTCTTTCTCTTTGTGAGGATAAGAAGCCATAACGATGATGCTTCCAATGAGAAACCTATTTGAGGAGAAATGACTGTGCTCTTTCATTATTGCTTCTCTTTTTCACTTCTAATCAGTTAAACAGTTACCGTACAGTTGATTCCAAGTCATGGCAAACAGACAGCTCACAAATAACAGAATATAAATAGTTAAAAAATATATAAGTATCAAAATTAGAGACATGCATATTAAAACTATACTGAACTACCACTTCTGTCAGATTGGAAAAATTTAAAAGGTTTATAACATAGTCTATCGCTGACAGGAAATACTCTTACTCGTTGCTGGTGTCAGGGTAAATTAAAGTAACCCCATGTGAAGGGCAATTTGACAATATTTGTCAAAATTACAAAGGTACTTTACGTTTTGAACCAGCAATTCTATTTTGAGTAGATATATACTTTCCAATAATTTATTTTGTTGTTGTTGTTGACAATATACATAGCAAAATGTAATACCAATTCAACCATTTCCACATGTACAATTCAGTGACATTGATTACATTTGTTGAGTTGTGCAAATATTCTCACTCACGTTTTTTGAGTTGTTCCTCCCCCATTAACATAAACTCACTGCTCCCTAAGGTTCCTATCTAATCTTTCAAGTTGCTGCTGTCACTTTGATCCCATATAAATAGTTCTTAAAAAAGCATAATGCTCAAGGCAGGTATTTTTTACTAGTTAAGCTAAACTGTTATTTGATTTTTAAGACTTCGTGGAATATTTTTTAAGTTTTAAAGGTTATCTCAGGGCAACAGTTTCAGGGGTTCATCCATCCCCCATGGTCCCAGAAAGTCTGGAATCCATGAGAATTTGAAGTTCTGTTCTGTATTTTCCTCCTTTTGATCAAAGATTCTTTTAATCAAAATGTTCAGTAATGGTAGTTGGGCACCATCCAGTTCTTCTGGTCTTATGGAAAAGGAGGCAATTAGCCACACATTCCATATCCTTCTTCTATTCCTGACTCTCTTTCATCTGTTGCTCCAAGTGAATAGAGACCAATTACCATGCCGTGGATGGCTGCTTGCAAGCTCTTTAGACTCCAGGTACTATGCAATGAACTAGGAGGTAGAACAGAGCCGCTAAACATGTTATTAGGCTAATTAACTGAAATGTCCCATGGCTCTAAACCTCCAAATCAAAAACTCAAATTCCATGAGGTTTTTGGTTGTACATAAGCAGTCTCAGCAGCTATTGAGTAGACATATTCTTAAAGTATGAAATGAAATGATGGATATACCAGTCCGTGGGATATATCAGGCAACCCTGGTGGGGTGGTGGTTAAGTGCCATGGCTGCTAATCCAAGGGCCAGCAGTTCGAATCCACCAGGTGCTCCTTGGAAACTCTATGGGGCAGTTCTGCCCTGTCCCATAGGGTTGCTATGAGTCAGAATCGACTCGATGGCACTGAGTTTGGTTTTGGGATATATTAATCAAACAAACACCCACTGCCCTCGAGTCGATTCTGACTCATAGTGACCCTGTAAGACAGAGTAGAACCGCCCCGTAGAGTTTCCAAGGAGTACCTGGTGGATTCGAACTGCTGACACTTTAGTTAGCAGCTGTAACACTTAACCACTACACCACCAGGGTTTTCATCAAATAAATATGGTACATCAATACAATGGAATTTTCATTTGTTAAAAAAACAAACAAGGAAGCACACACACTCACACAATAACCTGGGAACGATATAGTTGGGAATTGAGCAACCTGGAGGTATGGAGGGAGTCTTCACTGTATATCTTTTTAAACTTTGCAATTTTGGAATATTTTAATTATTTTTTAAACATTAAATAAATGAATTAAAAGCAACATCAACAAAAAATTCTAAAGAGAAAATAGAAGAATTCACTGTCGGAATTAAAAAAATCAGCTTTTTTCCCCATTCAAAATGTAGCTACATATTCAATTCCCTCCTTATCACAATGAGAATAGGAGAACAGGCTTTTATAATGAAGGGTATCCAACTGATTTATTTTTCTATAATTTTAAAATTCAGATTGTGCTATTGAGATCCTGTAAGTTGTGTTATATTACTTATAATAATTGCAACTGCAATTTATTTTCACATGGAATGACATTTTATACTAGCTTTTATTTTGCACCTCTTTTCAATATTTCTGGAACATGTTCCAATCATTAGGATGAATGTAGTAATTAAGGTTTTATTAAAGATGAATCATCACCCATATAAGCTGTGTGAATTTTGATTACTTTAATACCCGCCATTGCCATTGAAACAGTTTATTCATGATTCGTCAGGTATTCTTGCAGTCTTTTATTTTCTTTTAGCCTTCATATTAGAAAGCTGATTTTCTCTCGGAGTTCCACAAAATGCTACCCATGTAAGATGAAGATTTTGCATTTCAAGGCTAGGGTAACATTATTTAGTGAACAGTAGTGCCACCTGCAATCCTTAGTATCTCAGGAAATAGTAATAGGATCAACTTCATGCTACTAAATGACCATTGACAACTCTCCTGCTGTCACTTGGTTTACTTCAAATGTTTGTATACTTTACCTTGTTCCTAGAGTTCTTTTCATTTCCCACAAGATTTACTATCTTAGTATTATAAACATGTTGGAAATGGTCATACCATGTAATTCTTACAAAGTTCTGCCTTTTTGATCTTTTCTTCAGAGTTCTCTCTGCAGACTCTCTGGACTGTCTGCATTTTCCTGCTTCTGGCTCAAGCTCTAACTGAGTAATGCTGGTCTATGAGGTAATATTGTACTTAGTAGAGACTCCCTCAGAGACCTCCATTCATTCGACTTGCCAGTTAAAGCAGTGCTCTAGATTCCCTCTGCAAAACCTACCAGTCCCTAGAGCAGGCTGAATACCCGTGGCTGGGAGATTGCTCTTTCATGCACTCAGTTCCTCTTGGGAGAGCTGTATACTTACCACAAGTCAGGGAGCTTGCCCCCACATTTTTTTTTTTTTAATTAACTTTTATTGAGCTTCAAGTGAACGTTTACAAATCAAGTCAGACTGTCACATATAAGTTTATATACATCTTACTCCGTACACCCACTTGCTCTCCCCCTAATCAGTCAGCCCTTCCAGTCTCTCCTTTCATGACATTTTTGCCAGCTTCCAACTCTCTCTATCCTCCCATCCCCCCTCCAGACAGGAGATGCCAACACAGTCTCAAGTGTCCACCTGATATAATTAGCTCGCTCTTCATCAGCCTCTCTCTCCTACCCACTGTCCAGTCCCTTTCACGTCTGATGAGTTGTCTTCGGGGATGGTTCCTGTCCTGTGCCAACAGAAGGTTTGGGGACCATGACCGCCGGGATTCCTCTCGTCTCAGTCAGACCATTAAGTCTGGTCTTTTTATAAGAATTTGGGGTCTGCATTTTTTTTTTTCCCACTGATCTCTTGCTCCCTCAGGAGTTCTCTGTTGTGCTCCCTGTCAGGGCAGTCATCGATTGTGGCCGGGCACCAACCAGTTTTTTTGCTCTCAGGATGATGTAGGTCTCTGGTTCATGTGGCCTTTTCTGTCTCTTGGGCTCTTAGTTGTTGTGTGACCTTGGTGTTCTTCATTCTCCTTTGCTCCAGGTGGGTTGAGACCAATTGATGCATCTTAGATGGCTGCTTGTTAGCATTTAAGACCCCAGACACCACATTTCAAAGTGGGATGCAGAATGTTTTCCTAATAGAATTATTTTGCCAATTGACTTAGAAGTCCCCTTAAACCATGGTCCCCAAACCCCCGCCCTTGCTCCGCTGACCTTTGAAGCATTCATTTTATCCCGGAAACTGCTTTGCTTTTGGTCCAGTCCAATTGAGCTGACCTTTCATGTACTGAGTGTTGTCCTTCCCTTCACCTAAAGCAGTTCTTATCTACTAATTCATCAGTAAAAAACCCTCTCCTTCCCTCCCTCCCCACCTCGTAACCACAAAAGTATGTGTTCTTCTCAGTTTATACTATTTCTCAAGAACTTATAATAGTGGTCTTATACAATATTTGTCCTTTTGCCTCTGACTAATTTCGCTCAGCATAATGCCTTCCAGGTTCCTCCATGTTATGAAATGTTTCACAGATTCGTCACTGTTCTTTATCGATGCGTAGTATTCCATTGTGTGAATATACCACAATTTATTTACCCATTCATCCGTTGATGGACATCTTGGTTGCTTCCAGCTTTTTGCTATTGTAAACAGAGCTGCAATAAACATGGGTGTGCATATATCTGTTTGTGTGAAGGCTCTTGTTTCTCTAGGGTATATTCCGAGGAGTGGGATTTCTGGGTTGTATGGTAGTTCTATTTCTAACTGTTTAAGATAACGCCAGATAGATTTCCAAAGTGGTTGTACCATTTTACATTCCCACCAGCAGTGTATAAGAGTTCCAATCTCTCTGCAGCCTCTCCAACATTTATTATTTTGTGTTTTTTGGATTAATGCCAGCCTTGTTGGAGTGAGATGGAATCTCATCGTGGTTTTAATTTGCATTTCTCTAATGGCTAATGATGGAGAGCATTTTCTCATGTATCTGTTAGCTGCCTGAATATCTTCTTTAGTGAAGTCTGTGTACATATCCTTTGCCCACTTCTTGACTGGATTGTTTGTCTTTTTGTGGTTAAGTTTTGACAGAATCATATAGATTTTAGAGATCAGGTGCTGGTTGGAGATGTCATAGCTGAAAATTCTTTCCCAGTCTGTAGGTGGTCTTTTTACTCTTTTGGTGAAGTCTTTAGATGAACATAGGTGTTTGATTTTTAGGAGTTCCCAGTTATCTGGTTTCTCTTCGTCATTTTTGGTAATGTTTTGTATTCTGTTTATGCCTTGTATTAGGGCTCCTGAGCTTGTCCCTATTTTTTCTTCCATGATCTTTATCGTTTTAGTCTTTATGTTTAGGTCTTTGATCCACTTGGAGTTAGTTTTTGTGCTTGGTGTGAGGTATGGGTCCTGTTTCATTTTTTTGCAAATGGATATCCAGTTATGCCAGCACCATTTGTTAAAAAGACTATCTTTTCCCCAATTAACTGACACTGGGCCTTTGTCAAATATCAGCTGCTCATATGTGGATGGATTTATATCTGGGTTCTCAATTCTGTTCCACTGGTCTATGTGCCTGTTGTTGTACCAATACCAGGCTGTTTTGACTACTGTGGCTGTATAATAGGTTCTGAAATCAGGTAGAGTGAGGCCTCCCACTTTCTTCTTCTTTTTCAGTAACGCTTTGCTTATCCGAGGCTTCTTTCCCTTCCATATGAAGTTGGCGATTTGTTTCTTTATCACCTTAAAAAATGACATTGGAATTTGGATCGGAAGTGCATTGTATGTATAGATGGCTTTTGGTAGAATAGACATTTTTACTATGTTAAGTCTTCCTATCCATGAGCAAGGTATGTTTTCCCACTTAAGTATGTCCTTTTTAATTTCTTGTAGTAGAGCTTTGTATAGGTCTTTTACATCCTTGGTAAGATTTATTCCTAAGTATTTTATTTTCTTGGGGGCTACTGTGAATGATATTGATTTAGTGATTTCCTCTTCGATGTTCTTTTTGTTGATGTAGAGGAATCCAAGTGATTTTTGTATGTTTATCTTATAACCTGAGACTCTGCCAAACTCTTCTATTAGTTTCAGTAGTTTTCTGGAGGATTCCTTAGGGTTTTCTGGTGTATAAGATCATGTCATCTGCAAATAGAGATAATTTTACTTCCTCCTTGCCAATCTGGATGCCCTTTATTTCTTTGTCTAGCCTAATTGCTCTGGCTAGGACTTCTAGCACAATGTTGAATAAGAGCGGTGATAAAGGGCATCCTTGTCTGGTTCCCGTTCTCAAGGGAAATGCTTTCAGGTTTTCTCCATTTAGAGTGATATTGGCTGTTGGCTTTGCATAGATGCCCTTTATTATGTTGAGGAATTTTCCTTCAATTCCTATTTTGGTAAGAGTTTTTATCATGAATGGGTGTTGGACTTTATCAAATGCCTTTTCTGCATCAATTGATAAGATCATGTGGTTTTTGTCTTTTATTTATGTGGTGGATTACATTAATGGTTTTTCTGATATTAAACCAGCCTTGCATACCTGGTATAAATCCCACTTGATCGTGGTGAATTATTTTTTTGATATGTTGTTGAATTCTATTGGCTAGAATTTTATTGAGGATTTTTGCATCTATGTTCATGAGGGATATAGGTCTGTAATTTTCTTTTTTTTGTAATGTCTTTACCTGGTTTTGGTATCAGTGAGATGGTAGCTTCATAGAATGAGTTGGGTAGTATTCCGTCATTTTCTATGCTTCGAAATACCTTTAGTAGTAGTGGTGTTAACTCTTCTCTGAAAGTTTGGTAGAACTCTGCCGTGAAGCCGTCCAGGCCAGGGCTTTTTTTGGTTGGGAGTTTTTTGATTACCGTTTCAATCTCTTTTTTTGTTATGGGTCTATTTAGTTGTTCTACTTCTGAATGTGTTAGTTTAGGTAGGTAGTGTTTTTCTAGGAATTCATCCATTTCTTCTAGGTTTTCAAATTTGTTCGAGTACAATTTTTCGTAATAATCTGATATGATTCTTTTAATTTCATTTGGGTCTTTTGTGATGTGGCCCATCTCGTTTCTTATTCGGGTTATTTGTTTCCTTTCCTGTATTTCTTTAGTCAGTCTAGCCAATGGCTTATCAATTTTGTTAATTTTTTCAAAGAAGCAGCTTTTGGCTTTGTTAATTCTTTCAATTGTTTTTCTGTTCTCTAATTCATTTAGTTGAGCTCTAATTTTTATTATTTGTTTTCTTCTGGTGCCTGATGGATTCTTTTGTTGCTCACTTTCTATTTGTTCAAGTTGTAGGGACAGTTCTCTGATTTTGGCTCTTTCTTCTTTTAGTATGTGTGCATTTATTGATATAAATTGGCCTCTGAGCACTGCTTTTGCTGTGTCCCAGAGGTTTTGATAGGAAGTATTTTCATTCTCGTTGCATTCTATGAATTTCGTTATTCCCTCCTTGATGTCTCCTATCACCCAGTCTTTTTTCAGTAGGGTATTGTTCAGTTTCCAAGTATTTCATTTCTTTTCCCTAGTTTTTCTTTTATTGATTTCTAGTTTTATTGCCTTGTGGTCTGAGAAGATGCTTTGTAATATTTCGATGTTTTGGATTCTGCAAAGGTTTGTTTTATGACCTAATATGTGGTCTATTCTAGAGAATGTTCCATGTGCACTAGAAAAAAAAGTATACTTTGCAGCAGTTGGGTGGAGAGTTCTGTATAAGTCAATGAGGTCAAGTTGGTTGATTGTTGTAAGTAGGTCTTCCGTGTCTGTATTGAACTTGTTACTGGATGTCCTGTCCTTCTCCGAGAGTGGTGTGTTGAAGTCTGCTACTGTAATTGTGGAGGTGTCTATCTCACTTTTCAGTTCTGCTAAAATTTGATTTATGTATCTTGCAGCCCTGTCATTGGGTGCATAAATATTTAATATGGTTATGTCTTCCTGATCAATTGTCCCTTTTATCATTATGTAGTGTCCTTCTTTATCCTTTGTGGTGGATTTAAGTCTAAAGTCTATTTTGTCAGAAATTAATATTGCTACTGCTCTTCTTTTTTGCTTATTGTTTACTTGATATATTTTTTTCCATCCTTTGAGTTTTAGTTTGTTTGTGTCTCTGAGTCTAAGGTGTGTCTCTTGTAGGCAGCATATAGACGGATAGTGTTTCTTTATTCAGTCCGAGACTCTCTGTCTCTTTATTGGTGCATTTAGTCCATTTACATTCAGTGTAATTATAGATAAATAAGTGTTTAGTGTTGTCATTTTGATGCCTGTTTTTGTGTGTTGTTGACCATTTCATTTTTCCACTTACTTTTTTGTGCTGAGACTTTTTTCTTAGTAAATTGTGAGATCTTCATTTTCGTAGTGTTTGACTTTATGTTTGTTGAGTTGTTACGATTTTCTTGGCTTTTATCTTGAGTTATGGAGTTGTTATACCTCTTTGTGGTTACCTTAATATTTACCCCTATTTTTCTAAGTAAAAACCTAACTTGTATTGTTCTGTATCGCCTTGTATCACTCTCCGTATGGCAGTTCTATGCCACCTGTATTTAGTCCCTCTTTTTGATTATTGTGATCTTTTACATATTGACTTCAATGATTCCCTGTTATGAGCAATTTTTTTTTTTAATTAATCTTAATTTGTTTTTGTGATTTCCCTATTTGAGTTGATATCAGGATGTTCTGTTTTGTGACCTTGTGTTGTGCTGGTATCTGATATTATTGGTTTTCTGACCAATCAATATCCTTTAGTATTTCTTGTAGCTTTGGTTTGGTTTTTGCAAATTCTCTAAGCTTGTGTTTATCTGTAAATATCTTAATTTCGCCTTCATATTTCAGAGAGAGTTTTGCTGGATATATGATCCTTGGCTAGCAGTTTTTCTCCTTCAGTGCTCTGTATATGTCATCCCATTGCCTTCTTGCCTGCATGGTTTCTGCTGAGTAGTCTGAACTTATTCTTATTGATTCTTCCTTGAAGGAGACCTTTCTTTTCTCCCTGGCTGCTTTTAAAATTTTCTGTTTATCTTTGGTTTTGGCGAGTTTGATGATAATATGTCTTGGTGTTTTTCTTTTTGGATCAGTCTTAAATGGGGTTCGATGAGCATCTTGGATAGATGTCGTTTCGTCTTTCATGATGTCAGGGAAGTTTTCTGTCAGCAGATCTTCAACTATTTTCTCTGTGTTTTCTGTCCTCCCTCCCTGTTCTGGGATTCCAATCACCCGCAAGTTATCCTTCTTGATAGAGTCCCACATGATTCTTAGGGTTTCTTCATTTTTTTTAATTCTTTTATCTGATTTTTTTTCAGCTATGTTGGTGTTAATTCCCTGGTCCTCCAGATTTCCCAGTCTGCATTCTAATTGCTCGAGTCTGCTCCTCTGACTTCCTATTGCGTTGTCTAATTCTGTAATTTTATTGTTGATCTTTTGGATTTCTACATGCTGTCTCTCTATGGATTCTTGCAACTTAATAATTTTTCCACTATGTTCTTGAATAATCTTTTTGAGTTCAACAGTTTTATCAGTGTGTTCCTTGGCTTTTTCTGCAGTTTGCCTTCTTTCATTTCTGATGTCTTGAAGCATTCTGTAAATTAGTTTTTCGTATTCTGTATCTGATAATTCCAGGATTGTATCTTCATTTGGGAAAGATTTTGATTCTTTTGTTTGGGGGGTTGTAGAAGCTGTCATGGTCTGCTTCTTTATGTGGTTTGATATGCACTGCTGTCTCCGAGCCATCACTAAGATATAAAAAAAAATAGTAGTGGTTTATTCTGTAATTGCTCGCTGAGTCTTATCTTGTTTTGTTCTCTTTCAATATATGTGGATGGGCTACTAGATTGTGCTGTCTTATTTGTTGTAGCCCTTGACTTACTTATGACCTATTACCAGCTGGTTTGGGCTGTTGCCAGATATATATGCCTGAGTCTATTCACTATTCTTAAGTAGAATCTGATTTTGGGTCATCAAGTGTCTTGTGCACCGTAACACCTATCCACCTCGAGAAGTAGTGGTGATAGTTGTGTGCACCAGATTCTATTAGCAGCTGGGGTTCACCCTGCAGGGGGAGCAGGATACTGACAGGGTTCCCCCAAGTGTCAGTGAGATAGGTGTGTCTCTATTCCTATAGCACCTTGGTGGGAGGGCACTGCAGCTGTACCTTAGGCCCCCAATGCAAGTACCTCTACTGATTGGTAGATGTCACCCTCCTTAGACCCCTAAGGCAAGAGGCTAGGTGGTCTGGGGGGAGCTTCAGTCCTCAGTTCCCTGTTGTGGGTCAATTAGGGCTCTGTTGATTAAGCAGAGATATCAGACCTGGGAAACTTGTTTTTCCAGAAAATCTGCTAAAAAAAATGCAGTCAGATCCCTATCAGAACTGCCTTTGGATTATAACAGCCACCTTGTTCCCTGTAAGGATGAAAGTCCGAGATTTGGATCATATATGCTTGGCTGTAGCTGGTTCTGTGTTTTAAGTCCAATTAGGGATGGATTTTTGGTCCCTGGGTTTTTTGTGGTTCCTTCTCTCAGGCCGGAAGAATGGGTTAGGAAAAGACCGAAAAAAAAAAAAAGCGGAAAAGCAAAGCCGCCATGGAGCTGGAGCCATTCTCCCTCTGGCTCAGGAAATTCCAATGTTAATGAAGCCGCCTCGGAAGGGTGGGGGAGGGTTCAGAGAAATAGGAGAGTAGCACCTCGGAACATAGCCAAAGTTGCTTTTCTTGCTTGGAATGACTATTTTATCTGTGATTCCTGAGGGGCGTGTCGCCTATGTGTGCTGGCTGTATGGAGATTGCCCCCGAGGGTCTGGCCCACTGAAGCTGCGTTCAGATCCTCCGCTGCCAGTCTAAAGCCCAGCGTCAAGGTTCCCCTGCTGGGACGCTGCACTCCCGGCTCCAAAATCAGTTGCTGCCTCCCAGGGACTTCTCCTCCTGCCAGCTGCCTCGCCACGCCACCCCCGTGGACCGGCTAGGCCCCCTCCCGGAGTTAGTTCAGGGGAGTAGGGCTGTGCCCCGTGCTTGCACCGTGACAGCGCCCAGTCAAATGCCTGGCGCCAAGGTTCCCCTGCTGGGACGCTGCATTCCTGGCTCCAAAATCAGTCGCTGTCTCCTGGGGACTTCTCGTCCCGCCAGCCCTGTCGCCTCACCACCCCTGCGGACCGGCTGGGCCCCCTCCCGGGGTGAGTTCAGGGGGTTAGGGCTGCGCCCCTTGTTTGCGCCGTCAGCTCCCCTGGGCCCAGACCTAAGCCGGGCGCCAAGGTTACCTGACTGGGACGCTGGCTCCAGGCTCCGAAAACAGTTGCTGCCTCCCCGTATTTGTTCGTTCTCCGTCTCTAAATCTGTGTTTGTTGTTCAGGGTTCGTAGATTGTTATGTATGTGATTGATTCACTTGTTTTTCCGAGTCTTTGTTGCAAAAGTGATCCGAGGTAGTGTCTACCTAGTCCGCCATCTTGGCCCCGCCTCTGCCCCCACATTTTTAAATGTCTATTTGCTTGTAATCGCAATGACATAATGCTTTGAAAAGACTCAGTAAAATTGGCCACTTAAAAATCCTGCAAGGTTAG
Source organism: Elephas maximus indicus (assembly GCF_024166365.1). Classification (NCBI taxonomy): domain Eukaryota; kingdom Metazoa; phylum Chordata; class Mammalia; order Proboscidea; family Elephantidae; genus Elephas; species Elephas maximus. The sequence goes on along the minus strand of NC_064824.1, from coordinate 81,008,532 downwards.
GTATTGGTGAGAAAACAGTAAAAGATTAAAAAAAAAAAGTAGAAGAATTTCCTATGCAGATTGTTCTGAAAGTATTATACCTTGACGTGCTCTCTTTACCTTAAAAAAACAAAAATTGAAACCATAAGAATTGTAACAAGATTCCCAGATGATTCTTACACATGCATAAGAATTTTATGCATACGTAAGAATCACCTGGGGATCTTGTTACAATGTAGATTCTGATTCAGCATATCTGGGGTGGAAATGCAAATTCTCAGTAGGGGGCTAAGCTGGATTGAACCAGTTCCAAGCCCTGATTTCTACTGAACTTGAATCTAGATATTTGTCCTTTTAATTGTTCAAGTTGGACCTAGATTTTATGAGATAATTTGGGAGTTTGTTTTGGGAAAAATATAATGGAGTCTTAGAATGCAGTAAAGTGATTAGAAAGACTTAAGAGAATCTTTGAAATCGGGGCAGAATGAAATAGTGGGAGCAAAAGGAGAAAGCTACAGGCCCAGAAGTTATCCTTTTCCTGTTCCTGCTGACAGAAATCCATGACTCAGGTTACAAGCTAACACCCCTCATCTTTCCCCCATGACTTCCTTTTATAACAGACAAAACTTTCATGCCAGAGTTAAAGATACTCCAAATACAAATAACTGGACATAAGATCAGCCATTTCTAGTTTAGTGTGAATAAGTTTTCTGGCTAAGTATAAATGATTGAGACTGGTGGGCTTCCAGAGGAAAATGCAGATAGCAAATAGTAGGAAAAGCACGAACACCCAAGTGAGGCAGGAGGGGACAAAGGACATCTTCTTAATCTAGTGTTAAATGAGAAAAAGCTATTTGATCACACTGGCAAAGCAATTTTTTGATTTTCAGAATTGTCCATGCAATCAACGTGATATCGTTGACCCAAGCAACTGAAATCTTATTTATGCGTGCTATCTACCCATTTCATGCTGACCTGCTGTCACCCTGACATTTTGGTCTTAACTATATTTGAGCAAGTCTATTCATCATGTCATTTTATTTTACTTTGTTTTGATTAGAGCAAATGGAGCCAACATAGAATTCATCTTTATTTATAATCTAGCTTTACTTGAAAATCTCTAAGAAGTAAACGGATACAACATAACCCGAGTGCTACTTAATTATGTTTTTTGACTTCATCATGATGTTATAATATTTTCCTTTTTCTTAGGTATCTGAGAAAAAAATTATGTTTTTATTTAATGAATTAAGAAACTTGAGAGAGAAACAAAGCAGAATTGGCATCTTACAGTAGTCATGATTTGAGATCTTTCTAAAATGCCATAAACTTAATCCTTTCACTTAAAATTGAAGGAAGCTATGTAACTTGTATGTCTATAAGAGTAATGATGTTTTAATATGTAACATAATTTGAATAGTTTAAACAATTTTGTGCTGTATTCTATTTGCTTTTATTTATAGAGATATTTGAGAAAATATTTAGTTTTGTAAAACCAGAAGATTACTTACAGCAAGTCTAGAACCCAGCTGGGCACAGGAACTGTGAAGGAAAGAAGACAGAATGATTTTCAAGGTAGGAGAATATTCCTTCTTGTGTATATCCTAGTTACTTACTGTTGCCATAACAAAAGATACCATAAATGGATGGCTTTAAGAACAAAAGTTTATTTTCTCATAGTTCTGTAAGCTAAATGTGCAACTCGGGCTTGGCCATATTGATTCCTTCTGTGGGCCTCTTTCCTAGTTTTTGGTGGCTTCTGGTGTCATGGATTGAGTTATGCCCCCCCAAAATGTGTTTATCAATTTGGCTGGGCCATGATTTCTGGTATTGTGTGAATTTCATGTATGTTGTAAATTCTGCCTCTATGATGTTAATGAGGGAGGATGGGCAGCAGTTATATTAGTGAGGCAAGACTCAGGCTGCAAGATTGGATTGTGTTTTGAGGCAATCTCTCGAAACAGAAAAAGAGAGAAGTGAGCAGAGAGACAGGGGGACCTCATGCTACCAAGAAAGAAGCACCAGGAGCAGAGTGCATCCTTTGGACCTGGGGTCCATGCATAGAGAAGCTTCTAGTCCAGGGGAAGATTGCTGAGAGGACCGACAGAGAGAAAGCCTTCCCCTGGAGCTGATGTCCTGAATTTGGACTTTTAGCCTATTTTACTGTGAACAAATAAATTTCTCTTTCTTAAAGCTGTCCACTTGTGGTATTTCTGTTATAGCAGCACTAGATAAGTAAGGCTGCCAGTAATCTTTGGCGTTTCTTGGCTTGTAGGTGATCCTCACATAGCATCTGTCTTCTCTTTGTGTTTGTGTTTCTGTGTCTATTCTGCTCTTTTTATAAGGCACCACTTAGAAGTGATTAGGTTTAGGAGCCACCCTACTCTGTTACGGTATCATTAACACAACAAATAAATCCCTATTTCCAAACAGGGTCATATTTAAAACCCGTTGTCATTGAGTTGATTCTGACTCATAGTGACCCCATAGGACAGAGTAGAACTGCCCATTAGGATTGCCAAGGAGCAGCTGGTTGATTCAAACTGTTAACCTTTTGGTTAACAGCCGAGCTCTTAACCACTGCACCACTGGGGCTTCTGGCTCATATTTACAGGTACCTAAACTAAACCCACTGCCGTGGAGTCGATTCCGACTCATATCGACCCTATAGGACAGAGTAGAGCTGCCCTGTAGGGTTTTCAAGGCTGTAAACTTTACAGAAGCAGACTACCACACATCCTTCTCATGTGGAGAAGCTGGTGGGTTTGAGCCACCGACTGTTTGGTTAGCAGCCAAGCACCTTACCCACTGCACCACCAGGACTTCTTATATATAGGTACAGGGGTTAGGATTTCAACACATATTATTTAGGAGACACAATTCAATCCACAGCATGGGGTCTAACATATCTATACCATTGCTAGAGGAAGAAAAAAGGTAACTAGAGTTGCTGGGGAGCCCTGGTGGCATAGTGGTTAAGAGCTCATCTGCTCATAAAAAAACTGGCAGTTCGAATATACCAGCCGCACCTTGAAAAGCCTATGGCGCAGTTTTACTCTGTTTTTTTATAGGGTTGCTATGAGTCAGAATCAACTCAATGGCAATGGGTTTGATTTTGGTTTTTTGGGGAGTTGGGGGCATAATTTTAAATAAAAAGTAAATATCATGTCTTTGAATTTATTATTAAATGTTTGAAAAGGAAACTTGGAGCTTGCAGTTCTTCTTCCCCTTATTCAGGTGAGTGATATATCTTATAAAAGTGATAGTAAAAAACTCATAGGTTTTATTTATTTAGTTGCTATGATAAAAGTGGTCTGGTTAAAATCTGCCAGTAATTTAAAATTTATTTTCAATGGTGGCACAGTTAAAGAAAGGGTATTTTGTTTTGTTTAAGTCTGATGAAATATTTGTCTGGAAAGAACATATGCCCATTTGTGTGTGTGTGTATATGTTTATGTATTATTATCCTGAAGGCTTTCTTCCTTTTCTACTCATCTTCTTACAACCCAAACCAAACCCTCCCTCCTCCTGCCGCAATTTCCCCCCATTCTCCCTTCCCCGTCCATTTCAATCTGGAAGAGGATAAAACTTTGAAAGTTGTTTAAAATCCACATAAAAAAGAAGAAAAAAGTAGTAACTATATTTTAGTGTCAGCATCCGTGTCAGTATATCTGATACAACTGATTTGAACAATAATATATTCCATTTATGGGAATTACTAATTATTGCCATTTCAGCTGAATTCTGAGTATAAATTCAACCTATGTTTTTGAGAACAGCAAAAATTGTAAATTTTGACAATTTCTTGTTACTATACTTGATAGGAATGTAGAGAAATACTTCTATGTGTTAACCTTGCTAGAAAGGAAGGAAACTAAATTACAACAAAAGGTTTTGTTTGCCTTTATATACAGTTAACTTTTACTGAGTTCACTTGGGTTAAAGCACACGCCACGATACATAGAACCTCACCATTTGATAATTGCTTTGCAACTGTAGGGAAACCATTAAAGGAATAAACGTTAAAAAGAAAGAAGAAAACAGAGGGAAAAGGAGAAAATTTGCTTAGTGTCTGGTGTCTATGTTGTAGTGAGTCCCTGTGGATCCTGTGAGAGTCCCATTGGAGAACTGCTGTTGGACCCAGATTTGTACTGAAGAAAATAACATCAGTCTGAATAAATAGGGGGAATACATTCTTGGATGAAAAGAATTAATAACATTAAAATATGAATCTTGTAAACTTTAATGTAAAAATGGAATTTAATTAGATCCTTAACAAGTTTTTTTTTTTTTTTTTTCAATTGGGTCAAATGTTTTAAACAATTTTATGAAGGAATAAATGCCTAAAATAAGCTAAGACATTTTTGAAAAATAAGAATAGAGAAGGAGAATTACCTTACTAGATGAGAACAACCTGTAATTTACTGTGTTTGAATCAATATGGCATTGGCATCAGAATAGGCCAGTGGAAAAGAATCCAAAATTCAAAAATATATCCTGATAAAGATGAGAACTTAACATACGGCCAAGGTGGTATTTTAACTCATTGGAGTTAAAACTCATTGGAATGATGTTTTTTACAATATATGGTGCTAGACCAACTGGCTATCCATTAGAGAGTAAATAAAATTGGAGGTCTACATTACCCCATATAGATGAATAAATTTTGGATGGATTAAAAATTAAAAGTAACAACAATATCAACAATAATAAAAATCTACAAGAAAATCTAGAAGACCACAAATACAAACTAGGGGAGGAAGAAGGCCTTCAAACCAACCAACCAACCGACCACCTGACCACCCAACCACCCACCCGACCACCCACCCAACCACCCAACCACCCACCCACCCACGAAAACTAAGAAGCTAGGAAAATCTAAAAACTATAAAAGATAGATATACCTGATTATATAAAAATCAAAACCTCTATATGGAAAATGATACCATTAACAAAGTGAATAGACAAGCAATAGATTGGAAAAAATATTTGCAATGCAGAACGCAGAGGGTTAATATCTATAATATATAAAATTCTAACAAATTGACAAGGAGATAATCCTATAGAAAAATGGGCAAAGGATAAAAATAAACAAATCATGGAAAGGTAATTCTGAAAAAGTTCAAACTTCTTATAGGCAGGCAAATGCAAATTAAACTAACATCTGCATACCTCTTAGACTGTCGAAATTAAAAAGAAGGATAATAGCTCTATTGCCAAGGCATGGTTGAGTGAGGGTACTTTGAGATATTACTAACAAAAATGTAAATTATCGTATCCTTTTGGATAGTAATTTGGTAATGTCCCTAAATAAATGTATGGTACACTTTGATTTAGTAGCGCCACTCCTAGGTTAGGAATCTAACCAGTAGAAGTAATAGCATCAGTGAAGACAGTATACAAGAATGTTGGTTGTAGCATTATTATTCATAGTGGCAAAGAACTAGGAACAAAATGAGTGTCCATTATAGCACATTCATACCATGAAATACTTTGTAATCATTAAAAAGACTGAATTTGGACCATACTAGGTGTTTTGGTTATCTAGTGCTGCTATAACAGAAACACCACAAGTGGATGACTTTAACAAAGAAAAATTTATTCTTTCAGAGTTTAGGCAGCTAGAAGTCCAAATTCAGGGTGCCAGCTCTAGGGGAAGGCTTTCGCTCTCTGTTGGCTCTGGGAGAAGGTCCTTGTCATCAATCTTCTCCTGGTCTAGGAGCTTCTCGGTGCAGGAACATTGGGTCCAAAGGATGCGCTTTGCTCCCAGTGTTGCTTTCTTGGTGTTATGAGGTCCCTTTGTCAAAAATCAAAGGATCATAAATGAAAGGGTCAATTTTACTCCATTGATCTATATCTTTTTGCTAGTAGCACACTGTCTTGATTACTGTAGGCTTGTAGTAAGTTTTGAAATCAAGAACTGTTGAGTTCTCCAACTTTATTCTCTTTCAAGATTGTTTTGGCTATTCTGGGTCACTTGTATTTTCACATGAATTTTAAGATCAGTTTGTCAATTTCTGCAAAAAAGCCTTCTTTTTCTTCTCTCAGGGTCCACAGTCATGTCCAGCCTACTGTCCAATATTTGAAAATAGTTGTTTCATATATTTTGTCAGTTTTCTAGTTGTTGCAATGGGAAGACAAGTTTTGATTATTGTGTGGTTTTCTTTTTTCTTTTCACTTGAGGTAAGACAGGGAATAGAGGGGCCCCCAAATCTGCAATTCACATAAACAAATTAAAGTAACAGGAAATGGGCCAGGGCATAGAAACAAAGCCATTTCCCAGAACAATGGGGCAGGGTATCAGAAAACAGCCTGCGAACTTCCTTAAAGTTGTCTTTCATAAGCAGCTGGATAAAACCAGCCCCAGGGACATACACAGAATATTCACCTGTGATCATTGCGTGACCTTCCACCAGGGGCAGCTGGGGAATTGAACTAATGGAGCAAGAGACTGTGTAGGCGAGACACTCCATAATAAGTCCTGCTATGGATCCCAGAGGTCTCCGGGACAGGAGCCATCTTGGAAAGCAGCTGTGCGTGCACCTTAGTCAACCTATCCTCACCTGAAAGAGGCTACTTGCCAGAAAACCCTGCCTATGCCTCTGAATAAACATGAATCTTTTCCTGCCCAAAAACCTTTACAAACCCATGCAAATCCTTTGTTCTATGAGACAGGGATAAGTGTTGCCTAGGCCCTCCTTGTCTCTGCTTGTGAGCCACTTTATTAAAGCTTTGCTTGTGTGGAAAACTCTCTGTGCCTTACCTGTTCATTTTTGGTCAGTGACAGGCAAGATCCTTATTTCCGGCAACAGAGGCCCAGTGAATTTCTTGGACTTTTAGGCTTATGCTGTTGTTGGTAGGTGCCACTGAGTTGGTTTCCACTCATAGTGACCCTATGTACAACAGAACAAAACAGTGCCTGTACCTGCACCATCCTTACAATCGTTGCCATGTCTGACCCCATTGTTGCAGCCACTGTCAGTACATCTCTCTTAGTCATTCTCCTAGTCCATCAGAGTGGCAACTCCACCTTTAGAAACACCAGAGGCCATGGCTTCACCCTTTGAATCCCCTGAGGTCATGGCCATATCTTTTGAGACTGAGGCAGCTCAGCTTCTTGTGTTCTGTCTCTTCAGCTTCTGCTTCCTGGTTTCTTGGCTTCTCGGCTCCTTGGGCCTCACGTCCGCATCTGCCCTACTGGGGCAAGTTTTCCAAAGCTCTGTATCTCTGTAGGTAAATGCCCGGAGGCACCCCACTCTGCCAGGAAGCCTCCTGCACACAGGCACTCAGCTCTCTAGCTCCATGAGTCGGCAAACCTAGCTCCGCTGTTAAGCGACCAAAGGCACCCCACTCTGCTAGGAAGGCTCCTGCGCACAGGCACTCAGCTCTCTCGCTCTGTGGGCTGGCTCCAGCACCCTTTTGCGCTGGTTTCCTGGTTCTGTTGCTGTTGGCTCTCTGCTGTTGCCACTTCTCTGCTGCTGCAGATTCGCTGTTGCGCTGGTCCTCTGCCACTGTCGCAACTCTATCCATTCAGCTTCAAAGCTGCTTCTGTATTTTAGGTATCTGTTAGAGCAGCATCCCACTCTCTCGGTACCAAAATCTCTTAGTCATCTAGTACTGCTGTAACAGGAATACCACAAGTAGATGGGTTTAACAAGGAGAAATTTATTTTCTCTCACAGTCTAGTAGGTTACAAGTTCAAATTCAGGGCATTGGCTCCAGGTGAAGGCTCTCTGTGTAGGCACTGGAGGAAAGGTCCTTGCCCTGGTTGAGGAGCTTCTCAGGCACGGGGACCCTGTGTCCGAAGGACGTGCCCTGCTCCTGGTGCTTCTTTCTTGGTGGTATGAGGTCTCCAACTCTCTGCTTGCCTTCCTTTCCTTTTATCTCTTGAAAGATAGAAGGCAGTGGAGGCCACACCCCAGGGAAACTCCCTTTACTTTGGACCAGGGATGTAACCTGGGTAAGGGTGGTAGTTCAATCCCATCCTAATCCTCTTTAACATAAAATTACAATCACAAAATGGAGGACAACCACAGAATGTTGGGAATCACGGCCTAACCAAGTTAATGCACACATTTTTGGGGGGACAGTTCAATCCATGACAATCTCATTGAGGATCTTCTTTTTCGCTGACTCCACTTTACCAAACATGATGTTTTTCTTCAGGGACTGGTCCCTCCTGATAACATGTCCAAAGTACGTGAGACAAAGCCTTGCCATCCTTGCTTCTGAGGAGCATTCTAACTGTAGTTTTCCCAAGACAGGTTTTTTTTCATTCTTCTGGTAGTCTAGCATACTTTCAGTAGTCTTTGCCAATGTCATAATTCAAATGCATCGATTCTTCTTCAGTCTTCCTTTTTCAATATCCAGCTTTCATATGCATGTGAGGTAATTGAAAGTACCATGGCTTGGTTCAGGCATACCTTAGTTCTTAAGGTGACGTCTTTGCTTTTGAACACTTTAAAGAGGTCCTTTGCAGCAGATTTGCCCAATGCAATGCGTCTTTTGATTTCTTGACTGCTGCTTCCATGGCTCTTGGTTGTGGACACAAATAAAATGAAATCCTTGACAACTTCAATCTTTTCTCCATTTATCATGATGTTGCTCATTGGTCCAGTTGTGAGGATTTTTGTTTTATTTATGTTGAGGTGTAATCCATACTGAAGGCTGTGGTCTTTGACCTTCATTAGTAAGTGCTCCAAGTCCTCTTCACTTTCAGCAAACAAGGTTGTGTCATCTGCATAATGCAGGTTGTTAATGAGTCTTCCTCCAATCCTGATGCCCTGTTCTTCTTCATATACTCCAGCTTCTTGGATTATTTGCTCAGCACACAGATTGAATAAGTATGGTGAAAAGGTACAACCTGATGCACACCTTTTCTGATTTTAAACCATGTAGTATCCCCTTGTTCTGTTCAAACAACTGCCTCTTGGTCAATGTATAGGCTCTGCATGAGTACAATTAAGTGTTCTGGAATTCTCATTCTTCACAGTGTTATCCACAATTTGTTAATACTGACATAGCTGAATGCCTTTGCATAGTCAACAAAACACTGGTAAACATCTTTCTGGTATTCTCTGTTTTCAGCCAAGACCCATCTGACATCAGCAATGATATCTCTCATTCCATATCTTTTTCTGAATCTGGCTTGAATTTCTGACAGTTCCCTGACCATGTACTGCTGCAACCATTTTTGTATTATCTTCAGCAAATTTTACTTGCATGTGATATTAATGATTTTTTTTTTTGATAATTTCCGCATTCTGTTTCTTCGGAATAGGCACAAGTATTGATCTCTTCCAATAGGTTGGCCAGGTAGCTGTCTTCAAATTTCTTGGCTTAGACAAGTCAGTGCTTCCAGTATTGCATCCGTTTGTTAAAACATCTCAGTTAATATCCTGTCAATACCTAGAGCCTGGGCTCAGAGATTTTTATCACAGAAATGTCTCATATGATTGTAAAGGCTGGAAGTCTGTGGGTCAGGGTAGAGGCCTCTCCTAATTCATGTAGCCACAGGAGCTGGTAGACCCAAGATTGGCAGGTCAGACAGCAGGACTCTTGCTCACAGGCTGTGAAGATTGATGAATCCCAAGATCGGCAGGCAAGTCGGCAGGTAAGCTGCTAGCTCACTTCCCAAGAACTGGAGGTCAGATGAATAGGAGCCAGCTGCAGGATCCAGAGGGAGCAAAAGCCCATGAGTCTTACCAGAAAGTCTACTTATATATTTGATGCAGGCCACACCCCCAAGGATAATCCCTTTCAACTGATTGACTACTCATAGCACATTCCTTCATGGAGGTGATCACATTGTATCAAATCTCATCATGGAAGTGATGACATCATCATATGATGGGCAAACTGAGTCATAACTGCCAAACCACTGAGAGTCATGGCCCAGCCAAGTCAACACATAACCTTAATGATCACACTAGGTAACTTGGAGGGATATCCATGAGGTATTGGGGTGGGTGAGAAAAAGCAAGATGCTGACAATGTCATATAATATCTCAATTTTGAAATATAAATGAAAAAAAACCCTCCTCACCCACATTATATAGTATGTGTATTTTGTAAATATGTCTAGTTTTATAATCTATGGAACTTTGGCATCTGGGTTACCTGGGGGGTGGTGGTGGTAGTGGCGGTGGGTAGAGGGGTAGTGGAGAAGATGATATGGATTGGGAGGAGGAAGAGAAAAGGAGACAGGATTGTATTAACTTTCTGTTGCTATGTAACAAATTACCGTAAATTTAGCAGCTTAAAACAGCACACATGATTATCTCACAATTTTTGTGGGTCAGGAGTCTGGGCACAGCTTAGTTGAACAGTTGAGTTTCACAAGGCTGCAGTCAAGTCGTTGTAGTGCTGAATTCCCTTCTGGAGCCGAGGGTCCTTTCCAAGCTCATGCGATTGTTGGCAGAATTCATTTCCTTGTGGCTGTATGACTGAGAGAGCTTTGGCTTCATACTAGCTGCCAGCTGGAGGCCTCCCTTGTGTGCTAGAGGCTGCCTGGGTTTCTTACACCTGGCAGTTCACAGCATGGCTATTTGCTTCTTCAAGGCCAGTAAGAGAGTCTTCTGCTGCTATGTCCACTAAGATGAAGTCTTGTATAACAAAACGTAGTCACAACAGTGACATCCTATCACTTTTGCCATATTCTATTAACTACAAGCAAGCCACAGGTCCCACCCACACTCAAGAGGAGGGGATTATTACAGGATCGTTGTAGGGGTCACATAAAGGAGTGCCCATCACAGAGAGCCATGGAAACAAGGAAAAATAATATTTTGAAAAGACCAGAAGCAAACTGAAAACTACTAACACGATCATATTTATATTAAAACTACATATATGCATTATGTGGCACAGTGGTTAAGAGCTCAGCTGCTAACCAAAAAGGTCAGAAGTTTGAATCCACCAGCCGCTCCTTGGAAACCCTATGGGGCAGTTCTACTCTGTCCTATAGGGTCACTATAAGTTGGAATCAACTGGATAGCAATGGGTTTGGTGTTTTTTGGGTTTTAACATGACTTCAATATTAATAGGCCCATTATTTTATGTGCTATAATGTAAGAAAGGAGGGTTCCAGTTAAACTATAGGACAGAATAGAACTACCCTGTAGAGTTACCAAGGCTCTTCTGGTGGATTCGAACTGCCAGCCTTTTGGTTAGCAGCTGTAGCACTTAACCACTATGCCACCAGGGTTTCCCCAGTTAGACTAAGCTTTCTTAAATAAATTATGAGACATACCGCCTTATCAAAACATTAAAATATGAAAATATATTTGCCTTAGATTAAATGAAAACTACTTGGGTATTTCTCTTCTGGAAAGCTCTCTGTGCAGTATAGTTACCACCGCTCTGGCTTTCTTGTTGGAGGCTCTTAGAGCCCAATGGATTTCCTGCTTCCTCTCAGACTTTGCTTCCTGAGAGCCATTGCTTGACTCACTCCCTAAAATGTAAACTAGGAATAACAATAATCACATTTGGTCCAAGAAAGAATAAATAAGATACTTTTTAGAGCGAAGTTCCCTGAAACCAAACGACACTTCCAAGGCATTAGATGTCTGTTTCTAGGTCAACACATGCAAAGACTTTAAAGATTTCTTCTTTTGTAGGAAGGAGCAGTGTGAGAGGTGAAAACAGTATAACAACAACAACAAAAAAATTGAACTAATTTTGAAGTTTCAGCTGCAGATGTCTGGAAAATTTTTTAGCTAAGCACGGCAAATATAATATTGTGTGTGAACAATGTTTCTCCTTAGATAAAATGAATATTAACCAAACTTGAAAAGCAGTTTTAAATGAGCTGTCTTTTAAAGCAATCTCGAATGCACTAAACGTGAGTCAATAATTTGCTTGAAAAAGGTTAGATATAAAACAAATGAAGACAATTTGTCCTTTTCTTTGGTCATGCTGCTCAAAGGCAACTATACATTAGGAAACTTTTTCTTATGAGACCTACAGGTTGTTGCTAAATTTTTGTATGATATTTAATAGACTTCTCCAGAAAGAAGCTTACCATCATGCTTTTTACGTATTAATGTAAGGATTAATATGACAAGGTCTAAAACTACTTTAATGTTTTCAATAGGTATTTGAAATAATTAGAATTTTCAAAAGCAACAGACTAAACTACCACATTTAAAACATTACAGATGCCATTATTTTTATCTCCTTGGAGCCCTGGTGGCAGACTTTTTAAATTCAGTTCATTAAAACTTATAATGAAAGTTTCTTTCTAATCTTTCTCTTGAAATGAATTTCATGCATGCTATTTTAGTCTTTACCTATAGAAAGCTTTACCTGGACCTCCAAAAATCTACTCACATTTCTTGTTTCAAAGTAAGCTGAAAGTATAGTCACATGGAGCTGAAGTTTGCTTTTCACTTCAGAACTCAGTGGAAGCATTCCAGCTTCAAGTTAGGTGGTAATTTCCAGTCACCTTACATACCTCCCATAAGCAGACACCCTATAGATTTCAAAGGCAGTGGTGAACAGCCTTTTACCTGTTGGCGATTTTTCAGCATTACCAGCATGAGAGGCGATTCTCTTTCTCTCTGCCTTTGTCTCTGATCTTGGGCACTGCTTGAATTTTATCCTTATAAATCTTCCTAATTCCCTGTTTCCCTTTTGTTTTTCTCACCCATAGCAACAGTAGATGCTAGTGTTATGGGACAGGTTGGTGTACTTGAGGAAAGATATCCTTAACAGTAAATGTAAATCTGTGGGCTTCTTTTTTTCTGAGATAGAAGTACAGGATGGCCATACATTTTTAGTCTTGTGTGCCTCCCTTCCCCCCAACACACCCTGGTTTGAGGATATTGTATGATACTCCCCACTCAGGAGCAATGTAAACACATCTCCTATTTTCATGTTTTTCTGTTATCAGGTTTGTTCTCAGATGAAAGTTGGGAGGAAATGTAGACTTTCCCAACACAGGTGAGATGGCCCTGCGTCCAACTATCTGGCGAAGAGTCATTTCTTTAACCTAACGGAAATTTGGGCCATCTCTAACTTTCTCCCTAAAAAGGAGAGATTTCTTTTCAAGACAGGATCCTTGCACTTAGGCAAGTGCCCAAGACTCAATCCCACTTGTCAAAAGTCCAGAGAAAACAACAGATATTTGGAAGAAATAGTCAAAGAGAGGAAAGCTAGCTACCTAATTCTCCAATTTCTGTGCTTGTATCACATCAGAGCACCAGAGCATGATGTACTCCGGGGAGGACCATGTCGCTTCACCTCCATTCCAAGGACCATGGTTCCCTATTAGTTTTTCAGCTTTCATTAAGGATTGATATGAGGGCTGGCCATCTGAGAAATATTTCTGCATCTTTTAAAAACATCGTTGCCCATCCTACTGATATGAAGATTCACCTTATAAATTCCTCTTAGCATTTAATGCTTTCGAAACATGTGAGTCGATGCATTTCTATGTGAGCTGTGGCTTTTGTTTCTTGTTTTGAGTCAAGGCCTTTTTAATAAATAACTGCAGCTGTAAGTAGAGGCCCCCACCTATGCCTTGAGCATACCCAGTAGCAAACATCAGACTTGTTATTATTATTACTGCTTTAAATTAGCAAACATTAAGTAAAGTTTTATACTCGGTGATTGAAGAGGCACTTAATTGTTGAACTTCAGAGTGCTCATTTGTAAAATGGGAATAAAACCTGTCTTATCACTCACAGGGTTTGTATAAGATTTAAGTGAGATAATGTTTGTGACAATGTTTGAAACAGATGTTAGTTTTTTTTTTTAATAATTTTTATTGTGCTTTAAGTGAAAGTTTACAAATCAAGTCAGTCTCTCACAGATAAACTTATATACACCTTACTCCATACTCCCATTTACTCTCCCCCTAATGGGTCAGCCCGCTCCCTCCTTCCAGTCTCTCCTTTCGTGACCATTTTGACAGTTTCTAACCCTCTGTACCCTCCTTTCTCCCCTCCAGACAGGAGATGCCAACACAGTCTCAAGTGTCCACCTGATACAAGTAGCTCACTCCTCATCAGCATCTCTCTCCAACCCATTGTCCAGTCCATTCCATGTCTGATGACTTCTCTTCGGGAATGGTTCCTGTCCTGGGCCAACAGAAGGTTTGGGGACCATGACTGCCGGGATTCTTCTAGTCTCAGTCAGACCATTAAGTCTGGTCTTTTTATGAGAATTCGGGGTCTGCATCCCACTGTTCTCCTGCTCCCTCAGGGGTTCTCTGTTGTGTTCCTTGTCAGGGCAGTCATTGGTTGTGGCCGGGCACCATCTAGTTCTTCTGGTCTCAGGGTGATGTAAGTCTCTAGTTCATGTGGCCCTTTCTGTCTCTTGGGCTCATAATTATCTTGTGACCTTGGTTTTCTTCATTCTCCTTTGATCCAGGTGCGTTGAGACCAATTGATGCATCTTAGATGGCTGCTTGTTAGCATTTAAGACCCCAGATGCCACACTTCAAAGTGGGATGCAGAATGTTTTCTTAATAGAATTTGTTTTGTCAATTGACTTAGATGTCCCCTGAAGCCATAGTCCCCAAACCCCCGCCCTTGCTCCACTGGCCTTCGAAGCATTCAATTTATCCCGGAAACTTCTTTGCTTTTGGTCCAGTCCAGTTGAGCTGACTTTCCCTGTATTGAGTGTTGTCTTTCCCTTCACCTAAAGTAGTTCTTATCTACTATCTAATCAGTAAATAACCCTCTCCCACCCTCTCTCCCTCCCCCCTCTCGTAACCACAAAAGTATATGTTCTTCTCAGTTTATACTAGTTCTCAAGATCTTATAATAATGGTCTTATACAATATTTGTCCTTTTGCCTCTGACTAATTTCACTCAGCATAATGCCTTCCAGGTTCCTCCATGTTATGAAATGTTTCACAGATTCATCACTGTTCTTTATCGATGCATATTATTCCATTGTGTGAATATTCCATAATTTATTTATCCAGTCATCCGTTGATGGACACCTTGGTTGCTTCCAACTTTTTGCTATTGTAAACAGTGCTGCAATAAACATGGGTGTGCATATATCTGTTTGTGTAAAGGCTCTAATTTCTCTAGGATATATTCAGAGGAGTGGGTTATGGTAGTTCTATTTCTAACTTTTTAAGGAAACGCCAGATAGATTTCCAAAGTGGTTGTACCATTTTACATTCCCGCCAGCAGTGTATAAGAGTTCCAATCTCTCCGCAGCCTCTCCAACATTTATCATTTTGTGTTTTTTGGATTAATGCCAGCCTTGTTGGAGTGAGATGGAGTCTCATCGTAGTTTTAATTTGCATTTCTCTAATGCCTAATGATTGGGAGCATTTTCTCATGTATCTGTTAGCCACCTGAATATCTTCTTTAGTGAAGTGCATGTTCATATCCTTTGCCGAATTTTTAATTGGGTTGTTTGTCTTTTTGTGGTTGAGTTTTAACAGAATCATATAGATTTTAGAGATCAGGCGCTGGTCAGAGATGTCATAGCTGAAAATTTTTTCCCAATCTGTAGGTGGTGATTTTACTCTTTTGGTGAAGTCTTTAGGTGAGCATAGGTGTTTGATTTTTAGGAGCTCCAGTTATCTGGTTTCTTTTCGTCATTTTTAGTAATGGTTTGTATTCTGTTTATGCCTGGTATTAGGGCTCCTAAAGTCCCTATTTTTTCTTCTATGGTCTTTATTGTTTTGGTCTTTATTGTTTTAGTCTTTATGTTTAGGTCTTTGATCCACTTGGAGTTAGTTTTTGTGCATGGTGTGAGGTATGGGTCCTGTTTCATTTTTTTGCAAATGGATATCCAGTTATGCCAGCACCATTTGTTAAGAAGACTATCTTTTCCCCAATTAACTGACACTGGGCCTTTGTCAAATATCAGCTGCTCATATGTGGATGGATTTACATCTGGGTTCTCATTTCTGTTCCATTGGTCTATGTGCCTGTTGTTGTACCAGTACCAGCCTGTTTTGACTACTGTGGCTGTATAATTTGTTCTGAAATCAGGTAGAGTGAGGCCTCCCACTTTCTTCTTCTTTTTCTGTAATGCTGTACTTATCTGGGGCTTCTTTCCCTTCCATATGAATTTGGTGATTTGTTTCTCCATCACATTAAAAAATGTCGTTGGAATTTGGATCGGAAGTGCATTGTATATATAGATGGCTTTTGGTAGAATAGACATTTTTACTCTGTTAAGTCTTCCTATCCATGAGCACGGTATGTTTTTCCACATATGTAGGTCCCTTTTAGTTTCTTGCACTAGTACTTTCTAGTTTTCTTTGTATAGGTCTTTTACATCTTTGGTAAGATTTATTCCTAAGTATTTTATCTTCTTGGGGGCTACTGTGAATGGTATTGATTTAGTGATTTCCTCTTCGATGTTCTTTTTGTTGATGTAGAGGAATCCAAGTGATTTTTATATGTTTATCTTGTAACCTGAAACTCTGCCGAACTCTTCTATTAGTTTCAGTAGTTTTCTGGAGGATTCCTTAGGGTTTTCTGTGTGTAAGATCATGTCATCTGCAAATAGAGATAATTTTACTTCTTTCTTGCCAATCCGGATGCCCTTTATTTCTTTGTCTAGCCTAATTGCTCTGGTTAGGACCTCCAACACAATGTTGAATAAGAGCGGTGAATGTTAGTTCTTTTAAATAATAACGTAATCCAAATAACCCAGGATGCAGCCTGTGAGTACAAATGAAGTCATTACTTTTAACATCTAAATAAAGTTGGCAGTTTTAGCTACAACCTGCTCATGCAAGACCTGTCCCTGGCCCCCAAGGCTCTCCAGGTGTGTCTACACATCTTCTAGAGTTGTCTCACAGGTGTTCAGAGGCGTCCTGGGACCCTCACTAGTACTTCTGCTATTACCTGCTCTGAGAACACTATCTACTACGCACTAGAAGTCAGGTTTCTGGTGACAACTCTGAGCCCCAGGGTTTAACCTTAGTCTGTGGAAGAGCAGATAAAAATATTTCCTCCTTAATTTTGTCTCGTTTTCTGTGTCTTTGGCCTGTAAATATGCCCGTTGATACTCTTTGTACCCACAGCGTCACATATGTTTTCCTAGACAAGTGTGCTCCTAAACATCTTTCTTCATAAAGTCTCTACCCCAATCCATTGGGCTGGGCAGGAGGGATAGTCTTTGTGCCATCACCTCCATTGTCCATTTCTCCCTTCTGAGATGCTCGACTGAGTGTATGCACATGCCTACGCCCACATGTCTCCTTTCTTCTTCTACCCAGGCCCCCAAATTTGTATGAATATCAACTCACGCTCATAGATACTGCTGGAATTATAGTACAACCACTTTTGCAAAGAACATTTTGGTGTGAATTCAAGCAGAACACCCTATTAGAATAATAATGGTTTTGTTGAGTACCATTTGTTGTAAATTAACTCATGTCCTTTTTTGGTTGCTGCTGTTCTCATTGTGCCTTAATAGCTCCCCGACCACTGACTCTGCTGTTACTAAAATGCTTCCTTCACTGAATATTTTTGGAGGCCCTTTTCTGAATATGTCCTTGGGTTTGTTTCTTGTTGCCGAGCCTGTTTAAGGTCCATGTTTTCTTCTGATTTTGGACCTATCCTTACATCTATCTTTACTAGGATCTCAGAGCCCCCAATCCCTAGGCCAGCCCAGTCTTGTAAGTCCCAGACCAGGTTAGTGCCTTTGCTTCCTGCTTACCAGGAAGGGATAATGAGTGGCTTGAATGTAGGATAATGTAAACTGATCTCTAAAATTAATATGTTGTCAATCTAATCATTTCTGTGTAGATCCCACGTACAGAACCTTTTTTCCTCCTTACATTGTGGAGCACCTTGCTTGACTTGGTGAGAACTTGCTTCAGGATAGTTTATCTTATTCATCGGGGAAACAATCAATGTATAGTTTTACTTCTCTTTAACTGTTCTCTGACCTAATGGGAAGCTCATTAGGTCAGACAGCAGCTAAACACAGTGGAGCTCAATCCTGGCTGCACATTTTCAATCACCTCGAGTGGTTTTTGACAAAAATGCCTCCCTCCAGGTCATTTAAATCAGAATCTCTCCAGGTAAATGAAGACATAACTATTTTTTAAAAACCTCTCCTATTAGTGTTTCTAATATGCAGCTAGGGTTGAGAACCACTGATATTAGAAAAAGGTATCAAAATAAACACTTGGTTTCTAATTATAAATGGTGGTTCTATGTCATACTAAATAGCCACCATTTTCCCCCAATCTAGCCTCTTTAGAAATAAAAGTACTTAAAACATATTTAACCATCATTTCTTGTCTGAGATGAGGCATTTGGATATCTGGAAATGGGTTAACTAGTGTATAATATTCTGTAGTTTATAAACGAATCTGTTAAATAGGTTTTCAAATCTCGTCCTCCAAAGTCATGAAAGTATGTAAGTCTTTCCTGAGGCTATTTCCATTATTAAATAAATGTGTTACAAATTAACAAACCAAAAGAATGTGCAGGAACTAAAATTCACATCCTGTAAACTTCAGACTAAATCAGAAGCCTGATTTTTCTTTGGGATGTATGGTTGTACTCTTCTCATCTACCATCATGTACTTACTTATATAGAAGTTAAGTAATTGGAAATTCTCCAGAATTTTATAAATGTTGGAAAAAACATCTTGCTGTAGTCACATAAAAATCAAATTTTATTAATTCCTATTGGAGATCAAAATTATCACAACCCACTCAAAGGGAGAGAAAAACAAATTATTTGTAGAATGATGACCAAAAATGGAAAGAAAACATTCTTTCAATGACTAAAAACTACTTGGTGGTTATAGGGAAGGAATGAAAGTGCTTGGGTGCTAACCAAAAGGCTGAGATTTAAACTTACCTGTATAGCATTTTTTTTTTTTTTATATAGCATAGAAAACCCTATGGTCATATGGGGCCACTGTGTGTCAAAATTGACTTGAGGGTACCTAACAACAACATAAGAAAAGACAGAATGTATTTAAAAAATATTTATTGATATATTTCCTCCTGATATTTCCCTTTAACGGGTGTGATGGGTTAGAAGGTAAATGGAATCGGCATTTCTGACTTTTGTGTTTCCAAAAGGCTCAGCCTTACTGAGGAGATTACATTATATGTCCTCTGAAGCAAAAATGTTTGATAGAGAAAGTGATTCCTCTACTCTTAAAGCAAGATGGGGAGGAGGGATGCTTTAATTGGAAACTAGCAAAATATTCTCTCTGGTTTGGGTCACAGAGGGAGGGATGTCTATCGCTGCTCCTTGAGACAGAACAACGAAGAAAGTGAAAGATATGAGATGTTTGTGGAACTCAAGATGGAAGAACATCTGAACTCTACTTCCAGGCTCAGAATTTTGTGAGATGGAAAAGCTTCTGAGAGGAGTGGCTGACTGATGAATTTGTGTAGAGGGGCTCAGAGAGCCTTGCAGAGATGATTTCTGGATGGACCTGAAGAGGTTATACAGGCAAGAATAAAGGTTGTCTCGGTAGTCTTGTGTGGGTTGATGAGTAGATGGACATCTTAGTGAATGTCATATGAACTGAGGACCAAGATGATTCTACTTAACTTTCTGGCAGTATGTAAACACCAAGGATTTGAGCCTCAGGAAAATAGAAATTGGGGACTTAAAAAAAAATTATCTAAGAGTAAGGTTTGTCATTTTGGAGAAATACGTTCTCAAAATAGAAACTGAGTTATAGGAAAGAAAATTATGTTTTGTGAATGTGAATTTGTGGCGCTAAGTTAATAATATTATATAACAGAAATGTGAAAAAAATTATTTTATTACCATTCATGTTCTTTAATGGCATTAAAAAATCATGTGACTAAAAAAAACTTCAATTTCATAGCATTCTGGACTCAATTTCCTGTTTTAAGAGCTTTGTAAAATATACTCAAATATTTTCAGATCCTTGATTTTATGCTTTATTCTGACTCAGCATGACCCAGTTTGGATGGGGGTGTCTTAGGCTGGGCTCTCTAGAGGAGCAAAACCAGTGAAGCACATACATACATACATACATATATAGAAAGAGAGAGAGAGATCTAAAGGAAATTGCTCACACTGTTGTGGAGACTGGCAAGTCCCAAATCTGTGGGTCAGGCATCAGGCTGGAAGCTTCTCCTGATTCACATGGTTGCAGGGGCTGACGAACCCAGAATTGGCAGGTCAGGCAGAAGGCTGCTAGCTCATGAGGTTGCTGGAGCTGGCACATCCCAAAATCTGCAGGTCAGATGGTGGGCTGCAGGCTCACATCTCAAAAACCGTAGGTCAGAGGATGACCAGTCAGATGCAGCGTCCAGGGAGAGCTTTGCCAGAATATCCATATATATTAGATTGGCTAGGAAACTGTCTTTCAGCTGATTGGCTGCTCACATCAAATCACAAAATAGAGGATGATTACATAATATCTGTCAAACTACTGAGATTCATGGCCTAGCCAAGTTGACACATAACTTTAACCATCACAGGGGGATAACAATAGAAGATAACTGGTTCATGGAGGACAAGTGGCATCTTAAAATATTTTTGACAGTGTAATTGCCCACATACATCTTGACAAATTTTGGGTGCTGTGATCAAAACTAGAAAATTGTGTGGAAAAATGAATTTCCATCAGATGTTTAAAGCAATAAACAGATTGAACGGTTCTTTAAGAAATAATTTTGTTCTTTAAAAATCAAGTGACTAAAATTCGTATTAATATATGAGTATTCTCAGAGACTCATAAAAACCAAAAACCCATTGCTGTCCAGTCGATTCTGATTCATAGCGACCCTCTAGGACAGAGTAGAACTGCCCCACAGGGTTTGCAAAGAGTGGCTGGTGGATTCGAACTGCTGACGTTTTAGTTAGCATTTGAGCTCTTAACCATTGTGCCACAAGGGCTCCAGAGACTCATACAGACTCATTCAATTGCTGTTTCTTGAATAAATAAATATACTTTTTGATTATTAACCTCTTTATTTTATGGGATGTTGCACTTGGCTTAATTTCCCATAAAAAAATCCTAGCAAACTTGCTTCTGTGAAAGCCCAGTGGTATGAAATTCTCCTGAACTTGCACGTATGCTAACTCTAACGTATCAGAAGGATATTTTCATAAATGGTTAAAAATATTTTTTGTAAAAGGTGACTTAAAGTAATGTAAAATTATACAGTGTCTTAGAAACCTGGTATTTCACAAAGGTATTTCTCAATGTTAAAAACCTCTCTGAATAAGGAACATTTTCATGTAGGGATCCTGTCTGCAAGGATCTGCTGCTCTCACAAAATCTGCAGCACTTGCCTCTGCTGCCCTGGTGGTTTGCTCCTGTGGCTCCGCTCTTCTGGTCACTGTGGGCATAACTGGCTGTAAAGTCACACAGTGCCTTCCCAGAGCTTACTCTTTCCTCATCTTCCGAGGTATCTACAGCACTCCCTAGACATGCTTAGACTTGTGAATTTCACACATTGGTAATATTTAATATTTTCCCTCAATTTTTGGGAATTATTATAGTGTTGTGTATTTTTTATGTGGCCAATTAAGCATATTGATAAAATAAGCTGATTACTATCATTTTTATCACACTGAATAGATGGACATTTTTATAACGGATAAACAGGGAAAATTAATTGCAGGAATTAAGAATGTAGGATTAATTTAGCTTCAGAATAACCTTGCTATAGTATCTTTCTATCACTGACTGGCCACTGGCCCAAGGACTGAACTTCGGGAGCCACTGCCCTAGAGAAAATCCTCCTGGTCTGGCTGGTTTCAACGGAACTCACGATTTTAACATTGTGTTAGAACAAGGATTGTCCTCCTCTGAGATTTATCTTCTCTTTTGAGGGCATTCATTTACAGATAGTCCTGATTTACGATGGGGTTCTGTTCTGATGTAAGTGGAATACCACTTTTTTTTTTCAGTTTTCATTGTTTTTGCCTTTTATTATCAGTATCTTTATAAATCTAATCTTTATCAGTCTGTGAGAGTTGGCATGAGGGTGATGTTTTTATTGTTGTTAAGTGCACTGAGTTGGTTCCCACTCACAGCAGCCCTGTGTACAACAGAAGGAAACACTGCCCAGTCCTGTGCTATCCTCACAATAGTTGCTATGTTTGAGCCACTGTGTCAGTCCTTCTCTTCGAGGGTCTTCTTCTCTTTCGCTGACCCTCTATTTTAACAAGCACGATGTGATGTCATCCTCCAGGGACTGATCCCTCCTGATACCGTGTTCAAAGTACATGAGATGAAGTCTTGCCATCTTAGCTTCTAAGGGGCATTCTGGCTGTACTTCTTCCAAGACAGATTAGTTTGTTCGTCTTTTAAATTAGTGAACATATTCTTCTAGTTAACGTTATACTCAATGTTTTTAGCCAACACCATAATTCAAACGCATTAATTCTTCTTGGTCTTCCTTATTCCTCGTCCAGCTTTCTCATGGCATGCTTGTGAGGCGATGGAAAATACCATGGCTTGTGTCAGGTGCACCTTAGTCCTCGAAGTGACACCTTTGCTTTTTAACACTTTCAAGAAATCTTTTGAGAATGATAACAGCAAATTACATGCTGCAACATCATATGTAGTACATATTATTAATGATAAGATATAAAAAAAAAAAAGAAATAAAAAATGGTCAAAAGTGCAGTTCATTGTTACTTGAATACATTGGAAGTTGGGAACTACATGTATTTAACAAACATAAGCCAGGCCTATGCTTTGTGCCAGGGACATAGAGATAAAAGTCCCTGCCTCTTGAAACTAACAATCTGCAAACATAATTTTTCTATAGAGTCCTATTGCCACTGACTCACATACCTGGAAATAGCCGTTTATGTAAAAAACATATAAAAGAGAAATTCAATGCCTGCAGTCTTTTAAATTAGTGAACCTATTACCGTCTGGTGGTGTAGTGGTCAAGAGCTCGGCTGCTAACCAAAAGGTCAGTAGTTCAAATCCTCCAGCTGCTCCTTGGAAACACTATGGGGCAGTTCTACTCTGTCCTGTAGGGTTGCTATGAGTTGGAACCGACTCGACAGTTCCTAGCAACAACAACAATAACATTATTCATATACAGAGAAAACTGTCAATTCTTTTTATTAAATTCTCATTCACATTTACTCATACCTTGCCAATGGAATAATCATTTTCATGATGGTTTTTACTGCAGGTTCTTTAGCCCATTGCTCTGTAACTTTCAGTGTGTTGCTCGCCTCCCTCATCAGACTCTCCCAGTGCTGCCACCTTCACTTTCAACCAATGGGATGTTTTGCAGTGTTCTTTCTCATTTGTTCTTTCTATTCTAATTCCTTCTCTTGGGTGCATTTATTTTTGGTTTTATATTTATCACTCATAAAAAAAACTCAAACATAACAACACAATATCCATGACTTTAGAGCACTAAGCAGTGAACACAGCAGAAATAAGAGAGAAAACATGAACATGAAATGTTGGAGTTCTGCTGCTGCCAAAATTGTTGCTTGGCCAAAGCCCTCTTAAGGATGTAAGAACTTGAAAAGAAAAACAAAAAATAACAAACTTCAGGTGTGAGCATTACACCATGATAAGTGTATGTTAGATGTGAGTACGAAGTCCTATGAAAACATAAGGGTTAACATGTAATCCAGATGGGGTGCAGAGGTTTTTGGAGGCAAGTAACGCCCAAGAGAAGTTATGAAGGCTAAAATGTGGGAGTTGATGATGAAGATGAGTAAAGACATTCTCAGGAGAGTTACAAACTCATGCAAAGGCATGGACATATGACAGAAAATGATGTTGAAACACAGAGGTTTACCTAGCATGGCGGTCTTTGGGTCCTTCACAGGGGAGACCACTTGAGCTGGGTGAAGTGAATATGCCAAAACAACAACAACAACAATAACAACAAAATCTCTTAAAACTCCAACCATATTTCCTTCAGTGGAAGTCTGGCATAGGCATCCCTGATTGAACCAGCTCCTGACACGTTAAGTATCTATTGAGAGCATTAACAGTGTTGATGTTTGAGCCTGTACTTCCTTTTTCCAGAGACTCCGATTTAATTTGTCTGGGCAGATCCGGGGTCAGTGTGGTTCTTAAAGCTCTTCAGGTACTACTAATTTACTATCTAGGTGGGGAACCATTGCAGGAAGTAGCTGGGAGAACCGTGCCTCTAGAGATGCTCTCAAGAACATGATACTCTCTCTTCGGAACTGTGAACGAGAGAGAGCTGGCTTTGGACAGTGGGGGTAGATAAAGATGAGTCTCAGGAGAAGCACACGTAGAGAAGCTGCGCTAAGAGAATGGCTTTCTACCGAAATTGCTGAGGTATCCAGAGAGACATGCCAGTTCCCATGAGGCCTTACTCTACTGCCACTGCTGGGTTGATTTCTTTTATGTACCTTTGTTCTTACTGTGGACATCTACCATCTGAGGTCACCTGTCTTTGTTCTATGCAACCTGAATGAGTTTACTTGATGCACTGGCTTTTGCCCCTCACCTCCTGGGGGTGATTAGTTAGCCTGTTGACCCTTACTTGCCACATTGGTAAAATGGAAATAATAGGAAACCAAAAAATCAAACCAGCTGCCGTCGAGTTAATTTCCACTTATGGTGACCCCATGTATTTCAGAGTAGAACTGCGTTCCATAGGTTTTTCAACTGCCATTACCTTTCAGAAGTAGATTCCCAGGACTTTCTTCCAAGCCACCTCTGGATAAATTAAAGTCCCATCTTAATTTCATGTTATGCTTCTGAGAGTTTAATGATGAAGCTCTTATGACCGTGCATAGGCCTTAATGGTCTCTAGGGAGCCTGATAAAGTAACAGATTGGAGCAATTTTGAATTGGTGGCCCAACAGACTGACTTAGTCACTTAAATTCTGCATTTCTTTAAAACTCCGAAACAAGGACATTCTGAAGTGTTCTCTTAAAAGAACAGAAAGGTTTCACTGGAGAACAAAGCAATTTGGTGAAAAGAGAACTTTCCTTATGCTTTAATGCCTTTGGAGAAGTCTCCAAACTGCTGAACAACAAAAGATAAAAGCAAAAAGGAATACTTTGCCTGTATTTGTGGAGGCATTTATTGAGAGCCACCATGTGCGGATGTTGTGGGGAAATATGAGAGACATTGAAGGGTAAGTCCTTTTCCTTGAGGAGGACTCTACAATGTCATGAGATGTTTGTAACGTAAATGATGTAGGTCACCTGTTGTAGGGTAAAAACACCACAAAGTTTAGTAAAGCAAAAAGAAAGTTTTAATCGGCATACATTCAAAAAGGCAAAAGTTGGGAAGTGGACAAGTATGCTGCCAGAGCCATGTCTGCCTGAGTCCAAAAAACGTTACAGAATAAACAAGAATGGGAAAACGGACAAGCATGCTGCCACAGCCATGCCTGGCCGAGTCCAAGAAACATTACAAAATAAACAAGAATGGGAAAATGGACAAGCATGCCGCCATAGCCATGCTTGCCAGAGTCCAAAGAACATGACAGAGTCATCAGTATATATTAACACTACAAAATAGGCAGAACTATTGAAAGCGTCATCTTTTCACAGATTGGCTAGAAACTGTGATCCTACGTTTTCAACTGAATTTCTTAACAATCATTGGTACCAGGTTTCAGTAATGACAGTCAGGAAGGTCTTCACTGGCCCAACAAATTTCTATTCAGTAAAATGTTAATAGAAAAAGATAAGAGTGGAAATTCTTTTGTGTTCTAGCTTATATGAAATGTTCCCTAAAAGATATTTTCTGAGATTATTTTAGCTATTGTCTTCATACCTCAGGGCCCAGTTGATGTGTCCTTGTGAGCTGTTGTGAGCCCAGCTCCAGCTGGGTCACATTCTCTATGCTCAAGGACAGGGAATAATGCCTAAATCATACCTAAAATAAAACTAGGTCCTACAAATTTCTATTTACGTATAATACACTACACTACTTATTTTAGGAGTTGACTTGGGGCAAAATGGTGAGGTAGATGTTGCTGAAACAGCTTCCCACCTCTCCTTCCTTCATTTTTTACTCTTTTTACTTCCTTCTCCCTCCCTCACAGACTTCCCAGAACTCCTCAGCACTCATGCTCTGTCTCGGTCTATCAGTTCCTTCCTTCCTCTGCTACGGCCTACCAGCACTGGCTTCTCTGAGTGACTGCCAAGCTATCCTTTGAACCTATCGATGGCTCTTCCACATGCACCCATCCACAGGTACCTCCTGTTAGTGAGGCATGGCAACAACACAGACTGGATCCTCCAGAATAGATTTTATTCAGACAATTTTATTTTCTCCATAAACCATCGAAATTACTCAGAATCCCAAGGCTGATATTCAAACTGCATCTCTCAGAACACCTCTTATACCTGAAAACTGAAAACCAAAAACCAAACCCATTGCCACTGAGTCCATTAGGACTCATAGTGACCCTGTAGGACAGAGTAGAACTGCCCCATAGAATTTCCAAGGAGAGCCTGGTGGATTTGAACTGCCGACCTTTTGGTTAGCAGCCAAAGTCTTATCTGAGAACCCCCAAAAACCCACTGCTATGGAGTTGATTCCAACTCATAGTGACCCCATAGGGCTTCCAGGGCTGTAAATCTCTATGGAAGCAAGATGCCACATCTTTTTCCCACAGAGCCACTGGTGGTTTTGAACCACTGTCCTGTTGGTTAGCAGTTGAGTGCCTTAACCACTGCACCATCAGGGCTCCTTCAGGGATCCCCTGTCATGGATTGAATTGTGTTCCCCAAAAATATGTGTATCAATTTGGTTAGGCCGTGATTCTTAGTATTGTGTGGGTGTCCTCCATTTTGTGATTGTAATTTTCCTATATGTTGTAAATCCTTATCTCTGCTTGTGGTTAATGAGCAAGATTTAGATTATATTAAAGAGGATTAGAGAAGCATTGTAACACCCTTACTAAGGTCACATCCCTGATCCAATGTAAAGAGAGTTTCCCTGAGGTGTGGCCTGCACCACCTTTTATCTTACAAGAGATAAAAGGAAAGGGAAGTGAGTAGACAGTTGGGGACCTCATACCACCCGAGAAAGAAGAGCAGAGTGTGCATCATTTGGACCTGGGGTCCCTGTGCTGAAAAGCTTCTATACCCAGGGAAGATTGATGAAGAAGACCTTTCTCCAGAGCCGACAGAGAAGAGAAAGGCTTCCCCTGGAGCTGATGCCCTGAATTTGGGCTTGTAGCCTACTAGACTGTGAGAGAATACATTTCTTTTTGTTGAAGCCATCCACTTGTGATATTTCTGTTAGAGCAGCACTAGATACCTAAGATACCCCACAAAGCCTTTTTCAGATCATGTTTAGAGTTCTTGTATGAAAAATCCTTATTTTCCACCCCTTATTGCTTCTAATTTTAATCAGTTTGCTGGCAACTTCTACTCTACAAATTCACTGGAGACATTGGCACTTACCTTGTTTTCTTTCTACTTGCCCAAATTCTTCCATTTTCCATCTATCCAATGTTTATTATTCGTGTCCAAATCCCATATTATACCATAGCCTTATAGCTACTTGCCTTCTTCAACATTAATGCTCTTATTGCTTTTTCAATTTAGTTACTAATTCTTGTGGCCATTTGTTCATTCAACAGTCTTTATATTCCAGTAACCCACTCATTGCCTGTCTTTTTCACTCTCTCGTGTCTTTTCTCTGACCTTTGATCTCTTGATGCCTGTTCCCACTTTTCTCCAGTCTATCATCTCTTTTCTGGATTTTGTACCTTTCTTGCCCATACTGGAACCCATAGTTCATCATCTGAGCTACTTTTCCAATAGCGCCTTTAGCTCACTGCACCCCTCTCTTACCAAGACTTCTGTTCCACAGCACCCCAACTTTGGATCAAGGCTGTAGTCCACATTTTTGATTCTTAAATTCAGGTGGCAACAAAGATTTTTTTCTGGAAAAAAATAATCACACAATCATGTACATTGGCACCAACACTAGCTCAGAATATTCAAACTCAGCTGGACACTCAGCATTACCTGTCAAGCATTTTACTTGTCCTTGTTTAGCCCCCTTTCACATTTACCATTTCAACATTACTTTCCTCAAGCCTCTTACTCAACTCCCTCAGAAGAGGGTAACAGACTCAAGACTCATAATCTAATGCTTCAATTAAAAAGGATAGCCTTATCTTAATATCCAGTGTTCTAAATATCACCAAAATTGAATTTTTACTAAGTGAAAGCAACTTTAGTAGAGGGATGATATGGGAAGATCACACCTCCCTTTTCTACCTCACCCTCTGAATCCCAGCAGCAGCACTACACAAGACTGTATAGATGAAAAAGGTATGTAAGAAATACAGCTCAGGACGGAAAAAAAAACTATGTGCTAAATATCATGACTCCTGTGATCCAAGGTGGGGTGTGCGTTTCACTGGGGTGTCCTCCTGGGTCCTTTCTCTGCTCTTATTGTCTATTTCTCTCTCTGCTCTGAGAGAGGCTTACTCACATTTCCACAGTGTAATCTCTACTCTTCAGGAAAACCTCAGCTCTTAGCCTCAGGGACTGATTTTGCTCTTGGGTTGATCTCTTCCCTTCAGTGGGAACAGGTCAGTCATCATATCCCACACACATTTCCCAAGTCTGGGGGCTGGCTGAGTTTATCAGAACAGTTCAGGGTGGCTTTGGCACTCCATGGTCCAGTACCCTCTGAGGTCTTATCACTCATATGAGGTGAAGATGAAAACAACAATAAAAGTAGTTTACTGAGCATTTACTGTGTGCCAAGGGCTATGCTACAGTGTATAGATTATTTCATTTAATCTTCATTGCCTCCTTCTGAGTTATCCTCATTTTATAGAAGAGGAAATTGAGGCCCACAGAAGTTAATTTACCCAAGGTCACACAGCTGGTAGGTGGCAGAGCAACTTGAACCTGGAGCTAGAACTCCTAATTATGTTACATTGCCTTTTCATTTTTTTTTTTTTTTTGAAGCAGAATATACACACTTATATCTCTGGAAGGCAATAATTCTTGTAGTGAGTATTACCTCAGACTTAGAATCTGAATAAAGAAACATTTTTCTGAATGTATCGTGCACAGAATTCACACTGCTGGTGCTTTATATCACTTTGAAAATTAAAGTTCAACCCCTCTGTTTATCCCCTGATTTTAAATCTTGATCAGAAGCTTATCATTATGTAAGAAAGGGGACCGTGAGAAGAAAAGGTATCATATGGTTATCCAAGACACAGGTAAAAGTAATTTCTCCTAAGATGTTTTGCTTACCTGTTGAAAAGGTGTATATAAAACATTTTAAAGACATATTGGCCGATGTTCCCCCGTCAATCTCTATTACAAAATCTTAGTTGTCCTTTTACCAAATAAGGAAACCCTGGTGGTGTAGTGGTTAAGAACTACGACTGCTAACCAAAGGGTCGGCAGTCCGAATCTACTAGATGCTCCTTGGAAACCCTATGGGGCAGTTGTACTCTGTCCTGTAGGGTCACTATGAGTTGGAATTGACTCAACAGTCACAGGTTTGGTTTTTTTTGGTTTACCACATAAAGGCTCCAGTTTTTTTTCCAGTCCATCACTAATTGTCCCACATTGCTCAGAATTTCCCACTGTTTCATTATTAGGAGAAACTAGATAGAAAAAATGAGTAGTAAGCCTGGAAATTGTTCTTGGTAACACCTAAAGGAACTCATCTACTGTGAACGCATTACATGCAATTATTAACAAATCTTTAAGTTCCTACTCATGTGCCTGTTATGTAGTGTATGTTTTTCTGAACATGTGTCATCGGACAAATACGATAGTCCATTCTTGACACGTAAACGTGTGTATAAAGAATGCCGTCTCAATTACTAACGGGATATTTTCTTCACAAGGATCTTTAAAAGAAAGATATTATTCTTCCTACTTTGTAGCTGATAACAGTAAGGGCCTGATCCAATATTCTTTCCACTCAGTCAGACTGCCTGTTCATCTATGTCTCCAGATTTATTTATATTTGTCAAATTTCAGAGTGTCTGGTCTGTTGACCAGTATTTACTGGTGTATTCTCATGGTTCTATCCTAGCACATCTTGCTAAAATTATGGGAAAAATATTCTTTGTTTCATCATTATATTTTTGTGTAAGAAATCATCAACTAAGATATGATGTTTCTTGATTACTGCAGTCTTATTGCGTTACTAACAGTAACTACTGTTGCTGTTTTCCTTTAGCCTTGCTTTTCTCAGGTTTTCATTTGCTACACAAAGAACATTTTTGTAATTACCATAATAATCCTGAGAGCTAAATAAGCACTATGTATTGGGAATTTGGGACCCAGAGACAAATCAGTGTGAAGGTGGGAGCCTGCAGTCAGTGGCTAATGGGTTGACTATGCTGATTTTGAAATTCTTTAAAAAAATTCTTGGCAATTTCTAGTTTGACAGAATTTTGTTCCCTTGTTTCTATAAAATATTTCACTTTCTGTTTGTATACATAATCCAAACATGAAAGTTAAAAAAAAAATCTGGGTGTATTTTATCGAGACATAATTCACATACCATAAAATATACCCTTTTAAAATGTAAAACCATCACCACTGTCTAATTCCAGAACATTTTTTTAAAATTGTACTTTAGATGAAGGTTTACAGAGTAAATTAGTTTCTTAGTAAATAATTAATATACATATTGTTTTGTGACATTGGTTGCCAACCCTATGACATATCAACACTCTCCCTTTCTTGACCTTGGGTTCCCCATTACCAACTTTCCTGTCCCCTCCTGCCTTCTCATCCTTGTCCCTGGGCTGGTATGCCTATCTAGTCTCATTTTGTTTTATGGGCCTCAGGAGTGACTTCAGTACTGAGTAAAAAAGGTGTCCGGAGGCCATAATCTTGATGTTTCTTTAATCTCTGTCAGATCAGTAAGTCTGGTCTTTTTTTTGTGAGTTAGAATTTTGTTCCACATTTTTCTCCAACCCTGTCTGGGACCCTCTATTGTGATCCCTGTCAGAGCAGTCAGTGGTGGTGGCCGGGCACCATCTAGTTGTGCTGGACTCAGTCTGGTGGAGGCTGTGGTAGTTGTGGCCCATTAGTCCTTTGGACTAACCTTTCCCTTGTGTCTTTGGTTTTCTTCATTCTACCTTGCTCTAGATGGGGTGGGACCGGTGGAGAGTATCTTAGATGGCCGCTTACAAGCTTTGAAGACCCCAGATGCTACTTAACAAAGTAGGATATAGGACATTTTCTTTAATTCCAGAACGTTTCTGTCACTACAAAAATAAACCTCTCTAGCTCCGGGAAACCACTATTAGACTTTTTGTCTTTTTAGGTTGGCCTATTCTGGGTATTTCATATAAATGGAATCATGCAATATGTAATCTTTTATAGCTTGTCTCTTTCACTTAGTATGATGTTTTAAAAGTTCATTTGTATTGTAGCATGTTTCAGTATTTAATTCCTTTTAATGGCTGAATAATATTCCCTGATATGCATATATCACATTTTGTTTATCATTCATCAATGGATAAACATTGGGTTGTTTCCACTTTTTGGCGATTATAAATAATGCAGCTATGAGCATTAGTGTACAAGACTTTGAATGAACATAGTTTCATTTCTTTTGGGTATATACCTAGGAATGGAACTGCTGGGTCAGGTGGTTACTCTATGTTTAACTTTTTTAAGGGACTGCTAAGCTGTTTTCCAAAATGGCTGCACATTTTAAATTCTTACTAGGAAGGTATGAGGGCAAACACAAAGTCTTGTAACCGTATATGTATTTTTAAAATCATGCCCTTTCTCTTATTGAATTCAGAAGGAAGATCGTTTAGGAACCTTTATACATGCTGATACATTAAAATATTGTCTTTATAGGAACTTTACTCACACCACTGTCTCCTCACCCTCCCAGTCTTTCTTCCAGATCCCTAGAAAAACAACAGCCTTCCTCCTTCAGATCAATACAGTCATCACCCTCGAGAAAATCATATTCAAGGCGCCCACCTGATGATCACACAAATCTGAATTTGAGTTGGATGCTGGAAAAAAGAATCTATTGCCATTTTAATAAGGAAAGAGTTTTAGAAACAGACTTTGGGGGAGAAAAAAGCCCAACTGTTTCAGGTTTTAAAGAGAATTGAGTATGATGGAAAAAAAAAAATCACGTATTACCTGATTTTGCCTTTGAAGTATTGATTTTTCTGTTCACTACATAGAAGCACAGTGAATAACACATATGATAGTAATCCTGGATTTTAGTTTTCCAAGGTCACAGTTTATATCGAGCCCAGGAGAATCATTCCAAGAGTCAATCAATCATTCAGTTTCCTCTGAATAACCTGCAGAAGTAGATTTAATGATGCTAATGAAATTGACCCTTTATGGAATTTGGGAGGAGCTTTAGGGACAGGTCTGTACTGTCATAATTTTTTGTAAGATTTGTATAAGGACGATGTTTTTTTCTTAAGAAGGACTCCCCCTCACCCGAATTGCATAACTTGGGTCTCCCCCGATTATCTGGAATTCTTGTGAACACTATGAGATGGGATAGTTACCCCTTCCTCAAAGTGAAACAGCTTTTATTTCAAGAGACTTTCCTTTCTTTTCCATAAGAAAATAGTAAATTACAAAGGGTCTTAAAATAGGGCCTATTTTTAGCCAATATATTCCAGTAACCATGCACCACTGTTAAATTACTGAAATACCACTCTACCAGTTGATAACTAGCCATTGCCTCAGGTCCTCAAATGCCCCTAGGCCTCCCAATCCATCTAAACTGGTTGTTGCCCTGTGACTCATCCTTACCTCCCATGATCCAGCAACTAACAGATATCTAGCATATCTGAGAGTCCCCAGGATTCGATGCTGGCCCAGTAGTATATCCATATATAAATATTTTGAACATCGTTACTCCTTTTTGTGAATTCTTCAGTTTTATATCATAGATCAGAAGAATTACTGTTTAATAAAATATCTTTATACAAGATGCGATCCTATAATAACAACATTTTTTTAGAAACTATTTTTGGAAATATGTTTTGGGCCCATTTAATAGCTGGTTTATATTTGATGAAAAGTTATGTACAAACCATATCTCAAATTAGAAAGAATTTGAGGAACATCTTAATAGAACTTTAGTTTGCAACTAGCATGGTTCTTAAAATATATTGAAAGAAGGAAGCCAGCTGCTAACACAAAGAAGTACTACTCAATAATCATTGTGTAGGAGTTGCTGTGAGGACTAGAAAGGAGAGAGCATAAATATTCAACAATTGCTTGAATCTTTATGAAGAAATACATTGGGGAAAGTGCCGTACTTAAACTCTATCTAGAGATGATTGAAATTTTTGGTTTAGAGAGTTGTAAGCTAATGATATTTTCTACACAATTTGGCAACCTAGGAATGAATAAATAATTTGGGTCAGATTTAATCCACTTTAGTATTGAAATTAAATTAAAAATGAATTTAGGACTAGGTTGTTTAAAATAATAAGCTCACGTCCCCCCACACGTCTGTTAGTTTTTTGTACTGTGGGGCTATGTCTTGCTGTGATGATGGAAGCTATGCCACCGGTATTCAAATACCAGCAGGGTCACCCATGGTGCACAGGTTTCAGCTTAGCTTCCAGACTAAGACAGGCTAGGAAGAAGGACCCGGTAGGCTACCTATGAAAAGAATTATCCAGTGAAAACTTTATGAATAGCAGCAGAAGTAGTGGAGGGTCAGTGAAAAAGAGGAAGACCCTCAATGAGATGGGTTGACACAGTGGCTGCAACAATGGGCTCAAGCATAACAATGATTGTGAGGATGACACAGGACTGGGCAGTGTTTCGTTCTGTTGTACATAGGGTTGCTATGAGTCAGAACCAACTCGATGGCACCAAACAACAACAACAAGCTCATGTTAAAACATAAACCACGGTTCAGGCTCTGAAAATGTAACCCCAACTTGTTAATTTGGTTGAATTGTTTTAGTAGGACTTTTTTTTTTTTTAATATACTGAAGAGAATCTATGGTTATAATATATTTATAGGTTTAAGACCCCTTGGTAAGTTTAATTATTAATAAGCAAAATAAAAATAAGAACAAAGGGGAAAGGTGAGAGGTACTTCTGGAGAGAACAAGTGATTTCAGTGGCAATTTCAAGGGAGTTTTACTTAGAAGTTTCATGAATAACCTGGAAGCACACAAGGGAATACTCAAATTTGCAGATGCCACTAGCTTTTCTGAGTATAGACTCATCTGTTTATTCATTCAGTACTCCAAAAACCTTTATCGAGTGCTTAAAATAGTCCAGGCATTGTGACTGAGTATAGAGATGAAATGATAAAGACAACATAAAACCAAAACCAAACCCAGTGCCGTCAGTCGATTCTGACTCATAGCAACCCTATAGGACAGAGTAGAACTGCCCCATAGAGTTTCCAAGGAGCCCCAGTCATAGAGACATACAAATAAACTCCATGCAATTTAACATGGAAGGGGTCTCCAGAAATGAATTAGTCCAAGAGAGTCACTCTATATAATTACATGTCTTTTTGGTATCCCCCATGTGTCTGTCAGTTTGTCATACTGTGGGGGCTGTGTGTTGCTGTGATGCTGGAAGCTATACCACCAGTATTCAGATACTAGCAGGGTCACCCATGGAGGATAAGTTTCAGCTGAGCTTCCACACTAAGACTAGGAAGGAGGACCCGACAGTCTACTTCTGAAAAGCATTTGTCAGTGAAAACCTTATGAATAGCAGTGGAACATTGTCTGATATAGTGCTGGAAGATGAGCCCCGCAGGTTGGAAGGCACTCAAAAGATGACTGGGGAAGAGCTGCCTCCTCAAAGTAGAAAAAAAAAAAAACCTCAAAGTAGAGTCGACCTTAATGACGTGGATGGAGTAAAGCTTTTGGGACCTTCATTTGCTAATGTGGTATGACTCAAAATGAGAAGAAACAGCTGCAAACATCTATTAATAACCAGAACCTGGAATGTACGAAGTATGAATCTAGGAAAATTGGAAATCATCAAAAATGAAACGGAACACATAAACATCGATATCCTAGGCATTAGTGAGCTGAAATGGACTGGTATTGGCCATTTTGAATCACACAATCATATAGTCTACTATGCTGGGAATGACAACTCGAAGAGGAATGGTGGTGCATTCCTCATCAAAAAGAACATTTCAAGATCTATTCTGAAGTACAATGCTGTTAGTGATAGGATAATATCCATACGCCTACAAGGAAGACCAGTTAATATGACTATTATTCAAATTTACACACCAACCACTAGGGCCAAAGATGAAGAAATAGAAGATTTTTATCAGCTGCTACAGTTTGAAGTTGATCAAACATGCAATCAAGATGCACTGATAATTACTGGTGATTGGAATTCGAAAGTTGGAAACAAAGAAGAAGGATCAGTAGCTGGAAAATATGGCCTTGGAGATAGAAACAATGCCAGAGATCGAAAGATAGAATTTTGCAAGACCAACGACTTCTTCATTGCAAATACCTTCTTTCACCAACATAAACGGCGACTATACACACGGACCTCACCAGATGGAACACACAGAAATCAAATTGACTACATCTGTGGAAAGAGACAAAGGAAAAGCTCAATATCATTGGTCAGAACAAGGGCAGGGGCCGACTGTGGAACAGACCATCAATTGCTCATATGCAAGTTCAAGCTGAAACTGAAGAAAATCAGAGCAAGTCCATGAGAGCCAAAACATGACCTTGAGTATATTCTACCTGAATTTAGAGACCATCTCAAGAATAGATTTGATGCATTGAACACTAGTGACCAAAGACCAGACGAGTTGTGGAATGACATCAAGGACATCATCCGTAAAGAAAGCAAGAGGTCACTGAAAAGACAGGAAAGAAAGAAAAGGCCAAGGTGGATGTCAGAGGAGACTCTGCAACTTTCTCTTGAGTGTTGAGCAGCTAAAGCAAAAGGAAGAATTCATGAAGTGAAAGAACTGGACAGAAGATTTCAAAGGGCCTCTCGAGAAGACAAAACAAAGTATTATAATGACAAGTGCAAAGAGCTGGAGATGGAAAACCAAAAGGGAAGAACACGCTCGGCGTTTCTCAAGCTGAAAGAACTGAAGAAAAAATTCAAGCCTCGAGTTGCAATAGTGAAGGATTCCATGGGGAAAATATTAAATGATGCAGGAAGCATCAAAAGAAGATGGAAGGAATACACAGAGTCATTATACCAAAAAGAATTAGTTGATATTCAACCATTTCAAGAGGTGGCATATGATCAGGAACCGATGGTACTGAAGGAAGAAGTCCAAGCTGCTCTGAAGACATTGGCGAAAAACAAGGCTCCAGGAATTGATGGAATATCAATTGAGATGTTTCAACAAACAGATGCAGCACTAGAGGCGCTCACTTGTCTATGCCAAGAAATATGGAAGACAGCTTCCTGGCCAAATGATTGGAAGAGATCCATATTTAAGCCTATTCCCAAGAAAGGTGATCCAACCAAATGTGGAAATTATAGAATAATGCCATTACTATCACACGCAAACAACATTCTGCTGAAGATCATTCAAAAACGGCTGCAGCACTATATCGACAGGGAACTGCCAGAAATTCAGGCTGGTTTCAGAAGAGGACGTGGAACCAGGGATATCATTGCTGATGTCAGATGGATCCTGGCTGAAAGCAGAGAATACCAGAAGGATGTTTACCTGTGCTTTATTGACTATGCAAAGGCATTTGACTGTGTGGATCATAACAAACTATGGATAACACTGCGAAGAGTGGGAATTCCAGAACGCTTAATTGTGCTCATGAGGAACCTCTACATAGATCAAGAGGCAGTTTTTTGGACAGAACAAAGGGATACTGTTTGGTTTAAAATCAGGAAAGGTGTGCATCAGGGTTGTATTCTTTCACCATACCTATTTAATCTGTATGCTGAACAAATCATACGAGAAGCTGGACTATATGAAGAAGAACGGGGCATCAAGATTGGAGGAAGACTCATTAACAACCTGCGTTATGCAGATGACACAACCTTGCTTGCTGAAAGTGAAGAGGACTTGAAGCACTTACTAATGAAGATCAAAGACCACAGCCTTCAGTATGAATTACACCTCAACATAAAGAAAACAAAAATCCTCACAACTTGACCAATGAGCAACATCATGATAAATGGAGAAAAGATTGAAGTTGTCAAGGATTTCGTTTTACTTGGGTCCACAATTAAGAGCCATGGAATCAGCAGTCAAGAAATCAAAAGACGCATTGCATTGGGCAAATCTGCTGCAAAGGACCTCTTCAAAGTGTTGAAGAGCAAAGATGTCACCCTGAAGACTAAGGTGGGCCTGACCCAAGCCATGGTATTTTCAATCGCATCATATGCATGTGAAAGCTGGACAATGAATAAGGAAGACCGAAGAAGGGTTGATGCCTTTGAATTGTGGTGTCGGCGAAGAATATTGAATATACCATGGACTGCCAAAAGAATGAAGAAATCTGTCTTAGAAGAAGCACAACGAGAATGCTCCTTAGAAGCAAGGACGGCGAGACTGCGTCTTACATACTTTGGACATATTGTCAGGAGGGTTGAGTCCCTGAAGAAGGACATCATGCTTGGCAAAGTACAGGGTCAGAAGAAAAGACGAAAATCCTCAAGGAGGTGGATCGACACAGTGGTTGCAACAATGAGCTCAAGGATAACAACTATTTTAAGGATGGCGCAGAACTGGGCAGTGTTTTGTTCTGTTGTGCATAGGGTTGCTATGAGTCGGAACTGACTTGACGGCACCTAACAACAACAACAACTTTTTGGTATAAGATGCTGCTAGGCAGAAACTCCAGAGGAATTTCCAAAGCCAACGCAGATATTCTCCCCTGTGGGTCTGACTCATCAGGAGGGATTATTCTTTTCTTGTGTTAAGAGGAATCACATCATGCTACCTTGTGGTCTAGATTCCTTGAGTACTTATTTGTTGCAACAGTGGAGTGATGAGGCTTCCGTTTGATCTCTGCTAGCCTCTCTTCTTTTTCTGGTCCATCTGTAGTGCTCTCCTGCTCACATTCCTGAGACAATGTCCATTCTCTGATCCTTTAGCAATGAAAGAAAATTTAAACATACCCAGATTCAAGTGCAGATGTGCCCAGTTTAATCCTTAGGTTTGATCCTGTGTTCTACCAGCAGGTGGTAGGGAAGTCAAACATAGTTAACCTCTTTAGAATTGTTTGGCCAGCCTGAGACTGCAAGTTCGGTGATGATTTTGACACTTTTGAGTAAATAATGCCTTCTTTGTTTATAAAATCAGGAAAAGTGTGCATTAGTGTTGTATCCTCTATACTTATTCAATCTGTATGTTGAGCAAATAATCCAAAAAGCTGGACTATACGAAGAAGAATGCGGCATCAGGACTGGAGGAAGACTCTTTAACAACCTGCAATATGTAGATGATGCAACCTTGCTTGCTGAAAGCCACAAAGACTTAAAGTGCTTACTGACGAAGATCAAAGACTATAGCCTTCAGTATGGATTGCACCTTCGCACAAAGAAAACAGAAGTCCTCACAACTGGACCAATAAGTAACATAATGATAAATGGAGAAAATATTGTAGTTGTTAAGGGTTTCATTTTACTCGAATCCACAACTGATGCCCATGGAGGCAGCAGTCAAGAAATCAAAGGACATGTTGTATTAGGCAAATCTGCTCCAAAAAATGTCTTTTTTAGTGTTCAAAAGCAAAGATGTCACTCAATTTGAGGACTAAGGTGTACCTCACACAAGCCACGGTATTTTCAGATGCCTCATATGCATGTGAAAGCTGGACAATGAATAAGGAAGACTGAAGAGGAATTGACATATTTGAATTATGGTGTTGGTGAAGAATATTGACTATACTATGGACTGCCAGAAGAAAGAATAAACCTGTCTTGGAAGAAGTACAGCCAGAATGCTCCTTAGAAGCAGGGATGATGAGACTTACCTTACATATTTTGGACATGTTATCAGAAGAGACCAGTCCATGGAGAAGGACATCGTGTTTGGTGAGGTAGAGGGTCAACGAACGAGAGGAAGACCCTCAAGGAGATGTTTGACACAGTGTCTACCAACAATGGGCTTTCAAGCATAGCAACGATTGTGAGGATGATGCAGGACCAAGCAGTGTTTTGTTCTGTTGTATATAGGGTCACTGTGAGTCAGAACCTACTGGATGGCACCTAGCAACAACATGTTTATAACAATACTTACAGATATTGTTTTTGTATATTTTATTGGAATTATACAATCTGTGTATTTTTTTCAGTCACATTTGGTTAGTCTCTTAAAATTTCAAGCATCAACATTATTATTATTAAAAATAATATTCTGTGTGTGTGTGGGTGTGCATATGCATTGACTGGGCACTTGAAAGCTTACCGAAAGTAGATGTGGTCTTTATATGGAAAAATAATTCAATTATTGAAAAACCTGAAAATCATAATTTCTCTGTGCTAATATTAACATCTAGGAAGCTTTTTTTTTCTTTTTTTCTAGAATAAAAAATATCTGAGAGACTAGTTGTCTGTTTTTCTTTATTTCATTTCCTGTTGTGCAAATGAACCAAAAGAAATAGGGCCTTACTGACCATTGTGCTCTGCAAGTTCTTGGAAACAGTTGCATCTGAAATCCATCACCTCACTGGGACCCCTGAGGTCCTTGTGCATCCTCTGTGAGGTGGAAACAAGTGAATAAACATCCAACACCTGTGAACTTTTCTCCCTCTTTTTCTAACAAATTTATTCAAGTCTTTGTATGTGCAATGATTAAGAGTAAAGGAAAGAATGGCTAATTAGAATTAGAGCGTCAAACTAATTTCCCTTAACTGTTAAACTTTCCACATACTATGTGAGGCCTGGCAGATTGCTTTTTAAACATAACTTGTGGAAAATGAATTATTTTGCATAGAAATTATTTCAAAGGAACATCTTTATTTCAGAAGAATTTCTTTTTTTTAGGAGGCATTCTGAGATAAATCATTTCTGTTTGTGAATATATTTCTTAGTCAAGGAAAGTGTTTCTTTTCTAACCTTTTATTTCTTTTTTCTATTGTATAATAAATATTTTCTTAGTTTCCAGTACTTCTCTATTCCAATGACATAATGAAAATGGTCATAACTGTTAGTTTGAGAAATGATTGTCTTTCTTGATAATCTATTTAACAATTATCATAAACCCAAAAAACCAAACCCGTTGCTGCTGAGTCGATTCCGACTCATAGTGACCCTATAGGACAGAGTAGAACTGCCCCATAGGAGCACTTGGTGGATTCGAACTGCCAACCTTTTGGTTAGCAGCCATAACTCTTAACCACTATGGCACCAGGGTTTTCCAACCATTATCACAGGAGTAAGTATTTAGAAAGTAGAATTTATAAGGTCATTTTTTTTTCTATTGGTAATTTCTAACATTTACAAATTTAATATTAGAAAAGAAAGCTAGATTGCCTTTGCTATTGCAATCAGTATATTACATACACAGTGTCTTAGCTAGGGCTGCTATAACAGAAATCCCACAAGTGAATGGTTTTAACAAACAGAAGTTTTTTCTCTCACGGTTTAGGAGGCTAGAAGTCCAAATTCACAGTGCCAGCTCCAGGGAAGGCATTCTCTGTGTCGTCTCCGGGGGAAAGTCCTTGTCATCAATCTCCCCTGGTCTAGGAGTTTCTCAGCACAGGGCTCTCCAGTCCAGAGAACGAGCTCCCTTCCTGGTTCCTCATTCTTGGTGGTAGAAGGTCCCTCCCCTCTCTGCTCAATTCTCTGTTTTATATCTCAGAAGAGATAGACTCAAGATACAACCTTATCCTGCTGATTGAGTTCTGTCTCGTTAACATAACTGCCTCTAATCCTGCCTCATTAACATCATAGGGATTAGGATTTACAACACTTAGGAAAATCACATCCGATGACAAAATGGTGGACAGCCACACAATACTGGGAATTATGGCC
Organism: Elephas maximus indicus; assembly: GCF_024166365.1. NCBI lineage: Eukaryota > Metazoa > Chordata > Mammalia > Proboscidea > Elephantidae > Elephas > Elephas maximus. Next base: position 80,967,719 of record NC_064824.1, on the reverse strand, counting down.
TAGCCAAGTTGACACACAGTTTTGAGGGTACACAGTTCAATCCATAACACATGGGATAGTTGACATTAGGTATGTAGTGTTAACTTGAAGTCTGAAATATTGTTTCCATTTTGAACTCTGATATGCCCTTATAAATCACATTGTTGAAAAAAAAATCATCTGGTGGGAAGACAGAGGTGGTAGTGAAATCATAGTTTTTGGATCTTCCCAAATCTCCACATAAAAACAAACAGAGTGATTAGATAGCAAAACCAAAAACATCGTGGGCAACATTTATAATAAAACTAGATGACAAGATATTCTCTTGAAGCCCAAAGTGTAAGTTGGATCAAACCACCAGGAGCTATAAGACCTGCAAGGTAGTGGTGTATGTTCAGGAGAAAGCAAAGGGAAATAAAGGGGAGTCTGAAGGACCTGAGAGAACAGGAGAATCCCCAAATAGCAAACAAACATTTACTGGAAAATATAATGGGGTAGTTTGAGAACAGCAGCTGAAACTGGGAAGGATTTTGCTCATTGCAAATGTGGGCGAATGCAGGGGCCTTTAGTAAGGCCTAAAAAATTTATGGAAGTTTAGGTTCCTGTGAACTCTTGAAATTGACCAACTTGGATTCCCTTTTCAGATGGAACCCCACACTAATGAGAAACTGTTTGGAATGAATGAATTATTGAGCAGTATTGCACAGTCGTTAAGAGCCATGGCTGCTAACCAAAACATGGCCAGTTCAAACCCACCAGCTGCTCATTGGAAACCCTATGAGGCAATTCTACTTTGTCCTGTAGTGTCACTATGAGTCAGAATTGACTCAATGGCAACAGGTTTGGTTTGTTTTTTTTTGGTAAAGGCACAATAGAAAGGAACAAAAAAGAAAGTTTAGATAAAACTGAGGGAGGAGAAAAAAAGACTAGAAATCTCAGCAAACTACCTTATTACTTAACACACAAAAACAACAGAACAGGGAGCTCTGAAGTTAAAAATCATACTTGAATGAAATGTCCTTCTAAAAGTTCATGAAAGCTAAATACACACAACAATAAACAACAGAAGCTATTGAGGTCAAATCTCAAAAAAAAGTTATTATAAGAATAAAAGCAGAATAACATCTTTAAAAACAATATAAACATCGTAAGAAGATGTGTCCATGAAATAGATAAAAGTCATAACTTACTACTTCAAAATGAGTTAATAGAAATTAAGAAAGTGATATGAGCTATGAAAAATAATATAAATTAGAATTAGAAACTCTCAGAAAGGAGATGGCTGAATTAACAACAAGACTTAGGTATTAAAGAAAAATCATTAAAAAAAATGAATACTAAACTGGAAGAAACACGAGTGACTAAACACAACAAATAATGCCTTAATAAATATGTAAGATAACAAAGAGGAAAATCTAAAAATTCTTCAAGAAGAAATGAAGAAAGAAATAAGGATTTGAGAAAAAGTAACAGATATTGAAAATAGGCAAAGAAAACCCAACATAAAGAAAATAAAAACCCTTTAAAAAGGAAAACCAAAGCTAGGAAAAAGAAAAGAATAAATCCCCAAATTTGAAATTCAAGGAAGTTTTCTTGATTTAAAAAAAAAAAATCTGAAACTGTATTTTGAACGAGTATATCACATGCCTGAGACTATTGACCAAATGGCCATGACCAAGACATACTCTTGTAAAGTTACTGAAAGAAGAGATTTTTTATTTCTTAATTGAACGTTAAATTGAACTCAAAAGTTCCTGGAAGCTTAGAAATTACGTGGCTCTCATTATTTTATTAAATAACTGGTGATGGGAAAATGTTTATCTGTCCTCATACGTAGATATCATGCAACTCCTCACTAGTCAAACCTCATTACCTAAAATGCTCTACAGGCAGTCCCTGGACCGTGAACACCAGTCTTATGGACAACTCTTACTTGCCCTTTAATGTGTTGTAAATTCGCCCTCACTTTGAAATGACTGAACCAACCCCTACTTGAAACAAATACTTCCTCACATTCACCTTTGGTTGCTGCACGCGAAGCTTTTATATCATTGACTAAGTTTTCCTTAAAAAATTTTTTTTATTGTGCTTTTGGTGAAAGTTTACAGCTCAAGTTAATTTCTCATTCAAAAATGGATACACATATTGTTTTGTGACATGGGTTGCTATCTGCACAAGGTGACAGCATGCTCCTCCTTTCCACCCCAGGTTCCCTGTGTCCAATCATCCAGTTCCTCTCCCTTCCTGCCTTCTTGTCCTACTTTTGGACAGGAGCTGCCCTTTTGAGTCTGTATATTTGATTGAGGGATGGTTAGTTAACATTTGAAATACTCTAATCAGCAGGCATACACCCAGAACAAGTAGTTAGCATTTGAAAGAACCTAACAAGGATTGCACTCTCCAAAGACACCTGCGACTAGCACTTTCTCTCAGCAGTACTAGTGGGTGTCCTAATTATAGCAGAGGGATGTGTGAATGATTTTTCATGGGTAAAACGAGAGTGCTCCATTGTTTAGAAATATGCAAGTTATCTCTGACTTATATAAAAAGAGACTAAGTGTCCAGTGACCTAAACAGTCTGGATCAGGGGTTCTCAACTAGGAGCAATTTTTCCCCCTCTCCTGCCTCCAAGAAATATGGTGGCACAGTGATTAAGAGCTCGGCTGCTAACCAAAAGGTTGGCAGTTCAAATCCATCAGCTGCTTCTTGGAAACGTTCTACTCTGTCCATAGGGTCTCTATAAGTCGAAATCGACTAGACAGCAGTGGGTTTGTTTGTTGTTGTTCTTTTTTTGGTTTGGGGAAGTTTTTGATTTTTACAGTTGGGGAAGAGGCTGCTACTGTCATCTAGTGGGCAGATGGCAGAGATGCTGCTAAACATCCTGCAGTGCACAGGATAGCCCCCTCCCCCCAAGTAAAGAATCGCCAGGCTGAAAACACCAGTAATGCTGAGGCTGAGAAATCCTGGCTTAGGCTCTTGAGCCGAGCCTGTCTAGTCTCATGTGTAGCCATTAGCTGAGGATTTTGCCACCTGCTCATGATTAGAAATTTGGCTGATTCCTGTTGCTAGAATATTACTGCCATTCCCTCAAGTGGACGCTTCAAGGAAGGTGCTGCTTAGAGTTCTAAAAGGTCAGAGAACTGGGACAACTATTTTTGTGCCTGCTTGCTAATATATATTTGAAGCATCACAGTTTGAGACTTAAATCTCATTGTAATGGAACACCTGGTAGGCTGAGAGATTTTGAGAGAAAAGATCTATGACCATCAGCTACCTCTCATTATTAGAGGCTATTTTTTAAATTTTATTTATTTATTTATACTTATCAAAATAACCTAATCATTGTGAGTACCTAATTTTACTTAGGTCCATTCCCAAAAGGCAAGGCGCAGCTTCAATCTTCTGTTGCATTGACTACCCAGTATCTTGAGGAATTGTTGACATGCTTAAACATTTGGGCAAATGTTATATTCCTATGAATACAACGGTGAACAAAATAGCCATAGTCTTTGTTTTCCTGAATATATTAGAAATATAACTGAATTTCAAAAGTGAACACAGCTGAGTTCTGTTGCTAGTAAGCAAATTATTTCCAATGGAAATTAAAGGATGCAAATAGATGAGAGGGTGGGGAAGTCACATGCTATTCCCAGTTTTACATAGTGGTAAATTTTACCCTCAGAACCAGCTATTCTCTATATTTACATGAAAATATTTGTACATAAAATATCTCGGCTAATCTCTCATAAACTAGAAAGTATATAAGCATAAGTTTTTCAGATTATTGCTACATGAGATACATGGTTATTTTTAATTCTAGAACTGACCCCTCCCCCCACATGAAGAAGTCCTTTCTCCGCTTGCTTCAATTTCACTTCTATAAACCACTGTTGCAGCATTCTTCACACCACATCATGATAATACATTTCTGTCTCCCTTGATAGGTTGTGAGCAGTTTCAAGGTGGGAGTGGCACACCTCCTGTACTTACCAAAGAGCCTGGCACACAGAAGGAGTTATGTTTATAGAACAAATGAATGAATAAACTGGTATCATTGCTTATTCCTATGTCCAGAAAGGGCACATATAATTTCTATTTATGGTGTCTACATACTGTTTGGAAACCTTGGTTGGCATAGTGGTTAAGAACTACGGCTGCTAACCAGAAGGTCAGCAGTTCAAATCCACTAGGTGCTCCTTGGAAACTCTATGGGTGGTTCTTCTCTGTCCTATAGGGTCACTATGAGTCGGAATCGACTCAATGGCAACAGGTTTTGGTTACATACTGTTTAATGTTCACAAGAAATGAGTGAGTTTTCGTTGTAGAAATTTCAAAAAGAGAGAGCAAACAGACAATAACCATGATCAAGGTGTCCACTTGAGGAAGGCTGGCTGATTAGTTCCCAAGAGGACTTTTATTGTCTTCAAATAAAGGTGGCATTTAGTATTATCTTGTTAAGTATGTAATCCTAACTTTTGCATATCATTCTGAGAGTGGATGCATTAACCCCTGGTGTGATGGACTGTCCTTAACCAAACTCAAGAGACTGAGGGATGGAATAAGAATGTTAATAGACCAATATTCATGAGTGTTGGCACTATCACAGTATCCTTAACCTGTAGGCACACCATTCTGGAATTAGAATCAGGAAGTGAGATTTTGATACAAATTGCTTTAGTCTGATGTATCCATCTACCTGACAGGGAGGCTTTTTACATGGGATTTCAGTATTCTAGCAGATCCCTGGGTGGCACAGTTTGTGCTCAACTTCTAATCTAAAGATTGCTGGTTTGGACCCACCCAGTGGCACTGCAGAAAGAAGACTTGGTAATCTGCTTCTGTAAAGATCACAGCCAAGAAAACCCTAACGAACAGTTCTACTCCGTGACACACGGGGGTATTACACCATGAGTCACAATCAACTGGAGAGTAATGAGTTTGGTTTGGTTCAGTATTTTTAATGCAATTAGATAAGATGCTTCCTTCTCTGGCTGAAGGTTGGCTCGACTCTCCCAAATTTTGCTCCTTGAGTTTTCTTTTTTGATGGTTTCACGTCTGAAAATCCTTGCTTTTCCACATCCTCCACCAATTTATGATGGACACATTCTTTCTTTAAGGATATCATTTGGTTCATTCAGACTGAATTTCGTCCTTTCATCCAGAGCCTCTGCACTTGCGTATTATTCGTTAATTCTAAAATTCAAGTGAAGTTGTTATACTGTGTTGTGTTGTGAATTACAACTTTAACTGTATTTTCATCCTTCCTCCCTATTAATTCCTTTCCTCCCTTCCCTCCCTCCCTTCCTTTCTTTTGTCCACCTCCTTTTTTCTTTCTCTCTTTCAAAATTGGGTTCGATCTGGTAAATTAAAACCTTATAACAATTTAACTGTTACAAAAGATCTTAACATTTACTGTTTTAAATGATTACTTTTGTTGAATACTACTGAAAATTTAAATATTTTTAGGAACAAAGAATTAAATTCCAGTCCTCCTCCAATAGGTTTTATAATCTTAATTAGACATCCAGATATGACCATTTGGAAAGGACTAGATACTTTTTGGAAACCCTGGTGGTGTAGTGGATAAGAGCTATGGCTGCTAACCAAAAGGTTAACAGTTTGAATCCACCAGGTGCTCCTTGGAAACTGTATGGAACAGCTCTACTCTGTCCTATAGGTCCCTATGAGCTGAAATTGGCTCCATGGCAGTGGTGGGTAGATATTTTTTAAACCCTAGACAAGAGGTAATATAATTTTTAAAGGGGAAAATTAGACAAAAATAATAGTTTAAAGGGAAGGTTATATTCTTTAGCCCTTGAAAGGTCTTCTAAACATTCAGAATTAGAAATGTAAGGGAAAGAATTTATAGGAATTTAAAACTTCAGGGATTTTTTTCACCCCTGTGAGAGAAGAATCAGTTGTCAAGAATTTCTTTGAAGTGTGCTGAGTCATAGGTAGAGGTGCTAGACCTAGTCTCTGCATGTAAAGATGGTTCTTTACAGACCGGAGGGAAAAGTTTACCTCTTGATTTATTTTCACTAGAGCTCTCCTTTTCCCTGTTTTGTGCTGTTGTGAAGAGATGATAAAGAGGAAATGATTTCAAAATCATTTACTTGCAAATAGACATATTCTACAAAGCTAGGCTCTGAGTGAGGGTCCTTAATAACAAAACGGTGCTACCAATTTTTTATCCCTCAAATTCCAAACCGATTCTATCAAAAACACATTCTGTTGAAACACAGACACTGCTTGATTTAAAAAAAAAAAAAAAAAAATTCCTGCAATATGTTGCGTATTCATTTGACTTTCTTCTTTGTGACTCAGATATTACTCAAAGTCACGTCAAGTTGTTTTCTTAGGCTGAATGTCTTCTTTAGTTGCGTGATATATTGAACAAGCATCATCTGCCTGTTTAGTGCTTACTTCATAGAAAGACCAAATCCACTGCTTCTGTAATGGATGTATCAGGCACTTATTTTTTTAATCAAGTCCTTATGGCTTAGAAATTACCAACTGAGTTCTAGAAAGATGTAACAAAATACAACACCAAGACTAGGAGAGCAAGGCAGTAGAAAAAAGGCAGTAGGCTGTGTTTAAATGAGACATGCCATTAATTTGCTTCTTTATCTTAGTTTCGTTGAAATGGCAAGTTAGCTATACACTTGCTTTTTCTTCCTAAAGAACTGCTGTAGCATTAATTTAATTAGTTAATGCACTGAAGACTTGGCGCTCCACTTCTTTATAACCATAATGGAATAGGTTAGGGCTTAGAGTTGTGTAATTGTAAAATGTGTTGGATAGTTTTAGCTGCAAAGATAATTTTTCATTTCATTAGGGGTAAGTCTGCAAGAGTGATGGTTTCTCTCTGGTTCCTTGTAAAAGAGCAGAGAAATCTTGGGAAGTGTGCTGTGTTTGAGAAGTTTTGGGCTGGCATAGAAGTACTGAATGACTGACTTCCATGGAAAAGACATTTACCTGAAGTTACAAAAGTCAGGGCAAGAGATCCCAGTCAGAGTCATTGTCCTGAGGAGCAAGATTATATCTTACCACTATCTTTAGAATCAAGTCAAAACTCCTTAATATGAAACACAAGACCTTGTATGACCTTGTCCCTGGTTACACTTGTCAGTGCTTCAGTGATGCTGACCTGCTTTCTCACCTACAGGCCTTTGCCCACTTATTTGATTTCTTGAAATACTCTGTCCTGCTACCACCTGCCCGTCTTTTTAGCCTATCTCTTTGGTATCAGCTTAAGTGCTCCTTTCTTTGTGAAACCTTGACCCCCAACTAGGTTGGATGCCCTTACCTTATGCCTAGTAGTGCTTGTTCTTACCTCTGAGTAATGCTTTATATAACATACCTAACCTATTGCCGTCGAGTCGATTCCGACTCATAGTGACCCTATAGGTGAGAGTAGAACTGTCCTCATAGAGTTTCCAAGGAGCGCTTGGTGGATTTGAACTGCTGGCCTTTTGGTTAGCAGCTGTAGCTCTTAACTACTACACCATGAGGGTTTCCATGCTTTATATACTAAATCATAAATGACAGTTTACGTGTCCGTACCTACAACTAGACTATAGGATGGGAGAGAGCAAGGGTGATATTTTTCTTACTGTTGTAGTCCAGGACTTGACACATAGCATGTATCTGATAAGCATTTATTTATTGCATCAATGCAATGAATAAAATAAATATCAGTGTAAACCAGTAGTTTTCAACTGCAGGCAATTGATCTTGCCACTCAGAGGACATTTGGCAATACCTGGAGACATTTTTCATTTTCTAGTCTTGGGAGGGTTGGTGCTACTAGTATCTAGTTGGTAGGGATCAGGGATGCAGCTAAACAATGCACAGGAGAGCCTCATGACAAAGAATAATCTGGTCCAAAGTTGAGTAGTGCTGAGGTTGAGAAACCCTGGTATAAAATGTGCCATGTTCAGTGCAAGAGATAATACAAAGGTGTCCTCAGAAGAAAATTGTAGAATAAATGGGCAGCAAAAGGAAAAAGCTAGGAGATTTGAAAACACTTATAGATAAGGTACAAGCAGAGTGGCTCAGAGCCAAGGTCATGGAGAGCAAGTGAGGGCCAGTCTTCCCCTGCTAGCGGTGCCCTGTGTGGTGGGCTGAGTTCAAAAGAGCCTTGAATGTGCTCGCTAATATATTTTTGTTTCTTTTCTTATCCCTTCCAATTACTGCTCCTTTATGTTGTCTTAACTTCATTCTACTATCTATACAATATTTCTGTCACCCTATTTTGAAGTTTAAAAAAAAAAAATCTATTTTAACATTATGGGTTGTATCCTGGGAATGCAAACTAAAAATGAATCCCCCAAAACTAGTAGGAGGAAGATGGGAGAGGTGTAACCTGAAGTGCTTCTAATATAGAGAATGAGAACATGGTCAGTCTTCTTAGAAACAAGGATATAGTCATCTCTTCCATATTATATCTCTCTTTGATCACATTTTATCTATAGTTAAGTGCAGTGAGAACAATTTTTTACTATATATATATCTGGAATGCATATAAATTTAAATCAAACTGGCCTTCATAAATCTTATTCAGCATAGCAAAAACAGAACCAACTAGTAAACAAGAAAATGTTTGGAATATTAGTTAAGGACAGATGATATTTAACTGGCTCTGTAATTTATGGTCTACCATTCTGATTAATAATCAGACTTACTGTATCTATGGAAACGAAGAGGAAAATATTTCTGCCTCCAACAGATGTACAAAGATGAGAAACATTTTGCCTCTGTGAATAATCAGCACAGATGTTGCCCTCCTTGTTAACCTTGTGCTATTATCTGTTTTACCAGGAGAAAAGTAAAGTCATGTGGGTGGAGTTCAGAAGATGTAAGATTAAGAAAATGGATTGGAGTTGTCTTAAAGAGAGTTGTGTATTATCAATTAACTGGGAGCTCTGAATTGCTTTCTGAGTTAGGAAATAAAAAGTCCCAGTACCTAGATGGCTTCTAAGTTGAATCTGTGATTTTGCTCATAGCTGCTATCACTTTCTGTACAGCTTTATATGCAAATTTTATTGTAAAACTCTCCAAGATTTAAAACATGAAAGAATAAAAATCAACAGGGAGGAGACTCTCAAAATACATTTTATAAAAGTAACATGCCATTAATTTTTGAATGAGATGTGCTATGGACCACACTGATGTTATGAATCTGGTTTTCATCAGAACATGTAGTTTAATGAGGTTTCCTGGAAGGTATCAATTTTTTCCAGCTAGTTTTCACCAAATGTTTAAGACTAAATGGGATTTACATGAGAGGGCAGAAATGCTACTTCTACCACCTCTTATCTCTCTACCAAAGTTAAAACATTACTCTGTTCTTGTAGTTAAGTTTCAGAATCTGTTTCATATAGTTTTTCAAAAAATTAAGAACTAGAAGGAACCTCCAATTTGTTTACATCAAGTTTTTTTTTTTTTATGTGTTTTTGTTAGAACCAGCTAGAAAACCAAGATTTCCTCATTTTACCTTTCACAGAGGATGGCCTCTGTTCTATTTGTGTAGTTATGTTTGTGTAGTATGACTGGGCTTGATTCTCCTCTTGTACTCAAGGCAGTTTGAGGGACTTGCCCTCCTGAGTGAAGACAGAGCAGAGCCAATCACCTGGTGCAGTCAGGCAGGTGCCCCAGCAAGGCTCTCAGCGGAGAAGTGCATCCACTGCTTGTGTGACAGGACGCTGGCCTGAAACTCCCATCACCTTAGAATGGCAGGGAGGTGGCAAGGGCAGAGTTCTTTCCAGAGAAGCCTCTGACTCTGCCCTTGGACATCCTGTCAGTCCCCTTTACACAGCTGTCTAAGTCGCTGATAGCCTGAGAAGGTGGTGAAAGCCACCATTTGCCTCACATGTATTATCTCACCTAAATCCTGCAGCAACCTGGTTAAGCAAGGGTTATTATCTTCTTTTTAAAGATAAGGAAGCTGAGACTTTGAGTTAAGTAACTTGCCCATAAGCAGAGATAATCCATGGTGGAGCTAGGTTTCAAACTGAGGTTTCTCTAACTTCAACACTGCTGTGTTCTGTTTTGGTGACTCTTTGTGGCTCCTCGTAAGGTCTCTAGAACTGCCTTTTTAACTTAATGAGAGGAAGCAGCATTGGCCAGCTTTCCAAGTCAGATCACATAGTGCCTCTGTTCTCTAATCAGGAACTCGGAGGTTAAATTATTCAATAATATTCTTTGCTGTTGTTGTTAGTTGCCATAGAGTTGGCTCCAACTCATGGCAACGTAATGTATAACAGAAGGAATGTTGCCCGGTCCTGTGCCGTCTTCACGATGGATACTGTGTTTGAGTCCATTGTTGTGGCCATTGTGTGGTGCTTTCTAACCTAGGGGGCTCATCTGCTAGCACTATACTGGACAATAATCAGTTGTCATTCATAGGTTTTTTATGGACTAATTTTTGGAGGTAGATTACCAGGCCTTTCTTCTTAGTCTGTCTTACTCTAGAAACTCTGCTGAGACCTGTCTACAGTGGGTGACCCTGCTGGTATTTATACCTGTGGCATAACTTCCAGCATCATATCAACACGTAAGCCACCACAGTACTTTCTGGATAGTATTCTAGAATCTCTTAATTGAGATCCTGACCCAATTCTACTGTTAACTTTGGATTTTAAGCTCATCTCAGCTTGGACTTCTTTCCTGCACAAAATTAATTATTATAATACAGGTGTTCTGTGGGACACTTAATAGGGAATTTTAAATTCCTGTTATGAAATATTATGTAATGAAGGTGAAGAACTACCAGTGATTGGGAACATAGTAGAGCAAGAATTCATGGCTAGTATTTTGATGTGATTAATAGTAGGGCTTTTAACTGGGAGCCTAGAATTATCTTTGTATTTGTGTTATATTATTAGAATATTTGTACACTGGCATTACCTGCCTTCCAGAGATCTATGGGCTCTGAAAATAATCATATTGCATTTACGCCTGCATATGAAGGAAAAAGCCCTAAATGTTTCAGATAAACAGTCAACCAGATCTCTATGACATCTTTATAATAACTCAATTAAAGTGGTCATTTTGCATTTATTATTCTGATAATTTCCTCAATTATTGAATTTAATTTGACTATAGAGATTTTGCTGTTCTCCTTCAATTCTTATTAAATGTGTAGCAGCTGAATCATATCATGTCAGCTGTTAAAAGAGGAACAGCTTCCCTTATTAAAAACAAAACCCAGAACCTCCATGGATTTTGCCACTGGAAGGAGATCATTTTGGATGAGGAGAGCAGATGAACAAGCAGGTGCTTCTTTGTTCTCTTGATTTTCTCTTTATCTTGAGTTCAATCATTCTAATCATTCCCACTGTCATGAAGCCATTCTCCAGGGCTATTCTGCAGTTCCTTGAAAGCTCTGGTTCAAGCACAAAAAGGAGCTCCATCTATTGGTTCTCTATTAAAAGGCTGGAATTTTCATATATTAACCAAACCCCAGAAACTCCAGACCATAACAATAAGGTACAAGCACAGAAGCATAAAAAAAAATTTTTTTTTTCAGAAGCATAAAAACAACCTTGCTTACACAGAGTAGGTTTCTGATTCTGCAGTAACTGGTTATCTTCAAGTATCATAGGGTCTGTCCACTAGCCTAGAAATAAGCTTCTTACAACTGGGTCTCCCCCTCCAATTTCATCTCAAGCTCCCTCACGTGTGTTCTGTGATATAGAACATAACCCTACTCGGGCACTCTCTTCCTTAAAGACATTGAACTTTGATACTTCTGCATGTTTGCACAAGCTGTCCCTCTGGGTAACTCCCTGGTATCTTTCCATAGCTACATCTGCTTACTCATTCTTCAGAGCCCACCCATTTATCACGTTAGTGTCCTAGATTCCCACAGAATCAATTGCTCTCCTGTTTATGTAGTACTTTTAACATTATTTTAAATTTTCACTTATATTGTGTTATTGTTTGGTCCTGTATATATCCTCTTTGTTCGATCTGAGTTCCTTGAAGGCAGGGACTATGTCTTAATTACCGCCTGTATGTGGCATAGCAAAAAGCACATAACAGGTACTCAGTAGCTTTTTGTTAAATTACAATGATCAGTTTTTATGTCTTTTTGGAGGGGAAAATAACATCTTCACCCTAACTGGAGCAACTTTGAAGATTCTTGCTTAGTTTCTTGCTTTGTAATTCCAAGTCTGTGGAAGATTCCATCTAACTGGACATTTTGATCCTTGCCATCTTTGTATCCAAGGCCATGCAAACCTATAAAGTGGGATCTTGGGGTATGAGTTGCAGGGTAGAGTGGAGGGACAGTCGGGTAATTTGTTTTATTGTAATGTTAGACTAATCCTCTTAAAATTCTATTACATAAGAACTATTTTTTTAAGTGGTACAGTGTTTCCTTACTGTCAAGCTTAGTTTTACCTGGAGCAGTTGGAGAGTTTGCTTTAGCACTGTACTTAGAAAATGTATAGAATTCATATTTTTCTTAGTACCTCAAAAGCAGATAACAAAATTTCCATCCTGCCTCCCCCAAGTAATTTGAAAAGGGGATGCAACATGGAAAGCATCCTGGACTGGGTTGAGGAGACTTAGTTCATGTTCTGGTTCAGTCTCTAGCTAGCATTGTGGCCTATAACCCTGTTATTTCACTGTCCTGGGCCTCTATTTCTTCATTTGGTCCCTTCTAGACAGAATAATCTAAGGATCTCCAAGCACAACTTTTTCTTTCAGAGTGTCCTGTCTTGACTTGGTTTTGGCTTCTGAACCTGACGTTTTTTAGATTTCTACATGACTGAGTAACTTGAGAGCTGACTAATGTGAGATACAGGGAATTATAAGACAGAAGCAACAGACTAACTTGATTTCTGACACAGGTGCAGGACTATCAATCACTTAATTTTTTTGCATTGTGAATTTTTTGTTGATGGCAGATGTTTTCAGTAGTGGAATTCATACAGATTAATGGAGTATGTTTAAATTTTTGGTAATATAGATTTTGAGAAATATTATCTGGGATTACATGTTCCCATGTGTCATTGGTGGCACTTTGGTGCCATGATTTGTGGGACAACAGTGTCCCAAAGATCATGGGAGGGACAATTTATTGCTGGCATATTCCCTTTGATTACATTGAGCACCTGTGATTTTCCAAATATGACACACAAAAAAATCCAAACACACCAGGGCTCCCTAACTGTCACATGGGAAGCCATAATTATACTTAAAAGGCTTATCTAGGTGTACAAAAGCCTAGAGACAAAAGTTTGACCTAATCACACCTCCTGGATACACTGCCTCATACATAAGCCTTCTACCTTAGTGAATTTTTGCCAAAGAATGTTCCTTTCATTTTTCACCATTACACAAGTCCCCACCAGAGGGTAACATATACTTTTAGTTGGACAAGTAGCCTCCTGAGAAACCTGAGAACTCCAAAATATTTGTGGGCACATTTGTCCCAAGATTCAATAAATGATTAAGAAGAAAAAAAAAAATTGCCAGAGATGTTCACACGTAAGAGAATTCTTGTTCACAGGCTCTTCTATTGCAGAACACGTTTGTTTAGCTGGTGTTGTCTGTATCCTGAAGGATTCCTGGTGGTAAACGGTTAAGTGCTTGGCTGCTGACTGAAACATTGGCTGTTTGAACCCACCGAATGGCTCTGTGGGAGAAAGACCTGAAGATGTGCCCCCATAAAGATTACAGCCTAGGAAGCCCTATGAGGCGGTTCTACTATGTAACAGGGGGTTACTAGGGGTCACAAATCAACTCAACGACGTGTAAAAATAGCAACAGTCTATTTCTCGAGCCCTCAGAACCTTTTTGCACACTGAGTCTGCAGCCCGTTTCCTTGGGAAGAGAGAGTTTCCCTGATGTGAGTTGAGGTTTTCATCCCATTCTGTTTTATCTGGGTCTTTTAAGAATTAAACCGATAATAATATCTCAACAATGCTTATTTTTCCTTTACCTGGTCTCTCTGAATAGGATGGTCCTCACTGATTGAGTTTGCATATCAACTACAAAAGCAAGTAGTGTGCTCAGGATCTGACATTTGGTTTGGTGTAATTAAAACCAGCCAGTAAGTATAGCTTTAAATTTTCTCTAGTCATTTGTTTTATTGTCCTAAGACTCTGTTTGTGAAGAAAACTCAGACCACATGTGTGGTCAACCAACATGGTTATCTTATTGGATATTAGCTCATATTGTGAACAATATAGAAGTAGTAGGAGAGGTAAGAAGCTTGGGAGGCTGACAAAATATAGAAAAGATGTGTATAAATTTTGTAACTGGTACATCATTTTTGCAAGGCGTATGCTTTACATGGAACAGTGAGGGGAAAAAAGACTTTTAAATATACTCTGAATAAATTCAGTGAATATTTAATTACCCCTAAAAACAGATAAACAGTGAAGTTATAGAAGACTAAGGCTTTTGTTGAGCAGGTGTCAGGCAAAGAATGTTTATAAAGGCTGTTAAAAAGAAATGCACCTTTGTTAACTCTCAACTTTTAGTGACTCTATTTTATTGAAAACCTTACTATACATTATTCTTAGTACTTACAATGGCACTTGTTGTTATGTGCCATCAAGTTGATTCTGACTCATAGCAACCTTCTATGGGCCCATAGAGTTTCCTAGGTGGTAATCTTTACAGGAGCAGAATGCCAGGTCTTTTCTCCCACAAAGTGGCTAGTGGGTTTGAGCCACTGACCTTTCAGTTAGCAGCTAAGCACTCAACCACTGCACCACAAAGGTGTCTACCATGGCACTAAATACCTTGAAAATAGGTTGATTTGAGAGCACAGTCTTCCATTTAGACTCTGAATGATACATCTTGATTTGACTGTGTGAAAGGAAAAAGAATTTCTTAATATTTTTATGTCATTTATAGGAAATAAGGATTTTATATCAGGTTTAAAATTAGAGGCTCCTGAGCATTTTAGGCATGCTTCAATTCACTACAGCTGGCTGGGAAAATGATTACATCCATAATCAAATTACAGCGGGATGCTTTGGGATGTAGAGAATTCTTTGTTTCTGGAAGAATAAACTTAAGAAATTCAAATGATTACCTTATTTACTATTAGCAATCAAAAGAATAGTTATAGAAAGCTTGTTTTGCAGATGCTGTTAGGTTGAGAGGGATGGAAATAAAGTCTGGGTATATCTGTGTTAGATGAAGTCATACTGCTTATGATTGGCCATTAATGAAATATGTGCTGATGGCATCGTTGGGGATAAGGATTTGCCAGACATTCTCCCATTGTTTCCTGTTCTTATGGAATTAATGCTGTCTTTTTTTTTTTCTGTACTTTAGTTGAAGGTTTACAAAATAAACTGTTTTCTCATCAAAGAGTTAGTACACATATTGCTCTATGACATTGGTTAATAACTGCACGACGTGTCAACATTCTCCCTTCTCAACCCTAGGTTCCCTATTACCAGCTTTCCTGTTCCCTCCTGCCTTCCACTCCCTGCCCCAGGGCTGGTGTGCCCCTTTAGTCTTGTTTTGTTCCACGGCCTGTTCAGCCTTTGGCTGAAGGGTGAACCTCAGGAGTGACCTCATTACTGAGCTGAAAGGGTATCTGGGGGCCATAATCTCAGGGTTTCTTCAGTCTCTGTTAGGCCTAATTGCGTCTTTAAGTGTTCATTCTAGTCCAGCTGTCATCATCCTCTTGTTCAAATTGGGTCAGTTTATGCCAGTTCTTTATAATTATTTATATGAAAATCATTTAGATTTGGAAATCTCATTTCTGTTTTTTTCAACATACCGTGTGCTTGCTTCCAGGCAGTGGCATCATGGGGGCTGGGGGGTAGAGGCGGGAACTGCACCAGGTGACTCCATCAGAAGGGGTGATACCAAAATGACTGTCTATAAAAATATCCCTGTAGTTACCTATAACAACACAAACATTTTTCGTAAGCTCAGCTTACATGTGTCAACATACCTACAAGGCTAAAATTCCGTGGTAGTTTACTTTTTGAACTTCCTAGTACACTCTGGTTAGAGCTGACACTATTACCTGATTTCATTGATGCTTCAGGTTGTGTGGTTTCATAGGCTTCTGCTACAAGCATTGGCTGTTGTTTCATTGCTGCTGGTGTTTTTATAGTCGTTGATTTTATCAAATTTTGTGGTGTTTTAGCTACAGCATTTTTTTTTTTTTTTATTGTGGTAAGTATTTGTGAACCTATATCAACTACTGGAAACCCTGGTGGCATAGTGGTTAAGTGCTACCGCTGCTAATCAAAGGGTGGGAAATTCGAATCCACCAGGTGCTCCTTGGAAACTCTGTGGGGAGTTCTACTCTGTCCTATAGGGTCACTATGAGTTGGAATTGACTCGACAGCACTGGGTTTGGTTTTATATCAACTATTTTTTTGAGAATGTAGTAAATAAAGGAAAAGAAGTAATACGTGAAAATTATGATTTACCAGTAACATTAGTACAAAAAACATTACTAAGGATACTATAAGGTCTGGTAAGGGAAGAGGTCCAGTGGGGGGTGGTGACATCATGAGTTACCACACTGGGTAACACCAACCCTAGTGATGTCACTGCTTCTAGGTATGAAAGAAAATATTCTCCCCCACCCCCCGCTTCTGGTATTTGCTCTCCTTTTAGGCCATTCTAATGACAGACTAGGTGGTAATATAGATAGTCCCTGGCTGATCTCTAAATTGCTCTAGATCCTGCCTTTTGGGGGCAGAATTAAAAATGTTTACAGTCCTTTACAGAAGAAATATTTATTAGTTACATTGCTTTTTAATTTTTAGAAGGTTGTCTCCCTGCTTGACTGTGAGCTATCAAGGGCAGGAATTGAATTCTATAGCAGAGTGCCTAATTCATAACATTTACGGAGTACTTATTATGTGGCTGGCCCTATTTTAAGGACATTGTCATCCCGCTTTATAGATGAACAAAGAGAGGCCTATAGAGCAGTTAAGTAACAAGTCATGTATTCCACCCATAGCAAGTGAATGGCAAGCAGGCTTTGAACTCAGTCAATCTGACTCCAGGGCAGAGAGTTAGCTGTTCTGCTTTCATATGCAGAAGGCCATCCAATAAATATTTGTTAAATCCATGGTTGACTGTTTATTCTGGGGTACTTTGTGCTGACTATTTCCCTCTCATACTCAATCAAGTTAGAATTAAGTGTCCCTGACCTTGCAAAACTGTTTTTAGGTTATTTACTTATTTTACCCAAAATCAATTTTTTTTTGTGTATGTGTGTGTGAGTAGAATAAGTGACTTTTTAGCAAAAGGGAAGGGAGACAGATCTATTGCCTAAAATATGATTTTAGGAATTGTATTTTTTGAGCCTGAACAGAACTTAAAAATTTTTTTCTTTTCTGGGTTAAAAAACTGCAAAAAGTACTTGCATAATTAATGGCTTATGTACTTTTCCATTGAATAAATGTACTCATGTAACCATTCCCTTACTGATGTATATTCTGTATATTTCCAGGCCCTGATCCCTTTATTGCTAAATGATGAGCTTTTGAAAAGTGTATTTGTTTTTCAAAATACATTTTTTTAATTTTATTTTTTATTGTACTTTAGAGGAAGGTTTACAGAGCACATTAGTTTCTCGTTAAATGATTATTAATGCATGTATTTTTCGTGACATTGATTGCCAACCCCAAGAGATGTCAACAGTTTCCCCTTCTCGACCGTGGGTTCCTTGTTACCAGCTTTACTGTCCCCTCCTGCCTTCTCGTCCATGCCACTGAGCTGATGTGCCCATATGATCTTGTTTTGTTTTATGGGCCTGTCTAATCTTTGGCTGAAGGGTGAACCTCAGGAGTGACTTCAGTACTGAGTTAAAAGGGTGTCCAGGGGTCCATACTCTCAAGGTTTCTCCAGTCTGCATGTATATTTTTAATAGTGTTACCAGACTACATTCCTCTAGATTTTACTAATTTACCAGTAATGTGGGCTTTTTTTTTTTTTTTGAAATTGGAGACAATGTTGCCTTTGTGATATGTTGGAAGTTTTTAAGTTTCTCCTGCAATGATTTAATTGTCTACTACATCCAAGTGATAAAATTTGTAAGCAACTCAGATGATAAACTTAACAGTTATGTAGGGTATAAAGAAAGAGGGTCCATAAACTTGTTTCCTGCTTCTTTCTAAAGAAGTGAAGGGAGTATAGAAGAAAAGAGTTCCAGGTGATGCTTTGGTATGGGGTTCCACAATTTAGGCTGGCTGTTGACTTTTTTCTCCTTCTAGACCAAAGCTCATGGTTCAGAGAAAGAAAAAAAAAAAAAAAAAAAGCCTTCTTTATGGTCTTTGTGCACAGATACTTTTTTATTTTAACCAAATTTCTTCCTGCTCTTGTCTACTGGGAAAGGAGTACAACCAACTCTCTAGCAATCCTAGAAACTGTTGAGTGCAATTTTGGAAACTATCTCCCATAATGGGCCTTCTGCCACATTCAAATATTCCTTCTCTATCATAATGTTTGACCCCTTCAAATCTTGTCTTAGTTACCTGAAGAAGTGACAATCTGCCAGAAGTCTTATGTGACTGTTTAATTTTCCTTGATTCTAAGTATTTCACATGTCAAAAAAAGGTAATACATAAGACATTTGGCTTCCAGACCCTGCCATCTGCAGGAAGACCTTCTCTTAACCAATTTAATCAGACTTTATGTTTGTGCAACTAACAAATCTGTACATTCAGGATGGAACAGAAAGTTTATTATAATTAATTATTGCTAATTTTCTAACTATAAATCTTTAAATCAGTACTACAGTATGGTTTAGTAGAAAGATGTCAGAACTGAATTTGAATCTAAGCTCCACCTGGTAATAGTTGTATGGATTTTGACAAATTAATTATATTCTCTGAGCTTTAGTTTCTTCATGTGTAACATTGGTTTACAATATCGACCTCTCCAAGTTGACGTGAGAAGTAAATCAGGTAATGTCTGTGTAGCACCTAATGTAGTTCCTATATAGTAGGTGATCAATAAATAGTTATCGTTACTTATAATAGTGATAATGTTCAATCTTACTGAGTTACTATTTTCTCTGGCTTGTTTTATCTTTAATTTAAAAAAATCTTTTAATTATGTGGATTTCCAAACATACAGACAAGGTGAGCTAGTGCAATAAACACCTGTATATTCTTAAGCAAGAAACAACAAAGTGAACATTTTGCTATATCTGATATATATTTATATGTATATGTATATATACATATATTTGTATCTATTTGATTTTATTGTTTTTTTAATTTGATATATCTACATATTATTTGAATTTTATATATTATATAAAAATATATTTTTCCTGAGCCATTTAAAATAAATTTCAGATGTCATCACACTTTATCTAAATACTCTAGTATGCATATCTTAAGAATAAGGACAATTTTGCACATAATTGCAATATCATTATAATAACTAAGAAATTTAATAATTATCCCTAATATTGTCTATTACTTGTTCATATATAAATATCTCCAGTTATTCCAAAATATATTTAATGGTTGATTTTTTCAAACCAGAATCCATTCAAGGTTCGTTGGATTGCAGTGCATTTGGTTATGTCTCTTTAGACTCTATTCTAGTTCAGTCCCAACCTCTCATCTTTTTTTCCCCATGATGTTGGCTTTTTTGAAGAAATTAGTCTAGCTGTCCTTATGAATTTCCCACATTCTGTATTTAAAAACAATTATTTCCTTATGATACGGTTCAGCTTGTTCCTGTATCTCATCTATTTCTGTCAAGCCGGAAGTTCAGTCAAAAGCCTTGATGAGATTCAAATGAAACATTTTTGACAGTAATACCTCACCGGTGATGTCATGTCCACACACCCTTTGGGGTAACGTGGGACGGGCCACCAGCCTTACACTCTCTGATCTTTGATTAAATTTTTAACACTGGAAATTTCAAAATGGTGAAAAATTAGAATTCCTTCCAAAAAGGTAAGTTAGATGTTGAATTTTTTTCCCTTCATTATCAATTTTCAGAGCAAACATTGGGTATAATTGTCTTCTTCAATGGTGGCAAATGTTTTTCTTTCACTTTTAAAATACTATAGGCCACATAAAATTTTATATAATTAATTATAAACTTTTACTTAGTTAACTGAACTTTACCACTGTCTCTGCATTTCAGGAGACTATGGTTCAGTTTGAAGTTATCTTTCTTAGAGGAATCAGCTGACACTTCAGGTATAAGAGAAATAAGCTGTAGACTTTCATGAGGTCATTTCAAAGATGCCTTTGACCTATGGTTAACCTTTCTTAGAAAGTGAACATAAAAGCAGGTGAGTTTAAAAAAGGACCTTTTTGGGATAACGAGACATGGTTGAGCTGCTGCTAGATTGTAGATTTAGAATTCTGCTGGCATAGTGGGCCATGATCCGCTCTTTAATAACATGCTGAAACCTGAAAGTTGCTGAAGCTTTGTTGCTACTCAGAAATCAGGTTCATGGGCACTTAAAACATTATCTATGATGATGTTATTTTTTAAGATAAATTTATTGTGAAACCTAGTAGTTAGGATACTATTTAGCTCTAATATAAAAGGAAAGTGCCATTATACATTACCTTTCATCCAGGAGTAAGCAGTTCTTGCATTTTACCAGTATTTTCATTTCAACAATGACATATACAGAGAGATTATCTTCCTTATAACTTGTGACATTCGCCTTCACAGAGCCGTGGTCACTTTAGACAAAGAAATTGAAATAATAAGAGGCTAGATAAATCACTAAAATCTCAGAGTCTGTGGATGGCCATTTTATGCCATTTTTGAAGAAATTCTCTTTATCTGCTCATAGTGTTTCTTCTAGGATTTGATTTGGAGAATAATACTGAGTATTTTCATTTTCTTTTCCATTCTTTTCCTCTTGGTGATATCTTAATGACCTAAATTTTGGAAGAGAGCACATGAAAAAACATGATTCTAAAATTTTGAATTACAAAGCAAAACCTTCAGCTTTGTCCATGCTAATAACTCTTGCTATTCTTCTCATAATTGGAAAGCCTTGGATGAACACTTTGTGAGTATCCACTGAAATAAAAACCTTGATCAGACATCTCTATTTTCATAAAAGTATTCCAACATTCTCATTCATAAACCCATTGCTGCCAAGTTGCTTCTGACATTAGCAACCCTGTGGGACTGAGTAGAACTGCCTCATAAAGTTTCTAAGGCTGTAAATCTTTATAGAAGCAGACTGCCACATCCTTCTCCTGTCCCGTGGCTAGTGTGCTCGATCTGCCAGCCCTTCAGTTAGCAGCTGAGCACTTAACCACTGCACCACCAGGGCTCCTTATTTCAATATTACCATATATTTAAAATGAATTAGGAAATACTTTTACAGTCGTTACCCTATGACAGCTGCTCAGTGGGATAGGTTTGTTGTTGTTAGGTTCCCCCCAGTCAGTTCTAACTCTTAGTGACCCCATGTATAACAGAACAAAACACTGCCTAGTCTTGCACCATCCTCACAATCGGTGTTATTATGCTTGAGTCTATTGTTGCAGCCACTCTGTCAATCCATCTTGTTGAGGATCTTCCTCTTTTTTGCTGACCCTTTACTTTACAAGGCATGATGTCCTTCTCCAGGAACTGGTCCCTCCTGATAATATGTCCAAAGTATGTAATACGACGTCTTGCCATACTTGCTTCTAATGAGCATGCTGGCTGTACTTCTAAGACAGATTTGTTTGTTATTCTGGCAGTCCATGGTATATTCAGTATTCTTAACCAATACTATAATTCAAAGGCATCAATTCTTCTTTGGCCTTCTTTTTTTATTGTCCTGGTTTTGCTTGCATATGAGGCAATTGGAAATAGCTTGGCTTAGATCAGGCATACTTTAGTCCTTAAAGTGACACCTTTGCTTTTGAGCACTTGAAAGAGGTCTTTTGCAGCAGATTTGCCCAAGGCAATATGTTGTTTTATTTCTTGACTGCTGCTTCCATGGGCGTTGATTGTGGATCCAAATAAAACAAAACTCTTGACAACTTCAGCCGTTTCTCCGCTTACCATGATGTTGCTTATTGGTCCAGTTGTGAGGATTTTTGTTTTATGTTGAGTTATAATTTATACTGAAGGCTGTGGTCTTTGATCTTCATCAGTTAAGTGCTTCAAGTCCTCTTTACTTCCAGCATTCAAAGTTGTGTAATCTGCATATCACAGGTTATTAACGAGTCTTCCCCCAATCCTGATGTCCCATTCTTCTTCATATAGTTCAGTTTCTTGGATTATTTGCTCAGCGTAGAGATTGAATAAGTATGGTGAAAGAATACATTCCTGAAACACACTTTTCCTGATTTTAAACCATGCAGTATCCCCTTGTTTTGTTTAAATGACTGCCTGTTGGTCTATGTACAGGTTCCTCATGAGCACAATTAAGTTTTCTGGAATTCTCATTCTTCTCAATGTTATCGATAATTTGTTATGATCTACACAGTTGAATGCCTTTGCATAGTCAATAAAACACAGACAAACATCTTTCTGGTATTCTCTGCTTTCAGCCAAGATCTATCTGACATTAGCAATGATATCCCTCGTTCCATGTCCTTTTCTGAATCTGACTTGAACTTCTGGCAGTTCCCTGCCAATGTACTACTGCAACCGTTTTTGAATTATTTTCAGCAAAATTTTACTTGTGTGTGATATTAATGATATTGTTCGATAATTTCCATATTTTGTTGGATCACCTTTCTTTGGAAATGGGCACAAATATCTCTTTCAGTCGATTGGCCAGGAGGCAGTCTTTCAAATTTCTTGACTCATAGACAAGTGAACACCTCCAGTGCTTCACGCATTTGTTGAAACATCTCAATTGGTATTCTGTCAATTCCTATTCCTATTATTATTACTGCTATTATTATTCTCATTTTACAGATGAGGAAATTAAATCAAACAGATGTTAAGTAACTTAACCAATGCCTACAACTAATAAGTGAAAGGACGTGTGCTCTTATCTCTATCCTGTGCCATTTTACAACACAGTTTCACGTGTTAATATGTCAATAGTAAACCCTCCACCATCTAGCTTAGCTCAGAAGTCAAGTTAAGAGAATGTTTGTTATTGATAATTGTTTTAAAGATAAGTATTGCTCTAATTATTTCAGATTTTATCCTTACCCTATTTCAAGCAATAAGAAAATGACCTGGACTCTCTGTATAATGGCCTTTTCTACTGTGTTTGATGTCATGCCCTTTATTGGTGGATGCTGAAGGAAACAGCCTCATAAATCCATCACAGCATTTGGCATGAGAATGCTACTGAGGACATTGTGTACAATATTACTTAGTTCTCCAGTATAAATCCTTGAGTGAAAAATTTCTTTTAAAGCTAAGTAATAGAAAAAGGTTTTGCTTCCACTAATAGACTGATACAAATATACGTATATATATTTTGCTTTTCCAACAGCCATTTACAGCTGGCCATTTTTCCCTTTTCACTTTGATTATCAGGAATAAAATAAAGTAACTCAGTCAAATATGTGGCTTAGAGTTTTAAATATATGACTCAGTACTAAAATTTTTACAGTAGATGATTATGGTCTCCATTTTTATATTTTATACTTTGTTTCCCTTGCTTTATGCCTTGGCTTCCTATTCTACCTTATATTTTTCATGTTCCTGGTTTTTGTTAACATTTTATCACCCTTTTGAATGTTTTATGTAAAAATAAAACTCTCATGCAATAAGGTAGATGGCAGACAGACAGATACAAACTCATGTCTCCAAGCCCCAGGGATGCCAAGAAGCAAAAGGCATGGTCTGTGGTCTTAGGAAGCTTAAACATGTTTGGGAATACACATAGACATATAAGCAATTTAACCATGAAATCTAATAGACTGTGAGTTCCAAATGAGTTATACAGAATAAAAAATACGAGTTCTGAGAGAGGTCTGGAGCAGTTGGAAGAGACTTAGGAGAAAGTAGAAACCAAGCTGGCCATTGAAGAAAGCCTAGAACTTAATAAGAATAGTGTGGAAAAGGAGGACTTTTTTTAAGGAAAGGGAAAAATTCCTGAACTGAGATGTAGAAAGGGGAATCCAGTTTATTCGAATGACAACCTATGTAATAGCATGGCAGAAGAATGTTAGTTGCCTACTCCAACATCTTTCTCCTGCTCTTCCTCAATTACAGAACCTCAGTATATCTGGTAGCCTAGTGACCAGATAAAAGACTATGTTTCTCATCTTCCTCATGAAACCAGATTAATCCAAGGAGTACACTTTTGACAATGAAATGTAAACAGACGTGTAGGTCACTGTGTTGGACTTGGGGAGTCTCCTTAAAGAGAGCGCGTATGTCCTTCTTTTCTTCCATCATCCTACTGCCTAGAGGGCTAAGGGACAGTTGGAGCTCAAATGGGCATCTTAGACCCTGAGAATAAGGACTACACACAAGGAATGGTGGAGCAGAGAGCTGGCAGGAGCTTGGGTCCCAATGCCTTCCTCAGCTGCCATACAGCCTTGGATTACCTAATGCCTAATTCTTTTATGTGAGAGACTAAAGCCTAGTGAGTTTAAAGGGCTCTTATTCAGTCTCTTTGACTCATAGCCAAAAGCAATTCCTATCTGATAAAACAATTTGATTAGGGTAGAGAATTTATGTAGAGCGTAATGAAAAATTGTAGGGCAGAGCTAATGCCCATCAAACACATATAGGTTCTATTTTATCATAGCTAGGTTAGTCCCTTAGAATATTTTCCTTTGTCTTTGCATGTTCAAAATAAGAAATCATTGTATTTGATTTAAAAATTCTCCTAAAGACTTTTCACTTGCTGAGAAGTGTAAGGAAGATGAGAAGATACAAGCTTTTGAAATCTCCGAATTTGGTGATATTTCAGGTCTAAATGAATAAAGATTTTCTTTTTCATAACGATTTGACCTTTAGTTTGGGAGCCAGGTGTGTCAGTTTCAAGTTTCTTATGGAGAGCATCTCAAAAATAAACAGTGTTTCTGCTATAGAAATGCCCTCCACTTCTGGAAAATTACTTAGAATGTCAGACCACAAGCTGACTTAGATTTCAAGCACAAGTATGAGTCAACTGCCAAGAAAATGAAGTTTCTTAGTCATCCAATTGGAACCAAGTCATTTGTAATCAGATAATTTTCTTACAAATTTCTAATTGCTGATTTTTCATGATAATGTTGCAAGAAACTGTTATGAAATGGAATCAATGGGGCTGATTCAGAATATCATGGAGCTATAGTTTGATTATAGCAGCAAAGAATATTTCCACATTTAAAAGAGTATTATAATTAATTAACCAAGCTAGGCTCTTCTAGCACTTTTAACACTTCAAATTATTTGTCCTACATTATAATTTATAAAAACAAGATTTACAAGGTTATCACAAATTATTTCTACGCTGCAAAGTAAAGATAAATGTTAAGCTAAATCTAGGTGTTCACAAAAATAAACAGAAAAATTTGATTGCTTGAATTTGTTATGCCAAAGTCAAGTTTATAAAAATAATATTTGCAAAGCAGTGTTGCTATTTAGAGAAGATGCTAAGTAAGCTCATAACTGATGTATGGTCTTGGTCTGTTAAGGAAGGAAGGAAAGAAAACTTGGCAAATTCACTGTGAAACGCTAAGGTCAGCTTCCTAGCTCTAAAGAAGTGCCCACTCAAATATAAACTGCAGAACTTTAAAGGTGTCTTGTCAAGATAAATACCTAACACTCATGACTTACCCTGTCTGATGCTAGAAATCATACCAGAGTAGTTGGGAAGAAATACATGTATTTAAAATTATATGCTCATACCTATTCACTTCTTATTTCCTGTATCAGAGCATGTACATTTGGAATTTAAAATAAACTGACATCTCTCTTGCCCTTTCTTTCTCAGTTATTTATTATTTTGCTTCTTTTCCTTTTAATCTTCATTCCTAGTTACTTAGTAATATTGATGACTAGAAAGTTCCCCATGTTATGAAACATAACTTAAAAAAAACTGCAGTATTAGAGGATTTAGGTTCAAAATTGTGGCAGTTTGATAGATGTTTGAAATGAATTGATTCAAAACAGAAGAAATTGAACAAAAGGTTCTGACCAAGGTTTGCTCTGGTTCAATGCAGGGAGAAAGTAGGAGAGGAATGTGAAAGATTTGTGGATGGCAGAGAATTAACCTGTCTGAAGTCAAAGGAGTGAATTAAAGCAAGAATGTCACACAGATGATCTGGAAGCTTCCTTGAACTACACTCACAATGCTTTTGTATGTCATTCAAATTGCTGACCTCTGAGGCACCCTGAACTCAGAATCCCACATCTTGTGTGTACTGTGTCTGCACAGCCAACCCAACTGTCTCCCCATCTGTCACTCTTATTAGTGATATTTGAAAATGAGAGCTTATCCTGAGTGTGGTGACTGGGACGGAGCAGTGTCTGGGACACACTGTCTACAAAGAAGTGGGGCAAGGAATTGTTTTACCTGCAGAAAGGAGGGCTAAAGGGAAAATAAGCTACTGGGTCTTCGACCCCTTGAAAAACTTTTAGTGGAAATTGAATGTCCCATGTTGTCTCAGAGGGAATAACTAGAATAACAAAGCAGATTTTGACTGACTACTGTATAATAAATAATGTTAGAACCATTAGAGTTTTTTTCCAACAAAGGAACAGTCTCCCATACAAATTGTGAGTTTTTTTTTAATCTCTAGGAATGGTTAAGCCACATATATAGAAGGCAGTTTTTTTTTTTTTTGATACACAAATGTCTTTCTATTTAATCCAAATTTTAACACAAGGATTTATCCTAAGAAGATAGAAGGCAGATTTTAGTTGATGACTGCTAAGTATGAATCTCTGATTCTGTACTTTTCACATATGTGTCAGCAGTCAGTACAAAAAATTTCATACTTTTTCCATGCATCTCTCTTTGCCACCAAACTGTGGTTCTTCACCTCCACGTGTTTACTCCTCCTTTCCCCCTTCATGCCCCCTGTGAGTTACTACGACCGCCAGTTGCCCTGAAGTTTGATTCTGACTCATGGGAACCCTGTGTACATCAGAGTAGAGCTGTGCTTCGTAGGGCTTTCAGTGGCCAATCTTTCTAGAGCAGATTACCAGGTCTTTCTTTTGAGGTGCTTTTTGGTGGACTTGAACTTCTGGCCACTCAGTTAGCGGCTGAGTGCATTAACCATTTGCACTACCCAGGGACTCCTTTCAGTCACAAGCCACCCCCAACCCCAATACGGGTGATCGCTATCCTGCCTTCTAAAAACACAGACTAGATTTGCCTGTTTTTAAAACATCTAAGTGGATTCATTTAGTAGGTACTCTTTTGTTGAAGATGGCTTCTTTTGCTCAGTGATATTTATAAGATTCATTCATGTTGTTTTGGTCAGTTATTCATTCTAATTGCTCTATAGTGTTTCAGCTTTATCCATTTTACTGTTGATGGGCATTTGGGAAGTTTCCAGACTATTATGAATGCTGTAATGATCATTCTAGTAAATGTTTTTTG
Source organism: Elephas maximus indicus (assembly GCF_024166365.1). Lineage (NCBI taxonomy): Eukaryota > Metazoa > Chordata > Mammalia > Proboscidea > Elephantidae > Elephas > Elephas maximus. Next base: position 80,940,301 of record NC_064824.1, on the reverse strand, counting down.
TTCTTGTTGTTGACCATATGTACTCATTTATATTGGGAACATACTTGCGGAGAGGATTGCTAGCAGTGGCGTGTGCTTGTATTCAACTTTAGCAAACACTACAGAATAGTTTTCCAAAGGGGTTGTACCAGTTTACATTTCCACCAGCAATGCCTGTGAGTTCTGGTTGCTCCGTATGCTTGCCAACATTTAATATTGTCAGTATTTATAATTTTAACCATGCTAAATGGGTATTTTGTGGTCAGAGTGGTCTTTTAAAAATGTAAATGAGGTTGTATCTTTTCCTTCCTTAAAGAATATTTCAGTGGCTCTTAACTGTAAAAATCCAAGCTTCTTTCTGTGGCTTACACTCCTCTACATGAGATGGCACCTGCCTATATCTGAGTCATTGTATATCACTTTCTCCCTTATTTACTATATTCTAGATACATGAACTTTATTTTTCTCTTTTTAAAATTCCAAACTGTTTCTTACTTCATAACTTTTGCACTAGGTTTTTATCCGAAATCTTTAATTAGTGGCCCCCTTCTCATCATTGAAATTTTGATTCTTATGTCCTAATGGTTTGTTTTTAAAGCTGATCCTTTAGGCAGATGAAAGGAGACACAGGAAACCCTGGTGGCATAGTGGTTAAGTGCTACGGCTGCTAACCAAAGGGTCGGCAGTTCAAATCCGCCATGCGCTCTTTGGAAACTCTATGGGGCAGTTCTACTCTGTCCTATAGGGTCGCTGTGAGTCGGAATAGACTCGACGGCACGGGGCTTTTTTTTTGTAAGGAGACAAATGAACTAAGGTGATATGATTTGAAAGTCCGGCTTAATTCGCATATAGTATCAAAGTTTGAGAACAGTGAGTCTTAAAATGACAGCTGTTTCCCTCTGGACTTTAACTTAGACTTTGTCAGCAGTGATCAATCAGAATGTGTTCTCCAAACAAGGAGTAGAGAAAACTCTTTAACGTCCCGTTGGAGTAACTTTGGTCAAAAAATGTCGACATTGACTTAAGCCTACTTCCTGACCTGTCGATTTTTTTTCCCAAACAGATCTAGAAGGAAGAATGCGTTTTCCTTTGTGAAAACCTGCATGGTTTGAACACTGACAGTTTAAATACTGTACACTATGATTTATTGAAAAATAGAAAACACATTTATTATTTTTGGGAATCTTTTCTGTTTTGCATGGTTTTTATAAACCATCCTCATCATGTACTATGAAAGAATCATTGACTGTTTCATTTTTGCTGTTTTGCCATATTTTCAGAAATTTTAATTAGTTGCATTTTTTAGAAAGAAAAAAAAACTGATGTGATCTTATACGTTTCACTTGTTAATACAAAAATCAAACCCATGGCTTTCAAGTCAATTTTGACTCATAGTGAGTATGCCCTGGTTTTTCATGGATTTATGCAATTATGGCTGTAGTATTATTTACTATGCTAGAAGCATATATTAGTTATCATAAAGCTAGTGATTCTGATTTGTTTTAGATAGTAAGAAAGTATTCATAATATAAAGATTTCTGATTTCTGATAACAGTTCAATAAGAAATGTTAACTAATGTCGAATAGAAAGAATAGTTACCAAATTTAGTACATATTCCTTCTGCTCCCAAGACTAACAGCTTATTAGAAATCAGTTTATCTCTTATTTAGAAATGTTTTCACATTTAAATATTATAGCTTTCTGTTATTTGGTACGTCTTACAAAATCAAAACATACTTAAGAATAGCCAGTGGTTTCCTTTGTTAGATTAACAGATATGTTGTTATGAAAATTATTAAGGTTCAACTTGCTTGGTAAGTAACTCATTACTTAATCGTGTTATCTTCTTGTCAATTTGTAGTTATTTGCCTCTAAAGACTGCACTAAAACAATCAGCATCTCATTCCTAATGATAATTCAGGAACTTTCTTTAGTTTTGTGATGTTCATGGCTGCTTATCCAATTGCTATTATAAATGTGTATTCCACTCTACAACTCAGAACTTGGGATGAGAGAAAATGGTTTTTAGCCAGATGGTTTCTTAAAGAAAACTTTTTTCCCTACTAAAAAAAACTGTATACATTTTAATGATCTTTAAATTGTTAATGAAGATATGATCATTTTTAATGTGTTTGTTACCTAAACAAGATTTATCATTTCCAAATCGAAATTGCTTTATGCTTCTGACATTATCACATTCATTATTTAAGATGGTGCCTTAAAATTTCACAAAATATTAACATAAACAAGTTGAATTTTAATGTTTGGTGTAACTTCTTGACCTCTGCTTTTAGGAGTAGCATTTGAAAGAACATTTTCTTGCGCTTTCAGCAAACTGACAATGCTGTTATAACAATTTGGAATAAAAAAATAACAATTTGGAATAGGCAGCCATAAATGTTCTTAGTAAGTTTAGTCTGCCTTGATATCTTTAATTTCCAATTTTTATTTCATCAAAAAGGAATCTAGAAAATTACTTTATTTTTCTTTAAAAATCATATATACAAAGCAAATACAGCTTTCTGTCTTGGTTCTTCCTCCCCTTTGCCATCCTTTCCGTATTTGTGTGTAATCCATTACAGATTGCTAACATATTTTAAAGCATTGGGTTCTAGTCTGCCCTCAAAATAAATTGCCTTATTTTAAAATCAATACAATGTTATATTTAAAAAATATTAACTTAAAAGATTCCTAGTAACTAATAATGACATTTCAAACATTTTGATCTCAGTTATAAAGTATGTAAACTTTGAGGTTAATACTGTTGAATAGAAATATCAATGCCTAAGAAACACAATTCTAATGCTTTGGCTAGGAAATGATAAATATAAAGTAACATAGATTTACTGAGTCATTTAAGATGAACTAAAATTTTTAGGGTATATATTTTTATATTATATTAAAACTTATATTAACATTTTTAGGTTATATATTTTTTTGTCCAGTAACACAGATTGCTCAATGAATAAGATAATCCTGCATTGAAAACTACAGTCAACATTTTCCCTTTGTGAACAGTATTATGCTATTTCCTTGCTTTTACATCATCATTTTCTTAGTTTCTTCAGCTAACACTCTCTTTTTACAAATATTTAAGAGGAAAATCAAAAGTATATCTAAACTAGTTGTCTTCAAGCTGTTTTGAATAAAATGGGGTCATTTATGTATATTTAAGAGATGCAACAAGTTTTAGTATTGACCTCAGAATTTGGTCCAAATATTCTATTCGGATTTGGCATCAGCCTCAGTAGCTGCAGAAATAATCGTATCGAGACAGTGATACTGAGAAATTAAAGAATGTGGCTGTCATGTTCCTTTTCCAGTGTCACTTCTGGCAGCCCTGGATCTGTGTGTAGTCATGTTTCCACCATATTTAATTAACACAACAACACTAGTAAACAACAGGCATATTCAGAATGAATACTTAGTTTTAAATATATATAACATTTAATAGTGACTTTGAATGACAAATTTCCTTGTTTGCTTTGTATGTTCCATTTCAACCAGTCAGTAGAAGTATAAATATATCTTTACTATTGTAAGCATAGAATAGTACATTAATTAATGATGATTATAAAAGCGTTAATTTTGTGTAGAAAAGCATTTATTGAAAATTGTCAATGGGTTAAATAGGGAAATAAAGTGACAGGGAGTACAAATGTTAAATGAGAGCACATTAAGTAAATTTGGGAAGAGCAATATATCCTTCTGAGTCAACAAATGCTAATACAATTTAAATCATAACGTAATAATAGATACAGATTGTATCATAATTCTAATCTTTGTAGGCTCATTTGGCGTACTTGTCTCATAAAAATAGTTCTTAAAACTGTTTAATGTTTACTTAAATGTTTCTGTTTAGGCCACAAGTCTTTCAAGAAAGAGCGAGAATTCTTCGTATCTATGAGAATTAACAGCAGAATGCCAACCTTGCCTGTTCAAAATTTGTAAGGAGGAAAATGCTACAAAATTATATATGCCAGCATCAGTGATGAACGATCATTAACTCAAACGCAATAAGAACCCAGGGATATGAAGAAGAGTATAGGAGAAAAACGGGGTACTTGAACCATGTTTTGTACTCACCAATCAAACTTCAGAACAGATTTTATAACAACAATTAAACAGGGAGATCTTTAAAGTTTTGTGGCTGTGGCTGTTAAGAATTTCAGCAGAATATCTCGTTGAAATCGTTGCTATAGACTGTCAGCCATTTTTAACAGTTGAGGATGAAAGCTTTGCTTAAGCCATGGATTCTAGTATAAAATTATCTCCAGGAAATAGGCTATTAAAAAGCTGTTTCCTGAATTATAGTCCTCTGTGCTCAGAAAAGTTTTTATTTTTATTTTTATTGCACTTTAGATGAAGGTTTATAGAACATACTAGTTTCTCATTGAACAGTTAGTGCACATATTGTTTTATGACATTGGTTACCAACCCCACAACATGTCAACACTCTCCATTCTCAACCTTAGGCTCCCTTTACCCGCTTTCCTGTCCCATCATTCCTTCTAGTCCTTGCCACAGGGCTGGTGTGCCCCTTTAGTCTTGTTTTGTTTTATGGGCCTGTCCAATCTTTCGCTGAGGGAGGACCCTCAGAAGTGACTTCATTACTGAGCTGAAAGGGCGTCAGGGGCTCATACTCTCAGAGTTTCTCCAGTCTCTGTCAGGCCAGCAAGTCTGGACTTTCTTTTTGAGTTAGAATTTGTTCTACATTTTTCTCCAGTTCTGTCCGGGACCCTCTATTGTGATCCCTATCAGAGTAGTCAGTGGTGGTAGCCAGGCACCATCTAGTTGTATTGGACACAGTCTGTTGGAGGCTGTGGTAGAGGTGGTCCATTAGTCCTTTGGACTGATCTTTCCCTTGTGTCTTCTTATTCTTATTCTTCCTTGCTCCCAAAGGGGTGAGACCAGTGGAGTATCCTAGATCGCTACTCACAGGCTTTTAAGACCCCAGACGCTACTCACCACAGTAGAATGTAGAACGTTTTCTTTATAAACTATGTTATGCCAATTGTGCTAGATGTCCCTGAGGCCACGGTCCCCACAGCCCTCAGCCCAGCAATTTGGTCCCTCAGGGAGTTTGGATGTATCTATGGAGCTTCCATGACCTTGCCTTGTACAAGTTGTGCTGGCCTCCCCAGTATTGTGTACTGTCTTACCCTTCACCAAAGTTACCAATTATCTACTATTTAGTGTTTTTCCATCCCCATCTCTCCCCATCCTCATAACCATCAAAGATCTTTTTGTGTGTAAATATTTGCATGAGTTTTACAGTAGTGGTCTCATACAATATTTGCCCTTTTGTGACTAACTTTTTACACTCAGCATAATGCCCTCCAGATACATGCATGTTATGAGATGCTTCACAGATTTATTGTTCTTTATCGTTGTGTAATACTCCATCGTGTGTATGCACCACGGTTTGTTTATCCATTCATCTGTTGATGGGCATCTAGGTTGTTTCCATCTTTTTTGCTATTGTAAACAGTGCTGCAATAAACAAGGGTGTGCATATGTTTATTTGTGTGATGGCTCTTATTTCTCTAGGAAATATACCTCGAAGTGGGACTGCTGTATCATATAGTATTTCTATTTCTTAGCTTTCTAAGGAAGTGCGATATTGTCTTCCAAAATGGTTGTATCATTTTTGCATTCCCACCAGCAGTGCATAAGAGTAACGATCTCCCTGCAGCCTCTCCAACATTTGTTATTCTCTGTTTTTTTGATTTGTGGCAGTAATGCTGGGGTGAGATGTTATCTCATTGTGGTTGTGGTTTGCATTTCTCTAATGGCTAAGGATTGAGAGCATTTTCTCATGTGTCTATTGGCTGCTTGAATGTCTTCTTTGTTGAAGTGTCTATTCATTTCCTTTGCCCATTTTTTAATTGGATTATTTGTCTTTTTGTTGTAGGGGTGTTGGATTTTCTTGTAGATTTTAGAGATTAGAACTTTGGCTGATTTGTAATAGCCAATTTTTTTTTCCCCAGTCTGTAGGTTCTCTTTTTACTCTTTTAGTGAAGTCTTTTGATGAGCGTGTTTAATTTTTAGAAGATCCCAGTTATCTAGCTTATCTTCTGGAGTTTATGTATTGTTGGTTGTGGTTTATATGCTGGTAATGCTGTGTATTAAGGCCCCTAGCATTGATCCTATTTTTTCTTCTATGAACTTCATAGTTTTGGCTTTATATTTAGGTCTTTGATCCATTTTAAATTAGTTTCTGTATATGGTGTGAGGTATGGGTCCTGTTTCATTTTTTTGTAGATCCACATCCAGTTTTACTAGCACCATTTGTTGAAAAGACTGTCTTTTCCCCCATTTGATGGCCTTTGGGCCCTTGTAGAAGATCAGGTAACCAAAGATGGATGGATTTACATCTGGGTTCTCAATTCTGTTCCATTGGTCAATGTATCTGTCGTTGTACCAGTACCAAGCTATTTTGACAACTGTAGTTGTATAGTAGGTTCTGAGGTCAGGTAGTACAAGTCCTCCTGCTTTATTCTTCTTCAATAGTGCTTTTTACTTATCCAGGGCTTCTTCTCTTTCCATATAAAGTTAATGATAAATTTTTCCATCTCTTTAAAGAATGTTGTTAGTATTTGGATCAGCATTACATTGTATTTGTAAATTGCTTTGGGTAGAATTGTCATTTTCACAATGTTGAGTCTGCCTATCCATAAGCATCATATGTTTTTCCATTTATGTAGATTTCTTGCTGTAGTGTTTTGTAGTTTTCTTTGTATAGGTCTTTTACATCCCTGATTAGATTTATTCCTAAGTATTTTATTTTTTTAAGAGCTATTGTAAATAGTATTGTTTTCCTGACTTCCTTTTCATCATTCTCTCTATTGGTGTATAGGAATAAAACTGATTTTTCTGTGTTTAGCTTGTATCCTCTTACTCTGCTGAATCTTTTTATTAGTCCCAGTAGTTTTCTTGTGGAGTTTTTTGGGTTTTCTTAGTAGCAAATCATCTGCAAATAGGGACAGTTTAACTTCTTCATTACCAATTTGGATGCCCGTTATTTCTTTTTCTTGCCTTATTTCTCTAGCTAGGACTTCCAGCAAAATGTTAAGTACAAGTGGTGATAAAGGGCATCCTTGTCTTGTTGCTATTCTAAAGGGGAGTGTTTTCAGCCTCTCTCCATTAAGAATGATGTTGGCCATTGGTTTTGCATAGGTGGTCTTTATTAGGTTGAGAAATTTCCCTTCTATATGTATTTTATTGAGAGTTTTTGTCAGGAATGGGTGTTGGACTTTGTTGAATGCCTTTTCTGTGTCGATTGAGATGATCATGTGATTCTTTTCTTTCCTTTTATTTATGTGGTGGATTACCTTGATTGATTTTCTAATATTGAACCATCCTTGCATACCTGGGATGAATCCTACTTGGTCGTAGTATATTATTTTTTTTGATACGATGCTGAATTCTATTGACTAGATTTTTTTTTTTAGGAGCTTTTACATCTATATCCATGAGAGATATTGGTCTGTAATTTTCTTTTTTTGTTGTGCCTTTGCCTGGTTTTGGTATCAGGGTTATGCTGGCTCCATAGAATGAATTTGGAAGTGTTGTGTCCTTTTCTGTGTTCTGAAGTAGTCTGAGTAGCACTGGTATAAGCTCTTTGAATGTTTGGTGGAATTCTCCAGTGGAGCCATCTGGGCCAGGTGTTTTTTTGTTTGTTTTTTATGAGAAGTTTTTTATGAGAAGTTTTTTAAAAATTACCTTTTCAAGCTCTTCTCTTGTTATCAGTCTATTCAGATTTTTAACATCATTTTGTGTTAGTTTGGGTAGGTAATGTGTTTCTAGAAATTTGTCCATTTCTCTAGGTTTTCAAATTTGTCAGAGTATAGTTTTTCATAATACTCTGTTATGATCCTTTTTATTTCACCTAGGTCTGTTGTAATATCCCCCATTTCATTTCTTATTTGGGTTATTTGCATCCTCTCCTGTATTCCTTTTTTGTCAATTTGGCCAGTAGTTTGTTGATCCTTTCAAAAAACAAACTTTTGGCCTTGTTGATTCTTTCTATTGTTTTTCTATTTTCTATTTCATTTACTGCTCAGAAAAGTTTTGAGACATTATTAAGTGGGCCAATTGAAGTAAGAATCAATGTACAGTGACTGCAGAAACAATCTACAGATGATAGTGCTTAGAAATTGTTATTCTTAATAATACAAAAAAATTTTAAAAGATATGACTAGAAACTTTAATGATAATCTAAAATAATTATTTTTGATAAAATTTTAAGTTTATTTTTACATACCAGAAGTTCATTCCATGGTGTTGATAGTTGGCTTTGGCTGAATATTAATTCTAAAACTCAGCATTCAGTGAGGTATGTACCACCAGTATTTATTTATTAATTATATACAGGCCTTATGGTACTGGTATATTAAGTATTAGGCCTAGTATATTAAGTACCTAGTATGTTAAGTATATTAAGAAGTGAAATTGAAAAAGACTGAGATAACAATGACATAAATGACATCCTCAAATGTCATCTGGCTAATTATAATGGCTTCCTATAATCATTAGATAATAATTTAAGAAACAAAATTGGGACTGCATTCATGATAAATGAAAATTGATGCAAATCCATCTTATAAACATTCTTCATAATTTCACGTTTTAAAAGTGCTGATTAGACTTGGCATTGCTTTCAACTCCTAATGTGACTGATCTCCTAATAGAAATTTCCACCTCCTCCATTTAGTGTTTGCTTTTATTCTCTTTAAACTTTAATCTATTTTCAGAAAATTTTGAAGGCACTTGTTCACTTTCTGAAATAACTTATTTCATTGTAGTTCTTAGAATCATGATTCTATTTTCTCATTTCCATTATCAGACTCTGAGCATCTTGACAGAAACATGTACTGGCAATATGTTTGAATGATGTAATGAACTCAGGTAGCATGAAAATTCATTTGCTGTGAATTTAAGAGAAGCTTCACAGAAACTTTTTTTTTTTTGCTTAGAATTCTGCTTATTGACTGGAATGCCTGGTGTCATCTAAAAACTCTGATGTTAGAGAAATGATTAAATTTAAATTTGCTATTTGAGTCATTGCTCAGGAACGATGTCAAGTAACAGATTATATTCATTCACATCTCTTCACTTTACATGAGTGTTATGAGCCAGGTAACATTTAGAAGGCTTTATAGGTTTAATACTTCAATAATTTCTCTGTTTATACTTTTAAAGATATATCTTGAAATTCTAACAGGATATCTATGAGATTATGCACATTCTTTGCAAGGAATTTTCTCCAAATTTTATGACAATTTATGGCTAATGGAACATTGACTTTATTTTGCCAAATTATATTCCAAAATCAGATTTTTTTGTAAAGCAGCAGAGAAGAAATTTCTAAGACAGCTGTCTAACATTGGAATATGATAACTTGGACAATAATAATAATGGCATGAATAATAATAATAATAATGATAATATTATCAGACATTTATTGAGGGCTTACCATGTGTTGGCTATTGTGTAAAGTGTTATACAAGCATTGTTTCATTCATACAACTCTATCACTTAAGTAGTAATATTATCTCCATTTTACAGATGGTTTTCTGTGGCTTTAAGAAAAAAGTTAAAACACTTGCCAAAGTTCACACAAGTGGAAGTGATGGAATAGGAATTCAAATCTTGGTTTGCTTAATTCCAGCACCCATGCTTCTAACCACTTCACTAGATACATCATCCCTGGGGATGTTCAAGCCTAGTCCAGAAGATGACTTGGCAGAGATAGCATAGAAAGGCTTCCAGCCTCACATGGATGGTTGAACCAAGTGAAGTAAAACTTTCAAACCTTGAAAATCTGTGATTCTATGTTTATGCCAGTAAGAAATGTATTTTTATGCACCTTTAGACTTTAGAAAGGGAATCGTGACTGAGGTTTCATCAAAGCTGGATTTAAAATTAGTTTTAATTTAAAACCCTAAAAAAGGATATGAAATAGTTCAGAAAGTTTGGTTCCAAAACAAATGATCTCCTAATTGTGGGTTAAATTTAAGCAAAGAAAAATGCTGCAGCTCCTTTGAAAGAGACCTTACTTTAGACCCTTGTATGTTATGTGAATTCTGTAGTCCCTTCTCCATTGATCTCTCTACCTGGGGTTTAGCCCCTTGTCATCTATTCTACTATGGAGCTGAGTTATTTACTAACCCACTGTCTTGACTGAATTATGTCCCCCCAAAATATGTCAACTTGGCTAGGACATGATGCCCTTGTATGAGTGTGTGATTGTCTAACATTTTATCATCTGATGTGATTTCTGTAGATATTGTAAATCCTATCACTATGATGTAATAAGATGAATTAGTGGCAGTTACATTGATGAGGTTCACAAGATTAGACAATGTCTTAAGCCAACCTCTTTTGAGATATAAAAGAGAGACGTGAGCAGGGAGACATGGGGACCTCATATCACCAAGAAAGCAGTGTCAGGAGCAGAGAGTGTCATTTGGACCTGACATTTCTTCGCTGAGATGCTCCCAGACCAAGGGAAGACTGATAATAAGGACATTTCTCCAGAGCTGACAGAGGCAGAAAGCCTTCCCCTGGAACCAGTGCCCTGAATTTGGACTTCTAGCCTACTAAACTGTGAGAAGACAAATTTCTCTTTGTTAAAGCCATCCACTTGTGGTTATTTCTGTTATAGCAGCACTAGATGACTAAGACACCCACAAATATGGTCACATAACTTGTCTGCCTAAAACACTGATAATTTCCTTTGTCAATTTTTTACCTTATGTTCAAGGCTGATTACACTTTGGCACTGTCTTTCTCACTTCTCCTGACACTGTTCATGCCCCCGCCATTCCAGACACACAAAGAGTCTTTACATTCCCTAATCTGTCACACATCTTGTCTCTGCACTTTTGTGTATGCTTTCACCTCTGTCAGAATGTCTTTCTTCACATTTTCCCACTGAAGAATGTCCTTCATCCTTTTAGTTCTAACTTAAATGAAACCTCCCATGTGAAGTCTCCCAATAGCTCCCAGGAAGAGTTAATCATTTTTTTCTCAATCTTCCAGAGCACTTGGTACATGTTTTAATTTTGTAACCTCAAACTGTAATCATATCTTCATGTCCCCTCAGCTATGAATCTCTTGAGAAAAGAGACAACACTTCCTTTAGAAGAATCTTTATATAACTCTTATTTCACACACAGTTACCTAGCATAGTTCCTGGCACACATGAGTGCTAAAAAGTCCTTGTCAAATGACTAGCTGTATGCTCTGTAGAGAAAGAATACGTTGAGGGATTTCTGAAAATTTGAAGCTTGCTAATCCTAACGTGGTCTTCCTTCCTAAAGAATATTTTCTCCCTGTTTTTGAGAGCCTTGAGAAGGTGTAGAATAAGTCTGGAAAGGTATCACATGTAGAAAAGCTGAAGTGTTGTTAGGCCCAAAATGTATTTTTAGAGACGCAATTGGCATATTAGGAGTCCATGGGTGGTGCAAATGGTTAAGCACTCGACTATCTGAAAGGTGGTCTATTCCAGCCTACCCAGAGGTACCTCTGAAGACAGGCCTGGCAACCTGCTTCCAAAAGGTTATAGCATTGAAAACCTTATGAAGCGCAATTCTACTCTGCATACATGGGTTGCCATGAGTTGGAATTGACTCGATGGCAACTAACAGCAACAACAATTGGAATATTTGGGTTTATTAAGTAGTGAAAGTGGAATGGTAAAAATAGAGGACCTTTTCTTTATACCTTTTAGAAGTTTCTTCAAAACAATTCTATGAAATGGTTGGCTGGTAGTGATCATCTTTTGTCATGAGGCAGCCACACCCTGGTTGAAGTCCCCACTTATCTCTGTTTATGTCAGTCACCATAAAAAGCCTCAGACTTCTTGGTCACTCCACCATCAGCAAAATCCTTATATCCTTGACCTATTCTTAGAATGACCCCTTTACCATCTTGCTCTAAGGGGGAAAAAAAAGGCCCCTCTCCTGAGGGTTTAAAGTCAAGAAAGGCATGTGTTAGGTTTGTGTCCTTTCACCATATTTATTCAATTGTATACTAAGCAAATAATCCAAGAAGTTGGACTATATGAAGAACAAGGCATCAGGATCAGAGGAAGACTCATTAACAACCTGTGATAGCAACATCATGATAAAAGGAGAAAAGATTGAAATTGTCAAGAATTTTATTTTACTTGGATACACAATCGACGCTCCTGGAAGGAGCAGTCAAGAAATCAAAAGCACGTTGCATTGGGCAAATCTGCTGCAAAAGACCTCTTTAAAGTGTTAAAAAGCAAAGATGTCACTTTAAGGACTAAGGTGCACCTGGCCCAAGCCATAGTGTTTTCAATTGCCTCATATGCATGTGAAAACTGGGTAATGTAATAAAGAAGACCAAAGAAGAATTGATGTCTTTGAATTATGGTGTTGGTGATGAATATTGAGTATACCATGGATTGCCAGAAGAGTGAATAAATCTGTCTTGGAAGAAGTACAGCGAGAATGCTCATTAGAAGCAAGGATGGTAAGACTTCGTCTCATGTACTTTGGACATGTTATCAGGAGGGACAAGTCCCTGAAGAAGAATAGCATGCTTGGTAAAGTAGAGGGTCAGTGAAAAAGAGGAAGACTCTCAATGAGATGGATTGACATAGTGGCTTCAACAATGGGCTCAAGCATAAAAATGATTGTGAGGATGGAGCAGAATGGGGCAGTGTTTCATTCTGTTGTGCATAGAGTAGCTATGAGTCAGAAGTGACTCGTCGGAACCTCACAAAAACAACAACCTGAGGACACTTGCACTCTCATGTGGTGGCTTTTTTTTTTTTCCTACAGTTCTTGTAGAGCTAGGCCTAAATATGGGGCTACACATTCTTTTTGCCCCTTGTTGCTACTTTCAGACCATTCTTTCTCCCTCCTTTTTAACACCCTAAATTCCATGTCGCATTGCTCAATGCTTCTCCTTATTCCTATTGTTGACTAACCCATAGGACAACCTAACCCCTCATCCGCTTCATCCCCATTTCTCTATGATTTTAGTTCTGGCTCACAGTCACTTTTTCCAAAATTGTGCCATTATTGATAAAGATGATTTTTTTCTCTACTAGAGAAATCCTACTATAAGTAAATGGATCCAATGACTTATCCTCCACCCCACCTCTGCCACTCACACCCATTGTCCGTAGACCCGTGCCATGGATTGAATCATGTCCCCCCCAAAAAATCTGTGTATCACTGTAGTTAGGCCACGATTCCCAGCATTGTGTGGCTGTCCTCCATTTTGTGATTATAATTTTATGTTGAGAGGATTAGGGTAGGATTGTAATACCACCCTTACTCAGGTCACCTCCCTGATCCAATGTAAAGGGAGTTTCCCTGGGGTGTGGCCTGCACCACTTTTTATCTATCAAGAGAGAAAAGGAAAGGAAAGCAAGCAGAGAGTTGGGGACCTCATACCGCTAGGAAAGCAGCACCAGGAGCAGAGCATGTCCTTTGGACACTGGGTCCCTGTGCCTAAGAAGCTCCTTGACCAGGGGAAGATTGAGGACAAGGACCTTCCGCCAGAGCCAACAGAGAGAGAAATGCTTTCCCTGGAGCCGACGCTCTGAGTTTGGACTTGTAACCTACGAGACTGTGAGAAAAAAAATTTTTCTCTGTTAAAGCCATCCGCTTGTGGTATCTCCATTACAGCAGCAGTACATAACCAAGACAACCTCTTTCTCTCCTATCCTGCTCTATGTTTTCTCTTACCCCTCCAAGTAACTTTGCAATTTATCACCATTTATCAGACTGTGCAATTTGTAATTTATTATGCTTATTTTTTATTGTTTGTTTCCTTCAGCCAGAACGTAAGTTTCTCAAAGTCAGGGATCATTTTTTCTGTTTGCTGATTCAAGGAGACACTGGCTAAACCAGTACCAGTTGCCATTGAGGGAACTCTGACTCATGGTGACCCATGTGTGTCAGAATAGAGCTGTGTTCCATAGGGTTTTCTTTCTTCATATTTTTATTCCGTAGGGTTTTCAATGACTAATTTTTCAGAAGTAGATCGCCAGGCCTTTCCTCTGGAGACACTTACTAGTTATTCTCCAAAGTTGTATCTTTCTTCCCTGGGCACACAAGTAGACTATATTTACTAGCCTCTTTTACTGTAGAGTGTATGCTTATAACTTGTTTCTAAGTGGTGGAATGTGAACAGAAGTGGTATGCACCATTTCAAGGCCTGGCTTCCATGTTCTTTTCTTCCCCCCCTCTGCTCTATGGACACAGAGGAGACAACAGGGCACTCTGATGTCTTCCAGAGGGTGATGGAGCCACAAGAAAGAAACACTCTGGGATCCTGAATCACCTCCTGATGGCTGCCCAGTGAACACATTCATTGAACCTTTACCTGATAAGATATAGGATTCTATTGTGTTAAGCCATCAAAATGATTTGTAGCAATCGGCCTATTCTATTACAATGATGTATCTCAAGCACCTAGAATAGTGACTGGAGCACGGTAATTGTTCATTAGTAGATAAATTTTCCTGTTTTTCCTTCAATGTCATGGAATTAAAGATCTCAAAATAACCAATACCAGCTTAATCAGTGCTTTAGAATTACGTAGTAATAGACTAAGGCTACCAAATAGCCTGGCTTGGCTGGATTGCCCTGAGTTCTGATGGACCTGGCCAAGAGTATAGTTGCCTAGAGCATGCTGTTCCCTGGATGAAGGTGTCTTATTCTTGCAATAACTAAAGACTAGAAAAACTAGTGAAATGCTCTGTGAATTGATCTATTCAAAACTAAGTTTTACAAATGAATTAATAATTTATTTCATGGTGTTTAACATATTTGTTTAGAACTTGGGGACAATTTTGTTGGTCTGGGAAAAGACAGATTCAATCAGTTACTTTCAATCAGTTACTTGTCATTCTCACATTTACTTATAGTACGATTTCTCTAGTAGTCTGAACAAAGTTAAAGCCCTGATTTTAATGTTGGTTTTATGATTATCTTGGATATTTGGGGTCAGGACTATACTGCTTCTTTTCTAGGTACAAAAATCTAGACAAAAATCTCTTTTTCTTCAGAGATGTGGGGTTGGGGTGCAAAGCGGAGGAGGTGGATGATTTATGGCTATAAATGTACAAACAAAAATTTTCTAGGAAAATACTAAGTAAAATATAAAGATATCTAAATTCTGAATAATCAGACTGTTTTATTTCATGAATAAATCAACATGCTTCAAGCAAATGTTACTATTTGAGCAAATGGAATTATATAATGCAGTTAGCACAATTTTTCTAATAGCCCCATCTCCCCATGAATAGTATGAACACACACACAAAATATGTCAAGGAACACTATCTCATTGAAAGAAACCTAAAAACTTGGTGAAGAAAGGAACATAATCGTTGCCAGGAATCATATTATTGTTTCTCTTTTCTGTATTACATGTCTATTTAAATTAGAACAGAGTTCCTCAGCTTTGACCTTACCTATAGTGAATGAATGATTTGTAACAATAATATAATCTAGGCTGAAAAAGGCATTTGTTTTTCTTTCTATTTAAGTTCAAAATTTGATCAAACTTAGAAACATTTGCCAGATATCTGCAAATCATATTTTGATTTCCGAATTTACTCTTTTCTTCAGACACCTGCTATACATTCTGTGCATAATACAATACCACGTCGATGATATTACCATTAATTTCTGATTGTTATATAACTCATGACTTTTAAATATCCTGTGCTCTTTCAGAATTATTGGTTTTGTGCCTTTTGGCATTATTAACAATTCTTGTAATTTGAAACAGGCAAAATCTGAATTAATAGAAATGTAGCTCTGGTTTACAAGTTCAAGTAGAAGGCCATCGAATGAAAAGCTTCAATAGGAATTGATTGTGTTTGGTGTTTTTTATAATTTTTTTCAATGTTTTTCTTGAAAAGGCATTCAGATATATTTCTAACACTTTTTGAAACACTTTCTGTATAAGAACAGTCTTCCAGGGGATCTGAAACCTTGTTGATTTAAAGAATCAAAACTTCTATAATCGAAGGTGTATTTTGTATGAGAACCTCAAGTACTTTATAAATATTCCTCTTATAGTGTGTATATACTAACATGCAGCTACCTTCATTTAATAGTAAGTTGGTTTTAAAATCTTAAGCACATCCCTGCTTCCTATTAGCCTTGTAAATTGTGATTATAGAAAGAGTTTAGTTGGTTATCCTCATGGAACGTTCTTCCAGGAGTGGTCGGCAAACATTTAGAGAACACTTACTGGTCAGTTTTTCCACTGTGGAACTGCTGATTGACCTTAGCATGACCTCACTGAGGGAGCATAGAATTGCGAGTGGAATCTGGTTCCAAGCGGGGAAAATGTCTCCTATAAGTGTTCAATGTACTAGGGAAGTACCAAAGGGGCCTAACCTGACCCAGATGGAAGTTTAGGCACTGGGAGAAAGGACCTTACCCACAAAGGAAGGCAGAAACTCGTAATTTTGGAGGAAGTGCTTTAGTGCCCTTATTTAAAAAAATCTCTAAAAATCTGAGGAGCAGCAGCATCTGTCTCCCAGGTCTCGATGTGATTTTGAGTAAGCTGCCTGAGTGTTTCTTTGACCTCAGCACAGTTTATTGTGAGCAGTTGGCAGGCACAGATTTGGGCTCACATTCCCCTAATCTGCCTTCCAAATTCCTTCTTGGATTTTGCTCTGTTGTATCCTGTGCGTTTAGACTTGGCATTTCAACATTTGTCACTGATCCTATTTTAAAAATCAAGCTCGCTGTTGTTTTGGCTCAGGTACTTTAAAAACAAAAATTGAAAAGGAACAAGCTATTCAGGAGGTCTTCGGAAAGAAAGCATGCCAGCTGTTTCCTGTTAATAAGAGTTGACTTGGGAGCATAGGCTTCTTCAGGCTTTGGTCTAGTCTTCTGTCTCCTATTTCTCTGATGTCTGAGCAAATTTTTTTTTTTTTTATCAATTGACCTAAGATGGTGAAAGTAAAAGCAAATTCTCTTCCCAAATTTCAGACAAGTCCCTTGGGAAAAAGCACAAAGTTGGGAAAGGCGATGTTTATTTTAAACTTGTGATAGGAATTAAATTGTATGGAGGACAGGTCCTAGGAAAAATTGTGATGTTTAACTTAGGGCAAGCCATTCCCATTTCTGCATCCCTGTCTCAGAATCTATATCTCTGATCCTCAGACACTGCTGTGCTAAGAAATGTTATACAACTTTGCTGAAAGTCCCTCTTCTTAAAAAACTTACTTGTCCTGTGTACTGCCCTCTTAGAGAACTGGGAACTAATTAGCTGATCAACTAATTCATGTGAACGTGTTGAAAAGGAGTAATTGATACGTTATTAGCTTTTAAACTTAAATAAGCATGTCTGATACCTTAATTCTAATAACAGAAATTTCAAGTACTGTGACAGGACATTTCTAAGGTTTTTTTTTTTTTTTTGGTCAGAGTAGGCCATCCAATAGCCATGAAATCACATTATGTAAATAACAGCCCCATCTGCCTGCAGGCAAATGACTGAGACATATTTTTTTTCCAGATGTTTGCCTAAGCACACTTCCTAATGTAACCTGAAGAGTGTGCCAAATGTCTATATGGGTTATGTGTTTTAATTAGCACTTACTTGATACCGTTGGTTGACTAGGTTGGATTGATTAAAAATAACTTTCATGGAATAAGCTCTGTGGTTCCGGATTAACTGATTTTTTCCTGGGGTCCTTTTATTAAGCAGATGGCCTACGCTCACGGGCAAAGGCAGGAAGGCTTATACTGAAGGGTTAAAACATATCAACCTCAGTTGGTTTTTTGTGACTTTGCTTTTCTTATTTTTTGTTGCAAGACATTTATTTTAGGAAATGACAGTACTATCGGGCAGATATGACAGCAAGAACATGCTAAAACCAAAACTAAACCCATTGCCATTGAGTCAGTTCCGACTCAGTGACCTGAAAGGACAGAGTAGAACTACCCCACAGGGTTTCCACGGCTGTAAATCTTTTCAGAAGCAAACTGCCTCATCTTTCTCCCCCAGAGTGGCTGGTGAGTTTAAACTGTTGACCTTTCCAGTTAGCAGCCAAATGCTTAACTGATGACAACCACCCGGGCTTCTAAGAAGGTGCTAGATCAGACAAATTAGGTGTTCTGACTTCATTTGCAGGGGTCTTTCCGCTATAATATTTCTATCAATTAGGATTTAGCCAGGAAATAAAGAACTTTCTAGGTATTTCAAGCAGAAGAAATTTATTAGAGGGAACTGTTTACATAATGGGTGGAACAAAAAACTGAGCAGGGAAGAGTGAAACAGGCAAGACGATAGCAAATGCAGAGAGCTGCTACCACTCTTAGGGCTAGGTGTTTCCTGGAGCCCATCTGGTGGAAACTCAAACCAGGGCAGAGGCTGCTTGGCAGAAGCCAGGACTACAAAGGGAAGGGCTGTCTGGTAGGAGCTGGAGCCATGGTAAAGGTGTAGCCATTATCGGAGGAACCATCCAAGGCAGAGAGAGACAGGAAGAAATGGCTGGCTTCTTTCTTTACCCTGTCCTCCATTCTTTCATCTGTGTCTCTTCTCCCTTTGCCAATTCTTACTTTTTGGCGATAGCTATGTAGTCATCCTGGTACCGTTACTTAGGGAAATATGTAGCAATGGCCTAAGAAAAAACATGGCATGTCTAATTACTTAGCTCTTTTTACAGGGACATATTCAAAGGTAAAAAAATGTAAGCTCTGAGCAAGATGGTCAATTAATTATACGAATAATAGATATTATACAAACAGTAAATTATAAAAATAGACATTGTTCCACTTATCCCTTTTTATTCTCGTCATACCTTTTACTTTAATTCCACCTCTTTGTTTTCCCTATTGCTAGAGTAGGGGAGAAATAAAGAGGGAGGAGGACCAGAAAGAGGAGATATGTATGTGTGTGTGTGGAGTGGGGGAAGGCTAAGGGAATCATCAGAGGTGCAAATGTGGATAGAATCAAGAAGGTTGACAGATGATAGACACAGAAAAGGAAGACTTGTAGTTACAGTTGTAAATTAGAATGTTGAAATAATGACATGCATATAGAATTTTAATAGTCTCCTCATTTAAATGAGAAGGAGGAGGAATTGTGATGATGAGTAGTAAAGAATCTATCTAATAATCTTCCCTCTACTGCATCACTTTCCCTCAGGCTGACCTTGATTTCTTGCTGCCAGAGCAGATACCACAGACATTTAATCCTCTGAGCTGATGGTACATCCCAAATCCCGTGTCTTTTTGAATATTTTAAATTACTTTTTTCTCATGACAATTTCATCTAGACTCATGGGTCTAAGTGTGGACAGCAGAAGGAAGTATGAACAGCAAAAGGACACATTAATGTTCCTGAAAAAATGCTTAAAAATTGATCAGAGAAAGGGGAGAGAAACCAGGCAGCTATAATGCACACCCATTTATGTTTACTACTACCTGTCAGCGCTAGTTTAGCTGCTGCTCTGAGCAAGTCTCCCTGCTTTGATTTCATCAGTGTCTGTTCATCACCTAGCCCTCATCTCCCGTTATGGTAAAATAATTGTTTTGTCACCTCTTATCCTCATTTGGAAAAGTTTATATGCTGACAGTCCTATAACTTGAAACAAGTCACTGATTTTTAATAAGGTTAGAGTTCTTTTTATTTCCTGCCTTTCACAGTTAGGAAATGTTTATTGAGGAACACAGGGACTACCGTGTCAGTAATTCATACCAAAGACATCCAGTATCATGACAGAATTCAGGATGTGGTGGGAGACTGGCAGGTGGGGAAGGAGAGACAGAGAAGTAGTTGGCAGGACCCGCGTGTCTCATCTTCTCACTTTAGAAGCCCATATGGTGCTTCATAATGCTCCGCTCCAGTGCCATATAGTTTTAGTCTATATCATACTAAAAATAAACTCTATTAAGAAGAGCATTTTAGTTAAATTGTGAGTTATATCTCCTAATCCACAAGAATATTTTCAGGAGAAACATTTGGATTTTAATATAGACTGACCTTGAAAGATAAATTGAAACATCTATTTAAAAAAAAAAAAAACATTTCTAAAAGAAGTGTTTCTGCTATTTAATTTGTCAAGACATAAAGATTCCATGCCTTTCATAAAATAAGGCTAAAGTGCACATTTAATGTTGTGAACAAAATATAACAAACAAACCCTTCCAAAGCACTGTGTTCCGTAATTGAGGCATGCCCACTTACTTTCGTGGCTTGATGTACCAAGGTGTGACTACTAGTTTTATACCCTGGGAAGGAGCTACACAAAAAGGAATCTTGTAGTCTGGTTTATCTGTTGTTTAGTAGGCATAAGAACAAGTTATAGTGGCTCACAACAATGGTCAGTGATTTATTAGGGTTTCATCTAGTTAGTAGACTACTACTTACAATTAATTATATCAACCGGTAAATCCTATTTAATTTTAAGGAAATTTTTGAGAAAACATAAATAAAATGAAATGAAACTGGACCTAACTTTCTATAATATTATTGATATTTCAATATTTGAGCTATTTATACTATCAACATTTCATATATAGATAAGCTACAAAGCATACCGATGGTTTAGGCGGCCTTCAATATTCACAATGGCCGTGTCAGGGACAGATTATCCAATAAGCAAGGTATGCACAGGGTTACTGGTGCTTACTTACTAATCTGTAGTATGCAATTTCACCTGTTTTTGGTCCTTGACAAATTAAATAGTGGAAACCCATGTGAAATTATGCACTACAGATTAGTAAGTAAACACTGGTAAGCCCATGCATACCTTGTGTACTGTAAGCCAGTGCATACCTTGTGTACTGTAAGCCCGTGCACACCTTGTGTACCGTTAGCCTGTGCATACCTTGTATACCATTAGCCCGTGCATACCTTGTTTACTAGTTAATCCACCCCTGGACTGTGGAAGTGTAAGGAGTTCCCATTCTCTGAGGATGATGATCCTCCCTACCGCCCACTGCTTCCTGGATTTGTAGCTTAAGGGAAATAAAGCAGCTGCCTTGAGCCGACTCGCTCAGAGCACACTCACAAAAACGGAGACTTCTACAAAAGCCAAAGGAAAAAAAGGAGATAGTGAAAGCAATGCACATCAGTGATAATTCTTACAAGTGCCCTCATCCTCTGATTTCCTTTATCACTGCCCTGTGAGTTTGGCTTTTGGACCTGGAGATATATGCTTGTTTTCATTAACATGAAAAAAAAAAAAATGACTTCCCCTTAAAAGATAAATATATGACTTTGGCAGAGAAGTCAAAACAAATGTGGAAACTGAGAAACATCCAAGTTATTATCTTGACAATTGGCTTTTATACACCAGTTGGACATCTTCAAGAACCAAAAGTTTATCAACCATTGACGTAAACCCGTAGTGTAGAAAGTCTAAAGATATGTCATGGAACCAAGAGATTTCTATTCCTAAAATAGTTATTGTTATTTCCTTGCCTAGTAGAATAGTAAAATACGCTGTGAAGGTTAAAAATGATATTCATTATAACCCTTAACACCGAAAATACAAATATAAAATAATAATTCATCATGGCTTATTTAGCACTTGGAATATATCAGATATAACATGTAATTTGATTTATTCTGTTTGAGCAAAATGAAAGAATGAGACTCTTTGGCAATTTAAATATTTTCTTTAATAGACGGTAACACTGTCAAAATCAAAATGGCCTTTTGATGTGGTCATTGTTAAATGTAAACAAGGCACAAAATTTCGAAAAAAATGGGTATACAATAAATACACTTAAACAATAATTTTTTCCTGATTCCAAGATTATGTCAGGTGTCATGGATTGAATTGTGTCCCTAAAATATCTGTCAACTTGGCTAAGTCATGATTCCCAGTATTGTATGATTGCCTACCATTTTATCATCTTAGGTGATTTTCCTATGTGTTGTAAATCCTATCACTATGATGTAAAAAGATGGATTAGTGGGAGTTATATTGATGGGATCTACAAGATCAGATGGTTTCTTAAGCCAATCTTTCTTGAGATATAAAAGAGAGAAGCCAGCAGAAAGACATGGGGACCTCACACCACCAAGAAAGCAGAGCCAGGAGCAGAGCATGTCCTTTGGACCTTAGGTTCTTGAGTTGAGATGCTCCCAGACCAAGGGAAGGCTGATGACAAGGACCTTCCTCCAGAGCCCACAGAGAGAAAGCTTTCCCCTGGAGCTGGCTCCCTGAGTTTGGACTTTCAGCCTACTAAACTGTGAGAGAATAAACTTCTCTTTGTTAAAGCCATCCGCTTGTGATATTTCTGTTATAGCAGCACTAGATGACTGAGACATCAGTGCTATTATTTAGACCATAAATTAGCCCTGTCCAACAACTAACTACCATGGCTCTCAATAAACATTTATTAAAGAATAAATATGTGGAAGCAGAAGCTAATAAAATTCTGGTTGAGGGAATGAATGGCCAAGAAATTACATATTATAAGTAGAATGTATGTGAAACTTACAAAAAAGTTTAGTTCATGCAGAATATTAGATATTTTTCCTTCCCAGTAATTTTTCCTCCAGATTGACTTGGTCGGCCTTCGTGGTAGCAGTTCATAAAATCTGAGCATTTTCTATAGCATTAAAAAGTAATTTGGACTTGAAGTGCATTTACATATATACATTTGTAAAATAGAGGACCAAAATGCATCTATGTTTTGTTAAATTGAGTACCATTTTCAAAAATCACAATATATACGTTAACATATCTTGAAATATTTAATGTTGGATTTTTAGCTCAAATTATATATTTATCCTGAAATAACATAAAAAATGATAAAGTAATTTGAAAAGACAATGTTGGATTTAAAGGCAATCTAATAAGAGCAATATATTTTATAATTTTGTAAAATTATGAAACTAGATTAATTATTTTCAACAAATGCTTCCAAATGCCTGACACAAAATTGATTTTAATTTTGGAACTTTGGACTTAGAATTGATAGACCTATTACTTGAAAATGGAATTTTAATATCCAGGCATAGCCTTAAGATGGTCATTTCCTGCTATAGCCACATAAAACTTCGTTTGCAAAAGTTAATTTGGAATTTTTAGGCTAATTAATATTTTCTTTTCTAACATGTGAATGTAATTTAGCCAGCAGCAGATTAGCCTATAAAACTGGTGACTAAGTAACAAAACATGCTCACATTTTCTTCTATGTTCATGCATTGATGCTCTATTATTAGTGGTTGTTGTTAGGTGCCATTGAGTTGGTTCCAACTCATAGCAATCCTGTGTACAACAGAAACGCCCACGATCGTTGTTACACTTGAGCCCATTGTTGCAGCCACTGTATCAATCCATCTCGTTGAGGGTCTTCCTCTCTTTTGCTGATCCTCTACTTTACTAAGCATGATGTCCCTCCTGATAACATGTCCAAAGTATGTGAGACAAAGTCTCACCATCTTTGCTTCTAAGGAGCATTCTGGCTGTACTTCTTCCAAGACAGACTTGTTCATTCTTCTGGCAGTCCATGGTATAGTCAGTATTCTTTGCCAGCACCATAATTCAAAGGCATCATTTCTTCTTCGGTCTTCCAGCTTTCACATGCATACAAGGCAACTGAAAATACTATGGCTTGGGTTAGACACACCTTAGTCTTCAAAGTGACATTATTATCAGTTAAATTCATTTAAATAGGAAGAAATACAGACCTAATGGTCAACCTGGAATGGCTTTAAAAACAATTTACTTGTTTAAGAGTTTTTTTTTTAATAAACATTATTACAAATTGAGCCTTCCAAGAACACTCTGAGGTCGGTAGGGCAGCTATTCTTATATCCTTTCAGTATCATAATTGTTGTTGTTGTTAGTTGCTGTGCAGTTGATTTTGACTCATGGTGACCCCACGTGTGCAGAGTAGAACTATTCCATATGGTTTTCAAGGCTATGAACTTCCAGAACCAAATCACAGGCCTAGCTTCTGAGGCACCTCTGGGTGGGTTTCAGCTGCCAACCTTTTGGCTAGTAGTCAAGTACTTAACCATTTGTTCCGCCCACGATAGTGACTAATGTTTATTGACTATTTCCTTTAGCCAAGAACCATGGTGACCACATTACATGCATTCTCTCTTTGAAACTTCATGACAACCCAGAGAGGTTAAGTTCTGATTAGAAACACTTTATAGCTGAGGAAACTAGAAATACTAAGTAGTTTTTCCAAGGTTACTGAGCTAGTAAGTGGTAGCTAAGAATTAATCTAGGCTTATCTTAACCTTTCGTTGGCTTCTTATTTTATAGATGAAGAAACTGAAATACAGATAATTTAAGTGTTTAGATCACTAGCAATCACTGTGAATAAAAACCCAGCACTGCTTCCTCTACACCCAGCTGCACCAAATTACTGTAAAAGTCTTCAGAAATCTAACTTGTCCCATTTAAATCATGTGAGGTTAGCAATGGCTTTCAGCAGGACTAGATTTCAAAAAACTAAAGCCAAATCCGCTGCTGTCAAGTGGATTGTAACTCATAGCAACCCTATATAAAAAAAAAAAAAAAACCCTATAGGATAGAATAAAACTTCCCTACAAAAAAAAAAAAAAATTTTTTTTTATTATAGGGTTTTCAAGGCTGTAATCTTTATGGAAACAGACTGTCACATCTTACTGCCGACCTTTTGGTTAGCAGTTGAGTACTTTAACCACTGTGCCACCAGGGCTCCTTAGAACTAGATTAGAAGTCATTGTATCTATTTTGAACTATTTTTATCTTCTTAGACATAAATACATTTTATTTCTGCAATTTCTGGTACTAGAGTCATGCATGCTTTCTTTTGTTTTTCAATGGGATAATTGCTACAGGTGTATCAGAAGTTTCAGATAATAGCAAGACAGTTTGGTTTTCTTGCATGTAATAAGTATAAATATACAATTAACTAACATTTAGTATCTATGGAGCTTACAGGAGAGGGTGCTGTAAATATATATTAGCATACTTTGGGTTTTTTTTTATGGAGCTTACAGGAGAGGGTGCTGTAAATATATATTAGCATACTTATAGTACTGCAAGTACATAGTCAGGTGTTTTGGCAATGTGAATAGAAAGCCACATGAGTAAATATTACTTACATACATTATGTTTATTGACACTACTTAGATAAAGAATTTTATCCAGTCTCTGACATTCTGTATATGTATGAAAAAATGTAAAACTATTTGTGCAAGTCAAGATTACCTTTTGTTATACATATTTTTTTATATTATAGTTCATGTTTTTTTGATGACAGTTTATCAAAAGGTTTTGGTGAAGTTTAAATTCCCTTTTAACAACTTCTATGCATATCGTTCAGTGACATTGGTTACATTTTTCACAATTCGTCAACATTGTCATTATTTCTATTCTGGTCATTCCATTTCCATTAATCTAGTTTTCCTGCCTCCTCCCTCCCCTGCCTTAACTTCTTATGTTTGCTCTAAGGTAACTGTTGACCATTTGGTCTCACATAGATGATTTCTTAAAAGGAGCATAGTACTCATGGTGGTATTGTTTATTTAATGGACCAATCTGCTATTTAGCCAAAAGGTGACCTCCTGGAGTAGTTTCAGTTTAAAGGTTAAAGGATATCTCAGGGCAATAGTTTCGGGGGTTCCTCTAGTCTCAACTTTTGTTATTTTTGAATATAAAAAACATGACTTTAGTTAAAACAAAAAATTACCTATTTTAAAAAGTTAAAGTCTTTGATTAACCCAAACACTATTTTGTTTTAAGAAGTATTTGCTATACATCAGCATGGCTGGTTTAGCAAGCAAGATTTTGAAGTTGGAAAGATTAATCACTTAGAAGGTAACCTCACCTTTCTCTATTCCTTTTCTAATGTACCCTCTTCATGTGCTGATGCCGTCGTGCTCTCTTCTGACTACCTGCTTCTTTCAGGAAATGATTTGATGTCCGTAAGTTATGCCCTTGTGGAACATTTGATCAATATGTTGGTTCTCCAACAGTTTTTTCATTTTAATAGTGTTAAGTCATGCCACACCAAAAAGCTTTCTTAACAGAATTTGAGGCATTATCAACCAAATGGGCGATGTATTTGGAGGGGTGAAAATGACTTTTTGAACATAGCTGAGTGAGCTTCTACCCCATGAGCCTCTATTTCAAAACTGACTGTTGTAGTCTAGGCTCTTGAGAGGAGGAAAACCAGTGAAGTGAATATAAATACACGTAGAGAGAAATTTCCTTCAAGGAAACGGCTCAAGCAATTGTGAGGAAATGGCTCATGTAATTATGGGGCTGACAAGTTCCAAATCCATCAGTCAGCAGACAGACTAAAGACCTCTGCTGGTTCACATGGTTGCAGGGGCTGACGAACCCAAAATCTACAGGCCAGGTGACAGACTGGAGGCCTCTGCTGGCTCACAGGGTTGTGGGGGCTGGTGAATCCAAAATTTGCCAGTCAGATGACAGGCTGGACAATTCTGCTGGCTTATGTCTCAAGAGCCAGAGGTCAGAAGATGAGAAGATTGTAGGGTTAAGAGAGAGACTGCAAGACTTGCCGGAACATCCATTTATATACTGGATGCAGGCCAACCCCCAAGGACCCTCTGATTGGCTGCTCACATGGGATCACGAAATGGAAGATGATTACATAGTGTCTGCCAAACCACTGAGAATCAAAGCCTAACCAAGTTGACACATAACATTAACCATCTCACTGACCATGGAACCTATAAATCATTTGATAGCTGTTTTTACATATGTATATTAAAAACACATTCCATTGTCACTTAAAGTACATTGTTCTGAAACTAAGAGAATTCATACTAACCTATATGATGAGCTTGGCACTACATAATCTGTAATGTATTCAATAGTGGAGTAACAATTGTTTTTTACTGGCAAAATGTAGACCATTCATTAAGAGCTATGTTATACATATAAAAATAAAATTAAAGATTTTTCTAGCTAACAATGAATCAAGGATCTGCATAGATAACTTTAAGCTGGGATGGAAACATTATTTGTTTTTATTTTATTGCTTTGAAGGCTAGCAGAGTTATGCTAAAAATTGTTTCTTTTTGTGTAAAAACTCTCAGAATATTGGTATATAAATCCTGGGATTCCTCTGGAAACTCATTATTTGCTCTGGGGACTCCAAATAAAACTAATGCAAGCCCATTGTTTGACCCAGCAGCTTAGGGGAGGAGATGGAAAATCTTGAAAACTCACAAATAGTTCTGATGGCTCTGGAACCTCTCCTGCTTCTAATTTGTTGTGGGGTATATTTTATAGAGAATTGCAGTTTAGTTTAGATAGCTCAGGAATTCACCATTAGTAAAATGGACTACTTTTATGGAGATGAACTCTCTTTGGTGATCTTGGCAATGAGATATTTTAAAGAAGGTATGGATGCCTTGGTCATTCCCAACAGCATAGACTGATTTTGACATCTTAGATCTGGAATTGGAATAGAGAAGTTTGGAGATATGAGTGTTGGGTCTGGCTATAACTTAGTACAGCTGGCTCAAATCTTAGCTTAAATGATATCAACGTCTGATTTCACTAAATGAGTACAGTATTCTTAACCACTTAAGATTAAAATGTAGCTTTATAAAATTTGACCCCTGTATGCAATGGATTCACTTAGCTTTAAGAAACTGGAGGGGAGGGGAGGGGAGGGGAGGGGAGGGGAGGGGAGGGGAGGGGAGGGGAGGGGAGGGGAGGGGAGGGGAGGGGAGGGGAGGGGAGGGGAGGGGAGGGGAGGGGAGGAGTCTAGGCCTAAAATACATCCAAATGATATTTATGCTTAAAAATCTCTATTCACATGTATTGAAATGTTTCTTTTGTCTAGAGTCTATTTGTAAGATAGTTATTAGATCATTTTTGGAGTTAAAAGCTAAACACTTAAAAAAGAGTCAAATATGGAAGATATTTTGCTTGTATTGTATTAAGTAAATAAGGACAGAGATGAAGGCAGTTAAAAAAAGTAAATTAATAATGAGGAAGAAAAAATTAAAATATAAAAATTCTCCAAATTAACAATTCATGGAGAACCAACTGTATGGCAATATCTTTTCATACAGTTTATCTCTTACTCTTCACAATATCTATTTAAATAGCTATGGATTGTAGAACACATACTTTATTGCAAGCACTGTTCTAGGTGCTGTGTACGTATCAAAGAGCAAGAGTCACACGGTTCCTCTTCTCATGGAGCTTAAATCTGAGAAGGAGAAACACACCATGAACAAGTAAACACAGGGGTATGTAATAGGAAGTGTCACCTAAAGTAAACTGGTATGTTAGGCTGATGTACAGGCCAAGGCTCCTGGTAGCAGTACACATTTGAAGATCTGAAAAGACAGGTACAAATATAGGAAACAATAGATTTAAAGACCCTAAATCAAAAAAGACTCTTGCTTAAGATCCTCCTATAGTTTCTCATTTCATCTAGAATAAAATACCAACACCTTCTGGGGCCTCCATGGCTCTGCATGATATGACTCCTGCCATCTATCCACCCACTCCTCCTCTGGTTCACTCTCTACCAGAAGCATCCCTGGTCATTCAATATACCAAGCATCTCCAGCCTTAGGATATTTTAATTTATTTTTCCCTCTACTTGAGATTTTCTTTTCGTGTTTCCTCTGCTTAAAATACTTTTTCCATAGATATATGTGTATGTATATGCGTGTGTGTGTATATATATAATTTTTCCATTTAATTTTCTGCTGAAATGGTATAACTTTAGAGGAACCTTCTCTGAATGCCTATGTAAAATACATACCCTCCAATCCATCTCTATTCCTTTATCTTGATTCTTCCAGTTACTATGACTATATAATAAATTATAACAAAACTTAGTTGCTTAAAACACTAATAATCAGTTATTATCTCTTATGGTTTCTGTGGGTCAGGGATTTGAGAGTGGTTCAGCTGGGAAGTTCTGGCTCAGGGTCTCTGATGAGGTTGCAGTCAGATAGTGGCTGTGGTTGGGGTCATCCTAATCCTTCATTCACATGCCTGGCACCTGATCTGGGAAGACGCAAAAAGCTCGGGACTAGAACAACTCAGATTCCTCAGCCATCTTTCTCTACTTGGTCTCTCCAGTATGCTTGCATTTGGTAGCCAGAATTCTTACATGGTGGCTCAAGGCTCCAAAGGAAAATGTCCTGAGAAAGAGAGCCAGGCAGAAGCCATATCACCTTTTATGATCTAGCCTTGGGAAGCCAGACAGTGCCACTTCTGCTGTATCCTATTGGTTGAGGCAGTTACAAAAGTCCACCAAGTTTCAAGGGAAAGGGGGACTGTGGGCTTCACCTCTTGATGGCAAAGTGTCAATATCACATTGTAAGAAGAGCATGTGGATGGAATATCTGTTTATCTACATCTATCTGTCGGTGATCTGTCTATCTATCTAATCTATTTGTCTACCTGTCTACATATATACCTATCTATCTAAACTACCTATCTCAAATCCTTTGGAAAATACAATCTGACACACTGCTTTTTTCTTTTTTCAGAAAAGATTTTACTCTGTTGATGCATGTTTTCTCCACTAGAATATAAGCCCCATAAAGGTGGAATTAGACTGTTTTATTTACTGCTAAATCTCTAGTATCTAGATCAACGATTTATATGTAGTAGACACTGGACATTTTCTGTGTTGAATGAATAAATATTTCCTGAATCAATGATCCATGAAGCAATGAAAATATTATGAAGACTAGTGTTCTAGGGATATGGGAAATTAAAAAAAAAACATTCTCTAAACTGTTTTAAAAATGGAATAGAACATAGTTAAATTATCTTAAAATTGAGTTAATTTTTTCATGATATGTGCCTAAACAGAAAAAGAAAACACTTTCTTTTATAATATTTTAGAATAACCGTGATGTTTTTATGACATTATAATTACTTCGCTCTCATTTGGTACAAAGCACAATAGTATGAGGAGTGTGAGTTTAAGTCATAATCTGTTTATATGCACAGATTATGACACTCTAAATAGCATATTTAATCTTTTCAGCTATACCTGTACAAACACCATAATTTGCCTCATACTAATATCAGTGAGGAGCCCTAGTGGTGCAGTGGTTAAGTGCTTAGCTGCTGATTGCAAGGTTGATGGTTTGAACCCACCAGCTGCTCTGATGGAGAAAGATGTGGCAGTCTGCTTCTGTAAAGATTACAGCCTTGGAAACCCTATGGGGCAGTTCTACTCTGTCCTGTAGGGTCACTGTGAGTTGGAATTTACTCAAGGGCAATGGGGCAATGGGTAATATTGGTGATGGTGAGTTGGGTGATACAGTAACCTTTATTCCCTATTTCTGACTCTTTTTCACTTTAAGATTTTCAGTGGACCTAAATATCTCCCTTTTTAAAATACAGAACGTTGATACCTAGAAGGAAAATATTCATTGGATCTTTACTTAAGAAGCCACAGAATATTCACTTAAACTCATTTTTCATAATGCCAAGTGAAGACGTTTGTGACACAAACATGGGGATGGGTCTTAATTTTGGCTTTTTTTTTTTTTAATTTTGTCCTCTTAATTACAGACCTCAAGGATATGAAATCCAGTATTCCAACAGAGCAAATGGATGATTTTTCATTTGAATTAAAGCAACCTAAATACTCAAAATGAAGAAGATGGTAGAGAAGTTAATTATATGCCACCAGCTAATGTACGGGCATTTAAAAATATGTTGTGGAAGAGAAAGCAAAAGATCGTCTTTCATAACTGACAGGATTACCTAGCAAACATTCCTAGGTAATTAACTAAAAAAAAGAAAAAAGGAACTCCCATAATAGAATTCAACAGGTTAATTGGATAGAAAAAATGTCAAAAATATCAATAGCTTTCTTATAAACTGCAATGATCTAATAGAACACATAACAGGAAGATAAGAAAGTGTAATTGCAGCAAAATATAACACGATTAGGACTGAAGACAACAGATGAAGGAGTAAATGAAGGACAATGCAGTAGAGCATTTAAGAGTACAGGTTTCAGAATTAGACACATCTAAGTTTAAATTCTGACAGTCATGTACTAACTAGGCAGCTTAATCCCTCTGGATATCAGTTTTCCTCATCTATAAAATAGGTATGATAATAATACATACCTCCAAATGCTGGTGTGGAATTACATGAGATAATGCATGCCTGGAAATGGCACTCAGTATCTCTTAAATGTAATTTAAAATGCATCAGGTTCTTCTTAACAAAATGGAGGAAGACTTAGACAGGTGGATATATAAAATAGCACAGATAATCTAGAGAAAAATACTGGTATTTATATAAATACATCATTTGATAAAGGCTGCAATTCATATTAATGAAGGCAGAAGAAAAATTTCAATAAATGATTCTGGCCTATGTGTAAAATACTGGAAAAAATAACCACGTATACTTTTCATTCAAAGCTAGATGAATTCCATATAAATTATAGCATTAAATAAACAAAATGAAACTGTATATCAATTAGAATAAAATACAGGTCAATAATTATCAGATGTTGACCTGGGGAAAAACACCTGAGGCGAAAGAGCAATAGAACTGCAGAGAAGAGATGGACAGATTTGTCCATGTAAAAATTGAATATAAATGCCACCAAAAAATAATGAAAAGTTCATTATAAATGATAAATGAGAAAAATATTCACATCATATTTGACAGACTAAAGGTATATAAGTACACTGAGGATATTTACAAATCAATCATAAAAATTGTGGGCCCTATAAGAGAAAAATGATGAAAAAGTGAAGTAGGTAATGTAATGAAATGGTACAGACAAAAAAAAAAAAAAAAAGAAATCAATATATGTAATCTCATCAGTAAAACATTAAATTAAAACATTAATAAGATTTTTTTTTTTGCTCATTAAATTGGTAAATAATCTGAAAGAATAAATATAATACCCATTATTAGTTAAAAGGGCCCTAAAACAATACTTTTTCTACTACAAATTCGTTCTTAAGAAATATAGACACAGAAAAGCATTGATGTGAAAAAATTCATTAGCATATTTATAACAGAAGAAAATTAGAAACAACAATTAGGGTTTGGATAAATCAGTGTAGTGCAACTAAATGATGGTATACTATGTGCCTGTTAGATGAGCAATTTTGAAGAAAAATTAAGGAAATGGGAAACTATCCATCATACAATTTTAAAAGGAAAAATGAGTAAACAAGTTTATAGACCTTTAGATCAAGATAAAATTTTTAGTGGTTATATTCTCTCCAGGATGATAGGTGGCTTTCATTTTTTTTTTTCCTTTGTATTTTTTGGGTAACATTTTAAGTGTTCTACAATAATTACATGCATTTTTATATGTGGAAAATGTGTAAAATGCTGCTTTTGATATATTAAGTGAGTGAAACTATGAAATAGTACATGCAGATGAAGAACAAGAAGGAGCTAAGTACATTGAGAATTTCTAGAATATAAATAATTATATAGAACTATTGTCGAGAAAAGAAATAATACAGGAAATATAAAAACAAACAACAAAAGGGTCAGTTTGCAGAAACATGGAAATTTGGAGGATAAAACTGGTTAGAAAGAGATGGTTAGTTTCAGTTGGATTTGTGGCAATAGGATATTAAAGAAATATTCAAATACCATCCCTTAGTTTTTAGTATGTAATATGTGAATATGGTAAAAATAATTATATAAATCAGTCAAATAACAAATAGGAGAGATGGATACACATTATTAGCAAGTCTCCTGATTTCCCTGTAACTACCACAAGTCCTACTGTTTAGTAGTAAGCCAGTTGCCTTTGAGTCAATTCCGACTCATGGTGACCCCATATGTTTCACAGTAGAACTGCTTTCCATATGGTTTTCATGGCTGTGACCCCTCAGAGGCAGTTCTCCAGGCCTTTCTTCTGAGGAACCTCTGAATGGGTTCAAACCGCCAACCTTTTTGCTAGTAGCCTAACACTTAACCATTTGTGCCGCCCAGAAACTCCACTCTTTAGTAGTGACCACCTTCAATTATTTTTATTTCTTCTGGTGATCTAGTCCATATCTATAGAGCTCAAACCTTCGTGTGTTGAATTATCAACATCAAACATTTCTTGATGCTTCCATTCACTGAAAGACCAGGAACTTGTGGTACTCGCCCCTAAGTTTTAAAGCTTAATAACTGTTTTTAAACATTCTATTGATAATCATTATAACATATTACACTTAAACTTCTAAATTTGGATGTATGAACTTTAGAGAGTTTCTCTGGATCTCCCTACAATAGGAGTGGAGAATATCAGTGCTAGTAAACTTCCTTCTATCATTCGCCCCCTAGTTCTCCAATATCTAGCAGCTATACCATCACTTTTATTAAGGTTCAAAACATTTACATTTTATTTTATAAATATAGTGAAATAATTCATGTTTTCCTAGAGGTTGAATTCTAAAAACTGAAATGGAAAATCAACAGCATTTAATAATATTATTATGCAAATGTTTAAGATCCACTGAAAAAAGAAATATAATTATTTCTTTATTTTTTAAACAGCTTTATTGAGGTATAATTTACATACCACAAAATTTACCCATTTTAAGTGTACAATTCAGTGATTTTTAGTAAACTTACCAAGTAGTACAATCATCATCATTTCTGTCACCCCAATAAGATCCCTCATGCCTGTTTACAGTTAAGCTCTTTGTCTGACTCCAGCCCCTGTCTCCTACTAATCTATTTTTTGACTCTATGGATTTGCCTATTTTGGACCTTTCATATAAATGGAATCATATAATCTTCGGTCTTTTGTGTACGGTTCTTTTCACTTGGCATGAGGGTCTTGTGGTTCATCATGTTGTAGCATGTATCAGTATTTATTTTATTTCATCTCTTCCTTTTAATTACTGAATAGTATTCCACTGTTTGGATATACCACATTTTGCTCACCATTCACAAGCTGATGGACATTTGGGTGGTTCCCGCTTTTTGCTTATAGAGGTAATGCTGCCATGAACATCTGTACGCAGGTCTTTGTGTAAACATATATTTTCTGTTACTTTAAATAAGCAATATTTTAGTTTGGTTTATTTTTGAACCATGGGTCTTTTGTGCTGATTTTTTTTCCTCTTTAGAGATTTAAATTAAAAAAAAAAAATCAGAAATATAAAGCGATAAAGATATTACCAGTACACCTGTATATTCAACACCTTGCTTAAGAAATAAAACACTACCAAAACAGTAGAAGTATCTCGATGGTACCCCTTCCCTCCCCTCCAGAGGTTACCATTATTCAGAGTTTGGTGTTTATCATTACTATGGCTTATTATTAACTACGTATGTATTTCATAACTAGTAAATAAATGTATTCGTACTGTTTAAATTCTTATTTGACTTGATTTTTGCTCAACATTATTTTTGGCCATTTATATATCTTATTTTGTAAAGTCTTTTGCTAATTTTCATTAGGTTGTTTTTCATTTTATTTTTTCATTTTTAACAGTTGTTTATATATTATGAATACAAGTCCTTTCACAGATATAAGGATTGGGAATATCTTTCCTTGTTTAGGGCTTGCCTATTCATTTTCTCAACAGTGTCTTTTAAAGGGAAGTTTTTAATTTTGATGAAACTCACTTATAAATATTGTTAATGATCTGTCTTTTTTTAAATTCTAAGAAATCTTTGCTTACCCAGTACTGTGCAATATTCTTTTTTTTTCTAAAAGTGTTATAGCTTTATCCAGACTTTGCTCCTATGGTAAGCAGAAGAAAGCTGGACAAAATATAGGAAAATACTCTTCCCTGACAGAAGAAGACTAGTGAGGTATCAAAAAAACCCAAATCTGTTGCCGATAAGTCAATTTTGACTCATAATGACCCTATAGGACAGAGGAGAACTGCCCCATAGGGTTTCTAAGGCTGTAATGTTTACAGAAGCAGACTGCCACATCTTCCTCCTGCCGATCAGCTAGTGGGATTGAACTCCCAACCTTTCAGTTAGCAGCAGAGCGTTTTAACTACTGTGTCATCACGGCTCCCTCAAGTGAGCTAAGACATATATTTTCCATGGACGCACATCCTATACCATGTTGCAGGAAGGGGAATTCCAAGAAGAACACAGTGATCTCGCTGAGTTGAGGAGACAGACATTGGAGTACAGCGAGGCTAACATGACTAAAAATTCTGAGAC
Source organism: Elephas maximus indicus (assembly GCF_024166365.1). Classification (NCBI taxonomy): domain Eukaryota; kingdom Metazoa; phylum Chordata; class Mammalia; order Proboscidea; family Elephantidae; genus Elephas; species Elephas maximus. The sequence goes on along the minus strand of NC_064824.1, from coordinate 80,905,208 downwards.
AGAGCTCGAGAGAAAAGGAACTACACAAAAGGGCTCTAGAAACTTGGATAGTAGTCTCTTAAATCTTTCCTAAATATTAAGCCATCCATGTAGAGGGATTTTCTTTTGTCATTTTGTTCATAAAAAAAGATCCATATTTGTGCACGTTCCAAAGAAACATGATCCAACAGAATGCAGAAATTATTGAACAATATCATTAGTATCACACACAAGTAATATTTTACTGATGATAATTCAAAAACAGTTGCAGCAGTATATCTACAGGGATCTGCCAGAAATTCAAGCCAGATTCAGAAGAGGATGTGGAACGAGGGATATCGTTGCTGATGCCAGATGGATCCTGGCTGAAAGCAGAGAATACAAGAAAGATGTTTACCTGTGTTTTACTGACTATGCAAAGGCATTCTACTTTGTGGGTCATAACAAATTATGAATAACATGACAAAGAAGGGGAATTCCAGAACACTTAATTGTGCTCATGAGGAACCTGTACATATCAAGAGGCAGTCCTTTAAATACTAAGGGAATACTGAGTGGTTTAAAGTCAGGAAAGGTGTGTGTCAGGGTTGTATTCTTTTACCATACTTATTCAATCCTATGCTGAACAAATAATCTGAAAAGCTGGACTATATGAAGAACGTGGCATCAGGAGTGGAGGAAGACTCATTAACAACCTGTGATATGAAGATGACACAACTTTTGCTTGCTGAAAGTGAAGAGAACTTGAAGCACTTGCTGATGAAGATGAAAGACTAAGCCTTTAGTATGGATTACACTTCAACATAAAGAAAACAAAAATCCTCACAACTGGACCAATAAGCACCATCATGATAAATGGAGAAAATACTGAAGTAGTCAAGGATTTCATTTTACTTGGATCCACAATCAATATCATTGGAAGCAGCAGGCAAGAAATCACATGATGTATTGCATTGGGTTAATCTGCTGCAAAAGACTTCTTTAAAGTATTGAAAAGCAAAGATTCACTTTGAGGACTAAGGTGAGTGTGACCCAGTCAATGGTATTTTCGATTGCCTCATATGCATGCGAAAGCTGGATAATGAATAAGGAAGAATAAAGAAGAACTGATGTCTTTGAATTATGGTGTTGGCGAAGAATATTGAATATACCATGGACTGACTGCCAGAAAAATGAACAAATCTGTCTTGGATGAAGCACAGCCAGAATTCTCCTTGGAAGCAAGGATGGCGAGGTTTCACCTCACTTTGGCCATGTTATCAGGAGGGACCAGTGCCTGGCAAAGGACATCATGCCTGGAAAATTAGAGGGTCAGCAAAAAAAGAGAAGACCCTCAGTGAGATGGATTGACACAGTGGCTGCCACAATGGACTCAAACATACTGAAGATTGTGAGAGTGGTGCAGGACGGGGAGTGTTTCATTCCATTGTACATAGTGTCATTACGAGTCAGAACTGACTCGAGGGCAGCTAACAATAACAAACCAATCTTGCCTACATGCCATAAACCCCACTTGATCATGGTACAGTACCTGTTTCATATATTTTTTTGGACCCAGGTTACCAAAATTTTATTTAGAAGTTTTCCATTTATGTTTATGAGAAATTTTGGTCTGCAGTTTTCTAGTGCAGTTGTCTGGCTTTGGTATCAGAGTAATGCTGGCATCATATACTGTTTTTTTTTTATGCATATAATGCATGATTTCTACATTTGTTTGCCAACCACGCCCTCCCCCACGAGGTGTTTTCATAAGTGCACTATGTGAATTTTTTTTACAGCAACATGACAATGCCTTGTCGGGGGAGGGCATGGTTGGCAAATAAACGTAGAAGGTGTGCATTATGTGCAGAATAATATGGTAATGAGTTGTACATTTCTGTGTTTGTACAGAATTGATATTATTCCTTAAATATTTCATAGAATTTACAAGTGGAGCTGTATAGGCTTGGACTTTTTTTTGTGTGTGAGAAGGTTTTAAACTACAATTTTAATTTCTTTAATAGCTATAGGGCCACACAGTTTATCTATTTCTCTTTGAGCGAGCTTTGGTATTTGTATATTCAAGGATTAAAAACAAAACAAAAAACCAAACCCGCTGCCATTGAGTCAATTTCAATTCATAGCGGCCCTATAGGACAGTGTAAAACTGTCCCATAGGGTTTCCAAGAAGCACCCGGTGAATGCGAACTGCCTACCTTTTGGTTAGCAGCCATAGCTATTAACCACTGTGCTACCAGGGTTTCCCTTCAAGGATTATGCCCATTAATATGTTATCAAATTTAATTTTATTTTAGTTTTCAAATTTGTTGACATAAACTTGTTCTTAATATCCCCTTATTATTCTTTTAGTATTTGGAAAGTCTATAGTGACTTCACTTCTCTCCATTCTTTATCTTGATAAACTCCCTTGTTTTCCTGATTAGAAGTACATCGTTTTATTGACCTTCTCAAAGAATCATCTTTTGATTTCGTTTATTGTCTCTTGTTTTTTGGAAGGAGCACTGTGGTGCAACCATGAAGTGCTTGGCTGCTAACTGAAAGGCTGATGATTTGAACCCATCAGTGGCTCTGCAGAAGGAAAGACCTGGCAATCTGCTCCCGTAGAGAGTACAGCCTAGAAAACCTTATAGGGCAATTTTACTGTGTCCTGTGAATGGGAATTGACTGGATGGCACCTAACAACACCAACAAGATTGTTTTTTGGTTTTCTATTGCATAGAATTATGGTTTGGTATTTATTTCCTTATTTCTACCTAGTTTGCATTTAATTTTCTCATCCTTTATTTATATATCCTGAGATGTAATGTCTTAATACATGTTAGGTACTGAGAACAGTGCCTAGCACATACCAAGCTCTCAATAAATGCTGGATATTATTATCTATCTATTTATCTATGAATATCTCTCCCTCAAACTTCAAGGTAACAGGCAAGCTTTCTTTCCAGGAGGAATAAAAGTGCATCTGGGTTTCCAAACTAACCAGAAGAGAGACAGCTTTTAAGTAGACTTTTCTTAGCAGCCTGGAGATAGCAATAGCTGTTAAAGGTGCTTATACTTAAATCCTGTGCTTGTTTCGAAGAAAGCTTGCTTTGTGTTGGGAGCTTGGCAGATGACTCAGTTCTGATTCCTTTTATGTCCACTGTCTCTTGTTTTTCTTCTAAAATGCACAAACAAGCGCAGCATCAGTTTCTCTCTTCACTCGCTCTCTCTCACACTGCCTTTCCTCTTACATGTGCGCATGCATACGCTCTAGTTTCCTTCACCTTATTTATTTTGTAATCCTCAAAGGATTCACGAAGCAGGCTGTGTGCAGCTGCCGTGTTTCACTGGTTAAATTGGCAGTTACCTACTGTGTGGAGTTGCTAGGAGAAGGTGAATAAGCCTGATTACAGCATCAGTTGGTGTACTTACTCCCTCAGTAACAACCTGTGGAGCTCTGTGGTCTGTGTTCTGTATGGCTTCATATATTATTTTCTCTTTGCTGTCATTAATTTTGGTCGCATTTATTGTTAGAGCATGATATATTTCTAAGTGTTGGCTCCGGAACAATTAGGAGGCAAAAACCTTGGCATTTAACAGGCACTTTTTTCCTCAGGGCGGTGCTGCTGACACTGGTTCCTACCATCTGTTTTTTTATTACATCCTGCCCTCCTTCCGTTGGTTGAGAGGAATTCAGCTTCTTCTGGAGCGCTAAAGTCATTCAGGTTTCTCTTGTGCAGAATACGTCTCCCAAACTATAGGAATTCTGATGTGCTCCAGTGCACAGAGCAGTAACAAATGAGCTGCTTTTGGAGAGCTTGAGTGCTCAGTCGGTCAGTAGAACAGTAGCAGGCACACGTGCGGATTGCTCCCGTGAGGTCAGAGGGACTGTTTATACTGCTCTGGGCTTGAGGCGGGTGGTGTGGCGAGCGGTGGCTACGCCTGTCAAAGCGAATTCTGGCAGAGGCTCCCCTCAGCTTTCTAAAGCTGCAATGCTTTGATAGATCAGAGATGCTCTTGTATACCTGTGTGAGATTTGTAGTGGACTGAGGAATGCTTGTCCTAGCGCTGAAACTGACTGGAACTCTATTGCTTTAGGCGCATCATTATGGGGTCTCCTGCCACAGAAACTGAAGAATTGGGAAACACCACTTTTAAGTATCTTATAGGAGAACAGACCGAAAAAATGTGGCAACGGCTGAAAGGAATGTGAGTAAGCTCTTTGCTTGATGCTGTTTTTTATTTCCTTCCAAAGATTTGACTATTAACATGACTAATTGTTGGTGCTACCTGCCTTTGTGGACTACTGTTTCCTTTAGAAGGATTTTTTTCTTAAAAAATAAAATGTGTCAATCTCAGCTAACAACTGGTTTGAGGGATGTACAGATTTTTTGCACCTGCACGCTTTATGTAAAGTAACTCTCTGAGAAGTCACTTCGCTGTTATACTATATGACTTCTTGTATTCATTCTCCCTATGTTAGAGAGGTGTGTGGTTTAGATAGGCAGAAAAGTAACTAGGAAAGCTGCTTGCTAAGGTACTTGCAGCAATAAAATTTCCTTCAGGTAAGTAGCTTATTATTGATACATATTTCTCTGTGATTGGATTTTGAAAAGTAGAGGAGTAATATAATAATAAATAAATCATCTTGCTTATTCTTTGTTTTAAATAATATTTCTTTGTGAAAAAATACGTTTAAGTGTTAAAAATGTTAGCAGCATACCAAACTTATTGGAGAGTTTCAGCTTTATATTAACTAGTTCACTTCTTTCCAGAGAGCCTATGGTATAAAATAGTCCTTACTAAGATGGGTCAAGAGTTGTGCTTGTGTCAAGCCTGAAATTTAACTCCCTGAGCCAAACTTCGATTGCAGTGCTATGCACCTTGCCATTTAAATGACATTTAAGTTTGCTTTTTTTTTTTCCATTAGTTTCTGTTTAATGTTCTAGGACACTGTGTTTATTTGCTTTATTCCAATTGTATCATAGTGTAAAACTCAAATTTAACATTTGGGTAGAAATATAAAATATGAATATTTAAAGGCCACTGTAATCATTTGGCATATCTGCAGGCTTTCAAAAGAAAACATAATTACTTTTATATAATAATACCTGAAGGCATCTTACACTGTGGAAAATAGAGATTTTCTTGAACTCATATCTCTAGTGCTCTGTTTACATACTGTTTTAGAAAATGCAACATCTGAGTAAATTTGATGTTGATGTTTTGATATCTATATTTTAAAATGAAAAAATTATACCTAACTGTTTTAGAGGTAGAAATCCTTTCTGTTTCCCTCCATTTGAATGTATTTAGTGATGTTTACATATTTAAATCGTGTTCTCCATAATATTTTTCTAGCACTTGAAGAATTACATGAGATTACAGTGTACTACTATAAGAGCAAACTAATAATGCAAACAGCATTTAACAAAGAACGACTTTAAAAAGGAAGCCATCTTTAAAATGATTTGAATGAAGCATAAAGAACAATCTGGTTTCAAGATTGATTGAAGAGTTAGAAATTAAAGCTTTTGTGTGAGGTGGTTCTCAAAAAAAAATTTTTTTTTTTCTTTAAAAGCAGATAACAGCTCACAAAATTTATTTGCTTAGAGGCAAATTAAACACTACCAGTGGTCCGGTGATTTGTGTACTAACCTAATGAGTAGATGAACATCTGTACCGGAAAACTATCTCATAACCTATTTTTGACTTTCTTCCTTTTTGTAGGATAGGATGTTTTGTTTTGTTTGTGTTTATTCTGTTTTTCTATAGTTACTTGAAGGTACATACAGGTACAGTGGTACATTTATGCATATATCTTTATGAGATTTGAAAAGTGATTTTGTTTTTAACATTTTAGCACAAAGTTATCTGACTTTCACTTTATCAGTTGATTTCAAAGATCTACGTGATATGTTATTTCATGACAGGATGGTGGAGTCAAGATCTTCACGACCTGATACTCAGGATGGTTGTAGGGCATACCTGCTGCCGTGGAGTCCATTCCAACTCATAGCCACTCTAGAGGACAGAGTAGAGCTTGCCCATAGGTTTTCTAAATCTTTGCAGAAGCAGACTGGGATGTAGGGGAGAAAAAAAATATAGGCACATCCTAAATAAATCCTGAGTTGTAGTCATGTAGAACCACTGAATGACCATTTAGAAAAAAAATACGGCATTAAACACACTTATTTTTTTTAAAGAAATCATTATTATTGAACTAATTGAACTGACTGCTTTTGCAGCAAAGAGAGAAGTACTTTGCATTATGGTGCTATCACTTTTTATACTGTTACTTTAGCTTGTGCTTTGACTTAAGACATTTCCAGTATTCTAGGTTTAGAATTGTCAAAATATGAAACTCTAAATCTAAAATCTGCCTGACTAATGACAACCAAATTGTTTAATTATGGTCTTTTGTATAGTCTGCATTCAAAGCAGTGATATGAGGGACTCCCTATTTCATTGCTGAAATTGTCTTGCCTATTTAATATGCAGCGTTGACTCAAACAGAATTTTAGCTTTTCAAAATTGCTAGTCCTAGAATCCTATTTTTATGTATTGGCAATTAAAATCATGCTACTCACAAAAGCTATCAAACAAATTTTGCAATAATTTTCTTAGTTTTGGTAAAATGGACTCAACTAAGGCTTTTAGATAGTTGTTTAGAAAGTGATCTTTTAATAAGTCGAGTTTTACAAATATTATTTCAACAAAATATTTTACTTTTAAGTGACCTTATCAATATGTAAATTTTTGAGTTTAAACAAAAACAGAGACAAAGGTGAAAGTAAAATAACATTTATTCAATGGTACCTTGTACATGGAAAACATGAACAATTACAGGAAAACAGGTCTTAAGAGACAACTGTTGATAAACGTTGTTATATAACACAACATTTTAGAACAATGCTTTGTTTGAGTCCATGGAAATAATTTCATAACATATATGGAAAACATTGATAAATTGAAAAATCAGTTTTTATCTACTTTTTTGTTAATTTCTTCCACTGAACTCCTTTCAATTCTCCTGTATATAATATTTAATTGAGGTGCCATATGAAGCCATGTCCCAAGGAATCTCTTTGTGAGAACAAAGGTGAAACAGTTTCCTACTTCCATTCTCATGTAGACTTCTATGCTTTAGTCTACTAATTTTCTTTTTATAGTTACAATTTTTTTCTTCAGCTTTCTTTAACCCATCTTCTACCACTAATTTGTCACTCAGTTTGACAATTTAGATTCTACACTATGACTCAACATCCATAATGATGGCTATATTAGCAAATGACTGTGGCATCAAGTCCTTCATAAACTGCATTTCAAAAGAATCAAAGTACTTGGGGTAAATTTTCAGTTGTTTAGGGTCTGGAAAATTCTTCTCATTCCTTCTGCCATTTCACCACCAGATTCAGAAGTTTCCTGCAGCTCTGGATCCCGCATACTAAGAAAACTTTTCTACACTAGTCTTTGCAAAAATTGTTACATTTATTGATTCTCATGTAGAAAGTTGATTTGAAGCTTTTATATTGCATCATTTGTGCATAGTGTTTTTTTCTTTTTTCAATTTTAGAAATAATCTCTTTTGTATCATGGTACTGTGCTTTTTTCCTCCTGAGGGTAGAAAGAGCTCCATAACTGTGGACTTAAAAAATAATCAAACATATTTTAAGACATTAGTTCTGCTTTTTCTGGTCAGTGTCACTGTTTTAAGCATTTGAGCTAAGAGATGACAACATTTCCAGAAAAATGTAACCAAGCAGAAATTCCAGTGAAAACCACATGGGGTTATAAGAAAAACTAATCAAAGTAGTATTTTATTCAGTTGCTCAAAAGAAGAAAGTTCGAATTGCTCAAAAACCATTCATACTTGACAAAGTATGTGGAAGACTCACCATTGCGTACTTACTGCCAGTTCCTTCAGTTCTTATAAATGTAGGCCTAGTTTTTTTTAGACCCTATGAAAATTTCACGGTTAGAAACTAATTTAACATAGATTATTCATTTTAAAGGTACAGATACAGACTTCCTAGTCTCTTCCAGCCCGGACAAATGTCCAGATATTAAGAACTGGAACTGTGAACGTGACAGTTAAAAGTTATTAAGTTAAGCTTCTTTTTTTCTCCTTGATTGGTGGCAAACGTGATCATCAGCAATGGAAGGATAACATGTAGAGCAGATAGTAAGGAAAAACTGTGTGATAACCCTTTAATAACTAATTTCAGTTAAGCTTTATGGTTGAAAAGAGCAGTGATTGTTATCAGTTGAAGAAGCCTATACTCATCACCAAGAAGTTGTAGTGGAGATACATATTTAGAACAAAAAAGTTTAAAAATATAAAATGACAGGAGTTTTAGTATCATATTCCCAGATTGGAATCGTACTTTGGGATAAAGCAGCGTTATGGATAAGAAGCAGATTTGATCCTTTTATGCTTCTCCTCAAAATCCTTTAAAGCCTTCTATTGCCCTCATTTCAAAGTTCAGCCTCCTTAACAGGGTTTCTGTGCACCTGCTTGATCTTTGCAGCCTCCTCTATGCCTCTTTCTGTGTGACCTTCTCTCAACCAGTCCCAGGGGCCTCTTTTCATTGCCCAAAAGAAATGGTGCTTCCCATCCATTTGCCTTTGCTCATTTTCTTCTGTCTTCCCAAGGGAACCACTTTTTCTTTCTCCTGTCTCTGCTAGGGGTGGTCCTACTCCCCATGAAGTTTTGGAGATTGTTGCGGTGTTTCTGGTTGTTGCACTGACTGAGAGGTGTTTTTGCATTTCCTGGGCAGCATGATCCAGGCGTGCTAAATGTCCTGAAGTGTTCACGACATTTACTTATCAGGAAGAAATTTCTGACTCGAAAGGTTGGTCCTAAAGATCTCCACTTAAATTCCACTTGTAAAGGAAATCCTCCTGACCATCCATATTAGATCCATTTCCCCTGATTTGGCTGGTAAAGTAACCTGGACTTCCCTTTTCATAACAAAGTCTCCCTTTCCTACCAGACCACAAGCTAGTGAGCAGGAGACATGTTCATTGTGTTTGTTTTTGGATTCCCATCCCCCAGCACAGTACCTGGCACTTAGGAGATAATGTAATGCATACTTTTTAATCAATAAATGAGTAAAATATGGAATCACATAGTGGATCTAGCTGAAAATTAGAAGATTAGTAAAACTACCAAAGTAGGGCCTAGAACCAGGCTGAAGGAGTGGAGAATGATTCACAGCTGGAATACAGATGGGAAGATGAGATGATGTTTGCCTATCATTTACTAGTTGTTAGATCTAGATATATTTGTATTCTTATTTAGTTCTCTTAATATTAAAAGGTGAATACCCTAAGATGGCTACTGTCTTAGTTTCTTAGTGCTGCTATAACAGAAATACCACAAGTGGATGCTTTAACAAACAAGTTTATTTTCTCACAGTTTAAGAAGCTAGAAGTCTGAATTCAGGGTGCTGGCTCTAGGGGAAAGTTTTCTCTGTCTCTTGGCTCTGGGGGAAGGTTTTTGTCTCTTTTCATCTTCTGTCCCTTGGTTTCTTGGCAGTCTTCATGGGGCATCAGTCTTCATTTGTGCTTACTTCTCTGCCTAATCTGCTCTTTTTATATCTCACAGGTGATTAGCTTAAAACACACCTTACACTTATATGGTCTCATTAACATGACAAAGAAATTGTTATTCCCAAATGGGATTACAGTCACAGGTATAGGTGTTCAGGATATACAACACAAATTTTGGGGGGACACAATGCAGTTCATCATTGCTACACAGCAAGTACCTGATGGAGCTTGGATTTAAATACAGATTTAGCTTGTTCTAAAACTCTTATTCATCTTACTTCCAAAACAAAAAAGAGTTTTTCAGAGTGGTTATCCAGAAAGATCAGCAGGTGAGGACCTAGAGTGGTACTTTTACAACTTCGTCCATGGGCTTGTGGTAGGTAGACTAACTGCTCCCCAAAGAGGTCTATGTTTTAATCACTAGAACCTGTGAATATGTTATATTACCTGGCAAGGAGGAATTAAAGTTGCAGATGGAAATAAGATTGCTAATCAGCTAAAACAAGATTAGCCTGTATTATCCAGGTAGGTCCAATATAATCATGAGCGCCCTTAAAAGTGGAAGAGGGAAGCAGAAGAGGTCAGAGTGATGCCGTGTCAGAAGGACTTGACTAGTCCTTGCTAGCTTTGAGGATGGAAGAAGCCAGCTATGAGGCAAAGAATGTGGGCAGCCTCTAGAGGCTGGAAAACCAAGAAAACACTCTTCTCTAGAGCCTCTAGAAGGAACGCAGACTGTTGTCACCCTATTGGCCCAGTGAAACTGCGTCAGACTTCTGATCTACAGAACTGTAAGACAGTAACTTTGTGTTGTTTCAAAACATTAAGTTTGTGGTAATTTGTTATAGCAGCTATAGGAAACTAACACAGGCATCCTGTATTAGAATAACCAAACCGATCAACCCCACTGCTGAGGGGTTGATTCCAACTCTTAGTAACGTTATATGGCAGAGTAGAACTTACCCACAGGATTTCCAAGGCTGTAAATTTTTATGGAAGCAGACTGCCATATCTTTCTCTCACGGAGCAGCTGGTGGGTTCAAACTGCTAATCTTTTGCTTATTAGCCAAGCACTTTAACCATTGAACCACCAGGGCTCTATTAGAATGACAGAGAGTTAACATGATGATTCCTGTCCTCCCCTTCACCCCTTCACCCCTTCACCCCTTCACCCCTTCACCCCTTCACCCCTTCACCCCTTCACCCCTTCACCCCTTCACCCCTTCACCCCTTCACCCCTTCACTCCTTCGCACGTGCACGCGCACACACATGGCCAGAATAACAAGTAAGCAAGGTACGCATGGGCTTAGTTGTGTTTACTTACTAATCGGTAGTGCACAACTTCACATGGGTTTCATATCTTTATGTGGTAAAAAACAGGTGAAATTGTGCACTATAGCTTAGTAAGTAGACACAAGCAAACCCATGCATACCTTGTTTATTGGGTAATTCATCCCTGTACAGGGCCCAGCCTCTGTCACTCTATGGCATATTGGAGTCATATACTCTTTACCCTTAGCCATTAAATCTCCCATTGTCTTTATCTAACCCTGGTTTACAGGCTCTATATACCACTTAATCGTACTCATGAGGAACCTTTACATAGATCAAGAGGCAGTTGTTCGGACAGAACAAGGGGATACTGATTGGTTTAAAGTCAGGAAAGGTGTGCGTCAGGGTTGTATTCTTTCACCATACCTATTTAATCTGTACGCTGAACAAATAATACAAGAAACTGGGCTATATGAAGAAGAATGGGGCATCAGGATTGGAGGAAGACTCATTAACAACCTGTGGTATGCAGATGACACAACATTGCTTGCTGAAAGTGAAGAGGACTTGAAGCACTTACTAATGAAGATCAAAGACCACAGCCTTCAGTATGGATTACACCTCAACATAAAGAAAACAAAAATCCTCACAACTGAACCAATGAGCAACATCATGATAAATGGAGAAAAATTGAAGTTGTTAAGGATTTCGTTTTACTTGTATCCACAATCAACAGCCATGGAAGCAGCAGTCAAGAAATCAAAAGATGCATTGCATTGGGCAAATCTGCTGCAAAGGACCTCTTCAAAGTGTTGAAGAGCAAAGATGTCACCCTGAAGACTAGGGTGCGCCTGACCCAAGCCATGGTGTTTTCAATCTCATCATATGCGTGTGAAAGCTGGACAATGAATAAGGAAGGCCGAAGAAGAGTTGACGCCTTTGAATTGTGGTGTTGGCGAAGAATATTGAATATACCATGGACTGCCAAAAGAATGAACAAATCTGTCTTAGAAGAAGTACAACCAGAATGCTTCTTGGAAGCAAGGATGGTGAGACTGCGTCTTACATACTTTGGACATGTTGTCAGGAGGGATGAGTTCCTGGAGAAGGACATCATGCTTGGCAGAGTACAGGGTCAGCGGAAATGAGGAAGACCCTCAAGGAGGTGGATTGACACAGTGGCTGCAACAATGAGCTCAAGCATAACAATGATTGCAAAGATGGCGCAGGACCTGGCAGTGTTTCATTCTGTTGTGCATAGGGTCGCTATGAGTTGGAACTGACTTGACGGCACCTAACAACAACAACAACAACATGCCCAGATCACCAGATTCCCTACCATGCTCTGATAATACGGATATACAGGCGTCTCTGGGTTACATAGGAGATCCGTTCCTAATTATTTTTATAAATTTTTAAGTCGAATCTGCAGGTAAGTCAGAATAGGTGCATTTGGTTCATTTTTTTCTTTAAATTTTATCTATATTGTTGAAATTGAGAATATACACAGCAAAACATATACCAATTCAACAGTTTCTACATGTACAATTTGGTGACATTGATTACATTCTTCAGGTTGTACATTCTCACCCACGTTTCCTGAGTTATTCTGCCCTATTACCATAAACTCACTGCCCCCTAAGGTTCCTGTCCAAACTTTCAAGTTGCTGTTGTCGATTCGATCCCATATAGATAGTTCTTAAAAGATCATAATGCTCAAGGCAGACCTACTTTACTAGTTAAGATAAACTGTTGTTAGGTTTTAAGATGACTTCAGGGGATATTTTAGTTTAAGGTTTAAAGATTATCTCAGGGCAGTAGTTCATTTATGAGTTACTTAGCCTTACTGTGGTGCAAGAAAAGGCTCAAAGCCTTTTCAGTAATTTAAGAGCTGCACGTGCAGTAAGCAAAGGTGATTGTGGTGGAGAATTTGTGGCAAGTAGGAATTGGTTCAGTGGTTTCTAAGTGAGGACACATTTATGTAACATTGAAGGGCAAATATAAATTGTCTGTTCAGTTGGACGTTCATAACCCAGGGACTGCCTGGGTAGTGAGTTCGTTTTAAATGTCAAAGAAGAATGTTTATCAGTCAGTAGGGTTGGTGTCACTACCCCCCACCCCCGTGGACCTCCTCCCACATCAGACCTTGCAAAATCCTTAGTGAGTAATGTTTTTTTGTACTAATGTTACTTGTAAATCATAATTCCTGTATATTGCTCCTTCTTTTTCTTTAGCTACTACTACATTCTCAAAAAAGTCATTGATACAAGTAGCTAAAACAACAGGAAATTTGACAAAATCCGTGACTATAGAGACACTGGCAGCAATGGAAACAACGGCATGTGCTTGTCGTCCATGTAGACAAAATCACGTGATCCAAAGCATCATCGCAATTGGGTAATAATGACAGCTTCGACTGGAGTGCATTAAAAGGTCCAAAAAGTAAATTAGCATAGAGTTTTAGCCTTGTAGGTATATCGATATGTGTAAGCTGGGCTTATGAAAAATGTTTTTGTTGTTATAACTACAGGGATATTTTATAAAATAATAATAAATTTCTGCTGGAACACTGCATGGTAATTTTACAAACAGTTATTTGGTGTCCCCCCCGACAGTGTCACCCGGTGTGATCCGTACCTCCCACACCTCCCTAGTGACGCTGCTGATGTTTATGCTCCCTTTCTTGGAAATTGTTAATAAATCTCAGTCTCAATTTTCATATTGTTGAGTATGTGATGGTTGATGGATTAATCAGGTGAATCAGTTTTAGAAGATCTGTCCTTTAATCATAAAGCTAATTTGGTTTGAAGAACAACTCTTGTTCAGAACAGTAATACCTATTTTGGTGTATAGATTAAATCTTAATCCTTATTTAATATTATTTTATGTTTATAGAGTAGAGATTGTTGAGGAGAATATTTTAGGGATTAAGAAACTCTAGAAGCAGTGAGCTATTTTCTAATACTACCTAGTTTTTAGCTGAGAGAGGATGGAAAAGTTACTCCTGTAAACTTCATTTTCTATCAGTAAAATCCAATGATCCATTAGTTATTCACTCATTGACCAAATGCCCACTGATTGTGTGCTATGTCAGGTGGTATTTTAGACACAGGAGCTTACATTCTAGTAGAGGAAGCAAATAATAAAAAAGTGAACTGTAAGATTCGACTTAATGTGGAGTAAGAAGTGACCTGAGGAAAATGTACCAGGTGATGTGATTGAGAGTTACTCGGGGAAGGTATTTTGGATAGTCAGAGATGAGTTTGCTTAGATTACTTTCAGCTGAGACATAGACAAAAATTGAGATGATTCTTACCTCTCTATGAAGTTCGAGTGAGAATAAGGCTAATGAATGACACCCCTAATTTCTGCTCAAGTTCAGAATTAAGTGATGGGCAGATTTTAGGAGTCCAGTAGATGGAAATGAAAATGTGAGCTTTCCTGTAATTAAATGTCTGTTAGAAGACATGGCTTTAGGGTGCAGCTAAATATATCAGAGCTCTTCTGAATTCTTCCCCCCCCCTTCCCCCCACCAAACTGCAGACATCCCCACCAGGGAACAAAATCTTCCCTTCTAATCTTACCTCATATCTTCTAGCAAATGAGACTGTTTTTTACAAGCAGAGCCTCCCTCACCCCCCATCCCCCCCGCCCCCCCCCCCCAAAAAAAGAGCTTACATCTCCAGGCCCAATTCCTTCTCCACAATTCGCCAGTGAAGTGAGTTACTCTTCCTCCTCCATGAAAGAATTCAGAAATTGGCAAAGAGAGGCCTGGAAAACTTGTCTAATGGAAGGAAGGACCTTTCACTTAGAAGGCAGCATTAGTATCTGAGAATCATATATTGCCCAAATCAAGGTGCTGAACATTAAAGAATGTATGTAAGACACATAACACACTACCTGGCACACAGGCTCTCAAAACATCTTAACTGTTGTTATTAACTATTGTTAACTACTGTTAGTATTAACATTGTTATTATTGTTATTAATATTGTTAACTATTGTTATTAGCATTCCTATACTTGTATCCATCCTTGTAAGTATTCTAGCTCTACTATTTACCAGCTATGTGATCTTAGCTAAGTTGATCAATTTTTTCTGATGCCTCAGTTTTTTCATGTGAAAAATGGGAATAATATCATTACCTACCTCATTGGGTATTAAAAAGAATTAATGCTTAGATGGTGCTTAGAACAGTGTCCAGAATGCAAAAAATCTTAGTTATTATTACTATTACAGTCAGATGCATAATCCTATTTTTACCAGGTACTTTTGTTATCAGAATCAGCGGCAGAGTAGAATTGTCAAGATGAGGAAAGTAGGCTTTCCTTGAACTCAGTGGGCGTTACCAGAACTTACATTTCTCTGAGGGAGGGGGAGTTGAGTAAAAATTATGCTTATAGAAGAATTTCCTATGAACTCAACACCTTGGTTGACACCTTGTGGTAGCCTTAGAATGGACTTTAGATCTCTACACTCGTGTATGAACCAGAACTAGATTGAATCTCTGAGTCGTTGTGACTTGAAAGTCGTTCTTCAGGCCTTTCCTCATTGTAGTCCAGGCCTGGCTCACAAAGGGGTTGACTTTTAAGTAATCGCTTTCATGTCCCACATCTGTCCTTTGCTGATTCATTTTAGAAAATGTCATATTACCATTATGGTATTAGATTTTTGTCCGTTACTCTAGCACATTTCAATCAGCTAATCAAATGTAAGTATTTGAGCAAGACCGAGTCCCACCCAGTAAAGGACTGTGCAATAGGCTTTAGGCTGTAAAAGGAACTGTTACCATTAAACAGATGATAGTTTTAAAGGCTTATGAAACCATGACATTGCACGTATCTGGTCTGGGCAAGTGTGAGGTTAGAATAATTATTTAAAGGTAAAGAACTACAAGAAAATCGTGAGAGACTATTAGAGGCATATAAATGAAATATTACTCTTTCGGGTTCTCCTTTATACTTTTTAACCTATACTTTCTAGAAGCTTTTTAGAGAGATTTTGTTTTCTATAAAGTATCAAAAAATAAAAGGCTTTAGCTACACAGGCCCAGAACATGATCAATCATGCAGACAATTTTTGGTTGGCAAAATTTTGATACTTACAGCTATTCCAGTATGTTCATCATAAGTCAGGAAGAAGTAGTAAAATTGTAAGTGCCAGCATCTATAGGACAAGAAACGGGTCAGTGTTAAACTTTATATAGTACGCGTGTGGAGGGCCAAGAGATCCTGGGAATCTTGTGCATGAGCCAGGTCTTTGCTAATTTAGAAAAAGTTCAGAATAAGGTTCTTACTAGAAACGCACCAGTGTTCGGACCCTGGTCCACTTAAAACTTGGACTTTCTAAAAGTTGATTGAAAATAAAGTGCATTTGGAACAAGGTAAGAAAAGGCTGAACAATTTAGGTAGTAATTACATTTCTGTTTAGCTTAAACCTTTTAAAATCAGTAACAATAAATCATACTAATACTGTATAATTCTTTTGTGATTTGTAATTTCTAGGTTTTTTTTTTTAGGTTTTGTTACAACTATCTACAGTTTTTTTTTTTTTTTTCTGATGAGAGACCAGCCTCAAAGAAATGAAACAACTTGACCAATGTTTCACAGTTAGGAAAGGGAGAGGCAGGAGCCTAGGCCCATACTTATTCCATTTAATGTGAATTTACATAATTCCACTGAACACTGAGGACTCTCAGTAAAACCTTACATTTCAGGAGTTAAAAACTGTTCTCTTGTTTTGAGTTTTCGACAATCCAGCCATCTGTTTGCCTAGTTCCACAAACTGTAAGCTGAATACCAAAGGGAGCTATCACTTGGCATTTGCTTTATAGATACCAGGAACTTCCCATTCTATTTCTTTCCTTTTCTAGGACATATACAACCACTACTGCTTTAACTTACTTATTTAAGCAATCATCCTAGCTGGTATCTGCAAGGGAGTCTGACTTTTCCTACCACTTCTCGACCCTTCAGAGTTTGGACCTTTACAAAATCATTCTAGTTTATTTGGCCTTCGGTGTATCCCAAACAACAGAGAAAGAAAACCCTGCACAGTAGTAACTTCTGTCCCTGAAGATCTTTATTTACCAATCAGTAAATTACCATAGAAATTCTTTCGATTAAAACTAGGTATTTTATTCTTGCTTTTGCTGCCTTTTCCTTGATGTTATAAAATATCTTAAGCACACAGCAAGGTTCTTTCCTGAAGAAAAATGAATAAAGTCTTTTCCCTTTTGCTTATTTTAGGAAAATCATCTTAATGGAATTTGTTCTGCTTTATGTCCCATAGAGAAGACAAACCACTTAAAAGCACACACTTTTCCTCATCCTTCCTTAGAGTCCATTAGAGTACTAGAGAGCTCCCTTCTAATTCTTGGAACTCCAGTACCTCCACTGGCTCCAACATAGACAAGTGTCTTAATACTTCATTCCCAGGACATCTCTGCTCAAGTTTTCCAAAGAGCCTTCTGTTTTCCAAAATTTCTCCTATGCTGTGGTTTCCTGGTACAGAAATAGCTCCAATTTATTCATGACTTCCTGCATTCACACTCTTAGATAATCACTCTCATACTTTGGCCAATGTGGTTATAGCAAATGTGAGGCAAGCAGAGGCTTGGAGAGGGCTTGTGCATTGGAGCTTGTTCTCTTGTTGCTCTTTGGTGCCCTAATTCTAGCATGTGAGGAAGCCTGGTCCAGTCTTCTGGAGACAGCATGTAGAGCAGATATGAGCCATTCCAGCTGAGGCTTTCTTTAGACCAGATGGTCAACCACCAGACGTGTGAGTGAGGTCATTCTAGACTACCTGACTCCCTCAAAATCATCAGGAAATAACATGTTTTTTTTCAGCCACTAAGTAGTAGTGTGGTTTGTTGCACAGCAAAAGCTAACTGATATACACCCCAAATCAGCTCTTAGCCTCTAAATTGTTCATATACTTCTGTTTTCCAGTTTTTTTTTTCCTATCTATCACTTTGCTTCCTTTCCTCTCATCACTTCCTATCGTTTATTTCTTAGACCCACTAAAAAATTAACAGATGTTTCATAGATATGAAAATAAAAATTGAGGTCCTTCTTTTTAGAAAGTCAGTCCACATTATCCTACACATTATTTCTACCAGCAATATCAATGTCATATACCCAGTTTTAATACTTCTTCCAAAATAAACTGTCCCAGTCACCTGTACATTAAAGCTGTGTTGCTCTTAGATTTCTGTGCACAAATATAATTTCCCACCTGATAGAAGAGAAATATGAAGTACAGCAGGAAAACTATATAGTTGCATAAGACAGAGATGGTTCATATCCTGTTGCCCTGGAAACAGTCATTGGGAAGACCAGGGTTCCCCATGCATCCTGTTGCCCTGACAACAGGTCATGCAGGGGCATGGGAAGGCCCAGTGCCTAGGCATCTTGTTTGCAACCACAAAGAAAAGGAGAAAGTTATGTTGCATCTTGTTCTTCCCCATCTACTTATTGCTTCCATTATCTGAGCCAATCCAGTGTAAGAGCATCTATCCAGATGTAGGAGAGGATAAGAAAACAGTACCCTCAATTTTTGCATGTATAAGGGCTGAAACATTTGCCAATTTTGATTGAGCCAAAGCAATAAATGACGGAAAAAGATAAGACAGAGAATCAAAGTAGCACCAATAAGAAATTGTAAAAACCAAAGAAGTTGTGAAAACCAGGGACATAGTATATGATAAGTATGTCAGCTAAGATATTCCTTAGTTACATTGGTTATGCTTAGCTAATTTTTAGGAAGTTCGTCTGAGGAAGTCTACCTGTGGAATGGATTACTGCTGACTGCATTACTGCTTACTTGGTTACCTCCACTTCGTGAACAGACAATGCAAAAGCAACAATCATAAAATGATGTTATCTTATTAAAAATCTTTAATCTTAACATTCTGTACAACTTTCCTTTTTTCATTTTTATTGGCTTTCATCACTCATCTTTTCTTAAGATGTAGAGTTGATAAGAAACAACCTGACCACATTCTATTTTTGCTCTCTTCTTTCTTTGTTCTTTAAGTATTAGTTGTATGAAAAATACTCTTTACATTTACGTTTGGAACTAGTTACTGCTTTGTCTTTATAATTTATGATTCATGTAAAAAATCTGTCTATTAAAAACTTACAAATACCATTGGTTTAGCTATAAATAAATCTCCACAATTTTCCTGTGAATTAAAAAAAAAAAGAATCTTAGTTGACTCCTCTAGTTTCAAAGATAGAGCAAGAACTTTAAATTTTATACTAAACCAGAAGTCTTATCTGATGAAGAGAAAAGTAGCAAATTCTTCTGTCAAAAAGTAGGAAAGGGAGAAAATATTTATTTATTTAAATCTGATGAAAAAGGTGTATAGGCTGGTGAAGAAGTATCTTTGGGGGAAAGTAACTATATCAAAATTAAGTTTTTATAAGACCAAGTGGCAAAGTTGGGACATAATCTGAACACATTATGTTCACTGAAAAAATACAAATCATTATCTTAGACTAGATTAGGTGACCCTTCTAGGTTCTCTAACTGTACTTCATGTTTTATTGTTATTGTCCATTTAATAGTTATACCTTCTAGGTAATTCTTCTTCCTCTCCTTGAGGGAATAAGAGGGAAGAGGCAGAATCCTCCTCCTCATTACTGTGTATCCAAAGTACCTTGCTTAGTGTATGACATAAAGCAAGATCTTAAAAATGGTTCAATATAACAAAAAACAGTAATCAGGTAACATGTGAGAACTTTGCAGTTGGATGGTATAGCAAGTCCAAACAAGGTTGTTCAGCAACACAATTAGTTCAGGCTGAAAGGTAAGAAAGTTTTATGGAGGATATTTGAGCTGCTTTTGGAGAAAGGAGTAGAATGAGGCATCAGAAACATCTGACCAGTTGCGATTATTGGCAATCTGGCTATATACAGACAAACAAGCAAACTGAGTCTGGAACTTAGTTTTAGATAGTTGTGAGGAATAAAAAAATATAATCGAAGTTCCCAAGCCCTGTGTCTGTGTCTGGCACAGAGTAAGTGCTTACAAATGGTACTTGCTATTGTAAATCACTTTTGTGTAAGACAATGCTTGTTTATGTCAATTCCTCTTATAAACATAGGACTGAAATAACTAGATAACTATAACTTAGATAACTGTATGGTGGGCAGGATGTAGAGGAGATATAACATTGACCAGGGGACTAAACTTCCTCCATATTCCAAGATTCTAATTTCCTAATTTCTCTACCACTCAAATTACCTAGGAAAACTCAAATTCCTGTTTCACAATGTAGTTGAATAATTAAGATTATGTTTAGAATATCCTCCAGTGATTAATGAATGTCTGGCTTCTATGTAGCCTTGAGTAGAGACTGTTGTATATCCTGTGAGAGTGAATCGCTTGCTGAAGGTTCCAAACTGTACTGAGTCAGACAGAAGGAGATAAACTAACGGAACCTGGAGGTGATCAAGCTAAACACTTTAGGATTAGAAGACTAACTAATCCTCTCATTACATGAGTCCTCAAAGAGAAACTTAGAAAGCAATCTTGAAGCTTCACAATGTGATTGAACAATTTTAACAGTTCTTCAATCTTATTTTTACAGACATTCAAGTCCAAGGTGTGTGATGAGGCTTGAACTAAAGCACCATTTTCAAACTGTCATTTAATATTTTTGTTCTCTGGCTTCGTCCTGCAGTCAGAATCATATTTCAGTTAGAGATAAGGATCGGTAAAACGTGTATCAATTTTATATAGATTTTTTTTTAAAGTATAAGATTTTTATTACCTTTTTGGTAACAAACATACTGCTCTTAGAAGTAACCCATCTATCTAAAATGGAGCCGTGGATTAAGAAGACCACAAATGCTTAGTGTCTGATACTCCAAAATGAACTTCACAACAAAATATTAATATCCTGTTTAAGCAATTAAAATACCTCTGGTATTAGTTCCCAAAAGACTTCATTATATATACTTTCCCTCTATTTTGCATGAGGCATTGTAATAAATTTTTTTGACTTGTTACTTCAAAATGATAAAATACAACACTAAAATTATTTCTTTACTTTCATTCATATATTTCTTTGATTTTTTTTTTTAATTGAAATTACCACACTATCTACTCTCTATTATTAAACCCTGCAATGGTTAAAGTTATATGTCAACTTGGCTGGGCCATTATTCTCAGTGGTTGGGCAGTTACGATGTATCTTGGTAGCTGTGTAATAATGTAATCACCTCCATGATGAGATCTATTATGAGCAGCCAATCAGTTGAAAGCGAGTTTCCTTGGGGTTGTGGCCTGCATCCAGTATAGGTGGACTTTCTGGCAAAGCTTGTTGGCTTTGGCTCACTCTGAATCCTGAGCTGGTTGCTGTTCATCTGACCTCTGCTTCTTGGGGCTTTAGCTAGCAGCTTACTTGCCAATCTTGAGATTCATCAGCCTCTATAGCCTGTGGCAAGAGGCTTGCTGTCTGACCTGCCAATCTTGGGTTCACCAGCCCCTGCAGCTGTATGAATCAGGAGAAGCCTCCAGGCTGACTCACAGACTTGGGACTTTCCAGCTTCTACAACCCCGTGAGCCATTTCCTTGATATAAATCTATCTATATATTTACACGCTTCACTGGTTTTGCTTCTCTGGAGAACTCAGCCTAAGACAGACCCATAGACAAATTGATTGATCTATCAATAGCTATAGCTCCTGTCTAACAGGAAATATGAAATCTCTTTACAGTGCCTTGGAATTAAAAACATGTTGCCAAATATTCCTTAGTCCCCTAAAAAGAGGAAGTATTTTAAGTTCACAAGTAGGGAATTAAAAAAAAAAAAAAGGTCTTCTTGATGAATTCAGGTTGTTTTGTTAAGTATGTCTATGGCTATAGTAGTAAATACTGATTTACCCAGTGTGAGTCAAACTGTCGTAGTCACTGATTAGAACCTCATGGATTAGAACTATCTTAAGAATGAGGGTTTCAGAAAAAAGCAAGTTGTAGCTTAAGTTCATCAAGACTATACTGACAGCTATAAAAACATTGAGGTAATTTGAAAAGTATGACTAGTTTTATTTAGTATAATTAACTCGGTTGACTTATACAGTTCAATTTACTCATTCATTCAATGAATACTTAATACACAGAGAGTTCCACCATCGTCCTAGGCACCGGGGATACAATGATAAACAGGGAAGATACGGTTCGTGCTTTCATACCTATTCAAGGTGAAGGCAGGTGGTAAAAACATATGTAATGTAATTTTAAGAAAAACAGGGTAAGGAAACAAAAAGTGTCAGGGGAGGGTTAAAGGTGGCCATTTTAGAAAGGGCTTCCTGAGGCAGGGACTTTGAAGGGACCTTAATGAAGTGAGTGGTAAGCTACTCTGAGGCCTATGCAGAGGGAAGCAAGGGCACAAGCACTGAGGCAGGCTACACTTGGCATGTTTGAGAGATATCAACAGGGTCAAGAGGGCAGGAGGGCTGGAGCACGGTGGCTGATGTAAAGAGTGGAAGAGATTACTGTGGAAAGAAAGATAGAAATCAGATCATCTAAGGCCCAACAGGCCAAGTTTAGAAATTAGGGTTTTATTCCCAGCATGGTGGCAAGCCACTGGAGCTTTGGAGCAGAGGAGTGAAGGGATCTGACTTACGTTTTAAGAAGACTTCTTTAGCCTTTCTTCCTAGTCTGTCTTGGTCTGGAAGCTCCACTGAAAACTATCTATCATGGGTGACCCTGCTGGTATTTGAAATACCCGTAGCATAACTTCCAGCATCATAGCAACATGCAAGCCACCACAGTATGACAAATAACACTGGAGCAGGGCAATATTGGAAATAGGTGGATGGGTTAGGAGGCTATGACAGTCATCCAGGTCAACATTTGGTAGCTTTAGCAACAGTGGTACCTGTGGAGGTGGTGAGAAGTATTCAGATTTAGGATATTTTTTGAAAGTAGCTCTGATAGGACCCAATGATCAATTGGCTGTGGAAGTTGCAAGGAATGAGGTATGATGTCATGTTTTTATTTTCATTCTGTTTTTATCCTGAACAATTGAGTCTACAGCCCCTTATCTGAAACTTTTAGGCCAGATGTGATCTGAATTCATACTTTTTCAGATTTTAGAAAGGTAATATGGTGACTATATTAAAGGTTACCAAATAACTCCAGCAGGTTCAGAGGTAGACCACCATGAATATTTATGCAGCAAAACATCGAAGTATTCACTGTCAGTAGGATAAATAAGACAGTAAGTGACCTCTTATTTATCTCAGTCAGGTTTTACTGCCAAATGAGTTTAAGACAAACCCGATTTTACTGGCAAATAAGTTATTTTTTAAGTCTGGAGTTTCGAGTTTTTGAATTTTCATAGTTAAAAAGAATTATTGACCTGTACCATGTCCTTAAATGGGGAAGATGGTAGTGAAAATGAAAAGTCATTTTGGACCCATGAATTTTGGAATGCCTATTACAAGTGCCTTTGAAGAATAAACAGCTGGATAGATGAGAAGTCAGGGCAGGAGACATAAATTTGGGAGTCATTAATATATGGGTATATTTAAAATCACGGGACTAAATGAGATTGCCTAGGGAGTAAAAGTAGGTACAAATGAGAAGAGAGTCAAAGGCGGAGTCCTCAGGCCCTCCAACATTTATAGGTCAGGAAGGGAAGGTAGTAAAGGAGACTGAGGAATGGCCAGCGAGCTGTGGCACTTTTTAAGACACTTTTTAAAGGAGAGAGTATCAATTGTGTTAAGTGTTGTTGAGAGGTCATGTAACATGGACTGAACATTGACCATTGGTTTTTGCTTTATGGGGGTCTTTGGCAATCTTGGAAAGGCTGGGGGTGGGGGGGAGAATAAATAATTTCAAGGCTCATGAGTAGGTGACCGGTAAGGAGATTGCATAAGTGTGTAAGTGCAGGGGTTGGATCTAGGAGCAGGGGTGGTTCATCCGTGGTAACAGGAGGGAAGTAGAATGCATGGAAACATTTGGGAGTAGGTTGGTGAAAACTTGGTGATGGTCCCTCTGGTTACTTTATTTTCTCAGTAAAATGAAAGAGGTTTATTTGCAGACTGAGGTGAGGAGAGGGGAAGTGGAGATGTGAAGAGAGACTTGGAGATGTGAAACTGTCACCACAGAGAGGAGAGTGACTAAAGAAGTACAGGGGAATTGGTTAGCTCTGTGTGTGTGTGTGTTTCCGGCTACGTTCCAGCTTCTTCCATGCTGGCTCAGAGAAGATGGAGACCTAGGTTTGCAGTGTCTGTATTTTGACAGACAAAATGAGTACAGTTAACAAAGAGAGGGAAAACTGGTGCTTGAGGGCCCCTTTAAAGGAGATAAGCCTTGACTGACAATGAGATCTTAGTTGGGTAAAGACAGAAATGTGAGCTGGGGTAGGGGGAGGAGGATGATGAACAGTGAAAAAGTGAGTAGGGTCCAATCAGTGGGTTGGAAGTTGTTGTTGCTAGCTGCCATTGGGTTGACTCTGACTCATGGTGACCTTATGTAAAACGAAACAAAATGCTGTCCAGTCCTGTGTCATCCTCAATTACCAGCATGTTCAAGCCTATCGTACAGGGTAAAGTGCAAACCCATCTTACCAAGGACTTCCTTCATTTGGCCTTCTACTTCACCAAACATAATGTCCTCCAGCGATTGATCTCTCCTGATAATGTGTCCAAAGCAAGTGAGTCAGACAGTGTCCTGTTGTGAACCATAAGGTTTTCACTGGCCAAATTTCATAAGTAGATCACCAGGCCTTTCTTCCTAGTCTGTCTTGGTCTGGAAGCTCCACTGAAAACTATCTACCATGGGTGACCCTGCTGGTATTTGAAATACCCATAGCATAACTTCCAGCATCATAGCAACATGCGAGCCACCACAGTATGACAAACTAAAAGGCGGTGGGATTAGAGGTAGTTCCTCCAACTGCGGGAATGACATGCTAGATGAAGCGACCTTTTCTTCTTCCCAAAGACAAAAAAGTGTATAATAAACATATTATTTGTATATGGTATTATACAAGAAATACAACTGTGAAATGAATGTATGGTAGTCGATTTCATTTTTCTCCTTTTGCAGACTGCTATGAGCTTCTATACATTTCGTTACTAGGCTTCTCTTCAAAACAGAAGAGGCTGTTAGAAGTGTGGCCGTTCCTGCAAAGAAAACAAGGCTGGCTGATCTAATTTTAGGATGCTTTTCCTTGACAACAGCCTTTTAAGTATTGCCTATAAAACAATGAAAATTGGCTCGGGAAATTAACGAGACTGTGTTTGGTCAAGAAAATTAAATTCTTTTTTAAACATGAACTTTTCACAATGTCATCAGAACACGTTTCCCTTTACTCTGCTTCAGTGGCTGAATCTTACTATTTATGGCGTCAGTGGTGGTAGATGGTAAATTTTAACGGATGGATCAGTAGCAACAGGTCAAACAGGCAATAAAGTGCTGCGATCAAATATGCTTTTAAGCCCATGGTTATGGAGATTACTTAACTACCTAAGGGTTGCTGTTTCTTAACATTAATAGTAGCTTCAGTTGACCTAAATAATTCAGTCTTTAGGTCTTTTTTTTTAAGAACCAAATTATTTTTTGTAAGTCTGCACATACTAAAGCACACAATTAATTGTTGCTTTGCCCAATGATTTGGTGGCCAAGAGTAAAGCTTGTCTGATTGAAATTTTATAACAAAATGCAGACACACATAAACACGTACACACTAGAAAAAATAATATAATTGTGTACTTTGGTATAATGAAACTTCTCTTCAGTAATTCAAATAATGTGTTGATCAGACATAAAAAGTAAGTTACTGTTTCTTTTGATTTTTTATCACAATCAGTGTTATATAGAGTCTGGTGGGTTATGACATTAAGAGAATTAAAGCTTACATCTACTTCCGGTTTCAAGAAATTGAATCTTTTTGTGTGTGTGTGTTTAATGACCTAATTTGGGTACTGTCATATATGAGTTCTGTGAATATTTAAAAATTACTCTTATGAAATTTTTGCTGAATTTCCTATTTGGGATTGCAGGATTGCTCTTATTTGAAGTTTAGCAATACTAGGTTGTTTACCTTAAAATAATTCTTGCTGTAGTCTTAATTGGATCCTTGGTGGGATGATATCCCTAGGTGATGCTGGGCACTTTATGTCTGGTAAGTTAAATTTCTTTCTCAGCTCCCAAAGACCTTCTCTTCTTTTCCTCCCTTAGAGGGTTGGCCTGAATATGATCTGAAACTGCATGACTCCTGTTTGTTCTGCCATCAAAGCTGTAGCTGAATGTTCCAAACTGCCTGCCAGTCATATACTCTGGCTGGGTCTTTAAAGAAAAACAAACTTGACTTTCTTGGTGTACTAATCTTTTATACTGGATAGCATTTTAATACCCCAAAATTAGTTCTTATTTTTCTCAAAGAAATAATACTACAGGAGTCCCGGGTTGCTAATGTCTGATTTAGGTACAACCCGTAGTTATGAACCATCCCCTGTAAAGCCTATTATATTAAAAATTCAAGGTACATATAATGATCCCTAATTTAAACAGGTGCTACTTTGTGATGCACATCAAAGCATTATTATTATTACTGTATTCTCTTAAAATTTTTTTAGTGAATCTGTGTTTTTTTATGCATAGAAATGTACACTATATACTATATACTAAGAAAAATGTTTGACTAACTGACCTTAGGTATGAACTGTACCTATCTGTTCCGACTTATATACAAATTTGATGTAAAGACAGACTTAGGAACGGAGCTTGTCTGTAACCTGGGAACTGCCTGTATTAGACACAATAAAGGCAGGAGTCTTTTTGCTTCATTCTTTGATGCTACCCAGATCTGTTTTCTGAGGCACCCACTTTCATCTTTTAACTCTTCTGTGCTTACATCCATAATTATAAATAACTTTTTTGTGGTTGTTTCTTTATCAGTTCTAGGCATTATCTGGAAACCCTGGTGGTGTAGTGGTTAAGTGCTACGGCTGCTAACCAAAAGGTCGGCAGTTTGAATCCGCCAGGTGCTCCTTGGAAACCCTATGGGGCAGTTCTACTCTGTCCTGTAGGGTCGCTATGAGTCGGAATTGACTCGACGGCTGTGGGTTTGTTTTTTTGGTAGGCATTATCTACTGACTTTGTATAGCAATGGAGGGAAATTTAATTCTCTTAGACCATGCATGCTCTAACCATCTCCTTCTTGGCCTTTCTTTCCTTCATTCTTCCAATGTAGTTCTATGTCCATTTGAGTGAATCAGTATTTGGTGTTTATAGTTTTATGACTGAATTGTTTTCATTTCTGAAACAAGTAGTAAAATGTGAATATGTTTCTGTAGAGTACAGCCCCTTGTTTTTCTTAGAATTAATGAATATCTCATTTTGATTGTTTGTTGGCCTAGCTCACTACATACCTATCACTAATGCTCTACAGATTCACTGACAGAATTGTAAAGCACCCTTCAATGTATTTCTCACATTTTCAAGCACATCATGTACTTTTTTTGTCCTAGTTTCTTTCTTAGAGACATTGCTCTTCCAGCTTTTGTCCCCCAGCTCTGCCTAGGTCTCTCTAAGCCTGAGGCATAGCTGTTGTTTTGGACTAATTTTGTCTGTCATCCTGTGGAAATCCCTTCAACACCCTCATGTCGGTTCTGTTGTTCCCTGGATCCCATTCTTTCTTGGTTTACTCTTATTTAGAGAATAGTTTCTCTAATAGCTTACTGAGACAGGGCACTTGAGAAATATGTTTTTTTTTTTCCACAAGTACATTAAAATATCAAACTATATTTATTCTACTTTGGTATAGACTGATTGGCTCTAAAATAGTAAGTTAAATATTCTGTCTCAGAATTTTTGGTATTGCAATGGTATTGCTTCATTGTCTTTTAACTTTTAGTCTTGCTGCTAAAAAAAAAGGTCCGATGCCATTTTAATTCTGATCTTTTTATGCAATACTCCCACTACCTCCCATGAACATTCCTGATGTTCTGAAATTTCATGATAGTAACCTTAGTGTGAAATATTTGGTGCTGGCAAGTTGGTTTGTCCTTTCAATCTCAAGACATGCACTTCAATTCTGGGAAAATTTCTCTATTTTCTAATGTGATAATTTTCTAACTTCCATTATCTTTCTTCTTTCTTAAAATTTTATGTTGGACTTCTTATATTAAAGCTGAAAATTTCATATGTTTTCTCTCTTCTTGTCCATTTTTGTCTTTTTTGTTTTTAATTCAGTACTTTTAAGTGTTTTCAACCCCTTCCTTAATTTCTAAGACCTGACCTCTTATTTTGATTGATATTATAGTGCTCCATTCTTCTGGTATGCATTGTGGTGGTTAAGGTTTTATGTCAACTTGGCTGGGTCATGATTCTTGTCATTTGGCAGTCATGTAATGTTGTGATCACTTCCATGATGAGATTTGATACAATGTGATCACCTCCATGATGGGATCAGCTGTAAGTAGCCAATCAGTTGAAAGGAAGTTCCCTTGGGCATGTGGCCTGCTTCAAATATAAGTAGACATTCTGAAAAGACTCCTGGGATTTTGTTTCTTCTGGATCTTGCAGTTGGCTCTTGTTTGTCTGACTTCGAATTCTTGGGACTTTAGCTAGCAGCTTATTTGCAGTCTTGCCTGCCAATCTTGGGATTCATTGATCTTTGCAGCCTGTGAGCAAGAGCCCTGCTCTTTGACCTGCTGCAGGAGAAGCCGCCATTCTGACCCACATACTTGAGACTTTCCAGCCTCTACAACTGTGAGCCGTTTTCCTTGATATAAATCTCTTTCTATGTATATACGTTTTACTGGTTTTGCTTCTCTAGAGAACTCAGCCTAAGTCATGCATATAATAGCAATTTTTATAGCTCTGACATTAATTTTAGTTGATTAAAAAGATTTTCTTCTATAATTTGAATAGACTCTATTAAATTATTTCCTGTGTGTGTTTTTAGTCTCTTTCATATTAAAGGCTTTCCTCAAAATTCTGGTGATCCTTGGCTGTCTCCTCACATTTAAAGGTGAGACATTGAAAAGCTGACCAATACTTAGTATGGATGGATAATGTTTGTTTACTTGTGGACATCACAATAGAATGTTAAATGCTCAGCTGTTTAGTTAAGTGATCACAATATGCAGTGTCTGCAGGTCTTGTCTCTGGAGCTATTTATTTTCTATAAAGGAAAATCACCTACTCCTCTGCCTGGAGTGTCTAAACCTTGTTGCCTCTATTCTAGAACTAAGTGGTGGTAGGGGTTGGGGCTGTACCATTCATTATGAAGTTTTTACTCAATTTCCTTTTTAAGTATAGCACTTTCTCTCTCTCCTTTTTTATTTAATTTCACCAGAAAATAAACATCTGATCTTCCAAAGTGAGTAGGAGTAGCAATTACCAGGTACTGAGGAGGTAAGTGGGAGTCTACTCTTGTTTATGTAATCTTTCAATGAAAATCCTCTCCTGGTTCCCTGGCTTCTGAAACACCTGGTGTCTCTAATTCCTGCATCTTTTCATGGTTCCTTAGGGTGAAAACATTTGCTTCTTGCTGTTAATCCTTCACTAGGATTTCCACTTTATCTACATTCCAAACTTCCAAAAATTGATTGATTCTTGTTTCTTTCCCATTTACTTTGTTTTTCTGGAGATTTATGACATTTTAATATCTTTACTGTCATTTCAGTGGAGGTAGCAATGATAAATGCATGTATTCAATTAGCCGTGGTTAAAAAAGATGCACTAAAAATTTTCAATAACTTAAAATTCATATTTTCTTTTTCACTGTAACTCTCCCCAAAACCCAGTGAAGTAAGACCATGCAAAAGAAAACCAAGAGATGATTTCTTAACGTAATTGTATCACAAAGGGTTCAATGCAGAAACTGAAGCTGTTCTAATAGTTAAAATAGAAAGGAATTAAATATAGGAATCAGATGTTTACAAAATCTTAGGAATGTTTATGGGAGCTGGAGTTAGGAGCCACTACTAGACTTGCAAATCGAAAAGCTTGCTGCCATAGCTGTGATTCAGAGGTCAGGAAGCTTCTGCTGGGCTTTCATCACCCACTGCCTCTACATACTCACAAAGCTGGTAAGTGGATATGGGAATGTGAAATCCAGCCAATACAACTGTTAAATGGTTTGTCAGCCAAAAACAGTAAGGAGACGGCTCCTCTTCACTTTGCCTTCTGAATGTTTGTAACTGCTTTTAATTTGTTGTTGTTAGGTGCTGTTGAGTCAGTTCTGACACACAGTGACCCTACGTACAACAGAATGAAATGCTGCCTGGCACTGTACCGTCCTCACAGTCGTTGCTCTGTTTGAGCCCATTGTTGTTGTAGCCACTGTGTCAGTCCATCTCGTTGAGGGGCTTCCTCTTTTCCTCTGACCCTCTAATTTACTAAGTATTATGTCCCTTCTCCAGGGACTGGTCCCTCCTGTTATCATGTCCAAAGTACCTGAGACGAAGTCTTGCCATCTTCACTTCTAAGGAGCATTCTGGCTGTACTTCTTCCAAGACTGATTTGTTCATTCTTCCGGCAGTCCATGGTATATTCAATATTCTTCACCACTGCATTAATTCAAAGACATCAATTCTTCTTTGGTCTTCATTATTTATTGTCCAGCTTTTACATGCATATGAGGCAGTTGAAAATACCATGGCTTGGGTCAGGCACATTTTAGTCCTCAAAGTAACATCTTTGTTTTTGAACACTTTCAAGAGGTCTTTTGCAGCAGAGTTGCCCTATACAATATGTTCTTTGATTTTTTTGACTGCTGTTTTCATGGGCGTTGATTATGGATCCAAGTAAAATGAAATCCTTGACAACTTCAGTATTTTCTCCATTTATCATGATGTTACTTATTGGTCCAGTTATGAGGATTTCTGTTTTCTTCATGTTGAAGTACAATCCATACCAAAGGCTGTAGTCTTTGATCTTTACCAGTAAGTGCTTCGAGTCCTGATAAACTGGTTGCCATGGAGTCAATTTTGACTCATAGATGAGCCATTAAGGGCCAGAAAATCTGTGGGAGCTGGATTTCTTCTAGGAGTAGAAACAAATGAAATCCAGAAGGTGGGTGTGAAGGGACAATGGGGAAAAGAATAAAAGACTCCTTACTGACTCCAGTATGTTCCTTAAATATTTACACATGTCTGCTGGACAAAACAGAGGGTTCCCCATTTGCAGTCTCTGGGATTGGGGACGATTAAGGGAGGGAGGAGTGAGCACAGGGTGGAAAAAGTATGGTCACTTATATTAGGGAACAAGAGATGTAAAGCTTTCTGTACAAATAGTCTGCATTCTTTTGTCTTACATATATTTTTTTCTTTGTAGAATCAAATGACTTTTTTAATCACTACACACTTAGATGAGTGGAACAAAATTGGCAGTTCTAATGCTTTTAGACTTGTAGGTGATAGGTTACCTTAGCTAAGGAAGCAGTCCAGTGAGGACTAATCAACTTTCTTCAGATGATAATACAGTACATGACTCAGTTGAAGACTCAGTTAATGATTTTGTATGTTCCTCTAGGGCCTTCTGCAATTGATTATTTTTTCATGTACATTTCTCAAGGACTAAAAACTATCAAGTTAAAGAGAAATATCATTCTCTGACTGCATAACTGCTAAAGTGCCCTCATCTGGAATTTGTTCAAATACTGGTATACCGTGCATTGCAGAATATAGTCCAGAAATTCCCTTTGCTGATTAAAAGATTGTCAGCTAATGGGATTTTTGTTGTTGTGGTTGTTGTTATGTATGCCAAGGAATGCATTGCTGTGAAGTTGATTCTGACTCATAGAGACTCTACAGGACAGAGGTGAACTGTACCCTAGGGTTTCCAAGGAGCGGCTGGTGAACTTGAGCTGTCAACCTTCTGGTTAGCAGAAGAGTTCAGCTGCTAACCAAAAGGTTGGCAGTTTGAATCAACCAGGTCCTCCTTGGAAATCCTAGTGGGCACTTCTACTCTGTCCTGTAGAGTCTCTGAGTCAGAATTGACTCCATGTAACAGGTTTGGTTTTCTGGTTTATGTCAAGGAATGTATTGGCTAATTGTTAAGGTTATTGTTCCATTTGAGTTTCTGGTAGTGTTTGGTTGTTGGGGCTTTTGTAGCTGTTGTAATGATTATAATGATTAAAATGAGGTTATCAGAGAATAGATGCTTTTCACAATAGAGTGTGATTGGAAAATGTGCTTGTCCCCTGACCATTTGCTGCCACGAATTAGAACATACAGGCATTGCACTGTTTGACACCCATTCTAAGCCTGGAAGTTGTTTGGGTAATTCTCTCAGATAATTAAGTATGTAAATAACAAAGGGAGGGCTAATGACTTTTTGGTGTGTGGGTATCTTTTGTCACAGAATCTCTTTGAGAATCAGACCTTATTTAAAAACATTTCATTAAATCAAAATAAAATTCTTTTAGCATTGTTTTAAAACACAACAATAAGCCACAGTCTGTGATTAGTAAAAGCACTTGATAGAAAAATTGATTCCCCCCAAAATGAAATTAGTTCACAAGGTGAATATTTGCTCTTGGACCATATTTGATTTTAAGATCATGTAGCCTGAGGTTCTAATTTGTCAAAGACAGGAGTTGATAGCAGAGATCTTGCCTTGATTTCGGGTTTTTCTTATTCACAAAATTAAATATTCACTTTAAAGAAATCCCTGACCAAAATTAATCCCCCAGAGGATTTTCTTTCACCCAAAGTTGTGAATCCTTTTTTTCCTATTCAAAGCTATGTTTTCTAAATTTGAAATTTAAAAGACATGGCTGGGTGGAAGGGCAGAGACCATCTTGTGACTTGATATCAGTTGATCTCAGTAAAAGGGGAAGGGCAGGGTTCAATCAATCATGTTAAGATTAGCCAATGGTTTATCTTCTATATTCCTTTTTTTAACAAGCCTGGTGGTATAGTGGTTAAGTGCTATGGCTGCTAACCAAAAGTTTGGCAGTTCAAATCTACCAGGTGCTCTTTGGAAAATCTGTGGGGCAGTTCAACCCTGTCCTAGGGTTACTATGAGTCAAAAAGAGCTTGAGGGCGATGGGTTTGGTTTGTCTTTTTGTGTGGTACAACAGTTAAGAGCTTGGCTGCTAACCAAAAAGTCAGCAGTTCAAACCTACCAGATGCTCCTTGGAAGCCCTATGGGGCAGTTTTACTCTGTCCTATAGGGTTGTTATGAATCTAAATCAACTTGAAGGCTGAAGGCAATGAGTTTTTTTTCTTTTTATAAGCCTCATCGTACCAAGCTTCTTAGAGTCATTTGCTTTTTCTGCAATCAAAATGGCCTCCTTACATGCATATAGAATAACTGCAAAGAATAAATGTTACATTCAAATTTTTTTTTTTTTTTACAAAATTTGTTTTCTGATTCTGTAATGCTAAACCATTCCTGTCAATAGGTCAGACAGTTAAACTGAGAATTCAAGGACATTTGATAGAAATATTGTTATCAGAAACCTTATGTGAGGTTTGGGTTTGAAAGCCATAAATTATAAATTATAGACAGATCTTTATCCATTCACCCATTCATCTACCCACCCTCCTATCTACCCATTCAGCCAAATGTACTGAGCTTTTGTATGTGGAACTTGATGGTTACTTTTGTTGACGGATTAAAAAGATGAATCGTTTCAAATTTTAGGAGTTGAGGAGCTTAAAAACTAATGAGTTAGACACTGGCACAAATAATCATACAAATAATTAGATACAGTATAAATTATTGTCAGTTGTCCAATCTGGTATGAAACAGGCAGAGAGGGATAAACTTACAGTATTGTAGAATCAATACTGGAAATTACACTATTGGACACAGTCCAGTTCATATCTGAAGGGAATGGAACATGAGCAGCTGTATTGTTATTGGTAAGGCAAAGCAGGATGCTAGGAAGCAAGCAGTCTGGACATCAAAAGCCATACATCATACATACATGAGCACCACTTAATGGCAACAGTGATGAAGGTCATAGGAGCAGTATCACAGATAATTATTTCCAGAAAGACATGGAGTTCAATGGGCTGAGCATATGCTGGCTTTTGAGCAAGACATCTTAAAGTTACCATCTGAAATCTGAACATACAAGGTAGAGTGAGATAATAAGAAACATGGCTGGTTCTCTGCAAGTGCAGAGAGAAATGAGCGAGAACTTGTGGACGTGGCATTTGTCCTGCAACTTGAAGAATATGAATGATTTCATTAAGTATAGATAAGGAAAAGGATATTCTAGGAGAAGAAAACTTAGAATATGCAAGTTAGTGAGAAAATACAATCTATTAGAGCAAAATAGTAATTTTTTTCTACTGTTAGAGAATTAGCTGCTTAAAGGGGAGCAATGTGAGATACAATATTTGAAAGGTAGACAAGGAATATTAATGACAGATATAGGTGCTAGACACAGTGCCAAACACCATATGTATATTATCACATTGAATCCTCAAAGGGGGGGGGAACCCCTGGAGTGGGGTGGAGGTAATTATCTCCATTTTATAGACAAAGAAACTGAGGCTTAGAGAAATCAATCTTGACCAAAGTAACATAGTTACATAGTGAATAGAAGAGACTTGCTTTAAAACCTGAGCTCATAACCATCACATTAGTTTGTCACTTATGCCAAAATATGCATGACCTTGAATGACATATTTGACTTTATGGTACAAGAAAACTCTGTGTTAGGAACTAGATGGAATTGCAATGGGATTAATTCCACTGGTCACAATATATCTAAACCAGAGTTGATGGAAACTGTTTTCTCATATTCCTTTATAATTCTTGCCCAAAGGTAAATTAAAGTTTTGCATATATATTATGTAGTTAGATAGGCAGAATTATTGTATTTTTTAAAAAACTTAGCATTATACCATAAGCACTTTTTGTTCATATATTCTTTGTAAAAATTCAGACTCATAAACGAAAATTCAGAAAATACAAATAAGAAAAAGAGTAACTTAAAACACAAATAATCTGCTTTACAGGGATAATTATTATTAAGTTTGGGGTTGGAGCTCGTGTGGAGCTGGAGAGTCAGGAAAGAAGTATATGGAATTGCTGCTGCTTGTTTGGGTCAGAGCTGAAATATTTAAAGAGAAGCTTTCTCTTTCCTTTCTCGATTTTTTCCCTCACAAAATAGCATTATACATACTATTTGATATATTCTGTAGCCTGCTGAGTATTCATCTAATGAACTTCTTTATCTACATGTCATTTTTAATATCTATTTAGTCATCTAGTGCTGCTATAACAAATACAAGTGGATGGCTTTAACAAAGAGAAACTTACTCTCTCACAGTCCAGGAGGCTAGAATTCTGAATTCAAGGTACCAGCTACAGGAGAATACTTTCTCTGTCAGTCCTGGAGGAAGGTCTTTGTCATCACTCTTCAATTGGTCTGGGAGCATTTCAGCACAGGAAACTCAGGTCCAAAGGACATGCTCTGCTTCCGAGGCTGCTTTCTTGGTGGAATGAGGTTCCTAACTCTGTGCTTGCTTCCCTTTCCTTATATCAACCCTGGTGGCGTAGTGGTTAAGTGCTACAGCTGCTAACCAAGAGGTCGGCAGTTCAAATACACCAGGCGCTCCTTGGAAACTCTATCGGGCAGTTCTACTCTGTCCTAAAGGGTTGCTATGAGTTGGAATCGACTCAATGGCAGTGGGTTTGGTTTGGTTTTGGTAAGATAAAAGGTGGTGGAGGCCACACCCCAGGGAAACTTCCTTTACATTGGGTCAGTGATGGGACCTTAGTAAGGGTGTTAGATCCAACGCTAGTCCTCTTTAACATAAAATTACAATCACAAAATAGAGGACAACCACGCAATACTGGGAATCATGGCCTAGCCAAGTTAATAAACACATTTTTGGGGGGATATAATTCAATCCATGACAGTCTGTAATATATTTGATTGCGTAGATAATAAGATTGTTCCCCATTTTTTGGTTACTACTGATAACATTGTAATGAAAACTCAAAGCATACATTTTTGAGGGTCTAATTTATTTCCTTAAGATGTCACCTTGAAGACTAAGGTGTGCCTGACCCAAGCCTTGGTATTTTCAATTGCATCATATGCATGTAAAAGCTGGACAGTGAATAAGGAAGACCGAAGAAGAATTGACACCTTTAAATTGTGGTCTTGGCGAAGAATATGAAATATACCATGGGCTGCCAAAAGAATGAACAAATCTGACTTGGAAGATGTACAACCAGAATGCTTCTCGGAACCAAGGATGGCGAGACTGCATTTTACATACTTTGGATGCGTTATGAGGAGGGATCAGTCCCTGGAGAAGGACATCATGCTTGGTAGAGTACAGGGTCAGTGAAAAAGAGGGAAGACCCTCAAGAAGATGGACTGACACAGTGGTTGCGATAATGGGCTTAAGCATAACAATGATTGTGGGCATGGGGAAAGACCAGGCAGTGTTTTTTGTTCTGTGGTTCATAAGGTCGCTTTGCATTGGAACAGACTCGACGACAAAACAACAACGATAATTTATTTCCTTAGAGTAAATATCAGAAATTTAATAGATGGATCAAAAAGCATAAACATTCTTAAGGCTTTTTTTAATGTGCATTGTGAAACTGCCCCTTAGAATTTTTACACTAGTTTTCCCACATCCTCACCAACCCCAAGTAATATTGCTTTATTATCTTTGACAATTTAATAGGTAAATACTGGAATTATGTTATTGCTTTCTTTAATAGGGGCCTTGGTGGTACAATGGTTAAGAGCTCAACTGCTAACCAAAAGGTCAGCAGATTGATTTCACCAGCTGCTCCTTGGAAACCCCATGAGGCAGTTCTACTCTGTCCTATAGGGTTGCTATGAGTCAGAATCGACTTGATGGCAACGGGTTTTTTTTCTTTAATAATCAGTGAGCCTGACTTTATTTTGTAGGTTTATTGGTGAGTTGTTCTTACACAATTCTTGATTTAATGGCTATGTAACAATTCAGACAATATTCTTTTATTTTATCATTTTACTTCTGTCAGACATTTTAGTTGTCCTCTATATTTACTATTATAAATAACAATATAAAATGTTTATGTCCTTTGTTCCCTCATTCAGTTATTTGCAAATATTAGGACTGTTGGATTTAAGGATATGAAAGTCTTTATGGTTTTTGATACGTATTGCCAGTAGGCTTATTAAAAAGAAACAATTTATATAATCAACAGAAATCTATGTCTACCAATGTTACCACAATCTCACCAAAACTGGCATTTATTATTTTTAAATTTTTACTACTTTAATAATTGGAAAACTTACTCTTATTACTGCTTTGATTTCTACTTCTGTAGTAATATTTTAGACAATAATTTTCACATATTTTTGTTTATTATATCTTTCCTTGAATAATTGTCACTTCATGTCTCTTGAATTCACTATTAAAACGTGTGTGTGTCTGTGTATATATACATATACATGTACAAATATATAATCATAATGTGCATAAGACTTGGTATCTGACTTGTTTTTATTATGTTATTCCCTGCTACTTTATTTTCTTTATGTATTATGCTTTGAATGGTATCATAGAGTTTACTGTTCTGTGTAGTTGACAATTGTTTCTAATTTAGGGCTATTAAAAAAAAATGGTTAATACTAGGGAATATTTTCCCCATATTTCAAATTTTTCTCTAGAGCAA
This sequence comes from Elephas maximus indicus, assembly GCF_024166365.1. Lineage (NCBI taxonomy): Eukaryota > Metazoa > Chordata > Mammalia > Proboscidea > Elephantidae > Elephas > Elephas maximus. Next base: position 80,867,803 of record NC_064824.1, on the reverse strand, counting down.
ATTTCTAGAAGTAGGTATGCTGGGTCAAATCTAAATTTCAAGTGGCCAACTCTTCAGTCACTTTCTCCTATTTTACCAGTTTACTCTTTCTAGTACTCCAACTGCAGAAGTTTTTCCACCCCACTAGGACCTCCAATTCATTATACCTTTACCCTGTGTCTCCCACTCCACTGCATTGTTTTTATATGCTCATATTTCCTCTAACTAGCTTAGATGCAGTGGTCCATCATTGTATCACTGGATTGCAAACTCATTAAACTCCTTTGCCTTTCTTATATATTGTCCTACTCTACTAGAAGAACCCTGTTGTTGTTGTTAGGCACCATTGAATTGTTTCTGACTCATAGCAATCCTGTGCACAACAAAATGAAACACTGCCCAGTCCCACACCATCCTCACAATTGTTGCTGTGTTTGAGCCCACCTTTGAAACTGCTGTGTCAATCGATCTTGTCGAAGGTTTCCTCTTTTTCGCTGACCCTCTACCAAGCATGATGTCCTTCTCTAGGGACTGGTCCCTCTTGATAACATGTCCAAAGTATCTGAGACAAGTCTCGCCATCCTTGCTTCTAAGGAACATTGTGGCTGTATTTCTTCCAAGACATATTTGTTCATTCTTCTGGCAGTCCATGGTATATTCAATACTCTTGGCCAACACCATAATTCAAAGGCACCAATTCTTCCTCAGTCTTCCTTGTTATTGTCCAGCTTTTGCTGACAATATGCATATAAGGAAATGGAAAATACTATGGCTTGGGTCAGGTGTACCTTAGTCCTCAAAGTGACATCTTTGCTTTTTAACACCGTAAGAGGTCTTTTGCAGCAAGTCTGCCCAATGCAATACATTGTTTGATTTCTTGACTGTTGCTTCCATCGTCATAGATTGTGAATCCGAGTAAAATGAAAGCCTTGAGAACTTTAATGTTTTTTACATTTATCATCATGTTGTTTATTGGTCCAATTGTGAGGATTTTTGTTTTATGTTGAGATATAACCCATACTGAAAGCTGTATCTTTGATCTTCATCAGTAAGTGCTTCAAGTCATCTTCACTTTCAGCAAACAAGGTTGTGTCGTCTGCATATCACAGGTTGTTAAAAAGTCATCTTGCAATCCTGATGCAGCTTTCTTCTTACCATAGTTCAGCTTCTAAGATTATTTGCTCAGCATACAGATTGTGCAACCCTGCTGCACACCTTTCCTGATTTTAAACCATGAAGTATCCCCTTGTTCTATTTGAACGAATGCCTCTTGGTCTATGTACATGTTCCACATAAGTACAACTAAGTATTCTGGAATTCCCATTCTTTGCAATGTTATCCATTATTTGTTATGATCCACAAGTCGAATGCCTTTGTGTAATACTCAATAAAACACAGGTAAACATCTTTCTGGTATTCTGTGCTTTTAGCCAAGATCATCTGACATCAGCAATGGTATCCCTCATTCTACATCCTCTTCTGAATGTAGCTTGAATTTTTGGCAATTCCCTGTCAATGTACCGCTGCAGCCGTTTTTTTGAATCATCGTCAGCAAAATATTGTTTGTATGTGATATTAATGATATTGTTCAATAATTTCTACATTCTGTTCAGTCACCTTTCTTTGGAATGGGCACAAATATGGATCTCTTCCAATCAATTGGCCAGGTAGCTGTCTTCCAAATTTCTTGGCATAGACAAGTTGACTGCTTCCAGTGTTGTATCAGTTTATAGAAATATCCCAATTGGTATTCAGTCAATTCCCAGAGCTTTGTTTTTTGACAATGCCTTCAGTGTAGCTTGGACTTTTCCCTTCAGTACCATTAGTTCTTGATCATATGCTACCTCCTGAAATGGCGGAACAACAAACAATTCTTTTTGGTACAGTGACCCTATGTATTTCTTCCATCTTCTTTTGATGCTTCCTGTATAGGGTCGCTACGAGTTAGAATTGACTCTACGGCAATGGGTTTGGTTTTCTTTTTTCTTTTTTGGGCACCATTCAATATTCTGTGTATAGAATCCTTCAAAATTGCAACTTTTCAAAATTCAAATTTTCTTCAGTTCTTTCAGCTTGAGAATTGCTGAAAGAGTTTTTCCCTTTTGTTCTTCTGACTCCAGGTCTTTCTAAATTCCATTTTGATACTCTCATCCTTGTTAAATATCCTTCTCTGCCTATTTTATACCTGTATTCATGTCCCTGAATGCGACTGCAGGAAAACACACTAGTATGCTAACTGCTCTTTAAATACATGACTAAGAAACCTCAAGTGCACCCTAAGTGCTGCCCACAAGCTCACTTCATTCTTTATAACCCTGGGAGACTATTGTAAGCCTTCTCCTGTCTCCTAAAACCTCCAAATACCTCCTTTCCCCCTGATTTCTACTTTATTGAGCAAATGAATCACTAAGAAGAGCCTCTGCCCCCATGTCTACTTGCCCACGTGTCTTCCCACACATACTCTGCCTTCCCTCTGTTACAATGAATAAAATGTCAGTGCTTCTGTCTAAGGACAACCCTTACTTGTATATTAAAGCATAGTTGTCACTCAAGGACATTGTTGCTACAGTTGTGCCTGCCTTATCCTGCGTTTTTACCCTCCCTACTGTATAATTCTTATCAGCAGATAAGCATATCATAATATTTCCAAGTTAAAAATAAATAACCTTTTAGCCTGTCATAACACAAGTCCAATTTCCCTTTGTCAGTAAAAATCCTCAAGAGTTGTCTACACTCATTGTTCCCACTTCCTCTCCTTTTATTTTCTCTGAATCTACTTGAATAAAAAAATTTTTTTAATCTCCCTCTTTTCACTGAAACTGCTCTTGTTAAATATCATCAATGGCCTCCAGATTAGCAAATGAAGTATTTGCTTCTCATCTCTCTTGGCCCATTAGCAGAATTTGGCTGAGTCGATCTTCCTTTTGGAAACACTTTCTTCACTGATCCCAGAATAACACTTCCTTGCTTCATTGTCTGTTTCACTGGGAACTCCTCAGTTTTCTTTACTGATTTCTTCTCATTTTCCAACATTTGAATTTTGGCTGTCCCAGGACTCAGTTATTAAATTAGTTGTCTTCTCTCTCTCTACTCACTTCGCATGTGAAAATATCTAGCATCATGGTATTACATCAATATACAATTTACAGATTAGTGCTGATTAGGTCCAGCTCAAATCTCTAAAAAAAAATCTACAGACTCCAAAATCCATGGTATATTCAATGTCTCCACTTGTAGGTCTAATAGGCAGCTCATACTTAACATTTCCAAAGCCAAACTCTTGATCTCCCCCTTCTTTCCCTCTATTGACTGTCTCTTCTGGTAGATTTCCTCACCTAAGTCAGTGACAACTGCTTTCTGTCAGTTGCTCAAGCTAGAAGCTTTAGAGTCGCCCTTGACTTCTCTCACTCACAACTATATCCAATTCATCAGAAAATCCTGTAGAACGTACCTTCAAAATGTATAGAGAATGGAGAAATAGAGCCCTCTCTCTATATAAATACACATCTAGATATATAGAGAATATATCTAGATTCAACCACCTGTCACCTCCTCCACTGCAACCTCCCTCATCTAAGCCACTGTGATCTTTAACCTGAAAATATTCCCACCTCTCATGGGGTCCAAAATGTCTCCCTGCTTCTACCTTTTTCTTTTTGCCATTCTTCACACAGCATTGGAGTGATACCTTGAGAATGTAAGCCAGGTCACATCACCTCTCAGTTTAAGAACTTTTTTTGCCTCTTTATCTCAGAGTAAAATAACAAATGATTTGGGGCTCATTCTCTACCTCTTTAGCTTTATGTCCTACCACTCTTCTCTTTCCTCACCCAGATTCATCCCCACTGGCCACCTCCTGTTCTTTGTAAACTTGAGGCATGCTCAGGTCTCCAGGCCTTTGCATGTGTACTTTGCTCCCCTCTGTACACTCTTTCCCCCAGACACATGCCTCCTCACCTCCTTTAGGGTTGTACTCACATGTCACCTTCTAAGAGAGACTTTCTCTGACCGCCCTTTATGAAACAGCACCTTAATATCACTCTGTAATCCTTTACCCTATTTTATTTTTCTTTGTAGCACTATCACCTTCTGATTATTCACCTTCATACTATTTATTTGTTTACTTCTCTATCTTCTCCCATTAGAACGCAAACTTTATGAAAACGGGCACTTTTGTTTCTGTTTTGATCATGTTCTGTCTCGTGGGTCTAGACTATGTGTGGAACCTGGTTGACATCCTCTAATTTTTTTGTTGAATAATAAATAGCATTTGCATATTTCAAATTTTTGAATCACATTTTCAAGTTGCTTATTAGCTGTCATTTCTGTAAGGGCCAATTTCATTGCATACTTCTAGGCACTGGATATTATCTCTAATTTTTGCTAATTTAGTAGGTGAAATACAGTTGCATGTTTTTGATTACTTATATATTCTATTTTTCTTCACACCTCATATTTGCAATTTTCAAAAACTTTTGCTTTTGAGTAAGTATATAGTAGGTACATGAGCACTTTGCCACATTATCAATTAATAGTGTGAGATTAATATATGAATTAAATGGCTTAGCACAATATAAAACCTAAAATGGGAACAAAACACTTTTTGGGATACCTAATTTGCTAAATTAGTTTCCTTGGAAACTCTATGGGGCCATTCTACTCTGTCCTATAGGGTCACTATGAGTCGGAATTGACTCGACGGCACTGGGTTTTTTTTAATTTGCTAAATGGGGTGGGTATCTGAATGTTAGATTATTTCCTTTTTATATATATGGATAAAGCAATCACATGACTTCTGCAATACAAGGACCTCCCATTACAATATAATTACAAACAAGGAATTGTGATATAAGGTATAGGTTAGGTATATATGACACAGTAATTAATACTTGTGTTGCATATGACTTTTACTTTATTATGTGATCAACAAATATTAAATGAGCATAATAAAACCTGAAATGCTATATATATTTACATGTTCATTAAACACTTTCGGAGTCTATAGTGCTGTGCCATTTTGCACATAAATCCATTTTCATCCTTTGAGACTAATTCAAGATCAGACATACGTCCTAAGCCAGCTAGCCTACCTGACTTCCTTTCCTTCCTGTTTTTCTTATGAAGAAAAGGGTAAAACTGCATCTGTAATCTTGACACTAATGATTCTGTCAATTAGAGGCTGAATTAGAACTTTCATATGTCAATATAATTCGTAATACCCAAATTTATCTAAGAGTTGTTATGATTGCCAGTGTGGTAAGCTGATTTTTATAGAAGTAATGTTCACTTTTCAATGCTTTCTGAGTTAAAAAAAAATCCAACACTTTTTATATAGATTGTCCCATAACTGAAATCTGGAAAGATTATCTTTTTCTAGAATTAACATTAATGTCTTTTTGAGTTTGAGTTACTTTAAGTTTTCATTCTTTTTCCTCATTTATAACTTGGATCAGTAGGAGGTAATATATATGTGTGGTTTCAGTAACACAAGTTAAAGAAAGCATCATCAATCATATCTATTGTGTTTTGAAGCAAGATGGTATTTATCTTCTATATAAAATAATACAACAGGACAAGAGTCCTTTACCAGACACTGTGACTTTATACCTTTAGTTTGGAGAAAAGAATGTTGTGGTAGTCAAGTCACCCAAGGTCAGACAAGGGGCCAGTAACCTTAACCTTTTTAAAAGTGATGTGCTGAAGCCGGGGCCAAGATAGCAGAGTAGTCAGGCACTTCCTGTGGTCCCTCTTACAACGAAGACCTGAAAAAAACAAGTGAATTGATAATATATGACAATCTAGGAGCCCTGAACATCAAAGACAAAGTTGAGGAGTCGGACTGAGCAGCAGGGGGAGGGAGAGACAATTCAGAAATATCGAGGATTTGCCAGACCTAACCTGGCTGACACCCTATAGGGTGGATTGACAGGTGTGTGCAGGCTGAGGCAAGCAGTAGTGCTCAGGATGCATTTTCCACATTGGGAGAAACAAAGCAGTGGAGAGTCTACACAAACCTCCAGAGCCAGGGTGAACTGGCACTGGATCTGTGAAAGTTAAGTACAAGCTCTAACCTACTGCGTAGGATCAAAATAACCCTTCCCCCTCTGGGAAGTACCTCTCTCCCTTTCACCCACCCCTTCCCTGTTCTGCTGCAGTCCCTGCTTGGCTTCAGCAATTGCTGTACCCCTGAACCAGAAGTGGGACTCACTGCATGCCCTGAGTCATTCTCCTAACTTTGGAGAGGGAACAAATAAACAAATAACAAACAGGAAAAAATAATCTGCCAGCTCCCCTTAGACAGGACCTCACGGGAGGCATATCCCCTTTGCCTAGGCACAGGCATGAAGGGTCCACGGACTTTGAATGCCTTTCACCCCTGCCTGGACCCACTTTAACAGCATAGGCCCTCATTAGCATAAAACAAAAAGGTACATACTTGAAGCATATTTTCAACTGCAACAGCTAAGGGAGAGATTCCTGATATTCAAATATCATCTTCCCATTAAGCAAGGTCCTCACCTACCCATGGAAACCCTGGTGGCGTAGTGGTTAAGTGCTACAGCTGCTAACCAAAGGGTCGGCAGTTCAAATCCACCAGGCACTCCTTGGAAACTATGGGGCAGTTCTACTCTGTCCTATAGGGTTGCTATGAGTCGGAATTGACTCGACGGCACTGGGTTTGGTTTTTGGCTTCACCTACCCACATCAGGGCCTGAGGACCAGTGGCTCCACCCACTCCACCTAGCCACCCATGACAGGGGTCTGAGAATAAGTGGTGCCTCCCAGTCCTTACAGCCAACAGCATTGGGTGCCCAAAGTCCAGCTCCAAAATGCACTGACCTATGGGCTCTAGGGAACAGGGATATGCCTTCCACCCAGGTGCTCAGGGACAGCCATCAGACCCCTACCTGGCTCAGCACATAACCCTCTCCTGCAGCCAGATACCTGTGCCTACTCCAATCACTGCTACATAGCCTTGCCCATCTAGGACTATAGGTGAGAGCCTGTATAACACACTTGGTGACTGATGACCTGGACACCTCAGCTGAAAAGTAAATGGATTCCTGGGCTCACATACCTAGTAACAGCTCTAACCACCTAGAGACAGGACATGAGAGCTTCAAAGATACCAATAATCAAAGTAGCTCACATGACCAGCCTATTTATGCATATTAAAACAAAACAAAACAAACAAGGAGCTAGAACACAGTAAGCAAACATAACTAAATATAACTTATTGATGACTCAGAGACAACAGTCAATATCAAATCAAATAAAGAGGCAGACCATGATGGTTTGAGCAAGTGACCAAAACAAAGAACCAGGAAACCTCCTGGAGGAAGAGAAGGTCGTGGAATTACTGAAGGTAGAATTCAAAAGATATACAGAGCTCTTCAAGAGATCAGGAAGGAGATCAGGCAAAATGGAGACCAAGTCAAGGAACACATAAAGCAATAGAGGAGTTTAAAAGGGTTATACAAGAGCATAATGACATTTAACAGGCTGCAGGAATCCATATAGAGAGAGCAAATAGAAATCCAGAAAATTAACAATTAAATTTCAGACTTAGACAACTAAATAGAAAGTCATAGGAGCAGAAGTCAGAATTAGTGAGATTGAAGATAAAGCACTTGACACCAATTTATTTGAGGAAAAATGAGATAAAAAAAATTAAAATAAAATTAAACCCTAATAATTATGTGGGATTCTATCAAGAGAAATAACCTATGAATCATTGGAGTACAGATCAGGGAGTGATAACAGAAAATACAGAGAGAATTGTTGAAGATTTGTTGGCAGAAAACTTCCCTGATATGGTGAAAGACTTGAAAATATCTATCCAAGAAGCTCACTGAACCCCACACAGGGTAGACCCCAAAAGAAAGGCACCAAGTCATATTGTAATCAAACTTGCCAAAACCAAAGATAAAGAGAATTTTAAGAGCAGCTAGAGATAAATGAAAAGTCACCTACAAAGGAGAGTCAATAAGACGACACTTTGACTACTCAGCAGAAACCATGCAGGCAAGAAGGCAATGGGATGACATGTATAAAGGCTTGAAGGAAAAAAAATTGCCAGCCAAGAATTATATATCCAGAAAACTGTCTCTCAAATACAATGATGAAATTAGGGCATTTCCAGATAAACAGAAGTTAAGGGAATTGGTAAAAACCAAACCAAAATTATAAAGACAAAAGGGAGTATTCTGGTTAGAGAATCAATATCAAATTCACCATAACCAAGTGGGATTCCTACCAGGTATGTAGGGATGGTTCAACATTAGAAAAACAATGTAAATCTATCACATAAATAAAAGATAAAAACCACATGATCTTATCACTTGATGCAGAAAAGGCATTTGACAAAGTCCAACACCCATTCATGATAAAAACTCTCAGCAAAGTAGGCATAGAAGAGAAATTCCTCAACATGATTAAGGGCATTTATACAAAGCCAACAGCCAACATCATCCTAAATGGAGAGAGTCTGAAAGCATTCCTCTTGAGAACGGGAAACAGACAAGGATGCTCTTTATCACCACTCTTATTCAACATTGTGCTGGAGGTCCTAGCCAGAGCAACTAGGCTAGAAAAAGAAAAAAAACGGCATGCCATTTGGTAAGGAAGAAGTAAAAGTATCCCTATTTGCAGATGATGTGATCTTATATACAGAAAACCCCAAAGAATCCACAAGAAAACTACTGGAACTAATAGAAGAGTTTAGCAGAGTATCAGGATGCAAGATAAACATACAAAATCAGCTGGATTCCTCTACACCAACAAAGAGAACGTCAAAGAGGAAATCACCAAATCAATAACATTTACAATAGCCCCCAAGAAGATAAGATGCTTAGGAAGAGATCTAACCAGAGATGTGAAAGACCTATACAAAGAAAACTACAAGACACTACTGTAAGAAATCAAAAGACATACATAAGTGGAAAAAGATACTTTGCTCATGGATAGGAAGACTCAGCATTGTGAAAATGTCAATTCTACCCGAAGTAATCTATACATACAATGCAACTCTGATCCAAATTCCAATGGCATTTTTTAATGAGGTGGAGAAATAAATCACCAACTTGATACAGAAAGGGAAGAGGCCCGGATAAGTAAAGCATTACCAAAGAACAAAGTGGGAGGCCTCCTGCTACCTGATTTTAGAACCTATTATACCACCATGGCAGTCAGAACAGCTTGGTACTGGTACAACATAAATACATAGACCAATGGAACAGAATTGAGGATCCAGATGTAAATTCATCCATCTATAAGCAGCTGATGTTTGACAAAGGCCCAGAGTCCATTAAATGGGGAAAAGACATTCCTTTAACAAATGGAGCTGGCATCACTGGATATCCATTTGCAAAAGAGTGAAACAAGACCCACACCTCAACACCATGTACAAAAACCAACTCAAAATGGATCAAAGACCTAAATAGAAAATCTAAAACAATAAGGATCATGGAACAAAAAATGTGGACAACACAAGGAGCCCTAATACATGGCATAAACAGAATACAAAACTTAATTAACAATGCACAAACACGAGAAAAGAAACTAGATAACTGGGAGCTCCTAAAAATCAAACACTTATGCTCACCAAAACACATCACCAAAAGAGTAAAAGACAACCTACAGACTGGGAAAAAATTTTTGGCTATGACATATCCAATCAGGGTCTAATCTTAAAATCTACAAGATACTGCAATCTCAACAACAAAAAGACAACCCAATTAAAAAATAGGCAAAGGATATGGACTGACCCTTCACCAAAGAAGACATTTAGGTGGCTAACAGATACATGAGGAAATGCTCAGAATCATTAGCCTTTATAGAAATGTAAATCAAAACTACAACAAGACCATCTCACATGAACAAGGCTGGCACTAATCCAAAGAACACAAAACAGTAAATGTTGGAAAGGCTAGAACACTTAGGCTCTGCTGGTGGGCATGTAAAATGGTACAACCATTTTGGAAATCGATTTGGTGCTTTCTTAAAAAGCTAGAAATAGATGTACTATACGATCCAGCAATTCCACTCCTTGGGATATATCCTAGAGAAATAATAGCTGTCACATGGATAGATATAGCACACCCATGCTCATTGCAGCACTGTTTACAATAGCAAAAAATGGAAACAACCTAGGTGCCCAGCAACACATGAATGGGTAAAAAAATTATGGTACATACACACAATGGAATACTATAAAACCATAAAAAGTAACGATGAATCCGAGAAACATCTCACAATGTGGATGAATCTGGAAAGCATTATGCTGAGTGAAATTAGTCAGTTGCAAAAGAACAAATATTATATGAGACCACTAGTATAAGAACTCAAGAAAAGGTATAAACACAGAAGAAAATATTCTTTGATGGTTACAAGGGTGGGGAGGATGGGAGAGGGGAATTCACTAACTAGATAGTAGACAAGAATTATCTCAGGTGAAGGGAAGGACAACACAGAAAACACACAGTACGAGGGAAGTCAGCATAACGGGACTAAACCAAAAGCTAAGAAGTTTCCTGAACACAGCCAAACACTTTGAGGGACAGAGTAACGGATGGGGGTCTGGAGACCATGGTTTCAGGGGAATCTAGGTCAATCGACATAATAAAATTTGTTAAAATGTTCTGCATCCTACTTTGGTGAGCGGTGTCTGGGTCTTCAAAGCTTGAGAACGGCCATTTAAGATACATCAATTGGCGTCAAGCTCACCTGAAGCAAAGGAAAACAAAAAACAAAGACACAAGGAAAATATAGTCCAAGAGACACAAGGGCCACATAAGCCACAGACTCCATCAGCCTGAGACCAGAAGAACCAGACAGTACCCAGCTACCACCAGTGACTGCCCTGACAGGAAACACAAGAGAATCCCTGACAGAGCAGGAGAAAATTGTGGTACAGAACTGAAATTCACACAAGACCAGACTCAGTGGCCTGACTGAGACTGGAGAAACCCTCGAAGGCATGGCCCTGTATGCTCTGTTAGCTTAGAACTAAAACCATTCTCGCAGCCAACTCTTCAGACAAAGAATAGATTGGAGTATAAAACATAATACTCGTGAAGAGTGTGCTTCTTTGTTCACAAGACTAAGTGGATGGCTCCTGTCCAAAGGCCGGATGAGAAGGCAGAAAGGGACAGGAGCTGGTTGGGTGGACACAGGAAACCTGGGGTGGAAAGTGGGAGTATACCGTCACTGTCTTAGTTATCTAGTGCTGCTGTAACAGAAATACCACAAGTGGATGGCTTTAACAAAGAGAAATTTATTTCTTCACAGTAAAGTAGGCTAAAAGTCCAGATTCAGGGTGTCATCTCCAGGGGTAGGCTTTTTCTTTCTGTCAACCTTCTCATCGATCTTCCCTTGACTAGAAGGTTCTTTGCACAGGAACCCCAGGTCCAAAGAACGCACTGTGCTCCTGGCACTGGTTTCTTGGTGGTATGAGGCCTCTCTGCTTGCTTCTCTCTTTTATGTCTCAAGAGATTGCCTCAAAACACAATCCAGCCTTGTAGATTGAGTCCTGCCTCACTAACACAACTGCCAGCCATCCTCCCTCATTAACGTCAGAAAGGAAGGATTTACAACATATAGGAAAATCACACAGTACTGGGAATCATGGCCCAACCCAATTGATATACACATTTTTGGGGAAACATAATTCAATCCATGACAGTCACATATGGATTACAACTAGTGTCACATAACAATATGTATATAAATTTTTGTATGAGAAATTAATTTGAGCTGAAAACTTTCACCTAAAGCACTACAAAAAAAAAAAAAGTGATGTCCTTAGTTGATGCTCCCATTGTTTCTTGAATGATGAGGAATGTGAGATACTGTATTAGCCTTCAAATGGGACTTGGAGCATGAGCAGTTAAATAGAGGAAGAACCAAGGAATTACACAAAAATTTCCAGGTGGTAAGGCAGATCTACTGGCAATAGCATCCAGACATAATCATGCTGACATCCAGTTTTGATCTTCCAGCCCTACCCTGAATTGGACTAGGAAGTATTTGTAGAGATAAGAGACATGGAGGAATCCAGGAGAGGTACGGGAACCCTAAACTGGGAGTGGTATACATATGGTATACATGTGTGCACTTTCCCGCTTCTCTTTCCATATCAGACATGGTTAATCCATCATGCACCCTCTTCCACTGAGGCTGGATACGATCCTCAAGACAGCAACATTTTTTTTTTTTTTTAATTATAATTAAAGAATGGTGCAAATGGGTAGTGTACTCAGATGCTTACCATAAGTTTGCTGGTTTGAGTCACCCAGAGGTGCCTTGGAAAAAAGGCTTGGCAATCTCCTTCTAAAAACTCAGCCATAGAAAACCCTACACTGATACACACAGGGTCACCATGAGTCAGGATGGAGTTGATGGCAACTGCTTTTTGTTTTTTTTTTAATTATAATTAAGAAATACTAGTTGACTTAATGAAAATTATAATCTGAGACACACTAAAAAAAAAAAAATCTGAGACACACTAGCCACTCAATATTCTTCTCTATTTTGCCGAGAACGTGAGTCAGATCTTCAGAGAGCTACATGTATGTATTATCTTACATTGTCCGGTAATACAATTACTGCTACAGAACCTCAACATTTTCCAGTTGACTTTCTCATTGAGGTTCTTTTAAAGAGACGGAAATACATGAATGTATTTGAATTATTATGCTGTTCATTTTGTTTTCTAAAGTCCTTATAGAATAACTCGTGACAAACTCTTAACAGAATTCAAATATTTAAAAAAAAGTCTCTTCTGATATACTGGTATATCTTCTTTTATGAGGGTCATATAAGTTATGCATAATGAATAACACATTTCCCTCTTAACCTCATCTGGCAGAGAGCTCAGAGCTAGGGTTTGTTCACAAAAGCTTTAGTCTTTTAAGAATTGAGGAGTTCCTATATAATCATTGCTTTCTGATTGCTTTTATTATTGGCCTTTTACTATCTTTATTTTTGTGTTAATATACACCAGTTCTCCATCTTCATATTTTTTATAAGCTGTTCAAGTACAGTTTTTAAATAGATGGGTTACTAAAACTTTAGAAGAATATAAACTATTCAGTTTGATAAGCTTCAACTCCACCTTTGCTATCCTGCGGCATCCTGGGTTCAATTTGTTAAATCGGGGTTAATTTTGAGACTCAAAGAAAATGCTCTAGTCAGCAAAGTAACGTTCTATTAATGAAAATAATCTGTATATTACAAAATAAGCTTCTAAAATGGTAACACTAATTTAACAAATATAATTTATGCTAATTAACAGTTTAACAACCTGTGCATATAACACATACGTATTTATTGTTTCAATATTTTGTCTTTAAACGAAAACCACTCACGATATTAGAATAGCCCATTCAATATGAATATGATGTTTCTCTTTGAACTCACAGATTAACTTTTACTGTGTCCTTTTGGTAACAAATTAAATTTGTTTTTTTTTCTTCTGTAACCCTAAATGAATCAAAACTTACACTCTATTATCTCAAGGGCAAAAAACAGAAATAACATTACTGTTACTTGCTATTGGGAAGCAAGCACGTGAGGATTAAAAAAGCTCAAAAAGCCTCTTGTTTTATGTACTTTTTTGATGAGTACGTGACCTGAGGAAGCTTACAAAACATTTTTTTCGATGTTTTTAAAAAATTTTTTATTGTGCTTTAAGTGAAAGTTTACAAATCAAGTCAGTCACACAAAAACTTAAATAATCCTTGCTACACACTCCCAATTGCTCTTCCCCTAATGAGACAGCCCGCTCCCTCCCTCCGCTCTCTCTTTTTGTGTCCATTTTGCCAGCTTCTAAGCCCCTCTACCCTCTCATCTCCCCTCCAGGGAGGAGATGCCAACATAGTCTCAAGTGTCCACCTGATCCAAGAAGCTCACTCCTCACCAGCATCCCTCTCCAGCCCATTGTCCAGTCTAATCCCCGTCTGAAGAGTTGGCTTTGGGAATGGTTCCTGTCCTGGGCCAACAGAAGGTATGGGGGCCATGACCACCGGGGTTCTTCTTGACTCAGTCAGACCATGAAGTCTGGTCTTTTTATGAGAATTTAGGGTCTGCATCTCACTGCTCTCCTACTCCCTCAGGGGTCCTCTGTTGTGTTCCCTGTCAGGGCAGTCATCGGTTGTAGCCGGGCACCATCTAGCTCTTCTGGTCTCAGGCTGATGTAGTCTCTGTTTTATGTCGCCCTTTCTTTCTCCTGGGCTCATAATTACCTTGTGTCCTTGGTGTTCTTCATTCTCCTTTGATCCAGGTGGGTCGAGACCAATTGATGCCTCTTAGATGGCCGCTTGCTAGTGTTAAAGACCCCAGGTGCCTCTCTCCAAGGTGGGATGCAGAATGTTTTCTTAATAGATTTTATTATGCCAATTGACTTAGATGTCCCCTGAAACCATGGTCCCCAAACCCCTGCCCCTGTTACACTGGCCTTTGAAGCATTCAGTTTATTCCAGAAACTTCTTTGCTTTTTGTTTAGACCAGTTGTGTTGACCTCATCTGTATTGTGTGTTATCTTTTCCGTCACCTAAAGTAGTTCTTATCTGCTGTCTAATTAGTAAATACCCTTCTTCCACCTTTCCTCCCTCCCCCCTCTCATAACCATCAAAGCATATTTCTTCTCTGTTTAAACTATTTCTTGAGTTATACAATATTTGTCCTTTTGCAACGGACTGATTTCACTCAGCCTAATGCCTTCTAGATTCCTCCAGATTATGAAATGTTTCACAGACTCAGCACTGTTCTTTATTGATGCGTAGTGTTCCATTGTGTGAATATACCATAATTTATCCATTCACCTGTCGATTGGCACCTTGGTGGCTTCCATCTTTTTGCTATTGTGAACAGTGCTGCGATAAACATGGGTGTGAGTATATCTGTTTGTGTAAAGGCTCTTATTTCTCTAGGATATATTCCAAGTAGTGGGATTGCTAGATCCTATGGTAGTTCTATTTCTAGCTTTTGAAGGAAGCACCAAATCGATTTCCAAAGTGGTTGTACCATTTCACATTCCCACCAGCACTGTACAAGTGTTCCAATCTGTCCAAGGCTCTCCAACATTTATTGTTTTGTGCATTTTGGATTAATGCCAGCCTTGTTGGAGTAAGATGGAATCTCATTGTAGTTTTGATTTGCATTTCTCTAATGGCTTTTTTTTTTTTTTTAATGGCTAATGATTGTGAGCATTTCCTCATCTGTTAGCTACCTGAATATCTTCTTTAGTGAAGTGTCCGTTCATATCTTTTGCCCATTTTTTAATTGGGTTATTTGTCTTTTTGCAGTTGAGTTTTTGAATTTTAGAGATCAGGTACTGATCAGAAATGTCATAGCTAAAAACTTTTTCCCAGCCTGTTTGTAATCTTTTTACTCTTTTGGTGAAGTCTTTGGATGAGCATAGGTGTTTGATTTTTAGGAGCTCCCAGTTATCTAGTTTTTCTTCTGCATTGTTAATAATGTTTTGTATACTGTTTATGCCACGTATTAGGGCTCCTAACATTGTCCCTTTTTTTTCTTCCTTGATCTTTATCGTTTTAGATTTTATATTTAGGTCTTTGATCCATTTTGAGCTCTTTTTTGTGCATGGAGTGAGATATGGGTCTTGTTTCATTTTTTTGCAGATGGATATCCAGTTATGCCAGCACCAAAACATTTTTAATGAGTGAAATAAAATAAAGTTGTACCTTGACTTCATTAAAGGCAAGAGAGTTGAGAGAAAGATCTGGTACGTTTGAGAGGCATTTTGTGGTACTTGTTCTTGAGGATGATGGAAGAAAAACGTGAATAGCCAGTATTTTTGCACTCCCGTTGCTCTTGCATCAATTCCAACTCATAGCGACTCTATAGGACAGAGTAGAACTGCCCCATAGGATTTGCAGGGAACAACTGGTGGATTCAAACTTCCAACCTTTTGGTTAGCTGCTGAATGCTTAACCACTGCACCACCAAGGCTCCCTTTTTGTTCTAAGGGATGTAAAATAATTTTAGTTGTGTCTTAGTCATCTAGTGCTGCTATGACAGAAATACCACAAGTGAGTGGCTTTAACAAAGAGAAATTTATTTTCTTACAGCCTTGTAGGCTACAAGTCCAAATTCAGGGCGTCAGCTCTAGGGAAAGGCTTTCTCTCTCTGCCGGCTCTGGAGGAAGATCCTTGTCATTAATCTTCCTCTGGTCTAGGAGCTTCTCTGTGCACGAACCCTGGGTCCAAAGGATGTGCTCTGCTCCTAGTACTGCTTTCTTGGTAGTATGAGGTCCCCATGTCTCTCTGCTCCCTTGTCTCTTTTATATCTCAAAAGAGATTGGTTTAAAACACAGTCTAATCTAATAGATCTCATCAACATAACTGCTGCTTATCTATCTCATCAACATCATAAAGATAGGACTTATAACTCATAGGAAATCACATCAGATGACAAAACAGTGGACAGTCATACAACACTGTGAATCATGGCCTAGCCAAATTGATTAACATATTTTTAGAGGATACAATTCAATCCATGACAAGTCACAAAACATGTAACCATAGCTTTCCCAGAATATATTAGTAATACAAAATCAACATAATAACAGAAGTGGTAAAGCAATATAGTCAGTCCCTGAGTTCCTGCCCTTTGAAGTGGCTTGGGTTACAAACCCTTTCTCAGCTTGCAGATTCACCCTCAAGGAGCTAATCTATGTAAAACACCAGGCCTGACTGGGGAAGCTCTCAGTATTGGTACATTTCCCTTTCCTTGCCTTGTCTGGATGAGTGGTGCAGATCCATGATCTGTTGCCTGGTACCTCAATTTACATCTGCTGCTGTGGTCCCAAGCAGCACTGATTTTGGTGTTTTTTTTTCTTGGGGTCATATGTTCACATTGCTGATGCAGAAATCTAACCATTCCTGTTACCTGGTATTGCCACCTTTTGATAAATAGGGGAAGAAACCAGGGCTTCGAACCAGTTCTTTCCAGTTCAAACCTTTGCTGAGAATTTACATTTCCACCCTAGATACACTGAATCAGAATCCACATTTTAACAAAATCCCCAGATGATCCTTACGTACATAATAAATTTGAAAACTACTAGTGGTTCTCAGAATTGGTCCCTAACCAGCAGCATTAGCAGCTCTTGAGAACTTGTTAGAAATGCAAATTCTGAGCAGGGTTTTGAAACCAAAAATGAACCGGTTAGAAGCCCTGGAAGATTCTGTCTTCTCATTTGGATCCCTAAAGCATCTAAGCTTTGTTTCCTTTCTGAAGAAGCTATAGACAAGCTCTTGAGACTGGAGAAGCTATCCTAGAAATGCACCTAAAAGTGATGTACCACTATCTAAAACTTATGTGACAAGTGGCACACCAGAATGATGTCCAGCCACACTGACCCTTCTGTCTCAGAGTGTCCATTGCCCACTCTGGGTAGAGATTGCGCAGGTATTTGTCTTCCTTTGTGAAGATGCCTTAATTCTTTGTGCCTGAGCCCAGTTGCTCAAACCATTATCTTTATTTTTTTCTCGAAACTCCCTATTGTTTGTCTTCATGTAATCAGACTTCATAGCATCAATTTAGGGAATTGACAGTTCTTAATCTTCCTCTGCCCATTTTTGTTTTTAAGTCAAACCAAGGTGTCTCATTATGTTATTACAATAGTTCTCATAGTTTATAATTTCTCTTTTCTATCTTATTGAGAAAAAGCTGCAACTTTTTCACCAGGAGAGCTAACCTAGTTAAGCACCTACTATGTGCTTAACGACAATCTCATTTAATTCTCACAAGAACCTTCAAAGTTAGAATACAGTTTTCAGATAAAGAAACCAAGATTTAAAGAGATTAAGTAGCTTGCTAAAGATCAGATGGCTAATTAGGAATGGAATCAAGATTCAATTCTAGTGGGTTTTGTTGGACGTCGGAGCCCAAGCTCTGCCCGCTCCCAGAGCAGCATTTGGCTTCCTGCAGCAAATTTAGTCCTCAGTCCCTGAGAGTTGAATAGCCTACCTTGCTGCTGCACGTTCTGCCTGAGGCATTATTGTTGGTCCCTTCCTTGGTTACAAATGCTAACAATAGCATTTTTCCTCATTCAGGGAAGAGTTTGTCTTAACTAAAGTGAAGCAAAAAGTAACATTTTCACCATAGTAAAATACCTGAAAAACCAATTGCCATCAAGTTGATTCTGACTCATGGCAACTCCTTGTGTGTCAGAGTAGAACTGTGCTCCGTTGGGTTTTCAATGGCTGATTTTGGGGAAGTAGATCACCAGGCCTTTCTTCCAAGGTGCTTCTGGGTGGACTCGAACCTCCAACTTTTCAGTTAGTAGCTGAAGGCATTAACCATTTGTACCACCCAGGAACTTCAGTAAAATTCTAGACCCAGGTAAATATTTATTCCATGTGCTTCTTTATCACTTTATACACGATAGATACACAATGCATTAAATGAATGCTTGTATTGTATTTCAATTTTAAGGTTGTATTTTGGTATTGGGGGAAGCTTATGGGTCTGGATACTAAATGTAGGTTTTTATGTTAGAGAAGTCCTTTCCAGTCCTAAATGCATTTAGGATAAAAAAGTTTTAGAGGAACAGTGTCTCATGAAACTTTTTGCTGTCACATTGCTGAGCCATTGGCTTTCATATTGACATTCACTAAAGAGTTGGAACACAGAACAGTGTGATAATTTCTTTCCTGTTAAAAAAAATTTCAGCAAAAAAGTAGTTCTTGAAAAAGAAGCAGATGCCAACCTAAAAAATTTAGCTTCTCAGATTACAGTATAATATAGTAGTGATTAATGCATAGCATATTAATGTGTATAAGGAATTGGGCTGGTGTAGCTTCAAAAAGAAACAGGAGATTTTAACCCACCTTCTGTCTTGCATTCCTGGACCAGTCTCAGCCCAGATCTGAGAAATCCAGATTAAAGGGAGCTCTTTGCTTTGCTTTGGAAACCCTGGTGGCGTAGTGGCTAAGTGCTGCAGCTGCTAACCAAGGGGTCAGCAGTTCGAATCCACCAGGTGCTTCTTGGAAACTCTATGAGGCAGTTCTACCTTGTCCTGTAGGGTCGCTATGAGTCAGAATCGACTTGACGGCAGTGGGTTTGGTTTTTGTTTGTTTGTTTGCTTTGCTTTATTTCAACTGAGTTTTCCATGATGCACCCAGTAATCATCTGGTTATAAGAAAGTCCTTGGGGACATCTAACAGTTATGGGATTAGGTAAAGTCAGTTCTATGGTAGGCACAGGGAAAGCTTCCTGTTCATATTTTTCACCTGTTTGACGTATATTACCTTTCTGATATGTTGCCCCTTTTATTAAGCGAATAGTGATAGCAGTGTATCTCTTCTTTATAATTTTTATAAATGTTCTAAACCATATGACTATGGGTTATAGTTGGTGGCCCTAAAGATTCTCTAAGATTTTGTGCTCTGGATCTAAATGTATTGCTCTGTAAAACAAGTGAATTTCCATGAAACCACTTAGAAAATTTAGTTCACTAAATTGTGAAGACTGTCATTTGCCTACCCTCTGTTATTTAGAAAAGTGTATATAATTTCAACTATTTGAAATGTTATTCCACCTACATGCAGTTCTCAGGTACGAAAAAATCACTTAAAACACAGATACGGTAATTCATGAAAAACAAATTTGCTGTATCAAAATAGTCATAGTATCTCTGTAAAAGCATGAAGTCAAATGTCATCTCCCACAGGACTAAACCTAATGTGCCATGTGCAAAACCTTTTATTCTAAGTGTTTTATAGCACAATAGAGACTTTCTTCACAGTGAATATATCCATTTATATTACCTACTTGCTGTTCCATAAGCTGAGCATATGGTCTCTTGTATCTACACAGCCTCACAGAGCCAACTGCTCCTTAGCCAGCAGGCCTTATGTTATGTAAATCCACTTTCTGAGCCCTTCCTGGGCCAGAAGACTGGGTTAGGAACCTCTGTTGTGACTTCACCACACCCTGTGCATACCGACTTCACAGACCTTACCACATCTTTATTTATGTCTCTCACTGACTCTTAAATGCCAGAGACTGAGTCTTGTTTACTGTAAAGTAGCTATTTCTATGATAACACCTGGAAGAGAATAGCTGCTCAATTAATATTTTGAGAATTGAACCAAACCAAACATTTTGACTTTTGCACTGAGAAATTTGTTACCATAACACAGCACATGATGGGAAAATTACAAAAGTACCTGAAGTGGCTAATTATGTACAGCTGGATCGACTACTAGCTCTACTTAAGGCAATTCGTTAGCAAATGACATTGTTGTTAGGTGCCATCAAGTCAATTTGGACTCATAGTGACCTTTCCCATGGGGTTTTCTAGGCTGTAATCTTTATGGAAGCAGATTGCCAGATCTTTCTCCCACAGAGCTATTGGGTGGGTTTGAAATGCTAACTTTTCAGTTAGTAGCTGAGTGCTTAACTCTTATGCCACCAGGGGTCCTTGCAAATGAGACTACCCAGCTTATGAGCCGTTTTCTAGGCATCGTATTGACTCATCTGGGCTGTGTAGATCAGTACCCCTGTGGTTGTTGTGTATCTTCCTAAATCCATAAAAATATTTGAAAAATAGGCAATTTGAGTTTTGTGAGACTCTAGAAATAATAAATATGCAATAGTTTTCTTTCCTATTGAAACTTTGATTGATGGGTTTAGCTTTATAGCTTCCATAGAACAAATCAATCCTTCATAAAAGGCTAAAGTATACAGGGAACATTCCTTGTTAAAAAAATGTACAATATTGTTTATGGAACAAAGTCTATTAACTTCTGTCTAGTATTTCAAGCCCTTTTCTCTCTAGCCTTGACCAACTTTTCAACTTCTATTTCAATGTTGCAATCCTCATCTCTCACTCCAGTCAAAATGATGTTACTGACAGTACTGCCACCACACTCAGTGGATTTCTGTTTCTGGGCATTCACTCATGTAGAACTGCCCTACTGCTTAAGTTCTGCTTCTCTGGGAGAACAAAGGCCCAGAGAGGTAGCACAACTTCATCAGTGGCCAGTACTTATGAGACAATTGTAAATAGCTTTTCCTACACTGCCAGGATGCTATTTAAGTTCTAACACTTTTCCTACTTTATGATAGGCTTTCAAAAGACATTAACTAGCTGGAAAAATGGAGGTGGACTTGATATTTCTGTAAGTAAAAAAAAAAAAAAAAAGATTGTTCTTTACATAATATTCTTGTCAGGTATCATTTTTTCAAGGAAAACATATTATACTCTGAATCTGAAGAATGATTCTAAATGTGGCATTTATGCATCATTAAACTTTTTTGATATTTGGCTTTAAAAATAATTGGCTCTTTTTGCTTCATATCCTACTGAATTGTTCTGAGCATTGAGCATCTTTTGAAGTGAGTGGGATTCTTTTTGTTCTTATAATGACTAACTCCGATGGCAAGGAAATTATGTCAGTGGGAAACAGGACTACTCGCTTGTATAAGCATCTTTGGTATTTGATTAAGAGAAGTTGAGCACTCTCGAAAAGCATCCTGAAGTATTTAATGGATTTGCAAAGCTGAAATGATTTCACAATAGCTAAATAATTTCTCACACCTTCTCCCACTCCCAACACACACACACTCTAGAATATTTTAGATACTCCTTGTTCAAAGAAGCTTCTAGGAGCCTTCCAATAAATACAGCCTTCAGTCTTAGGGAGGACTGTTTTTAAACTGTTTCAGACACTTACCTCTTCTATTTATTTATTTTTTAAATCTCTTTCTAAATTCTCCTAACAGTCCTGCCTGGAGTTTCTGGAGGTGAGCAATTCTTCTAGAGTCTCTATCAAAGCAGTAGCCTAAAGAAAACACAAGAGTTTGAAGTTCTGGAGCCTTGACATTGTGCAGTCTGTGTGGCCAGCTCAGGATGAGGAAGAGAGCGCTAGTAGACTTAGTATGGCCAGCACCTTGGCTCTAGCCTCCTATGCATTTATCAGATGGATGAAGTGAGAAGTTGGGTTGCATAGAAGCTGTTTTTCCTGCATCATCATTGGCTTAGTCTCCTTTCCTTGCCAGGAGAGAGCTCGGTTACCATGGGCTTCTGGAAGTGTTCCTTGCCAGTCCTGAGCGATTCTAGGAAGTGATTTCATGCTTATGTTTTTCCTGAGCTTGTTCTTGTCTGTGATTTTGAAAATAAACTCTGAATTTTTAATAAATTGTAGATAGTTTGCATTTTGTTTTAACTCTGTAGGCACTTGAGCATTAACTATCTTTTATATATTTGTTAATCAATATTAACAAAACATAAAATTTTTGTCTTGTGAAATTTTTGTCTTGTTCTTTTATAAAACAGTATGTGAGTGGAAAGATTCTTGAATTGTTCCTGTTTCTCTTTGCCAGAAGAAACTAAAAGTAAGTCCTCCATAGCTCCTTTCTTATGGTAACTGGTGTTATTTGAGGCTATCAGAATGTCAGCAGGTGACTATTTTTCTAGTTGTAATACAATGCAGCATAAATATTCTCTTGTTTCACGTAAAGCAGTTAAATCAGAATGAGTTTGCTTTCTAAATCTGAAAGTTGAAGGTTAAGGGATGAAAAGTGCATAGTACACTCTGTGTTACCAATGCTGTAGGATTCATAGTGGTGAGAGAGGTGTTAGTTTTTAATAGATTTTTTTAACTAATTATTTTTGAAAAATGTGTTGAGATCCTTGGAATTTGGGTCATCTTGTTAATAAGATGTAGAAAGTTAGTCACAGGAAAAATAAATTCCACCCACCAACCCATTGCCATTGAGTCAATTCCAACTCATAGCAACTCAGTAGGACAGAACTGTCCTATAGGGTTTCCAAGGCTGTAGATCTTTACGGAAGCAAACTGTTACATCTTTCTTCCACAGGGCAGCTGATGGGTTCGAACCGCTAACCTTTCAATGAGCGGCCAATCGCTTAAACCACTGCACCACCAAGGGCTGCTTAAAAATAGATTGAACACCTCATTTTAAAGATAATAAACATAAAACACATTGTGAAAAACTAACCTCTATTCCCTTTTACTATAAAATTTCAAAAAGGAAAGGATAAAACTATTTCAAAGTGTTGATATTTTTATTCTTATTCTTCTTATTTTTTTTTTACATTTTAATGGAGAAAAATAATCAAAATTTTGCTTGTTAGGGAAGAAAAAGGTCAGCAGTTGGAATCCACCAGCTTCTCTGTGGGAGAAAGATGTGGCAGTCTGCTTCTAGAAAGATTACAGCCTTGGAAACCCTATGAAGCAGTTCCGTTCTGTCCTCTAGGGTTGCAATGAGCCTGAATTGACACAAAAGCAATACGTTAATCAGATCTCAGTTCCCTCTTACGACAGATTTAATTTTTTTTTGAAAATCGACCTTCCTCCATAATCGTTGATTGATAGAATTGACCTCATTTCTCCAAACTGGGAGTGGGCCCTGATTGCTTAATCTAGCAGGCATAGCCTTCCTTTCTTGGTCATGGGGCTGGATCACAGATGGGCTTGTGACTCAATCAGAGCTATTAGATATAAGAGAATTTTTCTGAGATTTCTGGGAAAAAATAGCTGGGGTCTTCCACTAGATGTAGTCTTGCGAGGACATGAGAGCTAGAACTGTACAGCCTTTATTTTTTTGGAGAGAACGGAGCCACCAGAGAAAAACACAACTAAGACACACAGAGGAGTCAAATCTTGATGACATGGTTTGGGACTCTGGATCAAACCAGAGCTGAAGGAAGCACTAGCACTGGAATCTTCATTTATAGGCCTAGCACATTTCCTGTATTTGTTTAAGTCAAATTGAGTTCAGTTTCTGTTGCTTGCAACACATAGTATTCCAGTTGTCACAGGAAAGTGTAAGAGGCCTAGGCTGCATCATGGTTTGGGAGATAACTGGTTAGGGGTTATTAGCTCAAGTAATAATGACCTGATATCTTGTTTCCCATTTGGCTAGCGCCCTCAATACTTAGAGCCCTCTGGTACCTTATATGGAACCCTGGTGGCATAGCGGTTAAGAGCTCAATTGCCAACCAAAATGTTGGCAGTTGGAATCTACCAACTGCTCCTTGGAAACCCTGTGGGGCATTTCTACTCTGTCCTATAGGGTTGCTGTGAGTCAAAATAGACTCAATGGCAACAAATTTGGTTTTGGTTTTGGTACCTTATATGGGAAGAAGATGGGAGGGTCATCCTGAACAAATTTTTAAAAATTATGGAAAAACTTAGTTTACAAATTAGAAGTAAAATCAAATATTAGAGGTGATGTTATAATCACTGATAGGATGATTACTTTCCTTTTATTCTCTCACTGGCAAACCTTGTCTTTAAACACTTCAAGCCAAGGCACTTATTGGTGTCTTGAGGTTTGCAGTCCAGGGCTCTGTCTGAGCAAATGATTGTAAGTTGTATGGGACTCTGCCATTGATCTACTTGATGGGAAAGGCAATTTTTCAAAGAATTGTGAATTATAAGAGTTAGAAGGAATGGTCTAAGTCATTCCCTTATTTTATTAATGAGGAAACTGAAGCTCAAAGATCAGAGACTTGTGCAAAGTAACATATGCATAGAAGCCAGGTCTTAACTCTCAGTCCATTGCTCCTACATTTGCTGTCATTGGCAGCAGCCCCTGTCTCATGATGACCCCATGCAGAACAGGATCAGATGGTTGTGATCCATAGAGTTTTTGTTGGCTGATTTTTAAAAGCAGATCACCAGGCCTTTCTTCCTAGTCTGTCTTAGTCTGGGAGCTTTGCTAAAATCTGTTCAGCATCATAACAACACACAAGCCTTTACTGATAGATGTGTGGTGGCTGGGCTTGAGCTGCACTGGCTGGGAATTGAACCTGGGTGTCCTGTATGGAAGGCAAGAATTCTACCATGGAACCACCACTGTCCCCACCACGATTTAGGCTATTTTTTATTCCTTTTTTGGGGGGGGTTACTTAGCTTCTCTTTAAAATATTTAATTGAGTCTTTATGGAATGGAAACTCTAGTTACTAAAATGATGTTTAAGTGGATATAAAAATATTCTTTTCAAATAAAGGAGACTATTATGATCTAGGACTCTACTTTTAGCATTTCAAAATAATGCAGGGGAACTTTAGTTTTTAAATATTTTCTTTTATGATCTTGTGTAATGAAGTCATATGTGCAAGGGTAGAAGTGGTTCAGTTTTATTTTATCCCTTTCAGATTCCTGTAGTCCTGTGGTGTACAGCATACGTTCCCTAAATAGTGTCCGTTTCCTTAGAACTCCAGGTCCACAAAAATGCTCCATTTAAAAAGGTTCCTAAGGCCAAGTAAGTATGTGAAACCCAGCATATAAGATCACTCTTTGATAACAGACAGGTCCTTTAGGATATTAAAACCTTGGACACATAGTCAAGAAATGTGTTCCTTTTTGTTTGACTCACTTGATCATGACCTTTCTTCCCACCAAGCCCCCCCAACCCCATCTTTTCTTTTCCTTATAATACCCAGGGATCAGAATGGATTAGAAAAGAATGGTAATACATGATAACATTGTCCTTGATTGAAAGCCTGCTCTATTCTTCTTTGTAGTTCCCGTTATTCAGCAGATTAATTTCTTCTTTTTGCTCAGATGCAGTTGTTTTTTAAAATTTTGGAAATTGGAGGACTGTTTTTTTTTTTGTTATTCCCATTTGTATATACTTAAGCTAATTTATATCCATCAACCTTCTTCTATTTGAACCCAGAAGAAAAAAAAAATCATCTTTATAGACTAAAGGAAACAGCAATATTCAAGAAACATAAGATGGAGTTGAAAAAGTAGAAATGATCCTTTGACTTTTCTTAAAAAGTGAATGGCATTGAATAACGCATTGTTTTTTATTTTTTACTCATTGAATAATTCATAGAAGTCAATCTCTACTTGTTGTAAACACTAATTAAAATTATATCTCAGTAGAAAGTATGCAAAAAACCCAAACTAAACCTGTTGCCGTCAATTCAGACTCATAGCGACTCTATAGAACAGAGTAGAACTGCCCCATAGGGTTCCCAAGGCTGTAATATTTATGGAAGTAAACTGCCACGTCTTTTTCCAGT
Source organism: Elephas maximus indicus (assembly GCF_024166365.1). Classification (NCBI taxonomy): domain Eukaryota; kingdom Metazoa; phylum Chordata; class Mammalia; order Proboscidea; family Elephantidae; genus Elephas; species Elephas maximus. The sequence goes on along the minus strand of NC_064824.1, from coordinate 80,841,788 downwards.
GGAGCAGCTGGTGGGTTCAAAGCACTCACCTTTCCGTTAGCAGCTGAGCACTTTAACCACTGTGCCACCAGGGCTCCATTTAGAAAATATATACTGCATTAAATTTGGACTAGTCTGCAAAACTAGGGACAAATCCTTAAATCTGTGGAATTCAGAGAGTAATCTTATCTGGTTTTTGGAGGTTTATGGAAGAATCATAATACATTTTCTGAATAAACAACTAGTTGTAAATGACTTATTGAGTAAAAAGACACCACTAAAATTTAATTGATAACTTCATTAGCTTTTGACTCTCAAAATCTCTAAAAGTGTGGTAGTACATAGGCTAATGTCATTGATTTAGCTAGATATTTCTGGATCTCATACTACCAATTTATAGGAGTTAATATTTATATATTTAGAAATAAATAGGTAAATACCTATTAGTTACCAAGGTATTCCCTGATACTTGATCTGAGAATAAGATCTGAATAGGAAAATTTTCCAGACTCAGAAAAAGATGACTTGTCAGCGAATGGAAAGAGAGGTGAATAATGTGAAATAGACTCTTTGACCTTAAAGAGTTTAAACGGAGTAGTGTGATGAGGGACACCCTAGTGGTGTAGTGGTTAAGTGCTATGGCTGCTAACCAAAGGGTTGGTGGTTTGAATCCACCAGGTGCTCCTTGGAAACTTTGCGGGGCAGCTCTACTCTGTCCTGTAGGGTTGTTATGAGTCAGAATCGACTCGACCGCACTGGGTTTGGTTTTTTGGTTAGTGTGATGAGACCAACTAAGGCAGAAATAAATGTGTTAGAAAAGGTTAAAGCAAAGTATGAATGGAGAACAGAAAAAAGACCTCTATCACCAAATAAGTTTATAGTAATTTTTGAACAGCGAGGAACTTATAAAGCAAATATAAAAGAAAAGGAATGTGTGGATGTCTTTTATACTTTTTATCATTAAAAAAGACCCCAAAGTTACTTGGCAGGGAAGAAAATTACCTTCTTTTGGGGGTAGGGGGAGGTATCTAATGAGAAATAAAAGTAGGGGAAGCATTAATGATATTTATATTGTTCCTTAGCCCTTTTGTGTCAGATAGCAGTAAGTGAAGAAATTAACAAGACTAATAATTAACCAGATAGAAGTAAATTAATTTTGGTTTGTCTCATGGAACAAATGTTATTACTATCAAAACAATTTTACTAAAGGTTTTTCTATGTATTTGAGCAAAAAAATTGAATTATGTGTAAAAAAAAAAAATTTATTTTCCCATATCTACGGCTGCTAACCAAAGGGTCGGCAGTTTGAATCCGCCACGCGCTCCTTGGAAACTCTGTGGGGCGGTTCTACTCTGTCCTATAGGGTCGCTATGAGTCGGAATTGACTCGACGGCACTGGGTGGGCACTGGGTATCTGATTTTTAAATCTGAGTAAGAGAGTCCCACTTTATTGATTTTACAGGGTCTGGCACATGCCACAAAAGAAGAGAAAATTTAAACAGCAGTAAAAATAGCAAATTTATGAGTATATTAACTCTGGGATATAGGATTAGTAATATAAATCAATTACCAATTTTTATTTACTGAGCCTCTATTTGTGTCAGGTATGGTAAATGAAACTTCTTCGTTTATTGCTATGCACAGTGGGAAAGATTGTTCTCTAGAAGCCTGGAATTTTGAGGAATAAATACATGCAAAATATATTTGTTAGGGTGTTTTTTTTTGGGGGGGGGCACTCGGGGGAGGAGGGAGACTCTTCACATTCAAACCCTTTGATAGGATTCTCCATGGAATGCTGGTGGAAGTTAGAATTGTACCACTTGTTATGGAAGCCCTTCTCCCTCCTTGGCAGCTAAGGTACATCTTGTTATCAAGGCCAAGCCAACTAGGTGCTCTTGACAAGACACTAAATTTGGAATCATTGACAGAAAGGCATGGACAGTTATAGATCAGTGGTAGGGTGAGAGTCCAGTCACCTGGTATCCTGCGAATAAATTCTTTTCTGGGCAAGTTTTACTCAGCAGGTATTTTACATATGTGTAAATGCTTACAAGACAGATCACAAAATGTGATTTGGTAGAATAGGAAAGAGAGAAATCCTCAAAGCAGAACTGTCAGTAAAGAAGGAAATTCTCATTGTGAGCCTTCTTAAAGGGGAGGAGTAAAACATTTCTTCCTCTGGGAGCGGTTAGATTGTATAAGGGCTCTGAACTCTTCTCATAAGATGTTAAGGTTTTAGTACTTTTTGTAAGGACTCCTTCTGTCTTTGGCATTGGTGCATCAGACTTGCATTAACTGTATATTGACAGTTTACATAGGAACTTTTACATGTTTGTAGGTGTTAATTTATTAGCAGGTAATACTGTTTATTCCAGGGATGAGTGAAAACTGTAAAATAAAAATGTAAAAATTGTAAAAGATTTTATGGGTTCAGGGAGCAGATTGCAAAAATACTTATTGAAAGTTATTGTATTGAAAAATACAATGAAAGTGTTTTCATTGATAGTTACTGGTGATTGAAATGAGAAAGCTGGAAACGAAGAAGATTTGGTAGTTGGAAAATACGGCCTTGCTGATAGAAATAATGCTGGAGATTGTGTGAAAGAATTTTATAAGACCGATAACTATTCATTGCAAATACCTTTTTTCAACAACATAAAGAGTGATACGTGGACCTCTCCCTGTGGAATACATAGGAATCAAATCAACTATATCTGTGGAAAGAGACGATGGAGAAGCTCATTAGTCAGAACAAGGCCAGGGCCCGACTGAGGAACAAACCATCAATTGCTCATATGTAAGTTCAACTTGAAGCTGAAGAAAATTAAAACAGGTCCACTAGTATATACCACCTGAATTTAGAGACCATCTCAACAATAGATTTGATGCATCGAATGCTAATGACTGAAGACCAGAAGAATTGCGGAATGACATCAAGGACGTCGTATATAAAGAAAGCAAAAGGTTGTTAAAAAGACAGGAAAGAAAGAAAAGACCATTGGATGTCAGAAGAAACTCTGAAACTTGTTCTTGAACATTGAGTACCTGAAGTGAAATGAACAAATGATCATGTAAAAGAGACAAAGAGAAGATTTCAAAGGGCAGCTCAAGAAGATAGAATATTGTAATGAAATGTGGAAAGACCTGGAGTTAGAAAACCAAAAAGGAAGAACATGCCTGGCATTTCCCAAGCCAAAAGAGCTGAAGAAAAAATTCAAGCCTCAAGTTGTAATATTGAAGGATTCTGTGGGTAAAATATTAAACAATGCAGGAAACAGAAGAAGATGGAAGGAATACACAGAGTCACTGTACCAAAAATAATTGGTTGATGTCAACCATTTCCAGAGGTAGCATATGATCAAGAACCAATGGTACTCAAGGAAGAAGTCCAAGATGCATTGTAGACATTGACAAAAAACAAGGCTCCAGGAGTTGACAGAATACCAATTCACGTGTTTCAACAAATGGATGCAGCACTGGGGGTACTCACTCATCTATGCCAAGAAATTTGGAATACATTTGCCTGGCCAACTGACCAAAAGAGATCAATATTTGTGGCCATGTCAAAGAAAGGTGATCCAGTAGAATGCAGAAATTATTGAACAATATAGTTAATATCAAATGCAAGTAAAATTTTGCTGAACATAATTCAAAGGTGGTTCCAGCAGTACATCAACAGTGAACTTCCAGAAATTCAAGCTGGATTCAGAAGAGGATATGAAATGAGGGATATTATTGCTGATGTCAGATGGATCTTGGCTGAAAGCAGAGAATACCAGAAAGATGTTTACCTCTGTTTTATTGACTATGCAAAAGCATTGGACTGTGTGGATCATAGCAGATTATGGATAACATTGTGAAGAATGGGAATTCCAGAATGCTTAGTCGTGCTCACGCGGAACCTGTATATAGACCACGTAGCAGTCATTTGAACAGAACAAGAGAATACTGCATGGTTTAGAATCAGAAAAGGTGTGCATCATACCAGCCCAAAAACAAAGCTAAGAAGGCAGGAAGGGACAGGAAAACTGGACGAATGGAAACAGGAACTCTGGGTGGAGAAAGGAAGGAGAGTGTTTACGCATTGCAGGTTGGCACCCAATGTCACAAAACAATTTATGTATTAATTGTTTAATAAGAAACTTATTTGCTTTGTAAACTTTCACCTAAAGTGCAATTAAAAAAGAAAAGATGTGCATCAGGGTTGTATCCTTTCACCATATTTATTCAACCTGTATGCTAAGCAAATTATCTGAGAAGCTGGACTTTATGAAGAAGAACATGGCATCAAGATTGGTGGAAGACTCATTAATAATCTGTGATATGCACATGACACAACCTTTTTTGCTGAAAGAGAAGAGGGCCTGAAGCACTTACTGATGAAGATCAAAGACTACAGCCTTCAGTATGGATTACTCCTCAATATAAAGAAAATAAAAATCCTCACAACTGGACCAGTAAGCAACATTATGATAAATGGAGAAAGATTGAAGTTTCAAGGATTTCATTTTTCTTGGATCCACAGTCAACACCCATGAAAGCAGCAGTCAAGAAGTCAAAGGATGTATTGCGTTTGGCAAATCTACTACAAAAGACTTCTTTAAAGCATTGAAAGGCAAGGATGTCACTTTGAGGACTAAGGTGCACTTGACCCAGGCCACGGTATTTTCATTCGCCTCATGTGCATGCGAAAGTTGGACAATGAATAAGGAAGATCGGAAGAGGAATTGACGCCTTTGAATGGTGTTGGCAAAGTATACTGGATATACTGTGGACAAGATCAAAGGAGGCTGTCTTGGAAGGAATACAGCCAGAGTGATCCTTGGAAGTGAGAATGGCGAGACTCTGTCTCATGTACTCCGGGAATGTTCTCAGGAGGGACCAATCCCTGGAGAAGGAAATCACGCTTGGTGAGGTAGACAGTCAGCAAAAAAGTGGAAGAACTTTGATGAGATGGATTGACACAGTAGTTGCAACTACGTGCTCAAATATAACAAAGATTGTGAGGATGGTGCAGGACTGGGTAATGTTTCATTTTGTTGTACGTAGGGTTGCTATGAGTCGGAACCAACTCTATGGCACCGAACAACAACAAAGTGTTTTCACTGTATTGTATAAAAACAAAGATGAAAAAAAATAAAAGCTGTTATTTAGGTTAAAGAGTGATCATTAGACTATGATAGATAAGAAGAAGTTGGACCACTAATGAATAGAAGAGTGGATTGGCACAGTTATGTGTGTAATTATGAGAGCACTTTGCATCATTTCAATTAGTGAGAATTTATGATGGGTTGCTTGTTTTTGCTCTCTGTGGTTGCCTTTACAGCAGTTCTGACTTCCTTTACATTTTGCTTTGTTACGAAATCTCTTCAAAGGAGCATAATTCCTTCTGATCAGAGGCCAGGCAATATGGTAAAACGAGTACAAGACTGAGTTGAGAATTCTGGGACTTAGTCCTAGATCTGCTACTTCCAGTTATTCTCTTGGAGACTTAGTTTCCTCATTTTTTAAGATTAGACACAAACAAACCCTTTTTATTTGCTTTGGATCATTATTGTGAAGACCAAATTAACACTAGGTATAAAATACCACACCATCACTCTAACTCTCTTGCACTGTTTCTTTTTGTAGTTCTTATTATCTCCTGACATATTTATTTTTTTGGGTTTTGTCTTCCTGAGCAAGAATGGAATTTCCATGAATGTAGGGACTTTACGTCTGTTTTCTTTTTTTCCAAAAACACAGAGCAGTGTCTGACATGGAATAGACACTGAATAAAATTTTGTTGACTAAGTAAGTGACCAAAGATACTGCCATTTTTAATTGTGAAAGCTTTTCTTAGGGGACTTGTCTGTGATTGGGGATTATGCCTAAAGTGTTGGATCTAAGGAAGGCTTTTCATGTTTGGTTGGTAACTCAGGATTATCTTTGTTCATTTTGCTTTGTACCACTATTATTGCACATTATTTCAAGACATGATCAACGGCCTCTTCATGAAATTTCCATGTAGTTTATTTATTATAGCTACTGTTTTATTTTGTTTTTTTGTTTCTCAATATCATGTATCTCTGGGTTGTATACATTTGCTCATTTTGTTGCCTTATAGATGAGCATTTCCATTATTGATAGAAAAATGTATGGGAATTTTGGCTTATTTCTAACAGAGCCTAAATTTTACTTTTTCCAATGAAAGTCATAAGTAAAGCTATTTCTGAAAGAGAAGTGGTCCCATTTTTATGCTCAGTGTTGCACAGCTTTATTAAACCAAATCTATTCTCCTCATTGTAACCATTTGAAATTTTTTCTTTGCTTCAAATCTGTTTATTAATTTAGTTATGTCATGTGAAGAGAAGGTCCTTCACACAAGAGCAAAAACAATATTTACATCCAAAGTACTTCTCAGAGTTACTACCATTGGTGTTTTTTCGGTATATCATTTAACATCTACTACTTATGTGAATTTACCATTTTTAGGTTTTTCAGTCAGCAGCACATAGCTTCATCATCATCACTGAAACCATTTGTTAGCAGTATTCAACTTTGGCATTATACTGTCCAATAAGACCTCTTCATGGACTTTCGGAGTTGAAAGGCAATTTAAAGAATCTAAGTTTTCTATAGAATGCCTGAATGTCATCTACGACATTCCTGATTTTTATCTAGTTTTTTTTCCTCAGATGTAATCAGATCTAAATTGTCTGCAGGCAGACTGCTGAAGGAAATCTGGCTTATTTACAGTTTTCTACTTTGTTTAACTAGGTGCTTAATACAAATATATCTGCATTTAATACAAAAATGACTTATTGTATTAAATGCAGCTAATGTCATGACAACAAGGTCAATAAAATAAAATTACTAGAGGCCATGAGCTGTACTCTGGAGTATTTTGAACTGTGAAATTTTGTTACAAAAATAATCCAGCAAGGCAGAGAAATTTATTGTATTGTCTTGATCAGTGAATACTCGTCCTCTACCAAGGAAGATGGAATCATTCCTGGAGATTAAGTGTACCTCCCCCAGAAGCATGTACATGTATCCTAAAAAGAAAGGGAACATCTATCAACCTAATCCGTCTAGATTCACTGTTTTTCAGTGGCTCTCAAGGAGATTTGGACAAACAGTTTTTACTTGTCCCAATGATTAAGGAACACCACAAGCATTCAGTGGATGGGGGCCTGAAATGCTAGATGCTCTACAGTATGAAAAATTGTCTCTTAGCCCATAAGAATTTCAAATTTATTATGAGTCATTCTTGTGGGAGGGAGAAAACCTGTTTACAATTATCTGAGACTAGAGATTAATTTCATTTTACATAACACACACACACATATACTACATACAACTATTGCCATAGTTTTATTATATAAGGGGTTTTCCAAGAATGCCACTACTGTATATATTAGTTTACTTTGTTTTTTATGGAATTCCCCAAAGTTATTTACATATGTCACATCACTGAGGGTAATGCCATGCATGCTATTTCAGTTATGAACACATCACACCTCTTTTTCTTGGCATTTGTAGTGATTGGTACAATCATCTGAATACTCCTGAGAATAGCTCCTAAGTGTTATTGTGCCTGAATGCTTACATATGGAAGCCTGCATTTTATTATAAATTAGTTTTATTTAAGCATTATATTATAAATTAGTTTTATTTAAGTGTTACGTTAGGGTATTATATTGATTTTTAAAGTTTATATGAGTAGGTAAGTTATGTTTTATCTAAAAGTCAGCCTGGTAAAGGAAGCACTACAAAATGCTTACTTAACAGGTTTTAGGTCAAGAACAGTGATTTTGAAACTTTAGCATGCATCAGAATCACTGGAGGACTTGTTAAAATGTGGAATTCTGGGCTCCACCCCGAGGGTGTTTGATTCAGTAGGCATGGGATGGGGGCTGATCATTTGCATTTTTAGCAAGTTTCACGGTGCTGCCGAAGCTGATCCAGGGCTGACAGCTTGAAAGCCACTGGTCTAATAGGATTGAGGACCTGATTAGAGCTTGGCAATTCTGATGGTAAATGGGGTTACAGCTATATCAAGTTCACATTTATCTGTCTGCATTGATACTAATTAAATCTGAGTTATGTTGGATATATTTAAATAAAGGCAAATATATGGTATATCTAAAAGTATTCTAAATATAATTTACTTTGAAGAGTCAACACACACACATGATTTTTAGCAAATTCTCTCGTTAAAGCAATATGTTATACAAAGAAAAAAAAATTCTTTAAATGAAGAAATCCACAGTTCTTTTGGGAAATAAGCGGACTAAATGGCATCACATTTCCAACTAGGCTATGAAGCTGTTATTGCTGACATTTTCTAGGACTGAGAAGAAAAAAAAGGTGTCTGTGTCAGCAGGTATCCCTAAAAGCTTCTTGACCGCTTTCATCATTGGATCAGCTTCCCAAAGGATGCATGATGACGGTGCCAAAATGAAAGAACTACTGTAGTGAGGGGTTTTTGTCACCACTGAGCTTTGCTGAGCTGGACAACGAAATGAAATTTTCTCCCTTGAAATTAAAACTGTGGGCTCCAGTGGGCGAGGTAACAATGGTATAAAACACTACTCGAATTATAGAATTTTGAGGTACCAATTATCTGATTCTATCTCTGGATCAGTCATCTATCACCTACTGCCTGTTTCCATTTACATTAGAGACAATTTATGAAAGTATACAATGTTTCAACTTAAAAACAAAATTCAGAGAGGAAATAAAAGGGAGCCAGGGAGTCACAGGTAGGAATAGGAAAAATAAAACGAAGCCTAGAAAAAGATTACTAATCAAAATGTGTATTGTAGTATCACGTACAGTTTCTGAACCTGTACTGAAATGTTAGCTCCGAGTTTCCCGGGTTATGAGAAATTCACCTACCAAACTGTATTTACTCAGCAGAATATGTTTTCCTATTTGAAGAATTTTAAAAGATTACAGGGGAAAATAGCAAACAAGACATTCAAGGTTAATTAGGAGAGACTCAGAATCACCAACACTGTCCATTTGAATGGTAGCAACGTGTTCACCTTCATATATTGGTCAAGTAACTGAAAGCTTCACAGTTACAAGGAGAAATATTGTCATTTTAATTGCTAGGAGGTCTTCGTGTATGTGACGTAATGAAGATTGCTGGCTCTACGCTGATCCTTTTAGAAAAACTGCTGGTTGTCAAAAAACCAGTGCTTCTTAGAATAAAATGGGGCACGTTCAGGAACGCGATTTCATCGGACAGTCACGCATATAAGAAGGTGCTTATCTTGAAACTTCCTCCAATACTGTCTAAAATATGATCTGCTTTCTTTCAGGAAGTAACGGGAACAGAGTCTATCTTAGTGAACTGAAGGCTAGATTTGGCCTAGTTGTGCTACAAGAAAGCATTTTGAGTGAGAAATAGATTTTTATGTCTGGAATATACCCCCACCCTTTTTGCATTTCATTTTCTGTAAAGGTTTCTTTTTACATTGAAGTGCGGGTACTGTTGCTGTTGTTGTGTGCCTTCAAGTCCTTTCTGCAGTACTTTCTAATGATATGAACTAATTACAAGACTGAGATTCTGAGTGAAAATTATGGCTGCGAACACATGTAAATATAATATAGACATAAAAATACTCATACAGTAGTTCATATTTGTATAAAACTTCTGGGGTTACAGGTGATTTCACACTTTCCATCTGTTTTAATCCTCATACCTGCCCTGAAAAATCGGGAACCTTCATTTTATAAATGAGAAAACTTGAGGTTTAAACAATTATCTGGCCCATGTTCATGTCTGAGGAATAGAGCCTGGATCGGAATCCAACGTTCTAAGAGTCCCAGGCCAATTTTCTACTACGTTCATAGAGAAATCATTTGTAATAATTTTAAATGGAAAAAAAACTCTGTCAGAAAAAAAAAAGCATCAGTGAGCCATGTTAAAAAAAAATGAGAGCAAAAGCACCCAAACGTCTAAAGATTTAAACTATACCTTTTATTCCTCACTGAACAAGCAGAGTACATTAGGTAGAAGCAGAAATCTCTTTTATTCTGTTTATGTGTTGCCTGTTTATACACTTTCCATTAGGCTAATTCTTTCTTGACCCTCAGAGAAAAACTGGAGCAGAAACTATGATTTATCTGGCCACTTATTGGCTATAAAAAGACATCTAGTTTCTCTGGTAACATAAAAATAGTCTCAGCGATTATATGTCCAGTTCAGCATAATGGTAAAACATTCATCTTCATTTCAAGTAATAGTTCTTCACTCTCCCAACTTTTGCCCACAGTAGAAAAAGAGATCCAGTGCCATCACCTTCTTTACTTTTATCTCAACTAGTGCGTCTAGCCCATTCACTTCCGTTCACGAGCCTACTTCATATTCTATGGGGGTTGAAGGTGGGTTTGGGAGGGCAAGGTAAAGGCAGTGTGATGGCTAAGGTTGTATGTCAACTTGGCTTGGGCCGTCATTCTCAGTGGTTTGGCAGTTGGATGATGTTGTGATCACTTCCGTGATGAGATTGGGTTTAATATGATTGCTTCCATAATGGGAACTACTATGAGTAGCTAATCAACTGAAAGGGAGTTTCCTTGGGCGTGTGACCTGCATTGAATATAAGTGGACATTCTGGCAAGGTTTGTGGGCTTTTGCTTACACAGGATCCTGCAGCTGGCTCCTGTTCACCTGACCTCTGGTTCTTGGGACTTGAACTAGCAACTTACGTGTGGTCTTGCCTGCTGATCTTGGGCTGAGAGCAAGAGCCTTGGTCTCTGACCTGCTGATCTTGGGTTCACTGGCCCCTGCAGCTATGTGAATCAGCAGAAGCCTCTATCCTCACCCATGGACTTGGGACGTTTCAGCCTCTACAACTGTGTGAGCCATTTCCTAGATATAAATCTCTCTCTATGTATATTTATATGCTTTACTGGTTTTGCTTCTCTAGAGAACCCAACCTAAGACAGGCAGGTAAAGTATTACTTGATTGTTCTGGTTCTGCCATGGTGATCAAACACTGGCATTTTGGGGCTTTAGCAGTTTCTGATAGGGCACATTTGAGGGTTATGAACCTCCTGCCTCTGTGTGCTGGGATTTGAGTCAGTCTCTCTGGGCTGACTTATACTGCTCCATCACTTATACTACTCCATCAGTCCCTAGGCCTCCGTGGTACTCCACCTTCTGGCTGCTGAGGTCTTTTCACTCTTCTAGGGAACCTTCTTTGGCAGGATCTAAGGCACACCCAAAGCAGTCTACTCTTTAAGCCTAGGGGGAGACTTCATGAATTTTTTCCCCCAACAACCTAGGGAGTGCCAGCTACCCTCCTGTGGCAACCTCTCTTTGCCCAGATGTCCAGCAGTCTTTTGCCCTTTAGGTTTCTCAGGGATGTGTCATAAGTCAGGCCATGGTGTCCCCTACACTCCAGGAGACACCTATCAGTCTTTCCAAGTGGAGCCACTGAAGTCCCTTCTCTTAGGTTAGAGGAAGAGAAATGTACTCCTGTCCCTTTTCCTGTGGGGGAAGGCTGTGGGCATGGAAGACTCAGAGCTCACCAAAATTCCTGTTCTCCTTATTTAGGTTCCCTCTGGCCTTTCACTTCTTATTGTGTGGGAGTGGGTGATGGACCTTAGAGTCAAAAACTATCTCTCAAACTCCTCCTTTGCAAGTCTTGCATCTCACTTCGAAACATTGGACAAGTTACCACCATCTTACTTGGTTGAGGCCCCAGTAGAAACTGAAATGAGAAATGTCTAAAGTTCTGTTCCAGTAAAATGTAATGACTTAGTTTACCCAACAGAAAAGATGTTTACTTGTTGATTGGTGATGACTATAAAATCAAAGTTACTTGAAGTTAAATTGGAAAATCATGAAAAAAAGGGTCAAGGACACATACAAAAGAGGTAGATTTTTAAACTTTGTAGGGAGAATGTGTCTGTCTTGTTTGCTGCCATATAACCAGTGTCTGGCAGAGGTGCTAGCTCACAGCTGGCACGGAATGTTGAAGGAAAGAAAAAGAAGGAAGCAGAGACACCTGGAGGACAGCAGTGCAGAGCAGAAGGGGGAGGAGGAAAGACAAAGCTATGAAGGGAACAGGAGAGAGTGAAAAAAGGAAAGGCAGCTCTGACAAGGCAGCAGCACTGCACCACTCTGAGCATCTTCAAACTATCCTCAATCCTTTTGGGCTTGTGCCATCAAGAGATGAAGAAGCGAGAGTATCTGTTGTGCATTGTGGGGTTCACACTGACAGGTAACCTCAGGTTCATGACTGTAGCTTGAAAGACGAATGGAATCCTCAGTGATTCCCCGTTTCTTAGGCAAGGCCCAAGTGTAAAATACAGTTCAGAAGCACTTTTATAAAAATGATTAAAAATTTCAAATCCTAAAAAGTCAAACTTCAGTTATTGAACAAATAGAGTATAGTGTTCTCTGATGGTGCCAATTAACAATAGAAATGTAAATTGGGAGAGTATATTTATGCCTTTTCACATTTTTGTATATATTCTAATGTATTTATATATTTGTTATATATATATAGGTAAAGAGAAAAAAATGTCTTTCAAGCACATATTTCTATGGCATTGGTTATTTGGATGTGACCTGGAACCCAACCTTCATTAACTTCAATGGGAATTACAGAATACAGGCTTAAATTATTTGTAAATTAAGTTTGTCAAAGGAAAAAGACTTGCATATGGTGATTCATGTAGTTTTCACATCCTCATTTGTTTTCGGAGACTGGTATATCAAATATTGCCAGCTGTAGATACCAATTTTTTCCCCTTTTATAGTCAAGATACATAGCTTTTTGCAAGTGTGAGCAATTTTTTGTTTTCTGTGTTTTGCATCTTTTTTATACCTACTGAGAAAGAGCAGTTCACATACTATCATGTTAACGTAATGACTCTCTGATTAAGAAATTATAATTTCCATAGCATGGCTCCTTGGAAATTAGAAAGACAAAACAATAACATTAAAAAGAATGAGCCTGATTTGATCTTAACCAGTTCTTGATTTTCATTTCCCTAGTAATTGTTGTTTATTTTATTTTAAAAAATATTTTTGAGAGCTAGATTGATGTCATTGGTATATTGTTTCCTGCCATGAGCCAACAAATCCACTTTCATGGGTAAATGCTTACTTTTTGGCCCCTAGGCTATCAGAGGCACATAAACCGAGGTGAATCATAAATTGGCCAGTCCTGTATTCTACTCATGGAAGATTTTATAGCTCATTTCTCCAACTGGAAACTTTCTGGCTCAATTTGGCACTGGATATCCTCATTTCTTCTGTTCTTTTCATCCATTCCCTCATTCTCTCTAGTGAGTAAATTTCTGTAGATGCTATAATATTTGGAAGATATGAAAACTGTCTGATAATGCTGTTTTGTTTCTTTGGGGAGAAAAGAGAAGAAAGGAAGTTAGAAGTAGAAGTAATTAAAGGTAATGATAATAACGCTAGTGATAAAAAAGCCAATATTTAGTAAACATTTACTAAGTGCACTGGAGGAAGATGTGGCGGTCTCTTCAGTGAAAATTCCAGCCTTGGAAACCCTTTGGGGGCAGTTTTACTCTGTCTTATAGGGTCGCTATGAATCAGAAATGACTCAATGGCAGTGAGTTATTTTTGGTTTTTTTTTTTTTTTTTTTAAGTGCTAGGTGCTGTGCATAGAAATGCATATATATATAAAGGAGTCCTTGTGCCCCAGTAGTTAAGAACTTGGCTGCTAGCCAAAAGGTTGGCAGTTCAAACCCAACAGCTGCTCATCTGGAGAAAGCTGTGGCAGTTTGCTTCTGTAAAGATTTCAGCCTTGGAAACCCTATGGGGGTTCTAGTACTCTGTCTTACAGGGTCGTTATGAGTTGGAATTCAGCTTGACTGCAGCGGGTGTGTGTGTGTGTGTGTATCTGTATATCTATCTATCTGTATGTATCTATCTTATTTAGTCTTTACAGCAACCCTATGAAGTGCAAATAATTGTAGCTAACATGATTTACATTGTAGCCAATATTCTAAGTACCTACATTGGTTTAATTTAGTGTGGTTTAATAGCTGCAGTCTAAACATTTTTTTAAAAAATTAAATGCTGTATGCACACAGAGTTGTCAAAATCAGCCCTGATTCTATGTACTCATTGTTGAAGCCACATAAGGTAGTTATTATGTTTATGTCTGTGTTACAAATATGGAAACTGAGGAATAGAGATATGAAGAAAATTATCCAAGGTCAAACAGTAAGGGCAGAGCCAGTATTCAAACCCAAGTCTTTTCACATCTGATTTTATGAATGTTAACACTTCATGATTTTAGCCTAGTAATGTAAATAAAGGTGGAAATGTCAGTGAGTACAGAGTGCCTTTTTCGGTACATATGGAAAATAAGCAGTCATGGAATAAAAATCTGATGGGTACATTTTCTCCTTTCAACATGAAATGCTGTTGAAAATATTTGAACCTCAAAGACCTTCCATTTCTGAATGAATATATGGATGCAGTGAAGGGAAGATGTTCTTTTCCTTTTGTTTTTTTCTCTATTGTTTTTAGTATTAATGGTAGTGAAAGAGTTTTCATTGAGATTTAACTTTTTTTTTGTGGTAGATCTAAGTTGATTATCTTTTCATTTGCCTGTTTTTTTTTTTTTCTTTTAGGTATGTTTTTCAACCTACATATTTGGCAGGAACACTTCCCCATTCGAGTGTATTGTCATTTTACTATGCCTTTCATTCATAGGCTCACTACAAGGCCTAAGAAGATCTAGAAGGATTTCCTGGGCTGTGTGTGTCTGTGCTGTGTGCCCCAATATAATACAATTTTGTCAACCTCCTATAGTTATTTTAAATTTAAAACTATATTTGAAAATATGGAAACAAACTGAATTTATGGAATAGAGGAAAGGATGTTGTTGTTCTGTGCCGTTGAGTTGGTTCTGACTCATAGTGAACCTATGTACAACAAAACACTGCCCAGTCTTGCTCCATTTTCACAATTGTTGTTATGTTTGAGCCCACTGTTGCAGCCACTCTGTCAATCCATCTTGTCGAGGGTCTTCCTCTATCACTGACCCTCCACCTTACCAAGAATGCTGTCCTTCTCCAGGGACTGTTGCCTACCGATAAAGTATGTGAGACAAAGTCTTGCCATCCTTGCCTCTAAGGAGATTTCTGGTTGTACTTCTTCCGAGACACATTTTCTTGTTCTTCTGGCAGTCCATGATATATTCAATATTCTTCACAAATGCCATTATTCAAAGGCAACAATTCTTCTTTTGTCTTCCTTATTCATTGTCCAGCTTTTGCGTGCATATGAGGCAAGTGAAAATACCATGGCGTGGGTTAGGCTCACCTTAGTCCTCAAAGTGACATCTTTGCTTTTTAACACTTTAAAGAGGTCTTTTGCAGCATATTTGCCCAATACAATAGGACAGTGCTTTAATATGTCTTGAGGAAAATAAGAGGTTTGCACCAAATGATCTCTATATACTTTCATCACTGACACGATAATTTGTGTTTGCCATCAAATGAAGTCAGTAGATTATGACATCTGTGTAGTGCACGTGGCATTTAAATACAAAGGAGTCATTTAGACTTCAGCCATTAATCCATGCTAAATTAAGCCAATTTAGAACTCTGCTAAAAGGAACTGTAAGTGAATATATTTGTTTACAGATGAAAATTATGCACTGTGCACAATCACTAGCCATGGGTAATAGATTTATTTTATTTTAATGTAACATGTAAAGAACAAATAGCTTTTTTGGAATGCCTTTGCAGTCCCCCCCCCACCCCCTTTGGTTCTAAATATTTAAGATTCTTTACAATTTTTATAGCTGTCAAATTTTTGCTGAGTCCTAAAAAGTCACGTATGTTGTACAATTGTGGTCTTTCAGGGTACCTGAAAATACAGATTTCAGCAAGGAATACTCTAAGTTGAAAAGAATAATCTGAAGGTAACTTTCTAAATTGTCTGTGTTTGTCTCGATTTTAATATAAGGAGCAAAAAAAAAAAAAAATCTAAATGATAAAACTAAGGAAATCATGAGTTTTTTTTTTTTTTTTTTCGATGACATACTCTGACATGGTTGAAATTGTTTAAAATAAATGGAGAGACATCCTGTGGTCCCTGATTGGAAGACTTAATTAGTTAAGATGTCGGTACTCAAAAAGCAGTCTAGAGATTTACTGCAATCCCTGTCAAAATTCCAATGGTCTTTTTTGCAGAAATGGAAAATAAGGGTGCCTGAATGGCTAAAACAGTTTTGAAAAAAAGAACAAAGTTGGAGGACTCACATTTCCCAAATTCAAAACCTACTACAAAACTATAGTAATCAAAACAATGTGGTAGTGGTATAAGGGAAAACTCTGGTGGCATAGTGGTTAAGTGCCACGGCTCTTAACCAAGAGGTCAGCAGTTCGAATCCACCAGGTGCTCCTTGAAAACTCTGTGGGGCAGTTCTACTCTGTCCTATAGGGTTGCTCTGAGTCAGAATGGACTCAACAGCAGTGGGTTTTTTAGTGATATAAGGATAGACATACAGACCAATGGAATAGAATTGACAGGCCAGAAATAAACCTAAACATCTATAGCCAATTGATTTTTTGGCAAGGGCACCAAGACAATTCAATAGGGGAAAGAATTGTCTCTTCAACACATGATGCTGGGGGAACTGGATCTCCCATGTAAGAGAATGAAGTCGTACTGCTACTTCTCACCAAGTATAAAAGTAATGCAAAATGGACCAACTATCTAAATATGAGTTAAAGCTATAAAACTCTTAGAAGAAAATATAGGACTAAATTTTTAGGATCTTGTTTTTGGCAGTGGATTCTTAGATATGACACCAAAAGCATGAGCAACAAATGAAAAAATAGATAAATTAGACTTCGTTAAAATTAATGTTTGTGGATCCAAAAATATTATCAAGAATGTTAAAGAAAACCTACCAAAAGGGAGAAAATATGTGCAAACCATATATTTGATAAGAGTTTAATAGCCAGAATATATTTAAAAAAACTCTTAAAACTCAACAAGGAAAAGACAAACAGCTTCTGGGGTCTTAAAAGCTGGAGAGCAGCCATCTAAAATACATCTGTTGGTTCTGTCCCGCCCGGAGCAAAGGAGAGTGAAGAAAATCAAAGACACAATGAAAATATTAGCCCAAAGGCCTACAGGACCGCATGAACCTGAGACTCCACCAGCCTGAGCCCAGAAGAAATAGATGGCCTCCAACTACCACCAACAACTGCTCTGGCAGGAATCACAACAGAAGAGTCCCAGGCAGAACAGGATAAAAATGTAAGGCAACTCAAATTCATGAAAAAATCAAGACTTACCGGTCTGACAGAGACTGGAGGAACCCAAGAGACTACTGCCCCCTGAACACTCGGCTAACTCAGAACTGAAACCACCCCTGAACCCCACTTTTCAGACAGACAGGCCTATAAAACAAACAAAAAAACACATGTGAGGAACATGCTTCTTAGTTCAATCAAATATAGGAGGCCAAATGGGCAACTTGTGTCCAAAAGAAAGATGAGAAAGCAGGAAGGGACAGAAACTGGATGAATGGACACAGGGAACCTAGAGTGGAGAGGGGGAGTATGCTGTCACGTTGTTGGGATTGCAACAAATGTCACAAAACAATATGTGTATACATTTTTGAATGAGAAATCAACTTGATCTGTAAGCTTTCACCTAAAGTACAATTAAAAAAAAAAAAAGACAGTCCAATAAAAAGCAGAACTTGAATATACAAATAGCCAACAAGCACATGCAAGATGCCCAACGTGATTTAAAACAAAAGGCCCCATTGCTGTTGAGTTGGTTCTGACTACTATTAGTCATTAAAAAACAAAACTAAACCCACTGCCACTGAGTCAGTTCTGACTCATAGCGACCCCATAGGACAGAGTAGAACTGCCGCATAGGGTTTTCAGGCCTGACATCTTAAAGAAAACAGACTGCC
Organism: Elephas maximus indicus; assembly: GCF_024166365.1. Lineage (NCBI taxonomy): Eukaryota > Metazoa > Chordata > Mammalia > Proboscidea > Elephantidae > Elephas > Elephas maximus. The sequence continues at coordinate 80,823,879 of NC_064824.1, read as the reverse complement.
ACGTCTTTCTCCCAGAGTAGCTGGTGGGTTGGAGCCACCAACCTTTTGGTTAGCACCTGAGCGCTTTAACCACTGTACCACCAGGGCTGTTTATTAGTCATCAGGGAAATGCAAATCAAAACCACTTCACATCACCTAGGATGGCTATAAGAAAAAGGAAAAAGGAAAACAATAAGTATTGGCAAAGACGTTAAGAAACTGGAACGCTTGTCCATTGCTGGTGGCAATGTAAAATTGTTCCGCCCTTGTGAAAAACAACCCGGCAGTTCCTCAAAAAGTTAAACAGAATTACCATATAACCTGGCAATTCCACTCCTGCGTGTTTACCTAAAAGAGTTAGAAACAGGTACTCAAGCAAGTATGTGTACACATATGCTCATAGTGGCAGTATTCACAATAGCCAAAAATGGGAAAAGCCTAGTATCCTTCAACAGATGAATGGTTAAGCAAATTGTGGTATATATATACAATCGAATCCTATTCAGCCATAAAAGTGAATGAAGAACTGATAGATGCTACAGTATGGATGAACCTCTAAAACATTATGCTAAATGAAAGAAGCTAGACACAAAAGGTCACACATATTGTATGATTGCATTTATATGAAATATCCTGAATAGTTAAATCCATAGAGACAGGACTCAGACTGGTGATTGCCAGGGCCTAGGTGACTGGGAGAATGGGGATAAACTGCTTAATGGATAAGGGGTTTTATGTTGGGGTGATGGAAATGTTCTGGAGCTATATAGAAATGGTTGTGCAACATCGTGAATGTACTGAAGCCACTGAACTGTATATTTTAAAATGGTTAATTTTATGCTGTGTGAATTTCACCCTTACAAATTATATTTTTTAATTGCACTCCACACTCTTAACCTGATTTTATTTGTGGTAAACAGCATATATTTACGAGATCAATGGCTGAGATACATTTATCTTTGTCCTGTGCTAACTGAGCCTTATTAGAGTGAAGCCTATGTTTTTGCCTTCACTGTAGGGTCGCTATGAGTCAGAAATGACTCGATGGCAGTGGCTTTGGTTTTTTTTTTTTGGTACACTGTTGTAATTGAGCTAAATGAATCATAATCTTCAGGCAGGAGATTTGGTAAATGTACATGCATTTCATGTAGTAAGCATTTTAAGATACCATAAAATATCCCTGGGAAACCATTTATCTTTACTAATCATTTAGTTTTTTAATTAATTAAAAAATTAATTTATTCTGGCTATTATATATATTTTTTATTATATTTAAAATATTAATAGACTAATACAAGCTGAGATGATGTAAACATGATGCCATGACTACCGTTTGAATTTAAACGAATTGAAAAACTTACTCATGCTTTTATCTTGTGCATTAGCATTTTAAATAGGATCATACTTGTACTTTTATCTTGCATATTAGCATTTTAAATGGTGATAAATATTGAATATTCATGGCTCAGCATGTTGCCTCATTTCTAGCAGAACTAATTGCCTGATAAGATACAGTAAAATTTCCTTTTGATAGTAGGCCATTTACCATATTGAAAAACTTAAAAATTCCAAGTTGTGTATAAGGGTTAAAGAAAATACACTTAGGATCCATGTGCATTTTTATGCCAACACACTAATCTTTAAAACAGCCCAAGTATTTTTAAGCTGCAATAATGGAAAAAACAACAATATTGGGCAGAAATGAAAGAGGAAGTACTTAAATTGTTACTGCCCCAGGCAGAAACTGATCTAAGTAATGGTATTAAGAGCTAAACAGTATTTATACTCTAAATATTGCCTTAAGAATTGAATTATATTCTTGTGCTATAGATTTCCCACTTTCATATGGCTCTCACATTGAAGTTAATTTGATTTCTATTGGCATAAAATATCTTCCTTTAAACTCTCAGATAAGCTCCTTGAAATAATGTTTATTGGTTTCAACCCTCCTGTAGAGAATCACCAACATTTGTGGAATCTAGGAAAAATAATCCTGTTTAGAAGCAAAACAGTGTCATTTGACTTTATGTCAGATGGACAAAGGAATGTTTATTTTGAGGAGATACCTCAGGGGATAAATGATTTACTCTAAGTGATTTGTTTCACTGTTTTTATATCAACAAAAAGTTGACTTTAAGCCATTTTATCAACCTTGTTGAAATCTTAATATTTAGAAAGAAATTCCTTTACAGTTCTTCATTGTCATTTGCAAGTATTTATATTTCTATATCTTCAGCAAATGGCCTTATGAAGTTAGTTGCTTTTTGTCTGCATTAGTCTTAACTGCTGAGAAAAATACAATCAATCACTTTCCAGCAGACATAAACTCATTTTGTTACACCAAATCCTTAAGCATCACATTATGCATTTGCAAACACAATTATCGTATGGCCCGACATAGTCTAAAATTCCATTTTTCACATCCAATAAAAACAATTTTTTGGCCCAGATTCAAAGTATGCCAAGTTTACTTGTGCATCTCAGAACTGTTTTAGCATACTAAACCCCAGAGGCTTAGCTATCTTTTCCACTCTTTTTGCTTGTTCTTTTAAAAAAGGAGAATAAGAGCACTAAATTAAGTACCATAGACATTCTTTAGGAAAAAAAAGCTATATAATTACATATACATGCATGTATGTAGGTTTAGGTAAATGTATAGGTGGTATGTACTTAGATAGATTGATAATTTCTTTGAGTAGAAAATGGTGTATAGAAGTCAAGATCTTAGTGTTAAATGTACCCATTGCTACCGTACTGTCATTGCTTCTAGGCCTTCTCAGTGAACAAAGCAAGGATACATATACACATTCATATACATGCATACACATGTACACACAGACACACATATATATCCCTTCAAACTACAAAATCGTAGGAAGCATTTTGCTAAGTACATATGTATCTATTTGTTGCCAACCTACTTTGTGTAAGGCAGTGTTAAAGAAAAATATAGAATATAAAGATGAATTATTCCCTCTACATTGTTTAATACAAGACAGGGAGGTTTACAGTTAATAGTGGACCAAGGGGAGTAAAAGAGCTATTATAATTATGTTGTAGATCCCTTGGAAGTGGAAGTAAGGATGTCCATTAGACACAGAGAGGGGACACATATCTCAGACTTGCCACTCAGGGAAGACTTCCTAAAGCAAGAGATACCCATCCTGAGGGCTGAATGGTAAGCAGGAAATGGCTGGGGGAAACATTTGAAGGAAGAATAGTCTAGCCAGAGCAACTTGGAACTTGTACATTCATGCAGAGAGAACATAGTGCTATGGGGAAACTGAAAGTGGTCCCATATGAGTGAAGCCAGGAGCGTATGTGAGTAGTGGATGAGGGGATGGTGAGATTTTCTAAAAATTTTTTATTTTTTTTTTTAGCTAGACTATATAATGCATATGATATAAAGCTTAAATATAATGGATATCATTTTATATTTTATGATATTATAGTGTTTGATCATCTTGAGAACATCTGGAAGCCACTGAAAGATTCTGAGCAAATGAAATTCTACCCTTAAGTAGTTTTATTTAGAACATTATCAGATAATGTGTGCATAAATAATTATCATCCAAAGTAGAAGCTTTTAAGTGTCCCAGGAAAATTACAGATACAATGTTATGTGAGCTAAGAGTTGGAAGATTGTTTCTAGCAGAGGAACTCATGGAAATCTCTGTCAAGGGGGAAACATTTGGGTAGGTTTAAAACTTTTCATAGATTACTCATTTTATCACTAATTATGTTTTTTTTCTTTTACTTTTTTATTGTGCTTTAGGTGAAAGTTTACAGCTCAAGTTAATTTCTCATTCAAAAGTTTATACACATATTGTTTTGTGACATTGGTTGCAATCCCTACAATATGACAGCACACTCCCCGTTTCCACCTCAGGTTCCCTGTGTCCATACATCCGGTTCCTGTCCCTTCCTGCCTTCTTGTCCTGCTTTTTGACAGGAGCTGCTTATTTGGTCTTGTATATTTGATTAAGCTAAGAAGCACATTCCTCACGTGTATTATTTTTTGTTTTATAGGCCTGTCTAATTTTTGTCTGAAAAGTGGGCATCAAGTATGGTTTCAGTTGTGGGTTAGCAGAGCATTTGGGGGCCATAGTCTCGGGGTTCTTCCAGCCTCTGTCAGATCAGTAAGTCTTGTCTTTTTATATGAATTCGAATTCTGTTCTACATTTTTCTCCTGCTCAGTCTGGGACTCACTGTTGTGTTCCCAGTCAGATCAGTCATTGGTGGTAGCTGGGGACCATCTAGTTCTTCTGGTTTCAGGCTGGTGGAGTCTCTGGTTCATGTGGTCCTTTAGTCCATTGGGCTAATATTTTCCCTGTGTCTTTGGTTTTCTTCATTTTCTGTTGCTCCAGGTGGGATGAGACCAATAGATGTATTTTAAGTAGCTGTTCCCTTGTTCTATCTTTTTAACACCTGTGAACATAAATAATACACAGATGTAACTTTCCCAAGGATTTTAAACTTGCTTCTGAGATATGGTATCGCGGAGTTTCGATGTAGGAAAATTTAGTGTAAAACAAAATTTCAAGGTAATGCTGAATCATACATTTCTTTCGGTTTCTAAATATCTGAGATTTCAATATAAATTAAAACTTAAAGTTGCAACAAGTTCATTTTACGCTTTTTATTTTAATATAATTTCCAAGTTACAGAAAAGTTGCAAGAATAGTACATGAAACTCAAGGAACAATTGTTAATATTTGCCCCATTCTTCATTCTCTCTGTCACTCTCACTGCACACATATGTAATTAAACATGCATATAATTTAAAAATAAATATGCATTATATAATTTTTTAAATATCCCAGATTCAGTTTACTAAACCAGCTACACCAACCATTTGCATAGTACAATTATTATGATCAAGAAATATTTCATACCAGTACCTCCAACTTATATCCAACTGGGATATAATCTTGTCTTTCTCTTTTCCGTATTTGTAATTTCCTTCTCAAATCATAAGAAACCTAGGTCCCATTGTCCTCAGTGTTCTTTTGTTCAAGTCAATAGGTTTTCATATTTTATAAAATGATTTGGTAGAAGAATATATTTGTGTAGAAGAATAAACATGCCTGAGTAGCCAAGAAAAATTTTGGCTGGAGAAGAGGAAAATTGAGGGAAGGCTTAGATTACCAAATGTTTAAGGATACTAAAAGCTACAGGAATTAAATCACTGTGGTACTACCATACAAACATCGATCGAACAGAAGAGAAATAGACCAAATAAACCCATTATTTAGAATTCCACAGGACCGATTTCTGTGTCTTTGTATTGTTCTTTCGATTAAGCCATCCTTTCCTGCTTCTTTATATGCTTTGTAATTTTCTGTTCTAGGCATGTTATATAGGATTAGCTGAACTAATGCCTGTGAAGTGCAATGTCTGACACACAGTAAATGACTGATAAGCACATGTCAGCTCTCTTGCTCCATACTTTTTTTAGGGTTGGGTATTGAAAACAGAGAATGAGGGAAGATTGGCCTTTTCTAGGACCAAAGAGTAGGATGATGGTTGCTAATGATAAGAAAAACAAACAAACAAAAAGACACAGTATTTCTTAGACTTGACTTCCAATATTCTATCCTAGCAATGGACCATATATCAGATAATGGAGTAGATAATATGTCTAATGTTGAGCTGGGGAAATATCAGTAACCAGTTTAAATTCTGTATGGAATTTGAAGTTTAATTAAATGCACATATAAATTAAGGGTCTGTGGCATGTCATAGGACAGTTAATAGGAATGCTATATTGATGTTAAAAATAAATTGCATTTCTAGGGATAAGATTGGCATTGATAGATCATTACAGTGGACACGGAGTTAGGGAAATAGTAAAGTCAAGGAGAAAAGTTGAAGCTAAAATCAGTTTTTTGAGAAACAGATGGTATGAGGGTACAAGTATATATATGGTCTTCATTTATTCTTTCTGCCAGTAACCCACTTTAATTTTAGAAAGGTAATGGGTAGTCACCTATTTCTATACATTCAGGTTATTTATGCAGAACCTACCACACATACAACTGAATGCTTGGCAAATTCAGTGGCTGATCCTATTCAAAATCACTGTGAGTCTTGATTATCTCTGTTACTGTCCAATTGTAAAAGCTTGGAGAAGCCAATAGGTTAACATTTAGGAATTTTCCATCTACTGACACTGATTAAATTCATTTCTTGGTGGTTCTGTTCATTTATTCATAGGTATTGTTTATTGCTGGAAGTTTGAGACAGACTTTTAAAAAAGTACTAATTGAATTTAGAGTTGAGTCAAGTTGAAATCATGCTTAAAATATCAGGAAAACTGGTAATGATTCCATACTGAAGCCAAATTAATGATTTAACGATGAACTTCATAGCTGCAGAAGAACTGACCGAGTCTCAGCATGCAGCTACCTTTGGACAACTTTCTACTGACTGAGTTATTGCAGATAAGAACATCTTTGGAATGTTTGAGGAGTACTGGAAACCTCTGAATCACATGCATTGAAACCGTGATATTGATTATTTCGCTAATTATAAGCCCTCTTACGTAATGCCATCCCAAAGGCATGTAATGCCATAAGCCTTTGTAACTCTGCAGGCTAGCACACATCAACCATACCATACCTTATCCACCATGTGCCCTCCAAATCACGGGTTGTGTGGTGCTTGAAGCTCTGCTTGCCTTTCCTTTTAGTTCAACTCTGGTCTATTTGTCCTTCAAGCCCCTGTCCAACCATCTTTCTTAGTCCTCTGACTCAAAGAGAATTTTATGCTAAGGAGACTTCTGTTTGTATTATTCATGTAACTACCCACTATGCAAAAGTCATTTCCTTTTACAGTAGATTTATGTGTTGTTTGGTTACACAGTCGACAGTGGGTGTTTGGCTATGAGAATCTCTTTTAAATGATTTCCCTTATTGTTGTTGTTGATGACGATGTTTTCACAGAATGTCACACTTATTCAAAGAAAGTTGTTTGACTGTCAGCACTAAAGGCTGTCAGAACTTGTGGGAGTGCTAACTGCAGCCAATCAAACTTTAACTGACCTGCTTCTACACTTCAGTGGCAAACAGGAATTTCTCCCACTTCGTGAAATAGAAAGGGTGTACTCTGGTGGATATGTGTGGTTGCGGAGTTAACCCCTTTGGGGAAGGGCTTTTCCTTGTCTCTTGAAGCTATAAACCCTGTATTCCTTATGGATTGAGTAACGAAAATAGTAATTCTGATGTATTTTATTTTTCAATGCATGTCCAATAAAGTTTGAATCTGACACATCAGTCAAGAGAATTTAGCTTCTAATTATTAAGTGGGTAGAATCTTTTCCTCCTAAGGTCAAAAACATTTTTGATCAAATTGAGAACCATTTCCAAAGTGATCCTGAGCTGTATTGTAAATTTTAATACTCCCTTTGTATATATTCTCAGATCTGTTGAATTTCTGATGTAAAGAAGTGTAATGAAAAATATCTCAAGGTGAAACACATATACAAGAATTAGAAAATGTCTTGTAGCATTGCAGGATATCAGTGATAGTTTATTTTTAGGTCCTTACAATCATGCATGTAAAGAAAAATATGTTTTGGAGATAAGTTCGTTTATTTTTAAGGTAGTCGGGAACAGTTAGATATTTCTGATCTTTTCTTCAGTTACTGCATCCTGTGGAGTAGCTTTATTCATTTGTTCAATAAATGAATTAATAAACAAGTAATTACATAGATGATGATACATGCTACCAAGAAAACAGTGCTATAGGTGTATGAAATTCACATGGGTGGTCAGAGGAGTCAGTGAGCAGAACTGAGAGCATTTCAGACAGAGGGAGCAGTATACACAGAAGAGGCAGGAAAGAACGTGGAGTACTTGAGAAACTAAAGGCCATGGGGGTAATTGGGAGTGAGTGAGCCAAAGGATTACTGTTGTGGATGGATGGTACAGGAAGGTGACAGTCAGATCAGGCAGAATTTTAATATTCTGGCATAGTGTACTCACTATGCACTGGTTGACGTGAATGAATAAGAAAACGACATAAATGAATGAGAAAGCTTCATGATGTCATGGGGATAATCTGCTTTTCTCTCTTCCATTTCAATGAATATGACCCTCTCCCAGTCAATCAGAGCCATCCATCTACCTTATGCAGCTCTGGGGAGTGGGACTAATGCTATTATAGATGAAAACAAAGAAAAACAAGAAGGCTGGCTTTATTTTTATTTATTTTTTAAATTGTGCTTTAGGTAAAAGTTTACAGAGCAAATTAGTTTCTCATTCAACAATTTATACACAAATTGTTTTGTGATGTTGGTTACAATCCCTGTGATCTCCTTCCCCACCCCTGGCTCCCCATTTCTATCTGTCCGTTTTCCTTTCCCTTCCTGCCTTCTCAGCATTGCTTTTGGGGAAGTGTTGCCCATTTGGCCTTCTATGTATGACTGAACTAAGTAGGAATGGACTCCACAGCAATGGCTTTGGTTTGGTTTGGGCCTAACATACATGATCCAAGCCATAGCTTGAACACTGAGTTTATTATATGTCATAGATGGAGGAAATTCAGGATATAAACTCAGAGATTTTGCCACATAAGATGGTGGGGTTTTCTGGCCTGGAAACATATAGAAAAGGGGAGACAGAAGGCAGTTGACGTAAGTAGTCGGGCAATGTATTTTGACCTCTTACCTCTGAGCTGAAATCTCAAGGATGGGGATTATGCTTGGTTGAAGGAAAAAGCCTAAAGCAGAGAGGATTTTGCCCTGATTTAGTTACTTAGCTATGACAGAGTAAAAATGATGGTATGATGTGGCCATTCTCAATCCTCCCTCAGTCTGGGTTTGAGGGTTCATGAAGTTCTGCCTGCCCTGTGGGGGTACAGAAGTTAGCTGAGATTGGGCTAGTGCACATACAACAAGCTTGCATGGGCCACCATGGCAAGAGGCCAAGGGGTGTTACACACAGGCCACAGGGTTGACGGCTTCAGTTTGAGATCCAGATGGAGAACATGACTATGACTTATGGGTCCTGCAGCATTAGTAATGGTTACATTTGGCCTGAATCAACAAAGGATGACCATGGTTACCAGACTGAACCAACTGAACAGGCCAGCCACAAATTTCAGCAGTAGATGTCTGCAGGGAACCAAGTGACCAAACAGATAAGGGACCAGAGAACCCAAAGGAGAGCAGGGTTCTGCAGGTTTGGGTCTGAAGCTACCTCTTTCCTGCTACCAAAAGGTCATGGAAGCCCACCTCTCTATACATTCAGATGCCTCCTTGAAGAAAAAGAGTTATGGAAAGAAATATGCAACTGAATTGTTTTTTTAAAAATTTATACAAGAAGATGCTGATAAAACAGCAGCCATCACTTTGTTCATGTATTAATTAATTCAGTAAATAACCATTGAGTGTCTACTGTAAACTGTGCACAGAGAACACAACAGCACTAGTCCCTGTCCTCCTGGGGCTCACATTCTAGTACGGGTAGCTCCAAGTTGAAGCTCTAAGGTAAAAACAAAAAGCTCAATTAGACAAAAATAAAGATGCTACAATTTATTTTTTACATTTGAGTAGTAGTGTGTTATATTTTTAATCCTGCAACAATCCTACAAACATATTCTGGTGGTATGCATGACTTTGTCGTGGTTAAGAAAAAGCTAAAAATGGTTGGACACGAAATTTAAATAACTTGACACCTTTATTATAGTATCAGTCTTCGAGTCACAGAATTTTACTGTTGGAAAAGATCTTAGAGGCCACGCTACCTGACTTCTTAGTTTGACCAGTAAAGAAACTAAAGTGAGGGGAGCTGAAGAGAAAATTGGTGCTAGAGCTGGGATTTAAACGTATGTTCCTTGATGCTAGGCCAGGGGTCTTTATAATAGAACAGAGCTTCCATTTGGATCTCAGTAGAGATGATTCATCAATTGGTTCAAGTTCACTTTGATGTCAGCAGATCCTTTGGAAGATTTTGTAAGGCTGGTTCTTGTAAGTATTGGGAACATAATGGGCAATGCCATATTTATGTAGGATAGGCTGGCAGTTTGAATCCATGCAGTAACACCAGGGAAGAAATGCCTGCAGATCTGCTTCCATAAAGATTACAACCAAGAAAACCCTATGAAGCAATTCTACCCTATAATATATGGGATCTCTATGAGTCAGAACCATCTCAATGGCAATATATATATTTTTTTCTTTTTAGATGGTTAAGAGAATAGACACTCACTACGATGGTTAGTTACTTCTCCCCTTTCTTCAAGGAATGTAAAATATAGTCCAAAAAAAAGCCCAAGCACCCTCAAAAGCAGAGCGCCTGTCAAGGTGACATCATTTCCAGTTGGGGGTAAAAGCTTGGACTTGTTAATGAGTGTTCTGGGTTCAAATCCAGCTCAAACACATAATAACTTGTTTCTTAATCAGTTATGAGACATGTAGCAAGAACTTTGTTACAAGAAAAAAGAAATGGTTAAAATGCTGAAAATAGTGGATGATTTACCTAGAAATGATAAATCATATTTAAATTATCTCTAATGATGTCACTGTCACTCGCTTAGATATTAATAATTTCCCCCCGGTGGTAAAGAGACAGTTATGGTTAGTCCATGAGGTATAGGTCACACCCTACCACTTATCTCATGATATAGTTTATCAAGTGGTATCCTACTTTACTGATGCAATATTTATAACTATGATGAATAAAAATTATGGTTGTTGTTTGTTACTGTTGAGTTGGTTCTGACTCATAGTGACCCTGTGTACAATGGAATGAAACACTGCCTGGTCCTGTGCCGCCATCACAGTCCTTGTTATGCTTGAGTCCATTGTTGCAGCCACTGTGTCAATCCATCTTGTTGAGGGTCTTCCTCTTTTTCACTGATCCTCAACTTTGCCAAGCATGATGTCATTCTCCAGGGACTGGTCCCTCCTGATAACATGTCCAAAGTACATGAGATGAAGTCTTACCATTATCACTTCTAATGAGCATTCTTACTGTACTTCTTCCAAGATAGATGTGTTTGTTTTTCTGGAAAAAAAAAAAAAAAAAGAAGTCCATGGTATATTCAATGTTCTTCACCAACACCATCAAAGGTATCAGTTCTTCCTCGGTCTTCCTTATTCATTGTCCAACTTTTGCATGCATATGAAGCTATTGAAAACACTATGGCTTGGATTAGGCACACCTTAGTCCTCAAAATGATATCTTTGGTTTTTAACACTTCAAAAAGGTCTTTTGCAGCAGATTTGCCCAATGCACTGCTTCCATGGGTGTTGATTATGGATTCAAGCAAAATGAAATCCTTGACAACTTCAATATTTTCTCTGCTTATCATGATGTTGCCCATTGGTCCGGTTGTGAAGATTTTTTTCTTTATGTTGAGGTATAACCCATACTGAAGACGGTAGTCTTCGATCTCCATCAGTAGGTGCTTCAAGTCCTCTTCACTTTCAGCAGGCAAGGTTGTGTCATCTGCATATCTCAGGTTGTTAACAAGTCTTCCTCCAAACCTGATGTAGCATTCTTCTTAATATAGTTCAGCTTCTCAGATTATTTACTCAGCATACAGATTGAATAAGTGTGTTAAAAGGATACAGCCCTGAAACACTCCTTTCCTAATTTTAAACTATGCAGTATCCCCTTGTTCTGTTCCAACAACTGCCTCTTGGCTATGTACATGTTCCACATGAGCACAATTAAGTGTTCTGGAATTCTCATTCTTTGCAATGTTATCCATTATTTGTTATGATCCACACAGTCGATTGCCTTTGCATGATACTCAGTAAACATTTTTCTGCTATTCTCTGCTTTCAGTCAGAAGCCATCTGTGACATCAGCAATGATATCCCTTGTTCCACATCATCTTCTGAATCCAGCTTGAATTTCTGGCAGTTTCCTGAGGAAGTACTGCTGCAACCGCTTTTGAATGATCTTCAGCAAAATTTTACTTGTGTGTGGTATTAAAGATATTGTTTGATCATTTCTGCATTCTGCTGGATCTCCTTTCTTTGGAATAGGTACAAATATGAATCTCTCCAAGTTAGTTGGCCAGGTAGCTGTCTTCCAAATTTCTTGGCATAGACAAGTGACTGCTTCCAGTGCTGCATCCTTTTGTTGAAACAGCTCCATGGGTACTCCATCAATTCATGGAGACTTGTTTTTCATCAGTGCCTTCAATGCAGCTTGGACATCTTCTTTCTTGGTCATATGCTACCTCCTGAATTGGTTGAATGTTGACCAATTCTTTTTGGTACAGTGACTCTGTGTATTCCTTCCATCTTCTTTTGATGCTTCCTGCATCGTTTAGTATTTTCCCCGCAGAATCCTTCACAATTGCAACTGGAGGCTTGAATTTTTACTTGTTTCTTTCAGCTTGAGAAATGCAGAGTGTGTTCTTCCCTTTTGGTTTTCTATCTCCAAGTCTTTGCAAATTTCATTATAATACTTTATCTTCTCGTGCTGCCCTTTGAAATCTTTCATTCAGCTCTTTTACTTCATCATTTCTTCTTTCACTTAAATGAAAGACCGTTTTGGTCTTTTCTTTCTTTCCAGTCTTTTTAACGAGCTCTTATTTTCTTCATGTATGATGTCCTTGAAATCATTCCACAACTCGTCTGGTCTTCGGTCATTAGTGTTCAATGATCTCTAAATTCAGGTGGAATATACTCAAGGTTGTGCTTTTGTTCTTGTAGACTAGTTCTAATTTGTTTCAACTTCAACTTGAACTTGTAAATGAGCAATTGATGGTCTCTCCCACCGTCAACCCCTGGCCTTGTTCTGACTGATGTTATTGAGCTTTTCCATTGTCTCTTTCCACAGATGTAGTCGATTTGATTCTTGTGTATTCCATCTGGTGAGGTCCATGTGTATAGTCACCGTGTATATTCTTGAAAAAAGGTATTTGCAATGAAGAAGTCGTTGGTCTTGCAAAATTCTGTCATATGATCTGCATCATCCTATCACCAAGGCCATATTTTCCAACTACTAATCCTTCTACTTTGTTTCCAACTTTCACATTCCAATGTCAGTAATTATCAATGCATGTTGATTGCCTGTTTGATCAATTTCAGACTGCAAAAGTTGGTAAAAACTTCAATTTCTTCATCCTTGGCTTTAGTGGCTGGTGTGTAAATTTGAACAATAGTCATTTTAAATAGTCTTCCTTGCAGGTGTGTGGATATTATCCCGTCACTTACAGCATTGTACTTCAGGATAGGTCTTGAAATATTCTTTCTGACAGTGAAAGCAACACCATTCCTCTTCAATTTGTCACTCTTGGCTTAGTAAGATCATATGATTGTCTGATTCAAAATGGCCAATACCAGTCCATTTCAGCTCCCTAATGCATAGGATATTGATATTTTTGCATTCCATTTCATTTTTGATGATTTCTAATTTTCCTAGATTCATACTTCGTACATCCCATGTCCAATTATTGATGGATGTTTGAGCTCTTTCTTCTCATTTTGAGTCGTGCTACATCAGCAAATGAAGGTCCCAAAAGCTTAACTCCATTCATGTCATTAAGGTTGGCTCTAATTTGAAGAAGCAGCTGTTCCCCAGTCGTATTTTCAGTGCCTTCCAACCTGAGGGGCTCATCTTCCAGCACTGTATCAGACAGTGGTCTGCTGCTATTCATAAGGTTTTCACTGGCTACTTTTTTTGAGAAGTAGGGTGACAGGCCCTTTTGCCTAGTTTGTCTTTGTCTAGAAGCTGAGCTGAAACCTGTCCATCATGGATGACCCTGCTGGTATCTGAATACCGGTGGCATAGCTTCCAGCATCACAGCAACACACAGCCCCCGTAGTACGACAGACTGGCAGATGTGAAAAATTATGGTACTACCTGAATTTAATGTACATACTTTACTTTTCTTGGTTTAATCAAAATAATTGCTTTTTTGGGAGTATATCATGTGCACTTTTCATCTTTCATGTATGATGTGTCAAAAAGATTGAGAGATATTGAACTGTAGTGATGAGATAATCTAATCATATACATGGCCTTTCCCAGCCTAGGCTGAAGATTAATGGACAAGATTGAAAGAAACTGTTTTTTAATTTAAAACAATATTATGTATGTATTTATAATGATAAAACTTAAATTGCCAGCCAGTTTTTCCTTGCATTTCCTTCTTTCTTCTCCACTGAGTTTAAAATTCACTTAAATACGTAATTTAGGATGTGTTAAATTAAATTGTGTTAAAACACACACACACACACGCACACACACACAAGCTTTGTCTCGGGCTAATATTTGACTAGACTTACATGTCAGCGTGATCACCTGTAGATAATTTGTCTTCCAGTGTTTTAGCTGGCATAATATCACTTGAGCTTTCTGCCATATCATGCTTGGCACTTACATATTACAAACAGAGCCAGAGAAAAAGGTGGGGGAAAAATCAGAAAAAGGAAAGTTTTCCTGTTTTCAATAATACTTAACACAAAACACCATGACAGTCTTTGTATGTATTTGGTTGAAAAGTCACGAGAGTTGATCCATGTGTTTCCCCATGCAAAATGAATTAGTTGAGATGACCATATTGGAGTGTTTAAGCTGAGTGTGTTAACATGTTAATTTACCAAATATTTATTGAACGCTTATATCAGATTCTAACAGTGCTGAGTGGGGGAAGGAGGAGTGTGTTGATGAGTGTGAAAGTCTTAGGCAAATTCATGTTGAAAGAACGTTACCATAACAGGAAAGATACAAATATCATTTTCTGACCCCTTCCCCCTAAATATTCATAATAAACTGTATTTAGTCTATAAAAAATTTATATTTTATATTTTTAAAATTTTATTTAGTCTATATTACAGGAGAATTGAGTTGGTCTGATTGTTTCCACGATACAATTTAGCATTTAGCTCAATAGAGTTGTGTTAATTTAAGGAATATATTTTTGTAATTTTAGAAACAATGGCAAGGTCTTTTCATCTTATTCAATAAAGTTAAAAAGCATTAACAAAGCAAATTTTGTCCCAATATTAAACTTAAATGTTCTTTGAGAAAAAGTTAATTAAAACGTTTAAGAAATACATGTTTTTCTTTATGCCAAATGAATCTTTAGTGGGATATTCTCATTGCTCTTTGGATTCTAAGGCTGGGTTTACAAATAGTGCTTGATATAAATATGAATCTAAGCTTTCGGCCTTAATCATTTAAGAGGAAAAAGGGATATAAACCTAATGCAAGCAAAGATGTTATGAATTTCCTATAATTTAACAACTTTCAGATTCTGCAATTGCTAATCAAGCCTTTGAACCTCATGTTAGATTGTACACTTGTCATTTGAACTGCGTCTTGGCTATATGTTTATTAGCACTTGTGTTGAGTTCCTTTTATTGTGTTCATGAAGAAAGCATCTCCTTTTTCTAATTCAAAAGTAGGCAAAATTAAAATTAATTTTTAAAAGTTATTGGACTTATAGTTCTCCCAATTTGTCCCTCAGGAGTATTTATCCTAAATTGATAGCAATATAGGTAAATCATGACTACAGCAGTGGAATGCCACCCACAAGTGCAAAAGTTCTCTACAAGACCCATGAAGCATGGTATTAGGTACCTTCTTATATGCAAAGAAAGTCAAAGCATGTGGCTATAATAAAGCATGTGTCCCAAATATCTGCACATGAGACTGCATATAGATGGTCTACATATTTAACTACTACATTGCACACATGTGAATTTATGATTAGATGTTTATTGGTGGTGAAATGAACTTTGATAATACATGGAGCCCTGGTGGCACAGTGCTTAAGTGGTGAGCTGCTGATCAAAAGGTTGACAGTTCAAATCCACCAGCCACTCCCTGGAAACCCTATGAGGCAGTTCTCTGTCTTACGGGGTTGCTATGTGTTGGAATTGACTCTACGGCAACGGGGTTTTTTTTAAAATATAAAAAAAAAAAAAAAAAAAAAAAAAACTAGTGCCATCGAAATAGCTACATGAATATATTATATAATAACCTGTTGGCATCAAGTCAATTTCGACTCATAGGGACCCTATTGGGCAGAGTAGAACTGTCCCATAGGGTTTCCAAGGAGCGCCTGATGGATTTGAACTGCTGACCTTTTAGTTAGCAGCCATAGCTCTTAACCACTATGCCATCAGGGTTTCCAAATACATATGTAATATAAAATTATCTTCCTTTTGTTTGTTTGTAAGTATACATAAAAAGTGCAGTTTCTGGACTATTAGGCATCATGATTTCTATGCTAGTTTCTTCACAAGAGGCAGGCTAATCATATTTAAAATAACACAATGGAATCATTAAACCTGGGAAGAAATTTATATTTCAATTAATATCATACCTCATTTTACAATCAAGGAAACAAGCTCAGAAAGCTCAAGAAATTTGCTTGCAATGGCTTAGCATGTTCATGGTAGAAGTAAAACTAGTTGGCATCAAGTCGATTCTGACTCATGGTGACCCTGTGTTTACAGAGTAGAACTGTATTCCAGTTCTACTGGAATTTTCAAGGTGATGGCCTTTTAGAAAGAGATCACCAGACTTTTGTTCCGAGGCACCTCTGGGTGGTTTCAAACTGACCTTTGGTTGGAAGTCACATGCTTAACCATTCGTGCCATCCAGGGACTCCAGGAGAAGGACTAGAACCCATTCACTCTTATTTTCGTTCAGTGCTCTCTCAGATTTCTTCTATTTCTTGGTGTGTTAGAACTGCTTAATAAAATTGCTGATATCCTTTCACTTATGCTCTCCTTCTGTAACTCATATAGGAGGAAAAAATAGAAAGGTTTTCTTACTTCTATGGAAGAATTTGGAGAGCCTCCAAATTTACAGATTGCAACCATATAGATGATATCCCCCTTATGTCACTAGATCCTCATTTTTTGGCTCATTCAACTAAGGGCGTATCTGTTACTCAGTTTTTTTTTTTTTCTTTTATTACATGTAGTTATGACATGTAGATACTTAAAATATCTTCATCATGCTTTGAGATGGTTTATTTTATTATAAACCACACCTCTGCTTGGAATCTCATGACATTATTGAGTGAGTAGGAATTTTGTTAGTGATTCAGATACAGGAAAATCTCCAAAATAAGTGACATTAAAACCTGAGGTTTTGCCAGATCTGTAACCAGAACAAGAGATCCTGAAGTGTAGGTAAACGTCTTCCAAAGAAAACAATTTTTAATATCAATTTATTTTTTAGCCATTTACAACTTCTCTGTTATACCTGCTGTCTGTTTTTGTATATTTAAATCTAATCATATAACATAAAAACCTTAGGCTCCCAGACAGCTTTTGAGGCTTTTAAAAAGTGTGTGTGTTGCCATCATTTTTTTTGCAGTCTCCCTTCTTTGCTGGAAAACCACATGTGGGTACAGACATCTAGGTACAGTGTCGCCAAGAGGATTGAGCAATTTTTTTTGTTTTCCTAACTTTTGGAGCTCTGGCCAGCTTCACATGAGCTTCTATCTGTTCAAATGGTATCTTTGACTTCAGCCACGTGTAGGTTATTAGGTTATGAGTGCCAAAAATGATGAGACGTCTCCACACTTCATCCAGCATGCATAAAAGCTAGATTATAAAGTAATTCTAATCTCTTGAAGAGGAGCCAGCCATGCAGCCCGAGCCCATCTTTCTTCATCAATGTGTATACAGTTCTTATTTTAACAGAACAAACTTGCAGAGGGTACTCACATGGGACTGCTGAGCCAGCTGTCCAACTTTTATTTTGAAGAAGAAGAGTTGAGCCTCAGAACAGCCTGTTTTAAAGACAGGGAGGGACTTAGCCTTTCGGAGCTTGACCAGCATGTGGAGGGAGTGCTCTCATGGCTCCAAAAATTTAGGCAGCTCCTACCTGGGTGTCACTCGGGGTAGGGAGTTTTCTATTTGTTTTGCTCTGTTTCTGAGGGTCCCGTGCAATTCTCTTGCCCGGATCAACGTGACTCTTGGTTTTTGCACACCCTGCTCTGTGGGGGAGTGCCCCACCGTGCCTGTCTTATGTGGCCTCTATGGACACACTGCTCAGCTGGCAGCGAGCAGGGAAGTTTTCTCCCAGCACCCAAAAAGAGAAAGAGGAAACTACTTTTCCTTTCTGGGCTCCTTGAAGCACAATAGAGCAGAATAAACTTCCACTTTCCCTCCCTGGATTTTTCTGGAGTGGTTTCCAGGAAGAAGTTAAACCTTCACCTTTAAATGGATGACCATGTCACAATCAGGAAGAAACATCTCCAAAGACCCATCTTTAGGTAAGTAATGCTGTATTCCAGGTGGCTCCAGGGCTGTCAGGAACAGTAGTTTCTCGTCTTCATCCTTAACTTGGGAATTCTTGCACTAAGCTACAGCAAAGTAATAGAGTACCTAAAGTGTAGCTTTACATGTAGCAAAGCAGTCTTTTTATTTTTTCTTTAATGAAACTCTTTGCACAAGCTCTTATCAACTCCTCAAAATATATTTTAAAAACATCTCAGCTATTAAAGCACATGAATGACATGGCACTGGAAAAACTTTTGAAACCTTGTGCAATCCCTAGCTCTTCTCGATGGTGCCATTGCCCTCTAAATGGGAAACACTGATCTTGGTTTTTTGAACTGAATATACTCAGGAGGCAGTGATTTAGTGCTGTGAATGCTACACCTTTCTGGAGTAATGGGTAGGGGGAGAAATTTGAACTTGTTTGCTACTGTTCTAGGGTGTACATTTTATACCTAGCTCAGAACTGTCAGAATAGCAGTTAAAGAAGGAAGAGGCCAATGGGAGAGATTTTTCACAGTGGTGGAGTCTGTGGATTGATTCTGTGGTGGAAGCTATGGCTAGGCAAGATGGAGATTCAGTATAACGGATTGAGTTAAGGTTTTGTTTTGGGGGGAGGGATATTCTTTCTTTAAGAGAGCAGCAAGTTCTTCATTGACTCTAACTCTTGATTCTTTAACGCTACCTCTTGTGTACTTTAAAATTCTTAATTCCAAATTCCGAATTGTAAAATAGCTGGAAAATATATGCAATTTCTGCCTTTAAAACATAAGATAAAAAATTTACATATCAATTTTGTGTTTCTCACAAAATAATATTTTCCACATAGTTGTGACACTACAGGCCCAATACGAAATGTTACAGTCAAGTTGCAGCTACCAATTGTTGATCTAGAATTAACTACAGGATAATAGAAGTTTATGGATGGAATTCCTGACATTTGGTGGCTGTTATATAATAAGAGTGGATCTCAAGGAGTGTGATTATATAAAATGTGGCCTTTTTACGTATGAACTAAGCATTTGCATAGCATTATTTATAACAACAATATGTTTTTGAATAAATAAAGTGCTAGATTAAATCTGCTTTAAAACCTTCCTTTGGAGAAACAACCAAAAAATCCACAATGACTCCTAAAACATGGGCTCACTTCTCATTTTTCCTGACAAGTTCTCCCAACCCTATGTAGCTCTCTCTATTTTCCCCCAATTATGTCTATGACTTCAGAAAGGCATGATAGTTGGACAAAAGACTCTGAAGCCCACCCCACTGTGGTACCATTCAAAGAGGACATCTCTATAGCAGGGTGGGAAGGCAGGGTTGTGTTGGATCCAGCCAGATCCCCTTAGGCATCATCTGAAGTGTGTTGCCCAACTGGGGAGCTGTTGGGATTGAATCAGGTGGTCCTTCACTACTGGTCTCTGCCAAATTATCATCCCTTCCCGATCAATTATATGCTCAGATGCTACTCAGAGTTGCAATTCCCTTCTATTCTGTTTCTATTCTTTTTTAGATAAAGAACAGATCCTTTATGGAAGTTGAATCCTTTGCTCAGATAATTAGAATAAAATTTGGTAAATTCAAATGATTGGTTCATGATCCTGGTAATGTAGAAGAGAGAATGCAACTACCAAAGAGATCATACTTTCAACCAGGCAATTGTTTCAAGAAAGTGTAGAAATGGGTCACTAACTGAAAATAGCTTCAGGCTAGATGTTGAGCGGGATTGGCCTGTTGGTACGGTGACAGCTGGATTTGCTTTTTCAGGGTCTGATGATTGTGATGAGTAGAAAAGGGAGGTAGAAAGTGTATTAAAAAAGGATAAAAATGACTAGGCATAATTATTCAGAGAAAGTTTTTGGCCAATCTTCAATAAAATACAGCATGGACTTCCTAATATCTAGTTTTGCTTTAGAGCAGGCTGGAAGGTGGTTTATACTGGCCTTTGGCTCCTTTAACTCTTACACCCCGCTTCGTTTTCTTTGTCAACCTCTTTTCCTGGATACCCTGTCCCTTTAGGCTTTCCCTGGACTGTCCAGTGTCTTGCATTAAGGTATCTTATTCAGGCCTACTCTTTCTGGTTGGAGGCGCATGTAACAGGCCTTTCCTTTCAATACATACTTATTTGTACACCACTGCCTAAGGTCCTTGCACACTGGTTCTCAATCCACTTGGTAAACAGATCTGTGCGAGTCTGTCCCATATGTGTTAGCGGGGCAATTTATAAGTTGAGCAGAAATTTTGTGAATATATTTTATCTATTTGGAAACATTTCATTTTAAATTTTAGGCATTAAGACAGATAAGTCCAGGTTTTTTTTTCTTTTTTAAATATCTGACATACTGATACTCCTCCAAATTTCTGTATTTAGGGCTACTTTTGCCTACAGTTGAACCCATAGCATTAATTCAATTCACCAAGCCTTCTCTGATTGATCACAAGTGTCTATTTACTGTGCTAGGACACTTGGGAGCTCAGACATGGAAAAAAATCCTTATCTCTGCCCTCACATGACATATCACCTCGTATATACCCTAAATAAGAACTGTACAAGGCAGACTATGGGTACCACAATGGAGATAATACTGTCCTAGGAGGTTTCAGTAGAAAAGACAAATTTCAGTAATACCTTTTTTTGACACTTAACTGAGGGAACTGAGAGCAAGGTTTTTTTTTTTTTTTAATTCCATCTTTGAGAATGTCTACTACAATGATGATTTCCAGTCCTCTCACAGAGCTAGGTTATCAAATCTATTTTTTAAAAAATCTTCTTTGGAAATTTTTGATATGCATTTTCACACCAGGTCTGTGAGGCAAGGAATAGAGGCAAAGTTTTTTTATGGCATAGGTGGACGCTTATATTATTGATTTCATGCACATCATATTGAACTTCGAGACCCATGAGAATGTTCAACCCTGAGTACATACAAATGGTGCATCTTACACCACTTCGTGATTCTGCCTGCCAACACCCCTGCTGCTCTGACTCACGTAGCAGGAAGACGATGATCTCTCCACTCAGGTTTTATCATTTTTGAGAAAGGGAACACTTTCACAAAAGTTTATTGATGTTTTTTTAATCAACAACACTGAACATTGTTTTTTAGCACTTACAAAAGAACTCAAGGTAAAATTGCATCAATCTGTAAAATTTAAGGTGTGAATCAACGCTTAATTGCCGATATGTTCTATCTGTACATTTCTTTGTAGTTTTTTTTTTTTCTATCTGTACATTTCTTTAGGCTTTAAAAACCTGTTTTTTCTTTATTACCAGACAGTTTTATACCTGAATCAAAATAATTAATTTTTTTATATAAGTGGGTTCATCAATTTAAGTCTTAATATTATGCTTGTGCCTTTTATCAAGTCATAATACATTCAAATGAAGTACTTCATGTAACTTCCATAAAACAATTGCTGAAGATAGTTCCATCTTCTTTCTTACTCATATTGCTTAGTAAGATTTCTATTTTTCCATGTGATAAATCAAACTTGGACTTTAATACCAAGAAAAATTTGTTTCTTTTAATAAAATTGCATCAATGAACATAATCCTGATCTGAATTTCGCTTCCTTGAAGAGTTTAAGTCTGGGTTCAAGTCCCCCTACTTGATTCAATATTCGATTGTATCAAGTTCTATTTTATGTACATCTTTTCCTGTTTGTTGCTTCATATTCTTTTTAGGAGCAGGTAGGGAATGAAATCAATAAAAAATTAAATCAATTGAAATAATTCTTATATGTTAAACCCTATTTAGCATTCTTTGAAACTGGCACCTTTTTGAACCTCTTTCAGGGTTCCAAAATGGATAAGTTATTTTTGTGGTGATTTTCCACTAGAGGTAACTAAAACGCCATAAACAAAATCGTGCAAATGGTTCCTTATCAGCCATAGACTTGAGCACTGGTCTGTGCAGCCAGGACCTGAGACAATAAAGTGCAAGTCGAATGGTTGCCAGAGCCCAAGACTGATGAAATCGTATTGGGTTCTTCACAGCATTTGGAACACACTGTTTCTTCTCTTTCTGTCTTTTCAAAATATTATTTTTACAACTATCTGCTAGTGAAGGAATTGTGAGTGTGTTTTTGGCAGGCATATCCTATTCACACAGAGATGCAGAAAGAAGTAGAATGAAATTAAAAAAAAAGCCTAGGAAAAGAAAGGCAAATCCTAATTTTGTTTGTGGACCTAACGGAGATCAATGGTTGGTAACCTACTGCTGTGTTTGAATTGTAACTTCAAGGTTCATGGTCTCTGCGTTATAGAAAAATATCATAAAGTATTTGTTAAAATTGTAAACCTTTTAGATTGCGACAAATCTTATTCCCATGTTTAAGCTCAGTGTGTTAATATTCATGTCATAGATGAACCAAAAGTTATTGACATGCAGGGGCCACAAGGTGTTTCAGATTTCTATACATTAATGAGGTGTCTAGCACCTGACTGATTCACCAATTTATGGTAGTTTACTAGGCAAAGTTTCTAAATAGATTCAATTATTATGATGTTTCAGGTCCATTTTTCCACAGTATTTTGGGGGACAATAAAACACCTGAACAAACAATGTAAAATGTAAAGTCACTTAAAAATGTAAAGAAATTGTAGTACATTGCTAGATATTGGCATTTTTGTTTCACAAGTGTTTAAATACTTATGATATTCTTTGATTGACTCCTCTCTTAACCCTTACCTCTCCCCAGAATACATACTTTAGACAGAAATATGATTTAGTGCAAAATCATCAGTGAAAAAAAATTACCTAGAAAAAATTAACTATGAACTGCTGAAGTAATATAATATATTCAGTATCCTCTCTTTTTTATGTAATTAGTTTCCTCAGAGCAAAAGGTCTAAGCAACTAAATTCTGAAATATAACTTTTTATTCTACCTATGAAAAAAAAAATTTTTTTATACCAGTTTTGGGCTGTAAGTTGGAAGTGGTTATGAAATTCATTAAAAAGAGAGTGAGGGAATTTACCTTCAAGTTTGACATAGATTCAAGTTTTAATTAAATCTAACCAATAATTTTAATGTAAATTGTGATTAACTGACAGAACAAAGCAATTATATTCAATTATATTTAGGTCATCCTCCCTTGCTATGAAAGTGAAAACTACTTCTGGAAGGTAGATCGAAATGAATTCAAAGTTTATGATACTGTAGTACAGCATGTTAGTTAATAGAACCTATTTCATAACAGGCATACTTACTAAAAAAATTGATCTTTTTGTTGTCTAGGCCAGGGTGTTATTGCTCCTGGTAAAAGGTTGTTGTATAAGTTATAGAGCAAAAAGCAGACACAAAGTGACTTTTAAAATTAGATCAAAGCAAAACAATGACCTATTTGAATATATGGCAAGTCATGTTTATCATGAAAAAAACTATCAGACATCATCCAATAGTGATAAAAGTACTCTAATTTTAAAGTGGTCAGCAAAAGTAGATAAACTGTAATTTGTTGTGTTGTCAGATAGTAGTAATTTATTGTCTTTGGAATTATTTCACCTGCAGTTAACAAAAATTTAAATTACCTCCAATGAACTTACGATCATCATTAGCAGTAGGTATTAGTATTCATTGTGACTGTTTATTGAAACCTTACTGTATATTTAGGCAAGTTACTTGCGTGTGTTTGTAGAAACTCCATTTAATGCACAATTAATTTTGGTTATGGATCCAGGAACAAGGGGCAGATTAAAGCATGTGAAAGTAACTCTTGCTCAGGAGCTACAAAAATCGTGTTTTCTAAGCTAGAACAGCTTGGTGATAAATTTGTGTTTATCTTGGCCATTGGTATGATTTAGTAATGGCTTTTCAAAGATTGAGAATGTTTGAAATTAGGACAATTAAAATCACACAGGTAAAATGATGTGCTGAGGAAAATTTAATGGTTGGATTTCATCTGGAAAAATTATATTTATTATAATCAGCTTGTTACACGTAGTGTTTGGTGAAATACCATGAAAAAAAAGTCATGCTGGTGGATGCTTGTTTAGAAAATGACCTGTAGGTTTGTAGAGAAGGAATAAGGTTAAAGAACTCTGCAGTATTTATAAACCCAACCTCTCCAATTCTGCGACTGGACTTAACATAATTTTGACAGTTAGTTCTCATGGGAAAGCTTCAGTTTATTTATGTATTTGATTATGGGCACTTGGACATGAGCTCTAATTGAGGAAAATCCAACATTTCCTGAAATGGAGCTGCTGGAAGACTATGGGGCAAGTCACCGTGCATTTGAAGGAACAGATGGTAATGTTTCCAGATTTGTTATCTTGTAACAATCCAAGCCTGCTCTATAAAGCCATACTCTGGCAATGGAGAAGCATTAGTTCTGAGTCAAACTGGCATTAGCTGGAGTCACTTTGGTAACATTCCAAAACCAAAACCAAACCCACTGCTGAGTCAGTTCCAACTCAGAGGAACTCTATAGGACAGAACTTCCAAAAAGGATTTCCAAGGAGCACCTGCTGGATTCAAACTGCTGACCTTATGGTTAGCAGCCAAACTCATAACCACTATGCCACCATTAGCCTTTAGGATCTCAGAATGTTATTTTTAGAAGTGTGCATGTGTTTTTTTTTAATCAATCAAAACAGATATTTAAAAATTAATTGTATATTTGTTAGCCAATTGTTTATAAATACTGAGTTATGAGCTTTTGTCATGAAAATCATCACTTCAGCTTGAAAAATTTTAATATTTAATGTAATTCTTTTAAAGGGCAAAGAGCTTGGAACAAACTGGATAAAAACGGTAATGCCCTGGGTGGTGCAGTCATTAAGCACTCAGCTGCTAACTGAAAAGTGGGCAGTTCCAACCCAGCAGCCACGCCACAGTCTGCCTCCATAAAGTTAGAGCCTTAAAAACCCGACATGTAGGTTCACTATGAATGGGAATCGACTCCACGGCAGCAGGTTTGGTATTTTTTTTATAGGGATATATGACTTTTTAGGACCACCTGTTTGTTAGATCTCCTCTAACAAAAATTGTAAATGATTATGTCTATTCCAGAAACAACATCTCTGTGAAACTGTAACACAACCTAAGACAGAAAAAAGAGACTGTTGCCAATATCTGGGCCTACTAATTAAGTATTTCCTGCTCAGTCCAGCTGCGTCCAATTGTTCCTAACGCCGAGATCCCACCGCATTTTATCTGTAGCTTACTTTCTTCATTATTATTATCATTACTTGAGTATCAACTGTCCTACAAAACTGTAAGGTTCCTGAGGCTAGAAACAATATTAGATTGATCTTTGTATTTCCCTGACTTTTGGTAGGTGTGTTTCGTAAGTAAGCACTTACCTAGTCTTCAAATTTAAGTGCCTCCAGGGACCAGGTTGGTACTATAAATGTATGAAGTAGGAAGTGTTGGAAACTGTAGTAGATGGGACACAAAGGACATTCAGATTCACATTTTTTAAAACACAGACAGACTAAATAAAATCCAGCTGCAGACTTCTAGCTGGTGACCCTTGAAATGAATGAATGATCAAATGAATAATTTGCTAGGTCCTCACAGTTATCTTCTTTCCATTTTCACAGTGAATGATGGTTTCTAAGGCTTGGCTATGAATTTTGGCATCTGTTATCCAAGAGGATTACTAGGGGCATAGGTACTTGGTTTTTGTGTTTGTTTCTTACATTAGCTAAAATCTGTATGATTTACAGCACATCTGTACTGATAATTTATATACAATTTTATAGCATTAAAGAGACAGCTAAAGAAACAAATAACTATTGACTGAATCAAATGCAGGAGAGTCAACCGCAACTTGAATTATTATTATTATTATTATCAGGGAGCTCAGTGCATATTGTCCATTCAACCTTAGGACAACTTTGACTTAGAAAGTACTTTTTAAAATGAGAATCTGTGTCCGAATTACTGCAGTCTTTGATTTACAGTTCTCTTTTCTCTCAGGAGAATTGTAAGAATTCAAATGCTGTCTTTCACAGGACAGCCCCTCAAACACTGAAGACAGCTGAGTCAGCTATTGCTGTGTAGAAATCTTCCTAGAACTTGGTGACTTAAAACGACGTGTATCTACAAGTCACCTGAGTGGTTCTGCTGATCTATGGTTGTCTCCATGGGACTCTTTCATGCATCTGTGGCCAGATGGTGGGTTTTGCTGTGGGCTGACTGGTGTAGGATGACCTTAGTTGCAGACTTGGCTCTCCTCTATAAGCCCTTTACATCCCTTCAGCAGGCTACCGTGGACATGTTATCATGGTGATAGCAGGGATCCTAGAGAGGGGGAAGTGGAAACTCACAAACACTTTTTCAAGCCTCCGATGGAGTTAAGTTTCTTCTGTCCCATTGGACAAGTCAAGTCACATGCCCAAGTTGATGTAGGAGGGAGTTACCAGTGGTTATAGATACAGGGAAGCATATACAGTTGGGGCAATTAATGCAATTAATCCACTCTGAAGGCCCTCAAGCTTTTTCTGAATCTTCTTTCCTTACTCCATTTGTAGTTCATTCAGCCATTGAAGAGACAACACATAATTTAGGTCTTTATTTCACGTTGTTTAAGTTGTCTGAGTGACCAGTGAGGATAGGAAAAATAAATAAATATTAACAGAACAGTGAGGTCCAGATGACTATCATGTGGCCCATGAACCAAATATGACTCACCTGACTCTGAGGTTGTAGCATGCCTGAGGTTCCTGGTTTAAAAAATAAAAAAAAGTTTTACCTTCATTGCCTAACACATGAAGTATTACACCCGTAATGACTGCCCACATTTTCCCAGTTCCTTTTGGATAATTGATTTAGTGCCACACTAACTGACTTGAGGAAATTAGTTATTTTAGTAGAACCTGAATATAATTACATATATTTGGTCAGTTCAAGTTATAATTCCACTACAAGTATGACATGAAAAGTGTTATAATAAATCTTCCATAGGCATTTGAATTACAGTTGAGTCACCTGCATAATGTGCATTCTCTTGGGATGTATGACTATTTACAAAAATATATTTTTCATGGGATAGATTTATGAGACTGTGGTCAATTACTGAACCCACCCCAAACATCACTATTATGAGTAAATGTTTTTATAAAAGCCACAGATTATAAACCTCTCTTTTAATTTGGTGATTCACAAAATGAATCGGTTTACTATCAACATTAGAATTCCCACTTATAAAACAAAACAAAAACAAAAAGGCCATAACCTCAGAGATTCGGATTCAGCAGGTCTGAGGCAGAAAGCTTTGCTATACTTCTACGTGCCCCCCAGTTTATGTTGATTCATAGCTAGATTTGTGAACCACTTTCCTTAATGATAAAATTTATATACAAATAGGAATGGGATAGTAGAGTAATTTGAAAAACTTTTTATAAGATCAGCATCACCATTGGAACTATAAGCCACGATTTTTATTTTATTTTTTCATTCAAAAAATTTTCTTGGGAACAGGGAGAGAGCTAAATTTCTCTGAAAAATCTTAAACCTGTTTTCGGGATTAAGGTCTGTAAGCTACAGAAATAAACTACCGTGTGCTCTAAAGCTGTGGTTTTCAACCTTGGCTGGGTATTAGACTCACAGGGAAACTTTTAAAAATCCTAGTATGCAGATCATCGCTCAGGTCAATTATGTCAAAATCCCTGGGCGAGACATAGGCTATGGTATTTTTTAAGCTCCCTAGATATTTCTAATGTAGTCAAGTTTGAGCACTACTGCCCTAAGGAGAAGCACATATGAAGTGCAGTGACAGAAGAGTAAGGGGAAGGTTTGCATTCTAGCCAGGGCCATTGGAGAAGACTTTGAGGGAGAAATATTTGAGGGTGAACATTGAACATTGAGAAAAGTGCGTAGGATTTTAACAGGCAAGTGGCAAAAAAAGGAAAGAACCTTCAGGAAGATGTCATAGCATGAGCAAAGCCATGGGACTATGAAAGTGCATGAAGTGTTTGCTCCTGGAATAGGGAGAATTTCTGATTGGCCAGCGCAGAGCTGTGCCTCTGTGTGTATAGGCATGTGCAACTGAAAGCGTGCTTAAGGCTAGAGAGTCAAGGGCTGTAGAACATTCATTCTGTTAAAAAGAAAAAAAAGGAAAGAAAAGGAAAACCTTTTTCCAGATTCCTCCAAATTTGAACTAAAATGCAGCCAGGTAACTCAGGACAACTTGTGCAGTGACATGCAGATGGCTGCACTGGCACCCATGTGGTCTGATGTTACAATTGACAAATCTGATGAACTGAACTCTCAAGGCTGGCATTTCCGAAATCCTATTCCATCATAGAGCGTCAGTCTACTGAGACACTCTGAACAAAAAGCATCAGATGAGTTTGGGAAGTGTTGCCTCTCATACTCATTCCCTTCTTAGGAACTTAGCATAGTAGATTTTTTGCAGTAAAGCATGTTTGTTTATTCTAATATTCCCCCAGACATACTCTATTTCTGCATAATGCTTATTAGTATCTGTAGAAATTACTGCGTCTCTGATTATTTCTTATTTACGTTACCTGGAAGGTAGCCAGAAACCCTGGTGGTGTAGTGGTTAAGTGCTACGACTGCTAACCAAGAGGTCGGTAGTTCAAATCTGCCAGGCGCTCCTTGGAAACTCTGTGGGGCAGTTCTACTCTGTCCTGTAGGTTCGCTATGAGTTGGAATCTACTCGACGGCACTGGGTTTTGGTTTTGTTTGGAAGGTAGCCTGACCCCAAGAAAATTCTCTATAGTTAACATTTTTTATTTCCTCTTAGAGGAGTTCAGCAAAGTTGCCTCATTGAGACAGTAGTTAATGTTTTGTTACATAACTGAGATGGTAATGAGTTTAAAAAAAAGGAAGAAGGAATATTTTGAAAAGATTGAGAAACGATGAACAATGTCACATAATTGAAACAGCCTAGGGTAAATTAAGATATAACAGATGGGAGTTCTGTGTGGATTATCACACCCAGGTGTCATTGTACACACAAGTTTGGCAGCATTGTGCCTAGCTCATGTGTTCTTTTCCCCCTTGTTTCATCTGAAGAGATTTTTTTTTTAAATAGTATTTCCCTAAATTCATAGTTAATGAAAAGCAGACAGTTCAAAATCTGCAAATAATGCCATTTTGAATAATGATGGTTTACACTTGGGGAGAATTACATATGAAGAGTTTGTATTTATTTTTTTACATCTGTTATACAATCTGTTGACACACTCTCCAGTGTGATAGAAATAAAACTCTGCAGATCCCCTTTCATAGATGAAGAAATTGAGGCTCACGGGGTCACAGAGAGAGGAAGACATTTAAGAGTACTGATGTTGAGAACAAGCAGATAGCTTGCCATTGCAGACTGCACCTTCATAACTGATGATGTTAGGAGACCTTAATGCTAATTCCAGACCAGCCAGATGACCCTCCCTCTAAGTATAAGGCATTCTCACTAGGCAAGGAAATGATTTGCATCACTTTTTTAGATTATATTTTTAGCTACTCAGAATATGTAATATTCTGGGTTTCCATGAAAATTTTATTTTCTGGAGGTCAACAGAAGAAAAACCATAACTGAGCAAAGCTAAATTACTATGTGCTCTTGGGCCGTGTGCTTTACTGTGATGACTGCATAAACACAGACTTGACACGTACATGTGATGCACTTACCGGGAATTTTAGAAACATGCCCTGTTACATAAAGGACTGTCTTCAGAAGAAGTAAAGAAAGTGGGGGGAAAATAAAGATAAAGCTTAGCCTGTTGCTCTGAAAGTGCCTCTAAACAGAAGAGATTTGTTGCTCTTGTAATATAAACAGTGTTACTAGGAGCAGAGAGACCCTTGTAGATCCTGAAGGATGTGCTGCTAGGATACGCAAGACCAGGACTAGATTCAGGATTTGATTTAACTAATAAAATGATTAAAACATAATTGGATAGTAGCCATCCTATGAATCTATTTCTCCAGGCATAGTTTTCCTTAAATTTCCTAATATCCCAAAAGGTGGAAATTTGCTGTTTTATTTTAATGTACTTTAGACAATTCTTGAGTGTCATAAAACTTTCATGTCTTGTTTTAAAATATTTTATTTTGTTTTTTTCCCCTAAAATTTTATAGTAATAATAATAATTTATTTTTTAGAAGGGAAAAAAATCCCACATTCTCTTAAGAGAACAATATAATGCCTTTACAAGGCTATTTTCTCTACTGAGAATCAAATGTCTAGAAAATCTTTAGTAAAGGCAATATATTTTATGTGGTACAGAGTAGTAACGGTGTAATTTGTTTTAAATGCATTCCATTTATATAGTAGGCCCATAATTTCATGGTGTTTGGTTTCATAATTATCCATACAAAATTCGTGCTTATTTAAAAGATGGAAAACACCTTCTGATTGCAATCCAAGGAGCTGACAAACTGTACCAAACAACCATTGACCTACATATTATATAAAAGTTCGTGTCGATATTTGTGTACCAGATTTTAGACACACTGATGTAGAAGTTAGACTGGTGAAACCGAACAGTTTTGATCACTGTGTATAATCTGGATAATTTGCTCTGCTTTATCCTTCTTCCTACCTACAAACACCATGTTTTCTTCTCCTTATTAACCCAATTGGCAGTATTTAGCTTAACTCATTCATTTAATGGAGGTTATGTCAGCACTGTTCTGGTGAAGGATCCTAGCTTGCATCAGGTTTTTCTTTTCTAGGTTTAAATATCTAGATAACAATGATTGTTATTCCCTCCCACTCTCTGATCTTTTCTTTCTTCCTCTTCTGCCAGACACTGGAATGCTTAGCATTTCCTATATGAGAACAATTTGCTTTATGTGCAGAAAACTAGTATTTATGCCAGTGAGTGTATTATCCTGAAGAGTTCTACCTATGTCTGTAAACATTAGGACATTCAAGGATACACCTCAGAACTATAAGCTTAAATCTGAAGAGACCAGGGTGTCAGAACTCCTAGATGGATAATTGGTTCTGGATTGTTCCGTAAAGCTTGGGATCCCTGGGAAGGATCTGAAACTTCGCATTTAAGACCCAACTCAGACTAGAATGCTTAGGTAGATACCTCATAACCTAGTGAGTTAGTTGAAAGTGTCCATTCTAAAATAATCTACCCTTAGCTCTTCTACTCCTTCAAGTTACAATTCAATTTCTGTTCTTTCCATTTAGCAGTCCTTAAAATATAGACTGTTTGCTGCTTCCACATCCTCTAATTAACTTTTCCAGTTCTTTGCAAAACCATCTCTTCTCATCATCTCAGTTATCTTCCTTGCTAGGTGATTCCTAAATCTACATTTGCAGCTTTCAGCTCTGTCCTTAGTGACAATTTACATTTCTTCCCATCTCTTAGACACCCTTACCTGGATGACCTGATGATGCCTGATGTTAACTGATCCCAAAGAATTATTGTAAGTTTATTCTATAGGAAGAAGTTCAGGAGCATCTGTGTATGTGTCTATCCAGACTTTGTTCCTTGCAACCCTAGAGTCACATGAGGCTTAATATATGCACACACATATGTGAACAAAGGAATAACACAGGATTTCCCAGAACTTTATTGCATTTATGTTAAATGTAAATATTTAAGAAGAAGATATTTATTGCTTCCTAAGTTGACAGTAGAACCCTGTTTGTGCTGAACATCGATAAACATATCAAAGCCTCTGGTAAACTCTTGTTTGAGGAATTGTGCTTTAAGCCTGCTTCGTTGATAGTTGTTAAGGAAAGCATAAAACATCTCCTTGTATGTCTAGTCCTCTAGTCACTGAAACATGAAATTTCAGTTATTTTTGGTATGTCTTTGCTTGTTGTCTTCCATAAAACAGCAATTGTCAAGTCTTTTCAATTTCATCCTTAGAAAATTTCTTTCCTTTTTCCATCATGCCTCTTCACTTCAAAGCCTTTTTCACTCCCATCTAAATTTTTTTTTTACTGTGCTTTAAGTAAAAGTTTACAGTTCAAGTCAGTTTCTCATACAAAAACTTACACAGACGTTGTTATGTGACCTAGTTGCTCTCCCTACAATGTGACAGCACACTCCTCCTCTCCACCCTATATTTCCCATGTTCATTCAGCCAGCTCCTGTCCCCCTCTGCCTTCTCATCTTGCCTCCAGACAGGAGCTGCCCACATCGTCTCATATGTCTGCTTGAGCCAAGAAACTTACTCCTCACCAGTATCATTTTATGTCTTATAGTCCAGTCTAATCTTTGAAGAGTTGGCTTCAGGAATGGTTTTAGTTTTGGGCTAATGGAGAGTCTGGGGACCATGACCTCTGGGGATCCTCCAGTCTCAGTCAGACCATTAAGTCTGGTCTTTTTACTAGAGTTTGCGGTCTGCATCCCACTTTTCTCCTGCTCCATTAGGGATTCTCTGTTGTATTCCCTGTCAGGGTAGTCATTGGTGGTAGCCAGGCACCACCTAGTTCTTCTGGTCTCAGGCTGATGGACTCTCTGGTTTATGTGGCCCTTTCTGTCTCTTGGGCTCATATTTTTCTTGTGTCTTTGGTGTTACTCATTCTCCTTTGCTCCAGGTGGGTTGGAACCAATTGATCCATCTTAGATGGCCACTTGCTAGCTTTTAAATCCCCAGATGCCACTCACCCAAGTGGGATGTAAAACATTCTCTTAATATACTTTGTTATGCCAATTGACCTTGATGCTCCCTAAAACTGTAGTCCCCAGACCCTTGAAGTGCTTGGTTGTATTCAGGAAACTTCTTAGTTTTTTGTTTAGTCCAGTTGTGCTGACTTACCCTGTATTGTGTCATTTAAAATTTTAGATTTTTCAAATCAGGTTTCTAATCTCTAGGCCCCCTTCCATAATTCCTTTTTTCTAGAGTTATCAGATTAGTTTTTCAAGCTCTGCCATGGTCATGTCACTTCCTTCTTCCATTATTTGCAATGACTCTTCATTTTCTACCAAGTGAAGCACTGATTCTCCTAGCATCCAGGCACTTCCACCCACTCTGTATCTACCTTATCTCTTGTTTCTTTTTATAAGTCTTACGTTATAGTCATTTGGGATGACTTGTTATTTTTTTTTTCTTTACTTTTTTTTTTTTTTTAAACCATAGCCAGTCAGTTTAGAGCATAGAAAAATCAATTTCTTCCAAACAGGTTCTCTGCCACCGCCATGGGTGCTTACTTAAGAAGGTGCCGATAATCTGTTTAGTGACACGTATGTGACAAGGTGGAGTGCAAACCTAGGATAAGCTGCGTATTTGTGGCTGTGGTTGTTAATTTACTGTCTGCATCCTTGGCTAATATTTTCAATGAAAAGTATGTTAGAGACGGCAGGGGGGTGAAATCCTTTCCATTAGTCCTATAAATGACCCATTTTAGCCATCCCTCTACTTTCGATAGCCTACAACATTTTAAATAGTACAACTTCCTAAAACAGTAGCAGTAGGAAACCATCTTACACTTGTTGTTATCTCCTGTTTCCCTTCAGGAGCCTTTGCCAGTCTGCTTCAGTGCTTCTCCATCTCCTGTCTGAACTAGTCCCTCTCCTCATCCATGCTTCAAGTCCTAGTTCAAATGCCACTACCTTCATGAAATGTTCTTGATTTTCCCAGCCAGGATAGGCTTTGAATGGTGGTAACACTTTATTTGCAGCCCTGTGTTTCTCAGCATATTTCTCAGAAACTTGTGCGTTATTTTGTGGATATCCTATCTTTCGTAGTATGAACATGGCTGGCGGGAGTGAAAATATGTATGGTGACTTTGGAAAACTGTAGTATTTACTGAAGCTGAACGTATGTACACCCAGAAATTCCTAGGTATACACCGAACAGAAGCGTATACATATTGTGCATTCATCAAGGGCCTGTACAAGCATGTTCTTAGAAACACTGTTCATAATAGCTCCAAGCAAGAAACCACCCAAATGGTCATCAACAGTAAAAGGGAGGAATTAATTATGTGAAATACTATAAAGAAATGAGAAAGAATGAATCATATCTACATGCAACCAAATGTACAAACATCACTAATACTGAATGAAAGAAGCCAGACACAAAAGAGTGTATACTGTATGATTTCGTTTCTTTAAGGTTTAAGAAAGGAGCCCTGGTAGAGCAGTGGTTAAGTGCTTGGCCGCTAACCGAAACATTGGCAGTCTGAACCCACCAGCCACCCTGCCAGAAAAAAAACCAAAAACCAAACCTATTGCTGTCGAGTTGATTTCAATTCATAGTGACCCTCTAGGACAGGGTAGAACTGCCCCATAGCGTTTCCAGGAAGTAGCTGGTAGATTTGAACTGACAACCCTTTTGGTCAGCAGCCGAGCTCTTAACTGCCAAAGAAAGACATGGCAATCTGCTTCTGTAAAGATTACAGCCTTGAAAACCCTATGGGGCAGTTCTACTCAGTCCTGTAGGGGCTCTGTGAGTCAGAATTGACTCGATGGCAATGCGGTAAGTTTAAGAACCAGCAAAACTAATGTAGGTGTTAGAAGTCAGGCTAGTGGTTACACTTGGAAACCCTTGAAGGGAACGATGAGGGGGAGAAGCGGGCCTCTGAGGTATTGGCAAATTCTGTTTTTTTTTCTTTTTTTTAATCTGGCTTCTAGTTATGTGGATCTCTTTCATTTGTGAAAATTCATCTAGGTGACACTATGATTTGTGTAATTTTCAGCATGAATATTTTATTTCAGTAAAAAGTTAGAAAAAAAGTAAAGATGCCTCTGTTTGGGTGAAGACACTCAAACATTCCAAATTAACTACTGACTGCATACAAAGTTTCAGAGGAAACCTGATGGAAGTTTGACCCAAGTGGCTTTGACCCAAGATACACTTTGTAAATGGCCCTGGCATGGCATGGATAGGAATGAACAAATTGCAACTGTATATTTTCTGAGGCCTGTTAATAGAAACTTGTCAAAAAAAAAAAAAAAATGAGTAAATGTGGAGGACAATTAGAAGTTCATGAGCATACATTTAATTTTTAAATCCTCAAGGCTTATGTCTTGCAAGTTTTATTGTTCTTCATTTTTAATGAAAGTGATTGTACTATCCTCATAAAGTAAAATTTGTGAAATGACAATACTTTACACAGACTGACACAGATCATTCAAACCTAGCTCTGTTTTTCTATTATGTAGTCAACTAATAATTTACTATGATACTTATATGTTCATTAGAGAGACACTGCCACATTCATATTTGGATTGCTTATCATCTTTGTTATAGTTGGGAATGATTCCATCTCAAGATGCAGGCTTTCTTAAATAATAAATTGCACCCTAATTAGATGTTTATTCATAGTTTCAAACTGTGAGTGCCTTTTAAAACTTATAAAGTCCCTGGGTAGTAAAAAAAAAAAAAAAAATTTTTCTTTTTTTTTTTTACAAATGGTTAAATGCTCAGCTCTTAATTGAAAGGCTGGCAATTTGAATCCACCAAGAGGCACCTTAGAAGAAAGACCTGGTGATCTACTTTCAAAAGATAACAGCCATTGAAAACCTTATGGAGCACAGTTCTACTGTGTGGCACAGATGCTGTTGCCATGAGTTAAATTTGACTTGACAGCAATTGTTTTTGTTATTGTTTTATTCATTATAAAATTTTAGAATTTTTTCATAAATGTATTCTTATATGAATTGAGAACTCATTTTTCATTTATGTCTTATCAGAGACATCTTATGAAATACCTACTCTGGGATGGAAGAAAGCAAGAAAATACATTTGTTATTTTGAACTCTTTATAATGAAAATTATTGTTCTTACTATTGATTGTGATTTGACTAATTATTAGATTTAAATGTCTGTCATGAAGGAAGAAACATCATATTTAATTTATATTAATATTTTTACTGATAAACCATATGGCAATTATAATTTTAGCATTTCTCACCACTGCAGCTGAGTGTAATTGAGTTAGATCAACAAGATTGGAAGTTCATCAAGCAAAGAGATTTTGACTTTGTTTACCCTCCTGTCATACCCAGTAATCCTTCCATTAATTTAGTTATCATGAATGCAAGGGTAAATGAAAGTCATCCAAAGACCTACCAGGAAATTCTAATCAGTATCAGTGATAAAACATTTGTCAAGAGTCCTGTGTTGGTCCAAATTCTAAACACTTGCTTGTTTTTATGGATATTTTATAGCACCTTGTAAGTTCCACTTGAAGTAATTATCATGATTCATAACTATATACTTTCTTTTATGAGTTACTTTGTGTGTGTCTCTCCCACTAGAATAGAAGGTCCATGTTTACAGCCTGGGCACTGAGTTTTCTTACCTAGTATCTCCAGTGTCTCCCACAGTATCTCCAACATGGGTACTAGATAAATATTTGTTGAATAAATTGTTGTTAGATGTCATTGAGTCAGTTCTGACTCATAGCAACCTTGTGTATAACAGAGTGAAATATTGGCTGGTCCTGCACCATCTTCATCACAGTTGCTATGTTTGAGCCCATTGTTGCAGCCACTGTGTCAGTTCATCTCATTGAGCCTGGTGTCCTCCTCCAGGGACTGATCCTCCTGATAACATTTCCAAAGTAAGGGAGACGAAGTCTTTCCATCCTTACTTCTAAGAAACATTCTGATTGTACTTTCTTTCAAGATAAATTTGTTTGTTCTTTTGGCAGTCCATTGTATATTCAGTATTCTTTGCCAACACCATAATTCAAATTCATCCATAACCTTAGTGATTTTTTTTAGAGGCTCGGGTCTTTTCTTACCGGTTATGTAATAAATTGTGAACCCGATATTTGAGATTAACCATTGATGCCATCACTCCATTCTGATGGATTTTCTAGCAGATTGTTTACAATTTAGGAGTGGAGCTGCAGCCAAATTTAGGAGACACTTGAAGAAAGGTCCCAATGAGGAAGGGGAAAGAGAAGGTTATATTTCAAAGAAGAGAGTGTGAAAAGCAAAGGCAAGAGGGCTAAAGAAAGAAACTAGAGAAATGCCCAGTGTCGGGAGGAAGGAGGAGAGTTAGAGAAGAATGAAAGAAATCAACGGAGAGTTTCAGAGCTGCAACTTTGACTCATAATGAAGATGGAGCAAAGGAGGCCTGTGTTGTGTCTCTGCTCAGGCCTCTAGCTGGGAGACAAATTGCATTGACTTTCTGGGCTTCAGTTTTTGCTCTATAAGGTGAGAGACTTGGCTTCTAATGGATTTCCCGGTTCCCTTCTAGAAACATTTCTGTGAGAATGAGCAAAGGCCATAAGACTTGATTTCTTTGCTGGCAACATTTAAGTTTGACCTTTATAAGAATGGAAGAAAGTACGTAGTTTGCGAAGGATCAGCAGGTGTTGATCATTTATTTAAATGATTTGTAAGAAACTAGGTTGTTAGCAAAGAACACCCTGTATGTTAATTTTAAATGGTGTTTTAGAAACAAAGCAAAATCCATCCTTTTTATTCCACCCTTACCACAGGTAATTACTACCCACGGAACCTTGAAATATATAGGGATCTGAATCAGATGGCAGGCCCAGGGCTGTGGCTAAGGGATAATCATGGCAGTTAGCATTTAATGAGGGCCTATTATGTGAAGGTTCTTTTTTAATTTGTTATGTATGAGTGTATGCCATTCTAATAAGTCTTTTTCAGATTTGAGAAATTGGGAAAGTGAAGCTCAGAGGGATTAGCTAACTTGTTCAAGGCCACACAGCTCATAAATAGCAGAGCCAGGATTCAAGCCCACATCTACCTAACTATAAAACCCATGCTCTTCCTGGCACATTGTGCTGTCTCCAGATATCTGAGAGTGATAGACTGAGTGAATTAAAGGTGTTTGGGTAGTCACTGCCTTTTATCCATTGACAAGTAATTTTAAAAAATTATTATTTTTATGTAAATTGATTGCTTAAAACCATTGGCATGCTAAGTGTGGGGTAGTGGGAGCAATTCTTTGAGTATAGGCAATAAGGGCTAATATTTTCTATACAGACCTTAGAAGTGGTAATGACCAACTAAAAGTTTTTATTAGCCCCTGTCAGCAATTCTAAACAATATCAGTGATAAAATACTTGTTGAGAGTCCTGTGTTGGTCCAAATCCTAAACAATTGCTACACTTGCTGTTGAGTTGTTGGCTATCTATCTGTATATGTATATGTGTATGCATATGTCTATTACTTATTCTTTAATAAATATTATTTTCTACGTGGAGATCATTTGGGGAAGTTCCTGCAGGTACAGACTCAACTACATACATTCATTTCAAGAGTAAGAGGTCAAGTTCTGATTTTTGGTCACGGTGCTATCATTGTTTATTTAATACATATTGCTTAGAATGAGTTGGAGAAGGCAAAAAGTGTGCTTGAAACAAACTTAAATGATTCAGAACAATTATAAACTTAGGAAGCTTTTACCAGTTATAACACAAATTTATGCTGACTTTTCTGGTGAAGATATTTTAGTGGTGATTTTTCAACTACAGAGACATTTGAAAGTTGATTCTGAAAAACAAAGACAAACATTTTACTGTGGAATGCAATTTTGTAAATCTGCCAAACTTATCTTTAAGCTTCTTCTTATATATTTGTATATCTGTTGCTTCATGTGAAAGAAACATTTTGAATTTAAAATTATAAAAAGTTCGCTTTGAATAACTCTGCGTGAAGAGAGATGACAACTCCGGCTGTACTATCTACTAACAAGAGTATGTGAGGAAGATACAATTTTGACAAATCATTGAAAAATATGTAGAATTTAAGGCTTGAAAACAGAAACAGATGTTATCGATCATAGTGACCGAACAACATGTAGGTATACTTTTGTTTCCTTTTTATAAAAGATACATTAATATAATTAAAAAAGCATCAATCTACTCTTTTTTCGAACATCTGTAATATTTACTTATATTTTTATACTGGCACAAGTTCACCTAAAGAAAATATTTACTGTCTGCATTTCCTTTGTAGCCTTTCTTATTATTTGTTTCATTTCAGATTATTTCTGAGATTACTTTTGTCATACAGATAAGAGGGGTGTTGAAAGATGACCTGCGTCAGGTATACTATATGCCAGATGCACCATTGCCTAAAGCTAGAGCTATATTTTATAAAATTTTCTCGGGTGATTGTGGGAAATAACTTTTTTTATTTCTTTGTGTCTACCAGATTTCTGAGCATGGCAGTGACATAATACATATTTGTTGAATGAAAAAACAAATGATGAATGAATAATAAACAGATGCTTAAAATATGCCATGTTTAGTCAACTAGCATTACTGGAAATCTACATTTTTACTGTAAGCCACAAAACCTAAAAATAATTTGACTGTTAATCAAAACTACTTGTGTAGCTTTACTATGCTGACAGTGAAAACTGTTAAATAAATGTAGTACACTTGAGAACGTTTGAGGCTTGAGCCTCTAAAAATACTTTGTAAACGGTTTTGAAATTCCTTGTCTGGTTTGGACCTTTGTTTTCTCATATGTAAAATGGGGATAATAATAGTAGTGCTATATTATAGAGCTGAAGTGTGAAAATACAATGAGATAATATATAGACAAGGAGACCTGGTGGTGCAGTAGCTAAGTGCTCAGCTGCTACCCGAAAGGTCAGCAGCTAACCAAAAGTTTGGCAGTTCGAACCCACCAGCTGCTCCGTGGGAGAAAGGTATAGCAGTCTGCTTCCATAAAGATTACAGCCTTGGAAACCCTATGGGCAGTTTTACTCTGTCCCGTTGTGTTGCTGTGAGTCAAAACTGACTCTATGGCACACATCAACAACGATATACAGGGAGTACATTACACAGTGCTCAGCATATTCTAAACATTTAAACAATAACTATCATCACATGGAAAATTTGAATATTTTGGGAAAATTACATTCACTCTAAATGAGTCTGTAAACCTTTTAATTTGAGGAGAATGTATAGGTAATTATTCTATTTTTAAGATATTTTTTAGGGCACTTTTTTTTTTTTTTTATAGTTATTGGCAGAAATCAGTGAAAGCCAGAAAATGATGAAAATTGGGAAGGAATAAACACAGTGGGAGAAAGGAATCAAATCTTCCATGAGAGGCATATTTACTCCTTCCTGAAAGCTAAGATTATGTCAGGACTACTTGACAAAATCCTGTCTAGTACTTGGTCCCATGAAATACAAAGTTTCACTGCCCCTGGCAGCACTGTAGTGTTAGACTTCGTATTCCTTTCAGTATCGGCTAAGCGCTCTTGCCCTCCTTATACAGATGATACTGGAGAGAGTCGAAAAATAACATTCATTTAAATTCTTAGTTTTCTGTGCGCTCGTGTTATCACAGGGAAGGATGGTAGCTCTGACTCGTGTGTGTGTGTGTGTGTGTGTGTGTGTTAAAACAGAAAAACACTCTTCCAGTGATGCTGTTGCCATCACTCAACATAGCTGGGTCACTATGTACTGTCACTAAGTGGTGCAATTCAGTCTGTTGCTGTTTGGATATTATTGACTCGTACTAGACCCTTTTTTAGTTGCTTGCTTGTTTTGGTAAAAAAATTGGTCCTCTCTCATTTTTCTTTTGAGCCACGACAGAATCAATAAACCTAACTATTTACTGTAGTTCTATAGCTCATAAACATTTCTATTTTTAAATATAAAACTGGCATGAATTCTGGGGAAAAGAGCAATTATTATTCTTATACCTATTCCATGTGCATAACAAATGAGGCCACTCTGGTTTGGAGACTGGAAGCACAAAGTCACAGGTGTGTGGTGGGTAGTGAAACCAGACCTCTGAATTACCAGTCCAGAGCTCTTTCCACTTTATTATAAAAGTTTGTGTTGGAAATACTGCCCTTAAGTAAAAAAAGCATTGGATTGAGAAGTTGCTAAAAGTTAACTAAGTATTTAAAGGGCTTTGTTATTGCTGTTACTATATTTTATTTTGAAATCAAGACTGGATTACCATATTTGCTTTGTCAAATTTGCTGTTGAACAAATAATCAAGTTAAGTATTGTTATTATAGTAGTAATTCCAAAAGGTGTAAGTAAGCAACTCTGAAAGAACAATTTTATGGTACAAATTTAGCAAGTATTTTCTATCACCTGTGTGTTTTTAAAATTTGAGAAGTGAGGGAGGGCTTGACCCACAGAAAATACAGCAGTCACAGAGACTTCAGCCCATATCTAGGT
This sequence comes from Elephas maximus indicus, assembly GCF_024166365.1. Lineage (NCBI taxonomy): Eukaryota > Metazoa > Chordata > Mammalia > Proboscidea > Elephantidae > Elephas > Elephas maximus. Next base: position 80,782,664 of record NC_064824.1, on the reverse strand, counting down.
CTTGACAGCTAGCCCTCTGTTATTTCCATTTATAAATATTGTGGAACCAACTAATCAACTAATTTTTGCTTGACTTCTGTGAGTTCCTACCCACTAACCCTAAACTTCATATATTGTTGTTGTTGTTAGGTGCTGTCAAGTAGGCCTCTGACTTATGGAGACCCCATACACAACAAAATGAAACACTGTCTGGTCCCGCACCATCCCCATGATTGGTCGCATATTGAACTGTTGTGATCCATAGGGTTTTCAATGATTGATTTTCAAAAGTAGATCCCTAGGCCTTTCTTCCTAAAACTTTATATAATGCCCCTTTGTTATATGGTGAACTCAAATTCAAACTTTCCCGCTGCTTGCTACTGATGAGGCTTAATTTATATAAAAAATACAGCTAGAAGCTGTTGTGTGGCAAACTAGATCTATGAAGAGAAATATTAAAAAGCCCTGATTTATACCACTGATCAATTTCCACAATGTAAATATTCCCATTGTGGTCAATTTCAAGCTGTAGATGTGGAATCAGTAAATATAGAATTGGGAAGAGATGGGCACATTGGGCTGTCAAGAGTCAGCAGGAGCTGGCTCCTGCACCCCGCTGGAAAGGGGCGTTAAAGATCACCCAACACTGCCCTCTTGAGTCACAGAGGAACAAACTGAGGTCCACAAAGCCAACTCTAGTGCAGTTGAGTTGATTCTGACTCATAGCAACCCCATAGGGTTTCCAAGGCTGTAAATCTCCATGGAAACAAACTGCCACAACCTTCTCTTGAGGAACCACTGGTGGTTTCAAACTGCCAATTTGGTTAGCCGTCAATTGCTTTAACCACTGTACCACCAGAGCTCCTATTTCTGGGCATAAGGTACCTTGGGTGGGATTTTAACCCAGGTCTCCGGCATGGAAGGCAAGAATTCTACCACTGAACTACCTATGCCCGTACTCAGGCTTTGTATTTTTCTCAGTTGTGTTTCCCCTACCAAAGTGCGTAATAGATTTAGTAATTTAGTATAAACTGCCTGAAATGTGGGGATGGAGTTTATTGGAAAGAGGAAGCAGCTGTGAACAGAGTGTAGCATGTTACCTTAAGGTATCTTTGGGAGACCAGATAAGGGAAAGATGTGTTTATTAGCCAAGACCCAAAAACTGATCAATGACAAGAGGAATGTTATTTTTTTTACCTACAGAAACTACTCTATAGTCCAAACAGGTTTTTGCTTGACTGATACTAACAACCAATTTAAAAATTATTGTGCATTGGGCTGGAGAAAAATCTGTGGCTTCCAAGAATCTGTTACACTTCAGGTTTCCTTTCTCAGTCAACAATGAGATGAGTGACTCCTTAACGGTCTGCTTAGATGCTGGTCCAGAAATTTCTGGTTCAGAAATTCACCTTCATAGACAGAGACATAATATATGAGGAAGAGTGTCTTCTAGGGTTAGCCAATAAAGAATAGTCATTCTGATTTTTTTCTTCTGTATTTTCTCACTCCCTTTTTCAAATTCAATTATGTAATTTATATACTCTGTTAATCGAAGTAATTACATTTTCTGGATTTAAACTGAATACCAATCATTGATTTTTATACCCTAAATTTTACTTAATTAGATTAACATTGTATGTATTTAAGTTTTTGCCTGGAGAGAAGCACACATGAAATGTAAAGTGTGAATGGTATTATAATCATATGTCTAAAAATAAGAATATGTAGTACAGTCACTGAAAGGCATTTGAATTTTTAGGTTATTAACAGAGCATGATTTTTTAGGTTTTGAAAAACATTTGATATTTAAACAGTTGTTCAAATACTGTTCAAATCCTGAATGATACTTTTTTGGGGGGGGGGAGGGAGGGCTTTTAAATAGAATCTGAAACAAGAATTGAAAAGGTTAATTGTACATATTATTGTTTTACAGTGTGTTCTAACATCTGCTTGCCTGCCAGTTTCACATCATTATTTGATTTATTTGCTATGGCAAAGGACTATGTTGCCAGGCTCTTATAGTACTGAGAATAATAAATCTGAATTTTAAATTTTTCTAAAGATACACAACAGACTAGATTATGATAAATTCAAGGAGCTTTAACAACAGGATGGGTGAACACCAAGTGTTTCAGTTTTCATGTATTTCTAACTATAAATCAATTATACAAGGAATATAAAAAGCCTTTTGATTTTATATATCAAGGCCGACTTTTTCTACTCACTACTCTTCATAGCTAAACTGTCTGGCTGTGAATTGTGCACAATATCATATTTTTATCATGCACACCTTAACTGTGCCCCTGAATATAGATTTACAGGCTTCAGGAGGCTTTAGTCCTATTGTAGTTCTTCAATTAGTTTAACAAATGATTTGCATGGAATCTAGACAACTATGTGAAGAAACCACTCTCAAGCAGCATGAACATATTGGCTCCTAAAGTTAGTCTTAAACATATCTAAACCCTCAAATAATGCAAGATAGCAACACAAGAAGTATCACAAATTAGTAGTTGACTCTTTGGTAACAAGTGATGCTGAAGAATTACTGTGAACCAAAGATTCTGAGTGGAATAATAATAATAATAAAAAACAAACCCAGTGCCGTCGAATCGATTCCGACCCATAGCGACCCTCTAGGACAGAGTACAACTGCCCCATAGAGCTTCCAAGGAGCACCTGGCAGATTCGAACTGCCAACCCTTTGGTTAACAGCAGTAGCACTTAACCACTATGCCACCAGGGAATAGTCAAGGAAAATTTTTCAAAGAGATAGGAAATGATTTGCACCCTGAGGAGGATGGAAACCAGATATTTGGAAAGAAAGGGAGTGAGCTTTTCTGGTGGGGAGATAGGGTGGCGCAAATGGTTCGTGCTTAAGTACTAGCTGAAAGGTTGGTGGTTTGAACCCACCCGTGGGCACCTTGGTAGATAGGCCTGGCAATCTGCTTCTAAAAGATCACAGGCTTGAAAATCCTTTGGAGCTGTTCTACTCTGCACATATGGGGTTGCCATAAGTTGGAATTGACTTGATGGCAACTAGCATGATATGCGGCAACATGGTAAATAGAGAAAAGATAGAAGTTGTCAAGGATTTCATTTTACTTGGATCCACAGTCAATACCCATGGAAGCAGCAGTTGGGCAAATCTGCTGCAAAGGATCTCTTTCAAGTGTTAAAAAGCAAAGATGTCACTTTGGGGCCTAAGGTGCACCTGACTCAAATCATGGTCTTTTCCATTGCCTCATATGCATGTGAAAGCTGGACAATGAATAAGGAAGATCAATGAAGAATTGATGCACTTGAATTACGGTGTTGGCAAAGAATATTGAATATATAATGAACTATCAGAAGAATGACAAATCTGTCTTGGAAGAAGTACAGCCAGAATGAATGTTCCTTAGAAGCAAGGATGGAGAGACTTTCTCTTAAGCACTTTGGACATGTTATCAGGAAGGACCAGTCCCTGGAGAAGGATGTCATGCTTGGTAAGGTAGAGGGTCAGTGAAAAAGAGGAAGATCCTCAACAATATGGATTGACACAGTGGCTGCAGCAATGGGCTCAAAGAGCAACGATTGTGAAGATGATGCGGGACTGAGCAACATTTTGTTTGGTTCTGTTGTACATAGGGTCGTTTGAGTCAGAATCAACTTGTTTTAACAACAAAATGCTTAGGGAATAAACAGCATGCAGGATGTTTAAGGGAGGTTGAGTTGGTTACTCTGACTAAAGATAAATATTAGTTTAATTGGACTGCCCACAGTGCTTCTCAAACTGCAATCTACATGCAATTCACCTGGGGTCTTGCTAAAATGCAGATTCTGGATCAGTAGGCCTTCAATGGGACCTGAGATAATGCATTTATAATAAGCTCTTAGGTGATGTCGATGCTGCTGTTTCCCCTGATCCACACTTAAATGGCAACAGTGTTAGAGCTTTTCTTTCTCTCTAACCCTTCATTTTACATTTTAGCCTAGGGAAGTTCATTAGAATGTTTCCACAGGTAAGACTTTTTGGGATTCATCTATTGTCACTTGCAAGCTGTTGTTATCTTTTCAAAAGCAGGATTTTGAACTGGTTCTTTCTAGTTGGAACCCCTGCTAATAATTTGCATTTCCACCCCAGTTGTGCTGAATCAGAATCTACATTTTAACAAGATTCCCCAGGTGATTCTTTTTTTTTTTAATTGTGTTTTGGTTGAAGTTTACAGTGCTGATTAGATATTTATTTAAAAATTGTATACACAAATTGTTTTGTGACAGTTGCAACCCCTGCAATGTATCAGCACTCTCCCCCTTTCCGTTTCCATCCTAGATTCTCAGTGTCCATTCATCCAGTTTTCCTGTCCCTTCCTGCCTTATTGTCTTTACTTTGGGGCAGGTGTTACCCATTTGGTCTTGTATACTTGATTGGACTAAGAAGCATGTTCCTCACATGTGTTATTGTTTGTTTTATAGGCCTGTCTAATCTTTGGCCTTGGTGGACTTGGAGACTGGATTCAGTTCTGAGTTACCAGGGTGTCTGGGGGCCATAGTCTCAAGGATTCCTCCAGTCACTGTCAGACCAGGAAGTCTGTTTTTTTGTGTGTGTGAATTTATATTTTATTCTATATTTTTCTCCCACTCTGCCCAGGATCCTCATTGTGATCCCTGTCATAGTGGTCAGTGGTGGTAGTCAGGCACCGTGTAGTTTCTCTGGGATCAGGCTGGTGGAGGCTGTGGTTCACGTGTTCAATGAGTCCTTTGGAATAATATTTTCCTTGTGCCTTTGGTTTTCTTCTTTCTCCTTTGCTCCAAAAGTGATGGGACAGAGAGATGTATCACAAGCTTTTTAGACCCCAGACACTACTCACCAAAATAGGATGTAGGACACTTTCCTTATGAATTGTGTTGTGCCAATTGACCTAGGTATCCCCTGAGACCATGGTCCCTAGCCCTCAGCTCCAGTTACTCAGTCCCTTCAGGTATTTGGGTGTCTCTAGGAAGCTTCTATGACTTTGCCTTGGTCAACTTGTACTGACTTCCCCAATACTGTGTGTTGTCTTTCCCTTCACCAAAGTTAACACTTGTCTATTATCTAGTTAATGTTTTCCCCTCCCTAACCCTCCCCACCCTTGTAGCCATCAAAGATTGTTTCTATGTGTAAATCTTTTCATGAGTTTTTATAATGCTGGTCTCATACAGCATTTGTCCTTTTGTGATTGACTTATTTTACTCAGCATAATGCCCCCCAGATTCATCCGTGTTGCGAGAAGTTTCACAGATTCGTCATTGTTCTTTATCCATTGCGTAATATTCCATTGTATGTATGTACCATAATTTGTTTATCCATTCATCTGTTGATGGGCATTTAGATTGTTTCCATCTTTTTGCTATTGTGAGCAATGCTTACGTGAACTTGGGCGTGCAAATGTCTATTTGTGTGACTGCTCTTATTTCTTTAGAATATATTCCTAGGAGTGGAATTTCTGGATCGTAAGTATATCTATTTCTCATTTTTTAAGGAGGCACTACAACATTTTCCAACCTGGTTGTACCATTTTACATTCCTACCAGCAACGCATAAGTGTTTCAGTCTCTTCGCAACTTTTCCAACATTTTTTTTTTTTTTTATAATAACTTTTATTAAGCTTCAAGTGAACGTTTACAAATCCAATCAGTCTGTCACATATAAGTTTACATACATCTCACTCCCTACTCCCACTTACTCTCCCCGTCTTGAGTCAGCCCTTTCAGTCTCTCCTTTCTTGACAATTTTGCCGGCTTCCCTCTCTCTCTATCCTCCCATCCCCCCTCCAGACAAGAGTTGCCAACACAATCTCAAGTGTACACCTGATATAATTAGCTCACTCTTCATCAGCGTCTCTCTCCCACCCGCTGACCAGTCCCTTTCATGTCTGATGAGTTGTCTTCAGGGATGGTTCCTGTCCTGTGTCAACAGAAGGTCTGGAGAGCATGACCGCCGGGATTCCTCCAGTCTCAGTCAGACCATTAAGTTTGGTCTTCTTATGAGAATTTGGGGTCTGCATCCCACTGCTCTCCTGCTCCCTCAGGGGTCCTCTGCTGAGCTCCCTGTCAGGGCAGTCATCGATTGTGGCCGGGCACCAACTAGTTCTTCTGGTCTCAGGATGATGTAGGTCTCTGGTTCATGTGGCCCTTTCTGTCTCTTGGGCTCTTAGTTGTCATGTGGGCTTGGTGTTCTTCATTTTCCTTTGCTCCAGGTGGGTTGAGACCAATTGCTGCATCTTAGATGGCTGCTTGTTAGCATTTAAGACCCCAGACGCCACATTTCAAAGTGGGATGCAGAATGATTTCATAATAGAATTATTTTGCCAATTGACTTAGAAGTCCCCGCAAACCATGTTCCCCAGACCCCCGCGCTTGCTCCGCTGACCTTTGAAGCATTCATTTTATCCCGGAAACTTCTTTGCTTTTGGTCCAGTCCAATTGAGCTGACCTTCCATGTATTGAGTGTTGTCTTTCCCTTCACCTAAAGCAGTTCTTATCTACTGATTAATCAATAAAAAACCCTCTCCCACCCTCCCTCCCTCCCCCCCTCATAACCACAAAAGTATGTGTTCTTCTCAGGTTTACTATTTCTCAAGATCTTATAATAGTGGTCTTATACAGTATTTGTCCTTTTGCCTCTGACTCATTTCGCTCAGCATAATGCCTTCCAGGTTCCTCCATGTTATGAAATGTTTCAGAGATTCGTCACTGTTCTTTATCGATGCGTAGTATTCCATTGTGTGAATATACCACAATTTATTTACCCATTCATCCGTTGATGGACACCTTGGTTGCTTCCAACTTTTTGCTATTGTAAACAGAGCTGCAATAAACATGGGTGTGCATATATCTGTTTGTATGAAGGCTCTTGTATCTCTAGGGTATATTCCGAGGAGTGGGATTTCTGGGTTGTATGGTAGTTCTATTTCTAACTGTTTAAGATAACGCCAGATAGATTTCCAAAGTGGTTGTACCATTTTACATTCCCACCAGCAGTGTATGAGAGTTCCAATCTCTCCGCAGCCTCTCCAACATTTATTCTTTTGTGTTTTTTGGATTAATGCCAGCCTTGCTGGTGTGAGATGGAATCTCATCGTAGTTTTAATTTGCATTTCTCTAATGGCTAATGATCGAGAGCATTTTCTCATGTATCTGTTGGCTGCCTGAATATCTTCTTTAGAGAAATGTGTGTTCATATCCTTTGCCCACTTCTTGATTGGGTTGTTTGTCTTTTTGTGGTTGAGTTTTGACAGAATCATGTTGATTTTAGAGATCAGGCGCTGGCCGGAGATGTCATAGCTGAAAATTCTTTCCCAATCTGTAGGTGGTCTTTTTACTCTTTTGGTGAAGTCTTTAGATGAGCATAGGTGTTTGATTTTTAGGAGCTCCCAGTTATCGGGTTTCTCTTCATCATTTTTGGTAATGTTTTGTATTCTGTTTATACCTTGTATTAGGGCTCCTAGGGTTGTCCCAATTTTTTCTTCCATGATCTTTATCGTTTTAGTCTTTATGTTTAGGTCTTTGATCCACTTGGAGTTAGTTTTTGTGCATGGTGTGAGGTATGGGTCCTGTTTCATTTTTTTGCAAATGGATATCCAGTTATGCCAGCACCATTTGTTAAAAAGGCTGTCTTTTCCCCAGTTAATTGACACTGGTCCTTTGTCAAATATCAGCTGCTCATACGTGGATGGATCTATGTCTGGGTTCTCAATTCTGTTCCATTGGTCTATGTGTCTGTTGTTGTACCAATACCAGGCTGTTTTGACTACTGTGGCTGTATAATAGGTTCTGAAGTCAGGTAAGGTGAGGCCTCCCACTTTCTTCTTCTTTTTCAGTAGTGCTTTGCTTATCTGGGGCTTCTTTCCCTTCCATATGAAATTGGTGATTTGTTTCTCTATCCCCTTAAAATATGACATTGGAATTTGGATCGGAAGTGCGTTAAATGTATAGATGGCTTTTGGTAGAATAGACATTTTTACTATGTTAAGTCTTCCTATCCATGAGCAAGGTATGTTTTCCCACTTAAGTATGTCCTTTTGAATTTCTTGTAGTAGAGCTTTGTAGTTTTCTTTGTATAGGTCTTTTACATCCTTGGTAAGATTTATCCCTAAGTATCTTATCTTCTTGGGGGCTACTGTGAATGGTATTGATTTGGTTATTTCCTCTTCGGTGTTCTTTTTGTTGATGTAGAGGAATCCAAGTGATTTTTGTATGTTTATTTTATAACCTGAGACTCTGCCAAACTCTTCTATTAGTTTCAGTAGTTTTCTGGAGGATTCCTTAGGGTTTTCTGTGTATATAATCATGTCATCTGCAAATAGTGATAACTTTACTTCTTCCTTGCCAATCCGGATACCTTTTATTTCTTTATCTAGCCTGATTGCCCTGGCTAAGACTTCCAACACGATGTTGAATAAGAGCGGTGATAAAGGGCATCCTTGTCTGGTTCCCGTTCTCAAGGGAAATGCTTTCAGGTTCTCTCCATTTAGAGTGATATTGGCTGTTGGCTTTGCATAGATGCCCTTTATTATGTTGAGGAATTTTCCTTCAATTCCTATTTTGGTAAGAGTTTTTATCATGAATGGGTGTTGGACTTTGTCAAATGCCTTTTCTGCATCAATTGATAAGATCATGTGGTTTTTGTCTTTTGTTTTATTTATGTGATGGATTACATTAATGGTTTTTCTGATATTAAACCAGCCTTGCATACCTGGTATAAATCCCACTTGATCAGGGTGAATTATTTTTTTGATGTGTCGTTGGATTCTATTGGCTAGAATTTTGTTGAGGATTTTTGCATCAATGTTCATGAGGGATATAGGTCTATAATTTTCTTTTTTTGTAATGTCTTTACCTGGTTTTGGTATCAGGGAGATGGTGGCTTCATAGAATGAGTTGGGTAGTATTCTGTCATTTTCTATGCTTTGGAATACCTTTAGTAGTAGTGGTGTTAACTCTTCTCTGAAAATTTGGTAGAACTCTGCCGTGAAGCCGTCCGGGCCAGGACTTTTTTTTGTTGGGAGTTTTTTGATTACCGTTTCAATCTCTTTTTTTGTTATGGGTCTATTTAGTTGTTCTACTTCTGAATGTGTTAGTTTAGGTAGGTAGTGTTTTTCCAGGAATTCATCCATTTCTTCTAGGTTTTCAAATTTGTTAGAGTACAATTTTTCATAATAATCTGAAATGATTCTTTTAATTTCATTTGGTTCTGTTGTGATGTGGTCCTTCTCATTTCTTATTCGGGTTATTTGTTTCCTTTCCTGTATTTCTTTAGTCAGTCTAGCCAATGGTTTATCAATTTTGTTAATTTTTTCAAAGAACCAGCTTTTGGCTTTGTTAATTCTTTCGATTGTTTTTCTGTTCTCTAATTCATTTAGTTCAGCTCTAATTTTTATTATTTGTTTTCTTCTGGTGCCTGATGGATTCTTTTGTTGCTCACTTTCTATTTGTTCAAGTTGTAGGGACAGTTCTCTGATTTTGGCTCTTTCTTCTTTTTGTATGTGTGCATTTATCGATATAAATTGACCTCTGAGCACTGCTTTTGCTGTGTCCCAGAGGTTTTGATAGGAAGTATTTTCATTCTCGTTGCTTTCTATGAATTTCCTTATTCCCTCCTTGATGTCTTCTATAACCCAGTCTTTTTTCAGGAGGGTATTGTTCATTTTCCAAGTATTTGATTTCTTTTCCCTCGTTTTTCTGTTATTGATCTCTAGTTTTATTGCCTTGTGGTCTGAGAAGATGCTTTGTAATATTTCGATGTTTTGGACTCTGCAAAGGTTTGTTTTATGACCTAATATGTGGTCTATTCTAGAGAATGTTCCATGTGCGCTAGAAAAAAAAGTATATTTTGCAGCAGTTGGGTGGAGAGTTCTGTATAAGTCAATGAGGTCAAGTTGGTTGATTGTTGTAATTAGATCTTCCGTGTCTCTGTTGAGCTTCTTACTGGATGTCCTGTCCTTCTCCGAAAGTGGTGTGTTGAAGTCTCCTACTATAATTGTGGAGGTATCTATCTCGCTTTTCAGTTCTGTTAAAATTTGATTTATGTATCTTGCAGCCCTGTCATTGGGTGCGTAAATATTTAATATGGTTATGTCTTCCTGATCAATTGTCCCTTTTATCATTATATAGTGTCCTTCTTTATCCTTTGTGGTGGATTTAAGTCTAAAGTCTATTTTGTCAGAAATTAATATTGCTACTCCTCTTCTTTTTTGCTTATTGTTTGCTTGATATACTTTTTTCCATCCTTTGAGTTTTAGTTTGTTTGTGTCTCTAAGTCTAAGGTGTGTCTCTTGTAGGCAGCATATAGATGGATCGTGTTTCTTTATCCAGTCTGTGACTCTCTGTCTCTTTATTGGTGCATTTAGTCCATTTACATTCAGGGTAATTATAGATAAATAAGTTTTTAGTGCTGTCATTTTGATGCCTTTTTATGTGTGTTGTTGACAATTTCATTTTTCCACATACTTTTTTGTGCTGAGGCGTTTTTCTTAGTAAATTGTGAGATCCTCACTTTCATAGTGTTTGACTTTATGTTAGTTGAGTCGTTACGTTTTTCTTGGTTTTTGTCTTGAGTTATAGAGTTGTTATACCTTTTTGTGGTTACCTCATTATATACCCCTATTTTTCTAAGTAAAAACCTAACTTGTATTGTTCTATATCGCCTTGTATCACTCTCCATACGGCAGTTCAATGCCTCCTGTATTTAGTCCCTCTTTTTGATTATTGTGATCTTTTACCTATTGACTTCCATGATTCCCTGTTATGTGTATTTTTTTTTTTTAATTAATCTTAATTTGTTTGTTTTTGTGATTTCCCTATTTGAGTTGATATCAGGACGTTCTGTTTTGTGACCTTGTGTTGTGCTGATATCTGATATTATTGGTTCTCTGACCAAACAATATCCTTTAGTATTTCTTGTAGCTTTGGTTTGGTTTTTGCAAATTCTCTAAACTTGTGTTTGTCTGTAAATATCTTAATTTCGCCTTCATATTTCAGAGAGAGTTTTGCTGGATATATGATCCTTGGTTGGCAGTTTTTCTCCTTCAGTGTTCTGTATATGTGGTCCCATTCCCTTCTTGCCTGCATGGTTTCTGCTGAGTAGTCAGAACATATTCTTACTGATTCTCCCTTGAAGGAAACCTTTCTTTTCTCCCTGGCTGCTTTTAAAATTTTCTGTTTATCTTTGGTTTTGGTGAGTTTGATGATAATATGTCTTGGTGTTTTTCTTTTTGTATCAATCTTAAATGGGGTTCGATGAGCATCTTGGATAGATATCCTTTCGTCTTTCATGATGTCAGGGAAGTTTTCTGTCAGAAGTTCTTCAACTATTTTCTCTGTGTTTTCTGTCCCCCCTCCCTGTTCTGGGACTCCAATCACCCGCAGGTTATCCTTCTTGATAGAGTCCCACATAATTCTTAGGGTTTCTTCATTTTTTTTAATTCTTTTATCTGATTTTTTTTCAGCTATGTTGGTGTTGATTCCCTGGTCCTCCAGATGTCCCAGTCTGCATTCTAATTGCTCAAGTCTGCTCCTCTGACTTCCTAGTGTGTTGTCTAATTCTGTTATTTTATTGTTAATCTTTTGGATTTCTACATGTTGTCTCTCTATGGATTCTTGCAACTTATTAATTTTTCCAGTATGTTCTTGAATAATCTTTTTGAGTTCTTCAACAGTTTTATCAGTGTGTTCCTTGGCTTTTTCTGCAGATATCCTAATTTCATTTATGATATCATTAAGCATTCTGTAAATTAATTTTTTATATTCTGTATCTGATAATTCCAAAATTGTATCTTCATTTGGGAAAGATTTTGATTCTTTTGTTTGGGGGGTTGGAGAAGCTGTCACGGTCTGCTTCTTTAAGTGGTTTGATATGGATTGTTGTCTCCGAGCCATCACTGGGAAACTAGTTTTTCCAGAAAATCTGCTGCGTGCAGTCCAAATCCCTGCGGGACGGTTCCCCGGCTCAGATGCTGCTCTTTCTGCTCCAAGATCAGTCACTGCCTCCCGGGGACTTCTCCTAACGGCTGCGTCCCACGCCGCCCGTGGAACCGGCTAGTCCCCCTCCCGGGGTTAGTTCAGGGGGGTGGAGCAGGTCTCTGTGCTTGTGCCGTACCTGACTGGTACGCTGGCTCCAGGCTCTGGAAACAATCGCTGCTTCCCCGTATTAGTTCGTTCTCCGTCTCTAAATCTGTGTTTGTTGTTCAGGGTTCGTAGATTGTTATGTATGTGATCGATTCACTTGTTTTTCCGTGTCTTTGTTGTAAGAGGGAACCGAGGTAGCGTCTGCCTAGTCCGCCATCTTGGCTCCGCCCCCCCAACATTTTTTATTTTCTGTTTTTTTTTGTTGTTGTTTTTGTTGTGCCAATAATGTTGGGGTGAGGTGGTAGTTTTGATTTGCAATTCTCTAATGGGTAATGGTCATGAACATTTCATCATATGTCTGTTAGCCACCTGAATGTCGTCTTTGGTGAACTGTCTGTCCATATGCTTTGCTTGTTTTTTAATTGGGTCATTTGTCTTTTTGTTGTTGAGGTGTTGGGAGTATTTTATAGATTTTAGAGATTTGACCATTGTTGGATATGTTGCAGCCAGAATTTTCCCAGGGTGTAGGTTCTCTTTGTACTGTTTTGGTGAAGTCTTTTGATGAGTCAAGTATTTAATTTTTAGGAGCTCCCAGTTATCTAGTTCCCAGGTGATTCTTACGTATAATAAATTTTGAGAACCACTGGTCTACTAGTGGTACTTAGAATTGGTCCCTAACCAGCAGCATTAGCATTACTTAGGAACTTGTTAGAAATGTAAATTATCAGCAGGAGTTCAAACCGGAACAGCCTGGCTAAAGCCCTGTTCAAAAGCTTTCCCATTGGAGTGGCGGTGGTGCTGTCATGGTTTCAAGCGTTTCGTCCTAGTTCCTGTTGGCCTACCTCTTCAAGGATTTTCTGTTATTTGTAAGGTCTAGCTTTATCATCTTACTCCCTGTTTCTTCCTCATTACTGTTTTTGGATCACTTCTACCTAAATAGTCTTTGACTCCTGAAGGGTTGCTTAGCTTTCAATCCTCTGTGTTTTACTTGACATCTTCTAAGAATAGCTAATGCCCGCCCTTCATTTAGCATCTCGCCTGAAATCTCCTCATCCTCCCTTCACCTCAGGTTTCCCTGATCCACTATGCCCATGTGTCTGGTCTGAAACTGTGAGACGAAAGGTCAAAAAAATTGATTGGGCTTAAGGTGTGAAGGAAGTTGAATTCCACATTAAGGAATTGTAATTTTACCTTATAAATAAAGTCACTGAAATTTTTAGTTGAGTGTATAAATTAATCGATTAAGGTCCTCTCAAGATGCTAATGATTTCTGGTCTAATTGAAGTGTAACAACAACAACAGAAACATACATTTGAGTCTATACTTTTATATTTCTTTTCTGGATATGGGAGACTTAAAACAATTGGCTATAAGAGAATTTTTAGAAAAAAGTTAGATTCTAGTCGTCAGGTGAGAGTAAGAGTTGGTCTCTGTTTTCTTTTTCTATATAGAAGGGTCTTCTTGGAATGTTGTTTTGATAGCCAAAGAATGAGCATTCTTTCTTGGAACTTGGCCTATACATTGTAATTCCCCCTCTGCTCTTCTCCTAGGCCGTTAGGCAAAGGAGTTGGCAGCGTGGGTCTTAGATGAAAACTTTTCTTTTCATTTTATTCTTCTTGACATAGTGACACGTCAAAATAAAATTGGTCCTTTATTTTTTTTTTTTTCCGCATCTGGAGAAGGGCCTTAGAGGATATACAGGGTTTTTTCTTCTTCTTTTATGATACTGAAATAAGGATTTGTCACACACACACACACACACACAAAAAAACGAAACCCAGTGCCGTCGAGTGGATTCCGACTCATAGTGACCCTATAGGACAGAGTAGAATTGCTCCGTTGAGTTTCCACGGAGCGCCTGGTGGATTTGAACTGCCAATCCCTTGGTTAGCTGCTGTAGCACTTAACCACTATGCCGCAACGGTTTCCACAAAAAGAGAGCACCAGTGAAATAATAAAAAGTCACCTCTGGAAGGGGCCGTTAATGTTTTGCACTGGATTTGAAGGTAAGAAATGCTCTGATGTTTTGGTACAGGTAGTATTCTCTACTAAACATTGTGAAAGAAACCTCTGAGCAGATCAACCAAGATAGTGTCTGCCATTATTCATCCCAGTAGGTGGTCCTTCTTTTGCCCTGCTCAGCTTTGGCCTCAAATTTTCTAACCTATTCTCTAAACTTCCCTTTCCTCCACGCTATTAAACCCAACAAATCCAGTTTCACTTCCTCTTCTTGCTGTAAGAGAGATTCCTGTGGATGGAAAAGCTGTAATGCTTTGTCTCTTAGTGGCTTAATTGGAAAACTTCCCTGAGGGTGGCCCTTGAGATTCAGAAGTCTAATTAGGGCTGCAAAATCTAGGGAGAGAGTGTGAGGCTCCCGTGAGTAAGCATGTGGAAAAAAGCAAACATACATATGTGCTGGAAGCTCTTTAGGCTGCCATAAACAAGAGCATATCATCTTGGGCCGTTTTCCCTACAAGATTTTTCTTTAAATTATAATATACCAAACCAAACCCATTGCTGTCAAGTCGATTCCGACTCATAGCAACCCTATAGAACAGAGTAAAACTGCCCCATAGGGCATCCAAAGCTGTTAATCTTTATGAAGCAGACTGCCCATCTTTCTCCCTTGGAGCAGCTGGTGAGTTCTAACTACCAACCTTTTGGTTAGCAGTATAGCACTTAACCACTGCACTACCAGGGCTCCTTAAATTAAAATATAGATGGAGCAAATGTTTCTCACTTCATAACAGTGTATTCTAACATGTGGAAGTTCATTGCCCTCCTGCCAGAGAGGCTGTTACCTAGAGACATGCTTGGGGAAAGAGGAAGAAGAAATTTGCCGTAGTTTTTTCAGTACCTGCTACTTGGCAAGGACATTTAATCTTCATTTAATGACAGAATCCATTCTTTCACAATTTAGGGAACAAGATAAGCGAGAGAGCAAAGTTTCTAAAATAAATGGGAAAAGATAAATAACCCAATGGCAATGTGTTCAGTGATACAAACAAGGAATTTAAGAAAAAAATTTAAATAGACAGTAGATATGTACAAAATGTCTATCTTCAGTAGTAGTCACTGAGATGCAGATTAAAACAAAATTCAATATTTTACCTATCAAAGTAAATAAAATTAAAAAGACCAATACCATCCATTATGGGGCAAGGATAGAGGAATGTAAAATTTTGCTTCCTTTTGAGGAGGTAGTCTTGGACTATCTATTAAAATTAAAAACATGTACCATTAGACTGGAGCTCTAGTGGTACAGTGGTTAAGAGCTCTGCTGGTAGCCAAAAGGTCTGCAGTTCGAATCCATCAGCCGCTCCTTGGAAACCCTATGGGGCAGTTCTACTCTGTCGTATAGGGTCGCTATGTTTTGGAACAAATTTGACGGCACCTAACAACAACAATAACACCATTAGACTAAGCAATTGTGTTTTAGAAATCTTTTATCCATAAATAAAGACACCAGTACATAATATATATTTCATCATCAATTATGATTGCCTAAATTAAATCAAATTTAATGTCTGCCAGTATAGGGGAATGGTTAAAAAATCACATTTCAATCAAATTATAGAACATTATAGCTATTTAAAAAATGAAATTATTTTCTACATTAATCCAAATATTAGGATTAAAAAAAGTAAGCTATAAAGTCTACACTACAATGATTTCACTTTAGAAAAGAATGGGACTCTATTTACAGTTAGATGTATTTATGAATGTTTTTATAAATTAAGCATAGAGAAAATTATAGAGGGATACACACCATACTATTAATGTTAATTCGCTTAGGGAGATGAGATTGGAAAGGGGAATGGTCGCATACTAAGTTTTCAAGTTACATACTAATGTGTTTTTTAAAACAAATTTACAATAAGTACATATTAATTACATTATTAAAACATCTAAAATTGAGAGCCACTCAGTAGTTTCCAGGGATTATGAATGGGGGAGGGCTTGACTGAAAGAGACAACACAAGGAAATATTTTTGAGCGATGGAACTGTTCTGTACCCTGATAGTCATGATAGTTACGTAAATCCCATGTGTGAAATTTGTATAATTTTACATAAAAGGTACATTTTACTGTATGTAAGTTTAAAAGAAGGTATAAAAATAAGTGAAGAAAAAATATAAATGTTTTAAAAATACTAAGAAATGGGTAATAAAAAATAGTCTTCCAGAATCTACTAATTAAAGACATAACTGAAGACAAAAAAAAATTTTTTTTTCAGGAGAAAGCTGTGCCACAATATTGAAATTTTTAGGATTATTTTCCAATTTGAGCCCACTTAGTCATTTATGGCCAACAGAATAAGTTTGCAAGTCAGTAGGCTAGGACAATAGATATTATTCACTCTGTTTTGCAAATAACCAAACTAAAGCTTAGGCCAACTTAGTCATTTATCCAGCGCTACACAGATAATACGAGTTCAAGTTGAAATGTACATTTTGAAAGAAAAAAGGTCAAGTTTTCTAAAAGTAAAAAATACATAGGCAGGATAAAAACCGTTTGTGTGGATTATCTACAATAAGGCAGTAATGAAAAAACCAGTGAGATTTGAAATAGTAACATGATCCTTTATAGTAGGAGAAATAATAAAGACCTTAAATACTACTACGTACTTGTGGCCTGTACCTCTCTAAGTACCACTGGGAGCTCTGTAGATAAAGAGTGATTACAAATTTTCATAATCCTCTAACTGTATAGTTCAATCTAGGATGCTGAAAATGCTGTACTTTTTTTTTTTTTTTTAGTAAAGAATCTTAATTCAACACTGTAAAAGTAATTGACCTACCACCTGTAAAGGGGCTTTTAATAAAATGTTGTTGTGAAGTACCATCGAGTTGGTTCCAACTCATAATGACCTTATGTACAACAGAATGAAACACTGCCTGGTCCTGCACCATGCTCACAATGGTTTTTATGTTTGAGCTCATTGTCGCAGCCAGTGTCAATCCATCTCATTGAGGGTCTTCCTCTTTTCCGTTGACCCTGTACTTTACCAAGCATGATATCCTTCTCCAGGGACTGATCCCTCTTGACAACACGTCCAAAGTATGTAAGACGCAGTCTCGCCATCCTTGCTTCTGAGGGGCATTCTTGCAAAAAAAAAAGTCGATGGTAAATGATTTAACATAGTGTCTGTCATTGCAGTAAAGAAAAAAAAAGTATAATAAATTTGAAATCTGGTAGTGCTACATCCATATCTTATGACAATGCTGAACTCTGTATTTCATGTCAATAGGAGTTAAGCGGCAGCATAAGAGATCAGAGTTGCATATTAAGGATGACAGTTTGCATTGTAATTCATGGATATGTTTATTTCCAGTAATATTAATGGATATTAAATGTCTGTCTGCCTCTTAAGTGATCATAATTCAAGGCAGCACAGTTTAAATATGAACGGATTTACAAGAGTGGAATAGGAATTTCCTCACTGTCTTCATCCAATGCAAACTTTTTTTTTACATTTGTCCTTTGTTTTTGTTACTTTTACAGTGTCAAATGCTGTATTTCATTTTTTTCTCATCTATCTAAACCTTTTTGGGCCCAGTTGAAATCTTGTGCCTTTCATGTAAACATCTTTGGAAATGCTCTTTATTTTCTGAAATCTTAATATCCTTTAGCATAATATTTTTTTTCTATATGTGCAAGTTTTATCTCTCCAAATAAATTATGAGTACCTTAAGTGGAGAGGGTATCTTACACACCTTTTACATTTTCCTAGCATCCGTTCATTCAATCAAGTAGGTATTGATCATCTTTTCTGTTCAAGACACCGTGCTAGCTGGTGAAAGAGATACAAAGATGACCTAAAACACATTCCTAATATTAAAGAATTTACCATCCAGGAGAGATAAAACGTATGACTCTAATACTAGACATTGTGTGAAGTTGAGTGATGACAAAAGAAAATAAAAAAAGGCTGTGTGGAGTTGATGCAATGGTGGAGGGCATTTCTTCTAACTGATCTTTGAAACATACAATGGAACTATTCTCCTTTTCTGGTTTTCATCCTAGAATTTTTTCCTTCGGTCTGACATTAACACTAGTAATTTTTAAAATCATATATAGTTGTTTTTTTCTTGGAGTTTATTGAAAATACCAATTTTTATTCTGAGTCATATTTTTTTTTTTCACATTGTGATGTTTCCGTAACCAGATGGTGTCTTACAATTCTTCTTGGAGAGATGGAAATCATAACATATTAGTTTATATTGTATAAAATCACTGATATGCAACAGTCTGTGACCTAAAAAAAAAATTGCATGTGATATAATTGCCAACTCATTTGCAAACTTTGTCATTTCTGTTCATCTTCTCATCCCCTCATCATGTTAGGCACATTATTGTTACTAATTGTTACTACAAGTAGTGAATTAGCTGCCCCTCAAAATGTCCTAGAAAATATCATACTGTGATATAGTATTAAAATAAAAAGTAGTTATGCATGCAGAAAGGCATGGGAACAGAGCAAGAGGGCCCATATCTGATACTGGAGCAAATATAATTATGGAATAAATGAACCCAGTTATCTATTTTCTTGCAAAGCAATAACCAAGTGCTTTAAGGGAATTAAAAAGGAAGATACCCATAAGGAGATGAAACGCTTTTGTTCCTGCGATTCAGGCACCAACGTTGTTTTCACTCTCCAGGCAACACTAGTAGAGCAGGAGAAGCAGACTAGAAAGGGCATGGTGGTGGAATGGGGGTGGCATAGAAAGCCCCCCATTTCTCCTAACATCTTAGATAAAAAGCAATTTAGCCTGTTTCAAAAAATCTGTCACAATGCCAGTAGTTCTATTTGTTCTGAGAAATGTAAAAAAATAACACAATTCATGAAGACAGAAAAAGAAAACCTATCATAGTCACATCCAAGTAATTGTGTAATTTGATTACCTGCACCCTGTCCTGACTACTTCTGGATCCTTGAGTATTTATGAGCTCATTACTACTTCTCCACGCATATCACTCTTTTGGCTCAAATATTATCACACATGAGTGGCTAGTGGCCTTGACTACGAAGTCCATAGGCATTCTTTCTCCAATCGTGCTGTAGCATGCCCTGTGCGATCACTTTTCTGAGTCTGACTTCTCACCTTTAGGATATTGGCATATCCTTGAGGGTTGTTCAGCATAATAACTGGTCTTGGTCCTGCCGAAGTTTATTCAGTGCTTTGTTCAATGACCATAGGTTCTGATTAGCTTGTGAGTTGGATAATTTGCAGTTATCCCAAAGATCAAGAAATAAGTTTCCCCAATTAAAGTAAAAATCTATAAATGTTTATTGAATATAGAGAATTAAAAGAATAAAGAAGATACTTGAAATATAAATTTAAGCCATTTTTCAAAATGACCCTTTTAAAAGAGCCTGTTTAAAATAATTTTATATTATAAAATTAGCACATATGCCATTGTTCTCGAAATAAGCACATTGCACATGGACAGGAGAGAAAGACAGCTAGGAAAGCTTAGAGAATCTTAGTCTTCTAAAATGCATTGGTGTTGAGGAGGGAGATCAGAGAGGGCATAAAAAAAGCCAGAGAAGCATGATAGAGTGAGGGACTACAGTAAAGGGCATAATGGAGGGATTGCAGCAAGGAAAATAAAAGGGAATAAGGCAAAGACCAGATTTTGGTGAATCATGTCTGCCATTATCATAATGAGGAAGGCTTAGAACCTCCACCTTTGCTTATGAGGAGCTGCATAGTAAGATGCTCGTTCTAGTCACTGGAACATCAAGAATGAATGGAATGATGCAAAAGATCTTCCTCCTGACAGAATCCACACCTACAGTTTTAAACCAAGCAAGATTATCCTGACAAATACCCAATTTTTTTGGGGGGGGGGGGGAAGGAAAGATATTAGATAAATTCATGGTTATCTTTATTTTAAATGGAATCTCAAAGTAAGGACATCCATGCTAACGCTTCATGCTTGCACCCTTATTTTATATTGTTGCTGTATGTCTCTTGCCACTTCACCATTATGTTGTTGTTTTTAGGGGCCATCAAGTCGGTTCCAACTTATAGTGACCCTATGTGCAACAGAATGAAACACTGCCGGCTCCTGCCCCATCCTCGTAATTGTTATGCTTAAGCTCATTGTTGCAGCCACTGTGTCAGTCTGTTTCGTTGAGGGTCTTCCACTTTTTGGCTGCCCCTATACTTTACCAAGTATGATGCCCT
This sequence comes from Elephas maximus indicus, assembly GCF_024166365.1. Taxonomy (NCBI): domain Eukaryota; kingdom Metazoa; phylum Chordata; class Mammalia; order Proboscidea; family Elephantidae; genus Elephas; species Elephas maximus. The sequence goes on along the minus strand of NC_064824.1, from coordinate 80,762,400 downwards.
TCTCCAGAAACTGGTCCCTCCTGATAACATGTCCAAAGTATGTGAGACATAGTCATACCATCCTTGCCTCTAAGAAGCATTCTGGCTGTACTTCTTCCAAGACAGATGTGTTCATTCTTCTGGCAATCCATGGTATATTCAGTATTCTTCGCCAACACAATAATTCAAAAGTGTCAATTTTTCTTCAGTCTTCAGTATTCATAATCCAGCTTTCGCATGCACATGAGGCAATTGAAAATACCATGGCTTGGGTCAGGTGCACCTTAGTCATCAAAGAGATGTCTTTGCTTTTCAACACTTTAAAAGGGGTCTTCTGCAACAGATTTGCCCAATGCAATGTGTCTTTTGATTTCTTGACTGCTGCTTCCATGGGCGTTGATTGTGGATCCAAGTAAAAATCCTTGACAGCTTCAATCTTTTCTCCATTTATCATGACGTTGCTTATTGGTCCAGTTGTGAAGATTTTTGTTTTCTTTATATTGAGGTGTAACCCACACTGAAGTCTTTGATCTTCATCAGTAAGAGCTTCAAGCTCCTCTTCACCTTCAGCAAGCAAGGTTGTGTCATCTGCATAACTCAGACTGTTAATGAGTCTTCTCTAATCCTGGTGCCGCATTCTTCTTCATATAGCCCAGCTTCTCAGATTATTTGCTCAGCATACAGATTGAATAAGTATGATGAAAAAATACAACCCTGATGCACCCCTTTCCTGACTTTAAACCACTTAGTATCCCCTTGTTCTGTTTAAACAACTGTCTATTGGTCTATGTACAGATTCCTCATGAGAACAATTATACTGTTCTGGAATTGCCATTCTTCGAAATGTTATCCATAATTTGTATGATCCACAGAGTCAAATGCCTTTGCATAATCAATAAAACACAGGTAAACATCTTTCTAGTATTCTTTGCTTTCAGCCAGGATCTGACATCAGCAATGATATCCCTCTTTCTACATCCTCTTCTGATCTCAGATTGAATTTCTGGCAGTTCCCTGCTGATGTACTGCTGCAACTCTTTTTGAGTGAGCTTCAGTAAAATTTTACTTCTGCATGATATTAATGATGTTGTTGTTGTTGTTAGGTGCCGTCAAGTTGGTTCCGACTCATATCCACCCTATGCACAACAGAACGAAACACTGCCCGGTCCTGTGCCATCCTTACAATCGTTGTTATGCTTGAGCTCATTGTTGCAGCCACTGTGTCAATCCACCTCGTTGAGGGTCTTCCTTTTTTCTGCTGACCTTGTACTCTGCCAAGCGTGATGTCCTTCTCCAGGGACTGATCCCTCCTGACAACACGTCCAAGGTATGTAAGACGCAGTCTTGCCTTCCTTGCCTCTAAGGAGCATTCTGGCTGCACTTCGTCCAAGACAGATTTGTTCATTCTTTTGGCAGTCCATGGTATATTCAATATTCTTCACCAACACCACAATTCAAAGGCATCAACTCTTCTTTGGTCTTCCTTATTCATTGTCCAGCTTTCACATGCATATGATGTGATTGAAAATACCATGACTTAGGTCAGACGCACCTTAGTCTTCAGGGTGACATCTTTGCTCTTCAACACTTCGAAGAGGTTCTCTGCAGCAGATTTACCCAGTGCAATGCTTCTTTGGATTTCTCGACTGCTGCTTCCATGGCTGTTGATTGTGGATCCAAGTAAAATGAAATCCTTGACAACTTCAGTCTTTTCTCCGTTTATCATGATGTTGCTCATTGGTCCAATTGTGAGGATTTTTGTTTTCTTTTTGTTGAGGTGCAATCCATACTGAAGGCTGTGGTCTTTGATCTTCATTAGTAAGCGCTTCAAGTCCTCTTCATTTTCAGCAAGCAAGGTTGTGTCATCTGCATAATGCAGGTTGTAATGAGTCTTCCTCCAATCCTGATGCCCCATTCTTCTTCATATAGTCCAGCTTCTCGGATTATTTGTTCAGCATACAGATTAAATAGGTATGGTGAATGACAACTCGAAGAGGAATGGTGTTGCATTCATCGTCAAAAAGTACATTTGAAGATCTATCCTGAAGTACAATGCTGTCAGGGATAGGATAATATCCATATGCCTACAAGGAAGACCAGTTAATACAACTATTATTCAGATTTACGCACCAACCACTAGGGCCAAAGATGAAGAAATAGAAGATTTTTATCAGCTGCTGCAGTCTGAAATTGATCGAGCATACAATCAAGATGCATTGATAATTACTGGTGATTGGAATGCAAAAGTTGGAAACAAAGAAGAAGGATCAGTAGTTGGAAAATATGGCCTTGGTGATAGAAACAGTGCTGGAGAAACAGTGCTGGAGATCGAATGATAGAATTTTGCAAGACCAACGACTTCTTCATTGCAAATACCTTCTTCCACCAACATAAATGGAGACTATACACCAGATGAAACACATAGAAATAAAATTGACTACATCTGTGGAAAGAGATGATGGAAAAGCTCAATATCATCAGTCAGAACAAGGCCAGGGGCAGACTGTGGAACAGACCATCAATTGCTCATATGCAAGTTCAAGCTGAAACTGAAGAAAATCAGAGCAAGTCCACGAGAGCCAAAATATGACCTTGAGTATATCCCACCTGAATTTAGAGACCATCTGAAGAATAGATTTGATGCCTTGAACACTAGTGACCGAAGACCAGATGAGACATTAATGATACTGTTTGATAATTTTCACATTCTGTTGGATCACCTTTCTTTGGAATGGGCACAAATATGGATCTGTTCTGGTTGATTGGCCAAATTTCTTGGCATAGATGAGTGAGCACTTCCAGTACTGCCTTCATTTGTTGAAATATCTCAATCGGTATTCCATCAATTCCTGGAGCCTTGTTTTTTGCCAATGTGTTCAGTGCAGCTTGGACTTCTTCCTTCAGTACCATTGTTTCTTGATCATATGCTACCCCGGAAATGGTTGAATGTCAAAAAATTCTTTTTGATACAGTCACTGTGTATTCTTTCCATCTTCTTTTGATCCTTCCTGCGTGGTTCAGTATTTTGCCCACAGAATCCTTCAATGCTGCAAATTGAGGCTTGAGTTTTTTTTTTCAGTTCTATCAGCTTGAGAAATGCTGAGTGTGTTCTTCCCTTTTGGTTATCTATCTCCAGCTCTTTGCACATGTCATTATAATACTTTGTCTTCTTGAGCCAGCCTTTGAAATCATCTGTTCAGTTCATTTACTTTAACATTTCTTCCATTTGTTTTAGCTACTCAATGTTCAAGAGCAAGTTTCCGAGTCTCTTCTGACTTCCATTTTGGTCTTTTCTTTCTCTTTTGTGTTTTTAATGACCTCTTGCTTTCTTCTTGTATGATGTCCTTGATGTCATTCCACAACTCATATGGTCTGAGATTATTAGTGTTCAATGCATCAAATCTATTCTTGAGATGGTGCCTAAATTCAAGTGAGATTTACTTTTCTTCAACTTCAACTTGAACAATTGATGTTCTGTTCCACAGTCAGCCCCTGGCCTTGTTCTGACTGAGGATATTGAGCTTCTCTATCATCTCTTTCCAAAGATGTAGTTGATTTGATTCCTGTGTATTCCATATGGTGAGGTCCATGTTTTTCAACAACATAAATGGCAAGTTTCAACATAGTTGCTGTTTATGTTGGTAAAAAAAAGTATCTGCAGTGAAGAAGTCATTGGTCTTGCAAAATTCTATCATGTGATCTCTGACATTGTTTCTATGGCAAAGGTCATATTTTCCAACTACCAATCCTTCTTCTTAGTTTCCAACTTTTTTTTCCCACCTTTGTAGAATGATGCATTTTCATTTCCTCAAGTTGAATTATTTAATTCTGTTAAGTCATTGCCTGTGAGCATTGCTTTATTCCTGTTTGTGCCGTTAAAGTTCAGCCAGATGGAATTCATCCAAGCCCTTATTTCTGTCAGACATTTGAACAGCTGAGATTCTGTAGTCTCTGAGTTTGAAGCAAACGATCTGTAGAGCTCATGTCAACAAGGGCCATGAGCTCTCATGATCTCACTCAGTAGCTTTATGTTCACACAGTTTCACTTGGAAAAACTATCATCTGTAATTTTTGCCAGGATGGAAGACAGAGTGAGTAGAATTGTATCTAATATCTGGCTTTTAACATTTCAGGACATTTTCAACTGCTTAATTAAATCAGTTTTAGGAAATTGTAATTATGTCATTTTTCCATTTTGTGAAGTTATTTGGTGTGAAGCATGGATTTAAGTAGTTCTAGGATTTTTAGGATGGAGTTTTTTGTTTGTTTTTTTTTTTTTTTTGAGGGGATTGAGATTAACCATGTTCAACTTAGACCAGTAAGTGGAAGATAATTAAGACAAACTGTTGTCGATGTGACATGTGAGATTTATCTCGAGGATTAAGTAGGTTTAAAAAATTTTAAGTTGTTCTTTACACAATTAAAAAAAAACTTTAAAAAAAATTCTGAAAGTAGGTGTGAGATTTAAACAAAACTATTCTCATTTTTCAATGGCTTAGAATGATATTTATGAAACCTAAAAAGCTTTGTCAAAAACCAGTTTGTTGCGTGTTGGCCTTGTGGGGCATGTTAAAAGTATAAGCAAATGCTGTGCTCAGATTAGAAATTATCTGTTTAATACAAATAAAAGTGGAAAAATAAAAATCACTTATTAAAATTTCCAAAGTACTAGATAATAAAAAAATTTCGTAGTAAAGAATTTTAATAACAAAAAGGCAGGATGTTCTTAGTAATGTAGTTTTGATTGAAGATGAGGGGTAAAGCATTGAAGACTGAAAACCTTTAAATAATACAATGCATGCCATTCAAGTCACGTGTGGTAGCATTGTATTGGGACAGCTCATCAGTTGCAAATTGAAATTCATTGAAGAGATATGTTAAACTTTTAAGACAGTAGAATGTGAATGGCACTGACTGTAACATAGAATTCCTTAAATAATTATTTTCATTGCAGCTAATACTTGGAAAACTATTACGGTTTTGACAAAATATTAGACTAGAGAGGGGCTCCTAGAAATTACTTGGTCCAATTTAAGTTCTTTTTGTTTTCTTTCTTCTTTTTTTTTTTTTAATCGAGGCATAATTTATAAAGAGTAAAACACAGATTGTAAGTATTTAGTTCAATGAATTTTGACAGATATTGACACATAGGCAACCATCACTCCAAATAAGATATTGAGCATTTCCATTTTTCCAAAAAAGTTTTCTTGTGTCTCAGTCAATATTGAATTCCTGTCACCCAATGGAAACCTGTTCAAATTCTATGACCTTACCTTAGTTTTCCTGTTCTAGAACTTTATACAAATGAAATCATTCAATATGTACCCTTTTGCATCTGACTTCTTTAGCCCAACATAATATTTTTGAGATTCGTCCATGTTGTTTAGTATATCAGCACTTTATTCCTTCATATTTCTTGAGTAGTATTTCATTGTATGCATATACCACAATTTGTGTATCTCTTTTTCTACTTTGGACATAGGGTTTATTTCTATTTGAGAACTAATATGAACAAAGATACTATGAAAATTCTCTTTCTAAATACATGTTTTCATTTATCTTGGGTAATTACCAGTGAATGGAATTGCTAGGTCATAGAGTGGTTGTGTATTTAACTTTATGAAAAATTTCCAAACAAATCTCCAAAGTGGTGATACCATTTTTCACTCCTACCAGCAATATAGGAGAGTTCCGCTTGCTTCACTTTCTTGCCAGCACTTGCCAATGTCTTTTTTTTTTTTGACCCATACTAGAGGGCACAAAGTGGTAACTCTTTAGATTTCATTTGCATTTCCCTGATGATTATAATAATGTTGAACTTTTTTTTACAGGCTTATTTTTATTGGCCATTTATATGTCCTCTTTTGTGAAGTGTCTTTTCTAGTGTTTTGTCCATTTTTGTTGATCTTTTTTTTCTGTTTATTTTGGATGTATAGGAGTTCTTTATATTTTCTTTATGCATGTTTTTTGAGTATTTTCAGATATATGCCTTATGAATATTTTCTTGTAGTCTGTGACTTGCCTTTTTATTTCCTTAATGGTATCTTTTGAAGAGCAGAAGTTTAGTTTTGATGAAGTCAAGTTTGTTAATTTTTTTTTTTTTTACGGTTAGTCCTTTTTGTGTCCCAAGAAATGTTTGCGTATACTGAGGTCACAAAGATATGCTCCTATGTTCTCTTCTGTAAGCTTTGTGGTTTTGTTTATATTTAGGTCCTGATTTATCTTAGATGAATTTCTGTGTATGATGTGAAGTAGGTGATAAAGTTTATTTTTTTACATATGGGAATCCAGATGTTCTGATCATATTCATCATAGAGCCTATCATGTAAATCTTTGAGAGTTTTTGTTTTTGATACTGACTAAATGTATGTGGAAATTCTTAAACATCACATAAAAATTAATATTTAATTATATGACATAATGAATTATTCACTAATCTTTTATGTGGATTTATCTACCTAAAATATGTTTTTAAAAAAACAGTACTTTGTCTAATATTTCTCTTTCACTATTCCCCAAATGCTTAGACAATATTGATTGATTGATTGAATGATTACTGTAGAGGACCCATTAATGTCTATTAGTTTTTATCCTTTTCTATTTAGTACAAGTCTTTGTAGTCCCTTTAAGCAGTTGGATACGATTTGGTAAGTGAAAGTCTAATTTATTTTCTTATGCAATTAATAACATTTCCTCTTGCTTTCTTGAATATTTCTTCCCCAAATAAAAAATAGTCCCACTTAAATATAATTTTTAACTTTTTCTCTGTTAATTTCTTCCTCACCCCCTCAGACATGCTCAAAAGTGAAAAACTACCCATTTTTCAACTTTGCTACTAATCCCAGTACCACCCTTTATCTTTTTTCATCTTTTTACTTCTACCTTTTTTTAAACGGGTGCTATGATGTATTCATTGGTGTTGTGGTTAAGATTGTGTGTCAACATGGCTGGGCCATGATTCTCAATGTTTTGGCAGTTCTATAAAGTTGTGATCACTTCTCTGTTGAAATTTGATATGTGATCATCCCCAAGATGGAATCTGCAGAGTGGGGGCAGGGCCTGTGGCAGCCCACTGCCCCCTCAGCTTTCATCTCTCCACCTTCCACTCCATACTTCCTTCCTGCTTGCCTTGCCAAGGCTTTTGGCTGGCTCTGGATCCTGCAGCTGCCTCTTGTTCATCTGACCTCTGGTTCTCGGGACTTAAGCTAGCAGCTTACCTGCCAGTCTTGAGATTCATTGATCTTTACAGCTTGTGAGCAAGATTCCTGCTCTCTGACCTGCCAATCTTTAGTTCACCACCCCCTGCAGCTATGTGAACCAGGAGAAGCCTCTATCCTGATCCACAGACTTGGGACATTCCAGCCTCTACAATCACATGAGCTGTTTCCTTGACACAAATCTCTCTCTCTCTCTCTCTATATTTATATGCTTTACTGGTTTTTGCTTCTCTAGAGAACCCAGCCTAAAACAATCGGGGTCTGTGACTCCTTCTGTATTAGAGGTTTTCACTTTAAGGGTGATCTATGAGATAGTTTCTTATTCTGACTTATCTGAGTGACCACCTTAAAACAGAGTTCTACCAAATTTTTTGAATTTCCCTTTGAATTTTTGTTCAACTCCATTGTGACCAAATGATAACCTAATGATTAACTCTGAGTTCTCAACAGTAAGAAGTTTGGCTTTACTAATAGATTATGCAAGAAATCATTTAGAGTTTTGATTCCACTGCCCTGTTCCACCCTTGTTCTCTTATAAACCCATTGTCATTTGCTTTCACCATTTTGTTAAAACTGGAAATTGCTCTTTTGATAGTACCCACATTCAGCCTAGGTTCGCCCTTAGGCCCATACCAAAAGAGATAGATTGGATTGTAATTGATTCCCCTAACATTGCCCCTACAATGTTGTGTTTGATGCTAAGCTCCCAAATTCAGGACCCAAGGTCCAAGTAAAACTGAAGCTCCTAATATACCTTTTTCCTTCTGGTCTTCTTCACTGACAAACACAGATGAGAGTTTCTGCCCAGTGAGGTCACAAAGTGGCAATTTCTAATGACTCCTCCTAGTCCACATGGTACCCTAGCCCACAGGACTTAGGTTTTTTCCTCAGGCCCCTTTTCTTCATTATGAGTGGATTGCTGACCTGTACTCTAGCCCCTCCTTCAATCTCTTTTCTTATGACCAGGCCCTGTTTTTTATACTGCCTTGCTCTAGCCTATCCTCTGTCAGGAAATGGAGGCTTGTCTCATGCCTGAGCTTGATGGCTGAGCATTTTCTCCTTATGGGAAAGCTCTCTAGGTGATAACCATTGGTCTGCTTTACTCTTAAGCATTCAGCCAGTTCCCAAATTTCTTTGTGTTCTGCTCTGACCTTCAGATTGATTTTTTAATATGAACAACTTCTAAATTTGAGTCAGATTGTGGCATTGCACCCATCTTTTTAGACATTGCAATTTTTCATTCTCCAGAGCCAGACCATAAGTGCGGCGTGTGTTTCTCCAGACTCCATTCTGCCTGGCCCTGGATTCCTCACTAACTCAGAGGTTGCACATCCTGTTCTTTGTACTTAAGGAACTCTTGTGATGCCGCTGTATCACAGTGTTACCTGTTTAATTCTTTGTGATCACCATTTTCATATCCTGGTCTGTGATCTATCCAAAGTTGTTCTTAAAACTGTCTTAGAAGAAAAAAATAAAAGAACACAGTGATAACTTATTTCTTCTTAAAAATAGTTCATGATAAAAGAAATGATCGCTATTACTAATATTTATCAAACAAATGTTTATTAAGTTTATACTACATATCTAACATTTTTGTTAAGCTCTATGATGAATTACCATCAATATCAAGACCTTACCCTACCCCTAATACCAAACCCAATGCCTTCCCCTTGTAGGAAAGACGAAAATGAGTTGTATAAATAAAGTAAAACACAGAGCTTTACTACCTCTTCAAAACTTATATCTTCATGGGCAAGTCAAAATATACACATCTAAAAGATAAATCATACTAATTAGCAGTAATATAAACACTTCAAAATTACCCAGTGTTTGAAGATCATTTTTATGTTTTAAACAAAACTAATAGTAATTCCAGAATAGGCAAATGCATAGTGCTACCAGGGGCAGTGGGAGGGGGAAGTTGGGAGGTAGTGCTTGAGGGATACTGAGATTCTGTAACCAAACCAAAAATCAAACCCAGTGCCGTCGAGTCTATTCCAACTCATAGCGACCCTACAGGACAGAGTAGAACTGCCCCATGGAGTTTCCAAGGAGCGCCTGGCAGATTTGAACTGCTGACCCTTTGGTTAGCAGCTGTAGCACTTAACCATTATGCCACCACGGTTTCCAAGATTCTGTTAAGAGTGATAAAAAAAATTGGAAACATATAGTGGTGATGGTTATACAACATGTGAATGAGTGTAGCCAATGTCACTGAATTGTACACATAAAAGTGGTTGAAATGGCAAATATTTTGTTTTATATATTTCCTCACTATAAAAAAAAAAAAAAAACCCGTGATTTGCCATAGGGCAAGATATAACTGCCAGAGGCATCTAAATAAATAGTTATTACTATCATCTTTGGAAGGAATCACAGTTATCCGAATAAGCGTTCATGGCCTCTCAAATCGCTAGTATGGAATTATTTAGGGGAAGTCTATAAATGTGTCTACTCCTTTGACCACATGTTGTACCTGTAAACTTACTGAGGCTTTGTGAGGAGAGTTCTCTCCTGCCTTACTTGCAGCTTCTGGCATCTTTTCTCTGTGAACGCCTCTCCTTTTGCTCAGCGCCTGCAGTCCTGTTAATAACAAACTTTTATCAGAATAAGTTTTCGTCTCAGGAGACCTGATGACCATGTTTAAAAATAACATCTCAAATAAGATATTGCTTGGAGAAATTTCTTCTCTTAACAAAACAAAATTTGGCAGCACTTTGATCTTAAATAGGAACTGAAACCTGTAAGTATTTAAAGAATAATTTAATATGGAGGCAATCTATATTTAAGAAATGTTTATAATGAAAATTTATAAGTACTTTTTCCATAATCTCTTTTGGGAAATATTGTTCTAATGTTTTTCATTGATTTTAGAATAGAGTGACATTAAGTTGGGATCCCACACAGCTGCTGCTTTGGATAGGCAAAGACTTTCTGCCTAGGCTGTACCTCTGGGAAAGCTCTTTTGCTTATATTTCTCAGACATGTTAATTATTTCCATTTGAGTCATTCTCCCTTTTTCTTCCCTGCATTGTGGTAAGCTTCTCTTTTTCCAATATTTTTTTTTTGTCTCTCTTCTTTTGTAGATCTTAGTTGGAAGGTCCCTGGGGGCCCCTGAAAGATCATAACTTAAGCATCCGCAATGATAATCCATTTAACAAATCTTTAATCTCCTCAAATCCAATGACTTCCTCTCTATTTCAGCAAAACATGAACATACATGGTCCTGTCTTTTAAGATCTTGAATTTGAAACGTCCCCTTTCTGACTACAACCTTCTTCCTATCCTTCTATATAATGCCCACTACCTGGCTGTTTGAGGTCGTAGTGGCCCAGTGGTTAAATAGCTTGAGTGCTAACCAAAAGGTCAGCAGTTTGAATCCACCAGATGCTCCTTGGAAATCTATGGGGCAGTTCTACTCACAGGGTCAGTATGAGTTGGAATTGATTCAATGGGACCGGGTTTGATTTTTTTGTTTGTTTTAACTGATTGTTATCCCTTCCTCCCAGTAAGTAGAGGGGTTTAGTGAGGTTAACTAGAGCCCAGGGTCAGTCTTTAAAATTGTCCCCTCCCCACCAATTTCAAGATGAATAGATGATAGTGACTATGTGTTAGCAGAAACACCTTCCTCCTTCTTGTCCGGCTGCCTCAGTCAGGCACATTCCACATTTGTGGCACCTTGGAATGTCATTCCATGACTATTTGATGCCCCTTTGGACTTGAGCCCAGTGTCAAGTGCTCCCCCGCCTGTGAGTCAGCCTTGAATTTCTTTCTCTTCCTATCCTGACTGGAATTCACTTTAAATCTCTTTAACAACATTCTCACTGGTAACAGTTGTGTCATACTCTATGGGTCCTGCCTTGTCTACTTTCGTCTGCTTCCTCCCTGTCTGCTTCCTGAGTGGCACTCAACAAAGACTGTCTGACACTCTGGCCAGTCATCCTTAAAAAAGTTTCCAGTCACAGTCAGTCCTCACTGATTCCTAATCAGCACTTTTCACATTCTCTCAGCAGTTGTTCCAGATCTTTGCAACTTTCCTCAAAATCTAACGCAACACTGAACAATTATACTTTATCAAGAAACTAGAGCTCATCAGACATTAATTCTATTAAATTCATCTCCACCTCAAAACTTATCTAATTCACAAGTCACATTTTTCTCCTCTCTTATCTCTGGGGAATAGCTGAACTCCTTCCAAAGCTTCCTTTCACACTTACCTCCATTTCAAGTAACGATTTCATCTCTAGACTTTCATTTGCCACCAATCTCATTTTTGATTCATTGTTTCTAGTTCCTCACTTTCAACTCATTGTTTATACCACTGCAGCTTAGCTTTTTGTTGTTACTCTGTGCCATCGAGTTGATTTCCGACTCATAGTGATTCTACGGAACAGAGTAAAACTGCCCCATAAGGTTTCCAATGCTGTGATTTTTACAGGAGTCTTCCACATCTTTCTCCCACAGAGCAGCTTTTGGGTTCGAACGAACAACCTTCCTGTTAGCAGCCAAGCGCTTAACCACTGTCCCACTAGGGATCCTTCAACTTAGCCCTAATTCTTACCACATCAGTGGATCTGCTCCAAGGTCTTAAGGCATTACCTAATGCACAAAGTTTATTTTCTGAGTCTTCTTCTCTCCTCCTCTTTCTTGACCATGAGGCAGTATATATCACTGCTGACCTCTTCTCCATCACATGTTCTGCTTTCTTTACTTTCATAGCACTCCAGAGACCTGAAATCAATTTTAGTTACTCTTGGGAAAGATGCAGCCGCCATGAGGCATCTCCCTCCTTTACTTCTAGTAAATACTTTATTAAACTGGAAAGGGATCGCTTTTACTTATGTTATCACTGCAGCTATCTTCTAAGCGCTTAAAAATTCTATTTTAAAGAGACTGAACTTTTATTTATAGCCTCCAAATTTAAACAGATTTTAACAAATTGAAATAATTACTAAATATGTCTGATAAGAAGCGTATCAAGATATTAACTTAATAATGAGAAGTACACTGTGAAGGAATAAATGGAGTCACTGAGTTAGGCACACATACTAGGAGCCTTGGAGAGAGATATAGATTAGGGTAGAGATAGACACAATGCAGAGGTAGAGAGGGATTCTAAACATCCTACCAGATCAGGCTTGCTGGGATGGATCCAATGTGTGATAGAAAGATGGGGAAGAATAAAAGATGATAGACAGTGTCTCTTGCTTGATTTGGCATTCAGAAATATTTAACAACTATTTAAGCAACTTATTATTAAGTCTAATTTCCTACCACCAGGGTAACCCAAAATATGCTACTATTTTAGAAGAAACCCAACATATTCTTCTCCAAAGAGACAATAATATAGCTTGAAATAATAATATAAAAGTAGCTACAATTTAATGAGTGTCTACTATGGGCAATGAAGGAATTTCATATACTTTATCTTGTAATCACCACACCAACTCTGTAAGGCAAACTTTATTATCCTCATTTTCCAGATGAGGAAAATGAGGCCCCCAGGGGTTAGGTAACTTGCTCAAGGTCACTTAGCTGGTAAATTAAACTAGGCTCCCAGCCCAAATTATCAGTCTCCAAACCTCTTGCTCTTTCCTCTTCATCTCTACCTTCTATTATTTAGTTTGTAAAAACAGATGAGTCATTTAATCTCTCTTGGCCCCACAATAAAAAACAAACAAACAAATCTTTTGCCGTTGAGTCCACTCTGACTCATGGCAACCCCAAGATTATAGAGTAGAACTATGCTGTAGGGAATTTTTGGCTGTAATCTTTATGGACTAGGCAGTGTTTTGTTCTGTTGTACACAGGGTCAGTAGAGTCAGAGCCAATCTGACAGCACCTAATGACAACAACAACAATCTTTATGGAAGCAGTTTGCCAGGTCCTTCTTCTGCAGTGCCTCTGGGTGGGTTTGAACTGTCAACCTTTATGTTAGTAGCCGATTATAAACTGCTTGTGGTACCGAGGCTCCTTCCGTCTCACTAAAGTCTTCTGCAAAAAAAGAAGTGTTGACAAGGAGAAAACCAGCCAAATGTTAAATGTGGAAATTCTAAAGGACAAATGACATGGTTTCTTCAACAAATAAATGACATGAATAAAAAAAGATGGGAGGGACAACTGTTATGATTAGAAGAGATTTGAGAGACATATCAACCAAATACAATGTCTAGCCTGTTTTAGGGGTGTAAGGAGTAGGAGTATTCCTGATTGAAAGAACAAACTGATAAAAACACATACGAGAAAATCATTAAATTTGAACCTGGACTCGATATTTGGTGACACTAAGAAATTATTAGTAATATTGTAAAATGAAATCATAATATTGAGAAATGTTAAGGAAATAGTCTTACCTTTGAAAGCTATACACTGTGAAGGGTAAACAGGTGAAATGATATACATGTGTGGCATTTGCTTTAAAACACTCTTGCAGATATATAACAGGGTGAATCTGTTTGTAAAAGGTTAACAAACTATTGGTAATTGTTGAAGCTAAATGGTGGGCATATTGGGAGTTCATTATACTAACGCCTCTTCTTTTGTATGTGCTTTAAATTTTCCACAAGAAAAAAGTAAAAGAGTAAAGAAAAAAAAGTGGTGAGACAGATATTCACAAATTTATTTTCAGATATAATTCTTTTTTATTAGTATGTTATAGCATTTGCAACTGTCAAAGTGTAATTTTATTTTCTCAATTCAAAATTTTAAGGCATTAAAGAATAATTGGATTTTAAAAAAAGCTTGTTCTGAGGAACCCATAAATCCTGCTAACTTCACCACATGCAGGTTCACATCTGACTTGGCTCTGCAAAATTAGTCAGGACTCTTCTATCAAGACATTAAGTACCCAGAATACAGGAGAGTTCTTGGTTTCACTCAGAGCTTTGAACTCATTCATTCTGGTTTGAACCACTGTTGAGAATTTGTGTTTCTACCCCAGATATACTGAATCAGAATCTACATTTTAACAAGATCCCCAGGTGATTCTTATATGTAATAAATTTCGAGAACCACAGCTCTACTAGAGGTTCTCAGAACTGGTCCCTCAGCAGCAGCATTAGCATTGCCTGGAAACTTGTTAGAAATGCAGATTCTCACGAGGGTTTCAAACTGGAACTAACTGGTTCAAAGCCCTGGTTTCACCTCATTGATTTTGTTGGGAAAACAATTTCTCACCACTAGAATTCAAAATTTATTAGTGTTTTTTTCCAGTGTCTAAGACTGGTTTTCAAATTTTGACACATATTTGAACCAGAAATACAGGGAGATAAAGGGATTACAGTGGCCATGGTAAGCAAATTTGCTGATTGTATCATGTACTATGCATATCATTGTCTTGTGAACAAAGCAAGAAATTATATTTAATTCTGGTCATAAGACACTGAAGAGTTACAAAGATTAATAATAAATCAATAAGCTCTAACTCCTGCCTTAAAATGCCTTATTATTTATATTCACCTGGGATATGCATTTTTCTTCTTTTCCATTTGATTTATGAATCAAATGAATCAATAAGACAAGCTTATTTATTTTTTCTTACTTGCAGATTTCAGAGACCATTAAATATCTTTGATCAATGAAGAAGAGCTGTTTTCTGCCATAGTAACCCATGTTATTTTGAAGAAAGATGGTCAGCAAATACTTGAAACTCACTTCTTTTTATTAATAGTGGTGTTTTGTCAGATTTATGATTATCTTGTCATAGTAATAAGCTGACGATGATTTAGCGTGAGCTTGTGACAATGAGTACATAAGCTTTACTCAATTTCTGTACCACTGTCATTGCTCAGGGACCTACTCTCTTCATCCTGCGTTAGCCATGACTGCCAAGTCTACTAGTCAAAACAAATTTACCATTGAACATTAACGGACTCAAGAACATTAGCAGAAGCAAATATAAGCAGGATACCATAGAAACCCGAGTCTGAGGCAATGGTGTTCTATTAAAGGGAAAGATGATTTCCCAAAATAAAGCTCCACATAAACATGTTGGCTTCTCATACTTAAAATATTTGTTAATGTAAAATAAGCTTCTATTTTCAGGTTGTCCATATCCCTATTATCATAATAATTTTTATTTCTGCTAATAACTTTTTAAATTTAAGAACCATAAATTATTAAATTAACAGGGAAAGCAGATAAGGTTATTTCATACACAGGGAGTTTCTTTAGGGTTTCTAAAGTTATGTGATAAATTTTGAGAGAAGCAACAGGCAAACCACAGTCAATAGATCAATATAATTTTAGATTCATTGCTAACAGAAATGCTGTCTCACCTGTAAAGACAGTAGGAAACACATCGTTTATTCTGTCTCCCTTTTTCCTCATCTCTTTACTTATATTGGTGACTCAACAGTCTGCAAATAAACATTTATTACAGTGGATGCTAATCTTTTCATGTTTGAGGCAAACTTTTGACATTAGAACTTTTAGAGTCACTCTTGAAGAGTTTAAGAGCCAACGTAGCACTTAACACATAATCAATAAATTTTTGAAACTACTATAGTAGAAGAACATCTCACAGTGTTTATTTCTATAAAAACGATTTCAACTTTTCTCCATTCACGTCATCACCTTTCATCTGCTTGTCACTGAATGTGACTGTGTATTGCTAGATTCTAGTACTTAGGATGAAAATCTTATAGTACTTAGAAGGCAAATTCCTGCACGTTGCAGCCATTTATCCTCTTGCAATTTTTGGCCAGGATATGGTAAATAGCAGAGGTGAGAAACACTGATTTTGAGTGTCTACTGGGTACAAAACCCTGTAATAAGTGCCATGCACTCCTTTTGTCTCCTATGTTGTTTTTAATTACAATTACACAATGAGTAACACAGATTTCTAATCAGGGATACTAACAGGAAAGATATTTATATCATATATTTAATCAAAAGGACTCTGGATAAGGATCAGCACATTTTTAATGATGAGAAATAAAGGCAAGTCTAAACAGTACTACTGTGTGGTTTGCAGGCCCAACACACCAGTAAGAGAAAGGGGAATACAGGAGAATACAGGATGAAGACCTAGGAAAAAAGCACACGAGGAGCCAGTGATTTGCAACCAAGAATTAATGTAGGGATGTGCATTGCCATTATTTATAATTTATCCATTTTTGTGATTAAAAGCTGATTTAGTTTAATATGATTCTTTTTGCTTTGTAATACATATTTAACATATTTATATGAAGTTAAATGAACTATATAAGGTTCAAAGTCATGCCAGCAGAGAAATGATCTAAATAAATGCAGTTGTGTTTAATTTTATGAAGACAGGAGGAAACAGTTATAGTAGAAATCATCAGCAATTTTAAAGATTAGCTTGTGGAAGAGGAATGGTAAGTATTATGACCCATATGTAGAGTGATTGTACTTGCTTATTGCCCACGAAAATTTCATTTTACACCTACCATCCCTGAGTAATTACAAGAGTGACCTATTTCATTCTCTGAGCAAGTGTCCTTCTTTACATGATAAAGACTATAAACACTTTACTCCTAAATGGAAGTTGTAGTGATTTACATTTTTACACAAAAATTAGGAAGAACTTTCCATAATGTGAAATTGTCCAATCATGGAAGAAATTGCCTCAAGAGCAGTGGAAATATTAGAAGTCCTCAATCAGATGCTGAAAAATTGTTGGTTAAGAGTGTCTTAGGGGAAAGATTAGTCCAAAGGACTAATGGACCACAACTACCACAGCCTCCACCAGACTGAGCCCAGCACAACTAGATGGTACCTGGCTACCACCACCGACTGCTGTAACAGGGATCACAGTAGAGGGTCCCAGACAGAGCTGGAGAAAAATATGGAACAAAATTTAAACTCACAAAAAAAAGACCAGACTTACTGGTCTGACTGAGACTGGAGAAACCCTGAGAGTAAAGCCCCCAGACACCCTTTAAAAGCAGTACTAGGGTCACTCCTGAGGTTCACCCCTCAGTCAAAGATTAGACAGGCCCATAAAACAAACAACAATACTCATAGCCCAACCATGTATGCGAGACTAAATGGGCACATCAGCCCAGGGGCAAAGATGTGAAGGCAGGATGGCACAGGAAAGCCGGACGAATGGAAATGGGGAACCCAAGGTCCAGAAGGGGAGAGTGTTGACATATTTCAGGGTTGGTAACCAATGTCACAAAACAGTATGTGTATTAATTATTTAATGAGAAACTAATTTGCTCTGTAAACCTTCATTTAAAGCACAATTTTATATATATGTATACACACACACGTATATCTATATATATACATATATACCAAAACCCACTGCCGTCGAGTCAATTCTGACTCATAGTGACCCTATAGGACAGAGTGGAACTGCTCCATGGAGTTTCCAAGGAGCGCCTGGTGGACTCAAACTGCTGACCTCTTGGTTAGCAGCTGTAGCACTTAACCATTATGCCACCAGGGTTTTCCATATATATGTAGAGAGAGAGAGAGTGCCTTAGGGAATTATATCAGATAATGGTTAGAGAATCAAATCTTTTAGTTTGAATTATATGAGAGTGCCAATATATTTGGCTGTTTTTTGGACTTAAAAAATGGCAGTTTCATAGGGTTCAATATAATGCAAGGTCCTTCAACACTCTGGGTTGTAAAGCATTGTAAAAATATATTCTATATTTCAAAAAATAAGCTATGAGTTTTTTTATTTTAAAATCTTAAAAAAGTTCTTTATTGGGAAGAATAAAAATTATAATATCCCTGTATGTGATATAAACTTAGTAGGATTTTATAGTCGGTAAGTTAGAGGGACAGCATTTTAAGCTTAGAAAAAAGTTAGGTGTATTTTGATGCCAAATTGTCATGAAATATCAGCGGTAGGTATTAACCCTTTCTGTTAGTGGTAAGACTCCTAGAAAAGAATTCAGAAGAAGTATAAAAGCAAAGTGTTCTCACTAGGACTTCAAACCAGTTATTTTCAGTTTGACCCGCTCCTGAGAATTTGTACTCAACCCCAAATATGCTGAATCAGAGTGGATCTTGCTAGAGTGTAGATTCTGATATGAAACCCTGGTTCTAACATAGTCTGGGAATGCTATAAAAGCAATGTTAGATTAAACCATTATTGATAACATTTAAGATTGATGGCAGGCTTATTTAAGTAGGCTAACCTTTACTGATTTGTAAACTTGCATTGTAATAGTGTTTTTCAGATAGATAACAATGCTAGGGGCCCCTGTCATGTGGGAAATTACCTTAAGGCAATGATAGCTTGCACATATATTAACCTGCAGACATTCGTAGGAGTCAAAGGACAAAAAGATTCACCAACTCAAATTAAGGTAAGCAAATCAGATGATTTATTAAACCAGATGAAAACACTCAGCAAGGCACAAGTGGGTAACATACTTGGGATAGGTGCAAGACCTGTGGAAGGACTATGCTACTTGAATCCTATGTCACTCAATTTCATACGTCCTGGCTGTCTCTCTACCACATCAGCCTTCTTTGCCGAAGATGTGGTTACAAGGAACACAGCATTTTGAGCAAAGGAGCTCAGCAGAAGGAAGGTGGCTGGAGCCAACAACCACACCCTCCTACCGGAGATATTTAGGGACAGGACCTTGCCAATTGCAGTGGGTTTCACATGATCTTCTGAGTAGCCGTGTCTTTAATCTGCTACTGGGGCAGAGCATGTGTCGGGCCAAAATTAGAGCCATAATGTGTGTCACCAATGGATGGCTGAATTAAGGATGACATATATTTCAATCTGGAGGTGGCATGATTGGCATATTTATGACTTGGTCTTTTGATCTGTAAGTAATACTCTTTCTTCCATCTTTCTTAAAATCATGCATTCCATTCTTTTTATCTACAAGGTATTTTACAAGGTACTAACTTACTTTCTATTTGTACTTAACACATCTCAAGAATTTTACCTATGTCTCACAAGTTAATTGCTTGCTCACTATTTATACTTGATGCTTGGGAGTTTCATCCAACCCATTTCATTTTCTTGTTGTCTATATAGCAGAACTGAATATTTTAAAATAATACAGCAAACACACATTGCAGCCCCTGAGGGAGGGAAGTAAAGAGAGGAAAATAAGGGTGAAAGGCTGCGTGTCCCCATTTCAGCTTCATCCTGTGTAGCTGTAATTTTTGTTTTTACTATTTTATGAATTCTGTATAAGATCTTGTGGGACAAAGATCTTCTAGTGGTGCTAATGAAAGGATCTGAAAACCAATGCTGCATAAGGTTCTTTACTCAATTATTTAATATGGAGGTTTAATCAGTAATTTCATTATTGTAAATGAAATTTAAAGATGCATGATTGCGAGATTGTTGGGATTGAAAAGAAAATTGCTACAGGAATTTCAGATAATATATGAGCCTGTTATTTCAAACCATGTAGCACAGGCACCTACCTATGATGAAAATTCTAGTGTAGACATTTACTAAAAATCAAATCTTCCTCTTTTAATTGATAAATCTCTGAATTGTGTCATTTCTTTGGTTTTCTGCCTTGATTTGCAGAATAAATCCATTCTTTTCACGAACTCTTCTCATGGTATTATGAAGAGAGCTGGATTCTAGTGTGAGTTATGTCACTAACTGCCCAAGTCACTCACCAGCCTGACCTCAAGTTTTTTTTTTTTTTCCTTTCATAAAAAGAAGAGAGAATCAGATGTTAAACAGAATCTTTTCCATTACTAACATTCTAGGATTCTATTCTACGTAATTTCTTCTGAACTGAAATTGAAACTGTTAGTTTCCTTGGTAGGTGAGTAGTCTTTGTTCCTCCTCTCTGGAAAATCTAGTAGCTGGGAAGAAAGCAGAAGCCTGCCGCGGAAGACCTTTGTTCCCTTACCTTTTTTGTCTCTAGTTCCTTACCAGCCCTTTCCCAAATGAGATTTACATATTAAAAAAAAAAAAAAGATGTTGCTTTTAAACATTTTGCTTTCAAAGTGGATGTGGTTTCCTTTGTTTTTTAGGGGATGTTTATTGAACAATTTAAGACAATTTGAATTTAATCATCAGCTATTTCCTCATAATATATACATGTATATTACAAAAATAATATGCGCATTCATATGTGAGGCTAAACTGTGTGAGCATGAGTTAAAGGAAGCCTGGCAGTTTGTATATTTTCGTTATTCCCCATATATTTAAGTTTGTTACTCTTACAAGAGTTTGAATAAAACCTAGGAGGAACCAAGTCATTTCATCTAAATACAGCTCGCATGCTTAGATCATAAAAATGCCTTTGGGTAAAAAAATTAGCAAAAGCAAATGTATTCATTTGCAATTAAATACTTTACATTTAAATGATGCTTAGGTGTTTAGAAATCACTTCTTTTTGTCTATTGATACTTACAGTGACTCTGGAAAGGGAGCAGATATTTGAATCAGATTGAATTTAGATTTGTTCTCTAAAAAAAAAAAAAAAACCCACCCAAAAAACCCAGTGCCCTCCAGTCGATTCCGACTCCTAGCAACCCTATAGGACAGGGTAGAACTGCCCCAGGGGGTTTCCAAGGAGCGCCTGGTGAATTCAAACTGCTGACCCTTTGGTTAGCAGCCATAGCACTTAACTACTATGCCTACCACTTCCTAATTGTGAATATTTGGTGGAATCACTTGAGGCCTCTGATCCTTGGTTTAGGCAGATATAAAATGGGGATTGAAGCACCTGCCTTATTCAGCTCAATTCTTTTCCAAGTTGCACATGTAATGCACTTAAGACAGTGCCAGGCCCAGACACACAAAACCAAACCCGTTGCTGTCCAGTCCATTCTGACTCATAGCGGGCCTATAGGACAGAGTAGAACTGCTGTACAACTAACTGCCCCATAGGGTTTCCAAGGAGCGGCTGGTGGATTCCAACTGCCGACCTTTTGGTTAGCAACTGTAGCTCTTTAGAGATAAAGAAGCAGAAGGTCAGGGAGGTTGAGTGATTTGCCCAATGGACAAAACTCACAACCTGTGGATGCTAGACTTGCTTACAAGTCTAGGGCTCTTTCTCTGTGAATATTTTTGAAGCTTTCCAAGAATTCACCCACTAAATCAACTGAGTTCAGGGCTGCATTATGACTTACGTGGGCCCTAGGTACTTTTGCCTTTCTGGGCCCCTTCCTCCATAGAAACTAAATAAAATTAATCCAGGCTGGATTCATTATGGTATATGCATTATTATATTCACTTTTCTTATAATTTTAAAGGAAATTAAAACATTTCTGTAGATCTCTAAAAGTATTGTGTGCCTTAGGCACTGTGCCCCCTCTTCCTAATGGTTAAATCCATCCTAAATTAGGGGAAAAACAAAACAAAACATCTCTTTCATACTGAGACAGATTTATTGAAAAATAATGAGACCTTCTACCTCTTTGGTCTTGCAGTTCAGAGAGTGGTCTAGTGAGGTCTTACAGCCTCCCCACAGTGCCTTACAAAGTAAACCGTAGTTGCTTCTCAACCAAGTTAGATAAAACTGGGACATCTGCCAAATTCTAATGCTTCACTCTTCATGGGTGATAGATGGGATTCTACAAATTTAAAAGTCTATGATAAAGAAGTTAATACTTTAAAACATGTAAAATACAACAATTCTTCCAAGTCAGATAATGAAACCTAAGATTAATCCCAAACAAATGTGTACTAAGAACTGTTGCAGTATTTTATTACGTCCTCTTTGGAAATAGTATCTATGCTAAGTGTCCCCAAACAGTGTCAAAGAACAGCCTGCAGAGAGTTAAATCAGGAATCAAGAAAGAAAAGGAGCCCAGAGTCATACATGTTAAATGTCTAGTCTTCACATGATAATCCCTGTGAGAATATGGAAGCTATATTGAGACTTCATTAGCACTTCCTTCATGGTATAGTAAAATGTGCGAAAGCTGGAACCTGTGTAAACCTGTGTAAAGAGAGGGGAAACACAAATATTTTCCACTAAAATGAGCGATAGAAAACTTGTGAGACCCAGACAGACAAGGCAGTCCTGTTGACTTCTGGCTCTGACAGGTTTCATTGCATCTGAGTTCCATTTTTTAGAATATTTTTTTAGGGAGCCCTGGTGGCACAGTGGTTAAGAGCTATGGCTGCTAACAAAAGGTTGACAGTTTGAATCCCTGGGCAAAGTGGTTAAGAGCTCAGGCTGCTAACCCAAAGGTAGGGCAGTTCAAATCTACCAGCCACTTCTTAGAAACCCTGTAGGGCATTTTAACTCTGTTGCATAGGGTTGCTATGAGTCAGAATCAACTCAATGGCAACAGGTTTTGTTTTGTTTATAGGATTTAGGAATTTAGAGCTTAAAATTTATAAAATTATTGGACCATCAAGAAACAAAGATAAATAAACATGAACATGTCATTGCTTGGCAATCCCATGATAAGCCTACCCTTCTTTGCTGGGTAATTTTTGGTGTGGTGTAACCATCTGAATTTCCTCAGACAGGAAGGTTTGTGAATGCAGGGAATAAGAAGCTCATGGGAAAATGCCTTCTGTAACCTTTTCCCTGTTACTTTGGTTGACTTCTGGAGCTTTAGTCTCAGCTGCATCTAGTGTCTGTGACATACAATCCTACGCAGATTTTAACTACCAATTACTCTCCTAACATGGATGTCACACAAACAAACAAAATACTTCATTAAAATTACATCAGTACTCTTTATAATACATAAAAAAGACAAACTGAGGGAAATATATTAGTATAAATATAAATTTAGACATCTGATCACTTAGACCCTGGAACCAACTTCAAATGGAAAAAGTCATTTACATAAATCACTTACATGTCAGCCGAAAGCTTGTAAATTTGTCATCTCTAAAAGCAGTTTTACATTATAAAGTTTCTCAATAAAATCTTTCAAGTATAGAATGGAGGGGTTTATTGCCATTACTTATTACAAGTTTTAACAAGCTCATTTTTGGTTTGCTTCCCCCCCCTTTTTTTTAAAGTCAATTAAATGGTTTAAATTAAATGGGTTAATATGCTCTATAAAGAGTGCATTTAAATTTCATTTCAAATGGATTCTGGTTATCATCAATTTCAAACTGAAGAAACAAAACTGTTTATGTAGAATTTAGTTTTATTAAACTATTTAAGAGTCTGGGAAGAAGCTGTCCTACCTTTCCAAAAGACCTACTCATATATGTTCAAACAATGTTAATTAATTTGTTCAAGAAACATCCACAGTTTCATGTTATAAACTATAATAGGCACTGGAAAGTTAAAAAGAGAAGTCCAGAGAGAGAGAAAGAAGGAGAAGGAAAAGAAAGGAAAAAGAACAAAGGCAGTGTAGCAAATTGGTTAAGAACAAGGTCTGTAGAACTAGATGGCCTGAGTTTGTGTGTGGCCTCTTCAATAGCAAAACAGCAAACCCCTGAGGAAAGTGCTTAGGTTCTCTCTGCCTCAGTTTCTTCGTCTTTAGCATTTGGATAATAATAGTAAAACCTCAAAGGATTGTTATGAAGCTCAAGGCGGTTAATGCATGTGAAGTGCCTAGAAACATGCCTAGCGTAAAGTAAGACTTTAATAAATGCTACCTAGTAACTAAATATCCCTGCCATCAAGAAATGCATATTACAGTAGGAAACCAGCAAAATACAGATACAGCTATATATAATAACTGTATAATAAATACTATGATATAAATCTGAACAAACTGCTAGAGGAGGCACAGAGATTACACCAGATGAAAAACAAATAGTGATAATTAGAAAAAGGAGATAATGAGGAATAAAAAATCACTGCAGAACAACACAAAACAAGAGATTAATCCTGATTAGGTGGTGTGAGGTAATGAATCACCCTACAGAGAGCACTTTAGCCTTTGTCCTTGGTTCCTGAGGCTAATCTTTGGAATTTCCTGAGTAGTTGAGGTACCTTTTGTTATCTAGGCCTACAGACTGTACCAAAGGATTTGTACTACTGAGCTGGGGGCTGGCCAAGCCAGAAGTAACACCTCAAGTGCTGATATCAGCTGACCTCAGGGAGGGAGTGGAGCATGATTCGATCATGCATATGCAGAGAGGCCCGTATCATGATTATGCAATGAAGCAAATAAAGATTCTGGACACGAAAGCTCTAGGAGCTTCCTGTTTGGCGAAAGACATTGGTACATGTGGGTTGGGTAGCACACCTTTTCTGGGACTTGGAAGCTCCACATTGGGAACCCGCTCAGTCCCCATCCCATGTGTTTCTTCTTAATGCTGATTCTAATTCTTTTCTATGATGAATCTGCACTCGTATCATACTGCCTATGAGTTCTGTGAGTTGTTCTAGCAAATTACAGAATCCAAAGGGGTAGTGGAAGCCAGCAGGTGGAAGTGAGGGAACCCACAGGAGGCCCCCAAGTTTGCGACTAGCATTCTGAAAGGGTAGTGGGAAAACCCTGAATTTGTGGCCAGAGGTGAGAAGTAAGTGTGTCATGTGGACTCCTGAGCTGCAACTGGTGCCTGCCTTTTGACAGTCTGAAAGATGGTATCCTTTAGCCTGTGAGATCTGGCCTAGTTCCAAGTGGCTAGAGTCAGTACTGTGTGGGTGGCAGGTGCCAGAGATGACTGAGAAGTGAAAAGTGGGGATTTGGTTAATCTTCACATTTTGGAGTTTAGATTTATGTTGATTTTTATGTATGAAGGTGGGTTGAACAAAAGTTCAAAGAGGAGGTTTCCTAGAAACATATTAAGATTTTAGAAAGCATGGAGAGAAAAGGGCAAAAGCAAAGGTTTGGAGGTATGAAAATATAAGACAGGTTTTAAAAATGGTGATTGGTAGTTATATCTCCAAAAGAATTGAAAGGAGAAATGCAAACAGATACTTATACACCAGAGTTAATTGCCGACACTATTCGTAATAGCTAAAAGGTAGAAACAACCTAAGGGTCCATCAGCAGATGAATGGATAAACAAACGTGATACATACATACAAAGGAATGCTACTTAGAAGTGAAGTCCTAATACATGCTGCAACATGGATGAACCTTGAAAACATTATGCTAAGTGAAATAAGTCAGGTACCAAAGGACAAATACTGTATGATCCCAGTTACACAAAATATCTAGAATAGGCAAATACGTATAGAGCGGAGTTTATTAGTGGTTACCTGGTATGGGAGGGAGGGGGGAAAAAGGGAGTTACTGTTTAGGGAGAATTGAGTTGCTGTTAAGGGTAATAGAAACGTTAGGAAATGGATAGTGGGAGTGATTGCATAGCATGATAAAGGTAATTAATGTCAAAAATTTAGAAAGAAAATGGTTATGTGTTCCTTGAGGTAGATGATGGAGTGGAGGGAGATGAATCTGGAAAGGAAGGTTACAATCAGACCATCAATGGTTTCATTTGGCCTCTAACATGTTAGGAAGCCATTAAAAGATTCAAATGAGAGGGTGACATCAGTGGGACTATGTTTTAAAAGGTAACTCTGAATGTGGAAGGATAGAATCATTTCTACCCAAAATATAAGGCTAAGAAGTTCAAGCAATTGTGTAGAAAATGGAGCCAACTACTAGAGGCAAGAACTGCAACACTTATCACAAGGAAAGGGGTGCCAACTGCCTAGTCTATCCCACCTCCTTTGATCTTGAAATCTAGAGCCCAGGCAATGGGTGGAGCTGAATGCTGCCATGGGACAAACTGGTTGGAATTCTGGCTTATATATTTCATAACCTACTGATAATAGTCAATTTACTTCTTTGATGTATATGCCTTAACTCAATGGAGTGACCTTAGAACTGTGTAATGGGGCAATTTAAATCAAAATCAGTTCTGAAATCCTTTTATAACATTCTTAGATTACAACAGAATTAGCTATAAAGTTGTTTTTTTCCCAGACTCCATCTAAAGCAATTTAGTAAGTAATGTATAAAAATGATAGTGCAATAAGGTACTTTTATTCCCAGGGATGACTTATGCTTGGACTTAGAAAAAAAATTAGAATGAGGCATTATAGAATAGAATACTAATCTTTGTAGCCTATTTAAGAATGTATCATCTCTTCAAATACTAAGTGTTTTGAAATTCTCACAGTTGTACAGAAACATGTTACAGTTTCTTACAGCTTTTCTTTAGAGGAAGAAGGTATTCAGTATTTTATTGGGGGTTTAAAGTGGATTTAAGGAGCCCCGGTAGTACAATTGGTTAAGCACTCACCTGCTAACCAAAAGGTTGATGGTTCTAACCCACCCCGCAGCTCAGTAGAAGAAAGACCTGATGATCTGAGTCCATAGACATTTCAGCCAAGAAAACCCTACAAGGCAGTTCGACCCCACTACATGAGGTTACTAGGAGTCGAAAACGACTCCACATCACCTAACAACAACAATGTGAATTTGAATACATATTTTCCATCTAAATAGTATTTTATGCTTTTTTCTTTTTAATTTGAATTATTTCAGTTTCAGAAAACATTGGGAGGTTATTTGTACAAACACTGAAATTCCTCATAAATTATTTTCACCAGGGCTTTATTAGGATTAACTCCTCCTGCTGGAATTTATGTATATATAAAGCAGTGATATTCTTATGTAAATCAAAAGGATCCTAACAGCCCTAGTAAACTCACTTTCTGTAATTCTCAAAAGTAGTTTGCAGTATAATTCAGTACAGCTTAGTTTTCAGCAGTGTAGTTCAACTCCTATTCTAAAGAAAGACCGGTAATCTTGTGATCCATGTTACATTGTTTTATAAGCTCTTTCCCTGTATATATTATGATGATGTAAAGCAATGAATTGATTTCAAGAATGATTGAAAATGTAGAATGTCATCTAAGTCTACAAGTTCCCCTGTCCTTGCTGGTTTCCCTTTCTCATTTCTCTTCTTTTTACTTTCTTCCTTCTTGCTTTCTCTCTCTCTCTCGGTAGCTCATAAAACCATCATTTTATAAGCACCACTTTTAAAAATTATTAGATCATAAGTCAATGAGAAATTTCTGTTTTTGTATTAATACATTAATAATTATTGGGAACCCTGGTGGTGTAGTGGTTAAGTGCTACAGCTGCTAATCAAAAGGTCAGCAGTTTGAATTATTATTAGTAAATTAATAATTATTTGGCAGCATTAATAAAAATGCCAAAGATCATTTTTCCTTTTCAAATGTAGATGCAGAAAGGTATACATAACATATCATACTAGGCCATGTAATCGTTGGCTTTTTATTAGCCTCCTAGCATATTGTGTTACCCAAGCAATCCCTAGTTTTCATAAAGTCTTCAGCCTCTAGAATTTCAGTAATTTAAAAAAAGTATATTTTTGCATTTTTCTGTGGTTCAATTGTTTCTGAATATCAGCACTCAGCAGGGTAGCTTAGAAGCTGTTGTTACAATCAAACGGACCTTTAACTGTCCTCAAGTTATGCAACTCTTACACATGAGATATTATTGTCTAACTAGTACTTTCTTATTATGGAATATAAACAACTGTTATCAAGTCATTGGTAAACTTACTTTCTTTCCAGCCCCCAGAACTCAGTGGAATCTGAAAATATTGCTAATGAATAATTTTGAGGGAGGAGGAGGGTTTGAAATTAATAGTCTAAAGTTCCATTAAGTGTGTTCACTATTGGAATTGTTAACATTGAATATTGAAGGTACTTCACTGTGATCATAAGTTGTCATAGAAACAACATTGCTGCTGAAACTCTACCTTAATTAAAAGCTTTTTAAAAATAATTTGTTATCACAAAATTATTTTTAAGAAAAATATGCCACAATTTTAATTGATAGCAATGATTTTAGAATTAATGGATATGTGTGAAATTTGGATGTGTAATGAGTTATGACAAACTCTGCTTGTAATAACAGCCACATAAAACATGTAGAGATGAAACCCAGTCATTCTGAAATAAGATTGGAATATTCTTCTAAATGTTTCTCAGTTTTATAATTTTGTTTTCAAAGTTAGATTTATTTTATAAGAACAATAAATATCAGAATAAAATTACCTTTTGAAATAGCAATCATTTTGGCCTAAATTTTTGCAGTTATTTGCCAGTTGAAAATATACTTATCAACCTTATTGTCTTATGTGTGCTATGAGTACCAAGGCAAATTCTAAAATTGATTTCTGTTTAATCATTCATGGGAACATGTTGCTGAATCTTAAAGATAGGAATGGCTCTATGTATTTTAGTATAATCCAGCCACTGAGGTGATTGACAATAGAATATTCATGCAGATGTATTTTCATTTTGTATTTAATTGTGTTTCTTGTGTGTATGAGAAAGGTTCTACTACTACCTGTTGCTATTGAGTCGATTCCGACTCGTGGCGACCCCAGGTGTTACAGAGTGGGTTGACTCCATAGGGTTTTCTTGGCTGTAATATTTATGGAAGCAGATCACCAGGTCTTTCTTTCGTGGTGTTGCTGGATAAGTTTGAACCATCATCCTTTAGGTTGGTAGTGGAGTGCAAACTGTTTGTGATGCCCAGGGATCTGCTATAAGAAAGACTAGCTAATATTAAATTATTACTGTGAGTTAAAACATAAGGCCTCTAGCAAGCCCCTGTTCTCTAAATTTGGTTTGAGTATTTATTTTACCAAGGCAATTGTGAAAAAAGTAGACCACTAAATGAAGCGTGTTAATACTTCAAATGAATGTTGGTTATGACAGCAGTCAGTAAATATTAGTCAAAATGCCCTGAAGAGCTTATCAAAACAACAGAATCCAGTCTGGTTCTTTAGTAAGCTAGCAAGTGGGCCCAAGAATCAGTACAATTAAGAAATTCTGTAGCCCTGGTGATGCAGTGGTTAAGAGCTCGGCAGCTAACCAAAAGGTAGGCAGTTGGAATCCACAAGCCACGTAGAAACTCTGTGGGGCAGTTCTACTCTGTCCTATAGGGTTGCTATGAGTCGGAATTGACTCTGCGGCAAAGTTTTTTTTTTAATTGATATTGATGCAGTTAATTCATAGACCTGTAGTTAGAAACCTCTGGTCTAGGTTCTGGTTTATATTTAAAATACGATCCATATTTGAATGTTATCTGAAATATATTCCTTAAATATCGTCACTTAAAATTTTTTTCTGTCTCCAAAAGCTACCTTAAATTTCCCTCCCTTATCCACTGTAAGCCTCAATATTTTGTTTGTTCATGAATGTATGGTCTTTTCTCAAATACAAGTTACCGTGGGTGTCTTTCATTTTGGATTTTTCCCTAAAATGGTGATAGTAGCCTTAGTTGCCAACCTGTTCTGACATCTACTCTGAAAAACCATGAATAGGTTTTGATGACTGATTTGTATCATCTGGATAGTTGCAGCTAAAACCATTACATCAAAAAAGTGATTTGTCTGTGAACAAACTAGGTTTGTTAGCTGCCTGATGTGAGGGGAAACTATATGCTTAAGAGAAAGTGGCCTTGTTCTTGCTTCTAGATGTTTTAAATGGATAGATTCCATAGTTGTGAAGTACCTACTAGCAATCACCGGTGCGACATTATCTATAATACAACATAGCTGGACATTTATTTTTAATGGGAGAGAGCAATATTCAGGATAGCTGCATTTTGCTGCAATGACAAACAATCCTCAAGTCACAGTGGCCTAAACAACAAAGATTTATTTCTTGCTTACACTATGTATCAGTTACCAATCTAGGATTGGCAGGAAGTTCTACTTCATGTCATCTTCACTCAGGGATCCAGGCTTACTGAGGACCAACTATCTGGACCATTACAGGTCACCATAGCAGGAGGATAGAGAACTACAAAGTCTATGAATGGCAATTAAATGCATCCACAGAAATGACACACATCACTGTCACTCATATTTCATTGGCCAAAGCAAGTCACATGCCCCGCATGACCTCAAAGGGAAAGGACAGTTCTGCTGGGAAGAACAAAAACCAGAAATATCGACAATCTGCTCTGCTATGAACTAGAGAACACATATGCTTCTAAACTCTTGGTAAATTTCATTTTTAATACTGTAGATTTATTCTGCTTATTTCAAATAATCTGAGACAATGTTAACTTTATGCTTTCATCAGAACTCCTTCCTAAAAAATATAGTTGATAATTTTGTTATTAGGCTGAAGTCCTGTGGTGGCAAAGTGATGAATTTGTAAAAATAAACAGTGTATATATCAATTAATAAAATCATGGCAACCTAAGAATGGTTTTTAAGATGCAAGTTTCTGCCTACTATTTTGTGGCATCACTGTGTAATTAGATTTGTTATGAACAAAGCAAAACTTTTACTTAACCAGAGAATTTAGATACTCAGAAATTCTCATTTCTAACCGTGCTGATTAACTGAAGCCTTAATGCACTTAATATTTTGTTCTCTCTATAATTCACTCAGTCCCACAGAAGTGAAACAGATGGTTTTACATGTTGTAAATATGTACTTGTGTTTGATTCTCATTCCAATTAAAGGAAAATAATTTTTATTATTCCCTACTCGTATGTGTATATGTGCATGCTGTAGTTATGCACAGAGATTCATAAAATTATCTCATTTCTCCGTCTGCCTTTTACAGGTGAGGTAGGCCATGATAAAATACCAAAATGTGTTAGTATACCAAGCAAAGAATAATTCTTAGCAAGTAAGTGAACTATATTTTTTATTTATAGTTTTGTTTAGAAAACCAAGAGTTAGAATGCATTCAGACACATGGCAGTCATAAGGAAGCCTAAATTTGCATTCCATAAATCATACTTGATTTTCATAATATACATTTCACACCAAAGAATTTTGGATTTAGCAAATCCAAGTGATTAATTTTTATCAAACAGGTAAATTGTAAGCATAATTAAACTCACTGTGTTTGTCTATAGTGGTCATTAGCAAGTGTTTTTTTTTTTTTTTTTTTAACTCTTTCCTGTACATTATCTTGTGACTTTTCCAGCTGTAATTGTGATGGTAGTTGTCAAGGTACTTATTTTTTTACCCATCAAAATGTTCGTATTTAACTAGCAGTACTTGGTAGCTTTAAGGAGCCCTGGTGGCACAACAATTAAGTGCTCAGCTGCTAAGTAAGAGTTCGGTGGTTTGAACCCACCAGTGGCTCTGTGAGAGAAAAGACCTGGTGATCTGCTCCTACAGAGACTAAAAAAAAAACAAAACAAAACCCTGCAGCCAAGAAAGCCCTATGGGGCAGTTCTACTCTGTCTTATAGGGTTGCTATGAGTCAGAATGGAATTGACTGCCTACAACAACTGTATAGTTATTTCACCAGAACTGCTAGGCTCGGGCCAAATGAAATGTACTGTTCAGGTATTGCATATTGATTTATTTGTTTCTTATGTGGTTGAGATACAGTAGGCTAAATTGCTAAATTTTGTATAATTTTAAAGTTCTCAGTTTAGAAGCAGAATGGGCTAATGTTTTCCTTGACTCAAGATGAGATGTATTTGTTGCTTAACTGAATGCAGCAGCTGTGTTTTGTTTACAAAATCTTTATCTAAAATAAATGCTTTCTGCCACGTATCAAGTCAACTTTTGCAGGCAACTCCTTTAGTCCAGCTGGCAGTTGGGCAGAACACCCACACAATTAAGAGGAAAATTAACTTTTTTTTTTTTTTTAAAACGAAGTGAGTATTGCTTTACAATAAATTGAACCTCCTAATCCTGATGTCTGTAAGATAGTTTACTTCCTTTTCTTCCTTAGTTTCCTCCCTCCCTTCCTTCCTTGTTCTTTGGAAATGAAATGATGTAAAGTTAGAATATTTTGATATGCCATTTTTATTTTGTTTCAGTATTATTTATTTGAATCCATTTATCTTGGAATAGATCTTTTCCCTACTTACAAGATAATAAGGCAGCCTGTTACTATTTCATAGATGCTGGCAGAGGACATGAGACTCCTGGGTCAGAAGTTGAAAACTTTATTTCTCACAGCATAGCAAACAGCGTGAGCATCAGCGTGTGCGTTGGTTCCTCTGACCCCCAGGTCTCATGGGGGCAAAGCAATGTAGACTCAGCTGAGGAACACTGAGCTTGGGGAACCTATCTTTTTATAGCAAGTGATAAGCAAGCCTGATCTTTGTCTGAAAGGGAGACATTACCTCATCCCTCAAGTTGCTTTCTGCGAACACAGCTAAGAAATGGCCTGAGTAAAAAGTGGCCATGGCCTGCAGCTTGGACATACCCAGCAAGACATGTAGGAGTGTGAGAGGCCTGTCCATGGCAGATTCTCTCTCATAACACCTTTATGTGTGAAAATTATAAACATTTTGACAAACATGGCCCTGTTTTAGTTGGGTATGTGAGCATTTTTCTTGTATTTCATTTCTGACATATGACTAAATAAGCGTATGTCTGACAAATTATGTGTTTAGCAGTCCACCTTCTTAATCCAGAGTATTTGCGAGAACATCAGCATCAGGTGAATTACTAACATAACTAATCGTGGCTCAGGTTCGTTGCCTTAAAAAAAATAACCATACAGGCTTCCGTAAAGTTTATCTGCACGACAGAAAAATAGCGATGGTTAGGCTTTGTATTGTGATTTTACGTTCAGAAACTAGAGCAGACTGCTGTGACTGATCACAAAGTGTCATCGTAAATGGCCAAAGCTGACACGTGAAACATCTCAAATGCCTCAAATGAAGTGATTCATTTGTGACATACATGAAAAAGCCTTCTAAAATTGCAAAGAAAAAAAGACCAGATATTCTAAGTATTCTTTGATATCACTTTGTTTACACATTTTCATATCCTAGTCACCTCCCGCTGATATTAAGTAACTCCCCATCACTCCAGTTTCATAATTGGGCCCCAAAAGATATGTGTCAAGTGTGTCCAATCATGTGATAACTTTTAAAGTTATTCTCTAAGAAATTAGATTTCATCAGTTTGAGACATTTATTGGTAAACAAATATCTAGCAACTACCCCTAAATATGGCCGTTTTTGATGCTTTAGAAGGTTTAAGCACATCCCCATTTACAGCTTTTGAAAACAATGGAAATTTTGGTGACCACTTTGGGAAACGGCAGGGTAAACTGTGGAAGCAATGAATTAGTAGGGCAAAAATTGTCTGTAGTAGTCAAGCGCTCCCAGGAGATGTTGGATTTTAATGAAATCATTTCTATACCCCTAGAAGACAAGGTTTGCCTATTTCAAATGCATATTTTCTCCAAATTATCCCAAAAGAAAGATGTTCTGTTTTTCAGTGTGCTATCTGTTAATGTTGAAACAGGCAAAAGAAAAATGGCCGTTTTTCACCACAGCTCACAATGAATTTTTCATAGTTCATAAAAATAAAATTACCCAAATTACAGAATGGTAACAACCAGAGCCATTCAGAATATTATAAGGCAGAGAGTAAAAGCAGGTGGCTGAGTCAGCTTCTGAGGGAGATACTGGTGGTAGTGGGAGTGGGGCCAGTACTATCCTTAGAGCTGGGCACAGGGCTTCCCCCTGCCCCACAGGGTGAGAAGTGCATGGAGACAATGGGAAATGCTCTCTCAGAGTCTACACACCACTTGGAATTCCATGCCCAAATGGCTTTTAATCTGTTTCTAGGCCCTGCATGATCTTCTTCCCCAGATGTCTCTTCCATTTAGTTTCCCTGCCATGTTATGTTTTCCTTCACATATATCTTCACAATTGACACTGGCGTGATCTCAGAAATTTTCCCTCAAGTAGAGGCAGATTTCGCTTAAATTTTTAAGAACTCCATGGTTGTAATCACTATTTGTGAGCCTAACATCACCCACCTCTAATCATCAAGCACCATTAAAGAGATTAGATTGCAACTGGCCTCTTTTCTTGGTTGAGAGTTCATCAGTCTTGCTCTCTAGTATTCCTTTTGCTGAATCTCTGACCTGTAGAACTTCAGTTTACCAACATATATGTGTGTTTTCCCTCTAAGGACATATGTGACTTCCACAACTCTGGAACTTGCCTGTTCTGTCTTACTTTAGCTGACCTCCCTGAACATGATCCCTTGGTTGTTTTTGCTATTTTTTTCAGCTCTCTCCCCAAGATTCCTGTTCTGGTCTCTTCCTGGACAATGTGTTCCTGCTACTGGCTTCCCCTGAGTACCTACTCACTCACATAGCAGGGTACAAGGCACTGGGACTACCAAGTCATTGTACTTTCTTCCCCTTCCGCTGTCATTCAGTTCCCTCTGGGTATTGCCTTTTATAACATATTTTTTCCTTTTTTTTTTTTTTACCTTGGGGCTTTTTTGACGTTCACTTTTTAGTATTTGGAAATACAGTTACAAAAGTTGATGGAAGGGATACAGAGAATACATAAGAATTTTTTTTTTTTTTATAGGAGTATCTTTATTATCTAGTGGCACTTTTTCTACGTACTAGGGCCAGCTTCATGGGTGTGTACCTATGCAGTCACACAGGGCCCTGCACTGGGCTTAAAGTTCTGCCGTTGACGTCTTAAAATTCTTAAATTACGAAATGTGTATTTTGTAAATGAAGCTTTGTGGGACAGTGGCACAGGTGCTAGGAACTTGGAGCCACAGTTCATACATGGTCCTCCCTCACGCCACCTTCTCACCTCCCTTGGATGGGTTCTCGGTCACCCACTCCTCTGTTCCCTGGCACCTCAGACAAGCCTGGCCTTCCTCTCCTCACCCCTGCCCCATGACCACCACACTTTATGGGGCTTAGAGGAGGATGACCAGCTGCATAGACAGAATGAGGGTGGGAGGAAGGAGATGCCTGCTTTCTGTCATCTCTAACGCTGGCAGAGGCGGGGCATGGGCAGGGTTGTGATTGGGTACTAGAGTCCCACAGAGCTGAGGTAGACATGAGGTGACTGTCCCCACCATGGCCTGGTAGCACCATAGTACTTCTGGTGGGCAGCTGGCAGGAAACCATGCCTAGGCAGGGCATGCCTCCAATCCAGGTACTTAGCGTGCCCTGACACAGGTTTATTAGGATTCTCGGGAGCCACGTGTCTGCTATAGTTTGGGGTGATAAGTTTGTGGGAAGGGGAGAAAGCAACCTCAACTTCCTCAGAGACCACACACAGCTAGTTCAATTGCTGGCAGAAGAAGGACCCCAGCAGTCATCAGAACTGAGTGTGCTCACCTGCCCCAAGTTGGGGGGCGGGTACCTCTGTGAAGATCTACAATTGTCTGTGAGCATCCCATGGAGGGAGTATCCCTGTGCCCAAGTGAATGTTTTCTCGGCCAACTCTGTGCATGAGAGCACTCTCTCTTCTTCCTTCCAACCTTCCTGAGTCTGGCTTGTGCTGATTGTGGCCAGCTCATGGCATCCTCTGAAATACCAACGGTGGAACTTCGGTAATTCCACACAGGAGTAAAATACTCTTATGTCATTTAATTTATTCTTATTATTTACTTAGAATGTCATTATATAGCAAATGAAAAACACCATGACAAGTCAAGAGAGAGATTGTGGAAGAAAGGGAAAAACTTTATATCTCTCTCTAATGGAACTTTTTTGGTGCTTTTGTCAACAAGGGGCCTCATATTTTTATCTTGCACTGGGTTCTGCAAATTAGGTAGCCAGCCCGATATGTACCCATTCTTTGCGAGAAGCCAATTCTGCTTATCCCCAGGTAAAGATGCAACAACCAGTATGTTGAAGGTGAACATAAGCATCCTCTATTCCACTTCCCAATTCCATCCCAATTCCACTCCTAGGGAAGTACCCCAAAGAAATGCATACATACGTTCATGTGCAGTCACGTACAAGAATGCTCATAGACGCAATACTTGTCATACCCCTAAACTGAACACTATCTAAATGCCCACAGAAAATAGAATTGATAAATTTGGGAATGGATTATAAGCCACAATATAAATAAATCTCATGGATATAACGCTGAGTGAAAGAAGCCAAACGCAGAAGAGTATGTATAATATAATGCCATTTGCATAAATTCAGAAACAGGCAAAACTAACCTATGGTGTCAGAAATCAGGATAGTAGTTACTCTTGGTTGGGGGAAAGTGCTGAAAGGGGCATAAGTGGGGGTTTTGGGGTGCTAATAATATTCAGTTTCTTGATCTTGGTGCTGGTGACAATGATATCTTGGTTTTGTGAAAATTCATCAAGTTGTAACTTAAGATTTGTGCCCTTTTATGTATGTATATTATACTTTAATACATAGTTTAAAAAATATGCTAGCATAAAAAAAAATCTTCAGTTTGGTCTATCCACTGTTACTATAAAGTAAGACCTGATTCTAACTGTTTAAAGTGAAGTTCAGAATAGCAAAGGATGTAGAAAAACAAATTTTCTTTTTTGTGTTACAGACTATGTAAACAAAGAAGAAACCATTGTTTCCACCAAAACTTCTGTAAAAGTAGAAAGAGTAATAAAAGGTATATAATATTACTGTTTTTTTTATAAAAGTTCCCCAGACAATTACTGACAATGACTTGGATGGGGTGACATTTTAAACGATGTCCTTCGGAGCTTAGGTCAGGAATTAGAACCACTCTTAGTAAATGTAAAGAAGTGCATTTTTATAATTAAACTTCTGTTGAGTGTGCAAAAGGAATGTACTCTTATTGATTTAGTCCAGTTGCTTTTTATATCTTCTTTATTAGTTGCCAATATTGATTTATGGGTAATCAGTTGAAACAGTTTTCAAATTTCCTCAAACAGTTTTCCTTTGTGGAGCAATGAAAACTTAAGATCCAAATGTTTAAACTTTGGTAAATTGGAAAGGCGGCAGCCAAATGCAACTTCTGCAAAGCTTCATATTTATAGAATATTTATAGTAACTGCTATTTTCTATAGTCCCATCAGTTGGCCAATAATTTTTTCATTCTCTATAGTCCCATCAGTTGTCAAATAATTTCAAATCTAGGAATGATAAAAAGGAATGTTCAACATTGGAGTATTTCTCTAATTTATTGTTATCAGTCCCTAACATAGCAACAGCTTCCTATATGGTTTCTCTGCCAAAAGTCACTCTACACCAGTTCAGCTTCCTTTCTCTTACAAGTCTTATTTTCCTAAAAACCAAATCTGATAATATTAATTCAGCTTAAAAGCTTCAGTTGACGGCTATGACCTGTTGGATAAGACCAAGCTTACTGAATTTGGCCTACAATGCCTTTCACAGTCTGATCCTAGCCTGATCCCAATCTGTGTGCCTTAGCTTGCCTTCTGCCATTTCTCTCCATCCTTCCTTAGCTCTGTAACGCTGGGCCTGTTGTAGTTTGGAAATTGTGTTGTGTCCTCTCATGTGCCTGCTATTAAACTTTGCCTAGAATTCCTTTATTTCCTTTTCTCTTCCTTCCCCATCTTAACTTTGTTCATAATTTGTAATAGTTCTTAGCTTGTAATCTGATCGAATTTTGATTACATGACACTAAACTGTGACTATTGATCCCCAAATCGCTAGGGTTTGGTCAGCACCTGGCTCATAGCTGGAGTTCAACTATGTAGCATGAATGAATATCATAAAATTCATAAACCAGCTGGATCCTCATCAACTTGAGATCTCAAAGGGAATTCCTATTACACCTTGCTTTTAGAAAAACTATTTTTTATCCTTATATGGTTAAATCAAAATATTTTTTACTTAACCTTGAATGTTAGTCTGAGCATTCCCTCATGAATTTTGGATAGTTTAGGCAGTACTGGAATGGGGCAAATACTGTTTGAAATCCCAATCTGCTTTCACTATGTAACCACAGAATAATAAAATAACCCCCTACTGCTACCCATTAGACTTAAATATCTCCCCTCACTTTTTAATGTGTGTGTGTGTTTCAAAATTTCAAATCAAGTACCATGTCTAAAAGTCTCTGCCTTTGGAAAGGAATTCAATTTGACAAATCTTAAGCTTCCTAATCAGAAGAATGATGGTTTGCAGAAATTTCAAGTGCCTTTCAATGTCATAAACACTACTAAAAATTCCACCAACCTGGTCTCTGACCAAGAACAACAAAAAACACGACAGAAAATCTGAAAATAAAAGTCTGTTACTGAAAAGCTTTTCCATTCAATTTGTTGTTGTAGTTAAGATCCCAAGGACTCAATGGCCATATTACTTTACTGACCTGCACTGGCTTAGCTGGAGGTCAGTATGTGATTTTGGCAAAGAGAAATGGAAAGTATGTGTTTTTCAGACGAATTCTATGTTTATCCTGTTTGTTTATGATATTTAAAAAAATTAAATTGTTCACTCTCAGAGGCTTCCCTTTTTTTCTTTTCGGTGAGCTCCATTTTATAATCTGACTTTAGTATATTGAAATACCCGTCCCGGAATCCACAGCAAAGAGCTTTCTGACTAAATAAACCTAGCAGTCAAAGGTCTGGTCTGTACACTCACGAGTTATTTTCAATCCTCTTGAGACTAAAATCACCATAGCAATGACATTTTATTCTACCTAGCTCCTTATTGGCGATGCCTATTAATATACCATTTATCAGAACCGGTTAGTTTATTTTGGCATTATAATAACACTTTTTACAGAAATTCCAACTGTCTACCTCCTTTGCATAACCTAGTCTGCCTTGGGTTCTTTTATCTATCCAGACAAAACCATTTGCTCAACCTGTTTTCCCCAACCAGTGCCATTGAGTGGATTCTGACTCATAGTGACCTCACTTGTATTAGAGTAGCATTGTGCATCATAGTGTTTATTTTTCAGAAGTAAATTGCCAGGGTTTCTTCTTAGGAGCCTCTGGGTGGCCTCAAACTGCCAACCTTTCAGTTAGCATTGAGTATGTTAATTATTTGCACCACTCAAGGGCTCCGACCTGTTTTAGTGGGGAAAAATACAAACCCATTTGAACTCAAAGTTTAGAATAATGTTTAATTACCCTCCCTGGCAAGTAGTAGCCCCAAAGCTCTGGCACAAGTTAAGATTTTGAGATCTAGGGCTACAGCTATACAGAGCAAAAATGAGCTGGGTTAGAGTAGATTTTGGAACATACAGGTAGTGTAAAGTCCAAAAAGTCGATCGGCTGGATATGGTTTATATACCTTAGTAAAGTGTACTAAAGAGAAGAAAAATACCTGGAACATGTAAGGGAGAGAATCAGAAGACATTCTGAGAGCCCTGAAATGACTGGGAGGAAGCCCTTTCTAGGGCATCCGTGGTCGCACCCTTAGGTGGTTAGGGCTGCTTTGTGCAGGTAGGTACCGGCTGCTGTCGGACTGACGCTGAGTCACGGTGGCCCACGCGTGTCGGAGCAGACCTGACTCCGGGTCACGGTGGTCCACGCGTGTCGGAGCAGACCTGCGCACCATAGGAACTGCTGGGTTTTTGGAAGTAGATCACCAGGACTTTCTTCCATGAAGTCTCGGGGTAGACTTGAACCTTCAAACTTTCGATAAGCAGGCAAGCGCATTAACCATCTGTATTATCCAGGGACTCCGTATAGGTAAGGTACACTCGTAAAGGCCAAAGAGACCACAGACAACTGATGTGTTCCATACATGTCCATTGGCCTCGTTCACCATTCCTGTCTACTCCTTTCCTCTTGAATTTGACCATTTTCTTTTCTTACTAGAGTATTCTAACAACTGGCTGAGTTTTTGAACATTTCTGTCAATACACAGAATGGAGAAATAATCTCTTCCTGATTTTTGCATACTCCCGTTTCCCATATTGACTTCTTCAAGGCAGTCAACATAAAGCCAATCACTAATTTAACAGATACATTGATTTTCTTAAAGATTTGGGCTTACAGCTAAATAGTAGATCCCAAATAAATGACAAACATACTGGTTGGTTTTACATCAGCATAACATGGGTGAGTCTGAACTCAATCAAAAAACTCACCGCTGTCAACTCCATTCCCACTCATAGCAACCCTATAGGACAGAGCAGAACTGTCCCATAGTGTTTCCAAGGCTGTAAATCTTTATGGAAGAAGAATGCCACGTCTTTCTCCTGAGGAGTGGCTAGTGGGTTCAAACTGCTAACCTTTCATTTAGCAGCTGAGGGCTTTAACCACTGCACCACCAGGGCTCTTGAACTCAACAATGTTCTCAAAACTCCAGTAGTAGAAGTCAACTTAAATGTGTCATTTTATTTGTGGCTGGTTCTAAACTCTTTTTTTTTCCCCATAAAAATACTTGTTGCTAACTTTAAAGAAGACCATGTACCACCATAACTTGATATTTTTTTCTAGTACTTTTTTCCTTATCTGGCATAAATATCTTTTAGTTTTCAGCTTTTTATTATGCCCATCCTTCATGAAGCTATTTATAATCCCTTCTGTTAAAATTAATACTCCCTCCATTGTTATTTCATAGTGCTTTGTTTATATCTCTCCTGTACCTTTGCATTATAATTATTTATGTGCATCTCTGTCATTACAACTAGATGGTGACATCTTTGAGAATGTAGACAATACTTTATTCATTCTTATGTTGCACAGCACCTAGCATGGCACCTGTCTTAAATTAGGTACTTGATAAGTATTGAAAAAAAGAGTTTCACTATATATTGGATTAAAAAAACCAGTTTTCCAAGGGCTGAATTCATGGTACTATTAACAAAGATTTCAATTTTTTATTTTATCAGTAAAGGAAATAATTAGTTATTAATGGAAAAACCATGAGGGAAACATAATTTTAACAAAATGAAATGGATATCCAAGTACATTAATACTGAAACTGAATATGTGAGTTATACAGAAACATAGCACAAATTAGCTATTAGATTGTAGACTCCAAAGGTTTTAGTATTAATTTATGAATTTACATCTTTAAATCAGATTAATAGTTGAAGTTAGGTAAATTGCTTCCTTTGTAGCAGAGTGTGTATATACTCCCTTCCTCATGGGTTATTACCATGAGTTAGGTCCAAGTATTTATCAAAGGGATATCTGG
The DNA here is from genome assembly GCF_024166365.1 of Elephas maximus indicus. Taxonomy (NCBI): domain Eukaryota; kingdom Metazoa; phylum Chordata; class Mammalia; order Proboscidea; family Elephantidae; genus Elephas; species Elephas maximus. Next base: position 80,721,524 of record NC_064824.1, on the reverse strand, counting down.
AGCATTAAACAAAATTAAAATTTTAAATATCCTTGTTGTTGTTGTTAGGTGTCATTAAGTAGATTTTCAACGTATAATGACCTTATGTGACGGCACTGGGTGACAGAGTAGAATCTGCTCCGTAGGGTTTTCTACAGAAGCAGATAACCAGGTCTTTCTTCCTTAGAGTCACTGGGTGGGTTTGAACCACTACCTTTCAGTTAGCAGCCAAGCACCTGACCGTTGCACCACCATGGCGCCTTATCAGAATTTAAATCACGCAGCTTTGAACAAAATGTCTTTTACATTTAGGTAAGAGAGAAAAGGAAAATTCAGCTTCTTGATATTTTCTTTTTCTTTCTGACACGGATGAGGACTTAAACCATTGAGGATCAGATCTGCTTTTACAAATCTTTATATCAGATTTTATTTCAAAGTAATTTCCTAGAAAATAATGCAGAGTCTTAATATTCTACTTCTTAATGATATGCTGAATGAAGGAAGAGTGCTTCCATGGAGAACAGGTAAATTTTATCAGTGGCCTTGGGTGAAATGCTCAAGACTTGTCTCTGGAATGGAATTTAGACAGATTTGAGCTCAACTCCCGGATCTGCCATGTAGTCTCTTAGTGAGGATGAGATTATCACTTCAACTCTCAGGGCTAGTTTCCCTGCTTTTAAAGAAGGAATCATTTATCATTTGTGTAAAGATATATGAATATGTACATATGAATTCACTTTTACGTGCATAGATCATTTCTAGAAAGTTATAGAAGAAGCAATGAGTTACAATTGTTCACTCCAGGGAGAGGAACTGAGTGCTTTCTAGGTGTCAGGTGAGAAGGAATCATACTTTTTACACTCCACTTTTTTAGATGCTTAGAACATTGTATCATACACAAATATTGCTCTTTCAAAAGTAAATTGCTTACATGTTTGTGTGTACTGTATGTATTCATATATATATAATAAACTGTGTAGGAGCCAGAGTTACAAATACTTCCTAGATGTATTACAGGATTGGCTTACTGGGTTTGAAGGCTTAGGATCATAGCCTTTTGAGACAACTTGGTCAATAATTGGTGTAATATAGTTCACAAAGTTTGTTTTACATCCTAGTTTGGTGAGTAGTGTCTTGGGTCTTAAAAGTTTGTGAGTGCCCATCTAAGATCCAACTATTGGTCTCTACTCTTCTGGAACAAAAGAGAGAAGAAAACCAAAGACTCAGAGAAGAAACTACTCTACAGGACTAATAGCCCACACAAACTGTGGCTTCATCTATCCTGAGACTAGAAGAACTAAATGATGCCCAGCTACCACTACCAACCATTCTAACGAGGGACAAAATAGATGGTCCTGGATAGAATGGGAGAAAATGTAGAATGGAACTAAAATTCTAAAAAAGGCCAGACTTGATGGATCTGTAGAGACTAAAGGAATTCCCAAGACTATGGCCCTGAGTTACCCTTTAAACTGGGAACTGAAACAACTCCCAGAAATCACCTTTCAGTTAAACAACAGATTGGCTTTTAAAATAAGCAATATCACCTGTAAGTACTGTGCTCTTTTAAAAAATAATCTGTATGAGACCAGAAGGTCAACATTTACTCTAAAACAAAGATGAGAAGATGGGGGGCAGGGGGAAGGAGCAAGGAAGCTAGATTAATGGAAATAGAACAACCAGAGTGGAAATAATGAGAATGTCAATACATTGTGAAAAATATCACTGAACAATATTTATAGAAATTATTAAATGGGAATTTAATTTGCTGTGTAAAATTTTTACCAAAAACAAAATAAAATATTATTTTAAAAAAGTAAATTGCTTGATTAAAAAATATAACATAATGCTTAGGTTACACTGAGCTTCTGTTAAGAATATTGGAAAAATTTGGGAATGGCTAATGGTGATGGTTGGGCAACGTGATGAATGTAATTAATGTTACTGAACTGTATGTATGAAAATTGCAGAAATGGTGAACGTTGTATTACCTATATACTTACTACAATAAAAAATTAAATAAAACACAATGAAATTTGAAATAAAATGGCCAACACAGTCCCTGACAAGGTACCTAATAGTGTTTTCTCCACCTTTTCTACTTCATCCTCCAACTTGCCTCCCTGATCTGTTATCCATAAGCAAACATGCCTACTCTTTTGTGGAAATCTTAGTTCTACCATATTTTATCTCAATCCATCTTTGCATTTCAGTAAGAAAATTTTGGGTTTTATTTTTCACTTATGACCATAGAGTAAGCTAAAATTCAAAGTTAATTAAAATAAAATCAGAATTGTTTTTAGTTTGGTTTGTTTCTTGTACATAGGGCTAATATATTTTAGAAATTTAAATCTTTTAGATTAATAACAACTAAAATGGATAAATGCTAAGGATATTGTTGATTTTAGAAAATTCAAAATTTGGTGATTTATCTTTTTATCCTTTTTATACATCTAAAACCTGATGACAGCATATTAATTCCCCTACCAAACATTTATATTGCCTATTGTGTGGTTTACTGTGTGTGTGTCTGCCATGTGTTTGTCAGTTTGTCATACTGTGATAGCTTGCATGTTGCCGTGATGCTGGAAGCTTTGCCACTGGTATTTCAAATACCAGCAGGGTAGCCCTTGGTGGACAGGTTTCAGCAAAACTTCCAGACTAGGCAGTCTACTTCTGAAAAAATTGGTTAGTGAAAACCTTATGAACAGCAGCAGAACATTGTCTGATATAGTGCCGGGAGATGAGCCCCGTCAGGTTGGAAGGCACTCAAAATATGACTGGGGAAGAACTGCCTCCTCAAAGTAGAGTCGACCTTCTGGTCATGGATGGAGTCAAGCTTTTGGGACCTTCGTTTGCTGATGTGGCATGACTCAAAATGAGAAGAAACAGCTGCACACATCCGTTAATAATCGGAATGTGAAGTGTACGAAGTATGAATCTAGGAAAATTGGAAACTGTCAAAAATAAAATGGGACACAAACAATGATATTCTTGCATTAGTGAGCTGAAATGGACTGGTGTTGGCCATTTTGAATCAGAAAATCGCGTGGTCTACTATGCAGGGAATGAGAAATTGAAGAGAAAGAGCATCACATTTATCAACAAAAAGAACGTTTGAAGATCTATCCTGGAGTTCATCGCGGTCAGTGATAGGATAATATCCATACACTTACAAGGAAGACCAGTTAACATGGCTATTATTCAAACTTATGCATCAACCATTAAGGCCAGAGATGAAAAAATTGAAGTTTTTACCAACTTCTGCAGTCTGAAATTGATCAAACACTCCATCAAGATGCATTGATTATTACTGGCTCTTGGAATGCAAAAGTTGGAGATAGTGAAGAAGGATTGGTAGTTGTGGAACCGTGGGCAGAGCAGGTCAAATAGATTTTTATGGGTATCAGAACCCTCATTTGTAAAATGGAGAGTTTAGTTAGGCAATTTAGTCTCTAAGGCCTCTTCCAGTTCTTGGGATTCTGACTCAAAATACTATTTTTCATAGAAGTTACCAAAGTGTATGTTTTTGAGGCCAGTGACTATATTTTGTGTTTGTCTGGCATCTTCCAGAATTGCTGCATGTGCTGCTGGCTATGTAGGCACTTGACTATTTGATAAAAATAAAATCTAAGTTTTTAATAGTACTTTATAGCCTAAAAGCACTTTTACAAACACCATCATTTTTTGTCTCTGATTCTCACAATCTATAGATGGGCACATGAGTGAGAATAATTTTCTCCAGTTCATAGAGAACCAAAACTTAAGGGGATTAGGATCCCGCCTAAATTACAAAACTAAGAAGTAGCTAAACTAGCCTAAGAACTCAAGTTTCTGGTCCCTCATCTAGTACATCATATTGATGAAGTCATTTCTATGAGCTGTGCTTGTATGCAGAGGTTACTTTGCTAAATGTCTAACTATAAAAGATATAGCAATACTTGTGGCTATACATCTTGAACATGTCTATCTTTTTTAATGGCATCTTTGTAGATGTTCCCATTTCAAATCATCAGTGTGTACTGCACTCACCAAAAGAGTAAAAAGACCACCTACAGATTGGGAAAAAATTTTCAGCTATGACATCGCCGACCAGCGCCTGATCTCTAAAATCTATAGGATTTTGTTAAAACTCAACCACAAAAAGACAAACAACCTAATCAAGAAGTGGGCAAATATGAACACGCACTTCACTAAACAAGATATTCAGGCAGCTAACAGACACATGAGAAAATGCTCTCGATCATTAGCCATTAGAGAAATGCAAATTAAAACTACAATGAGATTCCATCTCACTCCAACAAGGCTGGCATTAATCCAAAAAACACAAAATAATAGACGTTGGAGAGGCTGCGGAGAGATTGGAACTCTTATACACTGCTGGTGGGAATGTAAAATGGTACAACCACTTTGGAAATCTATCTGGCGTTTTCTTAAAAAGTTAGAAATAGAACTACCATACAACCCAGAAATCCCACTCCTCGGAATATACCCTAGAGAAATAAGAGCCTTCACACGAACAGATATATGCACACCCATGTTTATTGCAGCTCTGTTTATAATAGCAAAAAGCTGGAAGCAACCAAGGTGTCCATCAACAGATCAATGGTTAAATAAATTGTGGTATATTCACACAATGGAATACTACGCATCGATAAAGAACAGTGACGAATCTGTGAAACATTTCATGACATGGAGGAACCTGGAAGGCATTATGCTGAGCGAAATTAGTCAGAGGCAAAAGGACAAATATCGTATAAGACCACTATTATAAGATCTTGAGAAATAGTATAAACTGAGAAGAACACATACTTTTGTGGTTACGAGGGGGGGAGGGAGGGAGGGTGGGAGAGGGTTATTTACTGATTAGTTAGTAGATAAGAACTACTTTAGGTGAAGGGAAGGACAATACTTAATACACGGAAGGTCAGCTCATCTGGACTGGACCAAAAGCAAAGAAGTTTCCGGGATAAAATGAATGCTTCAAAGGTCAGCGGAGCAAGGGTGGGGGTTTGGGGACTATAGCTTAAGGGGACTTCTAAGTCAATTGGCAAAATAATTCTATTATGAAAACATTCTGCATCCCACTTTGAAATGTGGCATCTGGGGTCCTAAATGCTAACAAGCGGCCATCTAAGATGCATCAATTGGTCTCAACCCACCTGGAGCAAAGGAGAATGAAGAACACCAAGGTCACATGACAACTAAGAGCCCAAGAGACAGAAAGGGCCACATGAACCAGAGACTAACATCATCCTGAGACCAGAAGAACTAGGTGGTGCCCAGCCAAAACCAATGACTGCCCTGACAGGGAGCACAACAGAGAACCCCTGAGGGAGCAGGAGGACAGTGGGATGCAGACCCCAAATTCTCATAAAAAGACCAGACTTAATGGTCTGACTGAGACTAGAGGAATCCCGGTGGTCATTGTCCCCAAACCTTCTGTTGGCCCAGGACAGGAACCATTCCCGAAGACAACTCCTCAGACATGGAAGGCACTGGACAATGGGTGGGAGAGAGATGTTGATGAAGAGTGAGCTACTTGTATCAGGTGGACACTTGAGACTGTGTTGGCATCTCCTGTCTGGAGGGGTGATGGGAGGGTAGAGAGGGTTAGAAACTGGCAAAATTTTCACGAAAGGAGAGACTGGAAGGGCTGACTCATTAGGGGGAGAGTAAGTGGGAGTAAGGAGTAAGGTGTACATAGGCTTATATGTGACAGACGGACTTGATTTGTAAACGTTCACTTAAAGCTCAATAAAAATTATTATAAAAAATAAGTTTTCTTTTTTAAAATAATTTTCCCTTGTTTTTATTAAAAAAACAAGCTGGAAGACATGAATGTGCTTATACCTTTTTTCTGAAGGGGAAGGCAGCTTTTGGCCAGATACTATCCCTGCTTCAGCAATGTAATCTTTATGCTCTTGCTATTCCAAAAGATTTCTAATGTAGGGATAAAAAAAATCTCTATTATTAACCCATCTGACATGTTAAAATATTCAATACTCAGGCTTCAGTTAATTTTTTCCTATTTAGACCTCAGGCCTATAGAAAATCTGCTTATTATCCCTTACATTCTAGTTTTTTGTTGTTGTTGTTTGTAACACAACCATACAATTTTTCAGGGTAAATTCTCTCTTAACCGCTTTCTCTGCTTGAAAATATAAAGATGCTTCATCTAGCCAAAGGCTAGTTTTTTGTATATTGCTTCTAATTTCAAACCTTCCATTTTCTGCTATTTTACAAGAGACAGTTTTTGAATTTAGTTTTATGAAACAGGATACATTTGGCTTAGTTTAATGAAGAAAAGAGAATGTGGAGAGATAGGGAACCAAAACAGGCTTCAGAAGCTTTGTGCTTTAGCATTCATTCCACTTGAAGGCTTTTTGAAAATTTTGACAGCAAGCTAGTCTTCAATGACAAGCAGACACGGGCCATGGAAAAGTTATGATGGTACATTTTATTAGACAAACTTTCTGAAGAGTAATATTTAAATTTGATATAATTTACATGAAAGCATATGGAAACACAGGTTGCATAGTTTACAAATGACCTTAAAAGCAGCCATTTGCTCATTTTGAAACTCCTTTGACAATTCAATAAATTCTACAGAATACATATACTTCATTTTACTGTTTACCTTGGCCTTGTCATGATTCAACAATGTTCATAAACTTTCCTTCAACAAAGGTTGCATTGTATAGCATAATCTCAGTGATCCATGCCTGACTACGCAAAAGGAGCTGGTTTTATCAGGGCCATGTGAGGGTGGGTTTACATCTCTAAAATTGGACACTGAATGTGTGATTATTCTCCCATTGCTCCAAGTCAATTGGATTCAGTCCTTTAGAAAATGAAAACTTGATAACTGGAGGTGGGGCCAAAATGATGGAGTAATCAGATGCTTCTGGTGGTCTCTCTTACAACAAAGACCTGAAAAAAACAAATGAATCAATTATATATATGACAAGCTAGGAGCCCTGAACATGAAAGGCAAAGTTGAGAAATCAAAGTGAGTAGCAGGAAGAGGGAGAGAGAGTTCAGAAACAGTGAGGAGTTGCCAGACCTGACTAGGCAGGAACCAGCACCCCTCTGGCATCCCCTGACGTGACCCCTCTCTCTTCAACCAGAGAGAGCAAGTGGCACAGAGTCTACTCACACCTCCAGAATCGGTGAAGAGCAGCACTCTTGGCAAAAGATAAGTGTTTGTGTCTAATTTACCACGTGGATCAAAAGGCACCCCTTGCAAAAGATCTCTCTCCCATTTATCTGATCCCTTCTCCCTCTGCCCTGGCCCCTAAGCTGGCTTCAGTGGCCGTTGATTTCCCTGGGCCTCAGATAGGTTCTGCTGTGTGTTCTGAGCCATTCTCCCAGTCTTGGAGAAGGAACAAATTAACAAATCGGAAAAAAAAATAATCTACTGGCTTTCCTAAACTGGGAACTCAGAGCAGAAGCAGCTCCTGACCAGGCACAAATGATCCACAGGCTTTGAATGCCTTTCACTTCTGCATGGACCTGTGTGGGCCCATTTCACCAGCTTAGACCCTTGTTGGCACAGTGCAGTGGTGTATGTGCCTGAGATCTGACTTCAACTGTTTCACCTGTGTGGTGGAGAGGTGGATTTTTGATATTTGACACCACTCTGCCTATTAAGGGGGGTCCTCACCTACCCACTTCAGGGGCCTGAGGACTGGGTGGCTCCACCCACACCACCTAGCCACCTGCGACAGGGTCCGAGGATAAGTTGTACCTTCCAGTCCTTATAGCCAAAAGTATTGGGTGCCCTTGGTCCAGCTGCAGAGCCCACCCACCTGTTCTATGGAACAGGGATGCACTTTCCTTACAGACACTCAGGGGATTGTTGTCAGCCCTCTGCCTTGCTCAGACTGAGACCCCCTGCTGCAACCAGATACCTGTGCATACACCAATCACCACTGTTCCTCAGAGACTGAAGGAGAGAGTCTGCACCACATACTAAGTGACTGACTACTGGTCACCTGAGCTGAATCCATAGAAGAAAGGTGAATGGATTCCTAGGCTCATATACCTGGTAACAGCTCTAGCTACGTGGTGACAGGATGTTAGAGCTTCAAAGGCATGAATAAGCTAGCTCACTCAAGCAACCTGTTTGAGCATATCAAAACAAAACAAAGCAAGAAGCTAGAACACAGTAAGCAAACATAAAATAAATTAATACAATAACTTATAGATGGCTTAGCAGTCTCTATTAAATCACATAAAGAAGCAGACCATGATCGCTTCAACAAGCTCCCAAAACAAAGAATCAAGGAATCTTCCAGACAAAGAGATTTTCCTGGGATTACTGGAGATAGAATACAAAAGATTAATATACAGAACTCTTCAAGAGATCAGGAAGGAGATCAGGCAAAACACAGAACAAGCCAAGGAACACACAGATAAAGCAGTTGAGGAAATTAAGATTATTCAAGAAAATGAAAACTTTTCATTCTTTTGTGAAGTACAAGCATAATTGCAAAAGGTTTATGATATCCACAGGAAGCAGACCTATTCAATCAAAATCTCATAAAGTGTTGATATTACTTAAAGTTCAACAGGTGATTATAATTGGGCTGTTTTGGGAAGCACTGCCTTATATGAAAACAGAATATTTTATTTTTCATGACAGAGGACCAACCTCTGCCTTATGTTTCCCATTTGTTCAAAATTTAGAAGTGTGTGAATTTTTCCCAAACTGAACACAGCTCACAGAACTTGGGGCATTTTTAAGTAGAGTGTGTTGACCAGAGAATCAGATTGAGTTACTTTTCAAAGCAATCACATTCTGATCATAATTCAAGATTATGTATTATTATGTTATAATGAAACATCTTATTCAAAATTAAGTGAATGACATTTTTGATTGAATTTTATACCTCTTTCAAAAAGTATTTTTCAAGGCCAAAAAGTACCCCTGACCCAAGCCATGGTGTTTTCAATCACTTCATATGCATGTGAAAGGTAGACAATGAATCAGGAAGACCAAAGAAGAATTAACACCTTTGAGTTGTGGTGTTGACGAAGAATATCGGATATACCATGGACTGCCAGAAGAACAAACAAATATGTCTCAGAAGAAGTACAGCCAGAATGGTCCTTAGAAGCAAGGATGAAGAGACTTCCTGTCACATAACTCGGCAGGAGGGACCAGTCCCTGGAGAAGGACATCGTGCTTGGTAAATCGGATGGTCAGAAAAAAGAGGAATACCCTCAATGAGATGAATTGATACTGCGGCTGCAACAATGGGCTCAAGCATAACAATCACCATGAGGATGGCACAGGATGGAGCAGTGTTTCGATCTGTCATAGTGTTGCTATAAGTTAGAGCCACCTCGACGACACCTAACAACAGCACCAAATTTTTATTGCTGTACTTTTGTCTGTAAGATAAAAATTTACAGATAAAAGCATATTGTTTTTAGATGCAATCGAGTTGGTTTCAACTTAGAGCAACCCTATGTACAGTAGAGCAAAACACTGCCCAGGCTTGCATCATCCATTGACCTATTGTGGCAGCCACTGTGTCAATCCATTTGGTTGAGGGTCTTCCTCTTTCACAGACTGTCTGCTTTACCAAGCATGATGTTCTTCTCCAGGGACTGGCCCCTCTGATAACATGTCTTAAGTATGTGAGACGAAGTCTCACCATCCTTGCTTCTAAGGAGTGTTCTGGCTGTACTTCCAAGGCAGATTAGTTTGTTCTTCTGGCAGTCCATGGTATATTCAATATTCTTCACCAACACCACAATTCAAAGGCATCAATTCTACTTTGGTCTTCTTTACTCATTGTCTAGCTTTCACACGTATATGAGGTGATTGAAAACACCTTGGCTTGGGTCAGGTGCACCTTAGTCCCCAAAGTAACAGCCTTGATTTTTAACACTTGAAAGAGGCCTTTTGCAGCAGAATTGCCCAATGCAATGCACCGTTTAATTTTTTAATTGCTGCTTCCATGGTTGTTGATTGTGTATCCAAGCAAAATGAAATACTTGACAACATCATTCTTTTCTCTGTTTATTATGATGTTGCTTATCAGTCCAGTTATGAGGATTTTTGTCTTCTTTACGTTGAGTTATAATCCATACTGAAGGCTGTGGTCTTTGATCTTCATCAGTAAGTGCTTCAAGTCCTCTTCTCTTTCAGCAAGAAAGATTGTGTCATCTGCATATTGCAGGTTGTTAATGAATCTTTCTTTAATCCTGATCCTGCATTCTTCTTTATATAGTCCAGATTCTCAGATTATTTGCTTAGTATACAGATTGAATAAGTATGGTGGAAGGATACAACCCTGACACACACCTTTCCTGATTTTAAACCATGCAGTATTCCCTTGTTCTGTTCAAATGACTGCCTCTTGGCCTGTGTATAGGTTCTGCATGAGCACAATTAAATGTTTTGGAATTCCCATTCTTCGCAAAGTTATCCATAATTTGTTATGATCCACACAGTCGAGTGCCTTCATATAGTCAATAAAATACAAGTAAACATCTTTCTGATGTTCTTTGCTTTCAACCAATATCCGCCTGACATCAGCAATGATATCCCTCATTCCATGTCTTCTTCTGAATCCAGTGTGAATTTCTGGCAGTTCACTGCCAGAGTACTGTTGTAACCACTTTGAATGATCTTAAGCAAGATTTTACTTTTGTGTAATATTGGTGATACTGTTTGATAGTTTCCACATTCTGTTGGATCACCTTTCTTTGGAAAGGGCACAAATGTGGATCTCTGCCAGTGAGCATTTCCAGTGCTGCACCCATTTGTTGAAACATCTTAATTGGTATTCCATTAGTTCCTCAAGACTTGTTTTTCACCAATGCCTTCAGTGCAGCTTGAACTTCTTCCTTAAATACTGTTGGTTCTTAATCATATGCTACCTTCTGAAATGGTTGAATGTCAACCAATTCTTTTTGGTACAGGGACTCTGTGTATTTCTTCCATCTTCTTTTGATGCTTCCTACACCATTCAGTAATATTGCAAATCAAGGCTTGAATATTTTCTTCAGTTCTTTCAGCTTGAGAATTGCTAAGCATGTTCTTCCCTTTTGGTTTTCCAACTCCAGATCTTGGCACATTTCGTTATAATACTTTACTTTGTCTTCCAGAGCTACCCTTTGAATTCTTCTGTTCAGCTCTCTTACTTCATCATTGCTCCCTTTTTGCTTTAGCTATTCTATGATCAAAAGCAAGTTTCAGAATCTCTTCTGATATCCATTTTGGTCTTTTCTTTCTTTCTTGTCTTTTCAATGATCTTTTGCTTTTTTCATGTATGATGTCCTTGATGTCATTCCACAACTCGTCTGCTCTTCAGTCATTAGTGTTCACTGCATCAAATATACTCTTGAGATGGTCTCTAAATTCAGGTGGGATACACTCAAGGTCATACTTTGGCTTTCGTGGACTTTTTCTAATTTTCTTCAGCTTCAACTTGAACTTGCATATGAATCATTGATTGTTCCGCAGTCAGCCCCTGGCTTTGTTCTGACTGGTGATATTGAGCTTTTCCATCATCTCTTTCCATAGAAGTAGTTGCTTTGATTCCTGTGTATTCTATCCGGAGAGGTCCGTGTGTATTGTCGCTGTTTGTATTGTTGAAAAAAGGTACTTGCAATGGAGAAGCTGTTGGTCTTGCAAAACTCTATCATATGATCTCCTGCATCATTTCTACCACCAAGGCCATATTTTCTAACCACTGTTTCCTCTCTTTGTTTCTAACTTTTGCATTCCCATCACCAGTGATAATGCATCTTGATTGTGTGTTTAATCAATTTCAGACTGCAGAATTTGGCAATAATTTTCAATACATTCTTCAAAAGCTTGTCATTTTATACTATTTCCTTAGGCAACTTTAAATATTTCCTTTGGCAACTTTATAATTAAAAAAGTCATATGAAACAAGACAGGGTGACATAAATTCATCTTTGAGAAATACAAATCATACTTTAAGGTTTCAGTGGAAAAGGCTCTGTTTATTGCATCTCTTTTAGTTCTATCAAAGAAGGCCTCATCACACACCCTGCAAATTTTTTTATAGTGTAACTGCACAAAGAAAAGAAAATACTCTTTTGAGATTCAGCCAAGGTTATCTTGTCATAAACATGTAGAAGAAAATATGTTCAGCACAAATCCATGAGGATGAATTTAATTAAAATTCATGTTCTCATGCACTAATAAACACCAAGTGAAAGCAGTTGGGTTTCAATCAATGAAGTCTGGTTACCACTGAAATATTGCTTCCTGCTATGGTGCAGTCATGCAGGAGAAAACAAATAACTTACCTGCCTGTCATCTTAGACTCTTGCCTCCTAGTTACAAATAAAATCATGTGCTTAGCAGAGGGGCACAATTGGTGACAGGTGCTGCTGCAATAGGTAAAGTGATTTTGATCATATAGGTGCTTATACAAGTTAACATTCTAAGTACTAAACCATCAACAAAGAAACTCTCATGTTCAAGTAAGTAAACTAATATTTATTAAAAGCATTTTACACATTCATTTCATTTTTTCTTTATGATAACTTTGTGAAGTGAGTGGCATTATCCCCATTTTACAGATAAGGAAACTGAGGCCCAGAGAGTCTAAGTAACCCCAGATCAGTAGTTAATGAGTGATAGAGTCAGGCTCAAGTGCACATATTACCAGCTCAAGCTAATACTTCTTCCCTTCTCCCATTCAATGCAGGAAAAGAATGAGCTCAACAGGCCCCAAATGTCATATGTTTTTGAATGACTGTCATTTGTGGCCTTCTGAAATAATGATATCAGAATATTTTAATCAGTTCTAACTGTGCTGACAGTGTATAGGTAGTGCTGAGGACAAAAAAAAGAGGGTTCTAGTAGGAATATAGCTAAAAGTCAAATATGATATTGACTTAAATGTATTAGAACTTCAAATGACAGGGAACTCATTGAGGACTAAACTGGGAAAGTTTTGGATAGTGTCTAATATTTTGCCGTAGACATTACCAATAAGTAAAAGCACCATACCTTCTTTTCTTTAGGAAACACAAACAACAACCCTATGTTTATTTTTAATATACTAAAATTGACCATCCTGGATTTTGTCCAAAAGACAACAACGTGCATTTAGTGCAACTTCGCAAAACTCTATCTTGTGATAATTATTAGAATATGCAACCTTTTTAGATTAGGGATCAAAGCGTTTCAACCATGTATGGGCAGAAGAAATCCACCAGCTCTTTTTGATGAGCTTCTGTTTGCTCCCAAGTGCCTGGGCATCTGAAAGTACAAGTTCATCCTCCGATTTAAGTGCAAACACTCGTGGAAAGCTAATTTCTAGACTCTGGAGGCTAATTTTTACAGTTGAGGGGATAGAGTGACATGTTATTAATAATTTTATGCCTTTGAAAATAACAGGATTATTATTCTGTCAAAGATTCCACACACCCTCTCCCATTTAGATGGTAAAGTTAATTTAATTCAGTATTATGATGTGGTGAACTAAATGTATTACATACACTCTTTAAATGAAATTAACTGTGAAACTCCAACACATAGGGAATTTTCTTTCTTTCTATTCAGTGTTCCGTTCTCTCTTTTGTGTTCCTTTCATGTGAAAGTTCATAATCTTTCTTTCTGTCTTTCCCTGCTCAAACCCTTTCCCTGCATTTGAGGTCATGCACTATGATATACTATAACACTTGTACTATAACATATAATGCAAAGAGTACTGAATTTAGATTTAAAAGAAACAGATTCAATCTCCAGGTAAGGGACATAGATCTAACATTTATTGGTATTTGGCAGGTATTTTCCAGGTAATTTATAAGTATATTCATTTTAACCCTTTTATGTTTCTTGGGACAGAATGTGCCTGCAAACATTTCCGAGTTCTCAGTTTTCTCAGGACGCTACTTATCCCCCTAAAAGTATATGCTGCCTGCCAGTGGGGGCTTGTGTAACTGAAAAACTAAAGAAACAATCTTTGGCGAAAATTCACTAAGGTAGAAGGCTTAGACATGAGGCAGTGCATCCAGGAAGTATGATTGGGTCAAACTTTTGCTTCTTTTGGCTTTTGCACAGCTAGATGATCCTTGTAAGCATATATATAGCTTCCTGTGTGACAGTCCGGGAGCCATGGTGTTTTTTTTATGTGTGTGATATTTAGAAAACCAATGTAACAAAATGGAAGGCACCACCCTCTAGCAATCCTTGGGACAGATGGAGCCACTAAACATGCACTAGACTACCACTAATGTTTTGTGGGAAAATATATGGCCGTATGAAATTTTCAAAATCCATGTTGTCAACCAAAAATCCGAACAAATTCAGTTAGTAAGCATGTATTCCGCTACTGAAAGCTCATGCCATCATCAAAAAATTCAAAACATGAAAAAATTGGAGCTTAAAAGGGTTAATTCTTACAACCAACTGTGACCATAGATACTATTTTCCATCTCCTTTTATATATCAGGGGGCAAAGACAGAGAAGTAGCTTACCCAGTGCCAAGATTCAATTCCTGAGCTATGATGTGTCTGATTGGCTGCTACCTGAGTGATTTCAGCTAAGTTACTAAGCCTCTCTGTACCTCCATTTCCTCTTCTGGAAAAGATAGTGGAGATACCAAGTAAATATGCCTCAAAGAGTTCACAGTCTTCTTTGTAGATATTTTCAGTGAGCAGGTAAAAATGTGATTCTGCAGTTCAAGAGGCAAGTGGAGCACAAAATCTGGAAACCAGCCGTTTATAGCTCTCAGTGCAAGCTTAAGAGTGAATGAAGTCTCTGGGGAGAACATATTGAGTAAGACGACCAAGGGGTAGAGGGAAAGAAAAAGGATCCAGTGAAGAGAGTGTGGCAGAGAAGTTAGAGCAGCTGAAGCAGAACCAAGAGACTGATACTAGAGAAGCCAAGGAACTGGCTACAAGACCAAACATAATTTTTTATATTTTGAGGACTAAAATCAAGTCAATTATATTTAGCAATGAGCTCATTGCTGACCTTGTGGGAGAGCTGCAATGAAAGTCAGATTGAAATGAGTTCAGAGGTAGGGAGGTCAGGAAATGGAGGCTGTGAGGAGAGTGACTGCTAGAGAATTTTGACATGAAGAGAAAGCTATAGCCAGATAGAAAACAGCGCAGACAGAAGAGTTTGTGAACAGTGAACACCTATGCATGGCAAAGTCAAGGAATGGCTAAGAGACCACCATGGCTGGAGTAGAGTGAGAGAAGAGGGGGATATGAGAGCTCAGCAACTTAAATTGCACCATGTAAACACTAACCTAGTATGCCTGTAGGCAAAGATAGCTCCAGGAATGGATTGCATTTGTATTACTGTTTAATATTTACTATGTATAATTTTTTATATCTTACCAGCAATTTTATGCATTGAAATATTAGACCATTTTGATAACCTGATGAAAGCTGTGGCTGCCCTCCCCAGAAAAAAAAGCACATATTTACACATAGAAAAAAAACTTCCTTACAATTTCAGAGGGTTCTTGAAACTCTAGAAGCCCCTTTCATGGTCCCCAAAAGCTTTTTTCATAGTCAAAGCTCTTGTGATGGAGGACGAGATGCTTTCCAACTCAATCCTTCAATTTTGGTGTTATTCTAAAGAATGCAGAGACCCTTGCTAACCTGCCCTTGAAGAGTGTAGCATCTGGCTCTCTCCTATTGTATTTCATGATGGGTCCATTTAGAATTCTGGCCTTTCAGTTCCTTGATCTCCTTATTCCAGTGATTCTCCCTGATTCCTCAAACATCTGATGCCATGGTCATACTCTGCACCTAATCACTGCACTCCTTCCATGATCATAATCTCAAGTATCTCAGTCTCTAACCACCATCTTCTGTCTTTCCAGTTCATTACCTTTATCCCAGCTTCAAAATTTCTTCATCCCCATGCAACCTATAACCTGTTAATCCTACCACCTTTTTACTGTTTCTTCCCTGACCTGTGTCCTTTTTTTCCTGTCCTCGTACAGCTCATACTCAATGATTCCACTGTGTTAACTACCTTCCTTACATTTTCAAGGAGCCCTGGTGTTGCAGTGGGTAAGCACATGGCTGCTAACGGAGAGGTTGGTGGTTCGAACCCATCAGCTGCTCCATGAGAGAAAGATGTGGCAGTCTGCCTCCATAAATGTTTATAGCCTTGGAAACCACATGGGCAGTTGTACTCTGTCCTATAGGGTCACTATGAGTTGCAATGGACTTGATGGCAATAGGTTTAAATGGATTAACAAAGTGGCTGCAATAATGGGCTCAAACATAGTAACAATTATGAGCAAGTGATTATGAGGATGGCATAGGACCAGCTAGTGTTTTGTCCTGTTGTACATAGAAGCCCCTGTGGTGCAGTGGTTAAGCACTCAGCTGCTAACCAAAAGGTCAGAGGTTTGAACCCACCAGCTACTCCGTGGGGGAAAGTGACAGTCTGCTTCTGTAAAGATTGCAGCCTTGGAAACCCTATGGAGCAGCAATTCTACTCTATGGGGTCAATATGAGTCAAAATTGCCTGGATGGCAATGGGTTTGGTTTTTGTTTTTGGTTTGTATCATTACTTTCCACATTATCCTTCTAGCAAAGCCTCAATATTGTTAAATCAAATTTGCAAACTATTTATATTAGCACTTGAACAGTTGAATGTAGCTTAAGAAAAACAAAACCATGCTATTCATTGCTTAAAGTCATGACTACCAACCTCGAATAACCCCAGAATGCTGCCTGGCAATCATTCTGTTTCCCTACTGCTTCAGGCACAAACACTCTGTTAGAAACTATTTCATACATTTTTGGTCTCTTCTGCATCCTCACTCTCAGATGGAGTCTTTGTGAGATTGTTTTCTATTTCACTGACAGAATAAAAGCAATCAGAGAACTTGCAGCATTCCCAGCACATCCACCCACGTAAGTGTACATGTGTTCACATACTCTGCCTTTACTCCTATAAATGCAGATGAATCAGCTAGTTAAGGCTGTCACTTCTCCTTATGCACTCATTCTCACCTTTTCAAAGACCTTCCTGTAACCATTGTTTCCTCTCTCCGCTATATCAGCTGTCCTATTGGGTCAGCACTTTCAGCATAAAAACATGCTTTTATTTCTTCCATTTAGGAAAACCCTTTCCTTAACTCATATTTCTCTCTAGCTCTCTCACCATTCTTCTGTATCTTCCTATTTTTATGTTGTTATTGTTGCTGTCAATGAGTTCTGACTCATAGTGACCCTACATACAACAGAACAAAATACTGCATGGTCCTGGGCCATCCTCACAATCATTGCTATGTTTGAGCCCATTGTTGCAGCCACTGTGTCAAGCCATCTCCTTAAGGGTCTTCCTCTTTTTCACTGACCCTTTATTTTACCAAGCATGATGTCCTTCTCCAGGGACTGGTACCTCCTGATTACATGTCCAAAGTATGGGAAACAAAGTCTTGCATCCTTGCTTCTAAGGAATACTCTGGCTGTACTTCGTCCAAAACAGATTTGTCTATTCTTTTGGCAGTTCGTGTTACATTCAGTATTCTTTGCCAACACCATAATTCAAATGCATCAATTTTTCTTCTGTTTTCCTTATTCATTGTCCAGCTTTTGCATGCATATGATTTCCTATTTTTATAGGAAACATTATATCTCCCGATTTTTAATTGCTCAGCATGGACTCCAGTCATTAAACATCACTCCTGTTGACTTATCATATGTTAATTAGTACTCTGAGATTTTAGCCATGATGTGTTATTGGCATAGGACAAAGAACAATATATTCAAAGTCAAAAGCCTGGTGTGAATTCCAGCAATAACTAGTTTCATGACCCTGAACATGTCATTGGACCTCCCTGAGCTGCAGAGGTAATAGCACTTACCTCAGAATTTGTTGTGATAACCTCTGTGAAAGCAAACAGCACATAATAAACATACAAATGTTTGCTGAACCTGTTGCCTAAGACTGAACCACTGCCTTTGATTATTTTCTGAATGACTAATCTCAAGTGACTTTGTCTTATGTTGAGGGCAGTCAACCATACAGTGGGTAGAGAATGGAATGGGCAAACCACTCATGCTAGAAAGGAAAGGGACAGATGCCAAGGGATATCACAGAGGAGTATAGATGCTGGGTAGGCATGCTGGCTGCAACAGTTATTTACAGAGCAGGGTATTTGTTTCCTTATAAATTTGAGGAACAATATAAAATGTCAAGAAAAAACAAAGGCAGTAACAAATTTGACCTGTAAAATAAAAGATGCTTGACGCTAGATAGAGAACCTATTTTCTCCCATATAGGCAATTTCTTACAAGTAAATTATTATACTTTGAAATCCCCTAAATTGAGGCAGAGAAATTATTTATGTATATCATTTTCATTTTGGCATAATTTAAATATGTACCTAAAAATTGCCTACATTTATTGTCTCATAATGCATACTCCCAAAAGAGCAGTTTTGGTGAATGGATGTGATAGAGTCAAAATTCTGATTAAGGGAATTATGGTGGGAAAGATTCGGCCCCCTGTTCCTTACCACTGAGATATAAAACTTTTAGGACCAATCTCTCTGTTTTGTTGTTTTCAGAAAAACTGAAATGATAATTTCTTACCCTTATAGCTGTTATATTAATATGTCATTGCTGCTATTAGGTGCCATTGAGTTTATTTTGACTCAGCAACACCATATGACAGAGATTTGCCCCATAGGGTTTTTTTTTTTTTGGCTATAATATTTACAGGAACAGATCACCAGGTCTTTTCTCCCATGGAGTGGTTGAGTGGGTTCCGACCACCAATCTTTCAGTTAGCAGATGAGCGTTTAACGATTTCACCACCAGGGCTCTTTCATATTAATATAAAACAAACAAACAAAAAAAAAAACAAAACCTGTTGCCATCAAGTTGATTTCAACTCATAGCAACCCTACAGGACAGAGCAGAACCACACCAGAGGGTTTCCAAGGCTATAATCTTTACGGAAGCAGACTGCCACATCTTTCTCCCATGGAGCAGCTGGTGGGTTCCCACTGCTGAGCTTTCAATTAGCAGCCAAGTGCTTTAACCACTGTACCACCAGGGCTCCTTCGTCTACACATACGCACACACAAAACAAAGAAAACCCCATTGCCGTCGAGTCAATTCTGACTCATAGTGACCCTTTAGGACAGGGTAGAACTGCCCCATAGAGTTTCGAAGGAATTCCTGGTGGATTCGAACTGCTGACCTTTTGGTTAGCATAGTTCTTAACCACTACACCACCAGGGTTTCCCATATTCACATAGTGAGGCTCAAATGAGAAGAAGCATATTAACGTGTAACGAGCATTTTTCTAGCACCAGGCTCTGAAATGGACAACAAAAATTAATAGCACCACCAATCTTCCTCTGTCTCCGTTCTCCTACAGTGCTCAAAACAGATGTCTTTCCTAGTGACTATGGTGAGTCTCTGACTGATACCCTGGCCACCAAGAAAATGTGTTGTACCTGAAGAACCTGGTCACTGATCAAAGAAATATACGTGTTATCACTGCAATGCCTGGCCCTGTAACTGTGTTAGGGATGCTGCTGCTATACCCTGACTTCCTTTGCCAGGGTGGCCTCTGGAAGCTGGTGGAACTGTGCACTGCTGGCAGAAGCAGCATACCTCAGAGGGTACTGCCAGTGTTGCTGAGTCGCTGCACTTGTGGTCTGGTCCTCCTCGCGGTTCTGTCTTCCTTGTGGTTCAGTCCTCCTTGTGGTCCATGGGGGCTTCCTACCAGATCAAACCCACCTCTCCAGACAACCAAGAAACCAAACCCGCTGCCATTGAGTCTATTCCAACTCATAGCGACTCATAGCAAACTCTCCAGACAAGGACCCTGCAATCAGCACCTGCACTAGAGATGGATTTTTCCAGTGCTCTCTGACAGGCTTTTATGTATTTGAGAAAATTTCCCTTCCCTCCACAGAGCTGTGAAGAAAAGCCTCTAACTGCTAGACATTAGGGCAGAAGGGTAGGGGATGTCTTCCAAAAAAAATTTTTTTTGATCTGGCTCCAGTTTGTGTTCAACTTCCTAATCATCTTCATCTCCTTTCTTAGAGAAAATTCTCATGGCTATAGTTATTAATTCCCTGGTAGGGAACTTCTCTTTACAATTTTTGTAACAGGACCTTTTCCATAGAGAAATAGCTAATCTCTTATTTGAGGAGGGGAAGTGGGAGGTTTTTTTCCCTATACAATCTTAGGATATATTAACCAGCATTGACAATAGGTGAATATTTTTAATTGGTCACAGAGAACAACTGGGTGTGTTTTCCTGTCCTTTACTTATATTTATCTACTTGGAATGTCCATGTTTTCCACTCCTTTAACTTGTTTACAAGTCCAAAGGCTTTTACAAAGCCATTTATTTTAGATTAGTTTTTTCAAACTCGTAAGGTTAAAATAATATTTGCTTTATTTCATGATAAATCGGAAAAGAAGCAACTTTTCATGAGCCTTACAAAATGAAGAATAGCTATATTATCGATAACAATCAGAATATTGAATACTTTTTTGAATCCAACTAGAACTCATTTTGTAGAAACTAAATGTAGTTTAAAAATCTACTAAATCATGCACTTATAATGTTAGTTTTCATGGAACATAGTTTCTGATTTGATGTTGGGGTCTAAGGCCTAGTTGTGTATTGTTTTCTAAGAAACCATTTCTCTATTATTTCTTTTCTAAAATATAAAGCAGTTTCACCTATCTACTTCACTGGAGTGTTCTACAAATTTTCCATGAAACTTCATAAAGGATTCTGAGTATCTTAAAGGAAAAAAGTCTATCAAGATGAAAACTAAAACTATTGGTGAATCACGTAAATTTTACTTGTACAGCAAAGATTCGGTATCATACAAAATGAATTCGGCTTCTCACGTCCAAGAACCTGTCCAGGAACTGATGTTGTAGATGACTACGTGCCTAATACCATACTAAGAGATTTCCATACAATACTGAATATCATCCTAGTGACGCAGATGCTATTCTTACTTCCTTTTTCAGAAAAGAGGACTGAGCTTTAGGAAGAAAATGTACTTGCCCAAGATCACACAGATTGCAATTTGGCAGAAGAGGGATTAAAACTGTAATGTGACTTTGGAGCTCTCATTTCCAACAGCTATAATTGACAGAACAGCAGGCTTTGCTTCTAAAGCTAATTACTTTCAAATTATAGAGCCAGATAAAACATCATTCCCTAGAACCCTTGGTGAAGCTGGCAGAGAAACATAAAATAGTATGTAGCCCAGTCATTTATAAATTGGTTCTTAGCTGTGAAACTCTTCCTTCAGATAAAAGCATAAGTGCAAGTTGAAATATGTAAAACCCACGTTTGGAGAGCTCTTTTGAAGACAGAAGGAGCAGAGGGTAGCCTTGCACAATTCCCAGCTTAAGTTACTTTCTGAGTAACCCCCCAAAGAGTCCTCACAGAATCATATCCAAAGGGAAAAGTTCGAAAAACCACCGCAGGGTCTAATGTGGTTCATTCAAAAACTATAAAAACAGATTTTCAGCAGTTTAGTTAAAATAAAAGAATCTCTTTACCTGTTGTGCAAATGATAAAGACTTCCTTCTTTGTGGCTTTTCCCTCTCGTCTTAGATCCGTACAGTAGGAGACTGGCTATATTTTTTTCCCCCTTTTTCTTCATTAATCTCTGAAACCCATTATTAGCACAGTGTCTGGTGCCTAGTAGGTATTCAAAAAGCATTTTTGAATAAAGAACTAAGGAATTAATGCACAAGCTAACATTCTTAGAGATATGTGTGTGTGTGTGTGTGTTAAGATTAAGGAAGGAAAAGTAATTTTTCTTGCTGTATGTTGACTTGTAACTAAAATCCTAGAACTCGGCTCTAACATTTTGACTTAGGGAGAGCTTGTGAACTGTTAAAAATGGGACACCATGTCCCTTCACAGAGAAATAAGTGTAGAAGTATGCCAGTTGGAACTACAGGGGACTTTGGAAAGTCTGGTTGTGATCTCATGAATTGGAATTCAGTCAGAGGGTACCAGTAAGTGCTCTTACTGGAAAATGCCATTACTTGTGTTTTTAATGATCATGTTACTTTTATATCTCATTCAACATGCAAAACATATGTCTGCTTTAAATAGCCACACACAAGCCATTAGTAGTCGTTTGCCCTAAATACTATTTTTTTTTGCTTCTTATTGATTTCTTTTCCTCAAAGCACTTTATTAGAACCTATTGCAGGACTGAATGTGTATTAAGATAAACTGGCAAAAATTGACTGAAGAAGTACAGATTGTATACCTATAAGTGAAAGAGAACTAAATATTTTGCAGGCAAGTAATTGTTTACATTACTTGGGGTATTTTTGGTTTAGGGTAGTGCTTTGGATATCAGATCCCATGAGATAAAGGAGCCACAAAATAAGTAATAGTGGATATGTTAGCTATAAACTGCCAAGATACTCTGTCAAAATGATACGTGTAACTTTATATTTATCTCAAGTCTTTTGTAATAACTATCACATTTGCAAATTGTCCAGTCAAGTTTAGCTAACCTCATAGGAAAGGTGGTTTGATACTAAAAAGAACAGTTGATTTTTTAAAAGCTATTTTTATTGAGTCCCCCAAAGAGTGAATTCAAAGCGATTACCTATTTACTGTTAATAATACCTACTTATTTAAGTAAGAAAGCTAAAGATAAATTTTGAAAATAACACATTCCCTCAGTTCCCAAACATATTGTTGCTTTATTCTTATTTGAATTAACAATACAGTTTAAAAAAAAAAACAATTTAAATATTACTTCTTAAGCCTACTTGCAGTTGTATTTTTCTCTCAAGTTTCCTTCTGACAATTTCCTCTTGGTAAATGTGGCACCGTAAAGACAGAAACTGTGTATCCTGGCGCTCTGCAGGGGATCTGACATACGAGTGGATATCTGCTGCATGTGTATATACATGCTGTGGTCTGTACACCTGTATTCACTCAAACAGTCAGCTAAAGCAGGAAACTGCAGTCTTGGCTCTGGAGATACAATAATGAAGAAAAAAACCCAGGAGCCTCCCATACTGAGCTAATGTTGTCACTAACATCAGTGTCAATTCATAGGAACATTCATGACTTCAAATATTTATTAATTAAACCATTACTATGTTTATTCATTCCTCTCTATGAGCCAAGACAGCTTGTATAGCTGACAGCTAGCCCTTAAGTTATAGGCCTTGAATGAAAGGCACTAAGTATAGGCTATCAAGCTTACCAGCTGTTAAGTCCACCAAGAGAATGCGAGTCCCTGGCATAGTATATGTTCTTCTAAAGATAAAAAATTTGCGAGTGGAAAGTTGCTTCTTGATTTGTCATAGTCTCAGAATCCTGTAGAGACTGAATTAAATATTCAGAATCATATGGCCTAAGAGTGAAGAAAATAATTCCATTGCATGCCAACTAAACAATGTGTATCATAATTATTCACTTTTGTCATGCCAATTTTCAGAGGAATTACTTTTTTTATGTTCCTTGGTGGGTTGCTGTGCTCGTCACCAGGAGCTGAAGTCATTCTGGCAGCTTCTAAAGAACAGCTGTACAGATACGGATGACTCAGCTGAGAGTAGAAGGAGCAGGGCTTCAGCATACCTCTCACTTCACATGTTGTCCCTTTGAGCCATCAGAAAATCTGCTTGGAGAAAATTATCCCTTAAATTGCCACAGGAGTAAACGAAGTCTGCATAATGACATAACTCTTCATACATTTATGTTAATTGCCTAGGCAAAGTAGCTGTTATATAGGAATACAGGAGTAAATGAAACTACAATTACTGCTAAAAGTGAATAGATTTAAGATACAAAATTAAGGCCAGGATCTTTTCGTGGGTATTTTTTAATTTATTAACTTAAACCCAGAAAATAAAAGATTAAGCCAGGATTTAGATTTATTTATAGAACCCTTAAAAAAACCTTTACTGAAATTTTTATCATCAATGTCGTAGATAATAGTGTTTGTTTAACAATGTCAATAAAGACCTGGTAGAATATGTTTAGGTTATGTGAAGATTAGGAGCTGTCAGTTTTGTCCCTGAACTCCATATAATTCTGTGGAGATTTTGAGCCATCTGATCCTCCTACAGAAAACAAAAACAATCATTTTGTCCTGGAGTAGGAGATATTTTCTATGAGTTTTTGACAAATTAGAAAATTACTGAAGTAGGAAAATCAATACATGGTGAGAAATAACCTTGTATTTTCAGGACGTAAAGGTCTGGAGGGTAAAACCAGAGGGGCCAATAGAAGGAAAAGAGAATGTTCGTTCTCAAAGGCAGTTCTCAACACTTTTATGTAAACATGGGAAGAGTGACTAAGAAAATAGGATAATGAGTCATTCGTGCTGAGAATGCTAAGACCTATAGAAATAAATGTGGGCTGAACAGGTTAGAAA
Organism: Elephas maximus indicus; assembly: GCF_024166365.1. Taxonomy (NCBI): domain Eukaryota; kingdom Metazoa; phylum Chordata; class Mammalia; order Proboscidea; family Elephantidae; genus Elephas; species Elephas maximus. The sequence continues at coordinate 80,697,161 of NC_064824.1, read as the reverse complement.
AAGCAAGGGAATGTGGAAGAGTCCATATCACATAAAGTGGAATTGAGAGAGGCTCCAGAGAAGAGCTGCTAGTGTTCTCCAAAAGTTCAGAAGCCACAGAGGATCCTTATGTTGCTATAAAGATATTACTTTTTCCCTGGAGTCTCATGGCATTAAAGTGAGCTTGGGCAGCTGCCTTGGTGCTGTGGGTGAAGTCCTTTGCGTTCACATGATTGTCATATGGGGATCGGGATGAAAAGCTTCTCAGAGAGTGTGAAATCAGCATGCTGCCCACTGCAGCATTTGATTTTCCGCTAAAGAGTCTTGTATAAATGCTTTCTGTGAAAGCTAATTCTTAATTACATGGATTTATGTATATAATATTACCAATCTTTCTAAATAGGCAATGCTAAAAATGGCAAACAACAGGGGTCATTTCTCCACATGAAGTGGCATTAGGACAGGTCAGGCCAGGGACAGCATGGGGCGGAGCAGTAATCTTCAACAGGGGAGAACTAGGATAGGGTAGTGTGTGTAGATTGAGGGAAAACAAACAAACAAATGTTTAGCCTTGCAATTTTATATTTGGAAATAAACGTTATGGTTGGATTTATGTTACAAACTATAGGGATTGAAAATCCTAGCTAGAGTATACAGATTATGGTGATATATATTGAGGGGATTTATTCGGTCAGCTGGGAGTGTGGAGGTAAGGTTGTAATGTTTGTGAAAGGAGGACAGAGGTTTTAAAAGTTTGAGAAACTGGTTTAATTAAAAGAACAAGAGTCTTATAACCAGAAAATCCTGTATGGCATCCCAGCCCCTTGTTTGTTGTGTGGCTTGGGGCACATGATTTATAGTCTTTGAGTCTTATTTCAAGGAGCCCTAGTGGCACAGCGGTTAACAGCTTGACTGCTAACTCAAAGGTCTGTGGTTAGAACCCACCAGCCACTCCATGGCAGACAGATGTGGCAGTCTGCTTCAGTAAGGTTTACAGTCTTGGGAACCCTGTAGGGCAGTTCTACTCTATCCTATTAGGTTGCTATGAGTAGGAATCACCTTGATAGCAATGGATTTGCTTTTGGGGTTTTTTTTTTTTTTTTTTGAGTCTTATTTCATTGATCCATAAATTGAGAACAATCATACCCACACATAGAGTTAGATGATCCTATCTACACATTAAAAAAAATAATAAGTATGATAGTATTTAATGTGTCTGTCATATGGACTTGCCAAATGATAATTCATTCTCTCTGCCTATTTCTTTTCTCTCTCTTGTTCTTGTTCCTTTTTTAGCTTTCCCATCTGTTTTCTTTTTTCCACTCAGCATGTAAATATATTCAAGAATCATTTAAGAAACTAAAAGAAAACAAAAACAAAAAATGCCCTCCATTGCTAGTTGTCACTTGTTTTTAAATCATATTATCTCTCTTCTTCCCTTCACAATAACTTCTTGTTCTACATTCACTGTCTCCACTTCCCATTGTCTAACCAAGCCTCAGCGCTTCACAACTGGCCTCCATCTCTGTTGATACACTCTAACTGCTCTCATTAAGCTCCTCAATCCCCTCAGTTGCTAAATTTAACCAGTAATTTTCAGGATTTTGTTGTTGAAACTTTCTGGATATCCACCTCTATAACTGACTAACTCTGTGATGTTGGAGAAGTTAAGTAATTAACTCTTAAAGCTTCTGTTTCCTCATCTGTAATATCAGTAAAATAGTAATTACTTAAAGGTATGTTGTATGAATTAAAGAGATAAAAGGGAAATGGACAGATTTTCAGGAGCACTGGTGTTGTAATTACTCTGTTTCATCCTTCCTTGACATTTTCTCCATCAGCTTCCTTTCTTCTCACTTCTTACAATGTTCATTTTCTCCTACTTGCCCTTTAAATCATGGCATTTTCATGGTTCCATCCTTAGTGCCCTTTCCTTCTCTCTTTATAAAGTCTCTGGGAGATGTTTATTCACATCAGTAACTTCAATCACTGCTTACTATTGCATATATGGTCTATGAATTACCTACTTTGGAATCACCTAGGAAAATTTAGTAGTAGTACAGATTTGGGGCTTGACCCCAGTCCCTCTCTTGCCTCATATTGTGGCAAATCCCAAGTGTGTTACCATCTCAGATCTCTTTCCTGAGTGCTAGAAACAAGTGTCCTACTTTCTGAAGGACATCTTGGCTTGGATGTTTCATACTCATATATACCCATTGTTGTTGAGTCAATTCCAACTCATAGCAACCCTACAGGACAGAATAGAACTGCCCCATGGGGTTCCTAAGGAGCAGATGGTGGATTTGAACTGCTGACCTTTTGGTTAGCAGCTTTTGCTCTTAACCACTACACCACCAAAGCTCCAATAAGCACCACAAATTTGAGGTGCCCAGAACTGAACCCGTCATTCTGTCAGCCCAAACTGCTCCTCCCTTTTTCAAAGCCACTAGGGTGGTACTGGTTACTAAGCCCAAGCATCCCCCTCCCTTCACTACCACATCCCATCTTCCCCATACTCATTGCCTTCACATGTTCCTCAGTAGGATAACAAAATAGCCTCAGAGTTTCCCTGCCATAGGCCCATCTCTTTTCTATCTCTCCCCCACCATACCATACTATGGGGGTGGCATTCACCTGATTTAAATAGGGAATGGCTCCCAAACAGACCCCTGAATAAATTCCCAAGTTTTTAACAGTGCATATGACCCCTGACCGTCTCCCAGCATCATCAACTGCCATACCTCTGAAAGGGATTCTAAGATGTGGTTGTCTCTAAAAATCTACTGAAGCTTACTGAAGACCCCTTGTTCTTCCATGCCTCCAAGCCTTCGAATATGTTGTTCTTCATGCCTGGGTTTCCATTCTTTGCCTGACTAACTCCTACTAAAACTTTAGTACTTATTCAAGGGTAATCCCCCAAAGAACTCTTCAGGAAACATTTCTCTCTCATTTAGATGGAAGAATCTGTTTTTCCGTAGCAATCCATGCTTTTGTTTGCCCCAGCACTAATCATCCTATGTGATCATCAACAGAGCACTTGTCTGTCTGCATGTTTAGCCTATGAGAATGAGAACTGCATCTTTCGCTTTAGTATCCCAGACACTTTGAACAGTACCTGGAGCATATTAGGCAGTCAATGTGTTTGTTAACACATTGTCTTATGAACTGATGATCCTTTTAGGTTGTTGATGATGGTGTTTTGAGTGGAGAGGTGGAAAGAAGGAGGCTACTCAGAATTTCTTAGCTCAATGAATCATGGTTTTATCAAACAATAATTTTTTTTTAATTTGTGAAAATGTTCAAAAAGCATGTTTCCTTAAAAAATTAAGCATAAATATTTAAAACAATTCTGGAGTTGTATATTGGGCAAGTGTCATAAGGCATAAATGCGCAAGAGTATTCACATCCGTTTAGTACTGAAATATGTTTAAGTGTCGGTATTAAGATTTATTGCACAACTAAGCTTGTCTAAACTGCAAACCAGAAATTTATTATTTGGAAGCAAGGAGAAACCAAAACACAAGCCTTTTAAAGCTAAATAGAAGCTTGTCAGAGGAAGAACAACGAAAACATGTCCATTCTTAATGTCTTGCAAAAGGATATAAGTAATTTTTCACTTTTTTAAATGAGTGCTTCAATCCAATAGCAATTTGGCAGATTTTCTTCACTAAAAACTAAGCCAGCACATACCAGGAATGAGAAAAATTTCCATGTTTTTTACTTTAGACAATTAATTATGACCAATTTAAATAAATATTTTTTAAAATATGTTTTAGTGTATTCAGAATGTACAGTCTATATAATATTCATTGGAAGTAAAAGGAAAATATATAATAATCTATTGCAATATACATTAAAAGAGAGAATAAAAATGTGCTCCACATCCCCAGTTCTCTGAATAGCTCCTTTTCAGTCCTCAACCAAGAGTCAAAACTCCAGCAAGCTTTTTACAGATATTGTTAGCTCTTAATAAACTTGGCATTGGGAGCTCATTCTTAACATGATGACCTCAGTAGAGTGGGAGAACTTCAGATTCTTGTCTAGGTCTCATCTGAGCCACTTACCAAAAGTGTCACCTTGGGCAAAGCACTCATCTTCTTTGAATCTCAGCCCACTCCTCTCCGTAAAAGAGAAATAATCATTCTTGTGTTTTCACTTAGTAGCTACTTTTTATCAAATGATAAGAAAATATTGAAAAAATACTGAAAAACTTTAAATATATGTATAATTGAGTACACAGTTGTAAGTAACACATTGTACCTTTATAAAATGTTGTATTTTTTCAAAGTTTGATCATGTACCTGACTTAATTTTCAAATGAGGGGCATTTGTTACCATTCTGATCACAAAGTAGAGTCAGATAATATAATGGTGCATCTTTATTCATTGAAAACCTGTGTATAATGTCCTGGTCTTTTAGATGTGCCTGCCTAGCTCAGATCCTCCATCTACATTCAGAGCCTTACCTAACTGCTGGGAAAAGACAGTATGTCTCCTCTGAGCTCACAAACAGGACTTTCAGATTCTTCTGGTCACTGAATGCTTATCGGATTTTTCTTGCTTGTGAAGACACTTGTGGACAGAGCCTTGCCAGACCTCTATTGCCAGTGTCCCCAGTGGAAACAGTAATGTATTGCTGGGAGGTGCTCTCTCATGGTGGTCCCAATGCTGCAAACCCTTCAAGTGCAGAATAGACACTGAATTTCTCAAAGCCTTCCTGCTGAAACCCCATAGTAGTCCTTGAAACTATGGGAAGAATACTTTTCTTCCATACTGTCTGCTATACTTGATTGCCTGGTCACAGAATCATCCTACTTATGTCCCAGAACCCCATGAAGTTGCCCATGAAAATTATTATTCCAGCTGAATAGACTTTCTTTCTAGTAGAATCCATCCTTAAATTGGGCAGGGGGACGATTACCTGAGACAGTGGCCACCTGTGCTTTCTGTCCCCACGCCCCCAGCTGCTCCTCACAAGGGACTCACATGCTCCTCTTCCTTCTTTAGCCAAAACTCCTTAGAAAATAAACTACTGGTCTGGCTTTCCTCAATGAGTTATCAGACATTGCTCTCTTTTCTTTTTACAGGAAGGTGTAATTTGTAATGATATGATTTTTACTTTTTTGACTAATTGATTGTCTCCTTTTCTAAAGTAAGCTCCAAGAAATTACATCTATGTCTATTTTGTCGCCATTGTAGCTCAAGTACTTGGCACATAGTAGGTGGTCAGAAAATAATTGTTGAAGGGTAAATGACATATTTGAACAAGGTCCCCATTGCCGTTGAGTAGATTCCTACTCCTAGCGACCTTATAGGTCAGAGTAGAACTGCCCTGTAGGGTTTCCAAAGAGTGGCTGGTGGATTTGAACTGCCAGCCTTTTGGTTAGCAGCCAAGCTCTTAACCGTTGTGCAACCAGGGTTCCTTTCAAGCAAGATAGATCGGTTTTTATGTGGGTCTGTGTTTTTAATATGGAATGTATGTATTCTGTGTATGCATATATACATACATACATGTGTATTTTTCTGGTGTCTATATATATTTATGGCTATATAGATATATATATACCAGAAAAAATATACTCAAACTAATAGTATTTTCAAAATTATTAAGGGAAATTACTGGAAACTCTACATGCAAATGAAAGTAATTTGACCTTTAAACCTTGATGTTATTCAATTTATTTAAACCAAAATATTCTAAAAGTTTTATAATTAGAATAAGAATTAATCAGGGATTTTTTTTTTTTTTTTTAAAAGGCCATTCTATGATGATTTTGTTGAAATGATTCTAGAGTAAGCTTTTGCAAAATGTGGGTCTAGATATGAAAACGTACCTTCTGGGCTGCTGAGTCCTTGTCTTAACACAATGTTTTGTCATGGTTGTGATTGTTAAAGAAACTTAGCTTTAGGAAAAGTTAATATAAATAAATAAAATTTCAATTTTTCACAAGGATTTTTTTTTAATGGATTTATTGAGGTATATTTGGCATATAATCAATTACATTATAAAAGCTTATATTTTGATAGGTTTTGATATATGTGCATACCCACCTAATCATCACTACAATCAAGATAATGAACATATACACCACTCCAAAAAGTTTCTTGATGCCCCTTGGAAATCTCTCACTTCATCCTTTCCCTGCCCCCCTCCATAGGCAACCATTGATTTGCTTTTTATCACTACTGATTAGTTTGCATTTACTAGAATTATGTAAAAAATGATCCTAGTATGGTCTAGGCATGTTATTTGAGATTCATCCATGCTGCTGTATGTATAAATTACCCATTCATTTTTATTGCTGGGTGGTATTCCATTGTATAGATTTTTTTTTTATTCTTTTATCTATTGATGGCCATTTGGGTGGTTTTCAGTTTGTGACGATTGCAAATAAAGCTACTATGAGTGTCCATGTACAGATCTGTGTATGAACATAGTGCTTTCATTAGAAATGTATATTTAACTTCATAAGAAAGGGCCAAACTTTTTTCTACAGGGATTGTACAATTTTCTCTATATATAATGTATGAGTTTCAAGTTGTTCCATCTCCTTAACAGCTATAGGTATTCTCAGGCTTTTTTGAAAAGTTACCATTTACTATTTGGTTAATTATGTATTTACATAATTACTAAAGTGATCTCTTTAACAGGCTGCTTCTTAAGATCTCCCCTTCAGAACCTACTGATCTTTCATCTTAATATGTGAGATCCATAATCGATCAATAAACCAATCTATTAAAAAAAGTGTTTATTATTAGTAGCAGTAGAAGCCATGTACTTACTACCATTTTCAGTGTGTTCAACAAGGCAGATCAATATGTGAAATATGAAATTGTACAAAAAGTGACAAAAGAGTGAAAGAAAGTAAATTGCCGACTAGAACAAGGTAATGATGTCTATTCTCGCTGTTTTCACTGTTTCCATTTAATGTGGAAGTGCTGGCAAAGGCAATAAGGCAAGAAAAAGAAGTTAGACATTGATTTGGAAAAAAAGAAACTGTTATTTGGAGAAAATACGATCATCTATGTAGAAAATTGGGTGAAATTTTATATCTCAAAAGAGATTTGTTTAAGATGCAATCTAATCTTGTAGATCTCATCAATATAACTGTTGCTAACCCATCTCATTAACATCATGGTGATAGAATTTACAACACATAGGAAAATCATATCAGATGAGGAAATGGTGGACAATCACACAATACTAGAAATCATGGCCTAGCCAAACTAATAAATGTATTTTTGTGGTATACAGTTAATCCATGATAAATTGTATTCCCAGGATGAAAAAGAAACAAATTTGGTGAGCACATAGTGGTGTTTCTGCCACAGGTATGGAGCTGTGAAAGTGAGACTTTGTAGTCATGGAATGGCAAGGAGTCCAGTTTGCATGTAGGAAGATGGCAAAATTTGTAAGTGAATGTGAGAACAAACACAGGCGGATCTCTAGATTGAGGAGTTTCTATTGTCTTTGGGGAAACCCGGGTGGCGTAATGGTTAAGTGCTACAGCTGCTAACCAAAAGATCAGCAGTTTGAATCCACCAGGCACTCCTTGGAAACTCTATGGGGCAGTTCTACTCTGCCCTATAGGGTTGCTATGAGTCGGAATCGATTCAACGGCAGTGGGTTTTTTTTTTTTTTTAATTGTCTTTGGGGAAATAAAGTGGCCTTAAAGATATTATTGTAATAGAAGATGATACATGCTTGCCACTCAAAGACATGCTGAAGATAAAACAAGATAATATACTTAAACAGTCTTTCAAATTTTATAAAGTTATATATAAGTACACGACACATTAGTTGTGATGGTAAAAAAAAAAGTATTAATTTGGAAAAAAAAATTTCCTGAAATTGTAAAACAATTCTTTTCCCTTGTTCAACGGCTTTCTCAGGAAAGTTTAAGGTTTTTCACAATTTTTTTAACTTTGCTCAATGTTCTCTCTGTCCTACAAAGGAAAAGCTTTTTTTTGGCCTGCCTTGCTCCTCTCTAAGCAGAAGGTATTAATAACTTATTATGTATAAAGGAAAGGAAACCACAGCCACTGGACTTCCCAGAACACTTCTCTTCTTTGCTACCCTGCTGTGTGATGGCTAAGGACATAGTGTTACCATCTGTGCTAATAAAAATGACAATAATGTGTCAAAAACATATAGAATGATAGAGTACTATTTTAAAAAATGCAATAAAGTCCTGTTTTGTTTCTTCTTTATGCTGATTTCATTTTTGCCTTATCCATATTTTCCTCTTATTGTTAGTATATCCATTGTCTTTCCCTAGATTCTGTGATAAATCTGCTTCTTACCTGAGGGCTGTATGCCAGTTAAAAAAAAAAAAAAGTCACTTCTAAAACAATTTTTCTGTTTTTCATTACTTTGGCATTCTTTCCTTCTCTTTAAATTACATTCTCAGTGCCTTTAAATCCAATTCAAACTATTTTACTGAATTCCAGGACAACTTTGCACCATTCTGGAGCTATTCACATCTATCATGTGTAATTATTTCACCTCTTCATATCTTTATGTCAGAAACACTCTTAAAATTGTCTTTTTGAAATTTTTCTTCAGCTGTAATCTCATGCATACTTTCACAAGACTATTCATGTCTGAAAAATAAGTTTTTCCTTATCAGTTCACCCTTCTCAGCCTTCAAACAACTGCTCGTTTCTTCCAGTAAGATTTTTCACTGATGTGACTGATTTGATATTTGAATTGTAGACTTATCCCTTCTCATCCTGATATTTTCTGTTCAGAGTCTGTCAAACATGGATACAGTAAATGCTTTACAACGTTAGTGGGTAATTGCGACTTTATCCCTGGGATGCTGTACCTTTAACTTTCTCTTATTACCTTGTGCATTTGTGTATGCTGCACATTTTCTTATTAGGAATGGACAATTTTTGAAGTTGTGGTTCTGTGCTAGAGCGTCAGATTAGCCTTCAATGTGATTCTCCATGATTATGGAAGTATAATAATGGTATATGTTCAATATTCTTCTAGATTCTGACACAACAAAATCTCAATATAAACAGAAAATTCTGATTTTTCTAATCTTAATTTTGCAACATTTGACAAGAAAAACATAGTTATACGTAATCAAACCCAAAACCAAACCCATTGCCTTCAAGTTGATTCTGACTCATAGTGACCCTATAGGACAGAGTAGAACTGCCCCATAGGGTTGCCAAGAAGCACCTGGTGGATTCGAACTGCTGACCTTTTGGTTAGCAGCTGAAATCTTAATCACTATGCCACCAGGGTTTCCATATGTAATAAAGGGGTAGATAATTCATCTTGACTCCTTTCAGAATTCATAGCCAATTGAGTTTCTTAAATAAACATAGAACTATATCACACTTTTTACGTGAAAGGAAAACCTGGGGTTTGTGAAGTTCTCACTGGGTTAATTTGCACACTGTTTTTTCCACATGTGAACCTCTTTGGCATTTATGTTTTATAAAGGAAGATTAATGCCTACTTTATAAACTTAGTAATAGTTACTTATCTGGCATTTATGATAAATTTTAAAAATAAGAAGTAAGCACATAGGAAATACTATTTCAGTTTTTTAAAGGAAAAACAAACATGGCAGCTTTCTCAGTATGCATGTGTGCTTTATGGATAAGCTTTAACACAAAGCTGAACTTTAATCAATGCTAATTGAGTTTTATGGGATATACACTACACTTTATAGAGAAAAATGCACGCATGTTGCCTCCAACTGAATAAAAAGAAATTATTTTAATTCATTATAACTCATGCTGTTTTGGAAAAAAAGACACATAAACATACTGTTATATGAAAGTGAAAATTCTCTGTTGAACAGTTTATGGAAGTAAGGGAAGAAGAGGCAGTAACTCCAAATACCACGTGGGCCTTCCCCCCACCAATTAACCCCATTTACATCTTCATTATTTTTATTATTCAGTTGATCTATAGTTGCTTTTAACTATAGATCAACCGAATAATAATAATAAAAAAAACAACAGAAGATTTCAAAGGGCAGCTCGAGAAGACAAAGTAAAGTACTATAATGACATGTGCAAAGAGCTGGAGATAGAAGACTAAAAGAGAAGAACACACTCAGTGTTTCTCAAGCTGAAAGAACTGAAGAAAAAATTCAAGCCTCGAGTTGCAATAGTGAAGGATTCTGTGGGGAAAATATTAAACGACATGAGAAGCATCAAAAGAAGATGGAAGGAATACACAGAGTCATTAAACCAAAAAGAATTAGTCGATGTTCAACCATTTCAAGAGGTGGCATATGATCAGGAACCGATGGTACTGAAGGAAGAAGTCCAAGCTGCTCTGAAGGCACTGGCAAAAAAATAAGGCTCCAGGAATTGATGGAGTATCAATTGAGATGTTTCAACAAACAGATGCAGTGCTGGAGGTGCTCACTCGTCTATGCCAAGAAATATGGAAGACAGCTTCCTGGCCAGCTGACTGGAAGAGATCCATATTTATGCCTATTCCCAAGAAAGGTGATCCAACTGAATGTGAAAATTATTGAACAATATCATTAATACTACATGCAAGCAAAATTTTGCTGAAGATCAGTCAAAAATGGCTGCAGCAGTATATCGACAGGGAACTGCCAGAAATTCAGGCCAGTTTCAGAAGATGATGTGGCACCAGGGATATCATTGCTGATGTCAGATGGATCCTGGCTGAAAGCAGAGAATACCAGAAGGATGTTTACCTGTGTTTTATTGACTATGCAAAGGCATTTGACTGTGTGGATCATAACAAATTATGGATAAAATCGTGAAGAACGAGAATTCCAGAACACTTAATTGTGCTCATAAGGAACCTTTACATAGATCAAGAGGCAGTTGTTTGGACAGAACAAGGGGATACTGATTGGTTTAAAGTCAGGAAGGGTGTGTGTCAGAGTTGTATTCTTTGACCATACCTATTCAATCTGTATGCTGAGCAAATAATCGGAGAAGCTGGACTATATGAAGAAGAACGGGGCATCAGGATTGGAGGAAGACTCATTAACAAGCTGCATTATGCAGATGACACAACCTTGCTTGCTGAAAGTGAAGAGGACTTGAAGCACTTACTAATGAAGATCAAAGACCACAGCCTTCAGTATGGGTTGCACCTCAACATAAAGAAAACAAAAATCCTTACAATTGGACCAGTGAGCAACATCAGGATAAATGGAGAAGAGATGGAAGTTATCAAGGATTTCATTTTACTTGGATCCACAATCAACAGCCATGGAAGCAGCAGTCAAGAAATCAAAAGACGCATTGCATTGGGCAAATCTGCTGCAAAGGACCTCTTTAAAGTGCTGATGAGCAAAGATGTCACCTTGAAGACTAAGGTGCTCCTGACCCAAGCCATGGTACTTTCACTCACAGCATATGCATGTGAAAGCTTGACAATGAATAAGGAAGACCGAAGAAGAATTGACGCCTTTGAATTGTTGTGTTGGCGAAGAATATTGAATATACCATGGACTGCCAAAAGAACGAATAAATCTGCCTTGGAAGGAGTACAACCGGAATGCTCCTTAAAATCAAGGATGGCGAGACTGCGTCTTACATACTTTGGACATGTTGTCAGGAGGGATGAGTCCCTGGAGAAGGACATCATGCTTGGCAGAGTACAGGGCCAGTGGAAAAGAGGAAGATTCTCAACAAGGTGGATTGACACAGTAGCTGCAACAATGAGTTCAAGTATAACAACGATTTTAAGGATGGCTGAGGACCGGGCAGTTTTTCTTTCCATTGTGCGTAAGGTCACTAGGAGTCGGAACCGACTCGACGGCACCTAACGACGACAACAAAATAGTTATTTCTGTTATATTCTAGATTGTTTCATCCTGGTTAAAAATGAGAGGAGGAAAAGAGATTACACAGATGGAGTTAGTTCATCTACAGTTGCTTATTGTGCAGATTGCTTCTTAAAGTTCTCAATGATTTGAAACTACATTTGAGGTTCTTTATTAGAGATTTATAACAATGTATTTTATTTGGCATTTCAGTATTTATTTTTACTGATTTAAAAGTGATGCTTTGAATGAACCGTATCCATCTTTATCAGAGTCAAGTAATTTCTCTTAAGTTACTTACATAATTGATTTAATTATAGCATTAGTCTTTAAAGAACAACATTTTCATGCTTCTAAGTTATTATAGATGTTATGTGTGGTATTTCTCCCTGAGTGCTCTAAGCTGGAAGTGAATTAGTTCTGATTCGGGCTATAATTATTAAACTTCTGCAGAATAATATTGTCAACAAGTCCTGCCACGTGAAAAAAGAATAATTGCCCCAGTGGAAATTATATTTCAAATTTTATTTTCAATACAACTCTTAATGCCTTATGCTAAATGTTAAAAAAAATTGAGAGTATAAGTTATTATAAATACTTTGTCTTTGCTATTACATGACTAATTTTGAGATACAGTGGCTTAACAATAATTACAGTTTAAGTATGATTTCAGATAAACCTTGTCATCTCTTTACAGAGATACTGATCTAGTGTCTCTGGTGATTTGGAGGACTTTCCAAAGTATTTCCTGAAGAAAGAGACATACAATATTACAGAATTTTATGCCATAAAGGGAACTTAGAAATACATTTAGAGTAGGGATCCACAAACTATAGCCCATGGGCTAAACCTGATCAGCAGCCTCTTTTTGTAAATTTTTTTTTTTTTTTGCGGGAGGGGGAACACAGCCATGCTCATTTATGTTTTGTCTATAATGGCAGAATTGAATGGTTGCAACAGAGACTATATGGCCAGCAAAGCCTAAAATACTTATTTTGTCCCTTTACAGGAGAAAAAAAAAAAAAATTGCCAAGCCCTAATGTTGAACAAAAACTAATTTTATAAAGAGGAAGTTAAAGAACTGAATGTTGCTTTTGGTAACATTTCCCCAGAAACAGACTTTAAGACAATGATTTGAATTCAGGCTGTTTATTGGGAAGGTAATCCCAGGGAACATCAGCAGAGGAGTGGGGAAGAGAGACAGGGAAGGAAAGAAGCCAATAAGACACATGTTATCAAGCAAGTTAATCTTGGTGGGTCACTGGACTCAATTCCTCTGAGGAACTCGGAGGGGGGGAAATTATAGTGTATGTTTCTCAGTTGTCTCCTCTGAGAGACAAGAGAATTGTGGTATTTATACACTAATTCCTGTCTGTAGTTGGTTGAGAGCTGTTACTGGGAAATATTAATTCTCTGGCAATTCTGGCCTGCCATCTGCAGAGGTATTTTCAGTTGCCTCACATGCATTTGAAAACTGAACAATAAATAAGGAAGACCGAAGAATTGATGCATTTGCATTAATGGTGTTGGTGAAGAATATTGAATATACTGAGGACTACCAGAAGAATAAACAAATCTGTCTTGGAAGAAGTACAGCCAGAATGCTCCTTAGAAGCAAGAATGGTGAGACTTTGTTTCACGTATTTTGGACATGCCATCAGGAGGGACCAATGCTTGGAGATGACATCATACTTGGTAAAGTGTAGGGTCAGCATAAAGAGGAAAACCCTCAACAAGTATGGACTGATATAGTGTTGCTTAAACATAGCAACAATTGTGGGGATGGTACAGGACTGGGCAGTGTTTTGTTCTGTTGTACATAGGGTCTTTATGAGTCAAAACTGACTCAATGGCACCTAACAACAACAACATCTGCATAGGCAGAGCAGGTTTCAGTAGCCAGAGAAAATGGTCATACATTTCAACAGGCAGCTGAAAGTCAAGTTGGCATGTACTGAAATGGTAAGGGCTGAGAGATTATGGGGACAAATGTGAAAAAAAGCAGTAGAAATGTGATAAAAAGTGAAAAAAGTGTTGAGTCACCAGGACAGGTGTCAGCAAAGCTGTGCTCATGTAAAATAGATTCTGTGATGTTATAGTTGTTTTTAGCTGCTGTCCAGTGGGCCCCGACTCATGGGGACCCTATGCACAACAGAATGAAATGCCACCCATTCCTATGCCATCCCCATGATTGGTTGTGATCCATAAGGTTTTCATTGCTAATTTTCAGAAGTTCTCCAGGGCTTTCTTCCTAATTCATCGTAGTCTGGAAGCTTCACTGAAACCTGTTCAGCATCATAGCAACACACAACTCCCCACGGACAAACAGGTGGTGGTTGCACATGAGGTACATTGATCGAAAATCCAACCCAGGCCTCCCACATGGAAGGCAAGAATCCTACCACTGTAGCACCACTGCCTCCAGGCCAGCCACTTAAAGGAGACGCTGTGAGTGCCTTGCCCATATCTACTCAGGCTGTACCACTGCAGTCCATGCCTCCCCTCCATCTAACATTCAGCGCCTGAATATCTTCATCTGAGGACTCTCTCTGGCTGCCAGTGTCCATTCTGCCTGTTTATGTGAGGTGCCTGAAATGCTAGTGAATTAATGCCCTCTAGAAGTAACCTCGGCAGTAACTGAAAGGTGTAGTGGTTGGTATGTTAATACTCCCACTCCTATACCCATTTTTGTGGGATAACTTGGAGGGTGTGTTTCCAACTGTTTCTCAGAGTTTTCCAGTAAGCTCCAGTTGCCCACAACTGTAACTTGCTTAATAATACACTCTTTCCCCTATCACTTCCCCAAATCCTTACCAGCGTTTCCTGGGATCATCTGGCCTGCTTTCAGAGGAACATAAACAAGGTAGTATTTTTCTATACTGAAAACCAGATACTAGGATAGGCTGGTGGAATTGCACAACTAGCCAGCTAAATGGTAACAAGAATCCCATTGCTGGTTGTAACTGTAATGGTGATAACCCCTGCTGTGCTACAGCAGCACAATTATTATCTCACCTGTGATTAATTGAGATAAAAAAATACAGATGGAAGGAGATATTTATGCATAGCATTTGAGAGCTATAGGGCAATGGTAATGATAGGAAGTATGGAGCTGAATGGTTATCGTTAAGTGCCATCGGAATGTTTAAAGAAAGAAAATGACAGTCTTGGGTGAACCAACTCTCAACTCAGGGCAGGATGCTAAGACCAGAAGCTGTCATGGCAGCATTTAAATAGATCATCATCCTCTGTACCTAGAGGAATAAACTATAAATCAGTCCCAGGATCTGATTGTGAGAGTGGCTATAACATAGAGCTGTCAAGTCCTCTATACTTACTTAGGTAAGGACCTGGTAAAGAAGGAACACGAACATTTGGGATGAGAACATGTGGGAGGGTGTACTTGGTAACACCAGACTCCTAAATTCCCTTGAACCCTGAAAGAAGTGGTTTACTCCCCCTTGATAGAGCATAGCAGCCTTTCATTGCTGGTGATAACCAGGAATGGACTATTTTCTGATAAGGATATGCAGCCAGGGGCTCAGATTGCTCAGGATGAAGGTTTTGGTTAACTCACTGAGCAAACAACACATTCTTCCAGGATCTCTGGCCAAGGATAACAAGAATCTAGAATGAGTGATAGAGGAGGTAGATGACGATTATTAATTTTAGACTCAGGATCAATTGCAGCAGTAAGTACTGTAACATTTCCCACTAAGCCTCCCGTTCTCAATTACTTTCCTCTTCTTTTTTTTTTTTTTTAAAGAATTGTAATCTGACCCAACGTTAAAGAATAAGTTAACAGGCTGGAGTAACTTAATGGGGATACCAGTGGATCTGAATAGTGGAAGGTGTGGATTATAGCTCGGTGTGGTCACCTCAAATGCTTTGAGTTTAAATTTAAGAGTGGCATAAATAAAAGCAAGTCCTAATTCAGTTTAATGAGCCACCCTCATCTTTGTTGCCAGACCAAGGATAAAAGAAAAATAGCTCTGTCTTTTCTCTTTGGAGCTCAGGAAATGGAGTTCAATAAGCAAGGACAATGTTCTTATGTGGGTGGGAGGAGGAGAAAATAAAGCAAATATGACTTTTTTTTTTCCCCCCACTAATGGTAGAGGTCAAAACCAAGACAGTGGAAGCTTTGTGCCATAGGTAATAGTTTTTGTAACCATGAGTATTGCCAAAAGTTACTTTAAAGTTAACCCAGGCAGTGGCAGAATGAAAATCTTAACACATTCACTGGCTTGCGGGTTAGACTTTAGAGCCTCCAGAGACAGTTTTGCTGGATGTTCCTTTGCTTGAAAGATCAGTGTCCTCATCATGTTTGGCCTCATTTCTCTTAGGAAAGAGGTCATTCACAGCTATGTCCTTAGGGAAATGACACATAGCTATAAGCTTTCCCCAGGAGCAGCTATACACACACGCACACACACACATCCACACACTTGCAGAAGTAGAGGTGGTTTCTTTCTTCAGTGCACCCTAGTTGACAAGCATATGTGTGTCTTGACCTCACTCGAATCTCCTGATGATATATGACAATGGAGAGAAAGCATCCAGATGAAGAGAAAGATGGTAGATGTTTACATCGTGAGGTTGGGGCACATCAGCCCAGAGAGCCTGTACAGGAGTTTGAAAGCAGTCCCAAAACTCGTGTCAGACAATTTACTTTTAGTTAGTTGCCTTTCACCTCATTCTGTGGACTCTAATACATCATTTACTTTTTTTTTTTTTTTTGGGAGGGGGCTCACCATGAATATAGTTTTAGTTTCTGTTATACTGACTTGTATCGAAGTTGAAACCTTGAAAGCATTACATTGTTTAGAATATTCAACCAGTTGTGAACTCCGAGTTTTCTGTCTTGTCTGGTTTCGCATATTTAAGTTAATTAACTGGTATGACAAATCTGTATAACTAGATTATAGCAGACTTCTTGCTAATGCACAGCATATTGGATAAATGTGACCATAAAAAGTTTCTTATCATTATAAGGAATCATTAGTAAGCGACACCCAGGACTCTGCATTTTCATAATACTTGTTCATAACATTGAATCAAAAATTTCTTTTTCTCTTTCCATAAATATATCACCAGAGATAGATTGTTTAGCTAATTTTATAAAGAGACAAATTTGAAAAGTTTTATTTAAGCTCTTCAAAAGTAGACACTTTGGTCACTCATCTGGATGACCATCAAAATAATAATGGAGAATGTATCTAAAATTCTGACAGAAGTCATAACTATACCCATGGAGATCATGATTCAATAGGTCCCAGGCAGACCCTTGGAGTCTGTGTTAAAAAAAAAAGAAAATCTCCAAATGGTCCTGATGATCCTTCAGATTTAAAACAAACAAAAAACAATGGTAAAGAAAACACTCTATTTGTCTTTAAAAGTCTTGTGTTCTATTACCAACTAAAACACTTTATGAGCATGTCATACTTGATATGTGAATTCAATTCTTTTAAACTTCTGTTACTCAGTTTATAAAGTGGGGATAAGGTTACCTATCATTTTGATTGGTCTCTTTTTGTTGTAATGAACAGAGACTTACCCAAGTTACCTGAAGAAAATGGCACAACTCTAAGGACCACCTGTATCTTTCTCTTTTATGACAAAGGTCTGTCTTTGATGGCATTTCTGCTTCTCCCTGTTCCCTCATAAATTTGTTTTGCTGCGATTTCTTATGACCCTGATTCCACCTGATGGCTCTTCTCTCTAAACGTCCTTTCATCTTACCCAGGACTGCTAACTGTTTGACTCTTGCTATTTCCCGATTCGTATTTTTAAGAAAGAGAATCTTTTGGTCTCAGCTTGAAACATTTATTTAATGATACAAAAGTTTTAGCTTTTATTCATTACCTGCAAATTTCATTTACTTTAAAATCTCTGACTTTCTGAGGAAGAATTTGATGCACGATGGCATTTAAAGAGCAGACTCTCAAGAAATCCATGATTCATACAGTGGATAGATGGAGCAGGAGAGGGGAGGGATATGTTGACTAGGCCATAAGCTCAGGAAATACCTCAGCAGCAAACCATGTAACTTTCTAAGTGAAAGTTCAATGACCAAACACTAGAATGGGTAGATATTGTACTCACAGCGCTGATTTACTTTATATTCTAAAAGATTCCTTCAAAAAGGAATGATAGGAAACAAATTTCCAGGGACTCAAACAGCCACACATTTGTCCTTTGTGATTTCCTGGACTCTAAAAGTTTACTGGGGACTTCTAAATACAGAACACTAGTATGTGGTTCTGTATATAGGTTGGAACCTTGATAGCAGGTGGCAAGAAATATAGATTCATGTCATCAACATATAGGTAATGAGAAGAGGAACAAAGATAGAACCCTGGGTAGCACTAACATTTAAGCATCAGGAAGAGAAAAACCAAAACCAAACCCGTAGCTGTCAAGTCGATTCTGACTCATAGAGACCCTATTGGGTTTTCAAAGAGCAGCTGGTGGATTCAAACTACCAACCTTTTGGTTACCAGCCAAGCTCTTAACCACTATGCCACCAGAGCTCCATCATTTAAGTATCAGGAAGAGAAAGGAACCAGTAAAAGACGGTAAGAAGGAAGGACCAGATTGGAACAAAATGAGAAGTCAGTGAATGTCACTGAAGCTGTGGAAATACAGGTTTAAAGAGAACATGGCGAGGATCCTCAGGACAGACAAGGGAAGGATTTTTTTACTTCTAGGGTAGAGACTCTGCCATAGTTTTTCCATCTTTTGAGATTAAACCAAAGTTACCTTTGGCCCAACCCTTATTTTCCTCCTTTTATCCATAGTTAATGTTGGTGGAGAATAGTCTTAAGCTTTGGGGAATTTAGAAAACATCCAGTTAAACATTTTTTAATATTGTGATTGTACATTAAACTCATCTTTCTACTAAAGTCTTTGGAGACTATTTAAAAATTTGTTTTATTTCAAACACTGAAAATTTTATTTTGAACATATTTGACCGTTGAACATGCTGGATTTTTCCTTTGTAAAAATAAGCTTATCCACGAGATACACCTAAACTTGCACTTTATTTAAATATTAATACACTTCATTTTCTCAAGTTTTGGCATTAAGGAATTTTGGTGATTCTTGACCTTTTCATGGATAAAAAGGCTGTAAGATAGAAAATGTAAAATTTTCTTTTGAGCTAATTTATCGATAAACTTAATTACAAAGTTTATTGCTTTGAGAAAAAAGACTGTCTTTTTATCTGTTATTTAATTATGCTTTTGAGAGTTATTTAACTTTGATATCTGTGTATTATAATGGCATGCTAGACAAATTGAACAATTGTTTCCTTTCACCAAGATTATCGTATATAAATTTTAATAAATTTGTTTAGAAGAATAAATAAATTAGAATTATACAAATAACCTAATAAATTATTATGGGATGTATTTGGAATGTGTCAAGATGAGATCATGTTTCAATAGTTATTTTTTCTTGAACATTTATTATAATTATTGAAAATAATCAGTGATTATATTGGCATTGGTATAAAACTCCCAAAATGATTTGTAGATTAAAAATAACAATAGAATCAAATGAGAAAATGAGAATTAAGTATGTTTTCCTTTAGTAAACAAAAGGTAGTGATAAATTACAGGTATGGAAATCCAGTAAAGAAGGTGAGCAAAGTGCTACATGTGAAAAAATAACTGTAGAAAATGTACCTATATTAAATGTTAAAATGGCCCCTTTTGAAACCTGCTTTTTCTTGAAACCAGAAGGGAAAACTAAACAAAGGACAGTTTGTGATTAAAGAAGAGGCATGCATGTTAAAACATAGGGATGATGTCTATTTCTAGTTTAAATATTTATGTGCATGTTTATTTAGCTTGTTCCAGCTGTTATATTATCACTGCTTCTCTGTCTCTATGTCCTTCTGTACGGAGCTGGCTGGCTCTGTGTCCCAAGTGATCTGAGTGGCTCTGAAAAATACCTCCCAAAATATCTTTCTTCCTAGCCTGATATTTTCTGGAATCCCAATTGCTGGAGCCTTCAGATGGTATGTATTTAAATAAAGTTTTTGCTGAGAAAGAGAAGTATTTCAGACCTTAGTCTCCATTAACATATCCATTAAGATTTATTTACCCAATTTTGTAATATCTAAGCATATGGAAAGAGAACACTGAGAATAAGGTTAATAGAACAGGTAAATATTAATGTCGTAATGGGAATGGGACAGGATGGTACCTTTGGGAATTACACAAGTTCCAAATGTCCAAGGAATTCTCAGGCGTTATGGACAGCTAAAAGCAGCAAGTCAAGGGAGTGTGATATAGCAGGAGGAACATGAATCCAGGAGTAGGAGTCTGGTGTTCTAATCCTGACTGCCACTAATGGGAAACCTCTCTGAGCCAATTTGATCTATCCACAAAAAAGACCTAAAGCCAGATTACTGTAAGAAATCCTTCAAAATATGAAATTCTGAAACTTGGTGATTTGACAGATTCTAATATGGTATTGCACTGGGCAAATCTGCTGCAAAAAGACTGCTTTAAAGTATTAACAGCAAAGATGTCACGATGAAGGCTAAGGTACACCTGACCTTTCCATGGTCTCATGTGCATGCGAAAGCTGCACAATAAATAAGGAAGATCGAAGAAGAATTGATGCCTTTGAATTACGGTGTTGGTGAAGAACACTGAATATACCATGGACTACCAGAACAGCAAACAAATCTGTCTTAGAAGAAGTATAGCCAGAATGCTCGTTAGACGTGAGGATGGCGAGACTTCACCTCACATACTTTGGACATGTTTTCAGGAGGGACCAATCATTGCAAAAGGATATCATATTTGGTAAAGTAGAGGGTCAGCAAAAAAAAGGGAAGACCTTCAATGAGATGGATTGACACAGTGGCTGCAACAAAGGGCTCAAACATAGCAATGATTGTGGGGATTGTGTAGGGCAAGGAAACAGTTCTGTTGTGCATGGGGTCGCTATGAGTCAGAACTGACTGGGTGGCACGTAACAACAACAATATTCATCCAGGAGTTCCTGAGTAACACAAATGGTTAAGTGCTCAACTACTAGCCAAAAGGTGCTGGTTCAAACCCACCCAGAGGTACCGTGGAAGTCAGGCCTGGCAATATGCTCCCAATAGGTCACAGCCTTGAAAACCCTATGGAGCACAGTTATGCTTTGACACACATGGGATTGCCATGAGTTGAAGTTGATTCAATGGCAGCTAACAACAACTACAAAAACAATGTAGTGTCCAGTTTAATGTTCTATTGTACTTAGGTAGGAATGGCAGGCAGTGGGTGAGCGATAGAGTAGTAAAGTCAGGAAAGGAAGCAAGCATAGTTGTCCATAGAAATGACAGAAGCAAAATTTAGCAACTCTGCAAGGATAACAGGTCTGACACTACATGACCTTGGTGCTCTCTGTTTTAGAGTTTAAGTTTACTGCAAGCTCGTTGTACTTGTCTTTCCTGTGTCTCACTAACAGAAACTAACACCCTGGGTAGCTCTTGGGGCAGGTATCGAATTAGTGGCTGTGAGGGTAATTCTGGGGTATATATGTAAGAATCTTATACTATGTGTGACATCATTCAGGAGGACCAGATAGCAGTTATAGGTCAAACATAAAAGGATGCCTTAGCAAAATAATGGTTTCCAAAGTTAAGAAAGCATGACTGTTAAGAGACAAAGCATGTTAGCCATGGTTTTTCAGTAGTCTAGGACAGCCATTACAGTGGTTAACCTTGTTAGTTTTCTGATTTGGGGAAAGAAACCTACCCTCTGAGCCTTGGTTTCTTCAACTCATATGGTTCTTGTTAAGTATGCATGTACAGTGACTGGCACATCAAAAGTTTTTAATAATTTTAACTGCTATAATTTTATTACTACAAACTTTATATTAGAGAGAAAATAAAATAAAAGTCTTTGTTTCACATTTCCAGACATCAAACTAAAATTTCATTGTTAAATTAATTACTAAATATTAAGAAATGCTTTTATTGCTTTAAGTATCAAGAATTTGGCTTTGCTTGCACTGTTTTTTTTTTTTCTTTGAAATATCATGTTATAGATTTGTTGAACTTTTGGACTAAAAATTTCCAGTGGATGATTTAATCGATTAAATTGAGGAAGATTTTTTTTCCAGCCTAAAAAATTAAGTGATTCCACTGCACATGAAAGTCAAATTTCTTTGAAAAAATTTGAAATACATATTATGTTTACTACGCCCAGATGTTCCATTCAGAGTTTTAGCATCAGTGGAAAGAGGTTGCACTTGAATTGGTTAGCCAAGCAGTTCTTTATGCATAATTTAATCAGTTTGTGTCTTAGTAAATCTGGCTTTTGACCACAGATGTCTTTTGTAAAATTAATGTAAAAACCAAACTTACCATTTTCAGCTCAGTAGAGTTAGTTGGATGGACAAAAGTATGCCCGCTTTAATGTGTAGAAAGTTTAAGAAACTTCATTCATGGATCAAACTTTACTGAAAATCAACCATGTGCCAAGTAGTGCTAGATTTTAGGGAGTAGGGGTCAGTGGTAAATAAAGCATGTAAGGTTCTCTCTCTGCTTAGATTCTAAGGTGAGGAGAATAGGTAGGTAAAATGGATGATTGATAGATAGCTAATGATAGATAGGTAGATTGATTGATTGATACCCACTCCACTGGCCTGATGTGCGTACAGTGATTTTTGAAACCATGTGTTAAAAATAGTGGCATCATATGATGGAAGCAGCTTAGGTCTTGAATCACCCACTAACTCAGAACTCCCAATTTGGATTCCTTATAAGTGAAAAGTAAACTTTGATTTAACTACTGAGATTTGGATTAGTAGCTCTTACAGATGTTAGCATTAACTTAACTAAAATGGAGACTGATGCACTAAAATAAATGGATTAAGGTGGTGATAGTTGGGATGGGGAAAACCTGGTGGCCTAGTGGTTAAGAGCTACAACTGCACATCAAAAAGTCGCAGTTGTAGCTCTTAACCACTAGGCACACCTTGAAAGCCCTATGGGGCCGTTCTACTCTGTCCTGTAGGGTAGCTATGAGTTGGAATTGACTCAGTGGCAGTGGGTTTGGTGTTTGGCTTTTGGTTAGTAGGGATAGAAAGAAGGCAATGCATAGATGACATATATAGGAGATAAAATTGAAAACCTTGGGCAGACTAGACAAAGTGGATAATAGAGGAGGAGGAGTCACAGAGGACCCTTAGGTTCCTGATTTGGAAGCTGTGTGAAATGGGTCACCATTCATAATATTAGGTGTCACAGGAAGAAAAATGATGTGCTCATTATGGCACCTGTTGATTTTGAAATCTGTAAGTGACCTTCAAGAGCAGTTTTATAGTAGCATTTTTGAGTTTGGAGATACAAACATTCTCGGCTCAGGTAAAAATAATAGTAAGCAATAATCAAGTTCATACTATGTGTCAGCCACTGTGCTTAGCACTTCACATGCATTATTTTATTTGATTTTCTCAATAAGCCAGTCAAGGCAGACATGGTTATTTTTCCAACTTTATAGATGAAATCACTTAGACTTATGTCAGATAAATGACTTGCTCTTTATCAAGGTCCCATGTCAAGTGGGGGAATTGAACCTGTAACCTCCTAGCCTATGTTCTTAACTACTACACTGTAGAATGTGGAATTCAAAGTACGCAAGCAATGGTTCAAGCTGTGATAGGAGAAAATTTTGCTCCTACAGTCATAAGAGAGGACCCTAGGACAGAACTTTGGGGATCATCAGCATCTAAGTAATTAATAGGGAAGGATGATTCTGCAAGTGAAATTGAGAAGTGACTAAAGGGGTTGGGAGGCAACTGACTTTGTCCTTTTATTTATTTATTTATTTATTTCCTAGATAGTAACCATTTCAAAATTTCATAGTGTACAACAGCAAGCATTTCTTGCTCATGGATCTGCAAATCTGCTGTTTTTTCCCAGGATTCAGGTGAAATCATCTGGGCATGGCTCCCAGCTGCCAGTTGTATTCAGGTCTTCTACAAGTTTCCTCATTGTCCTTAGGGAAACTACTACTTGGGGCATGTTTCTGTCATGGTGGGTCACAGGAAACCAAGAGACCAAGCCAAACTGTTCAAGTACATTTAGGGCCACTAGTTGTTTCAAAATGCTAACATTCCACTGACCAAAGCAACTCACATGGTCAAGATCAACATCAATGTGGGAAATGGTGAGAAGGAAAGGAATATACAATCTTTATTATTCACAGGTGCTGCATCTGCAAATTCACCAAAGTTTGCTAACCCCCAATCAATATTGTCATTGATTGAATTGTGTCCCCGCAAAATATGTGTCAACTTGGTTAGGCCATGATTCCCAGTATTGTGTGGTTATCCTCCATTTTGTGATTTTCCTATGTGTTATAAATCATAATCTCTGCCTGTGGTTAAAGAGGATAAGGGTGCGATGTAACACCCTTGCTCAGGTCACATCCCTGATCCAATATAAAGGGAGTTTCCATGGGGTGTGGCCTGCACTGCCTTTTATCTTACAAGAGATAAAAGGAAAGGAGAGTGAACAGAGAGGGGGTACCTGATACCACCAAGAAAGCAGTGCCAGGAGCAGAGCGTGTCCTTTGGACCTGGGGTTCCTGCATGGAGAAGCTCCTTGTCCAGGGGAAGATTGATGACAAGGACCTTCCTCCAGAGCCAACAGAGAAAGCCTTCCCCTGGAGCTGGTGCCCTGAATTTGGACTTGTAGCCTACTAGACTGTGAGAAAATAAATTTCTCTTTGTTAAAGTTATCCACTTGTGGTATTTCTGTTACAGCAGCACTAGACAACTAAAACAAATACTTACATCGATTTTACAGTCATTCGCCAATGCATGAGTAGAAAAAATTTGAGTGGCCTGGCAGACACATTTACAGCTGAATAAAACAATGTGAAACTCTACCTTCTTGTTTCAACTTTCAAACTATAAACAAGTATCTTTTCCACCATTTATTTAGTGCTATGTTTTTTACATTTTTGTGCTTTTTGCTGGGGATTTCACTATTTAAAATGGCCCCTAAGTATAGTATGAAGTGGTGCCTAGTGTTGCTAAGTGCAAGAAGGCTGTAATGTACCTTATAGAGGAAAAACATGTTAGATAAGTTTCCTTCAGGCATGGATTATAGCGCTGTTGGCCGTGAGTTCAGTGTTAATGAATAACAATACATATTAAATTGTTGTTGTTAGCTGCTGTTGATGGACCCCCAGCTCATGGCAATCCCATGCATAATGGAATGAATGCTATCCAGTTCTGCACCATCCCCATGATCAGTTACTGAGCTGACCATTGTGATCTACAGGGTTTTTCACTGGCTGATTTTCAGAAAAAATTGCCAGAACTTTCTTCTATGTATTAAATAAAGTGTCTTTAAATGGAAAAACACATAAAGCAAGGTTATGTATTCATCAGCTAATGAAAATGTGACCAGAGGATCATAGGAGCCTAACCCTGATTTCCCCTAGAAGCAATGGTTCAGTATATCTTAACTCAGTGTCCCTGGAGACTTTATAGAACATAACTACTGAATAATGAGAATCGACTGTAATCTGCTTACTGTATTGTACTGCCAGGATACATAGCAGAGGGAAGGAAGAAGGTATTGAGAACAAATTTACCATAGCAAACAAAGGTTAGAATGCCAGAGAATTCAGGAAGGGTAAAAATGTTCAGAGATAAACATTTTGCAGAGAGTTTGAGAAGGGTACCAAGCAAAGAGCATTCTTTGATGTAGCCATGAAGAAATCTTGATGACATAGGCAAGAGAGGTTGTGATGGGGTGGAAGTCAGGCTCTGAAATGTGAGTTAGTTGTGAGGAAAGTAGAGACTCTGAGCTAGTGATTATTTTTTGGAGAGAGAAGTTTGGCTATGAAGAGATGGTAAAGCATCCAAGAATGGTAGCTAAAATCATAGACAATGAGGCATGAACTCCTTTCCAATATTATATCCTTGTTTTGTATTCTTCCATGTAAGCCATCTGCTTTTAGCATATCGCCGTTTTCCCCCCAAACTCATATGCTTTTCTGCAACAGACCAGGTTAGGACTATCATCTGCTTAGAAGCCAGGAACTCATTCTGTTGTACCCCGGAGAAAAAGAGAGACTTGAATAACTTTTACTAGTAAAGAACCAGTTTCTTCAGTTTCTAACGGCTCAGTAATCCTAAATGGAGTAAGGTCTTAGGTGTCATTGAAGATATGCACAATCGTTAGAACAAGACATTTAAAGTGAGATTTGAAAATGTACAATCTTTTCAGAGCCATGATGCTTTCCACAAGCGTGGGCCTGTTACCATGGAGTCGTAGCTAACCACTAATTTAATTTAAAAACTTGCTCCTTGGTCTGAATTACCTCTGTACTTTCACTTTGCGGTCTTTTATATTTTTATCGAAAAGCAATCAGGTTACAGTGGTAGTCCTTTATGTCTTTTATTTTGAAGTTTAAGACCCCAGTTCCTAAGAATAATTTATTTTCTTCTGGTTGAGTGTGGGTTTTTTCATTTAGACACATTTCAGACTTGCATCTTTCCTTGTTAAACTAATGATCATTCACTTTGTTCTGAGTTAACAGTTGCAAAGATATAAATAGCCAGTTTCAGAAATAAATAATATCAAAAGTCCAAACTCAGAGCCCAACAGTGATTCTCATTTTCTTAAATCTAAGAGTTGGTATTATACAGCATTAAAAGAAGGCTGCTATGGTGTTATAAAGTATGTGTGTGTAAATCTCAGGTACCCTTTATAACTAAAGCCATATTCTTATATAAATAAGGTGGACTTCTCAAGGGATAGAAGTTTAAATAATGAAATGTGTTATTCTTGGGAAGATTTGATGGTAGGAAAATTCCATCAGAATCACTGTAATTATATTATAGAGGTGACCTCTATAGCTGATTTCTATAGATGATATATAGGGGACCATTTACTGCTAAGTGTAGGATTTACCGTGTCATATGTAGAAACCTAACAAAAGATGACCAGTGTTTTTCACTGTACTACTGCTTTCACTAATCTCTAGGAGTGATTATACCATTAACAGTTTAAACCATGATTTTCAGAAATTGCTTATTGGCATTAATCAATATCTAAGGTGTTTCCTAAACATAATGTTAGACTTATATCTTGTTTAGTATAGAAGGAAAAAGCACAGATTTCTGAGGAATATAGATGTTTTAGGTATATTTCTGTAATTCAACTGTATGGATGTAGACAGGTCAGTTAAGCCTTCTGAACCTCAATGTCCACATTTTAAAATTGGGAATATTTCATTAGAGTTGTTATGAGGAATAAATAACTTTAAATATGTAACTTGTTTATTGAACATAATAAATCTCATAAGATTATGAGATTTATTATGTTACAAGACATGGATATAGACTACATATTCATATATTGGTTAATCTTTTGTAAATTGGTATATGTAGGGAAATTAAGTCAGTTTTTGGTATCTATATTATATAAATGATTTGTGATATAATATGTATTTCCCACAAATCTTCAATATTAGGTTATGAGATATGATATGGGCATAAGCAGACATCAGTATTAGGATCCTTGGGTATGTCATGTGAAATGAAACTGAGAATTGATACTTGGTGAGAATATATGCCTTTTTACTGAAGTTTTTGCATTTTTTGAGTTAAAGTTGCTGCACGCTAGGTATAACAGTAACAAAGACGCAGTGATGGTTAAGGTTGCGTGTCAACTTAGCTAGGCCGTGATTCCCAGTGGTTTGGCAGCTATTGTGTAATCATCTTCCTTTTTGTGATCTGATGTGAGCAGCCAATCAGGTGAAAGGGGATTCTCCTTGGGCATGTGGCCTGTATCCAATATTCTAGCAAAGATCACCCTCTCTGAATCCTGCATCCAACTCATTGTCCTCTGACCTGCTGAATTTGAGTTCTACAGCCCCTGCAACCATGTGAGTTAGGGGCAGTCTCCAGCCTGATATCTGTCCCATGGATGTGGTACTTGCCAGACTCCACAACTGTGAGAGCCATTTCCTTGAAATCTGTGTGTGTGTGTATATATGTATATATCTATATCTGTATCTCTATATCTATATATAAAATACTTCACAGGTTTTGCTCCTGTAGGGAACCCAGGCTAAGACATTTAGTACCGAGAGTGGTTCTAGAGGAAAGAAATCATAAGGATGAGTTCTCTGAATTTGTTCTCAAGCCTGGTTAGTCTTAAAGGTGCTGATAACTCTGCCTTCAGTAGTAAAGAGGGTACTGCTAATCCATGGTATGAGGTGGCAATGGGAATATGCAAAATACCACCACCAATGGATCAAATACTTGTGAGAAACGATGTTCTAGGTGATTTCATATTTGATACATTTCTACAATTTTTTCAGAATGAGAAGTATAGGGAGGCTGGTTGGTTGGTCCTGCTTCCATGAGACAAAGTAGTGAAAGAAAGAGACAAGCTTAGGGCTTCAGAATCACAGCTCAAGCGCCATATAGAAGACCTGAAAGTTGCCACTTGTGCCCTGAAAGAAAGGCTTATTTCTTGTAGTAACAGAGCTGATGTTGCTGAAAAACAAGAATCTTATTGTAAGAGTGGTTGAATTATAATGCCAACTGAATTCTCAGCCTGGAATGGTGTCTGAAGTTAAAGTGAGGGCATTGATTGGGAAGAAATGGGATCCTGAAACTTGGGGTGAAGGCATATGGGCAGATTAATTACGAACCTTGGGACACTGAGCCCCTAAATTCTGTTGAATCATTCCTGCCATCAGAACCAGTCCTCTCACTCCCATCTGAAGAGATTACTCCATCTTTGTCTGCTAAACTTCCCTTCCCACTAAAACCATTATCCCTTCCACCCCCATCTGATGAGATTAACCCAGCTATGCCTGAAGGGCCTTTGTCTGAGATATTGCCTGGGGCATCACATGAGGAAGATGTCTTATAAGATATAGCTAAATGTCCCCAGGACCCATCCCCAACACCCATTTTTTCTTCTAGATCTATAAAAAAGGTTTAACTCCCAGCAAACTCCAACAGGTGAAGTACAAAGTGTGACACTACACTCCAAAAGAACGCCTTGATTTCTGTAATATATACAAATAGAAACCTGGGGAGTATATGTGGGAATGGCTATTAAGGGTGTGGGTTAATGCTGTAAGGGACATAAAGTTGGATTCCTCTGAGCTTATTAATATGTGTCCACTAAGCACAGATCCTTCCTTCAGTGTTTCAGCTGGAGAAGTTAGAGAAGAACCTAATAGATTATTTGGCTGGTTCACTGAAGCAGGGATTAAGTGGTAGCCTACACACTAAATCAAGTTGAAATGACAGACTTGCCCTGGTATACTGTAGAAGAAGGTATCCAAAAGCTTAGGTAGATTGGCATGTTAGAGTGGATTTATCAGGTCGGACCCATAGGTACCTACAAATGGAGTGCCCAGAGGACACACCTGTTACCACAACTGTGAGGGACAAATTTGTAAAGGGAGCCCCAGCACCCTTGAAAACTTCTGTGATTACTAATTTGTGTAAGTCAGATTTCACAATGGACACTGCCCTAACTGAATTAAGACACCTAACTGCAAAGGAGCTGATTGTGCACCATGGTGGTAGGGGCCAAGTGGCGGCACTTAATCAACAAAGACAAGGTGGGCATGGTTACCATAATGGACAGCGGAGTCAAAGAAGTAATCAGAATAGTCTGACTTATATGGACTTACAGTGGTGGCTCCTTAGTCATGGTTTCCCTAGGAGTGAAATAGATGGAAAATTTACTATATATTTACTTGATCTGTACAGGTGGAACAATTTCAGATCAAGCAGTCTCAGCACCCAATCAATTCCCAGACTGGAGCCAGTTTATAGACCCACAATCCTCTGAATGAAAGGGAGGTTGTATCCCCTTGAGGAAGGACCCCACTGCACTGCCAGAAATTTATACTGTTAATCTTTCTCCCAGCCCTCCCCAAAGCGTTCTATGGCCTTTTATGAGAGTGACTGTTGGGGAAAAGAGTTGTTATAGGTGTATGAGTGTGTATATATATGAGTGTGTGTGTATATATATACACATACATATACACACACACGTATGTATGTATATATATAATTGTTTTCTTCCCTCCCTTGTTCTATTGCTTATTTTAAAATATAAGATGTAAACAGGGCTAGTATTTTTTTGGTTGTATGCATGTTAGGTGCAAGTATGGCTTTAAAATTGTCTTTATTTAGAAATTATATATGGTTTAAGGAGATGGATATAGGTGCCAAGTTGACAAGGGATGAACTGTGATTTTAAGGTTATGTGTCAACTTGGTTAGGCCATGATTCTCAGTGGTTTGGCAGGTATTATGTAATCATCCCCCATTTTGTGATCTGATGTTAGCAGCCAACCAGTAGAAAGGGAAGTTTCTCTAGGGATATGACCTGCATCCAATACCAAAAAAACCAAACCAAACCCAACCCAATGCCAATGAGTCGATTCCGACTCGTAGTGACCCTATAGGACAGAGTAGAACTGCCCTGTAGAGTTTCCAAGGAGCGCCTGGGGGATTCGAACTGCTGACCCCTTGATTAGCAGCTATAGCATTTAACCACTAGGCCACCAGGGTTTCCCCTGCATCCAATAGCATCTGTTAAGTACAGATGTTCTGGCAAAGCTCACCCTTTCTTGATCCTGTATCTGACTTGTCATCCTCTGACCTGCTGACTTTGGGTTTGTCAGACCCTGCATCCATGTGAGTCAGGAGAAGCCTCCAGCCTGACATCTGACTCATGGACCTGGGACTTGCCAGCCTTCACAACTGTGTGAACCCTTTCCTTGAAATCTCTCTCTCTCTGTATATATATGTATGTATGTATTTCACTGCTTTTTATCCTGTAGAGAACCCAGCATAAGACTTACTATATGTGTAAACATAATAGATTCAAAGGGTTGAATTTCATCCACATAGGAAGTTTGTCTTAGGGGAAATGGTCAATAGCTAAAGTCAAGGCAGGAGATTGGAGGAAAGGTGGTACTGTTGCTTACCAGCTTGAAAAGTACATATGCATCAAGAGAGTCCTCTGACAGTGACCGTCTCCTCTTGGGGCAGAGAAATAACCATGATATAGTTCAGCATAGATAGTGGAGGAAGACTTACATAACAGAATAATTAGAGGAGAGGACTCAAAAGCAAAAAGGCAGTAAAGACAAGTGAGGGGGATGGTGTTATGGGGGAAAAGATTATGGTTAAAATTTTTTCTGAATGAGTAATGCAGGTGAGTGAGCTAAGTCATTAGAATTGACTTGATGGTCCACTCCCTTTTCAAGATTAAACTAGTGGTCCTAACATCCTGTTGCAGTAACGGCATCACTGCCTTGAGTGTGACATTGCTCCAGAACACAGAAAGTCACAGGTATTCGGGAAATGGTATGAGTGATCAATAATAAATATATAAAAGTATATCAATAATATATCAGTCTTTTTTATTCAACATTTTAGTCTAATGTTTCTTTTTGATAACATTTCTTAACTATATTAAAAATATTTAGCATTAAACTTAAAGTTTTCGTTGCAGTGTTAGCAGTTCAATTAACCACTTGTTTGTAAAGGCACATGGTGAATTTAATGTACATCGAATGTGCATAGTTATTTTTCCTTCTTCATCAGCAGGAACATTAGCAACATCTGCTCAACATCTGGCTCTTTCATGGGGCAGTTGATTACTGGAGTTCAGATCGATTCTCGTCCATGTGGTTAGCATTTAGATAGGTTTCTTGAGATTACTTGACTGTTTTATTGGTATCATTTTAAAGTTGCATATCCATTTGTTCCACAGGCTAGTTTTCAGTAGTTTCTTTGAAAACTAATGTTCTTTTAAACACCATTAAGACAAAGCGCTCATAACATTCTTCAGCATGATTTTTTTCCTGGACATTAAAAAAAAAAAAATTGCAATAGAAAACTAGCATCTGTGCTATAGAATTTGAGAGAGTATCACACCTTCAAATGAAAATGTTAAAGAAAATTAACGAAAACAAACAAAAAAATTAACGCAAAAATTAACAAATGAAAATGATTCATGCATGTTGTAGTACACAGAAGCTCTTAGAATGAATCTCGTTAAGCCTGTATAGTTATAGACTCATGGCGCTGGATGGAAGTAATAAAATAGAAAAACTCTCAATTGTAAACAAATCAAGAGATTGAGTTTCTAGATCAAATTCAATTCTCCTTGTTATGCAAATGGACTTTAAGCTATAATTCTTTTTTCCTTATTTCCCCATTCATTCTGCCCCAGAAGAAAATAAGAGATTATCTTCCATTTATGAAAAACAAATGGGTAATGCCCGTTTGTACCAGCTCTGTGAGTGTCCTTCTCCATCATTGTTATTTTGTTCGGTTATTTAGGTACTTCATTAAAAAGAAGCTGTCTTTCTAGCTGCACTTTTTTTACCTTTTTTTTTTTTTTGCTAAGTTAGTAAGAAAAAAATTCCTTAAAAGAAAAAAA
Source organism: Elephas maximus indicus (assembly GCF_024166365.1). Lineage (NCBI taxonomy): Eukaryota > Metazoa > Chordata > Mammalia > Proboscidea > Elephantidae > Elephas > Elephas maximus. The sequence continues at coordinate 80,664,942 of NC_064824.1, read as the reverse complement.
GATGGATAGTACATGTGTTTATTTTCCATCCTGTTTGAGAACCCCCAGTAAAATGGTAGTAGAAGAATAAAACTTTATGAACCTTCAAGGCCAAAGAGAAAAAGAGAAGACATTGGAGGATAGAATATTTAACAACTTTTGAAATATGTAAAGAAGAATAATAGTGGTAACCATCAGAGCAGAGCAGAGTGATTAAGCAAGCTGATTCACCTTGACAGAAAAAATTGAAGATCTAGAAGAAGTGATGCTTTCAAAATTTTGAAAGGAAATTCTTTTCAATCTAGAACACTCTGTCAAGCTATCAGTCAAATGGGAAGACAGAACAAAGATTTTTGGCATTCAGAGACCCAAGCATTTACATCACATGCACGTTCTCTTGGAAACTATGGAGAATGTGCTGTTTCCAGCAAAACAGGGAAAGACACTAGAAAAGAGGAAGAATCCAGAAACAGGGTATTCATAGGGGAGTTGGTTAAGGGAAGACTCAGGATGACAGCTGTATATCAGATCTGGAGAACAACTTTTCCAGACTGGAACCAGAGGACAAAGAGCTACAAGATAGAGGCCTCTGGAATAAGAGGGGAAGAGTTGATTGATATTTGGCAGATGTAATGGGGATTTGGGAAAAAAATCAGGGTAGATGTAGCGAAAATAATGCTAATGAAAAACAAGGAGATAACTTCAGGAAGTAAAAAAATCCAGGAATGAAAATGTAATCTTTACGCAGTATTTGGCTATGTAATGAGCATAGCCAAACATTATTGATTAAGCTAATAATATTAAAGAAGAGTATTGAAAAGTTAGGATAAGGTAAAATAAAAAAGGCAGATGTAAAAAACTTGTCTTCATCTACCATAACAGGAAGTCAATATATAATATACAATATCGATAAAACAAGAAATAGCAGAACAAGTACATTGTTTAAAAATACAGAAAAAAAAAATCCCAGAAGAAATAGCCAAAAGATTTTAAAGTGGATGTCTCTAGTGAGCAGCACTCAAGGTGAAACTAGGTGGTTGAAAAAACCGTTAACTGCTAGTTTTCCTCGAAGGTGAAAAATTTCGACATACATATGTATATACATATATATATACACATGTATACATATATACACATGTTGGGTTTATATATAGAGAGAGAGAGCCCTGGTGGCACGGTGGTTAAGAGCTTGGCTGCTAACCAGAAGGTCAGCAACTCAAATCCACCAGCTGCTCCTTCTAAACTCTATGGGAAAGTTCTACTCTGTCCTTATAGGGTCGCTATGAGTGGGAATCAACTCAATGACAATAGGTTTTTAGGTTTTATATGTGTGTGTGTGTGTGTGTATATATATATATATATATATATATATATACTGGTGGCAAAATGGTTAAGAGTTTGGCTGCTAACCAAAAGGTCGGAGGTTTGAATCTAGCAGCTGCTCCTTGGAAACCGTTTGGGGTAGTTCTACTCTGTTCTATAGGGTCTCACTATGAGTTGGAATCAACTCAATGGCAATGGGTTTCGGTTTTATATACATCGTGTATATTTTATATACATAATTTTGTACATGATATATAAAACATCTGATAAAGATGTTATAAAATAAAGGCAAAAAGAAAGAAAAACCCTCACAATTTAGATCTTACAGAAATTTTAAAATAGACAGATCCTATAAATGTGATTTTTTTTTATAAATGTGAAACCCTGGTGACCTAGTGATTAAGAGCTACGGCTGCTAACCAAAATGTCAGCAGTTCAAATCCACCAGATACTCCTTGGAAACCCTATGGGGCAGTTCTAATCTGTCCTATAGGGTTGCTATGAGTCAGAATCAACTGGATGGCATCTGGTTTTGGTTTTTTATAAATGTGAAACCCCAAAGGCTACAGGGTAGGAAAGGAGGATTGCTATTCCTCCAAACTAACTGTAAAAAGAAGAGGAAAGCAGAATTTTAAAAAGTTGGGTCTGTGAAATGTACAGTCTACAAGGATGGTTACTCTTCCCGGCAACCAAAGCCACCCTGCTTTGGTGGTCATTGGCTCTGCGGGGGACCAACCCTGAAAAAGACTGACAGCAAGTCAGTCTTTCATCTGTTATATCTGACTTATGGCTCTCTAACCCTGGGAAGGTAAAAGACAGATGCAGTTTCTATACTGTGAGATCATTATGAGAACTCAAAAACAGGCATAGCAATCAATTTATGTTGTCAAAATTTAAGCCCAAATGGGCATGGAACTTAACTGGGTAAGGAAGGAAGGAGAGAAATAACATTCTACCTTATTATATATGTTAGGAATCTCACTGGTTCTTTGGGTGTTGGCATTTTTTTGAGTTGCTATATATTGTGATGATTTAGGTTATAGTTGCTACAGAATTACAGAAGGGTATTTATTTTTCTAATACAGGCTATTATTAAAAATCTGTTCATTTCCTGACTAGTTACAGTAAACATAGATTGCTTATATAATAAGATAAAACTAGTCTTAAAAACTGAAAATCTACTTTTTAAGAGTCTTGCTTTTATCTCTTATTTCCACTATACCTTGGTTATGCTTTAATAGATAATAATTCATGGATCATCTTCAAGAAACTGTAAAACTCTCTGTTACAATATAAGGGGTCTGAGTTAAAAAACAAACCAAAGAAATGGAGGTTAATCCTTGGAATTTCAACTTGTTTAAGCTTTTACATTAATGCTTACGTTCCTATCAATTTGCACAAATCTGTTTAGTCTATGTTTGACCTACTTACAAAAATTAAAATAATAACAGTAATAATAAAAAGAACCTCAAGCCTTCTTGAGTTAGTCAAGTCTACCAGCTTTTTCTTCAAAAAGAAAGAAAGAAAAACATTGCTAAGCTACTACAGAGAATAAGGTTGAATTTAGTAAGGTGAGGACTCTTTCTGGAATGTCGAGCAGGTATTAACTCATGAAACTGCTTTTGCTTTGGATCAATATGAATCACTGCTTTGTCTTGATTTTAAGTATTAGTATGCCAATCCTTGGTGTTGATTCAAATCACAAGTATATCTCATAATGTATAGTAGAAGTATGATTTTGAAGTATTTTCTGTAATACATAAACAATGTCTCCTCTTACCACTATACCGCAGATCATAACTGTGCATGAACTGCTAAAGAATCAAAGTGATTCATAAATCCCTCTGATATGATAGAAATGTAAATTTTGCTGATCACTGGTCCCTGGGGACTCTATTCAAATGCTAAATCTTCCCTCTATGTTATTATTGTTGTTTGTTGCCATAGAGTCAGTTCAGACTCATGGAGACGTTATAGTATAACAGAACTAAACATTGCCCAGTCTTGCTCCATTTTCATGATCTTCCCTCTATGTCAGGCAACCGAAACAAAGAATTGAAATACAATGGCTAAAGACCTGCAAAAACAATGTTGACAATTGTTGCCCAGGGTTCTCTGCCCTGGCAAATCACTGAGTTTGTGTGCATCACAACTACTAAACCTGTTGACCAAACCCGTTGCCATTGAGTTGATTCCGACTCATAGTGACCCTATAGGACAGAGTAGAACTGGCCCATAGGGTTTCCAAGGAGCACCTGGTAGATTCAAACTGCCAGCCTTTTGGTTAGCAGCCGTAGCTCTTAACCACTACACCACCAGGGTTTTCATCACAACCACTAGAAACTTTAAAATTAGAAGACTTTACCCAATCGTTGAAGCATATTAAATCACATCCTTAACTGTGCCCATTTCCAGATTGACCATTGCCTTGATGTATGAATCTTTGCAGAGATGAAGCAAGGGGTTAAGAATTCAGGACTTTCCCAAGCTGTTGTCCTGAGTAATCACCATATTAAAGATGTTTTCTGTGAAGAAATCTTGATCTTTCAGAAAGAATTCATCATGTCCTCTTGGACAGATCACATAGAGTAAATAAGTCACATAGAACATGGGCTAGAAGTCTGTCTAGTGCCCTGGATTGGTTGACATTGAATAGACTGAAACTAAGTGTGGTCCTCACCGGTGACTCGCTGTAACCTATTTATGGCAGGGACCCAGAAGAGTTGAATAAGAATCCATATTGATTTTGTGAACATTACAAGAGAGCTTTTTGATGGTGTTTCACCTCACATTATATTGTCTCACGGGGCAGTCAATTTAATTCTGTCTGAAACATCTGCTGAAACTCTGTAGCAGTGCCTCTCAATGCAAATATGACTGTGCTGACCTTCGTCGAGTTGGAGAAATGAGGGGAATACCATCTTATACGTGGTGTCACTCTAGCACCCAATACCCTCTAGTTAGAAGATCCAGAGCACTGAAAATTTCCTACGGATAAGTCATGGGAGAAATTGCCCTAGAGCAGTTGAGCATGCTATTCCATGTTTAACATCAGAAATCCATCCTGCTCCATTACTCACCTCAATTGCCTCATTCAGGTGTAAATGAGGATTTACAAAAGAAGCAAAAATGTGTTGAGGATTACCTATGTCTGTGTCTGTGACAGGAGACTATGTTGGGCTCCTCGAACAGACTCAGTTCTTGGTCTGTGTTTTTCAAAATCAAAAATCAGATGGATGAGCATTGCACTACTGCTGCATGGAGCTGCTGGCAAGGTGCTCATTCCCAAAGGAGTTGATATTTGGAGCATCCTCTCTCCAAATCATCATCCAATTTCTGGTGATTTTTCATCTACTTTCTGGGAACTCATGAGAACCACATCTTTATTAGTTCGCCTGAAAGGTGTGGGGGAGGGGAAAAGAGAAATGGAGAGAAGGAAAGGAAGGGAAAGAAGGAAGGAAGGAATTTTTTTTTTTCCTGGTCACTATTTATTTATTTATTAATTATATTCCTCCTTTCTCTGTGGAGTTAGGGGCATTATTTATTATTATACATGCTGGGGATGTTGGGATTAATTGTACCAAAATTTGTAATACTTTTTAAAATGTAATTTCCAAAAAGGTAAATTTAAAATCAGTTTCTAAAAAAATGAAAAAAAAAAAAAAAGTATTTGTCATCAAGATACAAATTTAACATATTCAAAGTTTTTACTTGAATATTGATAGTGAGGGAATCAGTAAGAAGTTGTGACTGATTTAAAGAGCATTTAGGAAACTAGATATACATAGGCAATATTATGATGAGATTGTTAGGTGACATACAAATTGGTTACAGTCTAACAAGGTCATTAATCTGTGGGGATATTTGTTCCATCAAAGAGAAATGATTTTCATCTGTATCAGGCAAAAATCTGCAAGTTAACAAATCATTTTTGTTAGCTGCCATTGAGTCAGCTCCAACTCATGGCAACCTTGCACATAACAGAAGAGAACGTTGCCTGGTCCTGCTCTGTCTTCATGATCATTGCTGAAGTTACCAAATAAACCAAAAACCAAACCCACTGCCGTTGAGTCAATTCTGACTCATAGCGACCCTATAGCTTCACTAAATCTGGGACCTTTAATCGATAGTAAACAGTAAGGTGAACTAAATACTTTCCTCTAGATAACCAAGGTTAGCTTTGTCCTTACTTGATAGGTTATGTCATCCACCTTTTTGTCTTGTTTCCAAATTTCAGGAAAATGTTCTGACACTTTTGGGCCTGTTTGCCCTCAGATCTCTTCCTTGCCCTTTCTTGGCTCTGCTATGTATCCTGGTGGCTGGATTTCTTAGGCTTCTGTGTCTGCTGGTGTCTGGGTGTGTTTGATCAAGATACTTTCAGGAGATTGTAGGATAGGTGACAGGGAAGGGAAAAGCCAGGGTTCTCTCTCTCTCTGCCTCGGATAGTCAACTTTGCAACAGCTCAGTCTCCTCTGTGGTCTCAGATACCACTGGACAGGCCCACTGGTGTTTTTCTCTTCGGCAAGAACAGCCAAACCCCTGGGATCTGGTGAGTCAGCTTCCTTTCTTTCTCCCTCCAAAAGCTTCCTGCAGTTCCTTATTTTGGGGAATCAGCCCTATTCCTGTGGTTGTCTTACAGCCTTTTATCATTCAAGTCATCAGCATTAAACTACCTACTTTAGAAGTTCAGAGTTGTTTTTCTTTTCCTGGTTAGACCTGGACAGTTTCATTGGGACTGTTTTGTTTATTGTTAATTTCTAGTGTTCAGTTAATAGTAAAGTTGGGAGCAGCTGGTACTTTGTCTGTAGGTGCAAAAACAGTTTGTGCTCCACTACTAACGTCAAAGTTGGCGATGTGAATCCACCCATACTGTCTGTGGAAGAAAAGCCTGGCAGTCTGCTTCCATAAATATTACAACCAAGGAAACTCTATGGAGCAGTTCTACTGTGTATCACAGGGGACGGTCATGAGTCGAAATTGACTCGAGTGTAAAAGATTTTGGTACTTAGGAATAATGTCACAAAATATGTCAATATAACATTCCTAAAATTTCAGAAGGAAAGAATTATTTATATTGGCCTGAGAGATCATGGATACAAACATTGCATTTTTATAGAGGCAAGAGAGATTCATTAAAATTAAAATGAGTTTTTTGTTGTCCCATTTACCTAAAACCCAGGTATTTATACATACATGTACAGAGAGAAGGCAGGAATTAATATGAAAATGAACCCAAATTAGAAGGTCAAAATATTTTTTGTTATATATAGCAAACTTCACAATAAAAGCCATCTTCTCAGTCCATTTTTCTGAACACGATTTGGTTGTTTATTATGCCACTTATTATATTCCCACAGGATTGTTCTTCAAGAGACTCTTCTTTAAATGACCCCAATTTTCCTATCTCTGAGTGTCAAGAGTGCAGAAAAGACTTCTCTGCTTGCTGACAAGATTTTGATCGTATCTGCCATGGAAACATTTCTGCTTATTAGGCTTTCTTATATTGTGCAATCTATTATAGTTGGAAAAATTCCATGTTGACCTTTCTTCCCAGAAATGTTTTTTTGTATGTGCATTTCTTTAAAAATCTATTTTTATATGATTTTCCTTCTCTGCTAGTATATTTATGAAATCTGTTGGTACATGATACTGAGTTAATTAAGAGTAAATGTCCCAAGCCCAACTTAAAATGCTCCTTTGTTATTTTCAGTGGAACTGGTGCTGACGTTGCTTTGCTCATCAGATAATTGGAATAAACTCTACTGTTTCAGGCCCCTTGTTGCTCCAGGAACACTCCAATTTCACCGTGCTCTCTGCCTTCCCAACCTTCTGTCCACTCACTTTCGTTCTTTTTAAACCACATTCTAATTTCACTTTTGCAAATTCTCTCATAATACTTTTCCCCTGTCTTTGACTTTGCCAAAAATATGTGATAAATTCAGCCATCATAGTTTATTCTACTCTTTTTTTTTATTATTGTACTTTAGATGAAGGTTCACAGAACAAACTAGCTTCTCACTGAGCAATTTGTACACGTATTATTTTGTGACATTGGTTACCAACCCTACAACCTGTCAACACTCTTCCCTTCTCAACCTTGAGTTCCCTGTTACCAGCTTTCCTGTCCACTCTTGCCTTCTAGTCCTTGCCCCTGGGCTGGTGTGCCCATGTAGTCTCATTTTGTTTTATGGGCCTGTTTAAGCTTTGGCTGAAGGGTGAACCTCAGGAGTGTCTTCATTTCTGAGCTAAAATGGTGTCAGAAGCCATACTCTAGGGGTTTCTCTAGTCTCTGTCAGACCAGTAAGTCTGGTCTCTTTTTTTTTTTTTTTTTTGGTGGGTTAAAATTTTGTTCTACATTTTTCTTCAGCTCTGTCTGGGATGCTCTATTGTGATCCGTGTCAGAGCAGTTGGTAGTAGTAGCCAGGCACCACCTAGTTGTGCTGGACTCAATCTGGTAGAAGCTGTAATACTTGTGGTCTGTCAGTCATTTGGACTAATCTTTCCCTTGTGCCTTTGGTTTTCTCCGTTCTCCCTTGCTCCCAATGGGGGTGAAACCAGTGCTGTATCTCAGATGGCTGCTCACAGGCTTTTAAGGCTTTTAAGACCCCAGACACTACTCACCAAAGTAGAATGTAGAACATTTTCTTTATAGACTATATTATGCCAGTTGAGCTAGATGTTCCCCAAGACCATGGTCCCCACAACTCTTGGCCCAGTAATTCGGTCCCTCAGGGAGTTTGGAAGTGTCTCTGGAGCTTCCATGATCTTGCCTTGGACAAGTTGTATGTACTGGCTTCCCCAATATTGTGTACTGTCTTATACTTCACCAAAGTTACCACTTATCTATTGTCTATTTAGTGTTTTTCCTTCCCCACTGCTTCCCTCCCTCATAATCATCAAAGATTGTTTCTTTTTGTGTATAAACCTTCCAAGAGCTTTTATAGTAGTGGTCTCATACAATATTTGTTCTTTGTGATTGACTTATTTTACTCAGCATAATGCCCTCGAGATTCACTGATGTTGTGACATGTTTCACATATTCATCATTGTTCTTCATCATTGCATAGTATTCCATTGTGTGTATGTACCTAAGCTGATAGGCACCTAAGCTGTTTCCATCTTTTTGCTATTGTGAACAATGCTGCAATGAACATAGGTGTGCATATGTCTATTCGTGTAACGGCTCTTATTTCTATAGGATATATTCCTAGGTGTGGGTTTGCTGGATCATATGGTATTTCTGTTTCTAACTTTCTAAGGTAACTCCGTATCGTTTTCCAAAATGGTTGTACCATTTTGCATTCCCACCAGCAGTGCATAAAAGGGTTCCAAACTCCCAGCAGCCTCTCCAACTTTTGTTATTTCCTGTTTTTCTGAATTCTGCCAATAATGCCTGGGTGAGATGGTATCTCATTGTAGTTTTGATTTGCATTTCTCTAATGGCTAGTGATCCCAAGCATTTCCTCATGAGTCTGTTAGCTACTTGAATGTCTTCTTTGGCGAAGTGGTTGTTCATCCCCTTTGTACCTTTTTTATTTGGATTATTTGTCTTTGTTGTAAAGATTTTCCTGTAGATTTCAGAGATTAGACCTTTGTTGGATTTGTCATAGCCCAAATTTTTTTTCCCAGTCCATAGGTTCTCTTTTTATTCTTTTAGTGAAGTCTTTTGATGAGCATAAGTGTTTAGTTTTTAGAAGATCTCAGTTATCTAGCTTATCTTCTGGAGTTTTTGCGTCGTTAATTATTGGGTATTCTGTTAATACTATGTGTTAGGGCCTCTATTGTTTATCCTATTTTATCTTCTGTGATTTTGATAGTTTTTGGTTTTATGTTTAGGTCTTTGATACATTTTGAATTAGTTTTTGTGTATAGTGTGAGGTATGAGTCTTGTTTCTTTTTTTTTGCAGATGGACATCCAATTTTGCCAGCACAATTTTTTTTAAAAAAACACTGTCTTTTTCCCATTTGATGGACTTTGGGCTCTTGTCGAAGATCAGCTGACCATACTTGGGTGGATTTACATCTGGGTTCTCAATTCTGTTCCACTGGTCAATGTATCTGTTTTTGTACCAGCACCAGGTTGTTTTGACTGCCATACCTGTAGCAGGTTCTGAGACCAGGTAGTGTGAGTCCTCCTACTTTATTCTTCTTCTTCAATAGTGCTTTACTTATCCGGGGCCTCTTACTTTTCCATATAAAGTTAATAATTAGTTTTTATATCTCTTTAAAGAATGCTGTTGGTATTTGGATTGGGATTGCATTGTATTTGTAGATTGCTTCTGGTAGAATTGACATTTTCGCAATGTTGAGTCTACCAATCCATGAGAATGGTATGTTTTTCCATTTATGTAGATCTCTTTCGGTTTCTTGCAGTAGTGTTTTGTAGTTTTCTTTGCATAGGTCCTTTACATCCCTGGTTAGATTTATTCCTAAGTATTTTATTTTTTTCAAGTAATATTAAAAATGGTATTGTTTTCTTGATTTTGTTTTTCTCTTTATTATTGTATAGGAATCCAGCTGATTTTTGTATGTTTATCTTGTATCCTGCTCCTCTGCGGAGTCTTCCAGTAGCTTTCTCGTGGAATCTTTTGGGTTTTCTGTGTGTAGCGATATATGATCTGCAAATAGGGACAGTTTTACTTCCTCATTACCAATTTGGATGTCCTTTATTTCTTTTTCTTGCCTTATTGCTCTAGCTAGGACTTCCAGCACAATGTTAAGTAAGAGTGGTGATAAAGGGCACTCTTGTCTTGTTCCTATCCTCGAGGGGAATGTTTTCAGCCTCTCTCCGTTAAAATGATATTGGCTGTTGGTTTGTATAGATGCCCTTTATTATGTTGAAGAATTTCCCTTCTATACCTGTTTTATTGAGAGTTTTTATCAGTCATGGGTTTCAGACTTTGTCAAATGCCTTTTCTGCATCTATTGGGATGATTATGTGATTCTTTTATTTATGTGGCAGATTGCGGTGATTGATTTTCTAATGCTGAGCTGTCCTTGCATACCTGGTATGATACCACTTGGTGTTGTATTATTTTTTTGATATGATGCTGAATTTTTCTATTGGCTAGAATTTTGTTGAGAACTTTCACATCTATATTCATGAGAGATATTGGTCTGTAATTTTCTTTTTTTGAGGTGTCTTTGCCTGGTTTTGTTATCAGGGTTATGCTGGCTTCATAGAATGAATTCAGAGGTATTCCTTCCTTTTCTGTGTTCTGAGACAGTTTGAGTAGTACTGATGTAAGCTCTTCTCTCAGTGTTTGATAGAATTCTCCAGTGAAGCCATCTGGCCCAGGGCTTTTTTTTTTTTTTAATTGGGAGTTGTTTTTCGTTTTTGTTTTTTAATTAGTTTTCAATCTCTTCTCTTGGTATGGGTCTGTTCCAATTTTTACCATCAGTTTGTGTTAATTCGAGTAGGTCATGTTTCTAGAAATTTGTCCATTTCCTCTAGGTTTTCAAATTTATAGGAGAATAGTTTTTCATAGTATTCTCTTATGATCCTTTTTTATTTCTGTTGTGTCTGTTGTAATGTCCCCCATTTAATTTCTTATTTGAGTTATTTGTGTCCTCTCCTGCTTTTTTTTTTTTTTTTCTGTCAATTTAGCCAGTGGTTTGATTTTGTTGATCCTTTCAAATAACCAGCTGTTGGTTTTGTTGATTCTTTCTATTCTCTATTTCTGCTCTGAACTTTATTATTTTCTTTCTTCTGGTTGCTGTTGGTTTCTTTTGCTGTTCTCTTCCTATTTTTCTAGTTGTGTTGCTAATATAACTAATTATCTCCCTTTCTTCTTCTTTGATGTGTGCCTCTGTTGCTGTAAATTGACCTCTCAGCACTGCCTTTGCTGTGTCTCAAAGGTTTTGGTATGATGTGTTTTCATTCTTGTTTGATTCTAGGAAATTTTTTATTCTGTCTTTGGTTTCTTCTATTACCCAGTGGTTTAAAAAAATTTTTTTTTTTTTTTTTTTTTGGTTTTTAAGCAGGGTATTATTCAGTTTCAATATAATAGATTTTTTTTTTCCTTGCTCTTCTTGTGGTTAATTTTTACTTTGATGGTGTTGTGATCAGAGAAAATACTTTGTATTATTTCATTGTTTTAGATTTTGTTGAGGTTTGCTTTGTGGTCTATTCTGAAGAAAGTTCCATGTGTGTTGGAAAAGAATGTGTACTTTGCAGCTGTTGGGTGGAGTATTCTATACATGTCTATGAGATCAAGTTGGGTGATTGTGGCCTTTAAATCTTCTGTATCTTTGTTGATATTCTTTCTAAATGTTCTGTCTTTTACCTAGAGTGTCCTTGAAGTCTTCTACTATTATTGAAAAAAAAAAAACTAGATTCTTTTTGTGGCACTATCAATTTCTCTTTTCAGTGCTGTTAGAGTTCTTTTTTTTTTTTTTTTTAATGTATTTTGGAGCCCTGTCATTGGGTATGTAGATATTTCTTATGGTTATGTCTTCATGAAGGATTGTCCATTTAATCATTATATAATGCCCTTTGTTGTCTTTTATGGTGGCTTTTGTTTTAAAGTCTTTTTTGTTTTAAAGTTTTTTTTTTTTTTTTTAAAGTCTATTTTATCTGAAATTGGTATTGCCACTCCTGCTCATTCTGGGTAGCTGCTCAATATAGTTTTTTCCATTCTTTGATTTTTAATAAATTTATGTCTTTGTTTCTGAAGTGTGTTGTAGACAGCATATTGATGGATTCTGTTTTTTATCCACTCTGTCACTCTCTGTCTCTTTATGAGTGTATTTAGGCCATTTATGTTCAGTGTAAGTTTTGATAGGTGTTAAGTTTACTCCTGTCATTTTGTAGTTTTTTTTGTGTGTGTGTGCTGACATTTTCTTTGTTCCTCTCACTCTCCTGTGCTGAATTCCTTTTGTCTGTGAATTTTTTTTCATTTCTTTCCTTTTTATAGATTTTATGTTTACTGAGACTTTATGTTTTTCTTCTTTATTTTGATGAGTAGATTTGTTAACTTTCTTTGTGGTTACCTTGAAATTTACCCTTATCTTCCTAAGTTTGAACCAGTCTTTTATTACATGGTATTGCCTTGCCTTCATCTCCATTTGAAAGTTCTATACCCACATCGTTTATTCCCTCTTTTATTGTTCTAACATTTTTTTTTGGTAATTTACAGATTAACCTCTCTGATTCCCTGTTGTAAATCTTTTAGTTTTGATTAATCTTTGAGTGTTCATTACCCAGGTTGGTATCTGGCTGATGTGGTCTTTCATCCTAGACTCAGGCTGTCATCTGATGTTGTTTGTTCTCTAACTGAAGGACTCCCTTTATTAATTCTTACACGTTTGGCTTGGTTTTTACATATTTCCTTAATTTCAGTTCATCTGGAAATGGCCTAATTTCACCATCATATTTGAGTGAGACTTTTGCAGAATATATTATTTCTTGTTTGGTAATTTTTTCTTTCAAGGCTTTATATATGTCATCCCATTGCCTTCTTGCAAGTAATCACAGCTTAGCCTTATTGTTTCCCCTCTGTATGTGACTTTTTGTTTTTCTCAAGTTGCTCTCAGATTCTTTCTTTGTCTTTGGTTTTAGCGAGTGTGATTATGATATACCTTGGTGATTTTCTTTGGGGGCCTATCCTATATGGGGTTCATTGAGCTTTTTGAATGGTCAGCTTTTCATCTTTCATGATATTAGGGAAGTTTTCTGTCAGCAGTTCTTCAGTGATCCTCTCTGTGTTTTCCATTTTCTCCTCCTCTTCTGCAGCTCTGATGACTAGCAAATTTTTGCTTTTGATTGTATCCCACATCATTCTCAGGGTTTCTTCATTTTTCTTTGTTCTTTTCTCTGATTTTTCCTCAAATTGGTGCCCAAGTATTTGTTTTTAATTTTGGTGATACTGTCTTCATTATTTCAGAAGTGGTCCTCAAACCTCCTATGGCACTGTCCATTTCTGAAATCTTGTTGTTTATCTTTTGGATTTCTAATTGTTGTTTTTCTATGATTTCTAGTTGTGAATTTATTTTGACATTTTGTTCTTGTATTATTTTCCTGAATTCTTCCATTGTTTTGTCTGTCTTTTCCATGATTTTGTCTATTTTTTCTTCATTTTTGTCTGTTTTTTCCTTCAACTTTTGGGTAGCTCTGGATATTAGAGATGTGAATTCCCTATCACATAGTTCCAGTGCCTGTTCTTTTACTGGAAGGTCATCTGGCGTTTTATTATGGACACCCACTGGAACCATTCTGTCCTGTTGTTTTTTAAATATATGTTTTGATATTATCTGCTGTCTTCAGGATATTTAGCAGTTTTTTTTTTTTTCATTTACTGATTGTAGATTTTTTTTGTTTTGTTTTGTCGTACTTTTGTTCTCTGTTGTTTGCTTGTCTGTGGGCATGATACTTCTTACCACCTCATCCAGTGTGCAGGGCCAGTCTCTCAGCTACGGTGCATCAGGGCCGGTCCAGTGGAAGGCGAGGGCTGGTAGTTTGTGGCACGTACTGGGGCTGATAGAGCAGGGCTGGGGATCAGTGCAGGGCAGGTTCTAGTAGACCATGCCTGTGCTGCTCGGGGGTGCAATGCAGCACGTGGTGCAAATAGGCAGGAGGGAGGGGGAGGCTATGATGTGTGGAGCGAAGTGGAAGTGGGAAAGAAGACAAAGTGGAGAGAGAAATAGTATCCAAGAGCAAACAAACAAAAAAAGTGCTGAGGGAGCCTATCATTGGAGTGGTGCAGACCCATACATGTGCCAGTGGTTTCCTAGCCAACCAATGAGGTACAGCCTGTCAAGAAGGGACAGATATGGCACACAGCTAGGTGGGTGGGAGAAAGGAAAGGAAGGGAGGGAGAGATAAGAAGCTAGATTTAAAAAAATAAGAGAGAAAGTTACACATGATTAGGTTGTCAGGAGAAGGGAATGGAAGGAACGTAGAGAGAGACAAGAAACCGAGAAAAGAAAGAAAGAAAGATGCCAGAAAGGAAGGAAGGTAGAGAAAGAGAAAAAAAAAAAAAAGTGCCCCATGTGAGCCCACCAGAAGCAGGTCCCCTGTCAAGTGGTGCCGCACAGCCCATCAGGAAGGAGCAGAGATGGCACATGGCACCAGATGTTCAGTAGAAGGGTAAAGAAGGAAGGTAGAAAGAGATAAGAAACCAAGAAAAAAAAAATAGAAAGAAAGAAAAAAAATGCCCCAAGGGAGCTCACTGAAAGCAGGTCCCTAGCTGAGTGGCTCAGCACAGCCCATCAAGAAGGTGCAGAGATGGTACTTGGCACTAGGTGTTTAGGAGAAGGGTAAGGAAGGAAAGTAGAGAGAGACAAGAAACTGAGAAAATAAAAGAAGAGATAGGGGAAAAAAATGCCCTGAGGGAGCCTACTGGTGTGATGGCACAGACTGGGGAAGTGGCTCCCAAGCTGCGTGGCACTGTAAAGCCTGTCTAGAAGGGGCAAAGGTGGCATACAGTGCCAGGTGTTCAGGAGAAAAGAAGGGAAGGATGGTAGAGGCAAGAAATTGAGAAAAGAAAAGAAAAAAATCCTCAAGGGGGCTCACTGACTTGGCAGCATAAACTGGGAAAGTGGCACCCAAGCTGAGTGACACTGCACAGCCTGTCTAGAAGGGACAGAGATGGTACACAGCACCAGATATTCGGGAAATAGGAAAAGAAGGAAAGTAGAGAGAGATGAGAAACCAAGAAATGAAGAAAAACAAAAAGGAGAAAAGAAAAAGAAAAAAAAAATGCCTCTTGGGATCCCACTGGTGTGGTGGTGTGGACTGGAGAAGTGGTTCTCCAGCAGAGTGGCACTTCACAGCCTATCAAGAAGGAGTGGGGATGGCATATGGAGGAGCCAGGTGTTCTAGGGAAAGGAAGGGAAGGAGGTGAAAGAAAGAGAAGGAACCAAAAGAAGCCAAAAAAGCAAGAACAGCAACAAAAAAATGGCACTGAAGGAGCCGGCTGGTGTGGACGCTGTGAATCCAAGTGGCAAGGACCTGGCACCTCCCAGGCCAAGTGATCGCGGCCTGCCAGGAAGTGGCAGAGGCCAAGTAGGGGGAAGAAGGATGGCAGGTGGGAAACCGTGTATCACTGGTTACCAGGTGTTCTCTCTCCTGCTGGGAGCTCCTGGAATCTGCCTTCCTGTATGTACTGTCTGCCGATCTTGAAGGCCGAGGAGTCCAAGATGGCAAATCCATGCTGTGTTAGCTGATAGGGAACCTCCACTCCATATCTCTCCTTGTTGTCTGTTCTCTGTCAGTTTCTTATTACATTCGGTGCTTGGTTGAGTTCTTTATCTTTTCGTTTGAAGCTTGGGGTTCCAGGATTGATGTTTTTCTCTGCTTTACTTAGTTTTTCAGTTCTTTGCTGTGGAGGAATGGCATGGTGTTTCTGTCTATAGCGCCATGTTTGCTCTGCCTCTCCACTTTCATATTTTTACTGTTTTCTAATAATTCTTTCTCTTTTTCATATATTATATAACTTCATTTGTTTTTCCTATCTCAAATCTTAAACATATGTGCCTGTTTTCAGTCAGTTTAGTATACAGGCATGGAACATGTAGTGAGCAGGTATATATTTAATTCTCATGTTTAATTTTTTTTTTCCCCTTTTCTTCACCATGTATGAAAGAGGCTAGAACAACTGGAGTTCAATACAGTCAATGACTTATGCTTGGAATACTTTGTCCCCCTTCAAAATCATTCTTTACCTTCCATACTAGATGAATTTTGACATCTTGTTATTTTTCAGTCATTTTAATTTGTCACAGTCATTAATTTTGAAACTACCAAGGACCTGAGTTCTCTCTAGATGAAATTTTCCTTGTGAGCAGTATATTGAACATTCTACTTTAATATGGAAATATAGCATTAAAATTATGTTTATTAATTTAAAAAGCTTCTGTTCCACCTTCTAGTTCATTACCTAATTTCTGAGGTTTTAAAAGCTTTCAAGCAGTCATTTAATGCACAACAACCGGTCTCTATCCTTTGGAACAACAGAGGAAAAACAGTCAGGAATAGGAGGAGGAAATGGAATTGTGGTTCACTGCCTCCATGAACAACAGTCTTCTTTACCATGAGACCAGAAGAACTGAATGGTGCTCAACTGTCATTATTATTACTGAATATTTTGATCAAAGATTCTACAGAAGAATTCTGATCAAAGAGGGGAAAAAGTAGAACAGACTTTTGGACTTCAGACTTTCCAGAGCCAGAAAAGCTGGAAGAACCCCTGAAACTATTGCCCTGAGATAATCGTTAAACCTTACACCAAAAATATCTCCTGAAGTCTTTTTAAAACCAAACAATAATTTAGCTTAACTAGTGTTTACCTTAAGCATTGTGGTCTTTTAAGATCTGTCTGTATGGGACTTCATCTCATGTACTTTGGACATGTTATCAGGATGGACCAGTCCCTGGAGAAGGACATCATGCTGGTAAAGTGGAGGGTCAGCAAAAAAGAGGAAGATGCCCAAAGAGATGGATTGACATAGTGACTACAACAATGGGCTCAAGCATAACAACAATTGTGAGAATGGCACAGGACCAGGCAGTGTTTTGTTCTATTGTACATAATCTCACTATGAGTCGGAACCAACTCAAAGGCCATAAAATCAATGATCCCAGACAATATATGGGATCAAATTGACAACATCAGCTAGAAAGATTAGATAGGAACGTTAGGAGGCAGTGAGTTTATGTTAATGGCAAAAGAGCAACTCAGAAAAGGAGGGTGAGAATGGTTGCACAACTTGAAGATGTAATCAATGTCACTGAATTGTACATGTAGAAATGGTTGAATTGGTGTATGTTTTGCTATGTATATTCTCAACAACAACAACAACAAAAATTTAAAACAGCAGTCAATTCCCTAGAAGTAAATAATCTGTTTTGGTTCATTTTAGTTCTTCCTTCTTTAGTTTATTTCCAAATAATATGTTTCTACTATTTCTTGATTTATCAAGTTCAGTCTTTAGCTATTGACTTCTACACATAACGGTAATAGAGGATAGGGCTCTTGTACATTAAGTTTACCAATTTCCTTACCCTCTTCTCCTAAGAGCTATATTGCAGCTCATTTTCTTTCAAGTCACTAGTGTTCACAGTAGTGTGGCTTTGTAAATACTATTCGCTTTTCTATAAAATATTGAGCTGTGACTGTTTCTCTTGTACAACGTTCTTTCTCACATTTTCATAATTACAGTTTTTCATACACGTGTTTTATAGTTTTACGAATGTTTAACTGATCTGTTACAGTAAACTTCCAAACATTCTACCAGTTCAAGTGTTTATCACTTTCATTCCCTACCCCACCCCCCCAAGACTCCCTTCCTTACTTCCCTTCCTCTGTACCGCTACTTCAGTCTGGATTGGTTAATCCGTAGGGTGAACATATATCTTTATTTTGGACTTTCTTCCCCACTGACCTGTGTTAGAATTCCTGTTATATCCTTGTTTTGGTCAAATGCATCTCCTAGTGCCTTCTTGAAAAAAAAGTGCATGGGAAGTAGAATTTTTTGAGTCCTGGAATATCTGAAAATGCCTTCATTCTTTCCTCAAACTTGATTTTGGCTGAGTATAGAATTCCAGGTGGGTCTCAGGCCTGGCTATAAAATATTTGGGGCCCAGTACAAAATGAAAATGTGGGGCCTCTTGTTCAAAATTTCAGAAAGGCCACTACACCAAATGCAGGACTCTTCAAAGTGCAGGGCTCTGTGGGGATGCATGGGTTGAATACCTGTGGAGCTGACCCAGGTGGACCCTTCCAAAATGGTGATTCTTAGTTCTGGGAGATTGGTTTACAGCTTTTTGTGTGGCAATTTTCTCCTTCCCTCTTCTCTGATCCTTATGTCTAGAACTCCAGTGAGTTCGATATTAGATTTCTTCAACTGATCCTCCAATATTCTTATTTTTGTTCTTCTATTATGCATCTTGCTGTCTTTTTGTCCACTTTCTGGGATAATAACTATACTTTTTTCTCTACCTCTTCTATTGACATTTTTATGTAAATGTAAATTATCACTGTTAATTCCTAAGAGCTTTTTCTTCTCCATTTATTCCATTAAAAAAAAAAAAAGTGTTATCATGTTCTTTCTTAATGGATGAGTCACTTTTTTCAGAGTTTTTTTTTTTTTTTTTTAAAATGTTTCTTTTAGTCTTTGTGTTATTTCTGTTTCTTCTAAATTTCTTTTTTCGTTTGTTTGTCTGTGTCTGTCTTTTATGTTGGAGGTTTTCCTTCAATGCCTGGTGACTCTTAACAGGCTATTTATTAACATTAAAGAGCAAGGCTTTGAAAAGAGATTGGAATCTCTGTGCATAGGCTATACTTATTGCCTGGGGGACTCACTGGCTTGTTTAAACACAATTTCGTCTCTCTGGGCTATTCAACCTCTCCAGCAGTGAATCCATTATGTAAATAGGCGAGAGAAAAGAAACTGGGGCACCATCATTCCATACTGACTTTCATTTAATCCTCCTGTTTTCAATCTTATAGTCACCTCTGCCTTTTTCCTAGTTCCAGGCTGCTTGGGGTGCAGAAAGAAATCTGAAAGGTCTGTAAAAAGACTTTCACCCAGTCTTCCTGTTTTGAGCCTGAAACCTGATCCCCGCTTTACAGGTCTTTGGTGCCTCCATCTCCTAAGCTGTTTTGAGGGTCTGTGGAGATGAATTGACTTGCTTCTCTCTGTAATTACCTTTGAAAGCACTGAAATTTCTGTTTCTTGGGCTCTATTAAGTCTTTTTTTTTTTTTTTATTAAGTCAGTTACCACATCTCCCTATTTAATTAAAAAATAATAATAATGTTGTAAACCATTCTCTGCTGTTGTCTCCTGCTCTCTTGTAGCCTCTTTATCTTTTCAATTCTTTTATGTCAAATTAATGAGGCTTCAGTGGTGAGAGAAAAAAAAAAAAGCAAATTTTAATCCATCAGGCTTAAATGCAACCATAAATTTCCTTTTGCCAATATCTTTCCTTTAAATTTTTAAAAATTATGCTATAAATCTCTGACCCAGCTAACATCAGCCACCCCCTCACCCCCCCCCCCAACAAACACTTCTCTGGTGAAAGTGGCAATTTGGTCTCATGCTTTCTCGAATTCCTACGTGGCAGCTGATTCTCAGCATTTTGTACAGTTACTTATCCCTTCCAGTTCTGCCATGGGCCAGAGCTCACTCTGATTTTGATCACAGTGGAAAACTCCTGGAAGCCGCTCTCTAAGCAGTATAGTGCTCCTCTACATGGACACCAGGAAAAAGGTGAATGTAGATATAGTGAGTCCCCACTGATTTTAAAGCTCTGTTGCTAAAGTCTCCCTGACTACCGCATTGGACAATACTGAAGGTCTGTGGTATGAGGGATAGGAATGTAGGAGGTGTCATAGAAGTCAGGAAAGCAAGTGGTATACTCAAAATGCGTAATCTGAGGAGAAATTAATAAAGGAGTATTTATACTTGTGGGATGAGTATAGAGAACCAGGCGTGATAATCCAATACCTCTGGGCCAGTGACAACGAGGCTCATCCCTACAACTGAAGCGGCAGTTATAGAACGAGGGGTAAAGAGATAGAGACAGAGACAGAAAGGGAGAGAGAACACTGCCTGGAGAGGGCCCCTGACAAGTGACCTTCCGTGGAGGGTGATCTTCCAAGGGGGGGCGGGTGGGATAATATGCTGACTTCACTCTTCTCCCTCACTCCTATCTCCTGCTGATTCTCTCCATTTGTAAAACCCACCTGAAGCCTGATGTAGTCCCTGCAGGTCAGCAGCCCAGGGCAAGGAGCAGGGTGGAGACCAGTTGAGTGGCAGGGAAGAGGGGGAGGAGCGCAAATACAAGGTATTTAGCACAGCGTAGCTATCTGAATTCAGTGCTAAACATGAGTTCCAAGGCCCAAGAGAATGACATATGTTAAATTATTTTTTATTTAACTCCCCATTTCTCCCTCTCCCCAGCCCCTGGTAACCACTAATCTTTTGTCTTGATGGATTTATCTATTCTAGATATTTTATATAAGTGGAATCATTCAGTATTTTTTCTTTTGCATCTAATATTTTGTTAAGCATGTTTTCAAGGTTCGTCCATGTGGTGGCATGTATCAAAAGTTCATTTCTCTTTATGATTGAATAATGTGTTCCATAGTGTGTGTGTGTGTGTGTGTGTGTGTATTAACCCAGTGCCATATTTTATTTATCCGCTTAGCTGCTGATGTGCACATGGTTGTTTCCACCTTTTGGCTATTGTGAATAATGCTTCAATGAACATGTATCTGTTTGTGTGGCTGCTTTCAGTTATTTTGGATATATACCTAGAAGTGGAATTGCTGGGTCATAAAAAAAAAAAAAAAAAAAAAAAATTTTTTTTTTATGGATGCTAAAATGCCCCTTAGAAGCAAGGATGGCGAGGCTTTGTCTCACACACTTTGGACATATTATCAGGAGGGACCAGTCCCTGGAGAAGGACATCATGCTTAAAGTAGAGGGTCAGCCAGAAAGAGGAAGACCCTCAATAAGACAGATTGACAGAGTGGCTGCAACAATGGGCTCAAATGTAGTGATTGTGAGGATGGCACAAGACAGGGCAATGTTTCATTCTGTTGTACATATAGAATTGCTATGAGTTGGAACTGACTTGACAGCACCTACCAACAACAATGTGATGTTAAACAGCTTTTAAGTAGGTTGGCTATGTGTACACCCTGTTCCTAACCTGTGTTCCCCGATTTAAAAAAACTGCCTTACTAATCAGTGAAGATCACTAATTTTTCTTTATGAGGACACATAATCAGATTTAAAAAACAAAAATATTGATAATATTTCAAAAAAAATTCTTGAGCCACATAGCCCATAGTATTTCAGAGGGGTAACAATGACCAGACAGAAAATGATTGGTTCCCTCTTTAGAGTTATTATGGTATTACTGTTGTATCTTGGTCATCTAGTACTGCTATAACAGAATACCACAGATGGATGGCTTTAACAGAGAGAAGTTTATTCTCTCACAGCTGAGAAGGCTACAAGTCCAAATTCAGGCTCTGGGAGAAGGCTGTCTCTCTCTCTGTCGGCTCTGGAGGAAGGTCCATGTGAGGGAGCAGTCTTACCTTAGTCTGAAAGCACCTCAGTGCAGGAACCTCAGGCCCAAAAGACATGCTCTGCTCCCAGCATTGCTTCCTTCATGGTATGAGGACCCCAACTTTCTGCTTGCTTCCCTTTCCTTTTATCTCTTGAGAGATAAAAGGTGGTGCAAGCCACACCCAAGGGAAAATTCCTTTACATTGGATCAGAGAGGTGACCTGAGTAAGGCTGGTGTTACAATCCCACCCTAATCCTCTTAACATAAAATTACAATCACAAAATGGAGGACAACACACAATACTGGGAGTCATGGCCTAACCAAGTTGATACACATATTTTTGGCGGGATATAATTCAATCCATAACATGTTGTCTTGTCTCAGTAGAGGAATAAATTAATCCTGAAAGCATTTCTAACTGTCAGAGTGTTTGTATCTCTGTACCTAAGAGGAATTCTTCAATATACTGGCCATTATATCCTCCCAAAATATGTGTTATAAATTCTAACCTATAGGCCGATGGTTATAATCCCATTTGGGAATGGGTTGTTTTTTGTATGCTAATGAGGCAGGATTAGTATAGAGTGTGCCTTAAATCCATCTCTTTTGAGATAAAAAAAGAGGTTAAACAAACAAGCAAAGAAGCAGAGATGGGGTGAGACACATGCCAAGCCACATGAAGATCGCTCAAGAGCAGAAGCTCAGAAGAGACAAGGAACTTCCTCCAGAGAGGACTATTTTGCTCCTTTAAATGTAGACTGTAAGCACATTTTAAAGGCCAATAATATTTGTCATGCTATTCATCCCATTTTTTTTTTTTTTCATTTTCTTCAATGATATAAATTGTTTTGGGAATGATTTACCTCATAAAATAAAGGTATTATGGAACTTTACAATTCTAAGTAATATTGGACTATATGAAAAAAAGGCCAAAAAAAGGTTTTGAATCTGTAATGCTTGTTTCTTAGACTAAAGTTGGGATTTAATTTCCTGAGCATTGACCTGAAGAGTAGCAAATACAGTTTCATTATTTAATGAATTCTTATTATCATTTTTTATCATTTTCAGCTCAGATGCAAGCAGACTTAGTGAAAATGATGTCATAGCTTCTTATTCTGACAGTCCCTATTTGTGTGGTTTCAGGCACTCCTGCTTATGGCCATATTATAATGCTAATAAAATATCTGCAATATCTGCTATATACATTCTTTTGGAGCCCTGGTGGCGTAGTGGTTAAGAACTCGGCTGCTAACCAAAAGGTTGGCAGTTCGAATCTACCAGCTCCTCCTTGGAAACTCTGTAGAGCAGTTCTACTCTGTCCTATAGGATCTCTATGAGTCGGAATAGACTTGACAGCAATAGGTTTGGTTTATCTGTACTCTTTTAGCTTTACCACCTCTGATTCTTAGTATGGCATTGTTACAACAATATCCTTTTCCCATTTGTATTTCAATCAGGTCAGAAATGGGGACCTTGATACATAATAATTATAAATTCTCTTTTAAAATTTCACTTGTTTATTTTTTGTGCTCTGTTGCATTAGGAATATCCTAGGTACTTTATATCCTAGAATTAATAAGGATATAACTGTAGGATATATGCATCGACACACAAAATTTTTCAGTATGAGAACATAGTTAATTATATAGGTGACCCTCTTGTAGGATTGGGTCATGTAGCAACGTTTTAGAAGGTGGAAACTTGATTATGTAAGCTACATCATTTTAATTGAATATTATTGTGGATTGAATTGTGTCCTCCAAAAAATATGTATTGCAAATCCTAACCTCTATGCCTGTAGAGGAGCCCTGGTGGCACAGTGGTGAAGAGCTCGGCTGATAACCGAAAGGTTGGCAATTCAAATCTGCCATCTGCTCCTTGGAAACCCTACAGGGCAGTTCTACTCTGTGCTGTAGGGTCACTATGAATATGAATCCACTAGGTTTGGTTTTATGCCTGTAGTTATAATCCCATTTGGGAATGGTTTGCCTTTGTTATGTTAATGAGGCAGGATTAGTATAAGGTGTATCTTGAGTCAATCTCTTTTTATATAAAAGAGATTAAACACAAGCTAGAAAGAGACAAGGGAAGATTCATACCAAGTCACTTGGAGATCACCAAGGGGCTGGAACCCACAGAGAAAGTGTTGAATTTGGACTTCTAGCTTCCTAAACTGTGAGATAATACGTTTCTGTTTGTTAAACCCATCCACTGGTGGTATTTCTGTTATAGCAGCACTAGATAGCCAAGATAAGTATATTGTCCTCTAAAAAATGGCAGTTCTGTATTTGAATTTAAAAAATACTCAATCATTTTCTACAGTGCAGTATTCTTTGTCAAAGATAGGAATTGTTTCCCCTCTGTAACTTTGCTTGATTAAATCACAGAACCAGTCAGTTATTTTCAAAGATGGTGTTGCTATTTTAATTTCTATCTTAAGTGTCCTAATCATTAAAGTATGAGGAAATTCCTCCAAAAAAGGTAAGCAGATAAAAATCTGCTTGTTATATATATAATATTTGGACTGATTTAAAAAGTCTTATGAATTATCAAAGATAAGCTATTTGCAAAAAGACTACTGACTGTATCTCTTAAGAGCTTAATGCTGTAACATAGTTTATAAAGAAAATGTTCTATATTCTACTTTCGTGAGTACTGTCTGAGGTCTTAAAAGCCTGTGAGCAACCATCAAAGATACTCTACTGATCTCACCCCTTTGGGAGCAAGGGAGAATGAAGAAAACTAAAGATAAAAGGAAAAAATTAGTCCAAAGGACTAATGGACCACATCTACCATGACCTCTATCAGACTGACTCCAGTACAACTAGATGGTGCCTTTCTACCACCACTGACTGCTCTGACAGGGATCACAACAGAGGGTCCTGGACAGAGCTGGAGAAAAAAGTAGAACAAAATTCTAACTCACAAAAAAAGACCAGACTTGCTGGCTTGACAGAGACTAGAGAAACCCCAAAAGTATGACCCCCAGACACCCTTTTAGCTCAGAAATGAAGTCACTTCTGAGGTTTACCCTTCAGCCAAAGATTAGACAGGCCCGTAAAATGAAACAAGACTAAAGGGCACACCAGCCCAGGGGCAAGGACTAGAAGGCAGGAGGGAACAGGAAAGCTGGTAATAGGGAACCCAAGGTTGAGAAGGGAGAGTGTTGACATGTCATGAGGTTGTTAACCAATGTTATAAAACAATGTGTGTACTAACTGTTTAGTGAAAAGCTAGTTTGCTCTGTAAAACTTCATCTAAAGTACAATAAAGAGAAAAGAGCTTAATGCTGTTTAGATTTTTTTTTCATGTCTCTGATAGGATAATTTAGAATTTTTTTAGTATTTTAATAGAATTGATGAAAACTGAAGATATATAACAGAAGCATCTATTTAGCACATATCCTTTTTCTATCTCAAATAACTGATTACATAGTTCAAATATATCACTTGCATTGCTGTTCAATTTTCAGCAGCTTAATTAAGGTATAATTGGTGTATGATAAACTTCACATACTTAAAGTGTGCAGCAGTTTGATAAGCATAGACATATATTTATACAGTGAAAGTATCACTGCAATTAAGAAAAATTAACATTTCCCCCAAAAGTTTCCTCCAGCCCCTCGGCAATCTCTCCTTTCATTCGTTGCTGATCCCCCACCTCCCCAGTTGTCAGGCAACCACTGATCTGCTTTCCGTCACTATAGGGATGATTTGCATTTTCTAAAATTTTATATAAATTCAACCATACGATATTATACTCTTGTTTTCTTGCTTCTTCCACCTAGTATAATTATTTTGAGATTCACTCATGTTGTGTGCATCGATATTTCATTATTTTTATTGCTGAGTAGTTTTCCATTGGATGGACATGCCACAGTGTGTTTATCCATTCACCTGTTGATGGGCATTTAGGTTGTTTCGACTTTGGGGCATACAAAAAAAGTTGCTATGAGCATTCATGTACAAGTCTTTGCATGGGCTATATATCCTTTTCTCTCTACCTAAGGGTGGAATGGCTTGGTCATATCTTAGAAGCATGTTTAACATTTTAAGTGATTGTTTTCCAAAGTGATTTACCAGTTTATATTCTTACCAGCAGTGTATGGTAGTTCCAGGTGCTTCATCTCCTTGTGAGTATTTGATATGATCAGTTATTTTAATTTTAGCCATTCCAGTAGGTGCTTTGTTGTATCTCATTGTGGTTTTAATTTGATCTTTTTCTAATGACTGATAAAGTTGAGTATCTTTCATGTTTGCTATGAATATATCATTTTTGGTGAAGAGTCTGTCCAAATGGTTTACATATTTTTGAGTTGTTTCTTATTAGTGAATTTTGTAAATTTTTTATGTGCTTTGGGTAAAAATCCTTTACTACATATATGACTTGCAAATACTTTCAGTCTGTGGCTTGTCTTTTATTATTTTAAAAGTGTTTATGAAGAGCAGATGATCTTAATATTGATGAGGTAGAATTTATTACTTTTTTCTTTTATGGATAGTGCTTTAGGTATTTTATCTAAGAAATCCTTGCCTAACCCAAGGTTATGAAGGTTTTTCTCCCCCCCCCCTTTTTTTTTAAATAGGGTTTACCATTGTGAGGTAATTGTTGCTTAGGGTTCCAGGTATGGATCAAAGTTTCTTTTGCATACAGGTATTCGAGTGTCCTACCTAGTACTATTTGTTTTAAAGAGTATCGTTTCTCCACTAACTTGTCTTTGTACCTTGTTTCCAAAATAAATGGACTATATATTTGTAAGTCTCTTTCTATACTCTTTATTCAGTTCTGTTGACCTATGGGTCTATAGTGGAAGTCAGAGAAAAGCCAAAATGGTACTAAAAGAGAGACAAATGAAGTGTGATTCAGTTTCTAAGTAGACAGAGGTCATAATAGAGTGGATAGGGTGGTTTGTATTGGGATTGGAATCTGCAAAGGATTCATGAGAGTGGTAGCATCTTAGATAATGCCTAGTAACTAAACATGATTCAGACAGTTAAAGGTATATGAGAGAAAAACATTTCAGGAAGTGAGAAGAGCTTGAATTTAGGGAGATTTGAGAGTATTTGAAGAACAGTGATTGAACCAAATTGCTTGGAAATTAAGGTGTGTGTAAAAGAAGAAATGGGAAATGTGTACATTTCAACACTTGACCACATTGTTTGCATATATCATGACACTCCTAAAAATTGCAAATGCTTTGAAGACAGGTTTCGTGGCGCTCACACAGGCACCCATGCATTGTGTGTGTGCGCATGTATATGTGAGTGCGTATCATTATACGTCTATGTCTATAACTGTATCTATATATTCTTTTCATAGCACCAGGCCCAGTAACTGATGCCAAATAATTGTTTACTACACTGAAATGGATTTTTAAGCACCTTTTTGGCAACGTTTTTTATTTATAGATAGCTAGCCTATGTTGTTTGACATTACAGCTATTAACTGTTGTTTTGCTACCAAGCAATAGTCACCAGTGGGGCCTCCAGCCACAGTTTAGAGGGCCAGAAACTGCTCAGGGGGAACATTAAGTACATGCACTTCCGTTTTGGGAATCAGAACTACATGAGCCTGGTATTTAGAGCACTGTTTTCCACTTGGCTTGCTCGTTCTGACTGATGAAAGAAGCCCAATCATTGCTAAAGAGTTTTTACTAAGTTAAGGGGACTTGTTTATTTTATGTACATGAATTTGTGATTTCCTCTTCAGCTCTGAGAATTTACCCATAGGCTGGCTTGTGATTTAGGTAAATAGTATATAGTTATTTTCTTAAAAAATAAAAAGTTAGTACAGATATATATGCAACAAAACCTTACTGCTTTAGAACCCACCAGTTTAGAATGCGTGATTATTTGCAAATGATTCTTGAAGATGTCTAGGTTTGTATTATCAATGAAGAAAGCAAAAAAACAGACTAAAGACTGTTAAGGATTAGTGTGTTTAGGTTGTTTACAAAAGCAAATTCAAAATTGGGACGATAAGCATATAAAATTATTCCATTAATCTGCAATTCTAATTATAAATAGTCTTTTTAAAGTACAGAGATTTTTCTTTTTATGAAAAAAGCAATGTATGACCAATAAAGAAAATTTGTAAAGCTACCGCTAAAGTAAAATAGATGCTATCTAGTCTCTCTTTTTAATAGTCTTTGCTCAGGAATGCTCTATGTGATAATTTAGGAAAATGGATAAATTGTCTTCTTGTTTTTAAATTTTTTTTCTTTATCTATAGTGTATGTAAACTAAGAAACATGCTCCTTTTATGCCTAGTGTAGGGAAGTATCTTCATAAACCCTCTTTTTAATTTAATGCGTAGTAGTTTCCAAAAGTGTTACAGACTCACTGAGGAAATTTGTATTACTTCACTGTATTAGATGTCTATAATCCCAAACCTTAGTCGTTAAAAAAGTAGCATTAATTACGTCACGGTTTCTGTGATTCAGGAATCTAATCCTGGCTTAGCTGAGCCCTCTGCTTCAAAATTCCTCAAAGGGTTGGGACACGTCATCCTTTGACAAAAACAAAACAAAATCTCTCATATATAAATCGATTTTTTACAGAGTTGTCTCAAGGGAAAAACCATTGCAGTGAAAACAATAAACACACATACATTTTTTTTTTGGAATCTGTATTTCCTTGGAACTTTTGCCTTCATTTTTTTTTTTAATTGCTATTTTCAGTGAACAATAGCTCCAGTAGCATTCAGAGGACCATCTTTGAATTATTCTCTCTGTGACAACTATGAAAAAGCAAAATGGCCAAGGAATACATTCTCCTGCCAGTAATATATTTCGATAAAAATCTCTTTGTCTTGAATTTTCAGAGAGACCTTCCTTGAAATATAATACCTAAACTAGCGACCCACACCCCTAACATTATTGAGAGGGAAATATAATTTATAATAGTTGCTTAATTGATAAAGATTTATCTTAAATATATCTAAAAATATCTCTGAAAACATTTCTATTTGATGCTTTAAAAAATGTGTGTTAAAATCTTTACTCAATTTGTGTATTTAATATTAGAATATGTTCCATATAGTTATATTAAATTTCTTTCTATTTTTCTCTTTTTTCATCTACTGTTTTGAAATAGACTAAGATGCCTAGTGAAACAGCTGGAAAAAGGTGATGTTAACGTCGTAGACTTAAAGAAGAATATTGAGTATGCAGCATCCGTGTTGGAAGCAGTTTATATCGATGAAACAAGGTAAGTGTTAATCTTCCTTTCCTTTTGTCTTCCTTGCCTCTCTCCTCCTTTATTCATCTTTTGCCAACCTCCTTTATCCACTACATGAATTTAGCAAATATAACCAATAAAAACAAAATCAAAATCTTATTAAAATTTAAAAGATGCTTTTTCATTAACTACTTAACTGGACTGTGATTCTTTCTAAAAAATATATACATTTTAATCAAAATGCTTGAATATAATAAAAATATTCGGATAATAAAGCCACAAAACATAAAGAATGAAAAAAAAAAATTCACTTCCCTCCTACCCTTGTTCTTAAATACAGATTTTAATTTTTTTTTTTTTTCAGAAACAGATGTAGGCTTATAGTGACTTTCTCTGATGTAAGAATGTTTCCTATTATCTCAGATTTCAGAGTTCCTTCTGAGAAAATGGCTGTTACGTGTCCACACATGCTCATGGCAGGTATCAGGCCCTCTATGCAGGCCTTGCTAAATGGCAGCTCCAAAGATGTTGTTGACAATCATCCAAATCTAGCCTCTAAATATAATTAGCAGATTGTTAAGGGAGATAGGAAATGAGAATTTATATGAAGAAGTTGTTAGCCTGGAGCTGTGGCTCACCACCAGGCAATTTTGCCCTTCAGGGGATACTTGGCACTATCTGAGGATATTTTTGATTGTTACAGTTGTAACATGTGCTACTGGCATGTAGTGGGTAAGTGGCCAGGGGTGCTGCTAAATATCATACAATGCACAGGACAGTCCCCCCCTTCCAAAGAATTATCTGGTCACAAATGTCAGTAGTGTGGAGGTTAGGAACCCTGGCCTAGAGGGAGAACTGTACATTTTCTTTTCCCCTCTAACGACATACCCTAAACCTCAAGCTGCAGGCGGGGACCCTGTGGAACCTGGAGGTAGTAGTTGGTGTGACAGTTCTGATCAGTTCAGACTCGACACTGGGAAGTATCTCTTGGAGTTATGGGGAGCATTTAGACAGGTACCTGATACTCACCTTAAAAAAGACAGAGGTGACAGGTTGATTAGAACTACCAGTGAATTCAGGGGGAAGAGGAAACCTGTGTAGGGAGAGGCCCTTCCAGAATTTGGCAGGAAAAGGCACTGTAGTTTTCAAAGTCCTAAGGCAGCCAGACTAGAGGTCTCTTGAAGGAATCTACCAAGACTGCTCCCTTCAGAGGGTGAAAAACAAGCTACCTGGGGTGATTGTTGATACAAGTCAGGGTAGGAGTTGTAATAATTCAGCCAGAATGTTAGAGAACATATAATGTTGGAGGTACCCTATTGGTATAGCAAGTCTCTCTAGGACACCGGTAAAACTCCCCAGGACCCAACATTTGGACATTTGCCACATGGATGACAGCAAAACCACATGAATCTAGTAAGACCCTTTGGTCCCTATAGTTTCCTGTCCCTTCCCCACCACATTGCTGGAATAATGAGAAGCAGCAAGTGAGTGGGACAGGGAGTAAAACATGGAGAGTGGAGACATCCACCGTGCCCCTTTCCCTCTGCAGGGGTCTAAGCCCAGGTCACATTTGATCTTAGGGAGGTGAGAAATGTTAAACCAGGTATGAGACTGAAATTTTGCTATTGATGTAGGCTGAACTTAAGAAACACACACATACACGTACAAGCACACACATAAATAATATTGTTTAATAGGTAATAAATTCTCGTGGTTCAAAAATGAAAATAATATAAAAAGATGCTTCTTGAAATTCTTGCTTCTATCCTTGTCCCAATCTACCCCACTCCCCCAACTCACACCCGTCTTATTTATCTTTCGAGGGATTTATTACAAATTTTTATTTCTTATTTTTCTCTCCTTCTTTCATGGAAAGTAGCATACTGGATTCATGGTTTTTCATTTTGCTTTTTCTCCCGTAAACAAGGAAACTTGGAGATCTTTCTATATCATGTACTGAACTTTATAATATTGTATAATGAGAATTTTCATTAATAACTGATAGAAAAAGCCTTGATGAGGGCTGTACTGCAGCAGTGATTCTGTCTTTTGTCTCCAGAACAGAACTTCTTTGTTAGGTGGGGTTTGGAGTCATAAATTAAGAAAAATCAGAGGAAACCTTAGATTATAAACTCTACCCCGAGTTGTTTTCCTGGTTAACTGTCACCAAAATATCTGTAAAAATATACACAGTATTTCTTTTAAGTGAATAGAGATCCAAAGTGCCAATTAAAAAAAATGTTTTTTGGTGCCCCTGTAATTTGTTTGCTCTTACATTTTCATGTGCTTTTAATTCACAAGTGAACTAAACTTCTTAACACGTTTAAGGTTTCTTCAATTTGTCCTTGACTAGTTTATTATTTGATATTTATTTATAAAAAGTAAAAACTTTTATCTTTAAAAATTCTTGGGAGGCTTAAATCATTCATTTTATAATGCTATTTTGCCTGTTTCTCATCTTTTATTTGATAGATTATCATATATAATATTTATTAATTCTTCTGTTGTATTTTCCTGAAAATTAGGATTCCACAGATGCTTTGCTAACATAGTTCTCCATGATCCCTAACTGATTTAAACATACATTACATTTCAAAGTATAGTTCCTTTTCATTTGAAAACTGCTCTTTTGTGGGAAGAAAACTTAAGAACAATACTTAACTACTTCATGGTAGAAATTTAATTTTTTTAATCTCGCTCTTTGCAACACAACGCCAGCTCTTATCCCCACCTTTCCCCAATTTTTACCCAAATGACAAAAAATTTTTCGCTTTTTTATTTTAATGCTTCTATGACGTCATGATTTTTTAAATTGGATTAGCAATAATATACCACATCTGTATAGCCTTCAAAGACGTTTTAGTTTCATTATTTCATATCAGTTTCACTACAATTGTATGCAGTTTTGGGATGATTACTACTTTTTTCATTTTACTAATGAGGGAGCTAAAGCTCTTGAAACTGAAATGATTTGACAAAGGCCACAGGCATTGGCAAAGCTGAAACTAGAAACCAAGCTATGGCTTCTCCTTTAGTGCTCTCGCCTCTATGCTTGGCTCCACTCACAGCATAAAGCAGGATGGTTTTTAATGAACTTGGGAAGATTTAGATGACAAACGTGTAAAGTATTTTGATAGCTGGAAGTGTAAATTCTGGAAAAATAATGGCTAAAATTCTTTAGGGCCTACTATGTGCCAAGAACTCATTTGTAGCACTTTTTCATTTAATTATTGCAGCAACTCTGTGACATAGACACCTTCCTATTACCAGCTTACTTTTGAGGAAACCAAGTCATAGAAGAGTTACAGGGCTTACTCAAGCTAATACTGAGAGTAAGGAAAAGAGCAGGATCGGGGCCTTGGCAGCCAGACTATGGGATTTAGGTTATTAAACATGATTCTCATCTGCTTTTTTCTTTTGAACCATTTGACCAAAAGGTGACTTCAGAGACTTTGGAAGTTTTGATGAAAGCTCACATGGTATCAGGGTCATCAGATCCAGTGGTGTGTTGATTTTGATGCATCACTTCCCAACTTCACCTTCTCTGATGTCACATTCGTAGCTTAAAATTGGCTATGGGAGGAGTATTTACCAGTAAATTGTCAAATGCTACAAATCAGGTTTGTTTTTCCTGGAGAGCCTTTGTTAAACATTTATCAACACAAAACTGCTTAGACCTAAGATTACCTGTTATATATCTTCTAAGAACTGTGATTTTATGATGACAATACAGGCTGAATAAATTTTAGAGCATTAATACTTGCCAAGGTTTGATTTCCTATAGACTTGATAAGACACTCAGCAGCCAACCGAGCATGAGTATTTATTGAGATGGGTATATAATTATTAAGGAATCCCTGGGTGGTGCAAAAGGTTAAGTGCTTAACTACTAGCCTCAGAAGTATTAATAAAACAGAAGGAGTAAGAGATCAAGAAGCAGTTAGTTTGCCTTTAAACTTTATATAAGAATCTGCTGACTTCTGAAATATTTTAAACGGAAAATTCTCTCTCTAGAAAAAGTCATCCAGTGGGCATTGCTGAGAGGTATCATTTGGAAGTCAAACAATTGGACTGGATTGAAGAAAAAAAAAAAAAAAAGATTCAACACTAAGTAAAGCAGTAAAAAGCAAATTACATATTGGTTTAAAATCCATACACACTCACATATACCTTTTCTGACAAAGCCGTAGTGAATGGTAGGTTTCAGTCACAAGAACACAAGAACAAATCAAAACAAAAATCTCTCTTGAAAGATGATTTGGGTGAAAAAGCTAAGTACAGAGCTTCTAATAAAACCAAAACAAAACCCACTGCCATCCAGTTGATTCCGACTCATAGCGACCCTATAGGACAGAGTAGAACTGCCCGATAGTTTCTAAGGAGCGCCTGGTGGATTCGAACGACCAACCTCTTGGTTAGCAGCCGTAGCACTTAACCGCTACACCACCAGGGTTTCCAGAGTTTCTAATAGAAACTGAAATTGGACTTTTCTGTGGGGACTATAGCACAATTCCCTAATGAATATGGCTATTTTTTTAAAAGACATTTTCAAATGCAAATGCCAATATTTTATGAGTCCTGATTTCAGATGTGTCCCAAGAGGCTCTTGTTTTTCAAAAGTGCACAGTTTTAAGCCAGAAACATGTGGCCTACAAAGAAAAAGAAATCTGTTTGATTGTCCCTATTTAGATTGGGACACTGCCAGGCCAAGCAGCATCTTTGGCCTCATGAATAGCAGGGTAGGGCAGCTGCCTGGGAGGTATATTTTCAGAGATGGAGTAATACTCCCTAACAAAATTTAGAACTTCATTCTGTTAATATGCACCAATCTAAGGTTTATAATTACCATGACTCAAAAAGAGAGGGTTCAAAGCCCGGATCTTCCACTCAATACTCACTCTCTTTGGATCCTCCATCCAATACTCTCTTTCAAGTTACTTAACTTCTCTGAGTCCTGGCTTTATCATCTGTAAAGTGAGGATAATGACAATGCCCATCTCATAGCATTGACATGAGAATTACATGTAGTGTAATGCCTGACACAGAGTAAAAGCAAAAACAGTGTTAGCCATTATTATTATTGTACCATTAAAATGCAAATACCTCTGGGATGAATAGTAATTCAAGAGATATAATTTATACCTCCTAATGAAAATATTAAATAATTTTCTGAGAAAATGAAGACAGGTAGGCTGTACTTGGAAACCCTGATAGCGTAGTGGTTAAGTGCTACAGCTGCTAACCAAAGGATCAGCAGTTTGAATCCCCCAGGCGCTCCTCAGAAACTCCATGGGGCATTTCTACTCTGTCCTATAGGGTCGCTATGAGTTGGAATCGACTCTACGGCACTGGGTTTTTGGGTTTTTAGGCTCTACTTACCAGGAAAGGAAAGCAAAGTGGAAATTGATAGAGAGAAAAAGTCCTTAGTAGGATGTACATCTCAATAAAAACACCCTTAATTGACTTTGGTGTGTCTTACTAAGTTCGAAACCAAAAAAACCAAACCTATTGCCATCGAGTTGATTCTGACTCACAGTGACACTGTAAGATAGAGTAGAACTGCTTCGTAGAGTTTCCAGGGAGCACCTGGTGGATTCAAACTGCTGACATTCTGGTTAGCAGACAAAGCTCATAACCACCATGCCACAGAGTTTCCTTACTAAGTTTAAGGGTCATTAATATCGGGATAGATTGTCATGAATGGGAATGCAGTGATGTCAGTCAGTATTTTGAGAAAGTTACTTTGGTGAAAAATTACATGTAGTCCAGGAAACGTTGGAGGTCAAGACCCTTGGAATCACTGAGTATTGGGATTTGCCAGGGAGTATTCACTCATTTAACAAACCTTTACTGGTAACTACTCTGTGGTAGCTGAAATGAATATTAGGCGCACCGATAATCAGGTTTAGGTGTACAACTCTTTAGATAGCTCATTGCTAGAAATGGGTCAAGAGCTTTGAAGACAAAGCTAGGCACAAGGACAAATGCTGCAAACGAGAAGCAGGGAGGTTCAGAGTTAGAAAGAAAGACCTGATCACACAGACAAATTATAAAACACCAGGTAGCATGCAGTAAATCACTGCCAGAAAGTTAAGAAATTATACAGGGCCAAGATCCCAAAATAGATATGATTGGACTTGGAGGTACAGCCATAAGGTCAATGAGTTTTGTTCCCTGGCAGAGCTTCCCCTGCCCATTCTTAAAAACAAGGCTCCTAACAAGAGGACTTCACATTAAAATGTCTGGAATATGGTAGATATAAGGGTTCTAGAACTCAGGACTATAGTGGCAGAGATGTAGATCTGGGAATTATAATTTGAGGGTCTCATATGTTCACAGGCCTTTCCTTCGATGCCTAAACTTTAACAGTCTAAGCTCCAGTGAAGTTTGAGTATATTTGTATCATTCCGCATCTCCATCTTTTGTTTTAGGGAATACCCAGGGAATGTTTATTTCGTTTACCAATCTATCCTGGCTGTCACTTTCCTCTGGAGCCAGCGCTCTGGCACCAAACTGCTGTACTGTTCCTCTGCAGATCATTCTTTTCCCCTCAAGTCCATTTATCTACAGATAGGCACTGCTCCCAACTGTGGGATCATTCCCTTCCTCCAGTTTCCCAGACAAACAGCTAGAACCACCTGTAACCACTGTAACACGTCACTGATGATTGCTGGCAGAACTCAGAACTGAAACCCTTCCTTAGAAGTTCTGCACCAGAAATTTCTCTGCATATTCTAAGCTCTGCTGCCTACCTTGCAGAAACCAGTTCACCACCCACTACAAGTACATTTGAACCTGTTTACTGTGTCCTGTGTTCAGGATCTCAAGTTCCAAGGCCAAGGTAAAAGGGAAGGGCTATCAAAATTAATGTCAAGTTGTACATTTATCTTCCAGGAGAAACACCTATTCTCAGAGATGGTGCAATGTAAATTCACAGTTAAGAAAATGACCCCAACATTTTCTAAAGGATTAGAATATGCAGGGATGAAGCTGTGCTAAAAATGAAGACAGCCTTGCACTTTACTATGCAGAGACATTTACCTTCTTGGATTCCATAGTCTTGATCTCCTATAGGCCAGAGTAGGGCCATCACCTTATTTTTATGTAACTAAAAGACCTGTTCAAGAGACTTTTCATGAAACAAAAGAGCTGCCTGCCTCTAAAGGTAAAATCCAACCTCTGTGGAATAAAACAAATTATTATTTGACTTTTCAAATGTCAGTTTTCCTCACTTCCAACCAGTAAGGCTTCAAAAAGACTTGGAGTTCCTTCTCAAAATGTGTCACCGCGCTATACTCTAGTAACTGAAGTCAAGGGAGAGGATGAAAATGACAAATAGAGGTATGGGTGAGAGGGGAGTTGAGGACAGACAGAGGAAATACAAGCATTTAAGGTAAGGCATGAGGCTACAAAGAAGGAGACCGAGAAAGAATAAATAGAGGGGCAGGAGGCATATCTGAAGAATATAAGTGCCAAAAGCCAGTGGAGAAAAGGGCTGCTAAAAAGGGCAAATGAAATGCCACAGGGAGAACCACTGGTTGCAATTGGCAGATTCCTGATGCTGCTGGGGTAGAAATTCACTAAAGATAAGAAGCTACTAGTCAGATTACAGTAGTTTGAGGAATTAGTGTGGATGAGCTAGGAAGAAATGAGTATGGGCTATTTCAAGAATTTGACAGTGGTGGAAAGAGCAGAGATAAGACAGCCTGTTAATAGGACAGACATTTAAAGAAGGCCTCTTTTTTTTTTTTTCTCATTTATCTTTAGGATGGAAGGCTATTGTCTGTAGCCTGGAGATGGAGAGCTAAATAGAGATTGAGAGTAAAAAAGAACGATGTTTTATAAGAAGGTTATAGCACAAGAAATTATACCTGAAAAGTTATCTACGAAAAGAGAAAAATAGTCAAGCTTAGGTGGAAAATACAGATAAATATTGAGCCAGCAAGTTCACAGACAAGGGTCTTCAAATAAGTTGAACATGAGTAGCACTGTAAAATCAGAAGGGTTAGCATTTGATTTTAAACTCAGTGGCTCAGAATGGGTAAGGGTGCTGCAATAATCATGGCCAGCGTATGGATCGCGGGGCTGCAAAAATTCACGTGGCATGGAGAGCAAACCCAGTGTGGTTAATCACTACAACTTGCATGTCATGATGGTACTGAATGGTGTGGGTTCTTTTTATATTTATAGCCAGAACAGGGAAGAAGGAAAAGAGAAAATATCTGGATTAATAGATAGCTGTTATACATATTTCAATTGTAAGTGGCAGGAAACCCAACGAAATAAATGATTAATTTATTGGTGTTCACTGCCAAAATATTGATGGCTAGTGTTAACTATAAGCACGGGTTGATTCAGAGTCAAAATGAGGTCAAGAGATCTACCTCTTTGTTCTGCTTGCTCTGTATTAGCCTCCTTCCGTTGGTTTGACTGGTAGCAAGGAGGTTGCAGTATTTCCAAGCTTTACATCCTCACACCACCAAACCCAGCAGGAATGAGAAAAGTTTCCCTTCCCAGAGGCTCCAGCAAACACATCCTCATGTTTCATTGGCTGTGGTTAGGTTATATGCTTATCCCTGAACTAATCATCGTGTCCAGAGAAATTGGCCACACAAATTTAGTGGTCCCGCATTCCATGATGCAGTTCTATTTAGTTTAATCTGAGGTCGATTCTATTTAAATTATATGTCCATGAATGGAGGCAAATGCTTTCTTTAAAAAACAAATAGAAAGACAGATTTATTTTTTAAACTCTGTGTCCTCTACAGTGTGAAAACTAAATGTTCATGTTAGTGCCATGTGCAAGGGGACCTGGATCAGGGCCTGTGTGGTATGTTGTGAAGGGTCCTTGACTGGCAGTTTACCAACTCCTGCTCCAGTTCTGCTCCTACTGATGATAAGCCTCTGAGCAAGAGATTCTTTTTTTTTTTTTTTTCTCTCCAGTTGCCAGTTTATTTACCTTGAAGATGAAGTTTCCAGCCCCTCTCTGTTCTGAAATTCTGTGGCTTTACCCACGGTCTCCCCCAAAACACAAACAAACCCGTTGCTGTCAATTCTGACTCATAGCGACCCTATAGGACAGAGTAGAACTGCCCCATAGAGTTTCCAAGGAGCGCCTGGTGGATTTGAACTGCCAGCCTTTTGGTTAGCAGCTGTAGCACTTAGCCACTACGCCACCATGGTTTCAAAGTCCCCTTATAAACGCCTGCTGAAACCTAAACTACTCTGGCTGCCTGGAGGAAGGCAGGAGGGAACTCCTAATCACCTTCTTAGTAGAGGAACATTTATAAATATGGAGGTCTTTTATTCTTTAATTTTTTCCATTTGGAAGAGATTCTGTGGAAATCAGTTTGAGGGGGATGTGCTAAGACATTGCTGGAGCTCAGTGAATCATTAAAAAGCAAATTATGATTTTCATGAATTCCATTTTTGTGGTGTGAGTTGTAAGGAGGGGTGGTGTTGGGAGAGCTGTGTTGGTAGGCTGTTCTCACCCTGTAAATGGAGTGTGAAAACCAGGCTCAGAAAAAGTTGCAATACACTTTGGTTGACTTTCATATTCTCTGTCCATCTGGGGTGTGCTACTTTCTACAAACTTTCAAAAACATTCCCACTAATGAAAAGGAAAAAAAAAAAAAAAAAAAATTTTTTTTTTTTTAATGAAAAGGGGGGAAAAAAATCTGACCAGATCTTCTGAGAAATAAGTGACAAAAAGCTCCACATGTTGTATAAAATCTCCCCATTTGTGATATCTTGTGTCAACAGAATATATACGAATTGAATTTGAAGAAGACAACTTTATAAATGTTATTATTTTCTAATAATTATACCAATAAGAAATTTTTAGGCAATTAACTGCACCCGTTGGTGCCTTGGTGGCATAGTGGTTAAGAGCCTGGCTGGTAACCAAACGGTAGGTAGCTCAAATCCTCAGGCCACTCCTTGGAAACCCTATGGGGCAGAATGTCTTCAGTTCCAGTGTCCCCTCTACCCCCGTTTGCTCACTGCCCCTCAGACACCTCCACGCATCTTGGGATGTCCACCTCCTGCCTGCCACACTCCCTAGGTGGAGACCTTACTTGTCCTGCGTTGCCCGGACCCTGCAGCGGCGCACATCCCCGTCCCTCTTCCCCCCGCCAAACTCCAGGCCAACTTCAGGCCCTCTCCAACCTCCCACTGCTCACTCGCAACATCGCATCATCCCGCCATTGCCCTCCCTGCACCCTTCATGGCCAGACTGAGGTGTCCCGGACAAATGGAAGAAGGCATCCCGCTGTCCCTCACATGGACCAGTCATCGCCGGGGTCCACCCGTATAACCTTCGGGGGCCAGGGCCAGGGCCTGGCGCGGCTCACGTGGGGCCTGGATCATCGGAGGCACTACCTGAGAATTTTTTCTACGTTGTCTTGAATAAAAAATAAGGAGATAGTCGATAAGTAGAAGTAGATGTACATCCAAGATGACACGTAATTTGTAAAATTATGTTAATTATATACTAATATTTCCAGTATAAAGTGAAGAAATTTGAGGCACATAGAAAGTAATTGAGTTGCTTGTGGTCATACAATTACTGTCAGAGAGAAGTTCAAATCCAAATGAAGCATATACAAAAGCCAGATTTTTTCCTTCTTTCTTGCCAACAGAACCCATTCTTCCAATTATTCATTTTCCTCTGCAAAGCCACGTGCTTGGGGTAGACCAACCCCAGCCCCAGGGTCAGGATGGGAGAATCCTGATTGATTTAATCCAGTAATTAGTCCCCAATTCCCTAACCAGTGAGTTTAGACGTCAACATCTTTGCATTTCTGGAAAAAAGACCTAAATGAAAGACTGATGGGAATGTTGAAAAGGTTTTCTCATCCTGTAAAAGCAGCACAGTACCTCTGGGTGATGTTGTATTTGAACGTGATACTTGGAACTGATACAACCATCTCTCCTGAAGCATAAAGCTGACCCTAACACTAAAACTGGGAAACCCTGGTGGCATAGTGGTTAAGTGCTACGGCTGCTAACCAAAGGGTCGGCAGTTCGAATCTTCTAGGCGCTCCTTGGAAACTCTATGGGGCAGTTCTACTCCATCCTATAGGGTCGCTATGAGTCGGAATCGATTCGATGGCACTGGGTTATTCTCTGGGTGACACTAAAACTAACTCTGTAGAAATATGGAGGAAACTTGAGTCTGTAATTGTATTGTTGAGCCCTTAACTAAAAAGAAAAACTAGTTGGAGTCACCCTACACTAGCCTTATTATTTAAGTCACTTTCGGTTAGGTTGGATGTCACTTGTTGTGGAGAGCATTCTTATAGTCACATGTTGTGGAGAGCATCTTTACAGTCACAAGGTCTGCCTTGCTCTAAAGGCCATGTTCTTCATCTCTAGTTCTTCCAGGGACTCACATTGTCCTAAGGATAAATCCTGATGCAAATACTTGGTTTGTAAGTTAAAACCAAACCAAACCCACTGCCATTGAGTCGATTCTGACTCAAAGCAACCCTAGAGGACAGAGTAGAACTGCCCATAGAGTTTCCAAGGAGCACCTGGTGGATTCGAACTGCTGACCTTTTGGTTAGCAGGTGTAGCACTTAACCACTACACCACCAGGGTTTCTGGTTTGTAAGTTGGCTACCAAGAGTTCAGAATCTATTTCCCCATAGAAACAAGGTAATAGGTTGATTAACTTTCCAAGGTAGCCTATATATTGACCACATGCTGTAGGTGAACAATGTAGATGGTTCCCAATACCAAGTATTGGGAAATCAGAGAAATAAGTTACTTCTCTCATTAAATAAAAGGATACTTCCTCATCCTTCAGTACATTCCATTAGTAAGCCTACCTCCAAAATATGTTTTATATCTATCCATCTTTTTTTTTTTAATCTCCAACTCCACTAATTTAGTCTGAGTCACCATCATCTGTGAGGCTGACTCAGGCCTATCTTCCTAAACACGTATCAACTAGTTTTACTCTGGGATTTACCCAGGAATGAAAGTTGAGGATAGGGTGGGGTGTGTAGTTCCCTTCTACTCTAGGATCCTGGAAATTCACTTGGGCAGGGCTGTCACCTCCTTGGGGTTTGTCTTGATTTTGAGAAGGTCAGGCAAGATTCAGTGTACCTTCTCAAGATCTCTTATCTTCCCTTATGACTCCTTTTCATTGAACTAAGCCATCTTTTGATAACAGTAGGAATGAAAACTTTGACACATCACATATTCTACTATTACTTTTGTCTGGGCCTAGATTTTCAAGCTTAGAAGCCAGGAAAAGGCTTGTATTTTCCATCTGGTTATTATGTGTCATACATAACTTGAGTCAAAGTCATGACTGACCAAGTGGAGAAACCTCAACACAGTAACAGGAAGTATAAAACAAAAAATTTTTTGGGGGGTAATATCTTTTCATACACTGAGCAACACCTGACTGAAGATGTTAACACACGTAACATATGCATCCAAACAAGCAAACAAAGAAAAAAAACACGACTTTATTCCTTCTCTTGGAGCTAAGGGGTAAATACTACCTAACCACTGCAAGTGCCTGAATATTTTAACAACCTCTAGTACCAGAGACCAGCCTCATCTATAAGGATTCTCTACCCAAAGCTAGTTCTCAGGATTCTAAGATTGACTTTTTTCTCTCTACTTTATGTTTTTATTGATTTATTCATTCATTCAACAAATATTTATGAAGAACACTCAGTATACATTGCAAATTTATTTTACTCTTCTCTGGCTACTGTTAACTCCTTTTTGTCATCATCTATTTTGACCTCATGAGTTTAAAAAGAAATGTGTTCCTTGTTTTGCCCTCACACTCTTGTGCTGTGAATATATCCCAGTTCTTCTCAGTATCCGTTCTCCATGTTGAGGAACTGACTTTTCTATTTTGCAGTCAGATAATATACAGGTAATTTTCATTCCTAACCTCATTATAAATGATTCATTAATTGGATACCTATAGGGGATCCTTCTGCCAGTCCCTTCTCACAGAGTTCACTGCTGCTTTCTCTTCCTGCCAGTGAAATAATAGATATATGGAAATCAGCAGTGCTGCCAAGTCTATGTTATAAAATGAATTAAATCTTATTTTCTTGGCAGAGAGCTTCTGTAAATTGGAAAGCATGAATGGATGAGAGCAGGGGTTCTCCAGCTTTAGCATTCATTAAAATCCCCGAGAGGGCTTGTCAAAAGCAAAGTGACAATGCCTACCTGCAGCATGGCTGCTAACGAGTTCCCAGATGGTACTGATGCTATGGTTCGGGGACCACACTTTGAGAACCACTGGACTAGAAGAAGGTGTCAGAATGAGGCTACAGAAAAGAGAGATGCTGAGAGAACATTAGATATTTAATGGTTAGAATTTTAAGGTCTTGTCTTAGTTGTCTGGTGCTACTGTAAGAGAATTACAAGTGAGTGGTTGTAACAAACAGAAATTTTTCTCATAGTTTAGTAAGCTAGAAGTCCAGATTCAGGATGCTGGCTCTAGTTATCTTAGTTATCTAGTGCTGCTATAACAGAAATACCACAAGTGAATGGTTTCAAAAAACAGAAGTTTTTTTTTTTTTTTTTTCTCACAATCTAGGAGGCTAGAAGTCCAAATTCAGGGTGCTGGCTTCTCTATGCCTAATCTACTTGCTTTATATCTTAAAGGTGATTGGCTTAAGACATACCCTACACTGATAAGACCTTATTAACATAATAAAGGAAACTTTATTCTCAAATAGGATTACATCCACAAGAGGTTGGAATTTACAACACATGTTTTTGGGGCATACAGTTCAAGCCATAACAGGTCTTACCCAAGTATTGTCCCAAGTTGTATATGAAATGACCTTGTCCTGAAATGTTTCATCCAACTTCCAAGAAATGTCACCATAGAATAGGGGCAGCAAGCAAGGGGTACAGAATTGGAGATTAGTGGTGCCTCACTGCAACAAGTTTTGGGCCCCGGGGAGGGTAGGCCTACCCTTTGATCTATGGTGTGGTCACCTCTCTCAGGTCTGGGAAACCACAGGTCCTCCTCAGGCTTCATTTCTGGGATTCATACAGTCCCTTTTCCTCCAACCTCCCCTCCTAGAAATCCTTGGAAAGACACATACTTAGATGGAGCATGGAACATTTCTCTCATATATCTCATTTCCCAGCTTAGAGGAGGCAGCACATCTGTTCTCTGGAAAGTGGGGCAGGAAGAAGATCAATATTAGGTGTTACGGATTAAATTATGTTCCCTCAAAATAAGTGTTGGGATCCTAAACCCTACCCCTGTGGATGTAGTAGTATTTGGAAATAAGGCATTTTTCTTTGTTTTGTCGTCGTTTTATTACCAAAGCCATACCAATGTAGGGTGTGTCCTAAACCTAGTTACTTCTGAGTTATAAAAAGAGTAGGTTGGATACAAATAGACAGCCACTATCTGCCAAGGAGGCAGATGAATCTACAAGCCCAGGAACTCCAAAGATTGCCAGCTACTAAAAGCTGAAATAAAAAAAATGAAGGATCTCCTCCTAGAGCCACACGCTGAATTCAGACTTTTAAACTTCTGAACTGGAAGAAAATTAATTTCTGTTTTTAAAGCCACCTGCCTGTTGTATTTCTGTTACAGAAGCCCTAGATAACTAAGACTCTAGGTAAAATTGTAAAATGGGTAAAAATTATTTTTGGAGTTCCTTCCCCTTCTTCTTCATAAAGTCATAAACTATAGAATCCTTAAATTGTTGTTTGGCTTCCCAAAGTCCACTTTGACCAACTTCTCATAATGTCTCAAACATTTCCATCTCCACAGTGCCCTCCTTTCTCTACATGTTAGAAATGAGAAATCTGCTTAGGCTAAGTCATGCAGATATGGAAGCAGCGGAGAGTGTACTGAGAACAGATGCTGTTCTAAGTGTTTTCTGTGCATTTATTCACGTGAACCTCACAACCGCAGCACCAGACATCTACCTTACTGATAAAGAAACTGAGATTCACACAGGTGGAGCCCCCCCCCACAAAATCACACAACTAATAGGTGGAGAAGCCAGGAGTCTGACTAGAGAGGCAGTGCTCTTATAACCACCAAAACCCAAAAACCAAACCCATTGCCATCAAGTTGATTCCTATTCATAACAACCCTACAGAGCAGAGTAGAACTGCCCCATAGGGTTTCCAAAGAGCACCTGGTGGATTGGAACTGCTGACCTTTTGATTAGCAGCCATAGCTCTTAGCCACTACGCTATCAGGGTTTCCCTCTTAACTATAAAAAAAAAAAAATCAAAAAATTCCGTAATTAGTGGAATGTCAGGCTTTGTGCCTAATGGAATATTTTCAAAGATATTTTTGAGCTGAGAGGACTTCCTGGTGGGAAGCCAAGAGTCATCAGTGGGGTCTGGGGCAGTTTTCTGCCTCACCCATTCCCTCTATTTCTGTCTCCCAGCTGACTCCAAAAATACAATCTTGATCCCAGTTCTCTAAGCAGCTTGACTCCTTCTCAGAACTCCTCCACCTAATGTTCCTTGGTCTTCTCTTCCTATCCTGGTATTTGGGACCTCCTCTGTCTAGGCCTCTGTTTCCTCAGGTGGGTACAGTGGAGGCACAGAGCTCTTCTCAGGCCTTAAAGTGGAGAAAGCCCCATCTGACTCCAACACTCTCCTTAAAAAAAAAAAAAAAACAAACTTATTGTTGTTGAGTTGACTCCAACTTATAACAACCCTATAGGACAGAGTAGAATTCTTCTATAGGGTTTCCAAGGCAGTAAATCTTTACGAAGTAGACTGCCACATCTTTCTCCTGCAGAGCAGCTGGAGGGTTCAAACCTCTGACCTTTCGGTTAGCAAACAAGCACTTTAACCACTGTGCCACCAGGGCTACTGTACAGTATCCTTGGTAGATCTCAATTTAGCAAATATTTGCATTGTGGGAATTGAGCCAAGGTCAGAATAACTGACTTCTCCACCCGTATGTTCAAACTGCATAGTCACTCATATATAATGGTCATCATCTCACAGTTTAAAAACAAAACAAAACAAAACCAGGGGGAACATCAAACAAAGCTTTCAGGTTAATAGCAGAAAAAGAAAAAGAAAAAAA
This sequence comes from Elephas maximus indicus, assembly GCF_024166365.1. Taxonomy (NCBI): domain Eukaryota; kingdom Metazoa; phylum Chordata; class Mammalia; order Proboscidea; family Elephantidae; genus Elephas; species Elephas maximus. The sequence goes on along the minus strand of NC_064824.1, from coordinate 80,620,381 downwards.
AGCTATGTGAAATAAATATGACTAAAAATGTGAGTCTGCCATTTTAAATAATTTTTGAACAAGACAAGGGATGAATAATAAATAAACATGCTTGGGTGGTGGCCTGGAAGAATTAAGTCAAATATATTTAGCAGTTAGCACTCAGGAAGTAGGTCACTACCATGTAGATATGGCATTTCAAATGTATTAGCTTTCTATATCGTGTCATTTATAGTACTTTAAAATATCCTGAAATTTTGCCATCAAGATACATTTATATAAAAAGACAAGTGTATAGAGAGCAAAGTTTATTAGTGGTTACCGGGGGTAGGAGGGAGGGGGGAAGAAAAGGTTAACGGTGATAGAAATATCTCATTAAGGATAGGGTTGCACAGCTGATTATTGTAATTGCTGTCAATAAGATGTATACCTGCAAAAAGTTGAATTGGTAAAAGTTGTGTGGCAGATATATTTACAACAATCACAAAAACAAAAAGAAAGAAGGAGTAGCTACTGAGACTGATTATGTACAACCAAAAATATTATGGGATTCAGTTTCTTGGTTTGGAGCTTTAGGGTCCTCATTTCATGGGGCATTCTAATTAGTTGGGATAACAACATATTTAGTACCTCTGTTCTACCTCCTAGTTTGATTAGTAATGCTTGGAGTCTTAAGAGTTTTCAAGTGATCACACAACTTACAGCAATTGGTCTCTATTCACCTGGAACAACAGAGGAAGAAGGAGAGCCAGGAATAGGAGGAGGGTATGGAATGGGTGGCTAATTGCCTTTATGAATAGTGCCCCTTTTGCCATGAGACCAGAAGAACTGGATGGTGCCTGGCTGTCATTACTGAGCATTTTGAGCAAAGATTTCATAGAAAAATCCTGATCAAAAGGGGGAAAGTGCAGACCAGAATTTAAAGTTCTCATGGACTCTAGACTTCCTGGAGCAATGAAGGTTAGATGAACTCCTGAAATTATTGCCCTAAGATAATCTTTAAATCTTAAATCAAAAATATCCCATGGTCTTCTTAAAACCAAAGAATAGTTTAGCTTAACTAGTAAAAAAATACCTGCCTTGAGCATTATGCTCTTTTAAGAACTATCTATATGGGATCAAATTTACAATAGCAACTTGAAAGATTAGATAGGAACCTAAGGGGGCAATGAATTTATGTTAATGGAGGAGGAACAGCTCAGAAAATGAGGGTGAGAATGGTTGCCCAATTCAAAGAATGTAATCCATGTTACTGAATTGTACATGTAGAAACTGTTGAATTGGTGTATGCTTTGCTGTGTATCTTCTCAATGACATCAAAATATATAAAATTATATATATGTGATATATATAAAGATATATTTATCTAAGAGAAAATGATTTAACATACCAGCTTTGGGAAAAAAAAATTTATGCTTCCTCCAACCAAAAGTTCCCTGGTACTCTAAACTCCTTTAAGTTGTTTTTAAGATCAATTATTTTTAAAGGGGAGATGGCATACAGAATAATTATTACTGACATTGTTATTGACTGAGTGTGAAGGTGGACTGGGTACTTAAGAAAAAACATGCATTTGAGGCAAAGAATAGCTCAGCAATTAAGAGCTCAGAAAATGTAATCAGACAGGCTTGGGTTCAAAAGATGGCATATGGCCACTGCTAGTTGTATGACTTTGAGCAAATAAACCATTTAAACTTTCTATGCTTCAATTTTTTCATCAGTACATTGGAAGTAATAATAATCATTGTATCTTCCTCACGTGGTATTGTATAGATTAGAGACAGAGCTTAGCTCCTTGCCTGGTTTATAGTAAATAAGTAATAAAGTTAGTTGGCATTATCTTTATCTATGTCTAGCCTAAGATTTTTTTAGCCTAAGATAGTTTTGAAGTGTGAGTGAAGCATTGGTATTGGTCTTAGGGTTTTTTTTTTTCTTTTGGCGGGGGGAGAGGAAGAGGGCGGAGGAGGAATTGTAGGCAGATCAGAATCAGAGAGACATGTTGACCAAAGAAGTAATACTAATGGATTTGCCTATGAGGGACAACAGCTTCCAAAGGAATATCCGTCCTGCAGACAGACCAATCTCTCTTGATTCGTCTAGCCATCTTGGAAAAGGCTTTTCTTAGAAAATGCTTACAACATATGATGTCAGTACCACCTGAGCCCCAAGCAACAGTGACTGCTCTCTGGACTCCCCATGCTGCCCCCATTTTAGGGTACCCGACTCTGGCCCTCTTTTGGTGTACCCACTTCACAAGACAGTCAATCTCTGGGACCAAGAAAAACCTGGAGTCCATGGCTTTCTTCCCCTTCCAGGTACTGGGACCCTGGGATTCCCCTCTGCCACACTCTTAGCACTGGGACCCAGAATTCTCTGCCTCCTAGCTCTTAATGGACCTCCTCCTAGATCTTTCCTCCCAAAGGGGCCCATAATACCCCTGGCGTGTGCACCTTACCCCAAAGAGTGGCCAAGAAGCAGCTGTTTGCGAGGCTCTGGATGATGGAGATTATGCTGGGGAAGTGCCACCTACTTTTATGTGCAGCCTACACAGGAAAAGCCTGAGTAGGGGGCAGGAAAAGAGGGGCAACCACAGCCAGCTGGCCCTGCCCTGCCACACAAGGAGTTGAGAATTCTCAATTCAAACCCAACCTGTCAGGCTTTTATGAAAGCATATTAAAAGGTAGGAGGGTAGAGCATTTTTATCGAATGGTTTTATTTGCTCGATATGTAATTTTAAGTTATTTAGTTATCTGGTATTTGCGAGAAATGTTCTCCTACCCTGGTTTGACAAATGTTAGGGGCAGAACTGAATGAGTTGGTTGCTTATTGAAATGTGTCCTTTGTTAAAATAGTAAAGCAGAAAAAGAAAATTTCAAACTTGAGAAGCCAGTTTCTCCTAAGAACATCCAAATAGTTAAATTTTCATATTTAATAGGTGTAATTGTAGCACCCATTTCCTAGAAATAACCGTGTGGGTACACAGATATAAGCATTTCCAAAAGTCTACTGTAGACAAATATTTTTACTGACATGCATTTGTAGGAGTCAAAATCCCATGACCTCTCCTTCCGTGGCCTCCTCCTTCTTTACTTCCCTTCCCCTGAAAACTTTCTAGTTCAAAATATAATCCCTTTGGGACTTCTGTCATCTGATTTCAAGAGAAAATTTGGAGAATAAATAGCTCTTAATAATTAGTTGATTACTGGTTGGATGCAGGGTCAATTTTCACAGCTCACTTATCCAAATCAGCACACAGCCCATGTTTAGTGACCCCTCACTTTGTGCTTCAATAACATCATTGGGACTAAAAAACAAAGTTGTATCAGGCAACAGTGAAAGCATTTCTCAGAGGTCAACAGTGATCTTTTCACATTTATACTTCTCATTTGCTTTCTTTATAGTACAGTACTTTCCTAAGGAAAATGCACCAATGATTATCTTTTTCATGTTACGTATTTCATAAACAAAAATTCTTCATTTTTTAAGGACACTCACAGTGTAAAGAATTATGCCCACTCAACATTCTAAACACTAGGATGGAGAGCAAGGATGTTCAAAAGAAAATTGTACAACTTATTATTTTCTTGCACAAATTTATATCAAAAATGAAATGAGGACAAAGCAACTTTATATGTGACAATTTTATGAAAGTATTCAGATATTTTCACATGTATTAGTATAAATGTATAGGTAAATTGTTGATGATAATTCTCTAACCAAAGTCCAGGTTTACTATTCCATGTTATACTGTGGTTTTTATTCCTGTCTTATCTAAAAAAACAAAAACAAAAACACCAACCCATTGCCATCGAGTCAGTCTAACTCATAGTGATCGTATAGGACAGAGTAGAACTGCCCCATGGGGTTTCCAAGGAATGGCTGGTGAATTCAAACTGCTGACCTTTTGGTTAGCAGCCTGAGCTCTTAACCACTGCACTACCTTATCTACTATGGTCAAATAAACTTTGAGAGAGCCCCTCGTGGTGCTCAGAGGATCAGCAAGGAAGGTGCTACAAAAAAAAAAAAAAAAAAAACCCACCGCTGTTGAGTTGATTCTGACTCAGCAACCCTATAGGACTGGTAGAACTGCCCCATAGGGTTTCCAAGGCTGTAATCTTCATGGAAGCAGACTGCCACATCCTTCTCTCACAATATAGCTGGTGGGTTCGAACCACCGACCTTTCAATTAGCAGCCCAGCTAAGCATTTTAACAATTGTGCCACCAAGGCTTCTCCAAGGTAAGTTCTAGGGAAAGAAAAACGAGATTGAGGAGGTGGAGGGATATGTGTGTGACATTGAGTTTGTTTGTTTCTTTAATAACTTTAGGTTTTATCCATCCATCTTTCAATCTGCTTCTCTCCAAATTGGAATGATTATCTTAATAAATCTGCTACAACTTATTTAGGTCTTTCATTAGGAATTTCTTACCATATACTTATTCTCCTTGACGTGTGATCATAAAAGAGTTAATACCTAATGAAAATACTGAGCTCCTTGGCTAAACGCATGTTAAGAGTACATATAAATTTTTAAATTTTCTTCTCTGTGTCTTTAATTCAAAATGCTACAAAAATGTTTACTGTCTTTTCCCCACCAAATGTACACATTTCTCCCCAATTTGTTCCAAAAATTGTGAATTGATTGTTCAAGTGCAAATTTACCTAAACGCAATTTAAGAGATGACTGGCAACTGTGATTTTACTCCCTGGCTTTTGCTGCTGGTCAGTCAAATAATACAGGACTCTAAAGGCTAAACTTTTCATCTACATCTCCATCCTTACTCCACTCCCCAAAGATAACTACTTCTAATAGTTGAGTGTAAATATTTCTAGATATTTTCTATTTATTTAAGTATACATTTTAATTTATATATTTATAGTTAATATATAGTTATAGTACATGTAGTTAATATGTAACTATAAATATATAGGAGCCCTGGTAGCATAGTTGTTAAAAGTGATTGCTAACTGGAAGGTTGATGGTTCGAAACCACCAGCAACTCTGTGGGAGAAAGATGTAGCAGTCTGTTTCAATAGAGATTTACAGCCTTGGAAAATTTGTGGGGTCGCTATGAGTTGGAATCAATTTGAAGGCAGTGGGTTTGGTTTTTTTTTTAATAGTTTGTACACACACATACACACATATATATATATATATACATCCCCACTCTGTGATATGCAATATTCTAAGCTCTTAAGATCTTTAAAATGTAGTGGATAAAACAGAAAGTTAATAAATAAACCAGGAAACACATGTGTGATACCAAGTAGTGGTGTTAAGAAGATTACTGCAAGATAAGAGGATAGAATAAACATGCACATGTTTGAGATAGGGGAGCCAGGGAAGCCCTCTCCACCTGAATGCAGTGGGGAAATGATCCACTCAAATATCTAAGAGATTCGAGGTAAACAGAAAGGCAAGTGCAAAGACCCTGAGGCAGAAGCAGTCTTGGCCGAGTTGAGTACAGTAGGGAGGCCAGTGTTGCTGGAGCAAAATGAGTAAGAGGAACCAGGTCAAGAGAAGAGGCTGGAGACGTAGCTTGAGCTGAGTTATGTAGGGCTTTATGAGTTAGGCGTTGACATGGTCTGACATAATACACTTTAAAAGGAGTGTTCTTGCTGCAGAGGGAAAAAGAGACTGAAGAGGGTGAGGAGTGAGAGTTGGGAGATCACTTAGGAGGCTACTGCTATAGACCAGACAAGAGATGATGGAGATTAGGCCTAAGTACTCACAATCATATACAAATATTTGTCCAGACACAATATAAAATTTTGTTTTCCATAAATTAAAGTCATAGATATCATCCTATCAACGCTTATTGTTTAACCGATTCTGTTGAACAATTACTTAATATCCCATTGTATGGATATTCCACAACTTACTTAACTATTCCCCAATTGATGGGGATTGGTGGTGTTTTCCATTTTTAACCACTTTACACAGTGCTGCAATGTACGTCATTGAATATAATTTTTGTGCAAATGTGTATCACTTGATCATTCCTAAATTTTTTCTCTTATTGATGGACATTTAGGATATTTCTAGTTTTCTGATAACTTTATATAATACCAAATAACCAACAACAACAAATCCTTGAACATATATTGTTTGTATATGCTCAAGTATTTCTGTAAGATTAATTCCTAACATTAGAGGTGCTGCATTAGGGAGCATACACTCTCAACATTATGAAAGATTTTTCCATGGAATTGAAAAGTGAATTCTGGTAGCATGACATGAATAGGGCTTCCTTCCACCCCACAAACAACTCCAAACAAATTGCCTCTTGTATCAGTCAGGATAGGCTGGGTTATGCTGAGGTAGTAGACAGCCCTATAACCTCAGTGCCATAAAGCACAAATGGTTTTTCTCATGCACACTACGTGATCATCATAGGAAGGCTGGGGCTTAGCTCTGCATCACCCTCACTCCAGGACCCAGGATAGAAGAGCAAGAGCAGACACTTTCTGGAACATTGCTGCTTGCCATGGCAAGGGGAGAGAGTGCACTGGTTCTTACAGCTTCCACCGAGAGAAGTGACTGTTCTATCTCTTTCTCTTCTCTCAAACTATCCAAAAAGTGAGAATAAGAAAAAGAACTTTATCAACAAAATAAGGAAATATCCTTAACCTTGAACTAAGTATCTATAAAGAGGAGTGTTAATGAAATAAAAATTTCAGTAGAAATAAATGCAATACAAAAATCCAAGGGCTGATGAAAAATGGATGCCAAGTGTACTAATAATTTGAACCAGGTAGCTACCAGTTGATGTCAAGTCAATCCCAAACCAGGTAATAGAAGACATGAAAAGAAGGAGCCCAAGTCTGTGGGTCTCAGGTAGAGCAAGAGAAATATAGAGTTCTCCAGAGGATGATGCTCATTCCAAGAGGCAAAACCAGAAACATCTTGTTCAGAATAAGAATGTCAAGGTGTGTTGGCAGGCTATGGAGTCTTCCTCCATTTCACACAATGGAGTAGCAGAAATGGATGCATAGATGAATAAAGAAATTCATAGGCTATTTTTGCAACCGTGCTGTAGAGCACAGGATTTGACTGAGAAGCAGGCCTGTTGCCACCCACTTTCATCAGCTGAAGAGAAGGAAAATTCAAACCAGTTCTTACACGGACACACGTCCTGATTCATACCCACATTTACTTCTTATCTGCTACACAAGTTTTCCTGGTCCTTTCCTTCTAACTGCTGATCCAGAAACAAGTTCCTTCATTCACAGATGAGCAATTATCAAAAAGGAATCAACAGACTTGGAGCCAAGATGGCCGAATAGACAGGCGCATCTGGTGAGTCCTCTTTACAACAAAAGCCTGAAAAAACAAGTGAAACGAGTATATTTATGACAAGTTAGGAGCCCTGAGCATCAAAGGCAAGCTTAGAAAATGAACTAAGGGGCAGGGGGAGGAAGAGACATTCAGAAGCAGAGAGGAGTTACTGGCCCTAAATTGTGAGGAGCCCTCAGGCACCATTCCCAGGAGGGGCAGTGGCAGACTGGTACTAGCATTCAGCCACAGTTTCCTCAGGGAGAAACAGGCAGCCACACAGCCTACTCACACCTCCGGAACCTGAGAAGAACAGTGCTTTCAGCAAAAGCTAAGTACTTGAGTGTATTTTACCACACCCCCACCCACAAGCCAGCTTCAGCAGCTGTTCATCTCCCTGTGCCTGAGATAGGCCCTGTTGAGTGCCTAGAGCCATCCTCCTGGCCTTGGAGAAGAAATAAATTTGCAACTGGGGGAAAAGATAATTTGCCAGCTCCACTAACCAGGGGAGAGCAAGACAGAAGTGGCTCCTGTCCAGGCATAAACGGTCCGTGGACTTTGAGTACCTTTCCCCTCTGCATGGACCTGTGTGGGCCTATTTCAGGAGAATAGGCCCTTGTTGGCAGACTCCAATCATTTCAGCTGTGCGGCGAAGAGGTGGGTGTTTGATGTTTGACATTGCTTTGCCTATTAAACAGGGTCCTCACCTACCCACATCAGGGGCCTAAGGACTGTTAGCTCCACTCAGGTCACCCAGCCACCTGTGACAGAGGTCCAAGGGTAACTGATACCTCCTAGTCTTTACAACCAAAAACAGTGGGTACCCAAGGTCCGTCTGCAGAACTCACCCACCTGTATACTCTAGGGAACAGGGGCACGCTTTCCTCAGAGACACAGGGGGGATGATTCTCAGCCCTCTGCCTTATTCCGAGTGTGACCCCCTGCTACAACCAGATACTGGCATCTACACCAATCACCCCTGCCCCTCTAAGACTGTAGGACAGAGCCTGTACCACACACTTGATGATCAGCTACCTGGACACCTGAGCTGAATTCGTACAAGAAAAGTGAATGGACTCCTAGACTGATGTACCTGATAACAGCTCTAGCCGTTTGAGGACAAGATGTCAGAGCTCCAAATGTGAAAATAATCAAGCTAGCTCACTCAAGCAACCCATTTGGGCATATCAAAACAACAAAAAAGCAAGAAGCTATGACACAGTAAGCAAACATAAAATAAACTAATACAATAATTTATAGATGGCTCAGAGACAACCGTCAATATCAAGTCACATAAAAAAACAGACCATGATGGCCTCAACAAGCCTTCAAAACAAAGAATCAAGTTTTTATGTGAGAGACTGACTTGATTTGTAAACTTTCACTTAAAGCATAATAAAAATTAAAACGGAAAAAAAAAGAATCAACACATAATTCATACAAAAATACTACAAGAAAAAAGTTTGAAAGGAATAGCAGAAAACACATCACAAAAAATACATGCCAGAAAAAGATTTGATTTGTGAACTCTTCCTATAAGCTCAAGAACTTAATGAAATAATTTCAGTAGAAATAAATTTAGTACAAAGATATAAGATCTGAAGAATTAAAAAATACAATAATAAAGGAGATGAAAAATGGGTGCAAATAACTGAGTAAGTAAATGGAAAAGTGAAAGATTATCCAGAGGAGAAAGCCACATTCAAAGCTGTAAGACCAAAAAGAAACATTACTGAAAATGCAATCAGGTATTTTTATTTTAAAAATAAAGCATTAAAAAAAATTTTTTTTAAAGATAAACAAATTAAATAGGTAAAGGGCAAAGATATCATTTCAACAAAGGTTTAGCAAGAAAAATATATCAATGCAAAGTAGATTTAAAAAAACAAAAGAGATCCATTATAGGTATAATCTATTTTGCTGAAGAAGAGAACAAAACAAATGGACAGAAAAAAAAAAAGTAGCTATAACCTGAGAAAACCCTAATAAAATATCATAGGACTTGGATCCATTTGTTAAAAGGCCTTGCTGTGTACATGAAAAATGATATTCAGTGTTCAATACCAATTAAGACCTAGAAAATTAATAGACTTCCAAAATAGAAGACTATAACAGTAGCGTCTTAACTGAGCTCCAAACACTATTCTTGCAACTTAACATCCCGTTCTTCTCACAGCAACTAAAGTGGTCTTTGAGAAACATATCGTAGCATATCATATCACTTGTATCACACCTTGCTTGAAACATTTCATTGACTTTCCATTGCACGGATGACAACATCCCTCTGTTAGAAGGCCCAATTTTAGCTGATTCATAACTATCTTTGACTCCTGTCTTAAGTTACTCTCCTTTTCACTCCAGCCAAGTTGGCCTCCTTTCTGTTCCTGAAACACTCCAAGACTGATCCTTCCTCAGGGCCTTTGTACTTGCTGTTCCCTCTGTCTGGAATTTCCTCCCCCCATCTTTTCATATGAATTCCTTTTTATCCCTCAGGTCTTAATTCCAATGACGCCTTCTCTAAACATCTTATCTAGAGTTTCCTCTCGTAATTTATCTCCTATCATATCACTCTCCTTATTTTCTTTATAGGGCTCAAACAGTATTAAATTTAATATATTTTTCTGTTTACTTATTTATTATTAGTTTTTCCTTCCTTTAGAATATAAGTCCCATGGGCCCAATGTCATTTTAACTTTTTCGATTTTTAAATCACTTCCTAGGCTGACAATAATTTCATAACATCTAAACTGTATGAAGGGTCCTTGGGCGGTGTCAGTGGTTTGCACTGGTGGCACAGTGGTTAAGCACTCAACTGCTAACCAAAAAGGTCAATGATTCGGACACACCAGCTGCTCCAAAGACTGCTTCTGTGAAGACTACAGTCTTGGAAACCCTATGGGGCAGTTCTACCCTGTCCTATATGGTTGCTTTGAGTCAGAGTCGGCATGACAGCAAAGGATTCAGTGTGGGTTTTTTTTTTTTTTTGGTCTAACCTAAAGGTTGGTGGTTTGAACCCACCCAGCAATGCTATAGAAGAAAGATCTGGGGATCTGCTTCTATAAAGATTACAGCAAGGAAACCCTATGGAGCAGTTCTACTCTGTAACACACGGGGTCACCATAAGTTGGAACTGACACGCTGGCAATGAGCTTGATTTTTTGGTTTTAAACAGTATGGTATTTAGTTCTATAATGGGTAAAACAGCTTTTTAGAATATTACAAATGGGACTTTTATGGGATTTTTAGATTAGAAATAGAATTTATATGCTCTATTAAAAATATTAATATACTAGAGAGTTGAACCTTAATCTTCTACCTGATTTAGAACCTTCCCTGGTAATTACCACAGTGTTCGTGAGTGATGAAAGTATTCTTTTTACAGCCATTCTCCATTTATTGAGGGATTTGTTGCTTTCTCATGTTTTACTTTCTTAGTGATACAATAGCATATTGCATGCTCTTCTCTTTACACACTCTTTTTATTCCTGTAAACAACAACAACAAAAAAAAACCAAACCCACTGCATCCGAGTAGATTCCAACTCATAGCGACCCTATGTTCCTGTACGTACTAATTAATCCATATCACTTTCTCCCTGAAATGACATGCTCTTTCCCTCTCAATAAATGACACCACTCATCATGACTGAGGATTGCCAGACTTCTGACTCTTTCATTGTTACGTGGGGTATCATTTCCACATGCTCATTTTGTTATGTTTGATTATCTGTTGGGTGATTTATGAGTTTAGGAAATATAGCCTTAAATCATAGCATCAAATATGCTGCTAATTTGGACTAATCTTTCCCTTCTGCCTGTCATTTAACTAAGATTAGCTGATAAAACAAGGCAGCAGTAGAATACTTGGAGGACAGTGACATCACAGAATTACACCACAATGGATTCCCATTCTGTCTGTCCTGTTCTATGGTTTTATTTGATCACTACATGGCTTATCTTTCTCTCTAGGAAGCAAGATGTTTCAGAACTAAACATAATAAAAAAAAAAAAATAATAATAGCAATGGCATAATCTTTAAAGAGATATAATTTTCAAGCCACGTAGTATAGCATCTTGCTGCAATATGTTAAGGAATATAACTTAAAATGGACAAAAGGAAAAGGAAAATAAATTGCTTTGAGTTAGGCTGTCAGTGCTTTTCCTGTAAATCAAAACCATCCAAACGTGAGAGTCAAAAGAAAGATGAAAACGCTTTAATGTAAGTATTAATCCGTATTTCCTTCCAACTATGTAAGTCTTTTTTTTTTCATATTTTATATTTATTTTATTATTGTACTTTAGATGAAGGATTACAAAACAAACTAGATTCTTAGTAAACAATTAGTATACATATTGTTTTGTGACATTGGTTTTTAAACCCATGACATGTCAAAACTCTCCCCTTCTTGACCTTGGTTCCCTATTACCAGCTTTCCTGACCCCTCCTGCCTTCTAGTCCTTGCTCCTGGGCTGGAGTACCCCTTTACTCTGGTTTTGTTTTGGGCCTAATATTTGGCTGAAGGGTGAACCTCAGGAGTGACTTCATTACCGAGCTGAAAGGGTGTCTGGGGGCCATACTCTCAGGGTTTCTCCACTCTCTGTCAGCCTGATCTATTTCTGTGAGTTGGAATTTTTTCCTACATTTTTCTCCAGCTGTCTGGGATGCTCTATGGTGATACCTGTCAGAGCAGTCAGTGGTGTTAGCCGGGCACCATCTAGTTGTGCTGGATTCAGTCTAGTGGAGGCTATGGTAGCTGTGGTCCATTAGTCCTCTGGACTAATCTTTCCCTTGTGTCTTTGGTTTCTTTATTCTCCCTTGCTCCTAATGGGGTGAGACCAGCGGAGTGTCTTAGATGGCCCCTCATAAGTTTTAAGACCCCAGACACTACTCAGCAAAGTAGAGTGTAGAACATTTTCTTTATAAACCAGGTTATGCTAATTGAGCTGGATGTTCCCTGAGACCATGGTCCCCACAGCCTTTGGTCCATTTATTCAGCCCCTTATGGAGTCTGGATGTGTCTATGGTGCTTCCAGGAACTTGCCTTATACAAGTTGTGCTGGCTTCCCTAGTACTGTGTACAGTCTTACCCTTTACCAAAGTTACTACTTATCTATCGTTTGTTTAGTGCTTTTCCATCCCCACCCTTCCTCTCCCTCATAACCATCAAAGATTGTTTCTTTTTGTGGGTTTTCACGAGTTTTTATAGTTGTGGTCTCGTATAATATTTGTCCTTTTGTGATTGACTTATTTCACTGAGCATAATGCCCTCCAGATTCATCCATGTCGTGAGATACTTCGCAGATTCATCATTGTTCTTTATTGTTGCATGATACTCTATTGTGTCTATGTATCATAGTTTATCCATTCATCTTTTGATGGCCATCTAGGTTGTTTCCATCTTTTTGCTATTGTGAACAATGCTGTAATGAACATGGGTGTGCATATGTCTATTTGTGTTATGGCTTTTATTTTCCTAGGATATATTCCTGGGAGTGAGATTGCTGGGGATCATATGATATTTCTATTTCTAGCTTTCTAAGAAAGCACCATATCATTTTGCAAAATGGTTGTGCCATTTTGCATTCCCACCAGCAGTGAAAAAAAAAAAATTTTTTTTTTTTTCTTTTTTAATGTATAAGTGTTCCAATTTCCGTGCAGCCTCTCCAACATTTGTAATTTTCTGTTTTTTTGATTTGTGACAGTAATGGCTGGGTAAATGTTGTCTCATTGTGGTTTTGATTTGCGTTTCTCTAACAGCTAATGATCATGAGCGTTTCCTCAAGTGTCTGTTAGCTGCTGGAACTTCTTCTTTGGTGAAGTGTCTGTTCATTTCCTTTGCCCACTTTCTAATTGGATTATTTGTCTTTTTGCTGTAGAGGTGTTGGATTTTCCTGTAGAATTTAGAGATTAGACCTTTGTCAGATTCATCATGAGCAAATTTTTTTCCGTTTGTAGGTTCTCTTTTTACTCTTTTAGTGAAAACTTTTGATGAGCATAAGTGTTTAATTTTTAGAAGATCTCAGTTATGGAGCTTATCTTATAGAGGTATATTAGGGCCTCTAGCATTCATCCTATTTTTTCTTCTATGATCTTTATAGTTTGGGTTTTATATTTAGGTTTTTGATCCATTTTTAATTAGTTTTTATGTGTATGGTGTGAGTTATGAGTCCTGTTTCTTTTCTTTTTTTTTTTTGCAGATAGACATCCAGTTTTGCCAGCACCATTTGTTAAAAATACTGTCTTTTTTCCCATTTGATGGACTTTGGGCCCTTGTCGAAGATCAGGTGACTGTAGGTGGATGGATGGATTTACATCTGGGTTCTCAATTCTGTTCCATTGATCAATGTATATGTTGTTGTACCAGTACCAGGCTGTTTTGACTACAGTAGCTGTATAGTAGGTTCTGAGATCAGGTAGTGCAAGTCCTCCTATTCTTCTTCTTCAGTAGTGCTTTACTTATCCGGGGCCTCTTCCTTTTCTGTATAAAGTTAATGATTAGTTCTTCCATCTCTTTGAAGAACACTGTTGGTATTTGGATCAGGATTGCATTGTATTTGTAGATTCCTTTGGGTAGAACTGATACTTTCACAAAGTTGAATCTACCTATTCATGAACATGGTTGGTTTTTTTTTTTTTAATTTTTGTACATCTCTTTTGATTTCTTGCTGTAGTATTTTGTAGTTTTCTTTGTATATGTCTTTTACACCATGGTTAGATTTATTTCTAAGTATTTTATTTTTTAGGGGCTTTTATAAATGGTATTGTTTTCCTGATCTCCTTTTCATCATTCTCTTTAATGGTGTATGGGAATCCAACTGATTTTTGTATGTTTATATTGTATCCTGCTAATCTACTGAATCTTTCTATTAATTCCAGTAGTTTTTTTTTGTGGAGTCTTTTGAGTTTTCCTATGTATAGTATCATATCATCCACAAATAGAAACACTTTTACTTCTTCCTTACAAATTTGGGTGCCCTTAATTTCTTTTTCTCACCTTATTACTCTAGCTAGGACTTCCAGCACCATGTTAAATAGGAATGGTGGTAAAGGTCATCCTTGTCTTGTTCCTATGCTCAAGGGGAATGTTTTCAGCCTCTTTGCATTAAGAATGATGTTGGCTGTTGGTTTATATAGGTGCCCTTTATTATGTATTTTACTGAACGTTTTTATTGAGAATGGGTGTTGGACTTTGTCGAAAGACTTTTCTATCAATTGAGATGATCACGTGATTCTTTTATTTTATTTATTTGGTGGATTACATTGATTCATTTTCTAAAGTTGAACCATCCTTGCATACCTGGTATGAATGCCACTTGATGGTGGTGTATGATTTTTTTTTTTTATTAACTTTTATTGAGCTTCAAGTGAACGTTTACAAATCAAGTCCGTCTGTCACATATAAGTTTATATACACCTTACTCCATACTCCCACTTGCTCTCCCCCTAATGAGTCAGCCCTTCCAGTCTCTCCTTTCGTGACAATTTTGCCAGCTTCCAACTCTCTCTATCCTCCCATCCCCCCTCCAGACAGGAGATGCCAACACAGTCTCAAGTGTCCACCTGATATAAATAGCTCACTCTTCATCAGCATCTCTCTCCTACCCACTGTCCAGTCCCTTTCATATCTGATGAATTGTCTTCGGGAATGGTTCCTGTCCTGGGCCAACAGAAGGTTTGGGGACCATGACTGCCGGGATTCCTCTAGTCTCAGTCAGACCATTAAATATGGTCTTTTTATGAGAATTTGGGGTCTGCATCCCACTGATTTCCTGCTCCCTCAGGGGTTCTCTATTGTGCTCCCTGTCAGGGCAGTCATCGGTTGTGGCCGGGCACCATCTAGTTCTTCTGGTGTCAGGATGATGTAAGTCTCTGGTTCATGTGGCCCTTTCTGTCTCTTGGGCTCTTAGTTCTTGTGTGACCTTGGTGTTCTTCATTCTCGTTTGATCCAGGTGGGTTGAGACCAATTGATGCATCTTAGATGGCTGCTTGTTAGCATTTAAGACCCCAGATGCCACATTTCAAAGTGGGATGCAGAATGTTTTCATAATAGAAATATTTTGCCAATTGACTTAGAAGTCCCCTTAAACCATGGTCCCCAAATCCCCGCCCTTGCTCCGCTGACCTTTGAAGCATTCAGTTTATCCCAGAAACTTCTTTGCTTTTGGTCCAGTCCAATTGAGCTGACCTTCCATGCATTGAGTATTGTCCTTCCCTTCACCTAAAGCAGTTCTTATCTACTAATTAATCATTAAAAACCCTCTCCCACCCTCCCTCCCTCCCCGCCTCGTAACCACAAAAGTATGTGTTCTTCTCAGTTTATACTATTTCTCAAGATCTTATAATAGTGGTCTTATACAATGTTTGTCCTTTTGCCTCTGACTAATTTCGCTCAGCATAATGCCTTCCAGGTTCCTCCATGTCATGAAATGTTTCACAGATTCGTCACTGTTCTTTATCGATGCGTAGTATTCCATTGTGTGAATATACCACAATTTATTTAACCATTCATCCGTTGATGGACACCTTGGTTGCTTCCAGCTTTTTGCTATTGTAAACAGAGCTGCAATAAACATAGGTGTGCATATATCTGTTTGTGTGAAGGCTCTTATTTCTCTAGGGTATATTCCGAGGAGTAGGATTTCTGGGTTGTATGGTAGTTCTATTTCTAACTGTTTAAGATAAACGCCAGATAGATTTCCAAGGTGGTGGTACCATTTTACATTCCCACCAGCAGTGTATAAGAGTTCCAGTCTCTCCGCAGCCTCTCCAACATTTATTATTTTGTGTTTTTTGGATTAATGCCAGCCTTGTTGGAGTGAGATGGAATCTCATCGTAGTTTTAATTTGCATTTCTCTAATGGCTAATGATCGAGAGCATTTTCTCATGTATCTGTTAGCTGCCTGAATATCTTCTTTAGTGAAGTACGTGTTCATATCCTTTGCCCACTTCTTGATTGGGTTGTTTGTCTTTTTGTGGTTAAGTTTTGACAGAATCCTATAGATTTTAGAGATCAGGCGCTGGTCGGAGATGTCATAGCTGAAAATTCTTTCCCAGTCTGTAGGTGGTCTTTTTACTCTTTTGATGAAGTCTTTAGATGAGCATAAGTGTATGATTTTTAGGAGCTCCCAGTTATCTGGTTTCTCTTCGTCATTTTTGTCATGTTTTGTATTCTGTTTATGCCTTGTATTAGGGCTCCTAAGGTTGTCCCTATTTTTTCTTCCATGATCTTTATCGTTTCAGTCTTTATGTCTAGGTCTTTGATCCACTTGGAGTTAGTTTTTGTGCATGGTGTGAGGTATGGGTCCTGTTTCATTTTTTTGCAAATGGATATCCAGTTATGCCAGCACCATTTGTTAAAAAGACTATCTTTTCCCCAATTAACTGACACCAGGCCTTTGTCAAATATCAGCTGCTCATATGTGGATGGATTTATATCTGGATTCTCAATTCTGTTCCATTGGTCTATGTGTCTGTTGTTGTACCAGTACCAGGCTGTTTTGACTACTGTAGCTGCATAATAGGTTCTGAAATCAGGTAGAGTGAGACCTCCCACTTTCTTCTTCTTTTTCAGTAATGCTTTGCTTATCCTAGGCTTCTTTCCCTTCCATATGAAGTTGGTGATTTGTTTCTCTATCACCTTAAAAAAAAAATGACATTGGCATTTGGATCGGAAGTGCATTGTATGTATAGATGGCTTTTGGTAGAATAGACATTTTTACTATGTTAAGTCTTCCTATCCATGAGCAAGGTATGTTTTTCCACTTAAGTATGTCCTTTTGAATTTCTTGTAGTAGAGCTTTGTAGTTTTCTTTGTGTAGGTCTTTTACATCTTTGGTAAGATTTATTCCTAAGTATTTTATCTTCTTAGGGGCTACTGTGAATGGTATTGATTTGGTGATTTCCTCTTCGATGTTCTTTTTGTTGATGTAGAGGAATCCAAGTGATTTTTGTATGTTTATCTTATAACCTGAGACTCTGCCAAACTCTTCTATTAGTTTCAGTAGTTTTCTGGAGGATTCCTTAGGGTTTTCTGTGTATAAGATCATGTCATCTGCAAAGAGAGATAATTTTACTTCCTCCTTGCCAATCCGGATGCCCTTTATTTCTTTGTCTAGCCTAATTGCTCTGGCTAGGACTTCCAGCACAATATTGAATAAGAGCAATGATAAAGGGCATCCTTGTCTGGTTCCCATTCTCAAGGGAAATGCTTTCAGGCTCTCTCCATTTAGAGTGATGTTGGCTTTTGGCTTTGCATAGATGCCCTTTATTATGTTGAGGAATTCTCCTTCAATTCCTATTTTGGTGATTGTTTTTATCATAAATGGGTGTTGGACTTTGTCAAATGCCTTTTCTGCATCGATTGATAAGATCATGTGGTTTTTGTCTTTTATTTATATGGTGGATTACATTAATGGTTTTTCTAATTATTAAACCAGCCTTGCATACCTGGTATAAATCTCACTTGGTTGTGGTGAATTACTTTTTTGATATGTTGTTGAATTCTATTGGCTAGAATTTTGTTGAGGATTTTTGCATCTATGTTCATGAGGGATATAGGTCTGTAATTTTCTTTTTTTGTGATGTCTTTACCTGGTTTTGGTATCAGGGAGATGGTGGCTTCATAGAATGAGTTAGGTAGTATTCCGTCATTTTCTATGCTTTGAAATACCTTTAGTTCATGAGGGATATAGGTCTGTAATTTTCTTTTTTTGTGATGTCTTTACCTGGTTTTGGTATCAGGGAGATGGTGGCTTCATAGAATGAGTTAGGTAGTATTCCGTCATTTTCTATGCTTTGAAATACCTTTAGTAGTAGTGGTGTTAACTCTTCTCTGAAAGTTTGGTAGAACTCTGCAGTATAGCCATCCAGGCCAGGGCTTTTTTTTATTGGGAGTTTTTTGATTACTGTTTCAATGTCTTTTTTTGTTATGGGTCTATTTAGTGGTTCTACTTCTGATTGTGTTAGTTTAGGTAGGTAGTGTTTTTCCAGAAATTCATCCATTTCTTCTAGGTTTGCAAATTTGTTCGAGTACAGTTTTTCGTAATAATCTGATATGATTCTTTTAATTTCAGTTGGTTCTGTTGTGATGTGGCCCTTCTCATTTCTTATTCGGGTTATTTGTTTCCTTTCCTGTATTTCTTTAGTCAGTCTGGCCAATGGTTTATCAATTTTGTTAATTTTTTCAAAGAACCAGCTTTTGGCTTTGTTAATTCTTTCAATTGTTTTTCTGTTCTCTAATTCATTTAGTTCAGCTCTAATTTTTATTATTTGTTTTCTTCTGGTGCCTGATGGATTCTTTTGTTGCTCACTTTCTATTTGTTCAAGTTGTAGGGACAGTTCTCTGATTTTGGCTCTTTCTTCTTTTTGTATGTGTGCATTTATCGATATAAATTGGCCTCTGAGCACTGCTTTTGCTGTGTCCCAGAGGTTTTGATAGGAAGTATTTTCATTCTTGTTGCATTCTATGAATTTCCTTATTCCCTCCTTAATGTCTTCTTTAACCCAGTCTTTTTTCAGGAGGGTATTGTTCAGTTTCCAAGTATTTGATTTCTTTTCCCTAATTTTTCTGTTATTGATTTCCACTTTTATGGCCTTGTGGTCTGAGAAGATGCTTTGTAATATTTCGATGTTTTGGATTCTGCAAAGGTTTGTTTTATGACCTAATATGTGGTCTATTCTAGAGAATGTTCCATGTGTGCTAGAAAAAAAAGTATACTTTGCAGCAGTTGGGTGGAGAGTTCTGTATAAGTCAATGAGGTCAAGTTGGTTGATTGTTGTAATTAGGTCTTCTGTGTCTCTATTGAGCTTCTTACTGGTTGTCCTGTCCTTCTCCGAAAGTGGTGTGTTGAAGTCTCCTACTATAATTGTGGAGGTGTCTATCTCACTTTTCAGTTCTGTTAAAATTTGATTTATGTATCTTGCAGCCCTGTCATTGGGTGCATAAATATTTAATATGGTTATATCTTCCTGGTCAATTGTCCCTTTTATCATTATGTAGTGTCCTTCTTTATCCTTTGTGGTGGATTTAAGTTTAAAGTCTATTTTGTCAGAAATTAATATTGCTACTCCTTTTTTGCTTATTGTTTGCTCGATATATTTTTTTCCATCCTTTGAGTTTTAGTTTGTTTGTGTCTCTAAGTCTAAGGTGTGTCTCTTGTAGGCAGCATATAGACGGATCGTGTTTCTTTATCCAGTCTGAGACTCTCTGTCTCTTTATTGGTGCATTTAGGCCATTCACATTCAGCATAATTATAGATAAGTAAGCGTTTGTCATTTTGATGCCTTTTTATGTGTGTTGTTGACAATTTCATTTTTCCTCTTACTTTTTGTGCTGAGACGTTTTTCTTGGTAAATTGTGTGTTCCTCATTTTCATAGTATTTGACTTTATGTTTGCTGAGTCGTTACGTTTTTCTTGGTTTTTATTTTGAGTTATGGAGTTGTTATATCTCTTAGTGGTTACCTTAATATTTACCCCTATTTTTCTAAGTAAAACCCTAACTTGTATTGTCCTATATCGCCTTGTATCCCTCTCCATATGGCAGTTCTATGCCACCTGTATTTAGTCCCTCTTTTGATTACTGTGATCTTTTACATATTGACTTCAATGATTCCCTGTTTTGAGCTTTTTTTTTTTTTTTAATTAATCTTAATTTGTTTTTGTGATTTCCCTATTTGAGTTGATATCAGGATGTTCTGTTCTGTGACCTTGTGTTGTGCTGGTATCTGATATTATTGGTTTTCTGACCAAACAATTTCCTTTAGTATTTCGTGTAGCTTTAGTTTGGTTTTTGCAAATTCTCTAAGCTTGTGTTTATCTGTAAATATCTTAATTTCTCCTTCATATTTCAGAGAGAGTTTTGCTGGATATATGATCCTTGGCTGGCAGTTTTTCTCCTTCAGTGCTCTGTATATGTCATCCCATTGCCTTCTTGCCTGCATGGTTTCTGCTGAGTACTCTGAACTTATTCTTATTGATTCTCCCTTGTAGGAGACCTTTCTTTTCTCCCTGGCTGCTTTTAAAATTTTCTCTTTATCTTTGGTTTTGGCAAGTTTGATGATAATATGTCTTGGTGTTTTTCTTTTTGGATCAATCTTAAATGGGGTTCGATGAGCATCTTGGATGGATATCCTTTCGTCTTTCATGATGTCAGGGAAGTTTTCTGTCAGCAGATCTTCAACTATTCTCTCTGTGTTTTCTGTCCCCCCTCCCTGTTCTGGGACTCCAATCACACGCAAGTTATCCTTCTTGATAGAGTCCCACATGATTCTTAGGGTTTCTTCATTTTTTTAAATTCTTTTATCTGATTTTTTTTCAGCTATGTTGGTGTTAATTCCCTGGTCCTCCAGATTTCCCACTCTGCATTCTAATTGCTCAAGTCTGCTCCTCTGACTTCCTATTGCGTTGTCTAATTCTGTAATTTTATTGTTAATCTTTTGGATTTCTACATGCTGTCTCTCTATGGATTCTTGCAACTTATTAATTTTTCTACTATGTTCTTGAATAATCTTTTTGAGTTCTTCAACTGTTTTATCAGTGTGTTCCTTGGCTTTTTCTGCAGTTTGCCTTATTTCATTTCTGAGGTCATCCCTGATGTCTTGAAGCATTCTGTAGATTAGTTTTTTATATTCTGTATCTGATAATTCCAGGATTGTATCTTCATTTGGGAAAGATTTTGATTCTTTTGTTTGGGGGGTTGTAGAAGCTGTCATGGTCTGCTTCTTTATGTGGTTTGATATCTACTGCTGTCTCCGAGCCATCACTAAGATATTGTAGTGATTTATTCTGTATTTGCTCACTGAGTCTTATCTTGTTTTGTTTTCTTTCAGTATACGTGGATGGGCTACTAGATTGTGCTGTCTTGATTGTTGTAGCCCTTGACTCACTTATGACCTATTACCAGCTGGTTTGGGCTGTTGCCAGATATATATGCCTGAATCTATTCACTATTCTTGAGTAGAATCTGATTTTGGATCATCAAGTGTGTGCTGCACCCTAACACCTATCCACCTCGAGAAGTAGTGGTGGTAGTTGTGTGCACCAGATTCTGTTAGCAGCTGGGGTTCACCCTCCAGGGGGGCAGGATGCTGACAGGCTTCCCCCAAGTGTCAGTGAGGTAGGTGTGTCTCTATTCCTATAGCACCTTGGTGGGAGGGCTCTGCAGCTGTACCTTAGGCCCCCAATGCAAGTACCTCTACAGATTGGTAGGTGTCACCCTCCTTAGACCCCTAAGGCAGGAGGCTAGGTGGTCTAGGGGGAGCTTCGGCCCTTAGTTCCCTGTTGTGGGTCAGTTACGGCTCTGTTGAATACGCAGAGATATCAGAGCTGTAGAACTTGTTTTTCCAGTAAATCTGCTAAAAAAAAATGCAGTCAGATCCCTATCAGAAATGCCTTTGCATTATAATAGCCACCTTGTTCCCTGTAGGGATGAAAGCCGAGATATGGATCACGTACGTTTGGCTGGAGCTGCTTCTGTGTTTTTTGTCCAATTTGGGAAGGATTTTTGGTCCCTGGGTTCTTTGTGATTGCTTCTCTCAGGCCAGAAGAATGGGTTAGGAAAAGACCAAAAACAAAAAAGGGGAAAAGAAAAGCCGCGGAGCCGTTCTCCCTCTGGCTCAGGAAATTCCAATGTTAATGAAGCCGCCTGGGAAGGGGAGGGGAGGGTTCAGAAAAACAGGAGAGAGTAGCACCCCGGAATATAGACAAAGTTCCTTATCTTGCTTGGGATGACTATTTTATCTGAGATTTCCTATAGGCATGTTGCCTATGTGTGCTGGCTGGGTAGAGATTGCCCCCGAGGGTCTGGCCCACAGAAGCTGCGGTCATTTCCTCCACTGCCAGTCCAAAGCCCAGCGTCAAGGTTCCCTGGCTGGGATGCTGCACTCTCGGCTCGAAAAACAGTCTCTGCCTCCCGGGGACTTCTCCTCCCGCCAGCTGCGTTGTCGCGCCGCCTACGCGGACCGGCTGGGCCCCCTCCCGGTGTCAGTTCAGGGGGGTAGGGCTGCCCCCCATGTTTGTGCCGTGGCAGGATGCCGTGCTCAGCTCCCCTGGGCCCAGTCCAAAGCCCAGGGCCAAGGTTCCCCACCTGGGATGCTGCACTCCCGGCTCCAAAACCAGTCGCTGGCTCCCGGCGACTTCTCCTCCTGCCAGCCGCATCGTTGCGCTGCCCGCGCGGAACAGCTGGGCCCCCTTTCCGGGGTCAGTTCAGGGGGTAGGGCTGCTCCCCGTGTTTGCGCCATCACAGGATGTTGTGCTCAGCTCCCCCGCGCCCAGTCCTAAGCTCAGCGCCAAGGTTACCTGACTGGGACGCTGGCTCCAGGCTCCGAAAACAGTCGCTGCTTCCCCGTAGTTGTTCGTTCTCTGTCTCTGTCACTCAGGTCAACTCTTTAAATCTGTGTTTGTTGTTCAGGGTTTGTAGATTGTCATGTATGTGATCAATTCACTTGTTTTTCCGAGTCTTTGTTGCAAGAGGGATCCGAGGTAGCGTCTACCTAGTCAGCCATCTTGGCCTCTTACTCTGGTGTATGATTTTTGTAATGTGATGCTGAATTCTATTGGCTAGAATTTTTGCATCTACATTCATGCTATATTAAATGACACAGGACTCATCAAAAGTAGACGGAAGGAACACACTATACCAAATAGAATTGGTCAACATTCAACCATTTCAGGAGGTAGCGTATGATCAGGAACTGATGGCACTGAAGAGGAAGTCCAAGCTGCACTGAAGCCATTGGCAAAAAAAAAAAAAAAAAAAGGCTCCAGGAATTGACAGAATACTAGCTGAGATATTTCAACAAACATATGCAGCACTGGAAGTGCTCACTTGTCTTTTCCAAGAAATTTGGAAGACAGCTACCTGGTCAGCTGACTGGAAGAGAACTGTATTTATGCTTATTCCCAAGAAAGATGATCCCACTGAATGTGGCAATTATTGAACAATATCATTAATATCACACGCAAGTAAAATTTTGCTGAAGATCATTCAAAAGCTGCTGCAGCAATATATCCATAGAGAATGGCCAGAAATTCAAGCCCGATTCAGAAGAGGATGTGGAACCAGGGATATCATTTCTGATGTCAGATGGATCCTGGCTGAAAGCAGAGAATACCAGAAAGATGTTTACCTGTGTTTTATTGACTATGCAAAGGCATTCAACTGTGCGGATCATAACAAATTATGGATAACATTGCTATGAAAGGGAATTCCAGAACATTTGACTGTGCTCATCAGGAACCTGTACATAGGTCAGGAGGCAGTCGTTTGAACAGAACCAGGGGATACAACTGCAAAGTACACATTCTTTTTTAAAGTGCGTGAAACATTCTTCAGAAAACACCATGTCTTAGGCCACAAACCAGCCCGCAACAAAATCCAAAACATTAAGATAACATATTTTCTCTGATCACAATGCCGTCAAAGTAGAAATTAACAACAGGAAGAGGAAGGAATAATTCTTTCGGCAGTCCATGGTATACTCAATATTCTCCTCCAACACTACAATTCAAACACATCAATTCTTATTCGGTCTTCCTTATTCATCCTTTAGGTTTCACATGCATAGGAGGCGATTAAAAATGCCATGGCTTGGGTCAGGCTTACCTTAGTCTTCAAAGTGACACCTTTGCTTTTCAACACTTTAAAGAGGTCTTTTACAGCAGAGTTGCCCAATGCAACGCACTTTTTGATTACTTGACTCCTGCTTCCATGGGCACTGACTGTGGATTCAAGTAAAATGAAATCCTTGGCAACTTCAGTTTTTTCCCTGTTTATCATGATGTTGCTTATTGGTTCAGTTGTGAGGATTTTTTTTTTCTTTATGTTGAGGTGTAATCCATACTGAAAGCTGTGGTCTTTGATCTTCATCCATAAGTGCTTCAAGTTCTCTACACTGTCAGCAAGCAAGGTTGTATCAACTGCATAATGTAGGTTGTTAATGAGCCTTCCTCCAATCCTGATTCCTTGCTCTTCTTCATATAGTCCAGCATCTCGGATTATTTGCTTAGCATACAGATTGAATAGGTATGGTGAAAGACTACAACCCTGACACACACCTTTCCTGACTTTAAACCACACAGTATCCCCTTGTTCTGTTCAAATGAGTGCCTCTTGATCTATGTACAGGTTCCTCATGAGCACAATTTAGTGTTCTGGAATTCCCATTCTTCATAATGTTATCTATAATTTGTTATGATGCGCACAATTGAATACCTTTTCATAGTCAATAAAATAGAGGTTAACATCTTTCTGGTATTCACTGTTCAGACAGAATCCATCTGACAACAGCAATGATATCCCTGGTTCCATGTCCTCTTCTAAATCTGGATTGAATTTCTTGCAGGTCCCTCTTGATATACTGCTGCAGCTACTTTTGAATGATCTTCAGCAAAATTTTACTTGCATATGATGTTAATGGTATTGTGTGATAATTTCTACAGTCAGTAGGGTCACCTTTCTTGGGAATAAGAATAAATATAGATCTCTTCCAGTAATTTGGCCAGGTAGCTGTCTTCCAAATTTCTTTGCATAGATGAGTGAGTGCTTCCAGCGCTCCATCCATTTGTTGAAATATCTCAATTAGTATTGCGACAATTCCTAGAGCCTTGTTTTTCATGAATGCCTTCAGTGCAGCTTGGACTTCTTCCTTCAGTACTGTTGGTTCCTGATCATATGGTACCTTCTAAAATGGTTGAACATCAATCAATTATTTTTAATATAGTGACTCTGTGTATTCCTTCCATCTTCTTTTGATGCTTCCTGAGTTGTTTAATATTTTCCCCATAGAATCCTTCACTATTGCAACTTGAGGCTTGAATTTTTTTCTTCAGTTCTTTCAGTTTGATAAATGCAGAGCATATTCTTCCCTTTTGGTTTTCTATCTCCAGCTCTTTGCACATTTCATACTGTACTTTGTCTTCTTGAGCCACGCTTTGAAATCTTCTGTTCAGTTCATTTACTTCATCATTTCTTCCATTTGCTTTCGCTACTTATCGTTCAAGAGGAAGTTTCAGAGTCTCTTCTGGTATCCATTTTCGTCGTCTCTTTCTTTCCTGTCTTTTTAATGACCTCTTACTTCCTTCGTGTATGATGTTCTTGATGTCATTCCACAACTCACCTGGTCTTCAGTCATTAGTGTTCAACACATCAAATCTATCCTTGAGATGGTCTCTAAATTCAGGTGGGATATACTCAAGGTCATACTTTGGCTCTCGTAGACTTGTTCTAATTTTCTTCAATTTCAACTTGAAGCTGCATACGAGCAACTGATGGTTTGTTCCACGATCGGCCCCTGGCCTTTTTCTGACTGATGATATTGAATTTTTTCATTGTCTTTTCTCACAGATGTAGTCGATTTGATTCTTGCGTATTCCATCAGGCAAGGTCCACATGTGTAGTCACCATTTATGTTGGTGAAAAAATGTATTTGCAGTGAAGAAGTTGTTGGTCTTGTAAAATTTTATAATGCTATCTCTGGCATAATTTCTGTCACCAAGACCATACTTTCCAACTACCAGTCTTTCTTCTTTGTTTCCAAATTTCACAATCCAATCACCAGTAATTATCAATGCATACTGATTGCATGTTTGATCA
The DNA here is from genome assembly GCF_024166365.1 of Elephas maximus indicus. Lineage (NCBI taxonomy): Eukaryota > Metazoa > Chordata > Mammalia > Proboscidea > Elephantidae > Elephas > Elephas maximus. Next base: position 80,594,535 of record NC_064824.1, on the reverse strand, counting down.
ATTTCAGACTGCAGAAGTTGGTAAAAATCTTGAATTTCTTTAGCCTTAGTGGTTGTTGTATAAATTTGAATAATAGTCATATTAACTGGTCTTCCTTGTAGGCATGTGGATATTATCCTATCACTGACAGCATTGTACTTCAGGATAGATCAGAGATTAGTTTTATTATTTCCCCTCTGTATGTGACTTTTTGTTTTTTCTTGAACTGCTGTCAGGATTCTTTCTTTGTCTTTGGTTTTAGCGAGTGTGGTTATTATATGCCTTGATGATTTTCTTTTGGGGCCTATCCTGTATGGGGTTCTTTGAGCTTCTTGGATGGTCAGCTTTTCATCTTTCATAATGTTAGGGAAGTTTTCTGTCAGCAATTCTTCAATGATCATCTCTGTTTTCCATTTTCTCCCCCTGTTCTGCAACTCTGACCACTTGCACGTTTTTGCTTTTGATTGTATTCCATATCATTCTCAGTGTTTCTTCATTTTTCTTCATTCTTTTCTCTGATTTCTCCTCGAAGTGGTATCCATGTATTTGTCTTCAGTGTCACTGATCCTTTTTTTCCTTGGTTCAAACCTGCTCCTCAAACCTTCTATGACACTGTCATTTCTGAAATTTTGTTGCTTCTCTTTTGGATTTCTAATTGCTGTTTTTGTATGATTTCTAGTTGGGAATTTATTTTGACATTTTGTTCCTGTATTATTTTCCTGAATTCTTCCATTGTTTTGTCTTTTCCGTGATTTTGTCTGTCTCTTCCTTGATTTCATCTATTTTTCTTCATTTTTGTCTGCTTTTTCCTTCAACTCTTGAATAGCTCTGAATATTAGACTTTTGAATTCTCTATCAAGTAGTTCAAGTGCCTTTTCTTCTACTAGAAGGTCATCTGCTTTATTTTGAATGCCTACTGGAACCATTCCATTCTATTTTTTATGTTTTGATATTTTCTGCTGTCTTTGGGACATTCAGTAGTTATGTTCTTCTTTTACTGATTGTAGGTTTGTTTGTTTCATCCTGCTTTCTTGTTTTATTTGGTTATATCTTAGTAGACCAACTGGGCATTCTTTGTTGTTTGATCATGTCTGAGAACAAAAGAAAAGTTCTACTCTGTCCTGTAGGGTCGCTATGAGTTGGAATCGAATCAGCTCGATGGCAGCGGGTTGGAGAACAATACTTCTCACCTCCTTGCATAATGGGCAGAGCTTCTCAGTTAGCTGTGGTGCAGCAGGGCAGATCCAGCCGAAAAGGAGGGGCTGGGATGTGTCATTTGTGGCATGTACTGGGAATGACAGGGCAGGCATAGGGGTCAGTAAAGGGCAGGTTCTGGTAGACCATGCTTGTGCTTTACTGGGATGCAAAGTTCAGTGCACAGTGCAGATAGGCAGGAGAGAGGAGGAAAGTTGTGATGTGTGGTGCTAATGAGTGTGGGAATGAAGAGAAAGAGGAGAGAGAAACAGGAGTCAAAAAAAAAAAAGTGCTTAAGGAACCTGCTGTTGAGGTGGCATATACCTGGTAAAGCTGTGTGCCAGTGGCTTTCTAGCTAAGTTTTGTGTCAAGAAGGAACAGATACAGCACCTGCAGCTAGGTGGACAGAAGAAAGGAAATGAGAGAGAGATAAACTAGATTTAAAAAAAAGAGAGAGAGGCACACGTGGTTAGGTGATGGGGGGAAAGGAATGGAAAGAATATAGAGACAAGAAACCGAGAAAGAAAAGGAAAAAAAAAAAAGTTGCCAGGTGATTAGAAAGAAGGAAAGGAAATGAGGTAGAGAGAGACAAGAAACCAAGAAAAAACAAGAATAAGGAAAAAAATATGGCCCAAGGGAGCCCAGCAGAAGTGGGTCCCCAGCTGAGTGGCACTGCACAGCCTGTCCAGAAGAGGCAGAGATGGCACTCATACCAGGCCTTCAGGAGAAGGATAAGGAAGGAAGGTACAGAGAGACAAGAAACTGAAAATAAAAAAGAAAGAAAAAGAAAAATACCCTAAGGAAGACCACCAGAAATCAGCCCCCAGTCAAGTGCTACTGCACAGCCTTTCAGGAAGGAGCAGAGATGGCACACAGTGCCAGGTGTTCTGGAGATAGGTAAGGGAGGATGCTAGAGAGAGACAAGAAATTGAGAAAAGAAAAAGAAGAGAGAAAGAAAAATAATGCTCCAAGGGAGCCCACTGGTGTTGTGGTGCAGACTGGGGAACTGGCTCCCCAGCAGTGTGGCACTGCACAGCCCATCTAGAAGGAGGAGAGATGGCACACGACACCAGGTATTCAGGAGAAAAGAAGGGAAGGATGGTAGAGAGACAAGAAATTGAGAAAAGAAAAAAAAACTCCCAAAAGAGCCTACTGGCTCGGTGGCGTGTGCCAGGGAAGTGGCTCCAAAGCTGCTAGGCACTGTGCAGCTCATCTAGAAGGGGTGGAGATGGCACACGATGCCAGGTATCTGTGAGACAGCAGAAGGAAAGTAGAGACAGACGAGAAACTGAGAAATGAAGAAAAACAAAAATGAAAAAAAAAAAAAAAATGCCCCCAGGGATTCCACTGACATGGTGGCACAGACCAGGGAAGTGGTTCTTCAAATGAGCAGCACTTCACAGCCTGTCAAGAAGGAGTGAGAATGGCACACAGAGCCAGGTGTTTGAGAGAAAGGAAGGGAAGGAGATGAGAGAGAAGAAACCAAAAGAAGCTGAAAAAAAGCAACAAACTGCTACAAAAAAATGTCCCTGAAGGAGCCAGCCAGTGTGGGCAGGGCAAGTCCAAGCAAGTAGTCAATGTCTCCCTGGCTAAGCAACCCCGGCCCTCCAGGAGGTGGCAGAGGCCAAGCAGGGAAAAGAAAGGTGGGGGGTGGGAAAACGTGTTTCACTGGTTACTGGGTGCTGTGTCTCTTGCTGGGAGCTCTGTGAAGCTGCTTTCCCGTACTCCCTGTCTGCAGTTCTCAGTGGCCAAGGAGTCCAAGATGGTGAATCCATGCTGTGTTAGCTGATAGAGGACCTCCACTGTATATCTCTCCTCGATCTCTGTTCTCTGTCTGTTTCTTATTCCATTCGGTGCTTGGTTGAGCTCTTTATCTCTTTATTTGATGCTTAGGGTTGTAGGACTGATGTTTGTCTCTGTTTTACTTAGTTTTTCTAGTCTTTGCTGTGGAGGAATGGTGTGGTGCTTCTGTCTATAGTGCCACGTTAGCTCTGCCTATATCGTAAGTCTTTTTTATCTTCATATATACATGTGTGGTTTTGTAACTCTAGCACTTGTCATGTTTATTTTTTCATAAGTAAGATGTTTTGTAAATGCGTTTATGCTTTTTTAATAGCATGAAAAATAAATATGGGCAAATGACTGACCTCTTGCGTGTTTATAGGAAATGGCAGTATATGTAGTCAGTCATGTTAAAGAAAAAAGAAGATTTACTCTTTTGTGTGTTATCTTTTGAACCTCTTTTTTGTAGCATTATGTACTTTGGATGGGTCTCCAATTTTTGCCCCTTTCTTAATTTCTGCCCTCTGGAGACCATAGGTGACATTAGCACACACTATTATCTCTGGCTACGTTTCCTCCTTCAAATCATAATCCTCAAACCTCACTCTGTGCAAAGAAACTTGCAAAGTGAACAAAACTCAAAGGTCAAAGCTACAGTGTGCCAAAAATAGGTCCAAGGTATTTAGTTGGTGCACCAAGAAGGAAGTAACCAACTCAAACTACAGGCAGAGCTGCCCTATGTACTTCCTGGCGAAGCTCCAGAGCTTTCTGAAGCTGTTTGGTATTTGCGGGGAACCTATTACACTACCTTCCTGGTTTAGACGTTTAGGAAGTTGTTGATCAATGGGGCTGACCATCCTTAAAAACATTTTCTTAGGTCCCTTGTTCATCGCAGGTGTCATTACTTGTTAGTCCAGTTAAACCACTTGGAGCTTATACAGAAGAGCCTTTTTTCTTCCCCACACATTGTGGTGATTTCCTTGGTGAGCAGTGCTAACCCCAAGGTTGCATTTGTGTTTAACTGGAGGTGTTTCTCTTCCAGTTACACTGACTCAGTCACTTGAAATGAGGTTTCAAAATAATCCATTTATTTTCCTGTCAAGGTTATTATCCTATCAACATTCTCGTTCTGTCTTATTCATAACCCTGGAAAATGTTGAGACAGAAAGATAGTAGCCTAGCAAGGGCAGTTCTTACAGTTCTTAAAGTAACTTTGTAAGAGCTTCCCAGAAAGACAGAGGAGGAAATTTTGGCATTCCTGATACAAATCATATTCTAATATAGTTATTTCAACATATGTTTGCATGAATCCTGTAGTGTCAACTCACATATACTGAAGAGCCAATATAAAAAAGGACCCTGATTCAAATAGACTGAAGAATTTTTGTTTTGTTCTTATTTCCTTTGATGGATTATTGGTAGAAAATTACTATACCAAAATAGCATGTTAATCAATATTTGTCATCTTTATTTTATTCTATTTTTACAAATTTTTTTCATCTGTGATAGTGATATCGAATGACTATCTTTTAGAGTACTTAAAGTATTGTTTTTCTATAATTTAAAGGTACTAATCAAATGAAATCGCATACACAAAAGCATTTTGTAAACTCCAAGTCCTTATTCAAATAGTACGTACTATCTGTACTATATATACAAGATTATTAAATATCAGACTATTATAACTTCATCCCTCTTTTTTCTTTCCACTTATTCTTTCCTTTAACAGCAGTAGACATCTGTTTATTAACTCTTTTTCCTATCTTATCTCAGGTTTATTCATAATATTAGAATAGTTTATCAATGATCCAATCTCAAGAAAATGTCATCATGTTTAGTAAAGAGTCAGTGAAAATGAAGGAAACCCTCAATGAGATGGATTGGCAGGGTAGCTGCAACAACAGCCTAAAACATACCAACGATCGTGAAGATGGCACAGGACTGGGCAATGTTTCTTTCTGTTATACATAAGGTTGCCATGAGTAGGAGCCCACTCAATGGCAATTAACAACAATGGACATATTAATGATATTAACACCTGATATCTCCTGACGGGTTATCATTGTACTTAAATGTGTGGGAAGCTTCAAATGTTGAAGTGCATTAGACCTTGCCTTCAGAAGAGAATCAATCTGAGAAATTAAGAGCTTTCTAAATGTTAACAAAATCTATTTTCAAATAGCTCTTAGATCAGACAGTGATTTACTGTATTTTAAATCCCGTTGCAACGCTTTGTGTTGTTGCTAGTATTAGTTTTTCTTCACTTCTTCTAAAGCTTAACTTGTCTGAATTTTTGTAGGAGACTGCTGGATACCGATGATGAGCTCTCTGACATTGAGTCTGATTCAGTCCCATTGGAAGTCCGGGACTGGTTGGCTTCTACCTTTACACGGAAAATGGGGATGACAAAAAGGAAACCCGAGGAAAAACCAAAATTTCGGAGCATTGTGCATGCTGTTCAAGCTGGAATTTTTGTGGAAAGGTAAGTGAAATTGTTGATGTCTTAAGACAATACATTTTGAAAGGCAGCAAATAAACTAACTATATTTTATTTATTGAGGAAAACTGCAATGATAAATATATCTAGAGTGAACAGGTTTAGGACTTCTTGATAAGCTTACCTATAACAAAAAATGGAAACCCTGGTGGCGTAGTGGTTAAGTGCTACGGCTGCTAACCAGCAGGTCAGCAGTTCAAATCCTCCAGGCGCTCCTTGGAAACTCTATGGGGCAGTTCTACTCTTTCCTATAGGGTCACTATGAGTCGGAATCGATTCGATGGCACTGGGTTTGGTTTGTTTTTTTATAACAAAAATGCCTTGTCCTAGATTGATTATTCTTTTTTTTTTTTAATTGACATAAAAACTGAAAGCAAAAGCCTTTTGAATGAGCATTCTTCTCAAATGAACCATTGTAAATAACTGTTTAAAAATAATTTGAATGCATTCATCTGGTACATAATTTTATCTGAATAAAAGGTAACGACTCATAAAATACTGGGAATCCTTCACTGGATGCTAACCTACACACAGAAATGAAGCGGGCCTTTTTCTCATCTGAAAAGAAAAGATCACTCTCTTCCTATCCCCCAGCAAATCTCTCTCGTGTCTACTTTTGAAGAAATTTCCAAGAAATTTATGTCAATGAAGCAAGGAATACTGATAGCTCCTAGAAGCACCCAGTCAAAGCACCAGAGTTTCTGTGCATAAAAGTCATGTTAATATGACCCAATTTTGCATTTTTTTTTTTTTTTTTTTTTAGCCCTTAAGAACATGATACATCTTTCAATCTAGGAAACAGGATGTTTCGACCTAAAACTACAAAAAGACCTGAAATAATCATGTTATATCTGGCTATGTTGAAACATCGGTATTAGAAATCCTTCATATCAAAAGTGATTATATTATATGAAGTTATATACAAAAAATTACTTCAATATTTGAAAACTAATGAAATTGGAATATGGAGAAATGACTTCCATCAATGTATGTAAAATTAGATTTAATGGCAGCCACATGATTTTTCATACTCATATCTTTAATCATTACTTTTAATAAACATTATAAACTTTAATTTCTCTCTGCTAAAGGAATAATGGGAAGCACATTTGGGTTTCTAAAAAGGTACCTGAGAATACATTGCAAGAAGTAGTTTATACCATTTAAAGATGTGTTATAACCGTAGCATACACAGCTTCAGTTTGTGTCTGTGTATTACCCCAAACAACATCCATTCAGTGATTATTCAAATTATTTTGAGTATTATCTAATTGGCTTAGATAAAATAATCCTCATATTAAACAATCTGATGATTTTGGTGATGTAACACTGCCCCCCTTAGCACATTAATTGGGGCCCAACTTTGCTAGGTAGGGGGAGGGTAGGCTAGAAGTCTGCAATAGGCAGGCAGGACAAGGTAGAATAGACGTGAAAGAATATCTATAACCATGTTTCTATTTTTATAAAACATTTAGGTAAGAGTATGACAGTTACTGCTTTTCTATAACATAAAATTGAAAATATCCAAATTGTAACTCAGAAAGTCAGTGAGAGTATCACAGATAATGTTTGATTTGCTGAGGGAGAGTATTTTTGTCTTTTTGTTTGTTAAGAAAATATTACAGAATTTGAAAAACTTCAAAGAATTGCAAACTATGGATGTAATCCAACTTCTGTTTCTATTCCATAAGAGATGAAGAATTCTGAAAAATATATTAGTGTGTTAAATTTCCATTTTTTTATATCCTACTTGAAGCAAATTTTGTATAATAGTCTATAGAAATATTAAAATATACTTTAGCTAAATTAACGCAAAGTCTTAAAAAAAGTAAATGTGCTAGTCACGTATGAAAATGAAATCTTTTTATTATTTGTGAGTCCTAACTGGTAAGCACATAGAAATAGCAGGATATGTTTATCCTGAATTTTTAAAACTAATCATCTTCAACCCTGAAAGTTAGGAAATCACCTTGAGTTCTCCCTCAAGTATCCCCTCCGTTGGTTCTGTGCCTCAGCAAGTCCTGGTGATTGTCTTACCCAGTTGTATCCTGAATCCAGGCACTGCTTCATCTCCACTCCTGCCACCCCAGTCTGAACCTCCATTATTTACCATTGGAAATATTACAGTAGCCTTCTAGGGATTTTCTCCTCTCCCTCACTTTCCTTCTCCAAAGAAGTCATTCTGCAGTGATATTGTAAAATATAAATTAGTTGTTGTCACTCCTAAGCTTAAAACCATATGATAGTTTCCAATTTCACTTTATATTAAAGTAAACTTTGTGTCATGGCCTTGCATGATTAGGCTTCTTTTCCCTCTCAGCCTCATCTAATGCTTCTCACATCCCTGACTGAACTCCACCTACACCAGCCTGATTCAAAACACTATTCTCTTTGCCATATCATACTTCCTGTCTAGGCCACGGAGTGCAGCTGACTCAATGTTATTTCATTTTTAAAATATCTCATTCTGTGAACGTCACCAAACTCTTCCCTGCTTTTGGGCCATCACTCCTGCTGTTTCCTCTTTCAGGAATGATTCGCTCCACCCTTCAGCTTTGATGGCCGTTTTTATCCTTCCAGGGCCTTCCCTGACCATTTTGTACGCTGTCTGTCATTATTTCTTCACCCAGCCAGTGGTTTACCTCACAGCACTTATTCTTGATTGTAATCATACATCGTTTCTTATTTGTTGTCTCTCTTCACCACTGGAATAAGTCCCATGAAAGCAGTGACTGTATTTCCCTTTTTCTCCACTAGTCTGTTGCCTAGCACAGGAACTGGCACAGGAGAGTGTTTTGTAAAGTTTTAAAATTATATTTTGTAATTACAGTAAAAACTTCCAAAAATAACCCACCACATTTCCAGTTGGACTTTAACCACCTGTCCAAAAAAATCAAACTCACTGCTGTCAAGTCGATTCCGACTCATGGCAACCCTATAGGACAGAGTAAAACTGCCCCATAAGGGTTTCCAAGGAGCAGCTGGTGGATTTGAACTGCTGACCTTTTGATTAGGAGCCAAGCTCTTAATCACTATATCGCCAGGGCTCTTAACTACCTGTAGGAGACCAAAAATTCATTATTTTTTTTCAGAAACGTATAATACATCCACTATTTTCTAAAATGTGTTGTTGTTGTTGTAGTTGTGTTCCATTGAGTTGATTCTAACTCCTGGTGATCCCATGTGACAGAATAGAGCTGCCCTATAGGATTTTCTTGGCTGTAATCTTTACAGGAGCAGATTGTCAGGTCTTTCACCCATGGAGCTGCTGGAGTGCAAGGGCCCCTTTTCCTAAAGTGTGAGGTTTAAGTTAAGATTTCTCTTAGTGTCATCCTCACTCCAGGATGAGTCATCCTCATTTCCCATCCTAATGTTCTATTTCTGGTTATAGGAATAGAAATTTCTGAACCAACTCCAATTCTAAGAAATTCAGTATCACCAGAGTTCTAAGTGAGCCTTGGGAGCCCTAGAGAATGAAGGAATTGGCACCAGTGGTGTGCTGAGAATAGTAACAAAAACAATAATAACGGATTTCGTTAATTAAGTACTTATTATATTCCAGGAATTTATATCATTTACTCTTCACAAAAAAATTATAGATATAATTATCCCCGTGTTACAGAAGCATGACATTAAATAGCTTTCCAAAGGTCACATGGCTGGTGAGTGACTAACCTGTGATTCAAAACATAAGTTCCCACATCCATACTGCTATATCATACTGCAAAACGAGCCTGACTGCACAGTGTTTAAGTACTCAGCTGCTAATAAAAATATTGGGAGTTCAAACATACCAGCTGCTCCATAGGAGAAAAATGTAGCAGTCCGACTGCATAAAGATTACACCTTAGAAATCCTATGGGACAGTTCTACTCTGTCCTGTAGGGCCACTATAAATCAGAATAGACTCAATGGCAAACCACAACAATGTCATACTGCTTTTCTGTACCATGCAGGCAAACTGAATTTACTTAATTTTTAAAATATCACATTTCTGATTGATTTTTGTATTTACCCTTTTCCTCCTGTGACTCTTTCATTTTCCCTGCACCTCTATTTTTTGTAATAATGACTAGAAAAATAGATAAAAAGACCATTTGTTCCCTCCAAAACAAAAATCTAAGTATCATTGTTAACAGGATTTACTTTCCAAATCTTTTGTAGTATGATTAGTAGTTTTCTTGCCCTGAAAGGTTAGAATAATCAATGGCATAATTAATATCATAAGTATTTTTATTTGTAAACTGCTCTGAAATATTCCAATAGAGGTAGAGGATAAGGATAATATTTTTAGTTATATCTAATCACTCACATCTAAAAATGATTTAAAACCAAAGATCCCATTGCTTTCGAGTCAATTCCAACTCAAAGCAACCCTATAGGACAGAGTAGAACTGCCCCACAGGGTTTCCAAGGAGGACCTGGTAGATTCCAACCGGCAACCTTTTGGTTAGCAGTCTGAGCTCTTAACCACTGCGCCATCAGAACTCCAAAAATGATTTAAGGTCATTTAAAATAAACGTAAAATGGAAAGATGAAAATAAAGATACAGTAACAACAGCCTTATAATAAAATAGGGAAGCGCTTTATCTAGAAAGCCTAGAGATATAATTAAATAGAATATTTTAATTCTGAGCTTCTAACATGTTAACATTAAAAAGAAAAACATGATGAATTACTTGGATTTCATTATCTTAAAAGAAAAAAGCTTTCACCTAGAAAATGAGAAATATGTGTCATGTTTTTTTAATATAAGGAACATTGACTCAAAACAATCGATATCTTCCATAGTGGGTTTGTAAAAGATACGGAATATTTTCCACATGACTGTTCTTGATATAGTAAAGACCCTAATACAAATTATGATAAATTATGGTTAAGTCCAGGCATTTTGAGGAGAGAAGTCACAGCAATAGAGTTTAGGAATGCAGGTTGTTATGGACTAACTTGATATAAAAATTAAGGGACGTGATTACTAACCAGTTGAATTCTCTCCTTCCAGGACTTTGTGGATGAACTATGCGTCTTTCAGAGTCCTGAATAGAAACCTTTTGCTGCTTCAACCCATTAGGGGAATCAGATTGATTCTGTTCTCTCACGAACCTATGGAGGGATTTCTTATATTCGGTTTATGCCATCTTGGTTGACTATCTGAAGATGGAGAAATCAAATGAATTATTTATTAATATAGTTGTTTTTGTTATTGATGTTATTATCCAAATGTACTTTGTTTTCTTTCTGAATAATCTTTGTTAATCTTAAATGACAATTTGAACAAACCTAAGCAATCTTCGTCAAAACATAAAAAAAAAAAACTCCCTAAATTTTGATGACCCTATATATTCCCTCCTATAGTTTCCATTTTGTCAAAAAAATTATATCAAAAATATTATAATGACATTCATCTTCCAGACTAAACATTTTGGTGCATAAAGGGATACAAAACAAGAATGCTGTACTGTAGTAAATACTATGGCATGTTAGAAAGTGTTATTGCATGTGCAAAATACAGTCCGTCTTTTTAAAAATCTGAGTGGAGGGAAGTATAGTTCTACATAGAAACTAAAATCATATTCGCATTGGTTGTGAGAAGACAAAATCCTATTAAAATCAGCCATATTATAGATTATGGCCTTAGTTGTCATTGTTGCTATAAACAAAATTTGTAACTAATCCTAAAAGGTAAACAAGCCAAGAGCCATTTTTTCCTTATATTTAACAAATAGCTGAAAACTTTGAGTAAATGATTTCTATGTATACACTTATTTTTATCTTTTTTAGGATGTACAGAAAGACCTCTTCAGTGATTGGTTTGTCGTATCCAGCAGCTGTTATAGTAACATTAAAGGTGAAATAATTTCAATTATTTTAGCTTTTTAAATAGACATCATTTAAAAAAATCTTAAAATGGGTGGAAGAGAATAAGAATAGTTCTTTGTTGTAGTCTACATATTTGAACGTAAAAAATATTTTAACCATTTGCAACATGTCACATGTTTAAAATCATAACTCATTGTACACATAAAGGAGGATTTATTTACACTAACCAATTATATCAGTGCCTGTATGTGTGTGTGTGTATAATATTTTTCCCCTATGTTTTACTCTTATTTAGATGGATCTTGAATTCAGCTCTGAGATGGTACTTGTGCTTGTCCAGATATACATATTCTCACATATATACGTGTGTATATATATATATATACCCATATATGTGTATGTATGTTTGTATGTATAGAATGGGAGGGTTAAATGTTAGATGTTTTAGTCAAATATCTTTAAAAGACAAAACTGATAATGAATAAAATTGTTTTATAATGAGTAAAATTGTCCAGAATTTTAGGCCTGAGAAAATATAGAAATAAGATAAATTTAAGAAAGGAAAGAAAAGAGAATTCTTCTCTCTTGCCTCTGGCTTCTACTGTGGCTGCCTTAATCTAAGAAGTCAAATAGCTACATTATATGTTTTAGAAATAACTGGAGTCTAAACTCGGAAGTGATGAAAGTTGTTTGCTCAATTATTTTCTCCACTTTGTGTGTGTGTCGTTACCAGGTATTATTTCTACAGAGCCAGCTATTTCTAGGCTTATCATTCTAAATCCTTATTTCTTTCTATCACTTAATTTGGATGAAGGAATATAACTTTATCTGTTATAACAGCTTCATAATGGTTTTCCTGTGTTAACTACGAACAAAAAATGCTGGCAACAGGAGATCCTGGGTTGCTTTATTTCTGATTTATTATACTCCTTTTCTAGTTTAAATTTGTATTACTCTCTTCTTCTTTTTTTTTCTGTTTTGAACATCTTCTTTGCATTTGTTTATCCTCTGTTGCATATTAGGTATTACTCAATAATTTTAAAGCATAGTTCATTTTTTCTTAGATGCTTTTTAATATTTAGGTTTCTAAGATTATAATAACGACAAATACCTGGCTGAAATGTCACATTACAGGAAACTAGTTACTCATTGGTTCTTGAGGGGTTTCTCCCTCCCTACTATTAAAGAAAACAAAAATCCTCATAACTGGACCAATAAACAATAGCATAAGTGGAGAAAAGATTGAAGTTGTCAAGGATCTTATTTTACTTGCATCCACAATCAACACCCATAGATGCAGCAGTCAAGAAATCAAATGACATATTGCATTGGGCAAATCTGCTGCAAAAGAAGACCTTGTTTAAGTGTTGAAAAGCAAAGATGTCACTTTGAGGACTAAGGTGTGTTTGACCCAAGTCATGGTGTTTTCAATCACCTCATATGCAAGCGAAAGCTGGACAAGGAATAAGGAAGACTGAAGAAGACTTGATGCCTTTGAATTATGGTATTGGTAAAAAAAAATACTGAATATACCATGGACTGTCAGAACAAAAAAGTCTGTCTTGGAAGAAATACAACCAGAGTGGTCCTTGGAAGTGAGGATGGTGAGACTTCATCTCATGTACTTTCAACATGTCAGGAGGGACCTGTCTCTGGAGAAAGACATCATGCTTGGCAATGCAGAGGGTTAGTGAAAAAGAGAAACACCCTCAATGAGATGGATTGACATAGTAGCTGCTATGATGGGCTCAAATATAACAATGATTGTGAGCATGGCGCAAGACTGGGCAGTGTTTTGTTATGTCATACATGGGGCCACTATGAGTTGGAACTGACTCAACAACACCTAACAACAACAATTATTTTCTCAACTATGAGCAAGAACATTTTTATTTTGTTTTATGAACCTTTGCTTAAACATCAACTAACAAAATATTTCACTATGAAAGAATTTGATAATTTTTCTGAAATGTGATATAGTAAAAACACATGAACTAAAAGGACAAAGGAGGAAGCATCACTGAGAAAATAATATTTTTGATTAAATAATAATTCTTATTTCCTGGAATACTTCCTTGTCTCTTTTGTGTCCTCAATCTGACAATGTAAAAGTCAAACATCTGCAGTAGTTTACAAATGTAAATAATCATTTTTTTGTAAAAATACCCAAGAAATGGAGAGCTAACCTTTTACCCAGTGAGAAATCTCTAGCTGGAATGGTAAATAGTAGCATGTAGCAGTCGGAAGTAATTCTTGGAATTTGATAAAAGATTGTTGGCCTCCTTTGAGCTTTACTGAGGGTAAAATGCCTTCTAGCAGAACTTCTATAGATTTTTAATTCCCAAGCAGATAAAGCAAGTGCTTGTTGATCAAATTAGGGTTAAATGCAAGGACTATAACAAAGGCACACAAATAAAACAAAAAATATTTCACTTGGTGTGTCCAAGTAATTAAAATGACATTTGACGCTCTTACTAATTTTCAAAAGAAGTATTTTTAAAAGTGACTGAATACATTTATCAGCTGTTCAGTTTCATTTCAACACATTACAGCATGTATAATTGGCCTCTATAAAAATATGTTATGTCAAGTGGATGAAATTCTAAAGAATGCCTACTCAAATTCAAAATTAATGCATAGCTTTAAAGATGCCAACTTCTCAATTCTTAACCTGCTGTGTGTATAACACTAGACCTTCTTTGCTAACACTTTCTGATAATTATTAGACCTGACTCTTGACCGTATTCAGATTTTTAAGATTTCACCGATTTATTTAGTGTTGGAACTCAAACTGTATATCAAAACCTGCTTCATGTATAATACTGACGTCACTTGCTACAAGTCCATTTTTGTGGACTCCTCTGCAAGATTTCCCCCTAAAATTACTTTAAGCAATATCATCAGGTAGCTGCAGTGTTTTCATAGCTCTATCCACTGCCCTTTCTCTTACCTCTTGGGGAAAATTTCTTAGGATACTTGGACATTTTCCAAAGGTCTTGCATTCTTCCCTAGGGAAATGCCTGAAACACCAAAATTCTTATCCTTTTCTTGGATCAAAACACCCTCTTCCTCTTCTCATCAGTTGTCCCCAGAGGAAAGTATAAATGAGTTAGCCAAGGTTAGAGTAATAGTGGTATACTCTACCTCTGGAGGGTGTTTACATTTCAAAAGAGGACCTAATTTATCAAAGCTTTAAACAAATGACTAACTCTTAAGGTGGAACTTTAAGTAATATAGTAGGTGGGTGGGTGGGAGAGAGATATTGGGGCTATCTTCTCTCCTTCAATTCACATCACCCACATAACTGGCAATTCTAACTTAAAATGAGGCTCACTGTGGAAAATGACCAATGACGTGGATTTGGAGAGAGATGAAGGATGAGGGCAGTATTATATTGTTATTAGGTTTATTACATCAGTTTTATAACCTTGAGATTGAGGTGAAGATCTTGGTGCTGTGGTCAGTATTATGGCCTCATTTTGTGGCACCATGGATAAAAACTGACCCTGTCATATCAGACTCTACTGTAAATATAATTTGACCTGCTGAATGGAAATCTGACCTCCTGTGTGTACAGTGCCTGATCTTCCCAAGAGTTTTTTATAGAGAGAAACAGAGCTAAATGATATTGTCACCTAAAACATTTACTTTTTTTCTACAGGATGTTGATAAATGGTCTTTTGATGTATTTGCCCTAAATGACGCAAGTGGAGAACACAGTTTGAAGTTTATGATGTATGAACTGTTTACCAGATATGATCTTATCAACCGTTTCAAGGTCAGAAGCCTGGAACAAAAGTGCAGTGCTCTTAAAATTGATTATCTGAATAAGAATGAAAATGCAAAATGTAGAGTTATTAATCAGTTCATTTTAGAATGCTTGTAGTTGGCAGGCCACAGAACCAAGGGGGAAAGTTTATCATGTGACATAGCCAGTCTCCCCAACTCACAGACATAGATACCAAGAGACCATTACAGCCTCATTCCAACAAGATACCAACCTCCCCCGAATCAGTCACAGAACACTCGGTAGAGATAGGAAACTATGTCTTAAAGAAACATGATCTTTGGTGTTCCTAAAACAGAATGAAGCTTTATTGGTATCCTTGCTTAAATTAAAATATAGGGGCTTCTAATTAACTTCTTTTGGAGCCACCTAAGCAACAGATTTGATTCAGACTTCTGAGCTGTCTACAACCTACAACTTTTATCATTAATTATGAAATCATGGGATTTTTAGAGATTGAAGGTACTGGAAGGTATCATCTATTTTTAACCTCCTTGTATTACAGATAGAATAAACTAGATGTTGCCAATTATAATAGAAAATTTTTACTCTTGTGAGAACTAGACTTCTTACTTGATTCTGGAAGATATAAAAAATTTAAAGACTACACTATGAGTAAGACGACTGTTTCATTTATATTAATTAAACACTTGGGGTTACAATCCTTCTCAGGTCATCAGGGAAGTTGATTGAAACCTAACATGCTAATGAAGTGGTTTTTTAGAACAATCCATATTTAACTTAATGAAACTACTGCCCACATCTGCACTTATTAATGTGTCCCACCTCAAACACTGTTGGGTTTCTGTTAATTTAGTGCTACTCTTTTGGTCAAAATATAATCATAATTATTACTTTCCACAGATTCCTGTTCCTAGCCTAATATCCTATGCAGAAGCTTTAGAAGTTGGTTACAGCAAGTACAAAAATCCATATCACAATTTAATTCACGCAGCTGATGTCACTCAAACTGTGCATTACATAATGCTTCATACAGGTATCATGGTAAGAAAGTCTTTGTAACTGAAGTTTGTTAGGTTGGAAACCTTGTATTCCTCTGAACTTCCCACTGTCTCTTCAATAAAAGTGTTGTTAGTAATAATCTTTTGAAATTTTAAGGGTTAATTAGTTATTGATAATATAAGTTATTTCTAATATTTCAGTGTAAGTAAGACACCCAGGGGCAGATCAAAACATATTATAAATTTTCCAACATTGGGAATATAGAACATTTTTTTTGCTAATTCTTTTTCCCATAGGAATCAGCCACAAAAAAGTAATTTAGAGAAATAGTCCTCAGAATAATCTTAGAGTGCTCTTCTCTCACTCATCCTATCGCTCAAGCTGACCTTAGTAGTGCTTTTTTCTTTTACTTGCATTGTTAATCACAATCAAATTCTAATATGGCTATTAGGAAGTTATTCATTTGAGTTTTTCCAAATTCCTCTTCCCCTTCTTTGCATCTGATTGAATCAATGAATTAGTGACTAAATTATCCAGCAATGCAAACCCTGGGATAACAATGAGTATATGACAGGGATTTTGAAACTGTCTGGAATTTCTATAGTGTCTCAGGGCTTAGGATGTCTGCTAGAACGTAAAAGAGGAGGAGCAGCCCTTCTTCTAAAGGTTCCAGACTGTGAGATGGGTTCAAGGTAGGGTGGACCATATGAGATTCTCAAATCCCAGTGCCTTCTTGACTCCTTATGTGTCAACCCAGGCTAAGACAATGCCATAAAATAAATTGAAGTGGAATGTTCCACCAAACCCCAAAATATGTGTTTTCTGCTTGTTCAGATTTCAGAAATCATACCTCTTCTATTGGGAAGGGCCATTGGCACTCAGATCTAGTGAAGTAGCACTGTTTGAGGCTCAGGGACCCTCAAAACTCCATCATTCTGTACCAGAAACCCTGTATTCCTATCCAAGCAAAGCCCTCTCCAGAGCATCAAGTCCTGAAGATTTCAAAAGCTTAAAACAGGTGTATAATTCTTCAAATTCTTTATATACAGGAAAATTTCATCATTATTTAATTTTCCCATGTGTTGTTTACTATGCAGAACATCCATTTGCTATGACTCATCCAAGCAGTACCCCAGATGGTGACTGAAAATGTTCTCTATTCTTTCTTTATTTGCCTCCTAAATCTTGCTGATCCATCAGTGCCTTGAACTCAGATCCCACCTTCCCCATGTTCCAATTATCTATTGCTCCAAAACAAACCACCTCAAAACTTAGTGGCTTCAAACACTGATTTATTATCTCTCAAGGGTCTATGTTAAGGATGATCTCAACTAGGAGGTTCTCACATGTTTCACGTGATTGTAGGCAGTTAGCAACTCTGGTTGAAGACAACAGAGGGCATAACTGGGAAGGATGTCCACAACCTCTCCCTCACATGGCTGGCATTTGATAATGGGTATTGGCTTGGAGCTCATCTAGGGCTTTTACCAGTATCTACATATGGCCTCTTCATGTAGCTTCAACTTCTCAGAGAATGGTGGCTGGATTCTGAAAGGGAGTGTTCCTAAAGGGAGGCAACGAAAGCTGCCAGTCTTAAGACCTAGGCATGCAAACATGCACGGTGTCATTTCTTCCATATTCTATTGTTCAAAGCAGTCACAGAGCCTGCCAGATTCAAGGGGAGAGGACATAAACCTTTCCTCTCAATGGAACAAGTATCAAAGAATTTTTGGCCAATTTTGTCCATCATACTCCTATTTCCTTCTTTCCATTAAGTTGAAGGACTTTTGATTCCAAAATAGTCCATCAAAATCTGAAAAGGAAAAGGAAGTACAGAAAATAAGACAACTAGCTTTCATCCAGTACCTACTATAGGCCAAGCATGATGTCAGACCTTTTCTATCACATTGCCTTGTTGTTCAGGTGTCTTCAAATGGCTCTATCTCTGCAGCCTTAGGGAAGAGAGGAGAAGCAGGGAAAAAAGTGTAGTAACTGGAAGGAAGTGAGGAGGATAAATTCTCTTCTCTCGTTGACCTTCAGTATAACCTAGCAGCAGTACCTACCATTCTGCTCACATCTCCAAGCTTCTATCTTTTCCTCATCTCAGTTCCTTACCATTGAGCTCTTACTCTAACACTTCACCTCCCTAAATTTGGAAGATGCTTTCTCTACTCCTCAGCCTCAATTCCTGCCTGTTGGAGTTTCATCTCAGTCCACAGTAACCACCACCTTAAAGTTTGTTTTGATTGGCAGATAGAGAGGAGAATTAAAATGATTCTTGTTCTGCCAGAGTTGTTCCTGGCACACCAGGTTGGAAGTCTGGAATTTATTTCCCCACAGGGCAAAATGGATTCGATAGGCATTTAGAGAATTTCTTGGAATCCCACCAGCAACTCTATAGAAATATGCATTTTATGACAGGCTTACAAAGTAATATAACCTGATTTGGAGTTAAGTTCTTTCCTTTGGGAGGCAAAAATCTCAAAAACTTTCACTGATGGAGTGGCACGTCCCTCTTGTGACCTTCTAGAAGGTTTAGCTATGTATGTGGTTAACTTTTTACCTTGTTTTTTCCCCATTTAAGGTATAACACATGCTCATTGGGCCAGATCAAATGCAGTTGTGGGCTGGGTTTGGTGCTTAGTCAAGGCTTACTTGCCTTCCCTTTCAGAAGTCTAATTTGCCATTTTGAAGGAAGGAAGCAGAGATTACCAATAATAAGTAGAAACTCAAACTTTCAAAGATAAATAGCTTTAAAATAGCATAAGCAGTTAAAAAGTATATGAACCTTCTTTATACCTGTTTATCTTTCTAGAGAGAGAGAGAGAGAATGTCTCTGTGTGTGTCTGTGTGCGCGCACACGCTCAGGAATACCGTGGGGGAGTGCATGTGCACACACAAAATCCCTTTCAAGCTATTTTGGTTTAATAAGGCTTTATTGTCACAGCTCTTTCTTGAAATCTTTGCTTTCACTTCGTTTGATATGCATAGTGTATGAGTGTGAAAAACAGTGCCTCCTGACAGCTGCAAATGCTAATACTCAACCTTGTTAAAGCTGCTTTAACATCTTCCTGGTTAAAGCTGCTTGCCTTTTGTTTTCTAAGGCCTTTGTCTTGAATCTGATAGCAAGGTGGCTTTCATTTCAAGTGTTTGGCATTTCTTCTTAATTCTGTGGCTTTGAAAAAGTTAATGAAAATGAGATATTTAAATGTCATTGTAAAATAGGAGCTGAACTGACGAAGTTGCCTCAGAACCAATGTACTGGAAAAGCAATGCCTAGTTCAGTGTAATAAAAGATCTGCTTTAATTATGAAGTGCCGTCTGTTTCAACTGCAGAACCCTTTTTTCTCAAGGTGACTTTGAAGCGGTGGGGGTGTTTTGTTACTGGGTAAATAAACACACAGGTAGATAGAGAAGTTTAAACCCTCAATATGAGTTTACCCTCAGCTACCTAAGGAAGGCTTGTTCAGGATGTAACCAGCCAGCCATTCCAGCATCTCTGGAAGACTGGGGAAATCTGCCACAGCCTGGATGACTTCTAGAAAGTTGAAGGTGTTTGTGAAGATTACATAGTCACTTTGAGAGGGCCATGATTTATCAAACGTAGGATTAGGTTGGAAATTTGTCTCTGATTTTATTCATCCTCTGTAGCAACAATGACCTGTGGGCTCCCTATATATCAGGTTAGTTTCGCCTTTGCAAAAATAGTCTGGTGAGAAAACTTTAGTGTTTTCCAGGATCTGGAAAATACATTTAAACTAAAGAGAATAATGAGGACTTCTAATGATAGGTGGTGAAATTAAAAGGAAAGACAAAACGAATTTATGAATATGTTGACTGTTTTGTCGAAAATAGGCTACAATGCCAGCTTGACAGATTTTGGAAAGTTATTTTAACAATCTTTCCTCTAAATGAGAAAAACCTCTGGTTGGTGAGTATATCCGGGACAGATTACCCAATAAGCAAGGTCTGCACAGGCTTACTTGTGCTTACTTAGAAATCTGTAGTGCACAATTTCACCTGTTTTTCACCACATCAAAGTTATACATATGCATCAAAGATACGCATCAAAAATGCTGCGAAAACCATGTGATAGTGTACACTACAGATTAGTAAGTAAACACGAGTAAGCCGGCACAGACCTTGTTTGCTGGTTAATCTGCCCCTTCGAGTATTAGTAATTTTCATATTTATGAATGTGCTAGAACAAAAAATATATAGAAATATTATTCCTTTATTTAAAACTCTCAGCCTTTTCTTACCCCTCCGGTTTGATATGTAGAAAACTCACATTAGTGCTGCCGTGAGTGTCCTGCTGTTTGAGGGCAGTCCTATCAGTGTGGCATTTGTGGAGCATTTTTTCCAAAGCTACCCAACACTGTCAGGTGACTAATGCAGTCTGTCACCTGAAAGTTGTTCTGAGGACCATTGCCTGGAAGGACTGTGATGAAGTCATTGTCCTTCCATGTGTTAATGTCATAAATGATACCCTCAAGCCTGGGAGTAGGTGGTGCTGAGAAGAGTCGATGCTGGTAGATCCCTGTGTGTGTGTGTGTGTGTGTGTCTCCTTTTGGCACTTGATTAATTTATAGCCCTGTGCCATGGTGACAGTGATGTGCACTAGCTCAATCCTTTTGCTAAAGAGAAAATGCTTCACAGAGTGCTGCCAAGCCACCTCTGAATGTCTCTTTGAACATGAAATCATCCGAGGGCCTTGGCTAGAAAACACTTGCATTTGAGGGCTTCTTACTCCTTGTTCTCTCTCTAATACTAAGAACAGAGGGGGTAAAGATGACTTGAAGCCTATTTACTTTGGAAATTGTAGCTCACTGACTAGACCCAGAAATAGTCTCCCACATTCTGGAATGACTCAATTTTTCTCAGGTCAATCTACAAAAGACTTGCTACAGTGTTTCTATTCTATAAACTGTGGAAATTCTGCTTTTATAAACGGCGTCTTTTTTTTTTTTTTTTGTCATACAACACTGCTTGGAAAAGTAGAAAGAATATAGGCTTTGGAGCCCATCAGGCATTCACTTGAGACCATGTTCCACTGCTTCCTGGCTCTCTCCCCACCTCGGTTACCTTAACACTAAAACGTGGTTAATAATACTTCCCATCTTGTAGAATGACAGTGAGGAGTAAATGAAACCATATAGGTAAAGCACCTAGCCTACTGTCTGAAACAGAATAGATATTAATGCATGTTGTCCAAATATTATTAATTTATTATATTATGCTATACTAAGCTATAGCAACTTAGCTTAGCGAAAAAAAGCATTCAAGCTTATAACTTCAGGCTAAATGAGTTATTAATTATGCTTTTTAGATGCACCAGGTGTTAATAGGTCATTGTGACTTCTAATATTGGATTACCTCCCAATTCCAAACCTTCAGGCAGTTTTCATAAGTATTGTTTCCATATTCTTCCTTTTTCATACTCCTGATGTTCAGAACGGAAAATCCCCCAGCTGCATACCTACACTTACACACATATGCCGTCTGCCTCTTTTATTCACTCACTCACTTTCATACTCATACACACACAGTACCATATTTTTTCTCAAATAAAGTGCCCATGTAAATAATATGCCCACGCATATAACATACGCATAGTTTGCTCACGAAAATACTGAGGGAGTTGGCAAAGAACATATAACGTGTGCCTTATTTGCATAAAAATACAGTAATTCAGATATGAAGATTACATCCTAAGTCTTACATCACAGTTTAGGAGCTTCTACTCATTCCTATATTCAGTTAAATCAGCTAGAAATTCTACTTTTAAAATCTTAGAAGGAACAAAAACTTTGCAATCAGACAGAACTTGGTGTAAATTCCTGCTCTGCCACTTGACAGTTGTAACCTTAGGGAAGTTAAGCCTCTCCAGGATTCAGCTTCCTTATCTGCAGAATAAGAATAAAAAACATTTACCTGGTAAATAGTAAGTAGGATGGTTATTAGAATTAAATGAGACTATCCAACTGAAGAGTCCAGTTAATGTTAGTTCCCGCCCCTTCCTTTCTGTCATTATTGTTTCCGCTGTTAATGAGAGTCAGTGCCTCCCTATGATATAATTGGAAGACATCCCATTTTAGAGTAAGTCTACCTGAGCATTTCTCTGGGCAGAATGCACTCTACAGTTCAGATGAAGCAGAGCACCTGCATTGCCCATGACTCATTACTCTATTGAAAGTAAGAAGAACCCAGGTCGTGCGCTGACTACTGTTCTAATTGGGAAAAGTAATGTGATTCAACCTCATTCTCTCTGGCTTGTCCTCGTGTATTATTTATAAAATCCATGAATGTAGATATACATTTCTTTTATGAGTTAGCATTCTTGTTTGACACCCGCATAAAATGAATTAGCAGCTAAGGAGCTAAAAATCAGTCCAAAATTCTACTTTCACTAATACAAAATCGATGTGTTTTATAAATAAAGTGTGAAAGTGTAGTGCTTCTCTCTTCCCAATCTATTTTAAAAAAACTTAAATTAAGGCCGTAGTGCGGCAATAAATCAGAGATTCTCCGAGGAAGTACTATTCAGTACCC
Source organism: Elephas maximus indicus (assembly GCF_024166365.1). Classification (NCBI taxonomy): domain Eukaryota; kingdom Metazoa; phylum Chordata; class Mammalia; order Proboscidea; family Elephantidae; genus Elephas; species Elephas maximus. Next base: position 80,571,961 of record NC_064824.1, on the reverse strand, counting down.
AATAAGCAAGTTATGCAGGGGCTTACGTGTGCTTACTGATATGTAGTGCATGATTTCATCTGTTTTTATTTAATGAGAATACAAACAGGGGACATGTTTATAATCAATTTTGACAGCAAGGAAAATAATACATTTAAATACTTTATAATTAAAATCCATCTCTGATTTCCTAATTTTTTTTTTTTTGGCAATTATAGCTTCACATTCTGTATTATCATAGTGGATTTTGAACACTATTACTTTTTTTTTTTTTTACCAAGGTAAATCTGTAATTCTATAAATATTAACCAGTAGAAAATATTTTTTAAAAATAAGTGATCTCTTTTTTTTTTTCCAGGAATTATTTTCTTTAATAAGTTTCTGGAAGAACAAAAACTGGTTTAACTTCAATTGCTATTCATGTCATGGTGTTTAATTCTACAGCCTTGTTGGGGACATTCTAGGCTCAGTCCCAGTTCAGTCTATAGGACAGGCCATTAATAAGGTCACTTTCTTCCTTTTAATGATTTACACAATTAAATGCACCTATAAACACAGAACAGGTAGTGGTATCAACTCCTATTGGTTCTGAAAATAATTTCTGTTTTATTCAACCATGAAGCATTTCTAGTTGAATTGCAATCACTAAGGCTAAGTTAGCTGTCTATTATTTTCCAAACTCAATACCTTAACGTATTTAAGGTAGTAAGTTCTGTAAAATATTGTTTATGTTGTATTTTACTAAATGACTAGCCTCCTGATAGACACTGTGCATACATTAGCCCTAAACTTCTGTTAACACCCCACAGGGGAACAATTACTAATTCATTTTTATGGGTATTGTGGCTGAGAGGGCAAGTAACTATTTGCCCAAGGATCAACAAAGATTTAAAACCAGGATTGTCTGGTTCCGCAACCTGGTTCCACGACTCTCTACCTCCTCCTCCTAATGTAAAATTGATAAAATTCAATTCAACAAACTAACATTAAATTCTTACCATATTCCAAATACCACTCCAGATTACGTGACGGGAAGAAAGATTAAAAAGACTATGTCTTTGCCAAATATGAGAATCGATAGTTATTACCTCCCTTGTTTTTTGACTCATGAATCTAGAGTGGGTCCCTTTTGCCTTTTGTGCAAAGTCCAAACTAATCAGTTCTCATCAAGGTAGTCCATCAACTTCCCCCATTCTCTCTACCTTTTCAACTTCACTTCCTTTTCTCTCCAACACAATTTTACCACTGGCAATTCAGTTCTCATATAGACATCCATGGTATCATTCTGCATTTGCTCTTTCTATTTAAAATGCCCTCTGCCCTAACCTCCCACCTAGCTCTGGGACCATCCTCCTTTCACTGCCACAAAAATAGCCATTCTGATTATCTGACCTCCCATTGCATGTTTATTCTATTGCTGGGAATCAATTATGCATGTAGTTTATACTATTTTCTTTTGCTTTGTGTAAAGTTTTTAATTGTTTCAAGTGTACAGAATAAGATTTACTAAAAGCAAGCCCCATATCATTTTGGATCTTCTATTCCTACCATCAAGTACCATCTACTTACAGCACTGTCCAATAGAACTTGCTGTGTTGATGGAAATTCTCTGTATCTGTTCTATATGGTAGCCACTTGCCTCATGTAACTATTGAGAATTGAAATGCGGATAATACAACTGAAAGAGTGAATTTAATTTTGTTTAAATTTAATGATCTTTAGTTTAAATAGCCACGTGTAGTAAATAGCTACCATACTGTACAGAACAGAAAAGCTATGCAGAATGGAGCAATGAATAAACCAAATTAAAATTAAGTTAGTTCTAAATGGACTTATGATAGTAGAGAAATTTTGTTAAGCAATTTAGTTTATAACAGAAAGATCAATGTATATGGGTATATAGTCCTGAGTTTTATGTGAGAACATTGTTTTTTTCCTTTATCATTATTAAATTCAATTACACATAGAATATATGTTATTAATAGCAAATTTGTTAAAATCCTAGAGTTGCTTCTAAATCTTTAAATATATTAAGAAAAACAGATTCAGTTTATTATATGAGCAAAATGAATATTTTCAGTTTTCACTAGAAATTTTTGTCTATAAAACGTAGTAGCAGACATTTTAATAACGTGTGACCTGTATGTTTAAATCACTAAGCTGTTATTGATTTCATGAAAAGCAAAATTGGTAAGGCTGTGAGTTCAAAATCCAGTCAAGTTTCACATTGAAATAACAGGAAAATACTTATTTTCAAATTTGCAATAAAAATTATAACATTTGAATTTTGAACTTAAAGCCATCAAACAACAATTGGCTTCATGAAGCATCCATTATCCATGTGTAATGGATGTGAAATAAGAAGAAAAAAAATATTTTATATGATTATGTATACTGGGTGTATTTTTATAGAAAGACGGTATGGCCTCTTCTTTCTAAGTGTGATGCAATCTTTCTTTAATTTACTAGCACTGGCTCACTGAACTGGAAATTTTAGCAATGGTCTTTGCCGCTGCCATTCATGATTATGAGCATACAGGGACCACAAACAACTTTCATATTCAGACAAGGTAAGTTAGAGAAAGTAACTAAACTTTTGTAAGTTGAGATCTGAAAGTTATTCTTCTCTGTTACTTAATTTAAATAGGATTCAAAAAATAAGATTTTAATAAAAAAAATGATAGGTTTATTCCTTAAGCTGTAAATACTTAATCAACTGTTATTTTTGAAGAATCTTTTGTGTATTTTGTGACGTATTTACCAATTTAAAGAAAATTTAAAAGAATAATTTCTCTCTGCCCAGAACTTACACTATTACCTATGAGAAAACAGAGGAATCTATTCACCGAAGCAAATCTTGCAACTTAGTATATAAAATATCAGTTTTAATGTCATTTTTTATTTGAAAATAGTAATACTGCACTTCTGTGAGTAAAATCTATAAATCAAAGAAATCTTGTTGGTTAGCACAAAGTGTTAGAATAATTGAAAAAATTTAGGTTTTTTAACGTCAGTGATAATGACAGTTAGACTCAAAATACAAGAATGGAAGGTATTCTAAGGTCTTTTTAGGTGGTCTGAGATCTCAGTGCCTGAAAGGTAGAATTTGGTTAAGGACCCATCAGGACCCAAGACGCTTTGTGAAATTTCTGTCTTTCACTACTCAGGGCTGCTTGAGATGGAGCTGCCAGTTAGAGACTGCTGTCTCTGGAATCATAGTAGGTCCTCTACTCTTGTTGAGGGAAAAGTAAGCCTACTTAGTTCTTGTGTGTTGCTTGCTCATTTGTTATTTGGATTTAGAGGATTTCTAATTTTCCAGCCAGAAGAAATTATTTTGATATATAAAAAAAAAAAAAAACAGACCCATTGCCATTGAGTTGATTCCGACTCATAGTGATCCTATAGGACAGAGCAGAACTGCCCCATAGGGTTTCCAAGGAGTGCCTAGTGGATTTGAACTGCCAACCTTTTGGTTAGCAGCTGTGGCTCTTAACCACTATGCCACCAGAGTTTCCTGCTTTGATATAGGGAACATAAAACATTTTATTGAAAACAAAAAGACATTTTTGGAGGGTTATGATGTAGGGATGTTATTAACCCACACGTTTTAAGGATAGAAGGATTTGTTTTGTCTGTGTTAAACCTAAAAGGAAAGGAAGGCTATGCAGACCATTGTTTGAGCTGGGCCCTAAAAACAGGACAAGAGTTGTAGGGGCCCGAAAAGGAAGCAGCTAATTTGTTATCTGTGAATAACTTTTTGTCCTTTCTATATTGATAAATGAGGCCAATGGACTGGCTCACGCAGCAGTGTTAGACATCACTTCTGGCTTTCTCGTTTTACTATCCATCTGTGAGTGAATAAAGAGTACTAATTGGCTTATAACTCAGCTGCTTCAAAAAAAAGAAGAGAGGAGGAGGGGAAGGGAAAGGGAGAGAGGAAGGATCAATCTTTCATAATTTTATATTAAGAAATTACAAAAAAAAGGTTTTACATTTTTTATAAATTGTCTACCACAATTATTTATTGGCTTGATTTTACATGAACTTGGAAATTATGTGAATAGAAACTGTGTAATGACCACAAATATAACAATATACCAAAAAAAAAAAAAAACCAAACCCAGTGCTGTCGAGTCGATTCTGACTCATAGTGACTCTATGAGTGACTCATAGCAACCCTATGAGTGATGATAACAATACAACTTTTTTTTTTTTTAACACCTACCATTGCCTTCATGTTTTGTCCAAGGAGAAATAAGGCCTTATGCCACTGATATCAAGAATTCTAATGTATTTTATATTTTTCTTTGTTATTTGTATTTAGAGTCCTTTTCTAACATGGAAACCTATTTAAAGTGTAATGCAAAATGACTGAAAAGTAATTGAAAACATAATGCATGGCTATTTTTTTGTGTTCAATACAGATATTATGATTCATGAAATCCTTGAAAGTGTAAATAAATGGAAATAATTTCTTCTTTGTGGAAAGAAAATGCCAAACTACATGTTACCATGGATACTGGATGTTGCTTAGAGTTTTGTTCTTTTCTTAGTAGTCAAAGACTGTTTCAGTAAACACTAAGACCTTGCTGTATTCTCAGCATTGTGTTGAATTTATGAGATGTAACCGTACTCACTTTGCTACAATTAAATCTGGTTCACAAACACAACTTCACTTCTTTCTGAAAGGAAGACACACAGTGATATTTGGGGTCATATCATGTAATAACCCTGACAAAACTGCCATGGCTAGATTTGGGGCCATGTGCTATAAATGATACATGATTGGTAAATCACAATTTTCCCCATGATCTCAACAAACTTCTTGAAAAAAAAAAATACAAACATTATATTTTACTTGTGCAAGATCTGTTTAATTCTTTCTTAAATAGGCCTTGCATGTATGCTTTCCTTATTTGATTTTATATTAAGTTATTGTTGGTGGTTAAGAGATTTTTAGGCTTTAGGTGGGATCATTAAAAGGATATCTACTTTGGAAATATGGGCTATTAGGTAAATACGCATGTTATTTTACCTTTATGGCAGTGCCTGAAAGAAAGGAGGAAGTCATTATTTTACTGCCTGATAGGTCATTTCTCCTACATTGGATTAGTAATAAAGTTTGGTTTGTATAGCAGACTCTTAGATATAGATCTTGAGTAGATTGCTTACAGCAGAGGCCAGATTTCTGTAGTTCTTTATTTTATTTGTCTTTGTCTGCTCTTTCATAAATCTCTGGGGACATCCCCAGTGCTAGGCTATAACTAGGACTAAGCACTCCATTACTAGTCCAAAGGTTGGCAGTTCAAACCCACCCAGAGGCACGTTGGAAGACAGGCTTGGCAATCTGCTTTCAAAAAAGGTCGTGGCCTTGAAAACCCTATGGAACAGTTCTACTCTGCACATATAGGGCCACCATGAGTAGGAATCGACTATATGCCAACTAGTAACAACAGCGGCAACCCACTGAAAAGCCTGAAAGAGAAAGTCTTAATAAAGTGGCAAAAAAGAAACTGAAATTTATGTATTTATCGAGACAAAAGAAAGTGGAAGGAGCCTGGGTGTTGGGGGAAGTGGTAACAAAGTTGCTACAGGTTTCATCTTGACTTTCCCTTTCCTGTTTGTGCTGTCCTACCTCTAACTAGAAAACTTATATGTGCAGGCTCACCATTTTAAGCCATGGAACATACTAGCGCTGCTTCCACTCCACACTTGCAAAATGACCTGGCAATTTAGAGGGGCAGGGAAAGGAGAAGCAAAGGCTCTGTGTACAGATCTGAAAATGAGTGGAATATTACCAACTTTATGTTAGAATACCAGATTCAATAATTCAGCAGCGATCAAATGGTATGAAGGAACACACAGGAGGAATAAAAACTTTCCTTTTATGAATCGTCATTTAAAAATAAAGTGTTCATTATGAATTGGTGGTGAAATATACGTTTTAAGTTTTGTTTTAAAAATGGTTTTGTCCGATTTAATCTAAAGCAAAAGATGCTGTAATATTCAAAGTTAATCACAACATTACAGGGAGAAAAAACAGAATCATAGAAAGACCAAATGATTTTAGTCTTCCCTGCTACTCCCTACCCCAAAAGTAATTATAGCCTAAGGGAATAGGGATGATAATCAACTATCTGGAACAGATACAAAGAGGTTTGTTCATTCACTGCCTGAATGAGAATATTAGGTAATTTTTTTCTCTTTGGCACATCTAGGGTATTTCACAAGTATCTAGCCTACAAATTGAAAGGGAAAGGTATAAACACATTTATACTGTGATAATTAAAAGGAAAAAAATTAACTTCCATAATTTTCGGTATTCGATTACAAGATTTTTAACTGATCGAATGTCTTGAAACTTGAGTTCTTTTGTTAGACATCCGTGAAGCCTAAAGAAATCCTATAACAGGCATTCTGTTTTTATTTCTTAGGTCAGATGTTGCCATTTTGTATAATGACCGCTCCGTTCTTGAGAATCACCACGTGAGTGCAGCCTATCGACTTATGCAAGAAGAAGAAATTAATATTTTGGCAAATTTATCGAAAGATGACTGGAGGTGAGTTTCAGAGGAACCCTAGAGGAAATTTAATTTTAGGAAAAGGATAAGTTATGTGATTTAACGTGAAGAAAACAGACAAAACTCAGTGGCTTACTCACACTACAGAATCAGTAGCAGTTGAGTGGATGACTCTGAGAAGGATGAGTCCCTACAAGATTTTGTTCAAGAGCTCTGTTAGATGGAACTGAAATATTTCCAGGTCAGTTCAACACCTCTGTGCATCATAGCCAATCTATAACTCCACACACCAAACAATGGATAATTTGAGACATAATTACATATTCTCTTGAATGGAACTCTGGTCAATTTGTACCAATTATGTGATCCCATATAAATTCAAAATTTTAGTGACATACCAACTCTTTCATGTTTTAGTTTTCTATATGTAGAGGTCAAGTTTTCCTTTTAAATAAGGATTTTTTTTTTAATTTGAGTTAAAAATTGCCATTGTAATATACTAACCTGACCCAAATGTAAGGGGAAATATTATCTGTGTTCCTGAAGCATCTGCTTGCCTCAGACAAAGAGTATTTCATGGTGATACTCTGTCCTATAGAGTTGCTTTGAGTCGGAATCGACTCGACGGCACTGGGGTTGGGTTTACTTGTTGCCAAAAATAACGAGACGTAACCCTGCCACTCTTCATAACCTTTCTTCTCTTCTTCTTGTTCTTTTAGTCATCATCATCCCCTTTCACTTGACTGTACAGTTGTTCCATTTAGAAAATAAATATAAAGACTGTCCAGCTAAATTTGAATGTCAGACAGGCATAGAATGATTTCTTTTTGTATAAGTTCTTATGTCCTAAATATTGCATGGGACATACTTTAAAAAAAAGAAAAAAAAAAAGATTACATTGTTTATCTGAAATTCAAATTTAACTGGATGTCCTGTATTTTTGTCTTTTGACTCTACATGACTATCATTTCCCACTTTCAGTTCTTGCTGGAAGGTGCTGATGACAGGAGAGAAAGGAGAGAGAGGAAAGAGGATAATGATATGCTTTACCTAACTGAAATCTTGAAATGTCTGAATTTTACTTTAATATTTACTTTCGCTAGCAGATTTTATGATTTCCCCACTGGAATTAGTATTTTGTTCTCTAAATCATACGTTGGTCTCAGGAAACCGATCTTTTTATGTTATGAAAATCCACCATCGGCTGCAGAAATTCAGGGACCTTATTAGTTGACAAAATACAGAGCTTTGTATGCACAGAATTAACGTACACAACAATTGTATCTCTATTTCTTAAGAGTTAGAGACCAAAAATAGTGCATAAACTTGAATAAAAGTGAAATCCGTTTATCCCAGGGCCCCCATAATTTGAGAACTGCCTCCTCCAGAAAGCAGTGTTGAGAAAATCATTAATTGTGTTCATTTATGTTATAGTGCATTTATCATTCCCTTTTTATTCCCAAATTTTCTTACATTGGTTTGGTAGAATAGCTTTCTTGACATTTTTTTTTTCCCTTTTTGTATTAGAAATATGGTATAGAAATAGACACTACACCAGTGAGTCTCCAACATTATGGTCTTTGAACCTCCTTACAATCTTAACAATGAATCATCTTGATTATGTGGGTTATATATTGATCTTTACTATTTTGGAAATTAAAACTGTGGAAAAATAATTAACCAGAGCACCATTGGCATAAAGTTTTATTTGAAAATGCTAGGTATAAGAAGGCTCCAAATGAGTGTTCTAACTTGGGGACAAAGGTTGTAATGTTTTATAGGCTTTAGCAGGAAAATGTCAGCCAAAATTTATCTAGTTTCTGGAAAAGTATTGTCCTCACCTGTTAGCAGCCATTGTTTGGGGACTCTGAAGTTGATCAAAGGGGACGGGGGAGGGGGCGGAAGCAGCTGTGGGAGCAACGGCTACATGGGAGTCTTTCAGGGTCTCTTAGAACTGAAAAAATGTTTAAAATATTTATTAATTCATTTGAAAATGATAATAATAAATGTATTACATGTTAACATAAATAATATATTTAATGTGAAAAATAACTTTATTTTCCAAAACAAAATGGAATTTGTGAGAAGAGTGTCATTGTTTTATATTTACGCAAATCTCTTTAATGTCTGACTAGCTACCCCAGGTTTAGAGATCCTTCCCTGGAATCACCAATCAAGTAGGTCCCCTGGACTATTTCATTTCAAGGAGAAAGACCCAGATGTGGAGGATAGACCTAGATGATTATTCCCAAGTGTGGGAATAATCATCAAGATGGTCTTTTGTTACTTCTGTCTGTATCATACCTAGAGACAGTGGTAGAACAAGCATGAGGAACACAGCACATTATGAAAATGAACATGCCAGCCTTTCAGGGACGTGGACTTTGGGTGTGTACTCAGAGAGGTGTGCCATCTCACCATTTGCTCTATGTAGGCTGCAAAGACAAATCAATATGATGTCCTATCCAAGGAAAAGCAAGTCAGTATTTTAGTCATGTGCAAACCAAATCACTGCTCCATATACTTTTTTTCAGGCACCGGTTTTAAGTTAATGCATTACAAGACAAATAGCTATTACATGTTATCACAAGCACTATCAGCCATTGATTGGAAGGATCTCAATGCAATACATTAGTGTTGGGAATGCAAACTGCTGCAAGGCAACGGGCAAGGAAGCTCTACAGAAAAGGGGAGGCCCTGCAGGCTCTTGGGCAGCTTTTCTATCCCTCCTGTTCCCTTCGGCCCCTTTTATATTGTTTTTGCAAGGTGGGTGTTCTCCTCAAAAGGGCTTATCATCCTGGCCAGAATTCAGTTCAGTTATCCGATGGGAGTTTTGTCACATGTGTTTCTCCAGGAACATATTTGCCGTGATACCTGAAGCATTCCCTCAGAAGATTTGCACTCAGCAAATTCAGGCCATTCTGGAGATTTCCTCTTGCCTGTCTGCCCTTTAACATCTTGTAAAAAATCAGTTAATGAGCTAAGAAAGGTCCTCAATCAGGTGAAAATACCAAGGGTTTAAAAAAAAATTCTAAAGGAAGGTGACTTGGGGTCGAGAGCTGCGTTTTTTTGTTTTTTAACATGAAAATTAAATACAGGGTTTAAAACAAGCCCTAATCTCTCATGGCTACTTTTCCAAATGTTAAAAGCTTTCTGGTTTTCTAAGGCCAGCCCTAGAACTACAGGCTCACTTTTGCAACTTTAAAAATTGGGGGGAAGGAGGCACTTTGTTTGGGGGACCTCATGCCGGTCTTCCATTTTATTCTGCGTGAATGACAGTAACCCAAGAGGGTTTCAAACCTAGGAAGGCCAGGATCTAACTGTAAAAAGATTTTAAAGGGACCCTGAAGCCTGCTATGTGGAGACCAGAAGGGGAAAGGTAGAAACAGGGAGACAAGTTGCGAGAAATTTTCAAATGTCCAAAAGAAAGATCATTTGTATGTAGATTGTCAATCTATTTCTTCATTGGTGATTACCATTTCCAGAGATAACATTTGTAATGTTAACATTTACTATTATTTCTTTGAATTAACTGTTTTTCTTTTTCATGGTTGATTCTGTTGCTATTTCAGTGTGATTTTATTTCCTATTATATTTTTTTCTTTAACATCTTTAGTGTTTTGTTCTAATAATTTGTTGTAATAGTCCATAAATGTCTGTTCGGTAAGTTCTGAGAATCATCCTAATAGTTTTTTTAAGGAACTGTTTTAATGGAGACTACTGTATATGTATCATGAGAAGACAGGGGTGGTTCACTGGTGGAAATCTCATTTTCCATGCAGGAGACCTGGGTTGGATTTCTGGCCAATGACCCCACGCACAACCACTACGCATCTGTCAGTTGAGGCTTGCATGTTGCTATGATGCTGAACAGGTTTCAGCGGAGCTTCCATACTAAGATGGACTGGGAAGAAAGGGCTGATGATCTACATCTGAAAATCAGCCAGTGGAAACCCTCTGGATCACAACAATCCCATCGCATCATGCATGGGTTCATCATGAGTCAGGAGCTGACTTGACAATAGCTAACAACAACATATATATCATGTACACTCTTGAATTTCAACACCGTTTCCAGAAGCTATGAGAGATCTCTTTGCTACTTAGCCTTGATAGCATTTTACAAAAAAATAAAATATATATCTTCTTAAAGGCTTCTAGGTTTTCTTTTTGCATAGTTGTTTGTTTCTTGAAGAACTTTTAATAAGAATAAGTGAATTAATTAAAAAGTTTTGACAAGAAAAATTCAGATATTAAATAACATTGTATTTGTGTACTATTTTGCCATTTATTGACATATTAGTAGATTAATAAATGTCTAGCATTTACTAATCACTTATTAACAAAGCACAATATATCCATTACATTCTTGCAGATTTCATATAACTTTAGCCTCATTTTCCTTGGTTAACATGAATATTTTGGTTCAGTTGCTATTGAAATAGGAATCTGTTAATAACTTCAGAGAAAAAATATAATCAAGAATAATATTATTAATTCCTTTAGTAGCTTTCCTTCCTTTCGTACCTGAATAAAACTGTTCCAAACAAGCTACCCAACATCATGAACAGTAAAGCAAAATATTGATTTCTTATGGCTCCCAGCTAAGAATCCAATTCGACTGAGCACCTAATAATTTTCAACAAAAATCTCCAGTGTTCATTGTTTTTAAAACAATTCATCTGATCATACCATCTGTAGGTAAAATATCTATGAGACAAAATCATAATTCCAATTTACTCATGCCTTTAACTTATCTATAACTCATCTATTAGACACGCTAGCTCTCTTTAAGAGCCCTGGTGGCACAGTCGTTAAGAGCTTGGCTGCTAACCAAAAGGTCAGCAGTTTGACTCCACCAACCACTCCTTGGAAACTCTATGGGGCAGTTCTACTCTGTCCTATAGAGCTGGTGTAAGTCAAAATTGACTTGACAGCAATTGGTTTAGTTTTTGGTTTAGTTCTTTTTAAGCCATGCCACAGAAGGAAATCCAAATATGGTTTCCAATATAAGTAACTGTATTTACCTATCTATATATAAAAAAATATAGAGAGCAAACAAACTGTGGGACATGCAACCTTTCCTGGAATGACTTACCTTCTCCTTGGTGTGAAGACGAATTATTTGTGCATAGATGTGATGTGTTCACCATATTGGCAGCTTCTTGTCTAAAATTTTCAATAGTACCTGTTATGGATTGAATTGTGCCCTCCCAAAGTGTATGTCAACTTGGCTAGGCCGTGATTCTCAGTATTGTGTTGTTGTCCACCATTTTGTCATCTAATGTGATTTTCCTATATATTGTAAATCCTACCTCTGTGATGTTAACGAGACAGGATTAGAGGAAGTTAAGTTAATGAGGCAGGATTCAATCTATAAGATTAGGTTGTATCTTAAGTCAATCTCTTTCGAGATATAAAAGAGAGACACAAGCAGAGAGACAGGGGGATCTCATACCACTAAGAAAGTAGTGCCAGGAGAAAATTGCGTCCTTTGGACCCGGGGTCCCTGCACTGAGAAGCTCCTAGACCAGAGGAAGGTTGATGACAAGGACCTTCCTCCATTACTGACAGAAAGAGAAAGCTTTCCCCTGGAGCTGACACCCTGATTTCTGACTTCTAGCCTACTAGACTGTGAGAAAATAAATTCCTGCTTGTCAAAGCCATTCACTTGTGGTATTTCTGTTATAGCAGCACTAAATAACTAAGATAGTACCAATGACTGAGATATGTAGGATCAGGATCCCAAATGCTTAAACAGAAAATCCCCACCACTTTGGGATCTTCTTTTTTTGGGTGGTTCTTACGATAGAACATTGACATAGTGGACTGGAGTGGTCCAGGTGTCAGCTTTGGGAGTGGGATCTTTTAGGTTGAATATTGTCTCTGCCATGTGCTACTGTGTGACTCTATGTAAGATATTCAGTCTCCTCAATGCCCCCTCATGGGGTTGTTATCAGAATTAAATGTCTTAATATGTATAAAGAACCTAAAACAATGCCTGGACTGAATAAACAGTGGGTTTTTTTTTTTTTTTTTTTGATAGTAGTTGTTGTTAGGTGCCATTGAGTGGATTTTTGACTTCTAGTGACTCCATGTGACAGAGTCTGCCCTATAAGGTTTTATTGGCTATAATCTTTAAGGAAACGGATTGACAGGCCTTTTGGCCAGGGAGCTGCTGGGTAGATTCAAATCATCAACCTTTCTGTTAGCAGCCAGGAGCTTAACTGTTGCACTGCCAGAGCTCCTTATATTTCATAGTTGCATTGAAAATATGCAAAATGAAGATGGAGAAAGGAGAGTCTTGAGAGCCCATGCCCTTCTTATCTCTCTCTCTTTCTTCAGACACTAAGCTTCTCAGTTTTGTTGACCTTGTGAATGTAGAATGGTCTTCAGCCTCACTGGTTTATCTTTTTTTCCTTCAAAGCATTTAAATATTGTATTTAGAAAAGTTTTCCTTTAAAATGGCCTAGGATCCTTTCAGATAGAAAAACAATACTTAGGAATTATGAGCAGGGGAGGGAATGGGAGTGAGAGGGGGCACATCTAATTATTTAGGGGAGATGGCAAACAGTATCACTCAGATGACTCTCTTGATAATTACCTAAATCCATGAATTATAGGGGAAAATAATATTGAACTTTTATGAACAGCTTTTCCTTTAAAAAGTAGCATCTTTTATGTTCCTATCTATTAGGAAAAATAAAATGTCATTAGTGATATTTAAGGGAATGTTCCAGTTCAGAATATTAAGTGCCCAATGGACTTCTCCTTTTGATGACACCACAGGGATCTTCGGAGCCTGGTGATTGAAATGGTTTTATCTACGGACATGTCAGGTCACTTCCAGCAGATTAAAACTATAAGAAACAGTTTGCAGCAGCCTGAAGGGTAGGTTATTTTCTCTTGTCATGTTAAAGTTCTGTGGGCTGGGGAAAGACTGTAATTGGTTGTTTTGCTCTGATCATTTGAGCATGACCTTTGTTGGACAGGATTGACAGAGCCAAGACCATGTCCCTGATTCTCCATGCAGCAGACATCAGCCATCCAGCCAAGTGCTGGCAACTGCACCACCGGTGGACCATGGCTCTAATGGAGGAGTTCTTCCGACAGGTACCTCTTTCATACTCTGCAGATGTTTTTGGAAATCGTGACTCTGCATATCTCACGCATGTTTCCTGTGTGGAAATCCATGTTTATGACTTTGTAGATTTCCAATTACAGAGATTATCAACTGGCCACAACATATTCTTGAAAATTTAGGCAGAATTAATCAACCTTTCAGATAAATGTATTAAATAATCCTAGGCGGCAGTTATGGTTCAAGGGTAGAATTCTTACCTTCTATAGTGGAGACCTGGGTTTGATTCCCAGCCAATGCACCTCAAGTGTGGCCACCATCCATCTGTCGGTGGAGGCTTTGTGTTGTTATGATGCCGAACAGGTTTCTGAGGAGCTTCTAGACTAAGATAGGGTAAGAAGAATGAAAACCCTATGGATCACAATGGTCTGATGAGCAACCAATCTTGGGGACGTTCCATTGTGCATGGGATTTTGTTCCATTGTCTCCCTGAGTCAGACCAACTTGAGGGCAGCTAACAACAAAAAATGTAATAGGATACGTGTTTTAAAGAGCATCAAGTCTTGGGTCTCAAATGCTTCTCTCAGGAAAGAAAGAAATCAGTGGAGTAGAGTTGTGATTGACTGTTAAGAAGTGAGTGATAGAGTAGAGATGGCAAATAGCTTTCATCATGAAAAAAGGAAGGGGAGATATGGAGCATTTCTGCACACATCCTGTGGGGCAGAATTCATCCATGTGTGCAGAGCTGTAAGGGAAGCTGAGAAATGTAGTTTTTAGCTGGAAGGCCATGTGCCCAAATAAAAAATCAATAGTGAGAAAGAAAGCCTGGGGGAAGCCAGTGGTTTCTGCTACAAGTATACCTTTTTTATCCTATAAATTGCCCCATTTAGAGAAAATCTTTAATTCCTGTATTTTCAGGTTATTTGGTTTGTCAGTAGGTGTCTGAATTTTAATGTCCCCATCATTGATTTTATATCTATCCTAAATACATAGCACTAAGTATATATTACTATATTTTTTTAAGTTTATTACCATATTTTGGTGACTCTGGTTTCTGTTTCCCATTGTCAGTGGATTTGAAATATGGTTTCACTTTTAAATTGGATTGCATATTCCTAGAGAAAGTTACTGAACAATATCTTCCAAATGCAAATATTTTTTATATTAAAAAGTTTTTGAAAAGAACATTTTTAACACATCTTGTGCTAAAAAACAAATGAAAAATTAAAATCTGTCAAATTCTAAGGGCCAGTAACCTACTATGGCCAATTAATAATTATAGTTTAATATGCTCTAACAGGAAATTCTGGTGGCATGGAGGTTAAAAGCTATGGCTGCTAACAAAAAGGTCGACAGTTCAAATCTACCAGGTACTCCTTGGAAATGCTATGAGGCAGTTTTACTCTGTCCTATAGGGTTGCTATGAGTTAGAATCAACTCAACAGCAATGGGTTTGGTTTTTTTGGTTATGCTCTACCAATCAATAAGTAAAGAGACCTTAGAGATCATTAAGAACAACACTTTTATAGCTAAAGAAACAAACATTGAGAGAAAATAATCTGACTCAGTCAAGAAAAAATTAAAAAAAAAATTTAAATTGAATAATATGAAAACAAAACATACAAAATCTATGGGGTGCAGCTAAAACAGTGATGAGAGGAAAATTTATAGCTTTAAATGCTTATACAGGTAGTTGACATACGACAGGGTTCTGTTCTAAAGATTTCATCATAAGTTGGTTCTGATGTAAGTTGAATGCCTCTTTTTTTTGTTTTCATTATTACTGCCTTTTTTATCAGTATCTCTATAAATCCAGTCTGTAAACATCTTTGAGTGAACATCTGAGAATAACATCAACAAATTAATTACACACTGCAACATTGTATGTAGTATATATTATTAAAAATAAGACAAAAAAAGAGAGTCGTAAGTGCAGTTTGTAGTAATCAATACCACTACTTCAAAGCAGCCATCAGCTCTCAGAAGCCTTCTTGCTCTCACCCTTCCCCCTTCCCACCCAAGTTCCAATTGTTGTTTTTCCTAACTCCAATACATTGTAAATCAGGGACTCCTGTATTAGAAAAGAAGAAAGATATAAAATTCATTGACTTATGTTTCCAGCTTAAGAAGCTAGGAGAAGATGAGGAAATTAAACCAAAAGTTGTTGGAAGGATACGATAAAGACAAAAGCAGAAATCATTTGAATAGAATAAAGACAAACTATATTGAAAATTAACAAAGGTAATATTGGTTCTCTGGAAGATTAATAAAACTGATAAATCTCTAGTGGGATCAAAAACAAGAAAGAACACAAATTATAAGTGAAAGAAAGATAGCATTACAGGTCTCATATGCAGGCAGTCCCTAGGTTACAAATGAGATCTGTTCCTAACTGTGCCTTTAAATTACAAAAGTGCTGTAAATATTGTTTATACAAGGGATATTCATGTTTTATTAAATATTTATAATACAAAAAATGCAATCATACAATATCATAAATTTAACTGAAATAAATGTGTTAGCTATAATAATCATTAAACATTTAAACAATTTGGGTGGCTTTCTAAAAATTTGGAAGGAAGGAAGATAATTAGATGGCCTAAATTCCTGAAATAAGTTGTACAAAAAAGGTTAAACTAGCACATCATTCCCTCTCCCCCAAATAATTCCCATATAGAATGAGTGGCTGGTTAAGTTCTACCCTTGGCCTTATAGTGACCCTAAGCCTATGGTCAGCCCCTGGGTGGCACAAACAGTTTAGCACTCAATGACTAGTCAAAAGGTCTGGGAAGACAGGCCTGGTGATCTGCTTCCAAGGGGTCACAGACCTGAAAACCCTGTGCAGCAGTTCTACTCTGCACGCACGGAGTCGCCATGAGTCGGAATGGACTTGATGTAATTAACAACAAAAAAGCCTATGGTCAGGGGTTTCTTGCATGTTTGTTATTGTTGCTTCTGTGATTAAAATTTAACTTTCAATGCAAGAGGTTTCTCAATATTCTGTACTTCATTCTCCTATCTTCTTTAAAACTATAGAAACTGTTTTGGCTTTAGACCAAATGCAAAAAAAAAAAAAAAGCTGTTTAATCACTGGACTTGACACCTTGTTGACAGCTATCAGAGCATTTTACACTATGGGAAAACAACGACTAGGTCTTTGCCATGGCCTTTTAAAGAAGAAATCTTAACCATTCTCCAAAGGAATTGCTAAAACGAGCATAAGCTATCAGACTTGAGCACAGACAGCTGCCCTGTTTCCATAATGGACCACATTCTCCACCTCCCTGCCAGCAGGCTCATCCCTAAGGACACGACTGAGCGGTATTGGTCAATTAACTGAGTTCACTGGTGGTGGTGGGGGTGTAAATGTCCCTGGGTGGCTCAACTGTGAAGAACGGCCTGCTGACCTGCTTCCTATAAGATTACACACAAGAAGACTCTGTGGAGCTCAATTCTCTATTCTCTAGCACATAGGATTGCTATCAGCTGGAATTGATTCAAGAGCAATGGGTCTGGTTTGGTTTTTTGGTTGTTTTTGTTAGATGCCATTGAGTCAGCTGGACTCATGATAACCCTGTGTACAATGGAACAAAACACTGCCTGGTCCTGTGCCATCCCCATAGTCAACTGCAGATCAGATTGCTGTGGGATCTAGGGTTTTCATTGCTAATATTTGGAGTAGGTTGCCAGGCCTTTCTTCCTAAGATATGAATTAAACCCATTGCCACCTAGTCGATTCCGACTCATAGCGACCCTGTACGACAGAGTAGAACTGCCCTATGGGGTTTCCGAGGCTGTAAATCTTTACCAAAGCAGACTGCCATACCTTTCTCCTGCTGGTGGGTTTGAACTGCTGACCTTTCAGTTAGCAGCTGAGTGCTTTAACCACTGCACCACCAGAGCTCCTTAGATATGCATTAGAATCATAAATACCTTTAATTTGGACAATATAATAATTTGTATTATTGCTATTTTGAATTATGATTATTATTAGCTAACATTTAGTATTTACTAAATACTCCGCACTGTCCTTAGGCTTCACTGAAATGATCTGAACCTCAGGAAAATCCTATTAGGTAGATACTAAATCTTTAGATGAGAAAGCTGAGATTGGAAAGTTGGGTAACAGATGAGGAGAATTTATGTCAGCAAAGGCTGTGATATGCTTGAAGTGACAGATAGCCCGTTGAATAGCAATGATTCAACCCTGAGTCTTCTGACCAAATAATAATGGCCCTTGCAATAATGGACGTCCTTCCATCTGTCCCTTAAGCCAAGTATAAGTACTAATTCCAAATGGAATTGATGTTATTCTCCCGGGGAGTGGAGGGTTGTTGCTGAGAGAGGTTGAAGAAATTCTATATTTTCTCTCCCAAGCTATGACATAGTGGAATATTTCTATTTGTATTTACTTTGCCTATTTCTTTGGTGACCATCTCTAGATTTTATAGAACAATTCTGATTTCAAACTCTCTTCCTGTAACTCTCATAATCAGAGGCATGGCTTGGGGAGAATGCACCAGAAAATATTTTTAATAACATTTTTAAAGATCACATACTGACATGATATTATGATGAATATGATAAAAAGATGTTAAAGGAAGCAGAGGGAAAGGAAGCTGTGAGGCTCTTTGACAGGGCCTTTACCTGGGTTACCCCACAAAGCAAAAGCAAAGACCCTCCGTTTTGTTCCCTGACTTCGGAAGCTGACCATGCTGTGGGCTAGGTTGTGGGCTTAGGTAAGGCTGATGTACAGCATGAAGGAACACAACCGGTAGCGAAGGAGAAAACAGAGCCTGAAGGCTTCTTTCAAATGACCAGACAATGGAACAGGAGCAGGGGAAGTATCCCCCCTCCTTCTTTGGTGAGTACATCCCTTTGAATGCAAAGGAAAAAAACCCAATGTTTGATAAACCTCGTGATAATAAAACTTTTCCCAGAGCAGCCACTTTTATGAGATGGAAATCTAATTAGTTCTCATGGTGTTAAAGCCAAACACAAATAGAATTCTTTAATGTATGTGCTCAACTAATCTACTTTCGGTAAGATCAAATCATTCACGTTTCAGTTTCCTCTGAGAATACATTGAGATGAAATTATGTGCACGGAATATAAGAATGCTGAAGATATGACTCATAACTTGCTGCTGTAAAGACAATAAAACTTGGTTAATGAGTAGAAAGGTGTTTCAAAAAATGTTTATATGCTTTTAATTTCAAAAAACAGCCCCATCATGAAGAATCTTGGTGCTGAAGAGCTGCTGAACCATTTGGGATTAAAAAAAAAAAAAAAAGAGAGAAGAGCAGAAAAATCTATGAGCTGGATTGTTAACTGTATGCCAAATAACACACTGAGGTGACTAATTTGATAAGGACTTTAGAAAATTGCAAAGAGGAAAGCATTGTCGCTCTGTCATCAGAGGGTTGTAATACCAAAGCAGAGCCTCAGGATGCTGAACTTGTTCATGGTTGGTTGTTTTTGTCTCCAGTTATGTTCTCAAAAGGAGACTGTGAGAATAAAATTATATGCTTGGATTACAGCTTTTAGTTTTATATAAAAAAAAAAAAAAAGCTGTGCCAATTAAGAAATGAAAGACAAGAGTTTTTAAGGCTTTGTTTCTAGGCTGCGCGTTGTCTGAACTTCTCCAACTCAGGTCTGTACTAATGAGCATTCCTTTCCCCAGGGAGATAAAGAAGCGGAACTAGGGCTTCCATTTTCCCCTCTCTGTGATCGAAAGTCAACGATGGTGGCCCAGTCACAAATAGGTAACACTGAAGATTGGTGGTTGTGGACAGTGGGTGTGTGCTTTTCAGTTTTCAAATGCATACGCTATGTCATTCAAAGGGGTGACTTCCGTGAAAACCTCACTTCACTTCATGTTTATAATTTTGATCTCTAGACCAATCTTACAGGGTGCTAAATGATAAGAATTATTGAAACATATACCTGGTGGCGTAGTAGTTAAGTGCTACAGCTGCTAACCAAAGGATCTGCAGTTTGAGTCCACCAGGCGCTCCTCGGAAACTCTGTGGGGGCAGTTCTACTCTGTCCTACAGGGTCGCTATGAGTCAGAAGCGACTCGACAGCAAAGGTTTTTTTTTAATTCTTACAAAATAAATCCAATAAAGTAACCATAGTTAATGTTATTCTTTTTGTGCAAGAGACAGGATTTTTTTTGTCATTTTGTTGCTGATTATTGTTTTCTGTAGTGTATTCCTTCGGAAAGAGGACAATTCAATGAAAATATTAATATATCTGTTCTAAGTTTGCACAGTATGCTTCATGTACTACTTCATATTCTTTTAGAAAAAATATTTTATGATCTGAACAGACATGCCAACAAAAGAAAATTTATAAAATGATATTGCTCCCAACCGTTATTAATTCCTGTCACCCATGCTTGTGTTTGGAACTTTAAGCCCAGTCTGTTAGTAAAACATATTTTTGCTATGCTGCATAGTTCAAATATTTGTAATAGTTGTACCCTAAGCCAGCATGTTCATTACTGAATTATATGATCCATAAACATAAAGAATCATCACACTATCTGTGTAGCTGTGATCCAGCACCACTGCTACAAGGCAGCCAGCTATCGGCTCTCAGAAGCCTTCTTGCTCTGACCTTTCCCCCTGCTCACCCAAGTTCCAACAGCTGAGAACCTATCACAGGTGCCTTTCATTGTTAAGCAGGTGTGAAGATGTCAGGCTAAGGACCTCATCTGGCAGGCTGACAGGGGTCTAAGTTTCTGAGGCTTGTTGCTGTAATATAAATTGCTGCCGTATTAGTAGAGATGCCCAGTTTGACAGTCTGCATGCTCCAGGCATTTAAACCATAGATGGGACTTGAAATAGTACCCTGGGTGGCCAATTAACATTGTTTTGACTTGGAGCCATTGATTAAAATCAAAGCCAGTAAGTTTTTTTTTTTTTTTTAATTAAAAATGTATGTTAATATATGCACAGCTCTGGTGGTGCAGTGGTTAAGAGCTACAGCTACTAATCAAAAGATCTGCAGTTCGAATCCACTAGCCGCTCCTTGGAAACCCTGTGGGGCAGTTCTACTCTGTCCTATAGGGTCGCTATGAGTCGGAATCAACTTGATGGGCTGCGGGCTTTTTTTTTTTTTTTTCCTTGATATATGCTATGATTAATCCAGTTACCAGGGATGTGAATTACTTTTGTCTGAGCGTCTGATAGATGGAAAACTCATCTATTGTGCATTTTCCAGCACACAATCACTTAAAAAGCCTCCCTCCATTTATTTTCTCACATTTAGACATTAGCCCAGTGCTCCCATAGGTTTTTAAGGCCACAAGCACTTGATCGTAAGCACTACACCTGTGCTTGGCCCTGGGGGCGCTAGAGTGCTCGCAGAGCTTAGGGTTAGGTTGTTTTCTCCTCCCTCGCCTAAACACTGGCTGGTAAGTGCTTCCTGGAGGCAATTCCCCATTTTCTCTGTGTGTCGTTTTTCTTCCTGGAGGCAATTCCCGATTTTCTCTGTGTGTCGTTTTCTATCTTGGTGTGTACTTTAAATGTAAAAGTCTTCTTATTAAAACCTGATGTCTCAAAGTGGTGGGCTTAATGCTGTCTCCAGGAGATATTACTGTTCTCTTTGCTGCTCTGACAGAAACACACCTACACGCTGCAAACTAACACTTTATGTCCAGAGAATAATAAACAGCAATTTGGAATATTAACCCACTGGCAGAAGGCTCTGATTAGTCCAGTAAGAGAGAGAAAAAAGGTGGTTGCCTTCCTGCGGTCCAAGAAAAACTTCAATTACTTAGTTTCTTTGGTACTTAGACTGTTTCTTGTTGGTGGATAATAAAATTCAGCAAGCAAGTGAAGACCTAGAAAGGTCTCCTCATTGAGACAGGAAAAACGTGTTCACTCTCATTAGATCTGAATTTGTTGTCAATAATAATATAAGGATGAATGTTAAACGGCAGAGCCAATATACTTGAGTTAAGAGGTTTAAGTTGTATCCCTTTCACTGCTTGAAGATTGTTTCGTAACAGTTAAGCTATCATTTCTAAAGATTGTGCTATTTCATGTACATAGTCAATCCAAGGGGTAAGTTGATACTTGCTTTCCCAGAACCATCAGAGTCTCTTCACTGTTACTGATATTAGAATTCGGGAAATTCTAACACTTGAATTTATCTTTTCTGGCTTTTGTAGGTTTCATTGACTTCATAGTAGAGCCAACATTTTCTCTTCTGACAGACTCAACAGAGAAAATTGTTATTCCTCTTATAGAGGAAGCCTCAAAAGCTGAAAATTCTTCCTTTAGGGCAATCAGGTTTGATATTTTTGTCATTATTTTACCTTTGAGATGTTTTAAAACCTTTTACTTATGATTATTTTTATGTTTTCTTAATTCTTGGTAAGAAATTCTTTGAGCATTATTAAATAGTATTGCCATCTAGTGGCCAAATATCATATTGCATCTGCCTCTGAAAAGAATTATCTACTGCAAAAGATGTCCGAGTACTAAGAAGTTTAACAAAGTAGCGTTCAATACTCAGGAGAATAAAATTAATTAAACTTTCATTGGGGAATTATGTATTGTGTCCTGGATATAGTAACATATCAGAAAGTTACTTGTAAAAAAAAGTTCAATCTCAACCCACTTGTATATCAAGTAAGATGCCTGTGCCAAAGTTAGCCCTTTAGCTTGGAGGACTACAACAGATCTTCATCTTAGGTGAATAAATGAATAAACATGTAACAGTAAAGCCCATTGTACACAGAACCTACTTACAAAGTTTCAAAATAGATTTTTTTCATTGATAAATTTGGAAATGGGTATCATTTAAAATTTGCAGTTGCAAAATAATTATGCCGAATTTTTGCCCCTTTGGTGGTCCAACTTCTCATAATGGCACCACAAGAGGCTCCCTAAATGCCTTAATGAGGAAGTGGAGAGAATGTTCTCCCTGGGAGAGACCAGGTTTTAGTCTGGAGATGAAATGGTGGAGGAAAGGGCAGGCGCCATTACCCCACTGGGGGCTCTGGAACGATGACATACACCAGTGGACTCCCCACTAAGTCAGCTCACCTCGAGGTTCCACTGCTCTAAGATCCTACTGCCAACATGACTCAGCCACCCTGTAAGACAGATGCTGCATTTTGGGCACTTCCACGTGGGGAAGGAATGAGGGGGTGAGCAAGCACTGCCATGTGCTCAGAACTGGGCCTGAGCGCCTGACATCCAAGGCTTTCCCAGCCCTTATTGTCAAGTTTTTCCAGTTCTGCTCCCTTATTCCTTATCTCGGCCTCAGTGGTTTTTTTTTTTTTTTTTTTTTTTTAATGTTAGTGCAAGCTCCGTTGGGGGGTTAAAAGTGACAGATGCTTTGAAACAATCAAATGTGAAAAGCAGCATAAGTGACGGGTCCTATTTCCCAGACTACTCCCTTGCAGCAGTGGACCTGAAGAGCTTCAAAAACAACCTGGTGGACATCATTCAGCAGAACAAAGAGAGATGGAAAGAGTTAGCTGCACAAGGTATGGTTGTTTATGAACCCTTACTGCCTGGCCTCTCTGTCCCAACTCCTTCTCATCTTATGCTTTGGGCCCTCCCCTCTGATTCCTTTTTTATAAAACATGCATGCCGTTGGTGATATTTAGAAGTTTGGTTGTCTTTTGATTATCATGAGAAAGTTGGCTTACCTTTTAAAAAGAAATGCTGTTTCATTTATGCCATATTGGCTGCAGATGTGTGTGTCAGTGGGTGGTGGCGAAGTGGGTATGAAAGTTGGGACAATAAAATGGTGACAAACTTTATTTGGTAGTTGCTCCTGGGCTTTCGTAGAGGTGCTTTTGAGCCTGTGTTTTAGCCTTTGCACGTGCCTGTTGTGTTGCACTGAGAATGTAACACTTAAGTGTTAAAAGATTCCGGTGTGTGATTTTTTTTTTTTAATTTCTTTTATTTTACTGTTACTTCTTTGTCTAAGAGTTTCACTCAGAAGTTGGAGAAGTCACTTGTAACGGGTCACTAAAGAAATCAGATAGGAAGCTAGCTATGGTTATTTCTGACATATTTGCTGGTTCCCATTAATCAGTCCATTCGTTTAGGAGGTATGCAGTGAGTATCAGAACATTCATTATCTGCAGTGCAGGAAGTGAGCTTCCCCCAAATTCCAGATCTGGCCCCTGCCTCTTCTCATATTCCTTCCTGAAGTGTACTACAATTCCCGCACCGTGGCCTTCTAGCAGCTTCTTAAAATACCCCTGGGTCTTTGCAATTTTTATTGCTTCAGCCAGGAATTCTCTTTCTTGGGGTTTCAGCAAAGCTGATTCCTTCTTGGCTGGTAGGTCTCAGCTTTTTGTTTTTAATTTGAGCACTTAATAACTCATTTAATTTCATTCTCACATGGACCTTAGACAGTATATACTATTATTTCCCATTTTACAGATAAGGAAATTGAGGCAGAGACACTTATATGATTTGCCCAGACTGAGGGAAATGGCCAGCAAAAAGGCTGGGAGCTGGAGCTTGCCTGACCTGCACGCAAGAAATAACAAGGAGACCAGTGAGGCTGGGGGAAACTGGGCGAGTGGGGTGAATGTAGGCAATGTGGTAAATGGGTGATGTGGTGCCATATTGTTGATTTTTGCCAACAAGTGATAGGAAGCTAAAATAGGGTTTGAGAATAAAGATGAAATTTTCTGAACTGAGGTGTTAAAAGGATTACTCTGGCTACAGAAAGAAAAATATTTTTATGTTTTGGAGGCAGAAATGGAAACAGGGAGGCCAGAAATAAGGCTATTTTTCATTACCCACGAGGAAGGTGTTGGGAACTTAGACCAGGTGGTAGTGGTGAAAGAGAGAAGTGTATAAATGCTGGATGAATAAAGATGGTGCCTTGAACTGGTATGTGTGAGTGGGGCAGGGGTGAGCAGTGGATATCACAAAAAGAGATTGGATTCTGGATATATGCTGAAAGTAGAGTTGATTTGTTTGTTTACAGATTGAATCTAGGGTATAAAATCAAAAGGGAAGTCAAGAATGACTCCAGAGTTTTTGGTTTTCTTACATACTGATTGTGTATATATAAATTTATTTAATCATCATACAGAACAATTTGTCATTCCCTAGCAAAGAGATGCACATGCCATCCTTCCCAACAATTCCACTTCTCTATTGTATCGATGGCACTGTTTTTTTAATTTTATTTTAATGCTGGAGCCCTGGTGGCGCAGTGGTTAAGAGCTCAGCTGCTAACCAAGACGTCAGCAGTTTGAATTTACCAGCCACTCCTTGGAAACCCTATGGGGCAGTTCTACTCTGTTCTATAGCATCATTATGAGTGGACAGCAACAGGTTTGGGTTTGTTTTTTAGTATTTTAATGCTAGAGAGATTTTTTTTTTAGTTGTGCATCAAGAGACAATGGACAGTAAATCTTGCAAAAGCTGGAACCTGTGTAACATGGAAACCTGTTGGAGAAGGAAAATTCAAATACTGTCCACTATTAGAGAGCAATAGACAACTGGTAAGACTGCATCCTGTCAAAGGTAGAAAACTTGCGAGACCTGGAAAAACAAGGCAGTCCGATGGAGTTCTGGCTCTCACAGGTTTCACTGTATAAGGCTTTCATAGCAGTAGCACACATACCAGCAAAAACAACTGCAAGCAACAGTAAAATGCATTCATAAACTGGTATATTCATATCATGGAACACCACACAACTATTAAAATGAATGAACTCTAATGAGGAACATCAACAGGAATGAATGACACAATGTGGAGCAAAATATGAAAACTGCTAAAATTTGGGGAGATACCATTCATAGGAAATTTATAAGCCTCAAAAAAAAAAAAATGAAACAATAGGTTTTGAAATACTCCTGTGGTAAAACTAAACAATGATATTCAGGATGGTTCTGGGGGAAGAATGGGGGATTTATTCAAGTATTAGTGTATTTTATTTGTTAGATTGGGTGGTAGACACACAGATATTACTTTTATGATTATGGTTATATGTAACATGTAGTTGTTGTCAGGTGCCATCAGGTTGGTTCCAACTCCTAACGACCCTACGTACAACAGAATGGAACTCCGCCTGGTCCTGTGCCGTCCTCACAGTCGTTGCTGTGTCTGAGCCCGTCATCTGAGGGGCTCACCTTCCGGCTCTGTATCAGACAATGTTCGCTGCTATTCACAAGGTTTCACTGGCCAGTTTTTCAGAAGTAGACCACCAGGACCTCCTTCCTAGTCTGTCTTAGTCTGGAAGCTCCGCTGAAACCTGTCCACCATCTGGTTACCATGCTGGTATTTGAAACCTGGTGGCATAGCTTCTGGTATTATAGAAACACATAAGCTACTGTGGTATGACAAAATAACAGATGACAGGTGGATATATAACATATATGCTTTATATATAAACGTAGAGTCAGTTCATATGAATGGAATATTTCATAATAAAAATGGAAGGAAATATAATCTACAAAAATAAATCTACTATGTCACCAACTTTAAAGTCAGCGTGTATCAGATATTGCCATTGTAATACTTAATTGCTGTATCTCTAATCTTAAAATACACTGAAAATTAAACTGTCTTTATAATAATTACATTGAGATTAACATAAGTAGGGCGTATGATATTTACAGCTTTGGAATGTTAATGAAACATTGAGGCTCTGAACAGAATTGTAGATGTTTGGTCACAATCATATTAGCCTATTAACTGTATTTCACAGATATCTCAAAAGCATCCCACTAATCCTAGAACAGTGAAGGGTTGTGGACTACTAGGCTTCAGCCTATGAAACTCCTGTGTCATCAATTACACAAGACATTTTCCTGGAGAGTAAACACATTCAATGAGCCTTCTTTTAAGGAGCTGGGAACATCTGTGTAAGAATGTTGTGTGTAAACACATTTCTTTTTGACATGGGACCTTTCAAAAAAAATTTAAAAATACTTCTCTCCATCCCAAAGTGTTTACTTTTTTGGTTTAAATGTTATCCATTTAGAGTTAGGGCAATGCCCTTATTATTTTCTCAGAGTTCCTCAGCATCTTAAGTCTTCGCCCAGTCTCCACTCTTTTCTTCACTATTTCAGAGCAGACATGAGATTTTAAGTGTATGTGTGGCTATCCTTCTAGCGAGGCAGGCAAAGGGGAATAAAGTGAGGAGTCATCCTCCTCTTCTATTTTCTATTTATAAAATCTCAGGCAATTCACATAACCTTTCTTAGCCTCAACAAATGTGATTATTAGGATAATAATCCCTGCCCTAATGGGGATTTGCTGATCAAGACAGCAGACATTCTCATGTATCTTTGACCAGTTACCATTTATGTTCCAGAGTCTTAAAGGCTAATATCTTAGAGCCAGTATGGAGGTTTGAGAGCAAGTTACTTAAGAAAGTGATAGAGAAAGAGAACACACATCACCTATACTAGAGGTCAGTAGGGTGATGCTCTCTATTAAGAACAATAACAACAAAAGAAATCATGCATAAGAAAGAAATGTGTAATTTCTACAGTGCCATGTACATTTATGTGATTTTTATTAGTGGCCTGCTATTCTGTCCCAAGAGTGCCATTTGCATCTATAGCTGAGCTAGAGGAATGGATTAGGTTCATATCTGGAACTGTGAAAGAAGCATTTTTGTTTAGCCCCTGAATGGCAGGTACAAATGTCAGTTCTCCTTCAAGGCAAAACTATTACTTTTGGAAACTACCTGAGAGTTTGGCTTATCCTTGGACATAAGGATTCCAAATTGAACTAGTTCTACCAAACCCACCATGATGGGACTAGAAACTGTGAATCAAGCCCAGGCTTACTTTCTTTCCCATCTTCTTAAGGAAAACACGTAGAAGAGAAAAACTAGTGATGTTCTAGAAGTCCCACATTCTGCACGTCAGTCTGAAATGGATTTCAAAATGTTTCTTATCGTGCTGGGTAATTTTCTAATTTATTTGATATTGAATCAAGCCCCCAAATATTAGGCTCAGAAAAGACTGGAAAGAAAAAGAGGCAGGGTGGGAATGAAGACACAACTGGATTTGCATTGTGCACGAGTCCAGCTGTTTAGAATCAGAGGAAACCTAGAGTGATTTTAGAGCAAGCTTGCTATTTTAGAATATGGTATTCATGGATAGGGAGATTGCTATTTTAGAATAAGATTGTGATGGTTAAGGTTGTGTGTCAACTTGGCTAGGCCATGGTTCTCAGTGGTTTGGCAGTTATCATGTAGTTGGCAGCTACATGACGATGTAATTACCTCCAAAATGAGATCTGATATAATGTAATCATCTCCATGATGAAATGTGTTATAAGCAGTAAGTCACTTGAAAGCAAGTTTCCTTGGGGGTGTGGCCTACATTCAGTATAGATGGATTTTCTGGCAAAGCTTGTGGGCTTTTGCTTGCTCTGGATCCTTCAGCTGGCTCCTGTTCTTCTCCTCCAGTTCTTGGGACTTGAGCTAGTAGTTTAGCTGCCAGTCTTGGGATTCATTGACCTCCGCAGCCTGTGAGCCAGAGGCTAGCTCTCTGACTTGCTGATGTTGGGTTCCTCAGCCCCTGCAGCTTTGTGAGTCAGGAGAAGGCTCTAGCCTGACCCACAGACTTGAGACTTTCCAGCCCCTACAACCATGTGAGCCATTTCCTTGATATAAGTCTTTCTACATATATGTTTATACACTTCACTGGTTTTGCTTCTCTAGCGAACCCAGCCTAAGACATATGGTACCGAAAGTGGTTCTAGAGAAACAAAATTATAAGGGTGAGTTTTCTAAATTGGTTCTCAAGTCTGGTTAGTCTTAAAGATGTTAGTGACTCTACTTTCAGTAGTAAAGAGGGCACTGTTAATCTGTAGTGTGAAGTGACCATAAAATATGCACAACATCACCACCAATACATCAGGCATTGGTGAGAGGCAAGGCTCTGGGGTGATTGTGCGTTTCATACTTTGTACAGTTTTGTAATAATGAGAAGTATGAGGAAGCTCGTTGGTTGGTCCTACTTTTACTGGGCAAAGTAGTGAAAGAAAGAGGTGAGCTCAGGGCTTCTGAGTCACAGCTCAAACACTGCATCACCAACCTCAAAGTTTCCACTTGTGTCTTGAAAGAAAACCTTATTTCTTGTAGTAACAAAGATGATATTGCCAAAAACCAAATCTCGAGTCTTATTGTAAGAGTGGCTGAATTACAACACCAACTCAACTACCAACCTCAAGCGGTGTCTGAGGTTAAAGTAAGGGCATTGCTTGGGAAGAAATGGGATCCTGAAACTTCAGATGGGGACATACGGACAGATAATCAGGAAGCTGGGGACACTGAGCTCCTAAATTCCATTTAGTCACTCCTGCCAAAAGAACCAGCCCCCTCACTCCCATCTGAAGAGATTACTCCATCTTTGTCTGCTAAGCTCCCTCTCCAGTAAAACTATAGCCCCTCCACCCCCATCTGATGAGGTTAGCCCAGTTGTATCTGAAAAGCCTTTGAGTCATCCTCTGGGTAGGCGTCTGAGTCATTGCCTGGGACATCACCTGAGGCAGATTCCTTACAAGATGTTGCTGAATGTTCTCAGAACACATTCCCACTACCCATTTTAGCTTCTAGAACTATACCTAGACTTAAGTCCCAAAAAGTGAAGTGTGACCCAGAAGGAGGTACACTACACTCCAAAAGAACTGCTTGAATTTTCTAATACATACAGTCAGAAACCTGGGGAATATGTGTGGGAATGGCAATTAAGAGTGTGGGATAATGGTGCAAGGAACATAAAGATGGACCAGTCTGAGTTTGTAGATATGGGCCCTCTCAGCTCAAGAGGTTAGGAAAGGATCTAATAGTTTATTTGGTTGGTTCACCGAAGCGTGGATTACATGGTGGCCCGCACTAAATCAAGTTGAAGTGCCAAACCTGCCTAGCTATGCTGTAGAAGAAGGTATCCAAAGACTTAGGGAAGTTGGCATGTTAGAGTGGATTTAGCAGGTTAGACCCACAGATCCACACACGGAGTGCCCAGAGGACACACCTATTACTGCAATGGTGAGGAACAAATTGGTGAAAGGAGCCCCACAGTCCTTGAAGACTGCTGTGATTGCTATTTTATGTAAGTCAGATTTGACAGTGGGAGCTGCCCTAACTGAATTAAGACACCTAACAACAATGGGGCTGATTGGACCCCGTGGTAGTAGGGGCCAAGTGATGGCACTCAATTGACAAAGACAAGGTGGGCGTGGTTACCATGATGAACAGCGGAGTCAAAGCATTAATCATAATAATCTGACTCATACGGAGTTATGGCATTGACTACTTAGTCATGGTGTCCCTAGGAGTGAAATAGATCAGGAATCTACTAAATATTTATTTCTGCAAGTGGAATAATTCTAGGTTAAGTGAATGGCAGTCTAACTCGTATTGCCAGAATAGAGAGTCATGGCCCCTCAATCAAATCCCAGGCTTGAGCCAGTTTACAAACCCACAACCCCTTGAGTAAAGTGGGGGCTGGGTCCTCTTGAGGAAGGATGCAATTACACTGTCAAAAATTTATACTGTTAATTTTTCTCCCAGCTTTCCCCAAAGGGATCACAGCCTTTTACGAGAGTGACTGTTCATTGGGGAAAAGGAAATAATCAGACTTTTCAGGGATTACTGGATACTGGTTCTGAATTGACGCTAATCCCAGGAGACCCAAAACATCACTGTGGCCCACCAGTCAGAGTGTGGGGTGTACGGAGATCAGGTTATTAATGGAGTCTTAGCTTAGGTTCAGTTCACGGTAGGTCCAGTGGGTCTCCAAACTCACCCTGTAGTGATTTCCCCAGTTTCAGAATGCTTAACTGGAATAGATATACTCTGTAGCTGGAAGAACCCCCACATTAGATCTCTGACAAGTAGAGTCAGGGCTATTATGGTAGGAAAAAATCAAGTAGAAGCCATTTGAACTGCCTCTACCTAGGAAAATAGTAAACCAAAAGCAATACCACATTCCTGGAGGGATTGCAGAGATTACTGCCACCGTCAAGGGCTTGATGGATGCAAGGGTGGTGATTCCCACCACATTCCCTTCAACTTGCCTATTTGACCTCGGCAAAAAACAGATCTTGGAGAATGATAGTGGATTACTGAAAACTTAACCAGGTGGTGACTCTAACTACAGCTACTGTTCCAGATGTGGTTTCATTGCTTGAGTAAATTGATACATCTCCTGGTACCCGGCATACAGCTATTGATCTGGCTAACACCTTTTTCTCCATACCTGTTTTGAAGAACTGCCAGAAACAGTCTGTCTTCAGCTAGCAAGGCCAGCAATACATCTTCACTGTCTTACCTCAGAGGTATAGCAACTCTCCAGCTGTATGTCATAATTTAGTCTGCAGAGACTTGGATTGCTTTTCCCTTCCACAAGATGTCACACTGTTCCACTACATTGATGACATTCTGCTGATTGGACCTCTTAAGGAAGAAGTGTCAATGACTCTGGGCTTGTTGGTAGAATATTTATATGCTAAAAAAAAAAAAAAAAAAAAAAATTATATGCTAGAGGATGGGAAATTAATCTGACAAAAATTCAGGTGCCTTCCACCTCAGTGAAATTTCTAGGGGTACAGTGGTATGGGGTATGCCGAGATATTCCTTGTAAAGTGAAGGATAAGTTATTGCATCTGTCCCCTCCCACAACTAAAAATGAGGCACAATGCCTGGTGGGCCTCTTTGGATTTTGGAGGCAACCTATCCTTCATTTGGATGTGCTACTCTGGCCTATTTATCAAGTGACTTGAAAAGCTGCTAGTTTTGAGTGGAACCAGAAAAAGACAAAGCTCTGCAACAGGTTCAAATTGCTGTGCAAGCTGCTGTGCCACTTAGGCCATATAACCTGGCTGATCAAATGTTGCTCAAAGTGTCAGTGACAGAGAGGCTGTTTGGAATCTTTGGCAGGCTGCTTTGTGAATCACAGTGCAGGCCCTTAGGATTTGGGAGCAAAGCACTGCCATCCTCTGCAGATAACTACTCTCCTTTTGAGAAACAGCTTTTGGCTTGTTACTGGGCCTTAGTAGAGACTGAATGCTTAACCATGGGCCACCAAGTCACCATGCTGATAAAGTTTAACAACCAGCTCAAAAAAATACACATATGTGCTTTTAGATTATATTTTACTGATGATATAAAGAATGTATAGCACATAATTTATAAATAGTAAAATATACTATCATTTTTTATTACTGTACTTTAGATGAAGGTTTACAAAACAAGCTAGCTTCTCATTAAACAATTAGTGCATATTGTTTTGTGACATTGGTTACCAACCCCAGGACATGTAAACACGTCTCGACCTTGGGTTCCCTATTACCAGTTTTCCTGTCCCCTCCTGCCTTCTAGTTCTTGTCCCTGGGCTGGTGTGACCCTTTTGTCTCATAGGCCTGTATAATCTTTGGCTGAAAGGTGAACCTCAGGAGTGACTTTATTACTGAGCTAAAAGGGTGCCCAGGGGTCATACTCTCAGGGTTTCTCCATTCTCTGTCAGGCCAGTAAGTCTTTTTTTTGGGTGAGTTAGAAGTTTTTTCTATATTTTTCTCCAGCTCTTCTGGGACCATCTATTGTGATCCCTGTCAGAGCAGTCAGTGGTGGTAGCCAGGCACCATCTGGTTGTACTGGACTCAGTCTGGTGAAGGCTGTGGTTGTTGTGGTCCGTTAGTCCTTTGGACTAATCTTTCCCTTGTGTGTCTGGTTCTCTTCATTCTCCCTTGCTCCCAGTGGGGTAAGACCAGTGGAGTATCTTAGATGGCCACTTACAAGCTTTTAAGACCCCAGGCGCTACTCACCAAAGTAGAATGTGGAACATTTTCTTTTACAGTAATCTTTACTGTAAATTCTATACAGCTAATTGATTTACACAGAATGCTTTCATTGATTTTTGCCAATTCTTATGTCCATAGTCAACTCTGGTTGCAACTGACAAATGAGTATTGTTCAGACATGAATATTGGTTGTTAAGGAGTAAGATGAAAACAAACAAACAAACAAAAAAAATCAAAGGCATGTAAAAACTTCACTAGTTCATCAATGATGCAAATGACTTCTTGGTCATTTGAGTGGATAATAGTTTTTGAATACTGGAAGAAATTTCTTCAAATTTGTGTGCCATTCACAGTGTAACAGCTATAGATACAACATACTTTTAAATTTAACCTCTATTTTTAACATTGTCTTCATCAGTTGCTTAAATCTAGACAATAATAAAGTAATAAAGCCGACTCATGATATATTTTTCTTTTTAAAAAATTTTTATTTTGTTGTTGAGAATATACACAACAAAACGTACACCAATTCAACAGTTTATACATGTTCAATTCAGTGACATTGATTATATGTTTCAAGTTGTGCAATCATTCTCACTTTCCTTTTCTGTTCCTCCCCAATTAACATAAACTCTTTGCCCCCCTAAGGTTACTATCTGATCTTTTGAGTTATTGTCAATTTGATCCTACACAGATACTTCCTAAAGGAGCATAATGCTCAAGGCAGACATTTTTTACTAGCTAAACTATTGTTTGGCTTTAAGAAGACTTCAGGGAATATTTTTGGTTCAAGGTTTACATATTAGAGCAATAGTTTCAGGGATGCATCCAGCTTCCATGGCTCCAGAAAGTCTGGAGTTCATGAGAATTTTAAATTCTCTTCTTCATTTTCCCCCTTGATTAGGATTCTTCTATCATGTGTAATGATTTCCATGGTGTAAATGTTCCACCATGGCCATTTGCAAGCTGCCAATATAATGTCTCTGAACAAAGGGTTGGGAAAAGATACACACATTATATAATATTTCATCACACAGTTACAGCGGACATAATAAACCTTAAGAACATAAGTAGTAATGAAATGTATCAAAATAATTAGAAAATAGATGAGTTTTAAATATTATCTTTGTTTTATTTAATTGTAAGTTCATATAATTTTATTTTTTAATAACAGCTAAGTTTAAATTCACAATCATCTTTCAAAGTTCCAGAGATGTAACT
The DNA here is from genome assembly GCF_024166365.1 of Elephas maximus indicus. Classification (NCBI taxonomy): domain Eukaryota; kingdom Metazoa; phylum Chordata; class Mammalia; order Proboscidea; family Elephantidae; genus Elephas; species Elephas maximus. The sequence goes on along the minus strand of NC_064824.1, from coordinate 80,538,403 downwards.
CTCAGCTCTCAGGAGTTGGTATGAGCTGAACGAAGCATTCTGCTGCCCACAAGGCCCTGTATGACCCACATCTACCCTCCAACCTTTATCTCATTGCTTCTCAGCTCTCATTTCTCTTTCCCTCTTTTGCTTGCTCCACTCCGGCCACACTAACCTACATGTTTTTTTGTTTGTTTGTTTTCTCTTTGTCAACACATTGGGTATATTCCTGCCTTTAGAGCTTTGTACCAGCCTCTCTCTGTCAGAAACGCTCTTCCCCCATGATTTCCTTCTTCTCTGCTTTCAGATCTAGCTTTGTTTGTCATCTTATGGTTGAGAACTCCCTTGGCAGCCCAAATTAACATTTCAAATTGCACCTACCCTCTTCCTTTGCCCTCCTGATCTCCCCTAACCCACTTTATTTTCCCATATATAGTCTATAAATATTGACTTTTAATAGGCTTTGATGCTTAATTTTATTGTATGTCTCCCCACCCCCAACCTAAAATAAGATTCATCAAATTGTTTTGATCATTGATGTAGCCAAGCTCCTAGAAGAGTTACTGGCACAAAGTAGAAATTCAAACAATTTTATGTAGGAAGAAAAGAGAGAAAAGGACGAAGGAAAAAAGAAAGAAGAGAGAGGGAGAGAGGAAGGAGGAAGAAAACCTGTCCTATCATTTCGACCAAGAAATATATTGCCTTCTTCTGGAAGTTTTCTTTATACTCTTCTCTAATCAATTCCTTCCCACTCCCTCCCAAGAGCTAACCACTATTCTGAATTTTGTGAATAATTGTTCCTATGAGGGTTTTTTATTTTTTTTAGTTATTCTCTTTGTGTAACCTTGAACAATACATGGTTTATTTTTACCTATTTCGAAAGCTTGATATAAATGGAATCATTCTGTATATATTCTTCAATGAATTGCTTTTCACAGAACAATTTTCTTTTCTTTTGAAATTTATCTGTAATGATGCGAATAGCTGTTGTTCAGTTTCAGCAAGGATTTTATGGATCTTGACAGAAAAGAAGTATCTAAATGCTGTGCAGATTTTTTAAAAATTAAGTATTTAAGTCTTTAAATAAAATATTTGTATTGGGTAATAATATCTTAGTCCACAAACCAGGTGCACAAATAATGTAATTTTCTGTAATTCAACAATTTCTGTCAGAAGTCCTCGTTTTGTCTGTTTGAAGAAAACACAAGCTGATCATTCAAATGTTTTAACTGAATCTGAGTAAGCCATTCAGTTTAGTGTTTTGACCTTCTTCTTCTTTAGATGGCATCAAAGTCTTAGCAGGCTAACATGGCATTATGGATTTGGGATAAGCATCTTGTCCTTGCTTGACCTCCGCCCTCTTTGGCATCCTGATACACATCCTTCCTCTGCTTCTGGCTGTTATTGCCTCTGTCTCTGACACCTGGCCCCTTGTTTCTGTGGTGATAGGCCACCAAACCTCTGCTCTCCCCAGCTTGCTTGCTTTCTCTCTTCTTTTCTCACCACGCTTCTCCCAGTGGTTGAGGAAAGGTTCCTCTTTTACACCACACAGAGCCACTGGCATTGACTGAAAACTGTGGATCTCTCTCTGGCTCTCTCTTGCCCTGACATTGCATATAACCACTTCTACTCTATTCCTTAAGGAGCCCTGGTAGTACAATGGTTAAGTGCTTCACTGCTAACTGAAATTTCGGCAGTTCAAACCCACCAACCACTCTGTGTGAGCAAGATATTGTAGTCTGCTTCCATAAAGATTACATCCTTGGAAACCCTATGGGGCAGTTCTACATTGTCCTGTAAGGTTGCTGTGAGTTGGAATCGCCTCGACGGCAGTGGATTTACTCTATTCCTTGCATACTGGGACCATTTATTTGGCTGTCACCGCCTAAAATTCCAGATTGAGGATATAACAAGGGTTTCATCTCCTGGATCCTTGAATTTACCTCAGGATTCTTTCATACGTCTTTCCTCTCGGAAGTAACCCAAAATATGGGGTGAAGGAAGAACAGAGTCCCAGAGAACTATAACCATCCAACTCTTTTGTATCCTCAAACTCTTCTTCCTTATCCATTTTCCTTTTGGTTTCATTAAAAAAAAAAGTGTCACCTTTGAGTCAATTCTAACTCACAGCGACCCCATGTGTGTCAGAGTAGAACTGTGCTCCATAGGGTTTTCAATGGCTGAATTTTTGGGAGTAGATTTCCAGGCCTTTCTTCTGAGTCTTGTTCAGCTGCTAACTGAAAGGTTAGAGGTTATAGTCCATCCAGAGGCACCGCAGAAGAAAGGCCTGGTGATCTACTTCTGAAAAATCTGCCATTGAAAACCCTATGGAGCACAGTTCTATTCTGATACACATGGTGTTTCCATGAGTCAGAATTGACAGCAGCTGGTTTTTGGTTCCATAGGATGTGAAAAAGTTGCCACTGGAACGATAAGGAATTGAACTTGTCCCTCCTCCGATCCGAATACTTCCTTTTTTCTCCTCCTTGCTTCTCTCAGGGAAAACCTGGATCCATGTCCATGGGATAAAACACTTTTAAATACCTTCTGGAAGTATGGGGGGAAAGGTAGGATTTAACTAAGTATTTTCCCCAAAATCTTTGTTCCGTACATGGACGGTGGCTTGTGGATTTGAAGACTAATAATTTTACCTTGGTAAAAACTCCTATGTCTACTTGCCTAAATGGGCACAGGCTTACGGTAATCAAACAAGTGGGAACAAAATCAAATTAGTGAATATTTCACAGTATTATCTCATCAATAAGGCAGACAGCTTTTGTGATTGTTTCAGGAGAGAATTTAAAATTAAAGCATGATTGTTAAATGGACTCTTTATTTAAAACAATATCGTTCAATTAATATGTGCCAAGTATTTTCCACCACTTTGCAAGGAAAAAACAAAGATGAATGATCTAAAACTATTTAACTAGATCATGTTATACAAACTAAATAAAAATTTAAAATTCTTTGAGGTTTATCAAAAAAACCAAAAAACACCCAAAACCATTACTTTCAAGTCAATTCTGACTTATTGTGACCCTATAGGACAGAGAAGAACTACCCCATAGAGTTTCCAAGGAGCAACTGGTGTGTTTGAACTGCCAACCTTTTGGTTAGCTGCCATAGCTCTTAACCACTGTACCACCAGTGCTCCTCAGGTTTATCAGTGTAGTTATAGTATTAAAAATAGTGTGTTAAAGAGAGAAACTAGATGGGGAGAGGGACTTGTTTTGCGTGTGCGTGCTTTAAGTGAAAGTTTGCAATTCGAGTCAGTTTCTCATACAAAAACTTATACACACATTGTTATGTGACCCTAGTTGCTCTCCCTACAATGTGACGGCACACTCCTCCTCTCTAGCCTGTATTTCCCATGTCCATTCAACTAGCTCCTGTCCCCCTTTGCCTTCCCACCTTGCCTCTAGACAGGAGCTGCCCACATAGTCTCATGTGGCTACTTGAGCTAAGAAGCACATCCCTCACCAGTATCATTTTATGTCTTATAGTCCAGCCTAATCTTTGAAGAATTGGCTTCAAGAATGGTTTTAATTTTGGGCTAACAGAGAGTCTGAGGGCCATGACCCCTGGGGTCCCTCCAGTTTCAGTCAGACCATTAAGTCTGGTCCTTTTGAGAGAATTTGAGGCCTGCATCCCACTTTTCTCCTGCTCCATCAGGGATTCTCTGTTATGTTTCCTGTTGGGGCAGTCATTGGTGGTAGACAGGCACCATCTAGTTCTTCTGGTCTCAGGCTGATGGAGCCTCTGGTTTATGTAGCCTTTTCTTTTTCATGGGCTGATATTTTCCTTGTGTCTTTGGTCTTTTTCATTCTCCTTTGCTCCAGGTGGGTTGAGACCAATTGATGCATCTTAGATGGCCACTTGCTAGCTTTTAATACCCCAGATGCCACTTACAAAAGTGGGACTTAGAACCGTTTCTGAATATACTTTGTTACACCAGTTGACCTAAATGTCCCCTGAAAGCATGGTCCCCAGGCCCTCCCCCTCTCCCTTGCTACTTTGTCCCTTGAAGTGTTTGGTTGTATTCAGGAAGCTTCTTAGCTTTTGGATCAGTCCAGTTGTCCTGACTTCCCCTGAGAGAGGGACATTTTTGATTATGGAAAAGCCTGAATTAAAAAAATGAGATAAACTTCTCTGTCATGTGCCAAGGTTTAGGGCAATCTTGATGCCTGTTAAGTCATGATTTCAGTTTAATTTCCAAGGAAATATTCATAGGATCATACAAGTCAGTCTTAAAAATTGAACACTGCATAACAGTGAAAATGATCAACTTCCTGTCCTTTCTACTCATTTAACTTACGAAACTTTGGAAACAACTGTAGCCTTACTGTCTCCCAGTGACTTCCAGTTTCTCTGACCTCTTTTGAAAAGTTATACAATTAGAATTGGCCTGATTCTTCTCCTTTTGGTTCATAACAACCCTGTAACAACAGAGTTGAACTGCCCCATAGGGTTTCCAAGGAGGGGCTGGTGGATTCAAACTGCTGACCTTTTGGTTAGCAGCTGAGCCACCAGGACCCCTTTTGGTTCCACAGGGTATGAAAAAGTTGCCACTGAAACAATAAGGAGTAATCCAATCTGAATTCTACCTCTATCTGCCTTTTTTATTCTTTGCAGAAAACCTGGCTCCACGGCCAAGGAGTCATCAGAAAACAAGGCTGAGTAGCTTTGGACTCTGTCCCCAAGCTCTGACCCTTAGAGCACTTAAAGAGGCTTTATCAGTGAATATTTTCAAATCACTTTTAGGGCGGATAGATAACATGCTGCTGGGGAGAATAAATATGATTGTTAGCCTAAGCATCACACCCAAACCAGTTGCCTAGCAGTGATTTCACTCCCAGAGACCTACCTGACTCTGTGATATTTTGATATTTCTCTGTACTTTTATTTCAGAGATGTTAGTGATGGGCACGTTTTTGTTTTTTCCTTGTTTGCCAGCAATACCTATTAGTCCCAGAGAGTGCTTCTCACTCTTCTACATCTTTTGCTTAGAGAAAACACAAATAGAATTTTTTAAAAGAACAGAAACATGTGTAGATCACTTTGGATTGAATTACTTTATAAAAAAGTTCTGTTTTTAAAATGTTTATAAATTATTTCAGTTATCCCTTTCCATTACCTTTTTTAATCAATCAAAATCTTCATGTAAAACATAATGCATTTTCCGTTATGACTTATGATCTCCCAGGACTATGAATCCTAAGCATCTGTTTGAGAAAATATGCATGTTAGATCTCAAAAGAGATGAATATATAAATGGAGGGAAGCAAAGTCTTTCAGAGTGAAAAACTAGATGTTTTCCTTTCTTTCTTTCCTCCCCTCCTTTGTGTCTCTTGCTGTCTCTGTCAAATTCTAGCTCAAAAATATAATTAACAGTTCAAATGACATCTTGCCAATAATTTTAAAATTGTAAATTATACATTTATTTGGTTGTTCCTACTTCCAATGTAAACTTCTTAGCTAACATTATACATTATATTATCAGTATAAAAAAAGTCAGTATAGTAGAGCAGAAATATGCATTTGATCTTTGGTGAACACCACCTAGTAGAACATTTGAAAGATCAGAATTATAAAGTTCTACTAGGTGGTGTCACCAAAGTCACCTAACCCTGAGAAAGTAAAAATTTTTTTATTTTTTTATTAGAAGGGCTTAAATAAGTTTGAACAGTGGGTGTGTGTTTGTGTGTTATTCATTCATTCACTCACTCATTTATTGCAAAGATATAAGGCAGTAGTTTTCAAACCAGGTCAGTACATTAGCTTTATTCTTCCTTCTTTATTTTTTAATGCTTAAAAACCCCTTTAAATAGTGAAATGCATCATTTGTACCAAAGTGTGCATAAAATCTGCAGGTACAGTTTAAAAAATGACTAGAATAAATACTCATGAACCTACCATTGGTGAACAAATGGGATATTTTTCATGCCAGAGAAGCTCCCTGGTGGTGCAGTGGTTACAGCACTGCACTACTGACCAAAAGGTCAGTGGGTTCAAACCCACCAACCACTCTTCCAGAGAAAGATGTGGCAGTATGCTTACGTCAAGATTGAATCCTTGGAAACTTTATGGGGCAGTTCTACTCTGTCCTGTAGGGTCACTATGAGTCAGAATTGACACAACAGCAGTGAATTTTAACTTGATAGGTAGCTCCTCTTCAGAGATAACTATCCTGATTTTCATGTAATTCTCCTGTTCTTTTGTCCTTTAGCCCTTTCTCCTATGGATATTTTGAAAAATGAATAAAACAGCAAGGACAAATCTGGCTGTGTAAAGAAAGGGACGGCAATGCCACTGTTGGTTAGATAAAGAGGCCCAGAAAATATAAGCTGAATAGAGTATATGGATCATGGTTTTAGCTTCTCAGTCTCAGAGGTCCATCTGGGAGAGTCAATGACAAGGTTCAAACTGTGTCCTAGGAAATACAGGACTCACAATAGTTGGTGTATCTGGTAGACATGGATGTGGTTCAGGAAGTAGCCATTCAGCAGGAACCTGTTTAGGAGCAGTGGAATGATCAGTATTTTTTCTAAGTTTGGTATAGCTTATACTCAGTTCACAGAGGTAAGATGGTGGCCGGCTACCACCACTGACTGCTCTGACAAGGGTCATATTAGAGGGTCCCAGACAGAGCTGCAGAAAAATGTTGAACAAAATTCTAACTCACGAAAAAGATCAGATTTACTGGCCTGACAGGGACTGGAGAAACTCTGAGAGTATGACCCCCGGACACCCTTTTAGCTTAGTAATGAAATCACTCCTGAGGTTCACGCTTCAACCAAAGATTAAACCGGCCTATTACACAAAACAAGACTAAAGGAGCACACAGCCCAGGGGCAAGGACTAGAAGGCAGGAGGGCACAGGAAAGCTGGTAATAGGGAACCCAAGGTTGAGAAGGGAGAGTGTTGACATGTGGTGGGGTTGGCAACCAATGTGACAAAGCAATATGTGTACTAATTGTTTAATGATAAGCTAGCTTATTCTGTAAATGTTCATCTAAAGTACATATATTCCCGATGTACTTTAGCCCGGTTCAAGTACATTGGAAGCACTGTTGTCATAACTCAGGATTTTATGAGGAGACAGAAGAGAAGGGTACGTTACACATCAGAGTAAAACATAAATGCCTTTGTCATCCATCCCTGTTCTCACTCCGAAATATATAGTTTTAGATTCTTCTTGATTCCAGATCTCTTCTCTCTCCCTTCCTTTCCCGACTCTAAAATCACCTTAGCTGCTCAGAGCAATTTGGCTTTGGCCTCAAACTTAACCCATTCAACAAAAGCCTGGCAGTTGACCTAAAACACCACCCATGGTTCCTCAAACATGTACTGAAGAACCTTGAAGGTTCTGGCATGATCATTGTTTGGATATTATTTTAAATTTCATTCGAATCCCTATAAAAAGTTTAATTTCCTAAACACCCTAAGGTAGAACATTTTAAAATCTCTGTATATATAACCAACCTTTGTAATAAGTCAGAAATCATCATGGGAATTACTAATAAGTAGTAAGAATTATTAATAAGGATGGTGAGACTTTGTCTTACTTTGGATATGTTATCAGGAGGGACCAGTCCCTGGAGAATGACATCATGCTTGGTAAAGTAGAGAGTCAGTGAAAAAGAGGAAGACTCTCCACCAGATGGATTGATACAGTGGCTGCAACAGTGGGCTAAAACATCGCAATGATTGTGAGGAAGGCAAAGGACCAGGCAGTATATCATTCTGTTTTACATAAGGTTGCTATGAGTTGTAATCAACTCAATGGCACCTAACACCAACAACAGGTGTTTTCTTATTTTTAAACATTATTATTTATTTGAACTAGCATTAAGCATACAATAATATAGTAGACAAACAGGTTTATTTAAAACCGTATATATTGCAATAAAAGCTTATTGAATTTCTCATTAGGAAATAAAAGATACACAAAACCTATAGAACTTATATAATTGCTTGAAAATTAAAAAAAAAAAAAACCCAGACTAGAATTATTCCCCCCAAAAATAACAGAAATGTTTAAAATTTATGGGAAAGTATTAAAATTTTTAAAAGATTGAATTTACATTATGATTACTGATATTTTAATAGATTAGTGATAGCTTACTAATAACTAAACTTTATATATTGAATTCTACGTTTGAAATGTCTTAAGATACAGTATGGCATATTATGTATGATAAATGATTTTTATAATTATATTGCTATTAATGCCAAACAGTATTCAGATTTATATTCTACTAAGTACATACTATGTGCCAGGCAACATGTTGAGCTCTGTTGTGGCCATTATCCTGCTCCATCAACCAAATAATCCTATGATTTAGGTGTGATTATCACCATTTACCAATGTGGAAACTGAGGTTGAAACTGAGGTTCAGGGGAGCCAAATAAATCACCCAAGATCATAGACTTGTACATATATTACAAATGAGTCTAACCTTCTGATTCCTTTTCACAGTTCCTACAATACACAGAAAATAGCTTAGCAACATGGCAGGAGTAAATGCAAGAAAGAGGAAACAATTTCTTGTGAAACCTTACCCCAAAGACTAGAGTAAGTGCTTCATGAAATCTACTTCTACTTTTAGCATAATTGATCCAACGAGCTTTCAAATGTGCAGTTTATATTCCACAGAAATTTAAAATGTTGAAAATTATGCACTGGGGAATGAAATTTAACATTTCTTTGTTCACCTGTTGTCATGTATACAAATATTTTTTATAGCAACTTTATAAGGCAGGATTTTAGTCTGATCAACCTTAGGCTCAGAGAACCTAAATTATTTGTCTAAGTTCACAAAATTTGTCTTTGAAAAATCTGGGCTTTGTATCTGGTTTGTCTGAATTCATACTCAGTAGCCTTCTGAATAATTTCTAGATCATGTACTAGGAGTTGTTACAGGTTGATATTTTCTAAACTTTCCATCCCAAATTGTTTATGGATAAAGGAACTGTGAGCAGTAGCAAAACTTTGGGGCATTTTAAGTGATATTGGGTGTGTGTGTCTTCACACTTGTTTGCGTGGACACTAAAAGTAGAAAGCAAGAAGGGCGGCCTGTATCCCCTTCATGATTATTGCCTGGCTTAGTAATGGTGAAGAAATGGTTTCTCCAAAGGTGTAGCACTAGGACAAGCAAAGATCTAGGCTGGTAGAAAGATGAGTGGTCAGAAGGCGTGTTCCTCGCAGAATCTGTAAGTGGAGGGAGGTGGTCTGTGAAACTGCTCTATCTTGGGGCAACTCTCTTGGAGATTTTACTGATAGTTGGATGTAGTCAGGATGTGAGAATTTATTTCCACAACCTTTGACTAATCCTCTCAATCCAAAGCGTACATTTTGTTCTTCCCATTTGGTCAAGGGGTGGTGCTTACCATTACATATAATTCTTCTTTCTATGAACAATATCTCACTGTTAATAGCTTTAACTAATGCAGTCTTTGCCATTGTTTTACTTTGATTATGCAGAACTTAATGTATGCCATATTTATGTACATATGAATACATGGGAGTAATTCCTACTGTATAACAAACAAAAAAACCCAAACCTGTTGCCGTCTAGTTGGTTCTGACTTATAACGACCCTAGAGGACAGAGAAGAACTGCCCCACAGGATTTCCAAGGAGTAGGTGGTGGATTCGAACTGTCAACACTTTGGTTAGCAGCTGAGCTCTTAACCATTGTGCCACCAGGGCCCCATACTCTATGTAATATTATATATAACCCCCCTCCCCCCAAAAAAACCTGTTGCTGTCAATTCCAATTCATAACTACCCTACAGGACAGAGGAGAACTGCCCCATAGGGTTTCCAAGGAGTGGCTGGTGGATTCTAACTGCTGACCTTTTGGTTACAACCTGAATGCTTAACCACTATGCCACCAGGGCTTCATATTATACTGTATTTATATTCAGTATATTTTTCAGTGTTTTCAGTGTAGACTATGCTAAACAGATTATATTTTTATGACTCTCCTAGGGATGGAATCAGTACAAAGTCTTGTAACTAGTAAAGGGAAGGAACTTCCAATGGGCTAAAAATTTCTCTCCAAAAGTCATATTCAGCCAAAATTGCCCCTCCCTCTACTATAATGAAATGAAAATGTTAGGTAATAGCCCTATGTATAAGAAAATGAAACATTGCCCGGTCCAGCACCATCCTCACCACCATTGATATGTTTGAGCCTATTGTTGCAGCCGTGTATCAGTCCACCCTTAGAGGGTCTTCCTGTTTTCTCTGACTCTCTACTTTACCAAGCATTATGTCCTTCTCCAGGACTGGTCCCTTCTAAATATGCCCAAAGTATACGAGATGAAGTTTTGCCAATCTCACTTCTAAAGAGCATTCTGGCTGTGCTTCTTCCAAGACAGATTTGTTTGTTCTTCTGGCAGTCCATGGTATATTTAATGTTATTAGCCAACACCCAAATTCAAAGGCATCAATTCTTCCGTTGTCCAGCTTTCACAAATGAAAATTGTAGGTAATTTTTACACAATTAAATGTTTATTAGTTAAGAAAATTATGACATTTATATTATATTAGAAAGGAGGATTGGATATGATTATAACCTGTGAGATACACAGACACACACAAAAAATTAATGATTTTCTTAGGAGATTAAGGAGTGATAGAGTGCAATTCTACCTGAAAGTCATAACCTGAAACTGTTAGATTTTTTGGGTAGTGTTATCAAACAAGATCAGTAGGAAAAAAAGACATTTTCTGATAAAATGATAAAAGCAAAGGAAGCATGTTTTATTTTTAAAGTAAATTAAAGATAATCTCTTTATGTAATATTATCCTACATCCAAATGCTTATATACTATTCGTTGAGAAATGATGTCCATATTCTTCAGGATAATCTCTCACAAATTCTGAGAATGTCTAGTTGAAATCAACACACACTTATTTTGTGCCTTCTATGCCTGAGGCATTGCACTCCCTAGGAATTAAGGCTATATGACCTTGAATGATTTTTAGCCAACTCAAATGGGGAAAAAAAGATGAATCATCTCAAGATCACCACTGATGAATACAAAAATCACAAAAGGTTTCAGTAGTAAAACCAAAAAATATAAAAAATAAGTCAATTATGTTTATCTTTACACCGTAATTCCTATAAACACCGTAATTCCTATAAACATGGCTGATTATAAATGCTAATTATAATTTTTTTCACAACATCTTTACAACATTTTCTCTAGATTGTTGATAATGAGTACCTTTTTTTCAGATGCAAAAACCAGTCCATGGAAGCATAAGTTGTCCTGATCAATAAAACACCTTTTTTAAGTAAAGCCTCCTGCGTGGTAGAGGCAGCTCTAATTTGACCAATAGATTTGGAGATTTCAATCTATTTGCTGGAAATATACCTGGCCCTGTGAGAGAAAGGGAAACCCAGTTTTGCAGATTGTTGCGTTGGCTTCATGAACCACATAAATAACAGCTACAAAGTCTTCCGTTGACCTGACTTCGCTGCCATGGGGATAGAGTCATCTGGTGGCTACGTCTATATGCTTTCAAATATCCACTGAAATGGCGTTGTGTAGCATTTCTCTTTGGTAAGATAATATGGTGAGTGCCAATAAATTTTCTTTGAGTGGCCAGTCACTAATTTTGCATGTTATTTCTACAATAAAGCCCATTTTCACTTTGGATGTTCCTTTTTAAAAAACATCAAAAAGGTAGCGTGACTTTTATTAACTTGTCTTTTACATCAACTCTACTGTTTGTCCCTCTGCACAGCATTTAATGTTTCTCTGCCTTTAAAGAAATGATTTATGAAAATTTTAAGGGACAGATATCTTTGAAAAAAATATATTCTAGTGGGAATAAACAGCAGGGATAAGAATGGTTTAATAAAATGTTTTTGTTGAATTTAAGAATGACCCGTCCACCACATGCTTCAGTTTAAGTTTAGCCATATTATTTCCTGCCTGGTTTTTTTTTTTTTGCAAAAATATACACAACAAAACATACACCCGTTCAACATTTCTATGTGTACAAATCAGTGACTTTGGTTACATTCTTCACCTTGTGCCATCTTTCTCGATATCCTCTTCCAAATTATTTCACCATCATTAATACAAACTCCCTGTCTCCTAAGGTTCTCATCTAACCTTCCAAGTTGCTGTTCTCAATTTGATCACATAGATGATTCTTTAAAAGAGCACAATACTCAAGGCAAACTTTTCTTACTAATTAAGCTAAACTATTTTTTCTTTTTATTTATTGCTTTAAAGATGTTTGAGGAGATAGTTTTTGGCTTAAGGTTTAAAGGTTTCTTCAGAGCTATAGTTTCAGGGCATGGGGGGGTCATCTAGCCTCAATGGGTCTAGAAGTCTGGATTTCAGGAGAATTTGAAGGTCTGTTCCACGTTTTTCCCCCTTCTCATCAGGAATCTTCTATAGAATCTTTGATCAAAATTTTCAGTAATGGTAGCCAGGCAATATCCAGTTCTTCTGGTCTCATGGAAAAAGTGCCTTTTTAAAAGCTACTCTTTTACGTCTTCTTTATTGTGATCCTCTATCGGTGAACTTAATGGTTAAGCTAATTATTGACTACTTTTAGTAGTCAATAATTAGCTTAGACTGGCTAGTGTTTAGAATGTATTTTCTCTAAGAAATTATTCTTATTTTCTAGTTCTGCCTATAGAAAAAAAAATTATAATTTACCATCAGATTTAATTTAAAGGTAAAGCATATACACATACTGAGGAAAGATAAAAACGTAGCAAGTATTAAAGTATGGTATAGAGTTAGGAGCTAGGTCTCTGAAACTGGACTATCTTATTTCAATTGTTGTTCCCTCACTTTTTAGCTATGTAACCCTTGAGCAAGCTATTTATGTTTTTTGGTTTGCTCATTTGTAAAGTGGAGATGATAAAAAATATGTCACAGATATCTATCTCACAGAACTATGTAAGTATTAAATGAGTTAATATGTGCAAATTGCTTAGAACCTAGTGTTTTCTATAATTATTATTCCCTGGGTTCATGTATGGTCCATGTATGTGCCTCTGTCCTGTATGAAGATCTTAGAGAAGGCTTCCTTAAAGAAGTTTACTATGGAAATACATGACTTTCCCATAATGGTCTCGATATGAAAAAAAAAAAAAATTTTTTTTTTTTTTTTTTTTAATGTTTATCCCATGGTACAACATGCACTGGGTCAATTCAGTTAACAATTGAGTGAATCACTGTATGGTTAATTGATCTTGACTCTTCTCTTGCATTTTCATTCTTAACTGATCTATCAGGATACACTACAAACTATATCTCCCAAATGTCTTTCAAATCCTTCCAGGTGTTTGCATGAGTTAATGAAGGAATGGAATTGCCTAATTTTGAATGATTGATGTAGTTATTTATTTTGGAGAATTCAAAATGCACAATCTCTATCTAAATACTTTCATTGAGGATTCAGACACTTAAGATACTTGTCTTCTAAAAAGCATTCTGTAGCCTCTCTCTTAGCTAAAAGAGGACATTTTAGCTAAGTCCAGCAAGCTTGGTTTACAGCAATTCAATTCTTAATTGTACCCCTTTAGTTTTATCTCTTCAAGTATACCTGTTTTTAGACTCTGTATACAGTCAAAGCTCTTCAGTTCTCCTGAGTTTAATTCTTTTGGGACCTTTGCTCATCTTAGATACCTTGGCTAGTATAGCTTTCCCTTTTAACTACAGGAATCTAGGAGGTTCCCAGAAATCATGTGAAAGACTTATAGCTGACGTCTTTGACCTTTGTCATATATGCTTAATTTCCATAATTTCTTCCTGTCCAAAGAGGAAATTATGAAAAGTGAAGGGGAAAGGAAAAGTGAACCAAGAGATTCCTTCAGAAGGGATTTAAGATGTCCTCAGACGGAGTTGGTAAAAACCTTCACAAATCTGATGTTCAAACTTTATCACAATATCATCTTCAAAGCACAATCTAGGCCCAATTTTTAATTTTTTTTCTTTTTTCTCCCCTAGAAAGAGTATTTTCTTTTAATTGTGCTTTAGATGAAAGTTTACAGCTCAAGTTAGTTTCTCATGCAAAAATTTATACAAACATTGTTAATGTGACCCTAGTTGCTATCCCTATAATGTGACCATACATTCCTCCTTTCCACTCTGGATTTCCTGTGTCCATTCAACCAGCTCCTATCCTTTTCTGCCTTATCATCTTGCCTCCAGACAGGAGCTACCCATTTAGTATCATGTATCTACTTGAACTAAGAAACACACTCTTCACGAGTATCATTTTGTATCTTATAGTCCAGTCTAAATCTTTGTCTGGAGAGTTGGCTTTGGGAATGGTTTTAGTTCTGGGTTAACAGAGTCCAGGGGCCATGTGTTCTGGGGTTCCTCCAGTCTCAGTCAGACCATTAAGTCTTGTCTTTTTACTAGAATTTCAGTTCTGCACCCCACTTTTCTCCTGCTCTGTCAGGAACTCTCTGTTTTGTTTGTTCTCTGTCAGGTAGGCCCGATTTGTAACAGGAAAGTTTGTAGCAACTAATCTTGGAAGGCTTGTACTAATTGTGATTCACATCAGGAAAATTTTATGGAGGTGAAAAAATTCAGCACTCTGAACAAGGAAAGCATTCCGTGTTCCCACATCATCCTTCCTTCTTGGGATAGGCATCTATAAAATATGTTGAGAGAGGAGGTGAAGCCAAGAGGCTGAGTAGTCAGGTACTTTTGGTGATCTCTCTACAAAAAAGACCCCCCCCAAACAAGTGAAATGATTAGACTTATGACAAGCTAGGAGCCCTGAACATCAAAGGCAAAGTTAGAAAATGGACTGAGCAGCAGAGGGAGGGAGAGACAGTTCAGAAGCAGAGAGGAGTTGCCAGACCTGAATTGCCAGGAACCATCAGGCAACATTCCCTGGAGTGACTGCTGTGAGGCTAGCGGTAGCATTCCAGATGCAGTTTCCTCAGTGACAGCCAGCCAGCTGCATGGCATACCCACAGCTCCAGAACCAGAGAAGGACAGTGTTCTTGGCAAAAGCTAAGTATTTGCATATATTTTACCATGCCCCAACCCCCAAGCAGGCTTCATTGGCTGTTGATTTCCTTGGGCCTGAGATAGGTTCTGCGGAGCACCCTGAGCCATTCTCCTAGCCTTGGAGAAGGAATAAATTTACAACTGGGGGAAAAGATAATCTGCCAGCTTGAATAAGCTGGGGAGCTCAGGACAGAAGCAGTTCCCATCCAGGCATAAACAGTCCATGGACTTGGAATATCTTTCCCCACTGCATGAACCTGTGTGGACCTGTTTCAGGAGAATAGGCTTTTGTTGGCACACTGCAACTGTTTCAGCTGTGCAGTGGAGAGGTGGGTGTTTGATGTTTGACACCACTTTGCTATTAAACAGGGTCCTCACCTACCCACATAAGGAGCCTAAGGACTGGTGGCTCCACCTGTGTCACCTTGCCACCCACAACAGGGGTCCAAGGATAACTGGTACCTCGCAGTCCTTACAACCAAAAGCATTGGGTGTCCATGGTCCATCTACAGAACCCACGCACCTGTGTACTCTAGGGAACATGGATGTGCTTTCCTCACAGACACTCGGGACAGTTGTCAGCCCCCTACCTTGTTCAGAACCAGATACCTATACCTACACCAATCACTGCTGCCCCTCTAAGACTGTAGGACAGAGCCTGTACCACACACTTGATGGCCAACTACCTGGACACCTGAGCTGAATCCATACAAGAAAAGTGAATGGACTCCTAGGCTCACATACCTGACAACAGCTGTAGCCATCTGGTGACAGGACATTAGAGCTTCAAAGGTGAAAATAATCAAGCCAGCTCACTCAAGCAGCCTATTTGGGCATATCAAAACCAAACAAAGCAAGAAGCTAGGATACAGTAAGCAAACAAACTAATACAATCATGTATAGATGGCTCGGAGACAACAAAAAACCAAACAGTCAAAATCAAATCACGTAAAGAAGCAGACCATGATCACTTCAACAAGCTTTCAAAGAATCAAGGGATCTTCTGGATGAAGATGCATTCTTGGAATTACCAGATGTAGAATACAAAAGATTAATATACTGAGCTTTTCAAGACATCAGGAATGAGATCAGGATGGAGATCAGGCAAAATGCAGAACAAGCCAAGGAACACACAGATAAAGCAGTTGAAGAAATTAAAAAGGTTATTCAAAAACAGTGAAAAATCTCATAAGTTGCAAGAATCCATAGAGAGACAGCAATCAGAAACTGAGAAGATTAACAATAAAATTACAGAATTAGATAACTCAATAGAAAGTCAGAGGAGCAGAATTGAGGAAGGCAGAATTAGTGAGATTGAAGATAAAACACTTTAAAACACTTGGCACCAATATATTTGAAGAAAAATCAAAAGAATTAAAAAAAAATGAAGAAACCCTAGAATCATGTGGAACTCTGTCAAGAGAAGTAACCTACGAGTGATAGGAGTACCAGAACAGGGAGGGATAACAGACAATACAGAAAGGATTGTTGAAGATTTGTTAGCAGAAAACTCCCCTGATATTGTGAAAGATGAGAAGATATCTATCCAAGATGCTCATAGAACCCCACATAAGGTAGACCTCAAAAGTCACACAGGCGTAATCAAACTTGCCAAAACCAAAGATAAAGAGAATTTTAAGAGCAGCTAGGGATAAACAAAAAGTCACCTACAAAGGAGAGTCAATAAGAATAAGCTCGGAGTACTTGGCAGAATCGCTATGAGTCGGAATTGACTCGATGGCAGTGGGTTTGTACTTGGCAGAGACCATGCAGGCAATAAGGCAATGGGTTAACTTATATAAAACACTGAAGGAAAAAAAAAAATTGCCAACCAAGAATCATATATCCAGCAAAAACATCTCTCAAATATGATGCTGAAATTAGGACATTTCCAGAAAAACAGAAGCTTAGGGAATTCATAAAAACCAAACCAAAACTACAAGAAACACTAAAGGGAGTTCTCTGGTTAGGAAATCAATAATACCAGATACCAACCCAAGACTAGAACACTGGACAAAGCAACCAGATGTCAACCCAGACAGGGAAATCACAAAAATAAATCAAGATAAAAAAAGGCTCAAAACAGGGAAACGGTGGTCATTATGTGAAAGAAGACAACAATAAAACTATAAAGAGGGACTAAGAAATATAGATCTTTCGTATGGAGAGGAGGACAAGGAGATATAAAGAAATAAAAGTTAGGTTTAAACTTAGAAAAATAGGGGTAAATATTAAGGTAACCACAAAGGAGACTAACAACTCTATTCATCAAAATACAAGGAAAAAATACTCAGCAGAAACAAAATCAACAACAATGAATAAGAGGAAAAGACAATATATAGAGATAAACTATTCAGCACAAAAAATTAAGTGGGAAAAAGAAACCGTCAACAACACACAAAAAAGACATCAAAATGACAGCACTAAACTCATATTACCCATAATTACACTGAATGTAAACGGACTAAATGCACCTGTAGAGAGTGGCAGAATGGATTAAAAAACTCAATCCGTCTCTATGCTGCCTACAACAGACATACCTTAGAGACACAAACTAAAACTCAAAGGATGGAAAAATGTATATATCAAGCAAACAACAATCAAAAAAGAGCAGGAGTGGCAATATTAATTTCTGACAAAATAGACTTTAAAGTTAAATCCACCACAAAGGATAAGGAAGGACACTATATATTGATGAAAAGGACAATATACCAGGAGGATATAACCATATTAAATATTGATACACCCAAAGACAGGGCTACAAAATATATAAAACAAACTCTAACGCATTGAAGGACAGAACATCCAAGAAGGAAGCTCAATAAAGACATGGAAAATCTAAATGCCACAATCAACCAACTTGACCTCATAGACATATACAGACACTCTACCCAATAGCAGCCAAGTATACTTTCTTTTCTAGTGCACATGGAACATCCTCTAGAATAGACCACATATTGGGTAATAAAGCAAGCCTTAGCAGAATCCAAAACATTGAAATATTACAAAGCATCTTCTCTGACCATAGGCCATAAAAGTAGAAATCAATAACAGAAAAAGCAGGGAAAAGAAGTCAAACACTTGCAAACTGAACAATACCCTGCTCAAAAACAACTGGGTTATAGACAACATTAAGGATGGAATAAAGAAATTTATAGAATCCCATAAGAATGAAAACACTTCCTATCAGAACCCTTGGGAAACAGCAAAAGCAGTGCTCAGAGGTCAATTTATATCAATAAATGCACACATAGAAAAAGAAGAGCCAAGAATTATCCCTACAACTTGAACAAATAGAGAGCAACAAAAGAAACCCTCAGGCACCAGAAGAAAGCAAATAATAAAAATTAGAGCAGAATTTAATGAAATAGAGAACAGAAAAACAATTGAAAGAGTTAACAAGATGAAAAGCTAGTTCTTTGAAAGAATTAACAAAATTGATAAACCATTGGCCAAACTGACAAAATGACTTTATTTGTAAATTTTCGCTTAAAGTACAATAGAAATTTTAAAAAGTATGTTGAGCAGGTCTGCTAATAAGGAAAAACCCACAGATATAAGAAACATAAATCTCATCAGATAAAAGCTGTTCAACAAGAGTAAGAAATCATTTTGATGTTAGTTTGATATAGAGATAATAGAGCACCCACAATTTATTTTAAATAAGTTCACCTCCATCATGAGAGTAATCCTGTTACATTAGTCTTTATAGATCTGAGACCCCTATCCATCCTGTTGGATGGCTGTAGATCAATAAGTACTTTGTGACTAATTGCTTATAATGCTTTCATTTAAAAGCATGAATTTACAATTTAAAAGTGTACTTGGATAGGAGTAACTTTCATGTATGCCCAGAGAAGCAATTTCTTCCACTGCTACTTTCAAAAACTGAGTACATAAGAGTGACTCTCTCCTCACATCCCATTAAAGAGCCTCTCATCATAAAAAAAAAAAAAAAAATTTTTTTTTTTTTTTCATCATAGCCAGCCTAAGTTAGATAGGAGTATGTATGCAGGAGACAAATAAATAGCATGAGAGGTATTTTGTGAGAACACTAGAGTCTTTCTCACCCAGACTAGAAGAGAGTGGGCTATGTAGAATTGATTTTTATCTTGGCCTGATTTGGGGGCCTTAATCTACTTAGGTTCCAACCAAACTCTTGAAGCATTGATGATTTAAGGCTAAATGAGATGGAAAAAAAAACAATTGTTTGGGCATTTGGTGGTGCCAATTCAACACCGTCTACAAATTTGTGAAATTGTTTTTACAAAATATCACCAGGGACGTCTAAAGATTCCTAAAAGTTTGGGTGACTACCAACATTTGCCTGAAATTTGTGTTTTTGACTAGGGAAGATTTTAAGTGGTTTTGGTCTCCATAGGGAAAAATGAAGAGCAAAATCAAAGTAGACATCCTTTCCTGACTGTTTTCTCAACCTCCGTAAGTGGAAACTCATGCAAAAAAAAAAAAAATGCTCTTGCCACTAAAGAATACAATTTCCTCATGATTGGAATTACCCTCAAAGAGCAATGAAGCATTTCTCTGTTCCATGCATCTGTGCAGCAGCTTGCTGATAGAGCCAAGACTCTAGGAAGCTTAGTACAAGTGGAATAATGACCTCTTTTACAATAGTAATGCAAATAAAATCACACCAACAATGCATCTCTCTATTATTTCAAAGAAGTTTGTTTTTATATCTCATCAGTATTTTCTATGTATTTTTTTTTTCACTTGTATATGATAAAGAAAAGGAACTTTTGGCACACCTCCCAGATTTAATTTTCATCCTATCTCTTCCCTGATTGAGAAACTGGATTGCCTCTCAATCAAATTGGCCTGAAGAACCAAATCATATCCACAACCATTTCCTGCCACTCTAAAGCAAACAAGGTGTGATTTCAATGGCCTTAAGGTCACTACTCCAGACTCTGTCTTTCTCTCTTTCCCTCGCTCTCTCTCTTTCTCTCTCAGGTATTACCCTCTCAGGTTCCCAGCCCCCTAAGATAATCAATGCTCTTACCATCTCCCTGTCATTAGAGCCACCTTCTTTTTTTTTTTTTCCTGAAGAATCTGTGATTGAACCATGCAAATCCCTTATTGCATTTTATTAGATATTAGAGCCTTCCTCTAAAAGAATGGTATTTGAATGGAGAAATTGTTACTTCAGCCAGTGGGTTCCTAGAGAAAGTTTTTTCAACTGGGCGTCACATCTTTCTTGGCACATCTTTTTGTTTTCAATCTCCTGCCTTTGTTCAAACTATGCTTCTACACTTTACCTCTGGCTGCTTGACATGCTAATATCTCCCCAAGTTGAGTATAATTTCACTGAATGGCAGGAGAATGTACATAGAAATCTTTCATATTCCCTAGATCACCTGTAGATTATACTGTAATCACTTGTAATTTAAACACCTAACACTTGAGCATTGGGTATATGGATTCGTTCTAGAGTTTGCTAATGTAAATCTATATGTTTTCCTTAAAATTAGATTTTTTTTTCTGTTTTGCTTTAGTGAGCCAAGAAATAATTGAGTGATTTCCAGGTTTGTGTTTTGTATAACACTTTATCAAATAAAATATTACTTCCTGTAACTTTACAGGGTTGGAGAGAAATATCTGGGAAGTAGGTGGAGTTTTCTTTAGAAGCCCTACCATCTTCTTTTTTTCCTTTCATCTCTTTTACCTGTACCCATTGCCATCGAGTCGATTCCAACTCATAGCAGCCCTATAGGACAGTAGAACTGCCCCATAGAGTTTTCAAGGAGCACCTGGTGGATTTGAACTGCTGACCTTTTGGTTATCAGCTGTAGCACTTAACCTCTACGCCACCAGGGTCTCCTCATCTCTCTCAGTACTTAGTATTCAGTGTTCCCTTCTCTTACATGCAGAGTAGAAGGCGGAAAGCACACTTAAAAATGTTTCCTCTGCAGATGCATGTAAATTGAGAGCAAAATCTTAACAGAGGAACAGTGCTTTCCTCTGATGTCCAAGAGTTTCCTATTCCCATACTGTAATGCAAATGAGAGGAAGCCAAAACACCAATCAGGTTCAGAAGCTGTTTGTTTTTTTTTCCTACATCTCTCCAGTAATTATAATTTCTAATCTTTGCGCATCAATTCATTCTAATTACCTTCCACGTAACCTACATAAATGGACCAAAAATAAAACTGAAGCAACCTAGGCAAATCTGCCTACTTAAAGAAACACCGATATACATAGCAAAGGTAATATTTTTCCCACGAAGAAATGAGAATGCAGTGTAACTCCAGAACTAATCTTTTTGTTAAAAACACTGTTCACACCAAATTCTTGTGGGGTAAAGAATTTTAAAACACTATTCATTACTGCTGCTAAGTAGAGAAATTTACCAGGAGTATTTTTCCGAGGAATAATTTAGAGCTCTGTCTTCCAAACTCACCTAGGCTATGGTGCCTTGGAGAAGTCAGTTTTCCCTCTGATCATGTGTTCATCATCCCTAAGATAGAAACCGTAGCAATCACTTTCCTACTCACATTCAAGGGTTGTTGGGTTGGACAAGTTAGAAATATATGTGAGAATGTATTATAAACTATCACATGAATTGTGTTTTTATATCTATAAAAGAAATCTTTTGTGTTAATTATGAATCCTATGTATTAAAAAAATACCACTAGCATATCTGTTGTTTCTATTTAAAAAAAAAAATACTGTTTAGGGCAAAACTGAGTTTTTAAAAGGGAGTAGATTTAAAGCATGTGTAAAGAAAAACATTAGGTCAGATTGCCAGAGGTTCAGGGGAAGGTTGGGGGGAGGGATGAATGGGTGGAGTACAGGACATTTTAAGGGCAGTGAAACTATTCTGTATGATACTGTAATGGTGGACACATGGCATACGCATTTGTCAAAACCCATACGTCTGTACAACACAAAGAATGAACCCTAATGTAAACTATGAACTGTAGTTAATAGTAATATACGTTCATCAATACAAGATGTTAATAGGAGAAACTGTGTGTTTATGGGGTACATGAGCACTTTCTGTACTTTCTTTATAGTTTTTCTATCAACCTATAGCTGCTCTAAAAAACAAAGTATATTAAAAAGAATACCAGGTAAGTAAAAGGATAGGTGGCACGTGCAACTGGCAGAAGTGGTGAAGGTAGTATGTGGACAATCGTGCTTTGAGAAACGATGTTACTAGAGGTGAAAATCCTGGTTTGGCTTTTTCAGAGGGTTCTAGCCACTTGTCAGCTTTGAGACCTTGGGCATATCACTCAAGCTATATTTCAGTTTCAACAATTGTTAAACCCCACCTCATAGGGTTGTTATGGGGATTAAGTATGTTAAGATGTATGACGCACTTAAAATATTGTCTCTGCCACCTACTAGGTGTTCACAAAGTGTTAATTATTGTTACATTTTAAGTTGTGTAATAATTAATTTACAAACAGTAGTTCAATGAGACCATGACTAGAGAGCTGAAGTCTCTAACATCCCCTGATAGTATGCTTTGTTGTGTTACTCACTGCAGGGATCATTTTACGTCATCTATGAATCTAATGTCCTATGATTCTAATAAAATATTAGTGATCTCAAATAGCAAGCTAAGAACCTGGATTACCTAAATTTACAGGATTTCTGTTTGTCTTGGTAGGTCTGTCCCTCCTGTGACCACTCCCCAAACCCTGCTGAATTTAGACTCTTTTTAGAAATAAAAGCCAAACTCTTTTCGTCATTTTACAAATTATTTTTTCAAAGTTTTAACTTTTGAAATCGGTTTAGATGAACACCTAAAAGCTCTTCGAGATAGAATATCCAAGATCCCCTACTTCCACTACCTTTTTCCTTGTTGTAGGATCAAACAAGCTTCTATGCACTTACTTTAACCAGATCATATTACATTTGCATTTCTAAAGGAAGAGCTTCCCATGTGTGTAATCTTGCAGATCATGTCAATGAAGTGAATGTACAAGGTCAGTCTACTGGTCTTGTTGTAGGAGCAATGACTAAAAAGCTCAGTTTTGACTTCAGGTTCTATTTCTGGTCTGCACTGGAGAAAATCCCTTGATCATTCTGGGCCTGTTTCTCCCCTGTAAAGTGAAGTTAGACTAGATTAAAGGTCTGAACCCTGGGATACACAGATGGGATCTGTCTACTCAGAGAGCTATTTTTACTAACCTTTAACTAAAATTTAGCATTTCCTTCATTTCTAGAAAACAATAGAAAGTAACATTCATGCTACTTGTGTTTGTTACTGGTAGCACTCACAGATACTTTCATAACAAGTTTAAATTCTTAGAGATATCTTGACATATCATATGCCATCATTACATCAAAGTTACATAGATAATAAACCTTCAGCTAGACCTTATTATTTAATGCATAAAGGAGTATGTATATTACTATATCACACTGCTATGTTTATTTAAATACCTTGATAATTATATTTTACTGTAAGTGGAATCCTTTTTAATCCTATGTATTTTATTTATTTAAGAATTTTATTGCAAAAAGGAGTCCATAAGTTTTGTCAGATTACAAGAGGAGCCCCTGACTAAAAAATGAACCTCTGACTACCATCGATGTTTCTTGAGGTCTTTTACATAGACCACTCTTGGGCCAAGGAGCCCTGGTGGCGCAGCGGTTAAGCTCTTGACTGCTAACTTTTAAAAGGTTGGCACTTTGAACCCACCCATCTGCTCCGTAGGAGAAGGACCTGGGAATCTTTTCCCATAAAGATTACTGCCTAGAATACCATATGGGGCAGTTCTACTTTGTCACATGGAGTTGCTGTGAGTCAAAAATTGACTTGATGGCACTTACAAACAACTCTTGGGTCATGAAGGTCATTTAAGATGATCTTTAATGGATTGAAAGTGCAAGTTATTTCTTATTTTCTGACAAAATGTTGTATCAGAATGATGATTTCTTTTTGTGAAAGCCTAAGGGTTTTTTAAGGGTTACTTACAGGTAGTATTACCTAAATTAATTGTAAAGGCTTCTACAACTAAAGATTTGAATTTGCTGGGGACTCTAATCCAGCATGTAATCAGGCTAACATGCAGTGGTTGGCAGTGGTGTGCATGTGTCCCTACAAGTAGCAGGAATTCTAGTTTTCAAGGTAGATGCTTTATTTTCAGTGCTACATAACTCTTGTCTTGGGTTGGTCATAGATTTTATTGCTGATTTTCTCATTGCAGGTATAGAATTATTCTAGCATATAATTTGCATATCATTTTAGAATTTTTTTTAATAATTGTTACATTTTGATTATTTTGTTCCTCTTCCAAATATCTATTATTCTGTTCTTTATCCCCTAAAATTAACAACATTTGGGGATAGGTGGACTTCAGTGTCCTTTACCCATTATAAAAGTTTCACTCAAAAACTTTGAGAACCAATAAATTAGTTCATTAGTTATATACCGTCCCTTTAAAAGTCTGTTCTATTCTATCCTATTCCATTTCATTCCCGCCCCTTTTGTTATGCTATTCTATTTTAGTTTGTTCTGTTCTAGTCTAAAGTAACAGGATATTAAATCAGAAGCTAAGCCCCTAAGTGATAAGTGTCAGAAAACAAAATTAGTTGTGAGGCAGGAATTCAAAAGCTGTCACCTTGTTCAAACATATGAAAGCATCAGGTTATTGAAGACTAAAGAATTTACAAGAAGAATTTCTTTAAAGACATCTCTGCTATTGGGGAAGGTGTAGGAATGCTTCTCTATTCATCTCCAGTCAAAAGAGGTAGCTTCCCCAGGATGCTTGGAGAGCTTGAAGCTAAGAGGATATTGGAAATGGAGTGTGGTTTCTGCATGAGAGATCTAAAGGATTAGATGATAACACACATTAGTCAAAGTCAAGTAGGCTGTATAGGTTTCAGCCTTTCCTCAAAGAGTTTTTGGGGACAAATTCTTCATCGGTGTTTCATGTGAACCAATCATGGGCCACCCATATTTGGAAGGGTGATGGCACCTCAGCAGATGGAAACTGGACATGTGCCAACTAATACCTAGGGACTGTGGAGGTTGTAAAGGAACCAGAGATTCATGTGGCCATACCAAGCTGGTGAGAAGTTTCTAGCCATGGTACTTGTCAAACAGTCTCTGAAGAGCCCATGAATGTGTTCCCAAAACAAGATTCTTCTCTAAACACCTGCCAGGTCTAGTGAGTACAAAGCCATCCTACAATGGCACTAGTCATGTAAGAAGTTTCCTGCTCTTCTTAGTCCTCTTTTCTCCTATGCTCCAGCTCAAGAGGCCAAAAAGGAATTTAAAAAAAAAAAAGTCACCTTTCTTCTCTCCCTCCACACTGTGGGCTCTATAGCAAGCTTAAGGTGGGAAAGAGGTCCTATGTTTGAGGATTGATGTGTAGTGCGACATGTGGCCAGACCTTCTAAGTTGGAACTCTGGCAATTTACAGTGACCACAGTTCATTTCCATTATCTAAGAATGATCAGAAAAGTTATAAGACTGCTAGAAATTGATCCTGAGACAAAGGATAATTTCCTCCATTGGATATATTTTGAAGAGCCCATGAGAGAGAAATTTGGGATAACACCACGTAAGTTCTATATATGCTTACTAATTTTATGACCTCAATAAAAATCTGTCGCAATGAAGACCACATTACAAAAAAAAAAAAAAACCATTGCTGCTGAGAATAGAACTGCCCCATAGGGTTTCTAAGGAGCAGCTGGTAGATTCAAACTGCCAATCTTTTGGTTAGTGGTCAAGCTCTTAACTACTGCACCACCAGGGTGTGCCACTAGGGCTCCTGAAACCACATGGTCTCATGATATATGTTGAAGGAATCATCTCAAAATTAACTGGCACAAAGTTGAATTGTTAGAATATCTTCAAACAGACTCTAGACACAGAGAGCATTCTATTATATATGACTATTTCTTTAAATATAAAAGTATTTCAAGTGACTCAGCAATGTCTGCTTCTTTTATTCACCTTCCTCATGTTGTAGGCCTCTCATCCATATAGTTTTGAAATATATATTTCTGTCTTTAATCAATTCTCTACAACCTTTCCAGAAACGTTGGAACATTTTCTGTGCTAATGTTTTTCTTCAAGGTTTATATAGAAGCTGAGTGATTTGGGGACTATAAATTCCATTAGGTTGTCTTGACAAATTATGTCTATTTTAAACATTACTATTCTCTTACCCTCTTTTGTTTTAAATTCACAGGAACTAACCAGGGTGTGGTAAAAGACACCGATCATTAAAGGGTTTGTTTAAAAAAAGTTTTGATTAAAAAATATTCAAGACATACACAGTTTTTACATGTGATTTAACAGATGTTTAAGCATCTCTCATCTGTTTCATATCTGTATTCCCAGATTAAACGGTAACTTCAAAGAGCTGTATAACTACCATAAGGTGACTTGTTATACTTTATAAATCTTCAACCTGAAGTGTAAATGCCTGGTACCTTTTGGAGAAATATCCCACAGAATCCGTTACAAAATCCAATCTTCCAGACATTCTACAAGTACTCCAGTCTCCTGACCTTATTAGGTTTTTCCAAAGGCCTAATTGGTTTTTGTTTGTTTGCTTTTTTCTTTTTAATTTTTTTAGGTGAACCTGATCTTCATAGGAACTCAGAAGACTTAGTAAATGCCGAAGAAAAACATACTGATACACATTCGTAGGCTTGAAACACATTAATGGCTCCTGTCATTTTAAACATGAGAGGTAATTTTATCAATACTAGAAACCTAATTTCTAAAATAAATGGTTTGTAGGCTATCGTTAAAGGTAAAGTTATCTGACCTAAATGCCCTCTTGAATTCATTTTTAAAGTGTCTGTCTTCTGGCTTTCAGAGCAAAACCTTAACAGGGGGGCAAATATTTAGTTTTTCCAAACGTTCTTGAATTGCTCATCAATAAAAATTATACTTACCGAGATGCTTTAACCCTTAAAAATAATAAGCTATTTTCTATGTGGAGGTTTAGTCCTCATTTTATTTTCCACTTCATGTAGCAAATACAAATATTTTACACCAGGTGATAACAACAAGGTAGGAACATAAGATCAAACAAAAATCAGTATTCACCAAAATCTGTGGAAATCAGCACCAGTGGTTCTCTTTTAAAAAACTCAGCTCCTAGGGCCACCTTTGCTCTATCAAATTATTTACTCTGGGAGTGATACCTTGGAAATATGAAATTTTCATGAGCTTATTTGTGAGTATTTCTGCCTACTGAGGCTGCTAACCAAAAAGTTCGAATCCACCAGGCACTCCTGGAAACGCTGTGGGGCAGTTCTACTTTGTCCTGTAGGGTTGCTATAAGTCAGAATCAACTTGATGGCAACAGGCCTATTTTGGTTTAAAGTTGAGAACAACTGTCTTGAGCAAACAGAGGAGGTGCAGGGAGTAGAAAGGAAGGATGTGTGTATAGTGGATACATCTAGTGTCTCCTAGAAAAAGTAAAAAATAAGCCCAAAGTGTTGGTCCTGCTGGTGAGGTGGGAGTAGGAGTAAGAAAAAAATGCTGAGGGTACCGTACCAAGCCTTTGAGAGGTAATCATTAGTTCCTCAGATGTTGCTTTAGATATGAAAAAGTTTAATTATGATTAGCTTTTTAAGATAATATCTTGCTCAATGTTCTTGAGTTGGTTGTATGACTGTCTCTTTTATTCATAATAATAGGTTCATTAATAGCAATTATCAAGCATCAGGTACTTTGATGAACATCTGAAATATGTTAACTCACATAGCTCTCTCAACAATTCCAGAGCTGCTGCTTGTGGTTCCTATTTTATGTATGCAACTCACAAAGAAATCAAGCTGCAAAGTGACTGTCTCTATAATTAACGATCTGAATATATTGCCTCATCTTAACAGCAGCAATTTCTCTCCATACTGTCCATCCAAGCTATAATTTTATTATCTTTAGAGTCCATGGTTGTTTTAGAAGAGTACTAAGTCCTGATGATATATGATAGAGCCCCAAAGTATATATCAG
Source organism: Elephas maximus indicus (assembly GCF_024166365.1). Taxonomy (NCBI): domain Eukaryota; kingdom Metazoa; phylum Chordata; class Mammalia; order Proboscidea; family Elephantidae; genus Elephas; species Elephas maximus. Next base: position 80,510,464 of record NC_064824.1, on the reverse strand, counting down.
CACCACCAGTTGCCAACAAGATTACAACTCATGATGACCCCATGTATTGCAGAGTAGAACTTCACTCCATAGGGTTTTCAAGGCTATGATTTTTAGAAGCAGATCACCATGGCTTTCTTCTGAGGTGCCTCTAGGTGGGTTCAAACCGCCAGCCTTTCAATTAACAACCGAGCATTTAACTGTTTATACCACCCCACGACTCCAAAGCATATGTCTTTGCTGTTAGGTGCCTTTGAGTCAATTTTAACTCATGGTGACACCATGTGTGCAGAGTAGAACTGCCCCATAGGGTGTCCCAGCCTGTAATCTTTATAGAAGCAGATCACCAGGTCTGTCACCTGTGGAGCCTCTGGGTGGGCCAACATTTTGGTTAACAGCTGAGTTTTTAACCGTTGAGCCAACAGGGCTCCTAAAGTATATTGTCTTTGTTAGGTGCTGTTGAGTCAATTTTGACTCATAGTGATCCCAGGTGACAGAGTAGAACTGCCCCATAAGGTTTTCCAGGCTGCGGTCTTTACAGATTACCAGATCTTTCTCCGTTGGAGTCACTGCATGAGTTGGAACTGCCAACCTTTCCAGTTAGCTGCCAAGTGCTTAAGTGTTTCACCACCTGGGCACAGATAAGTATGTGTTAAACCAAAAAAAAAAAAAAAAAGCCATTGCCATTGGGTTGATTTTGACTCACAGTGACCCTATAAGACAGAGTAGAACTGCCCCACAGGGTTTCCAAGGAATGGCTGGTAGATTCCAACTGCCAACCTTTTGATTAGCAGCCGAGCTCTTAACCACTGTATCACCAGGGCTCCAAGTATGTGTTAGAGAATGCTAATTCAGTGGAAGATTTATAGTGTAGAAGAGGTGATAATTGACAACTATGACTCATATATGGTGACTAGGGGATGATAGAGAGTGGTCAGCCTTGGAAACATAGAAAGAGCAGAATACACTTGACCTGAGAGCTACAGCCAGACACTGTTGGGGTCCAGTACTTCCAGATGTTCCTATTAGTTAAAAGATTTTTTTTTTAATGTAAAATCTTCTCATTTTTAATGTTGGCTCAAAGGTTTTGAAACATTGTGGGGGCCAGCAAAAAATGTCTTAATGTGAGATTTGGCCTCTTAGCTCCCAGTTTGCAAACTCACAATACCCTCTTTGTAACTGATAGCTTATTCTTTCACTGGCTATAATCAAAGAATGTGTGTAGATCTTAGGGCAGCCCTGACAGGACTGGGCAGTGGAAAATGAGTGATCGGAGGCAGGGCTATGTAGGAATCAAGCATGAAGAGATTTTCCCTCCATGTCTCTGAAGGCTCATCGCCTGCTACATTCTCAATGTGCAGGACCCACCATGAGACACTAACAACAAAAGTCATCTTTCTCAGGAAATAGGCCTAATTATTTTTTTTTATGTTGAGACTCCATAAATCCATGTGTGGTACTACACTAAGGGCAAGAAACAGGAACCTTTGAAATCTTCTTTTCAAGCTGTTGTCTAATTTCACCAGCATTCCTAAGAGACTTCAGTCCACAAAATCTTGTTTTGCTTACATTTTTCTTTTATGTTTTTGTTAACATGAATGGATTTGGAGTTGGATATACAATCCTATGCTGCTGTATTATATAAAAGATAGTGGCATATCTTTTATCATATTGGTTTCTTTGAAAGATATGTCAGAGATTTCAAGCATGTTAAAAGCAAACCAATATCAGACCCGTTATTCATTGGGAATGAAGTGGCCCCTATCCCTACCAATGCCAGCTCTTTAGAGGTCACCATCTAAGAGGAGGTCAAAAACTGGTGGCTTGTGGGCTGAATTTAGCCTATAGATTTTCTTGTTTGTCTTCCACACTGAGTTAAAATATCTTTTTATGTATCTTTAGACTTGGTTTATGCTCTTTAGTTCACTACAGTTCCCGTCACTCTAGTTTGTTCTATACTTGCACAGACCCACATAGCTCATTTCTACTAGCTGTCAGGCCTCTGTAGCTATTTGACTTTGTGATTTCTGATCCAAAGATTCACTTTCTCTCCTTCTCTCACACTCCAGAATAAATAGGAAGAGGAATTCCAAATGGTATAATACCAATATCTGTACTGATAAATCGTTTATTTTTGACAAGGTGTATAAAGTCCAATGTGAAATTGCCATAATCAATGCCTATATATGACTAAATCATAATCAACACTTTCATTTGGATTTTATTTCAGGATACTGAGAACAGCTCTAAAACATCCTCAACTTTCCAACAAGCTATATTCTTCCCTTTCAATCTATACTTGGATTGGGCCATTTTTATGGACTCCTATAGAAGGAATTAATAAGAAGAACATAAATTCCAAGCTGGTAACTCAGGCCAAATAAATACACTCAAAGTTGCTATTAGAGTTTTTGGCCAGTGCTTCTGCCATTGTTTTATGTCCACAAATTGGACTTCTTCAATCAAGCCAGAGAAATTTTTAAAACAAAAGTTGAACAATTTAAAAATTTTCATTACTATGGACCCAGTCACATGTGAAGATGAGGGATTTTTTTTCATTTCTTTTTTGCTGTTTTACACAGAGTGCTATAACTATAAATTCTTTAAGGTCTAAATAAAAAAAGAAAGCAAAAACAAATTATGGAAAGTATTTTTTTTTTTTTTTTAGCTTTGAGGATCAGGCTATTTAGATTGCCCTTACAATTTTAAACATATGGAAACAAAATTAGGAGTGGGACTGTTCAGAAGCTATGTTTGAAGTCCTATGGCAACAAAAGAACATCATTGCACAGGCTCTGGGACCTGATGAAAAACCTCATTGTAACTCTAGAGCTGAGAAACAGCAGTAAAACCTTTTCCTGGGACTGTTGGACCAACCTGCAACCTTCACGTGGTTTCAAAGCACCAATGCATCCCTTACATGGGCATAGTCGCATTGAAAATCCTGCATTACCTAAAGCCCAAGACAACAAAAACCTTCGGCTGTTGTTGGAGACAAACACTAGAACTGAAAATGGAATTTGCCTGCTGGGGTATTAATCCTGCCAGGCTTTAGAAAAATATATTACGGACCAAGGGAAAAGCGATGAGAAGTGTGTGTGCGTGTGTGTGTGTGTGTGTGTGTGTGTGGATGGGAAAATATCTGTGAAGATGGAAGCCCACACTTTTCTGTACAGGTGACACTATGTGACATGACTTTTTAATTTTGCTACATAGAAACAAAGTGTGCCTCCTTGGAGGCCCTGCTTCCTCCTTTATTTTCGCCTGAGCATGTGCAAAGCCTTCCTTTGATCCAAACTGAAGAACTTCCTTTTTTGTTATTAGTTGACAAGAAAGGTCAAGCACAAATAGATGTTGTAACTTTTCACTTTTTCACTGTACAAACACATCCATGGTTGTGAGCTTAGTGAACCTGTCTTTGTGAAAGGTAAAAATTGGATGGAAAAATCAGCAAGAGTAGCTAGCCATCAAATGAGAATGAAGTGAAAGAGGGTACATCCATCCTAACGAGTTTTCTGTTATACTGCTTCTTTCTTGGGTTCCACGATACTAAGCAATATTCTAGAAATGGATACAATCAGAAGCTTTTACCTCTAAGTGGTGGGATTATATAACTCACAACTTGGATCACTTTTAATGTGTAAGCCATATTCTATATGCATATTTAGTATGCAACATTGTAATTTAAGATATATTTGTGCATAGGAGGTATATAACATGCTTTTAAATGTTCTGTAAATAAGGTCCTTAGCTTTTCTTTTGCCCGAACCTTGTGCAGCACATAGCTAAGTAATTGAATTTGTATCATAGACATTATAATGCAGTGCATATTTTATATGTAAGCAGTAAAGATTGATCTATGATGATGTGTTGAGGGAAATGTATAGATATGTACATCATAGTGGTATCTTAGTGAACTTTTTGTTCTTTAAAAATGAACTTTTTATTTCTATTTATGGAGAAACTACTGCTTTTAATGTCTTTTTAAAACTAGCTACTTACCAGCTAGAAAATATTCTGCATTTAAAATAGAATCAGACTATCAGAAGGTCTAATCATTATCGTTCCTATTTGAGCCAGTAAAGCTATAGAATCTCTCAAGGGAGAAATAAACTGAAAAACTGCTTCTGAAATGTAATAGGAGACATGTCCACTTTGTTCCTTTTAATGCTTTCAGATCTACAGGCTTTGTTAATAAACAATAGTCGCATATAAAGAATTCATCAATTTCTGTATCTGGGCTTTTATCTAATTTTCCAGGTTATGTGACTTATAAAGCACTGTGATTAAACTTCTAGAAGGAGTGGGGAAAAGATGCTCTATTTCTTCAAAAGAGTTGTCATGTTGCTTTTACACACTTTTTCTTCTTCTATTCTCCCTCTATTCTCCCTCATTCCTTCTTTCCTTCTTTTGCTTTCTTTATCCTCTTCCTCTCTCCCTCTTCTCTTTTTTTTTTTTGTCCTTTTTATCTTTCTTATTTCTTCCTTCCTTCTCCCTTTCTCTCTCTCTCCTACAGGTAGGTGACTTTTTCAGCTCCATCCCATCCAGCGCCTCATAGGACAATGAAAAAAGCAAAGACAGACACAGCTACTAATTAGTAGGAAGTCAGAGTTGATGTCATCTGTGCCCATCCCTTCTGCAAATAGCAATGCTGAGGCCATACTGAAGAGATTGATGAGTTTTAGGCTGCTGCACTTTGAATGTCTTGCTTTGCATTTTTATCCTCAGCCACCCAACATATGTATCTTGTAATTTCCTATGCCTTTTTGTTTAACTAGTACCTCTTTTATTTAAGTTTTAACATGACAGCCTACAATTCTTGTTTTTATTCTGCTGCAATTCTCTGTATTTCCTATTATATATGATTGCTAAATAAATCATATCTGAGCAAAAATATTACAGATGATTAGGTGTCTGATGTAAATCAATTTGGTGAAGATAAAACAATTGGAGAAGTCAGGGGAAACCAGAGTACACTAATTTAAACATTGATCTAAGTTTTGTCAGAAAATTATTTTTTAATTAATTGAAAATATTCAGTTAAAAATTCACTGAACACTTACTATTATACCTATTATCTGCAAGCCCCTGGATAGATGCATAGTGCATATCCTGTTGCCATTGAGTTGATTCCGACTCATAGTGACCATATAGGAGAGTAAAACTGTCCAAAGGTTTCCAAGGAACAGCTAGTGGATTCAGACTGCTGACCTTTTGGTTAGCAGCCAAGCTCTTAACCACTGCACCACCAGGGCTCCATAGGAATACAGAAATCTGAATCTTTCCTCTGAAAATTTTGTCTTATAGGGGAGATAATACATGCACATCAATAACTAAAATGGCATTTATAAAAGTAATCTGGTTCATAAAAGAGCTGCAAATATAATACACCTCTGGATATTGTTTTTGTTAGGTGCTGTCGAGTTGATTTCCACTCATGGCAACCCCATGTGTTACAGAGTAGAACTGCTCCATAGGGTTTTCTGACTGTAATTATGGAAACAGATCGCCAGGCCTTTTCTTCCATGGTACTGCTGGGTGGGTTTGAACCACCAACCTTTAGGTTAGCAGTCAAGCACAAACTGTCTGCACCATCTAGAGACCTTCTTCTGGATATTAACAGCCCGCATAGGTGTTGAGTCAGTTTCGACTCATAGCAACCCTATAGGATAGAGTAGAACTGCCACATAGGGTTTCCAAGGAGCGCCTGGTAGATTTGAACTGCTGACCCTTTGGTTAGCAGCCATAGCTCATAACCACCACACCACCAGATAAAAACTACTTCCATCTCCACAGCATCCAAGAAGGCCTCTTAGATGACAATTGAATTGAGCCCTAAAAAACAAGTAATAGAGGTGGAGCCAAAATGGTGGAGGAATCAGACGCTTCCGGCGATCCCTCTTACAACAAAGACCCCAAAAAACAAGTGAGACAATTGTATATATGACAAGTTAGGAGCCCTGAACATCAAAGGCAAAGTTAAGAAACTGGGCTGAGCAGCAGGGGGAGAGAGAGACAGTTCAGAAACTGTTGCCAGACCTGACTCAGCAGGAACCAGCACCTCTCAGGCACAAGCCCCTGGAGTGACAAGGAGGGGATGGTGGTAGCGTTCTGGACACAGTTTCCACAGGGAGAAATAGCAAGCTGCGGCAGTCTACTCACATCTCTAGAACCAGAAAAGAACGGTGCTCTTGGCAAAAGCTAAGTACTTGCGTGTATTTTACTGCACCCCCAGCTCCCAGGCTGGCTTCAGTGGCTATCAGTTTCCCTGGGCCTGAGATAAGTCCTGCTGTACATTCTGAGCCATTCTCCCAGCCTCAGAAAAGGAATAAACTAACAATTGGGGGGAAAGATAATCTGTCAGCTCCACTAAGGAGGGGAGCTGAGGATAGAAGCAGCTTCTATCCAAGCATAAATGGTCTCCGACCTTGATTACTTTCACCCATGCACAGACCTGTGTGGGTCCATTTTAGGAGGCCCTTGTTACTACAACAGTGTGAGTGCTTGAGATCTGACTTCAACTGTTTCAGCTCTGTAGTGGAGAGGTGGGTTTTTAATGTTTGATACCACTTTACCTGTTAAACAGGGTCCTTGCCTACCTACATTAGGGCCCTAAGAATTGGTGGATCCACCCACATCACCTAGCCACCCATGACAGGGGTCCAAGGATAAGTGGTACTTCCCAATCCTTACAACCAAAAGCACTGGGTTCCCATGGTCCAGCTGCAGAACCCATTGACCTGTGCACTCTAGGGAACAGGGATGCACTTTCCACACAGACACTTGGGGGATGGTTGTTGGCCCCCTGCTGTGTTCAGAGCATGACCTCCTGAGGCAACCAGATACCTGTACTTACACCAATCACTCCTGCCTCTCTAAGAATGTAGGACAGAGCCTGTATCACTCACTGGATGAATAACTACCCGGATACCTGAATCCATACAAGAAAAGTGAATGGTCTCCTAGGCTCATATACCTAGTAACAGCTCTAGCCATTTGGTGATAAAACATTAGAGCTTCAAAGGCAAAAATAATCAAGCTAGCTCACTCAAACAGCCTATCTGGGTGTATCAAAACAAAACAAAGCAAGAAGATAGGTTACAGTAAGCAAACAAAATAATACAATAACTTATAGATGGCTCCGAGACAATAGTCAATATCGAATCACATAAAAAAGCAGCCCACAATTGCTTCAACAAGCTCTCAAAACTAAGAATCAAGGAATCTTCTGGGTAAACATGTCTTCCTGGAATTACTAAATGTAGACTACAAAAGATTAATATGCAGAACTCCAAGACATCAGGGATGAGATCAGGCGAAATGCAGAACAAGCCAAGAAGCACGCAGATAAAGCAGCTGTTTAAAAAGGTTATTCAAAAACGTAATGAAAAATTTAATAATCTGCAAGAATCCATAGAGAGACAGCAATCAGAAATTGAGAAGATTAACAATAAAATTACAGAATTAAATAACTCAATAGAAAGTCAGAGGAGCAGAATTGAGGAAGTGGAAGGCAGAATTAGTGAGATTGAAGATAAAACACTCGGCACCAATATATTTGAAGAAAAATCAAAAGAATTTTAAAAAATGAAGAAACCCTAAGAATTATGTGGAACTCTGTCAAGAGAAGTAACCTACGAGTGATAGGAATTCCAAAACAGGGAGAGATAACAGAAAATACAGAAAGAATTGTTGAAGATTTGTTGGCAGAAAACTCCCCTGATATCGTGAAAGATGAGAAGATATCTATCCAAGATGCTCATAGAGCCCCACATTAGGTAGATCTCAAAAGAAAGTCACCAAGACATATTATAATTGAACATGCCAAAACCAAAGATTAAGAGAATTTTAAGAGTGCTTAGGGATAAATGAAAAGTCACCTACAAAGGAGAGTCAATTACAATAAGCTCGGACTACTCGGCAGAAACCATGCAGGCAAGAAGGCAATGGGATGACTTACGTAACGCATTGAAGGGAAAAAAATTGCCAACCAAGAATCATATATCCAGCAAAACTGCCTCTCATATATGATGGTGAAATTAGGATATTTCCAGATAAACATAAGTTTAGGGAATTTGTAAAACCAAACCAAAACTACAAGAAATACTACCAAGAGAGTTCTCTGGTTAGAAAATCAATAATATAAGATATCAACTGAATACTAGAACACAGGACAGAGCAACCAGATATCAACCAAGATAGGGAAATCACAAAAATAAATCAGGACAAAAAAATGCTCAAAACACGGAAATGGCGATGTCATTATGTAAAAGAAAACAACACTGAAACAACAAAGAGGAACTAAGAAATGTAGTCATAGATCTTTCATATGGGGAGAAAGAAAAGGTGATATAAAGAAATAAAAGTTAGGTTTAAACTTATAAAAAACAGGGGTAAATATTAAGGTAACCACAAAGAGAGACTAACAACCCTACCCATCAAAATAAAATACAAGAAAAAAATAAAGACTCAGCAAAAACAAAATCAACAACGATGAATAAGAGGAAAAGATAATAAAGATAAACTACTCAGCACAGAAAAATTAAGCGTGAAAAAGAAACTGTCAACAACACACAAAAAGACATGAAAATGACAGCCCTAAACTCATAAATACCTATCCATAATTGTGCTGAATGTAAATGGACTAAATGCACCAATAAAGAGACAGAGAATGGCAGAATGGATTTAAAAAAACACGATCCATCTATATGCTGCCTACAAGAGACACGTAGACTTAGAGACACAAACTAAAACTCAAAAGATGGAAAAAACATATCAAGCAAACAATCCAAAAAAGAGCAGGAGTGGCAATATTAATTTCTGACAAAATAGACTTTAAAGTTAAATCCACCACAAAGGAGAAGGACACTATATAATGATTAAAGGGACAATGTACCAGGAGGATATAATCATATTAAATATTTATGCACCCAATGACTGGGATTCAAGATACATGAAACAGTCTAACAGCACTGAAAAGTGAGATAGACAGCTCTAAAATAATGGTAGGAGAATTCAACACACCACTTTCAGTGAAGGACAGAACATTCAGAAAGAAGCTCAGTAGACATGGATGGTCTAACTGCCACAATCAACCAACTTGACCTTGTAGACATACACAGAGCACTCCACTCAACAGCAGCTAAATATACTTTTTTTTTTTTTTCCAGCGCACATGGAACATTCCCTAGAATAGACCACATATTAGGTCATGAAGGAAGCCTTAACAGAACCCAAAACATTGAAATAATACAAAAGCGTCTTCTCTGACCACAAAGCCATAAAAGTAGAAATAAACAACAGAAAAAGCAGAGAAAAGAAATCAAATACTTGGAAACTGAACAATACCCTGCTCAAAAACGACTGGGTTATAGAAGACATTAAGGATGGAATGAAGAAATTCATAGATTCCAGTGAGAACAAAAACCAACAAAACAACATCAAAAAGGAAATCACCAAATTAATACCATTTACAGTAGCCCCCAAGAAGATAAAATACATAGGAATAAATCTTACCAGAGATGTAAAAGACCTATACAAAGAAAACTAGAGGACACTACTACAAAAAACCAAAAGAGACCTACATAAGTGGAAAAACATACCTTGCTCATGGAGAGGAAGACTTATCATTATAAAAATGTCTGTTCTACCAAAAGCGATCTATAGATACAATGCAATTCTGATCCAAATTCCAACAACATTTTATAATGAGATGGAGAAACAAATCACCAACTTTATATGGAAGGGAAAGGGGCCCTGGATAAATAAAGCATTACTGAAAAAGAAGAACAAAGAGGGAGGCCCCACACTACCTGATTTTAGAACCTATTATTCTGCCACAGTAGTCAATCCTGTAATCCTCAGAGGTCAGTTTATATTAATAAGTGCACCCATCCAAAAAGAAGAAAGGGCCAAAATCAAAGAATTGTCTCTACAACTTGAACAAATAGAGAGCAACAAAAGAAACCCGCAGGTACCAAAAGAAAGCAAAAAAAAAAAAAAAAAAAAAAAATTACAGCAGAATTAAATGAAATAGAGAACAGAAAAACAATTGAAAGAGTTAACAAGACCAAAAGCTAGTTCTCTGAAAAAATTAACAAAATTGATAAAACATTGATAAAACTGACAAAAGAAAAACAGGAGAGGAAGCAAATAACGCAAATAAGAAAAGAGGTGGGCAATATCACAACAGACCCAACTGAAACTAGAAGAGTCATATCAGATTACTATGGCAAATTGTACTCTAACAAATTTGAAAACCTAGAAGAAATGGAAAAATTTCTAGAAACACACTACCTACCGAAACTAACACAAACAGAGGCAGAACAACTAAATAAACCCATAACAAAAAAAGAGATTGAAAAGGTAATTTAAAAAGTCTCAACAAAAAAACCATGGCCCTGATGGCTTCACTGGAGAGTTCTACCAAACTTTCAGAGAAGAGTTAACACAACTACTACTAAAGGTATTTCAAAGCATAGAAAAGGGTAGAATACCCCCAAACTCATTTTCTGAAGCCAGGATATCCCTGACACCAAAACCAGGTAAAGACAGCACAAAAAAAGAAAATTACAGACCTATATCCCTCATGAACTTAGATGCAAAAATCCTCAACAAAATTATAGCCAATAGAGTTCAACAACATATCAAAAAAATAATTCACCATGACCAAGTGGAATTCATTCCAGGTATGCAGGGATGGTTCAACGTTAGAAAAACAATTAATGTAATCCATCATATAAATAAAACAAAAGACAAGAACCACATGATCTTATCAATGGATGCAGAAAAGGCATTTGACAAAATTCAACACCCATTCATGATAAAAACTCTCAGCAAAATGGGTATAGAAGGAAAATTCCTCAACATAATAAAGGACAGTTATACAAAGCCAACAGCCAACATCATCCAAATAGAGAGAGTCTAAAAGCATTCCCCTTGAGAACAGGAACCGGACAAGGATGCCCTTTATCACCACTCTTATTCAACATTGTGCTGGAGGTCCTAGCCAGAGCAATTAGGCTGGAAAAGGAAATAAAGGGCATCTAGATTGGTAAGGAAGAAACAGAAGTATCTGTATTTGCAGATGACATGATCTTATGCACAGAAAATCCTAAAGCATCCTCAAGAAACCAATAGAAGAGTTCAGCAGAGTATCAGGATGCAAGATAAAGATACCAAAATCAGTTGGATTTCTCTACCCCAACAAAGAGAACATTGAAGAGGAAATCACCAAATCAATACCATTTACAGTAGCCCCCAAGAAGATAAAACACCTAGGAATACATCTAACCAGAGATGTAAAAGACCTATACAAAGAAAACTACAAGACACTACTGCAAGAAATCAAAAGAGACCTACATAAGTGGAAAAACATACCTTGCTCATGGATAAGAAGACTTAACATTGTAAAAACGTCTATTCTACAAAAAGCCATCTATACATACAATGCAATTCTGATCCAAATTCCAACAACATTTTTTTTTATTAACTTTTATTGAGCTTCAAGTGAACGTTTACAAATCATGTCAGACTGTCACATATAAGTTTATATATATCTTACTCCGTACTCCCACTTGTTCTCCCCCTAATGAGTCAGCCCTTCCAGTCTCTCCTTTCGTGACAATTTTGCCAGCTTCCAACTCTCTCTATCCTCCCATCCCCCCTCCAGACAGGAGATGCCAACACAGTCTCAAGTGTCCACCTGATATAATTAGCTCACTCTTCATCAGCATCTCTCTCCTACCCACTGTCCAGTCCCTTTCATATCTGATGGGTTGTCTTCAGGGATGGTTCCTGTCCTGTGCCAACAGAAGGTTTGGGGACCATGACCGCCGGGATTCCTCTAGTCTCAGTCAGACCATTAAGTCTGGTATTTTTATGAGAATTTGGGGTCTGCATCCCACTGATCTCCTGCTCCCTCAGGGGTTCTCTGTTGTGCTCCCCATCAGGGCAGTCATCGATTGTGGCCGGGCACCAACTAGTTCTTCTGGTCTTAGGATGATGTAGGCCAACAACATTTTTTAATGAGATGGAGAAACAAAGTACCAACTTCATATAGAAGGGAAAGAGGCCCTGGAGAAGTAAAGCATTACTGAAAAAGAAAAACAGAGTGGGAGGCTTCACACTACCTGATTTTAGAAGCTATTATACCGCCACAGTAGTCAAAACAGCCTGGTACTTGTACAACAACAGACACATAGACCGATAGAACAGAATTGAGAATCCAGACATAAATCTATCCACATATGAGTAGCTGATATTTGACAAAGGCCCAAAGTCAGTTAAATGGGGGAAAAGACAGTCTCTTTAACAAATGGTGCTGGCATAACTGAATGTCCATCTGCAAAAAAATGAAACACGACCCATACTTTACTCCACGCACAAAAACCAACTCAAAATGGATCAAAGGCCCAAATATACAATCTAAAACTATAAAGATCATGGAAGAAAAAATAGGGACAATGTTAGGAGCCCTAACACATGGCATAAACAGTATACAAAACATTACTACCAATGCACAAACGCCAGAAGAGAAATTAGGTAACTGGGAGCTCCTAAAAATCAAACACCTATGCTCATCCAAAGACTTTACCGTAAGAGTAAAAAGATTGCCTACAGACTGGGAAAAAAGTTTTTGGCTGTGACATTTCCGATCAGCATCTGATCTCTAAAATCTACACGATACTGCAAAAACACAACTACAAAAAGACAAATGACCCAAATTAAAAAATGGGCAAAGGATATGACATTCAGGTAGCTAACAGATACATGACGAAATGATCACAATCATTAGCCATTAGAGAAATGCAAATTAAAACTGTGACGAGATACTATCTCACTCCAACAAGGCTGGTATTAATCCAAAAAAGACAAAATAATAAATGGAGAGGTTGTGAAGAGACTGGAACACTTATTCACTGCTGGCAGAAATGTAAAATGGTACAACCACTTTGGAAATTCATTTGGTGCTTCCTTGAAAAGGTAGAAATAAAACTACCATAGGATCCAGCAATCCTACTCCTTGAAATATATCCTAGAGAAATTAGAGCTTTACGTGAATAGATATATGCACACCCATGTTCACTGCAGCACTGTTTACAATAGCGAAAAGATGGAAGCAACCAAGGTTCCCATCAATGGATGAATGGATAAATAAATTATGGTATACTCACACAATGGAATACTAAGCATTGATACAGAACATGATGAATTCGTGAAACATTTGATAACATGGAGGAATCTGGAAGGCATTAGGCTGAGTGAAATTAGTCAGTTGCAAAAGGGCAAATATTGTATGAGACCACTATTATAAGAACTCAAGAAATAGTTTAAACACAGAAGAAAATATTCTTTGATGGTTATGAGGGTGGGAAGGGGGAGAGAGAGAGGGGTATTCGCTAATTAGTTAGTAGACAAGAACTATTTTAGGTGAAAAGGAAGACAACACACAATACAGGAGAGGTCAGCATAACTGGACTAAACAAAAAGCAAAGTAGTTTCTTGAATAAACCAAATGCTTTGAAGGCCATAGTAGCAGGGGCAGGGGTCCAGGGACCGTGGTTTCAGGGGACACCTACATCAATTGGCATAATAAAATCTATTAAAACATTCTGCATCCCACTTTGGAGAGTGGCGTCTTGGGTCTTAAATGCCAGCAAGCAGCCATCTAAGATGTATCAATTGGTCTCAACCCACATGGAGCAAAGGAGAGTGAAGAACACCAAAGACACAAATAATGAGCCCAGGACAAAGAAAGAGCCACACAAATTAGAGACTACATCAGCCTGAGACCAGAAGAACTAGATGGTGCCCAGCTACAACTGATGACTGTCCTGACAGGAAACAGAACAGAGAATCCCTGATAGAGCAGGAAAGCAGACCTCAGATTCTCATAAAAAGACCAGACTTAATGGTCTGAGACTGGAAGGACCCTGGAGGCGGTGGTTCCCAGACCTTCTGTTAGCCCAAGACTGGAACCATTCCCAGGACCTCAGACAGGACTATAGGAGAGAAAATGATACTGGTGAGGAGTGAGCTTCTTGGCTCAAGTAGACACGTGAGACTATGTGGGCAGCTCCTGTGTAGAAGGGAGATGAGAAGGCAGAGGGGAATAGGAGCTGGCTGAATGGACACGGGGAATACAGGGTGGACAGAAGGACTTAAAGCACAATAAAAAAAAAAAATTTTATATTTATTGTATATTTTCTATGTGCAGTCTTACCGTTAAATGCTTAACAACTATTATCTCTAATTCTCACAATAATTCCGCAAAGTGGCTATCAATGTAAGTAAAGGAAATTGAGTCTTGGAAAAAGAGCCTTCTCCAAGGCCACAGGCTCCAAGTGATAGGTTCTGTACTCTAATTTTTCTAGGTCTTTCTGGCACGAAAGGCGTCTTTTCTTTCTGCTATATCTGTGTGGGACAGAGCAGAAACATAGTGGAGGAGAAGGCTGTGTGAAGAAGTAAAATGTGAATAAGGTAACACCAGAGAATAAGCAAAAAGCGTGGAGTCAAGTTGAAGACCTAGTGAGTTCCAATTAATTGAATTAAATGTCATTGACACAATATGTGTGTCATATTTTAGGCTGCCCGTATGATGCCAAAACATTCCAGATGAAAATGTAAAAAGTTATCTAGTCATCAGATATATGATAATGAACTTTTTACTTTAAATATGATTTCATGCTTATACTGGCTTGTCAGGTAGTGTAATTGATTTATGCACAATTACATGGTGTACAAAAGCCAACTTTTAACAAGTGATAAGTACACTGCAAAATTATTAGGCTAAAAGACATACTTTGCTGTATTTCACTGCCAATGTTTTGGTAAGCCTTGGAATGTAGAAAATATATTATGGAAAATATGCTTAAAATGTATGGGATGAAGGGAAGGGAATTAAGCATTAGAGCTACCTGTCTGGCCTAGGGTGAAACGAAGAGGGTTTGTGTCTAATTTGGAAGCAACACGCTGAGTTAGGAAAATTAAAATACAAGGGATAGAAATAGAAAACAAGGAGCTGAGATTGGTTTCTGGAAGGAAAGGGAGCTGGGTGTATTTTCAAGTGAAGGAGCGCACAGAATGTACAGATGGGTGGCTTGTGGGTCTCATTCCATGTTCTATTGAGACTGTGGGGTGAAAGCAAAGGGAGTGGAAGATATTAATAGCACAGTATTAGGTAGAAGACTAAAGGAGGGCCTTAAGCGGGAACAGGATCTGCATAAAGGTATAAAGGTGTGAGATAACTCGAGTTTTATTTGGCTTACCAAAAAACCAATGACTTTAGGTGGCTGGATGTGGTTGGGCAAATCTTTCTTAATGGAGCACCTTCTTATACCTGCATGTGGTACAGTTTTGTCTTTTTGAGTGTTGTGTTTATGTCCTATCATAAGCCACCAAGACTATATTGCCTCTTATATGTGTGTGTGTGTTTTATTCCATTAAGTTTTCCATGTTGAAAAGAATGAAGCATGCATGGTATCCATATGACCCTCCCTTGACCTGACAGCTTTGGAATTACTCTAAATGAATGTAAAATTCAACATTCAGCTTTTCCCTAGACAAAGCGATGCACAGAAAACTCCACAAATATGGCAAGTTTGCTCCTTCAGGTGTTTCTTGAATTCAAAGCACCGAGTTGAACATGTAGCAACATATTTGGAAGGCAAATGCTCTGAGGGTAATGAGAACCAAGTCTATGAGAAGAAATGAAATCATAAAGGTATAATGCTAATCTATGCATTGTAATTTTGAACTTCAAAATAATGAAGAGACCAGGGACCATAATCTCAGGGGACATCTAGGTCAATTGGCATAACATAGTTCATAAAAAAAATGTTCTACATCCTACTTTGGTGAGTAGTGTCTGGGGCCTTAAAAGCTTGTCAGAGCCATCTAAGATATATCTATTGGTCCCATCCCATGTGGAGCAAAGGAGAATGAAGAAAACCAAAGACAAGGAAAATATTAGTCCAAAGGACTAATAAACCACGTGAACCATAGCCTCTACCAGCCTGAGTCCAGAAGAGCTAGATGGTGCCTGGCTACCACCACAGATCACTCTGACAGGGATCACAACAGGGGGTCCTCTACAGAGTGGGAGAAAAAAGTGGAACAAATTCATAAAAAAAAGACCAGACTTACTGGTCTGTCAGAGGCTGGATGAACCCCCGAGACTACGGCCCTGCTAGCTCAGAACTGAAGCCACTCCCAAAGTCCACCTTTAAGCCAAAGGTTAGACAGGTCTATAAAACAAACAATAACACAGGTGAAGAACACGCTTCTTAGTTCAATCAAGCATATGAGACTAAATGGGCAACACCTGCCCAAAAGCAAAGACAGAAGGCAGGAAGGAACAGGGAACCAGGGTGAATGCGCGTGGGGCACCTGGGATGTAAAGGGAAAGGGGGAGAGTGCTGACACATTGCAGGGATTGCAACCAATGTCACAGAACAATTAGTGTATAAATTTTTGAATGAGAAGCTAATTTGTGCTGTAAACTTTCACCAATATGGAATAAAATTAAAAAAAAAATTAAGAGAAACCAAGACATGTTGGATAAACCCCTGGAAGATAAATAATAATGGACACTAGATGGTGTTGTATCTTGAAATAAGCACAGTAAGGTAAGTACATCAAGAAGAAATTTTAATATTGAAAAATTTATAGTTAGCAAAATCTTATGCAGAGCCAGAATCGAATTTTTACACACCAAGCTTTCTTCCTCAAGACACTGTCTTATAAATTCTACTTTCAAAAATAGTATAGAGAATATCTTCCCTCCCCACCAAAAAAAATTGTTTTAGAAATCCTTGATTTTGGATGTTGATAAGATCTTTTGATTTATTTTCTTCCATTTCGTTTGACATGCCACCTTTTTATTCCTAAATTATTAACTAAATGGAGAAGATAAAGTAGATTCATTTTTATGTGTACTCATCCCGAAAGCTATTAAACAGCATTAGAGCTCATTCTAAAAAAATCAATTTTCTCATGAATAACATTACTTATGCAGATGAACAAGTGATGATAAGAGTGTCTATTTAGAACCAAGAATTTCTTCTGTGCATCAAGCATGAATTCATTGTGTGTGTGTGTGTGTGTGTGTGTGTGTGTGTCTGTATAAAACTTTGTGGTTTCAGATGATTAGGAAGACCTCCAAATCAGATGCATAATAACCAGGAATACTTGTTTGAAAACTCCACTTTCTCACACCCCAGTTTTCCAACCTGAATGTATACGTCCCCTCAGATACACCTTGCTTGTGGACGTGGAACTCTTCACCTTCCAAGTTTGTCTGTAAAAACTCAATACTGTTCTTGAGCTTAGTAACATCCTGTATTTTCTTGTTTACTCCGAAATAGACTAGAGATTTCAAATTTCCAAACTGTTTTTTGCTAACCCCTGCTCCTTCCATAAAATGACAGTTTTTCCTCTGCAAAACAAAACCAGATAACAGCTACAACATCTCCTTTTCTGAGCTTGTTGAGACGCTATTTGCTTCTGATTATAAAGTAACATGCATTCCATCCCTTGTTTTTAAACCAACTCCAATTCTCAGTTGCAGATACATCTAAATAGCTTTTTTCACTTAGTCCGTAAGGTAGGCGAGGTATTCCTTGAGGGCAGGGATTTACAGCATGTCTTGTTCCTCTCTCCTCCCCTAGTCTAACACAGCTTGAATACACAATTTTTTAAATAAGTGTTTTTGATTTGAATTGGGGTAGCTATTAGAAACATAAATTGATACAGATATGGAACTTAAAGCCTAACCTGGGTTTTATGATGAACTCAATGAGTGTTAGCTATTTTTTTCATTTATATTAGCACATTTTCCTGGCCATGCGATGTACATACAAATTAAAAAAAATAAAATAAAATCAGCTAACACTCTTTGAGTACATCATATAAGTCAGATAAGCCCTAAGTTCTTTATCTGTATCAATTTAATTCTCACAGCGACCCTAAGAGGTAAAAACTATTGATATACCCGTTTTACAGATGTCAACAATGAAATGAAACGCAGAAAGGCTAAGTTAACATGCTCAGGGTCTTACATGTTGGAGTATGCAGACTTGGGATTCTGGCTCCAGAGTTAATGCTTGTAACCGTGTACACTCTTTCAAAATCTAAGGCAAACCAAACCCTGAGTGTGCAGAACTGGATGTAGTCTATAATTTCTTCAGTTTTTAAGAACCTTATTATGGTATAGTACTTTGGTCAATTTAATTTCGTGACCTGTGGTACATATAGCTGTGCAGTGGTTAACAGCTTGGCTGCTAGCCAAAAGGTCGGCAGTTCAAATCTACCAGCCCCTTCTTGGAAGCCCTACTGGGCGGTTCTACTCTGTCCCGTAGGGTCTATGTGAGTCAGAATTGACTTGATGCTACCGGCTTGGAACATACAGCAATCACATACTTCTTCTGCCACTGGGGTTTATTGAGAAGCTGCTCTCCCACAGACAGCATATGCTGCCGGCAGGTAGAGACCTGTATAACAGTTTGGAACGAGAAAATGGGCGTGTGCAGAAAATGACAGTTTTTACAGGGCATTGTATAAGGTTGAGATGACTCAATGATTTGAGTAGGAAAAATAATTGGGTCTTGAAAGGGAGTTAAATTGTATCATTTCTATAAGAATGATGACCCATTTCTTCTTCCCATTCTAAGAACATTGCATTTTTTTAGATCTTGGCCACCTCCTTGGTTTTACTGTTCGGTTTCCCTGCTTTTAGCACTTCTCCTGTTTTCTTTCCTGCATGCTGTTGTATATTAAATATGTCTGATGAATTCTTTGGACCTATTGCTCATCTTCTTAGAAACAATTTCTCATTGTTTATACCACAGGTCAGAAAACTTTCTCTGTAAAGGGTCGCACAGTAAATATTCTAAGCTTTGTGGGCCACGTACCATAGGTGTTCCTCCTCCTGCTCTTTTTCCTCCTCTTCCTTTTCTTCTTTTACAACCCTTAAAAATTGGAAAAAACATTCTTAGCTTGTGGGGCTGGCTGTAGGGCATACAAAAACAGGCCAGGTGGAGGATTTGGCCCATGGGCTGACACCCGGCCTACTTAGCCAAGGAGCATGGTGCCCCAGGGTAAAATAATGAGCTATTTGTGCCAACAGCTGTCAGCCCCAGCAGCCCCAGCTTCCCTAGGCCCCGCCCAGCCACCTTGAGGAATGGGGAGAGCAATATCTGCAGCACACCTGTCACCTATTCGCAGCATAAACGTCAGTTTGGAAGTGCTGGTTACAGCGCTAGTTCTCAACCTTTAGCTTATATTAGTATCACCAGGAGGCCTTGTTAAAACATGGATTGTTGGGCCCCTTCCCCAGAAGTTCTGATTCTGTAGGTTTGGGGTGGGGTCCAATGTGATTCTGATGGCCTGGGCAACCTCACTTTGAGAACCACTGGTTAAGAGCTAAAACCTGAACTCCTTAGCATAACGTTCAAAGTCCCTCACAGTCTAACTGTAGCCTATCTTTTTAGTCATAGCCTTCACTACACCATTCAGTGTTCCTAAGTTACCACCATGCCTTTGCACGTGATGATTCCTCCGCCAGGGTCTTGCTTCCCTTTGCCATCTTTACCTGTCAGTATCCTCCCTTCCTCCAAGGATCTATTCTGTTAGCTCTTCCATGAGGCCTCTTCTCATCACTCTCATTTAGAACTCTCAGTACCTCTTCTCTGGAGGAACACTGACCTTAACTTTCTTAATCCTCTGTGCTGGGAAACAAACTCTATGACTTACGCTGGCTACTAGATTTTAAGGTAAAGAAGCACTCAGTCTTACACATAGTAGGTGTTCAGTAAATATTTGTTGAATAAAAGAATGAAGACAGGAAGGAAATGCTTACTGTTGTTTTTCCTGAGTGATTGATAAATGATTGAGCTAACCCTTTTCAGATGTCATCTGTAGTTAATTCAGTCAAAATGATTCTTGATTTTCAAGCACTTTAGATCTACAGAATCCCAAAAAGCCATTTGTTTTGTTTTTTTCCTAAGAGCAGCCAAATGGGGAGTGCATTTATTCTTAATTAATTCTTAATAGCATACTAAAAGCAAACCTAAATTATTTGGAAGAAACATTAAGATCTCCCCATCTGTTTCTTAGCTCTACCCTTGGGGAAATGGGTCTGTTGGTACAGAGATAGTACCATCATTTTAATTGTAGCTAATCATACCAGCTCTGCAAAGGAGAAACACTCATATTTCTTAGGTGATTTCCTACTGACTTAGTCATTAATAATGGGAAACATACAGGCTTTCGAGTAAGAATGACCTCAATTCATTGCATATTTTTAGCAATTCGTGGTTATTGATCTTTAGAACAAAGACATTGATAGAAAGGTAAAATAATAACGATGCATACTTAAAGGGTCTAGATAGTATCTAACACATTGTTGGCCCTCAATAAATAGAGTTAATATTATTATTTTGTATTTATCCAGATCCCTTTATTTCTTGTTGAAATTTATGTGCAAGACCAGAGGCAAGAATTATCTCACCCAAGAACTGACTGAGGCTGTCAGTTCAATTTCAGACTTTGTCATTTACTGACTCTGTGATCTTAGACAAGCCTCAGTTTTCTCATCTATTAAATGGACACAGTAAGAATTCCTAACTTACAAGGTTGTTGGAGTGACTGAATGAAATGGCTAATGCAAAAAAAAAAAAAAAAAGAATTTTGCCTGGCACATAGACTAAATTGAAATATAATGAGTTATAAAAATCAGACCTATCAGGAACTCTATCTCCTTGCTCTAAGATTAATTTGTATGTATAGTTCTAAGAACACAGCATAGCTTTAATTTCAGTAGCAATATCCTAAAAGTCCACATGATGGTGAGGTTGCTCCATGCAAAGACTAGGTCATGCAGTCTATAGTAGGAATCATATTAGCAATAACTTCGGCAACTATGTCCTTGCTGGACATAGGGAGAAAGAAGAAGGTAAAATTACATAGATATGTAGATGATGAATATATCATATAGACATTTAATTTTAGGGAAAATCTTAAAAGCACATTTTAAAGAGAAAAATAAAGATAAAATCACATAATCTTTAGACTTCCTGTACAGCTTGCTAAAGAAAACTCATTATTGGACATCCAGATACTGAGAACAAAATATCAGCTTCTCAAAAAAGAACCTGCTCTCCTGCCCCCTGCTCCAGAAAAATCCATCAATTTCACAGAATTTTCATTACCAAAATTAGAAAGGCTTTATTTGTAAGAAAAGAAAAGGGGAAGAGGGACGATTCATAATGTGGTAATTGCCCATATGAGAGAACAGACGGGCCCACCAAATGTGAAAAGTCAGATGCAATCCAGAAGCCAAGTGGGTTGACATTGAAACCATCATCCTCAGCCCACCAGAGAGGAAAGGGCTGCTAGAAATAGCCATGGCGCAAAAGATATATTCAGATGGAGATGAGCTGGCAGCAGTGGAAAAAACCTATTAAAAGCTAGTTGTGTGGCCAGGGACAGAGAGAGGGAAGGAGCTGGCCTTGTCTCTGTCCCTCAGGCTCTGTCCCTTGGCTCAACTTTATCTTTTCACCTCCCACTGTGCCACAGGTCTTTACCTCTTTGTTAGGGACATTCTTATTTCCTTCCTTTTTTCCAACTTACTCTGGGTGTCTCGCTCCCTGTATTCTCCCCTGGTGTTTCCTTAACACAATGTAATACGGAAATGATAACTTTGAGAAATGTTTACTTAGTAGTTTATAACAGCAAACTAGCACATCTTCATTCTTTCTTTCATAAAAAAATGTTTCCTTTTTATTTTAGTGTAGTTACATTATAGACACACACACATACAAGTATATGTATATAAATTTCTCTGTAGGAAAAACTTTTGACTTCACATTACACAATGAAAGAAAAAAGTCTGGTTTTGACAGCTGTATTTTGCCCCAAATATTGTATTATAATATTTTATAAAAATAAAGCTTTTGGTAGTTTATAATGATAACATCTAAGTTTTAACATAATTAACATGATTATGGGAACACATCCATAGAATTGCTGCTTATACTGCAAAAATATAATTTTAGAAAATGTCGTGCAGAAAACAGCCAGTTCCATTGAACTGCCTTCTATGTAAATCACATGCTGACAATGAAAATGTGTAGCTCAAGCTTGGTACCAGGTAGAAGTACAGGATTTAGTAGTAAAAGTTCTGTCTTAGTAATAACCAGCCTTCATGTCAAGATTTAATTTTTAGACTATTGAACATTCTCAAAAGCAAATAAAGGACCCATACAATGTTTAAAACACTTGACAAATGTAATAAACAAGTGACAAATTCAAAATAGGAAATCTATGTCCTACAAGGGCAAAGAAAAGAAAGATGAGAGCAACATATGGTAACATAATTAGCATGATTAGGGGAACAGGGTCACAGAATTCATGCTGTAGGGGAAATGTGATGGGAAACCGCCCATCTACTTCCATGCCTTGCAAAGTGCTAGTCTCTTTAAAAAAATAAAGAAAAGCTCTTCTGCTGTAATTATTAAAGAGTTGTTCAGCCATCTGTACGCTATTTGTTCCTGTGAAGTTCTTCTTCTTCCGTTGCTTTGCTTCATAAAAAGCCATATTATACCTCTGTTATTTTTGAGAAAAGTACTTTGAAATTCCAATTAAACTCACTTCTCAGTTAGCTTGAGAACACCAGATAGAATATTCCAAAATACAGAAATTTGTGAAATTTTTTTCATTTTTATTTTATAATTTATGAAAAAAAACACAAAAAAGAAACAAATTAAAAAGATTGATCTCTTATTCTTTAAGAAAGATTATTTTTAAGATTGTCATAAACTTAACAATTCTCTCCTTTTTTAAGTTACTAAAGGTTTTTTTTAAAAGTATAGATTAAAATTCAGAAAACATTAAATGTGTTTAAAAATTAAAAATATTTTAAAGTGAACCATATTTCTTTTTTTATTTGTCACAGGTCATCTTTGAAGTTAATGCCGAACAATTAAAGTAGAACTGAGATTCTTCCACTCCAGCCTCATTAGCAAAATATCCCCCAACGTTTTATATCTAAAATGTAGAAAGGTTAGTTCTAAGTCAATCTTTAAGATACTGTAATACACCAAAAACATAAAAGCCATCCCTAAGAAGGGTACCCTGGTGGGGTAGTGGTTAAGTGCTATGGCTGCTAACCAAAAAGGTCAGCAGTTCCAATCTTCCAGGCGCTCCTTGGAAACTCTATTAGGCAGTTCTACTCTGTCCTATAGGGTCACTAGGAGTTGGAAACCACTTGACGGCAATGGGTTTGGTTCCTCTTTTTTTTTTTCCTTTAAGGAGGAGAGGATTTTCTGTCCTAAAAACTCCTCATCCCAACATCTCAAACAAATTGTAAATTAGTGGAAGGGCTTGTTGGATTATTGGTTAATTTATGGCCACTTGTTTTCTCTGGGCTGTAGTTTTCTTGTCTGTGAAATGAATCTCTTACCTGTCACACATATCTGGTGTAATTATCAACTAAAATAACTAGGCAAAACCACTTTATTGGTTGCAAAGAACTGAACAAATATTTACAAGTAGGATAGTAGCAACAATAATAGCTTTTTCATTTCTATATCAGATGCTTATATCAGTAGTTGGCACACAGTAGATTATCAATATACATCTGTGGAATTAAATTGAATCAAAACTGGTGAATTGGGAAAAGAAACAAAGGAAGAAATAAATGCAAAAGAATTTGAAAAGACACAAAGGAAACGTATTTGAAAGTCTCCCAATTGGAGGAGAAGGCTCAGAATCCAGAAATCAGAAAAAACTAAAAATAAATCACTTCAACTTCACAATCTTTTTTTCAGTCTTAGAGACAAATAAATGAAAACCAAAGGCAAGGACATGGCAAATAGTGCAGTATAACAAAGTGAAGGAAAATTTCTGAAAAACATGTCAATATTTTTGCATAAAATATCTAAAGTGCTTCAGAAAATAATCCAGCAGGGAGAAAATAACAAATCTTAATGGGGTTGGAGGCGGTGGTGATGACTGTTTTGTGTTGGTATTTTTCCAATCTCAGGTAGGAGCTGTGGCTTCTGTAGGAAAACTTGCTGGTAATTTGCATTTCTAACAGGTTCCCAGGTGAAGCTAATGCTGCTGGTTAGGGACCAGCTCTAAGAACCACTAGTTTTGCACCTGGAGGAGAAAAAGAAAATAGCTACTCCAAGACACAGTGAAAATGTTCCAGAGAATTTAATACCATGTCACATAAATCTCTCTAAAGGGAAAAATCTGGTAAGCAGCACTAAATAGCAACAAAGCTTCTGTGCAAGGAAAGAGTAAATTATCCAGTTAGTGATTTGTAGGAGGAACGTTTTTCCTGAAAGGACTTTTAAATCTTAAATAAATAAATAAACAAATTTTAAAAACTCCTCATTGTTTTTCAGGTCATTTTCTAAGGGGAGGTTTTAAAAGTCAGAAAACATAATTAGTTGCAATGCTAATGCTAATTATCCATGCATGTGTGTATTTTTCACTCAAGCAATTTTATTCTGTTGGCTGTCGTACACGCATCCAAGGATGCCCCTTTCCTCTTCTCATCTTCCCCTATACTGCTGCTTTCCATCTATTTCCATCTCATTTTTCCTCCTTTTCTGCTTGCCTGCAATTCCTGAAGGAGAATTAGAGGGGAGAAACTTTAGAGCTGGAAGGGGCCTCACAAGATCACCTGGTCATCTCTCATACCATTCACCACATTTCACTGATCAGAAAACCGAGTTCCAGAATGGTTAAAGGGCTTGCCTAATTTCACACAGCTAGGATAGAGAGAAGAAGCCACCTGCTGCCACATCACCTTGATTTAGTTCCTTCCAGGAATTTACCACTATCTGAAATGATCTCATTTACCTATTGGTTAGAATATTTATCCCATGGATTTAAGGATTTAACTCTCTTGTTGACACCTCTATCCCTAGCACCTAAAAACGATGTCTAGTGTGCTGTAAGCATTCATGTGTGTTGATTGAATGATGAACAAGAATTTTGGTCCCCTGTTTATAAAGCAGACACCTGGTGGTGCAGTGGTTAAGAGTTCAGACTACTAACCAAAATGTTGGCAGTTTGAATCCATCAGCTTCTCCTTGGAAACTATGGGGCAGTTCTACTCTTCCCTATAGGGTTGCTATGAGTCAGAACTGACTTGATGACAACTTGAGAGTTTACTAAGCATAATTTTGTTGTTGTTGTTGTTTGTTTTTCTTTAACTATACCACCTTATCCTATGAAAAACAGTGTTGAATAAAGGTATGTTAATTGTGCTATTCGGCTACCCCTTAACCATTGCTGTCAAGTCAAATTCCGATTCATATATTCAGCTACATGTCTGTCATGAAAATTATGTAATGTGTGCATTTTTAAGTGACGAAATATCTAGTTTTAGTGTTCTCAACTCCTTGCTGTGCGAAACTAATCTGTGCTTCCTTTAGATGCCCCAGGGATGAGAAATTCTATTCACTTGGGAAACAGATAGAGTGAGAAACAAAAAGTAAAGATGACTCCAATACTTTTTGAACTCACTTTCTCCGAAGAGTTCTTTCCTCGACTCTCCAAGCTTCTTTAACTCTCATCTTTGCCCACTTTTCTCTCTAATCTATTTTCACGAGCCTCCATTACCTGCTTAAAATAGATTATGAATGCAGTACAGGGAGTGGCTGCACCAATGTCTGGGTCCACAAAATGAGGGGCCTCCCAATATGAAGATCAAGAGTATACCTGTAGTTCAATCGCAGCCTCTTTAGAAAAGGTGGCCGGGCACCTCTGCGTTCGTGTAGACTATTGCATTGGATTCACAAAGCATACACTTACCCCCATGACAATGTGAACTGTGTAGGATGTTTGCGAAGGTTACACCTTAGTTACTTACCGTGTCATTTAAAACCAAAGATGCTCCCTCCATCATTTTCTAAAAGCTCTTCTTTCTCTGATATTTAGATTTTTTCTCAGAATGTTATGATGCCATGAGATCCGAGAATTTTACTTCCTTAACAGATTGAACATTTCAGCAACAGAGACATTTTTATTAATTAATAGGCCTGCTAGGGGCATTGAGGACTGGATTTTGGAATCAGAGACTAAAAAAATGAGTAACGACATTTCTTTCCCTTTTTCCCTTCCTCAGAAAAAACGACCATACAGAATTACATACGAACATAACACTTTAATGTGGGTAGACATGTTTTTTTCTATTATTCAGTTTGTCCTTACTTAAAAGTGTTTGCTTTTAGATGTGGATGAAGAAACAGATAAAGGCTTGTTTTTTAATTAATGCAATATAAGTGGTTTATTTATGAATTCATAAATCCATATGGCTTTTAAGGAACTCTGTAATACTTACACTGAAGTTACTTGCTATGGCAATATCCAAAACCCAGTGCTTCCAAAACTTCAGGCAGTTGTATATCACTTTTGTGATTTTTGAATATCACCTCTACTATATTTATTTAATATTTTCCTTTAAAATAACTTTAATATATTCACATTTTAAACTTGCCACAGCTAAGCCACAGTAGCTACAAAATCATGGATTCCTGTTTATGTATTTTTCCAATACAGGCAGTCTCCAGGTTATAAATGTCCAACTTATGTACAACCTGTAGTTATAAACCAACCCCCAGAAAGCTTACTATATTAAAAATTCAAGGTACATACAATGGTTCATAATAACTAATGGATGCTACTTTTTGATGAGCTTCAAAACATTCTTATTATTACTGTATTATGTTAAAGATCTTTTAGTGTATCTGGAAGTGTTTCTTTAAATGTTTTTATACATAGAAAGGTACACTATATATTAAGAAAAAAATTTGACTATCTGACTTTAGATACAAATCGTACCTAAATATTCTGATCTAGGGTGCAAATTCAGTTTAAGGACAGGCTTAGGAACAGAACTTGTCCATAATCTGGGGATTGCCTGTATGCAAATAAAAATAATCTGTCTGTGGACAACTTAAAATCATCTTGTTTTCCACAATTTAGAAAGCATTCACATATATTGAATTCAAATTAAAAGTCAGTGGTGAAAACATTTTTGAGAACATAAATGAGTCTGAGAATTTTGTTTCTTATAAAAACCCTTACCCTGAACAACTGTGGGAAGAGAGAAAAACGGTCACAAAATTATTCTATAATAGGAAGCACCCTGGCCTAGAATTCTGACCTGCCCAACTACACAGTATGCTTCAGTTTCCTCAAGTATTGAAGGAAAAGAAAATAATCTCTAGCTTATCCCCCTGACAGAGCTTTTCTTACATTTAGTAATAAATAATTGAAGGAGTTGCAGAAGCGAAAGGCCTGGACGATGAGAAAATGTTTGGAGGAACTAGTGATGTCTTAAAGCAGGGTTGAAGCCATTTATGAGGAGACATGAGAGCATTCTTCAATATCTGAATGGCTGTAATACGGGAAAGGAGTTAAACTTATTCTGGAGGTTTCAAAGGTTAAAAAACAAAAAAGGTGATTGTATCAGGAAAGAGGAAATTTAACACAGGGCAGAACAAGTAGACCTTTTTGGTTGGTTTGGGGTACAGGTGGGGCTCTTCAATAAAAACTTGCCTGTGAAGTTGAAGAGGATCATGTATAAGATAATATTTGGATAGATGGCCTCTGAGGTCCTTTCTAATAGTAATAATGTTGCTGTTAGCTGCCGTGGAGTTGGCCCCTGACTCACGGCCACCCCATGCACAACAGAATTGGGTTGTTGTGATCCAGAGGGTTTTCATTGTCTGATTTTTCAGAAGTAGATTGTCAGGCCTTTCTTCCTAGTCTGTCTTAGTCTGAAACCTATTCGGCATCATAGCAACATGCAAGCTTCCACTGACAGACAGGTGTGGTTGTGTTTTAGGTGCATTGACCAGGAATTAAACCTGGGTCTTCCACATGGAAGATGAGCATTCTACCACAGAACCACCACTGCCCCTTCATGATAGTAATAGACATCAGTTATCGAGTGCTCCCAAAGCTGGGTAAGCATTTCCTAGATCTTATTTAATTCACAAAAATCCTGTGGAGTAGGCATGATTGTCCCCATTTTATCGATGGGGAAACCAAGTCTAAAATCTGGTAGAGGTTAATTTGAACCCAAGTAGAGGTGACTCAAAGCCCATCTACTAACATTATACTACAAGTGTGGTCTGTGAAATATAAAGTTTTTATTTTGTTTTGGTCAGAAAATTCCTTTGATCATTCAGCCAAACTGAAGTCAAATTGTCTTCGGCAGGGGCGGGGGGAGGCACTTGTTGTAAACTATAATTGTGTGAAAAAAGGAAACTGAAAAGCCATTATCTCAGCTGATTTCCTTCAAATTTCTGAGTAAGCCAACACATTTCCCAAGGAAAACTTAAGCTTTCAATTTGATTTCTTTGTGTTTTGAGAGTGGATAACAGAATAGAAGAACCCAGGATTACCTAAGAAAAAGTTATATTTTTAATTTTGATCTCTTTGTGCTTTTGAGAATGGAGAAAAGAGTAGAAGAATCCAGAAACCATGCTGTTTATTTTCCCAAATGCTGTCACGAAGTCAGCAAAAGCTTTGGTTTCTTTTTGTTTGCCTGAATCCATCTGAAAAATTTTTATAAAAGTGTCTGTTAAAGGAAAGGGAGGGACAATTTTATTTTTTAGCACCTCGGGGTGTCTCAAATACTCTCAAGGGGCCTCTGGATGTTTTTCAAAACACAAATAACTCAAAATCATTTAAAACAAATATGTGGTTTAATCAGATTTTAAGTAGAGAGAAACTTAGGCAATCAAACAGATCACCACAGTAGGTGGTCCGGAAACTTCAAAAAGACAAGGAGGGAGAGAAGGAGGGAGGGAGGGAGGGAGGGAGGGAGGGAGGGAGGGAAGATATGTGAAAACAGAGTACTTGATTCACACTTGTGGTAACTGCACCTCAGTAAGGTAGTTTTGCATGTATTTTCTCCAGGAAAATATACTAAGGAAAGTGATTTTATCCTTACTGTATTCTCTTATGTTGTTAGGTGCCATGAAGTCGATTTTAACTCATAGCAACCCCATGAGACAGACTGGAGCTGCCCAATAGGGTTTTCTTGGCTGCAGTCTTTACAGGAGCAGATCACCAGGTCTTTTTCCCAAGGAGCCTCTGGGTAGTTTCGAATAGCCAACCGTTGGGTTAGCAGCCAGACATTTAACCATTTGCACCACACTACTCTCTTTACTCTCTTAATCTCTATTTTATAAGACTCATATTCAAATTTTAAAACAATCATTTTACTTCTTTGAATTTTGATATAAAGATCCCACAATGGATTTCACTTTTTTTTCCTTCCTGTCTTAATTTCCCTTTGTACCAGCTTTTGAGAAATCATTTCATTTTTTTCATCCATGAAACAGCTGAACCTCAGCAATATCATCAATGTGGTAAACAAATTTGGCATTCCTCCACCCCCACTAAGTTTTATGGTGTAAATATTTTGCAATCCGAAAGTCAGAACTTTGAATTAACAAAAACCATACAGTGGGTAAGAGCTATGGCTGCTAACCAAAAAAGTTAGCAGTTCAGATCCACCAGGCTGTCCGTGGAAACTCTGTGGGACAGTTCTACTCTGTCCTATACGGTCACTATGAGTTGGAATCCACTCGACGGCAATAGGTTTGGTACATGATAAATACATGCTGTCTTAGAAAACCTTGTTTTTTTTTTTTGTTTTACTTATGCCTTACCTTCTCTGCCAGGTCTATAGGGACAAAATAATCTTTCCATCATTTTCATAACCTCCAGCTGCATGCCTTTCTAGGGATAACTTCATAAAAAATAGTTGTTGAATTAATAAATGAGTGAATATATGTAATAAACTTTTATTTTATGATAGAGAAGATTTATAAAGTGCTAACTGATTAAGAGCTTGACTGCTAAGCAAAAGGTAGGCAATTTGAATCCACTAACCCTCCTCGGAAACCCTGTGGGGCAGTTCTATTCTGTCCTATAGGGTAGCTATGAGTCGGAATTGACTTGAGGGCTACGGGTATTTTTTTAATGATTCATTATACAGCAAATGGAAGTAGATGGCCCATGTTTCAAGAACTAACCCCCCAAAAGGGGCTAGGTTTTGTCATTTTTTATTTTGCATTTTTTTTTCTTAATGAAGAGTAGAAATGCTGGACAATATATCTCTCACAGCTTAGAAAGTGGAGAGAATTCTGTATCTCTTTAAGCATTAATGTTGTGTTGGCGGGAAAAGAGGTGTTTAATACTCAAAATCTATTATAATGTGGTCTTTTGCACCAACAGTCTGGTATTTCTTCATCATTTTGGAATCAATACTGCATACTGTTCTGTATAAAGAACCATGATAAATGCTGATCTCAACTTTAAAGTCCACTTTTCGTTAAACATTTCTCTTTAAGTTAAACCCAGACACACACTCATGTCTAAATGTATTTAATATTTATTTTTTACTCTTAAAGTGATGCTATTTACATTTGACTTTAGAAGTCAAACCATATCAGTAGGATATCAAGGATTAAGCTCTGGCAGTATTAAAGTTAGAACACACATGTTTGCAAATTTCTAAGTTGTGAAAAGGAAAAGTCACCATAAAATAAAGGCTTATTCTTTAATTATAAGTAATATGGAATAATTTGTACTTAGTTCTAAAGTTCAGTCAAGGAGGGCTTCCCAGAAGATGTGTTGCTACTGTATGAGTGGAGTGCAAAGATGGAGAATGCTTCTGGAGTGCAGTTCCATGGGATATTCAGAAAAGTTAATAGTTCTGTTATTTCCAAGAAATCTTCTTGCTGCAGATCCATAATTAATGGTCCCTTTGCTCCTCTTTTTCATTTGCACCTTCTTCTTCTTCAGGGAATGCTGATTCATTCTGGCCTTTCAAATGCTTAACCCCTGAAATTATAAAAATTATGATAATTTAAGTGAAATTTATTTCTGACAGAGTCACTGTTTTGCTGTAAAAGCTAAAGAAAAGCAGTAGAAAATTTTCATTGGTGTGTGTGTTTTTCTACAAGAATCTCAACAACGTAATCCTTTTAATTCACCAAGTAATAAAAAACATACCAGGCTAAATTTCCATTAGAGACAGGCTATCTTTTAAAATTAAATCATTTCCATTAAGAATTGCATCATAGCCTATTAAAAACCTGTTATCTAAAAATCTGCTCACAGGCTCCTATTATAATTCTGATACATATCATTTAGTTCAAATATTTCTTTTGGCATTCCTGAGTTCTATTACAATGAGAACCATTGAAACTCCTAGGAACAAAAGGCCTGTAATTTGTGTGTGTGCCATTTCTGGAACTTGTAAACAACAAGAATCACAATACTGTTAGTCTTCCTTAGGAATCTGAACATGCTCATGAAACTTCTCTATTCAAAATTCTTCAGTAACTTCCTTCACAACCTATAGAGAGGGACAGAATTCATGTACCTTTGCCTGTGATAACAAGGCTCATATGACCTGATCTCTACCTATTAGGGCTCTTTCTTACTAGATCTTCCTGCTCCTCCCCTCTCAACAATTTATGCTTTAACGTGCTCATTCCCTGTTCCCTGGCCACTCCAGACTCCCTCAGGCCTCCATACTTTCTGCATTCTGTTCTCATTGCCAAACATCTTCGCCCTACTTACCCACCTGGCAATCTCCCACTCATCCTTCCCGTCTCAACTTGCCTCCTCTGTGATGCTTCCCCAGTTCCCAAAGTAGACTTTGCTGATCTTTCTCATATACCCTCACTACTCTCAAATCACCTTGTTTTGTAGCAATTACCTAATAGAACTGCGTTTGTTTACATATCTTTCTCTTCTTTAGAGCAAATTTCTTAATGTCAGGGATTATGCAGCTTTGATTTGAAGTCCTAGGCACAGTGCCTAGCACAGTTGTTGTTGTTGTTGTTAGGTGCCATATAGCAACCCTATGTACCTCAGAAAGAAACACTGCCTGCTCCTTTGTCATGCTCACAATCGTTGTTATGCCTGAGCCCATTGTTGCAGCCACTGTGTCAATCTATCTCGTTGAGGTTCTTCCTCTTTTTTGCTGACTCTGTACTCTACGAGGCATGATGTCCTTCTCCAGGAACTGATCCTTCCTGATAACTGTCCAAAGTAGGTAAGATGCTGTCTCCCCATCCTTGCTTCTAAGGAGCATTCTGGTTGTACTTCTCCCAAGACATGGCAAACAGTAGGTACTCGTGAAAATTTATTCTCTAAATGGTTGACTGAGTTAATGAAGCAACAAACGATATGGTATTATGCCTTTGGCAGTTCCATAATAATGTGTCTTCTGTTTTTGTTTTTCCAAAATTAATTCAAATTTTGAGTATAATCAGAAGGCAACTACTACAACTACACTCCATCTATGACATTATTGTTCATTTCACTTGGGTCTGTTAAATTCCATGCAGTGAAAATTAACCTGAAAAATGTTATATGTATTTTATATTTTAGAAAATTGGTTTACTAGATTTTTGTAAGTATTACCCAAAAAGATTCCAGTTAGAACTGAAAGGAAAAAGGAAGTCACAGCTCGTGTTTGCTGTGAAACGAAGGGACTCAAGAAAAGTGTGGATTTACATGTACTGCAGTTAACAAGTTTCAGAGTGCTATTTGGCAAAGAATGACATCCTTGGGCTTGGTGGATTGTCTTACAAAAATATTTGATCAGTTGTAATAATATTTAAATACTTTAATTTCATCTACGAACATAGATCATTCACAATTCTTGTTCACCCAAGACTGTAGAGAGAAATTTGTTATTAAGAAATGGAACTTACTTCATATTATTATACATTACATCAAAAAAAAAAAAAGTTTAAATGTTAAGGAGCAGGGAAGGGAGTTTATTGTGCATCCAGTCATTCTGCTAGAGTCTTATATACATGAGCCACTGAAACCTCAGAACAACTCCACAAGGAAATTCCTAGATGGTAAAATTTAGACTCAGAGAAGATAAGTGATTTGTTCAAAATTATAAAGGCTATGCAGTTCTAAGAGAAGTCCTGATACATTGGAGTACCTCAATATATACTTACTAAATGAATGAATGAATGATTCATACATGCCCCTTGTCACAAGGCCCCAACTCATTCTCACCATTAGCTTTCTGGATGCTGACTTAGAGTTTCCTATCATTCTCTAGGATTTACCATAGGTTTAGTGTATTAACTAATCTGATTCAGAGGATCTTAGAATTCCTTCTGAAATACTAAAGAACAGTTGTCATTTAGCTGTCTGCCAAGCATCAGTCAGAACAAGGCCAGGGGCTGACTGCAGAACAGACCATCAATTGCTCATATGCAAGTTCAAGTTGAAACTGAAGAAAATTAGACCCAGTTGACAAGAGCCAAGGTACTATCTTGAGTATATCCCACCTGAATTTAGAGACCATCTCAAGAATAGATTTGACATGTTGAACACTGATGACCGAAGACCAGACGAGTTGTGGAATGAGATCAAGAATATCATACACGGAGAAAGCAAGAGGTCATTAAAAAGACAGGAAAGAAAGAAAAGAACAAAATGGATGTCAGAAGAGACTCTGAAACTTGCTCTTGAATGTCAAGTAGCTAAAGCAAAAGGAAGAAATGATGAAGTAAAAGAACTGAACAGAAGATTTCAAAGGGCAGCTCAAGAAGACAAAATAAAGTATTATAATGACGTGCAAAGAGCTGGAGATAGAAAACCAAAAAGGAAGAACACTCTCCGCATTTTTCAAGCTGAAAGAGCTGAAGAGAAAATTCAAGCTTCGAGTTGCAATAGTGAAGGATTTCATGGGGAATATATTAAATGACATAAGAAGCATCAAAAAAGATGGAAGGAATACACAGAGTTATTATGCCAAAAGGAATTGGTTGATGTTCAACCATTTCAAGAAGTAGCATGTGATCAGGAACCGATGGTACTGAGGGAAGAAGTCCAAGCTGTGGCGAAGGCATTGGTGAAAAACAAGGCTCCGGGAATTGACAGCATATGAGATATTTCAACAAATGGATGCAGTGCTGGAAGTACTCACTTGTCTATGCCAAGAAATTTGGAAGACAGCTACCTGACCAACTGACAGGAAGAGATCCATATTTATGCCTATTCCCAAGAAAGGTGAGCCAACCGGATATGGAAATTATCAAACAATATCATTAATATCACATGCAAGTAAAATTTTGCTGAAGATCATTCAAAAGCAGCTACAGCAGTACATAGACAGGGAACTGCCAGAAGTTCAGGCTGGATTCAGAAGAGGACACGGAACTGGGGATATCTTTGCTGATGTCAAATGGATCCTGGCTGAGAGCAGAAAATAGCAGAAAGATGCTTACCTGTGTCTTATTGACTATGCAAAAGCATTCAACTGTGTGGATCATAACAACTTATGGATAACATTTTGAAGAATGGGAATTCCAGAACACTTAATTGTGTTCATGAGGAATCTGTACATAGATCAAGAGACAGTTGTTTGAATAGAACGTGGGGATACTGAGTAGTTTAAAGTCAGGAAGGGTGTGCATCAAGGTTGTATCCTTTCACCTTACCTATCCTATCTGTATGCTGAGCAAATAATCCGAGAAGCTGGACTGTATGGAGAAGAACAGGGCATCAGGACTGGAGGAAGACTCATTAACAACCTGTTTATGCAGATGACACAACCTTGCTTGCTGAAAGTGCAGAGGAACTGAAGCACTTACTGATGAAGATCAAAGACCACAGCCTTCAGTATGGATTATGCAACAACATAAAGAAAACAAAATTCCTCACAACTGGGCCAATAAGCAACATCATGATAAATGGTGAAAAGACTGAAGTTGCCAACGATTTCATTTTACTTGGATCCCCAATCAACACTCATGGAAGCAGCAATCAAGGAATCAAAAGATGCATTGCCTGGGAAAATCTGCTGCAAAAGATCTCTTTAAAGTTTTGAAAAGCAAAGATGTCACCTTGAAGACTAAGGTGTACCTGACCCAAGCCAAGGTATTTTCAATTGTCTTATATACATGCAAAAGCTGGACAATGAATAAGGAAGGCTGAAGAAGAATGGGCACCTTTGAATTGTGGTATTGGTGAAGAATATTGAATATACCATGGCCTGCCAAAAGAACAAACAAATCTGTCTTGGAAGAAGTACAGCAAGAATGTTCCTTAGAAGCAAGGATGGTGAGACTACATCTTACGTAATTTGAACACGTTGTCAGGAGGGACCAGTCCCTGGAGAAGGACATCATGCTTGATAAAGTAGAGGGTCAGCGAAAAAGAGGAAGTCCTCAACCAGATGGACTGAAACAGTGGCTTCAACAATGGGCTTAGATATAACAATGGTGAGCATGGCACGGGACCAGGCAGCACTTTGTTCTGTGGTACATAGGGTCACTATGAGTCGAAACCGACTCGACAGCACCTAACAACAACAACAGCAACTCTCTCTTTCCTGAGCTGAGGCTGTCTGTGTCTTCCTAGGGTTTTTGAAGGATCTGTTGGCTCCAGAACATGTCTCTCTCTTCCACAAGGCAATTATGAAGTGATAAATTGTGTTCAAGACCACTTTCTTTAGATAAGGGTAAACAACTTAATGCCTGATTTGCCTCATATATCAGGAGGTTGCACCAAAAAAAAAAAAAAATCAGTAATCAAAATATCCAGTTTAGTAAACCACTAATCAACCACTTTCTACACTTGAATATAGGTCTACTTGCTTGCCCTGGTCCACATTTAATTCATTTTATGATAATAATGGTCACAAAGTTGTATAAGAATACCATACCTTTTCCCAAGTAAAATCACTCATTTAGACAAACTTTGGACAGCTTACTTCTTAGTCCTTCCAGCTGTGATATGAACTATTTTGAAGAAAAAGGCTTTGATGAGGCAGGAGCTAGTGACAGGATATCCACCATAGATCCTTGATTCCAAAGCAGTTTACGCTAATTCCATCTTGCAATTCGATAATCGATGGTTGGTTAATTTGTGTTTTGAAACAGCCTATAGGTCAAACTTTTAGTTCCTATCTGCAATATTCATTTTGTTATTGGTGCAATAATGCTGAGACTAAAGTGTGAAGTCTGCTGAGGGCTGCCTAATAATTTCTTTCTTGCCACATTCTCCCCACTTCCCAACATGAATATACTTTGTGTGTGACTTTTCTTTAAAAACTAACTTGGTATTTGAGTAACTCTGGAGGTGGAGAAAAGTAAACCAGTCTAGGGGTGTTGATGAAATTTCTCTGCCAAACACTAATAAGCATGTAGGAAAACACTCCATTTGCACAGGGGCTGAGGCTCGGTGTATGATAAAAGGCCTCCTGGAGCAAGCACAGACTCAGCCTGGTGGCATACAGGCAGAAGACACAGAAACCCCCCAAAAGACCATGGACTTTCTTTCCTTTATAGTATGGGGCCATAAAGTGCATTTTGGATACGTGAAGAAATGAAGAAGATAGAATTAAAGGGAAAGAAAGTAGATTGCGTAAAAGGGGAAAAAAAGAAAAGAAATAAATGTTGCCTCCCCATCTCTCCAGCCCTCCCCCCTAAGCAGAACATCATACCCATGCTCTTCTGCATTCTGTAGATCAGATGGTTAAATGGCAGTCGGATGACGTCATAAAGTGACTGAGTAAAGAGCTACAAATAATGAATCCACGGAGGGAGGCTCTGTTTGGCAGATCACAGGCTAATATTTTGATCAACTATTTTGGAGCAAAAGAAGCCAGGCTTATTATTTGAAAGACAAGAGAACACAATGAATGACACAAGCACTATTCCAAAAGATTCTCAAGAGCTGGAATACTGAGCCTAAACAATTAAGGTAGAAGCCAATATGAATTTTTTTTTTTAAGAATATTTATTTTGGTTCTAAAAAAATAAAGGAGGGCAACCTAGATTTTAGGTGACACAATTTCAACACTACCCAGCTAGAGTCACTTGTTTCTAAGAACAGAGGTCTGGGCGGTGTTGGTAGCATTCCTAACAGTAGGGCCAACAGTTTAAGAGAGGAACTGCTGTCTATGTGTTGACTATGTATTGGTCAGACTTTTTCAGGATTATGCTGTCTAGTTATGGGCTTTGCATTTCAGGAAGACCACTGAAGAGGGTATTAGAGATAAAAAGTGGTCTCATGCAATCACTATTTTAGAGGAATTTGTAGAGGAGACTGGAATGTTTAGCATAAAGAAAAGTAAGAGATGACAAGAGGGGCTGCCTTTGAATTTCTAAAAGACTGGAAAATTAAATAAAATTTACCTGTGTAGCTCCTGAGGGCAGAAATAGGGTCGGTGGCTGATATTTATCTAGTGGGGGCAGATTATAGCTCAATATGAGGAAGCAGATTCCTAAATTATTGCTGCCTACCAATAAATATGTGAATGAGTGCCCCTTTGCTATATGTGTTCTATTCAAAGCTAAGTGTCGATCTCTGAGGCAGGTTAGAGAGGGAACCCTGCATTGAGTAGTAGAGTGGACTAGTATCCTCTCTGACGCTGAGATGCAGTTCATCTTCCATAGATATGCTATACTACTGAATAAACTGCTCTGCTCTGCTGTGGGTGCTATCAGTTACAAGGAAATAGTTATAACTTCTTTTTTTTTTTTTTTTCAAATGGCAGAAATGGCCCAAATCCACACTTAAAAACTAATTCACACAGGCCGTAGCAAATGTAAATGGATTCATTTTTTTTTTTTTTTTCCTAACCACATACTTCAGACCTCAGAAACCATTCTAAGGGTCTTTAAGGAC
This sequence comes from Elephas maximus indicus, assembly GCF_024166365.1. NCBI lineage: Eukaryota > Metazoa > Chordata > Mammalia > Proboscidea > Elephantidae > Elephas > Elephas maximus. The sequence goes on along the minus strand of NC_064824.1, from coordinate 80,472,775 downwards.
TTTTACAGAACCTCTGACCCTCCTGGAATTATATTTATAATTGTATTTGTGCTTTTGGGGAGATGGGAGGTCTATAGCTTTCAGAAGAATTTCAGAGGGGGCTCTGACCCCCAAATGATTATGAATATGAATTCTAGTCTAATCTCTTCAGTTTACGCATGAAGGCACAGTCTCGGATGGCAAAAGGGCCTGCTTAAATTCACACAGCAGTTAGCTGGCTGAGCTAGGACGTGAACCTGGACCCCTGACTCCTCCCGGGGGCTCTTCACTTGGATCACCAGTACTCAGTCGTCCACTGTCATTGATCTCCTCCAGTGTTATTCTAGAACTTGAAGAAAAATATGGTGACTCAGGGCTCTTTTTTAATCAAAATCTTTTGAAAGACTTTACATAACTGATAGATTTAGATGTAACTTTTTAGTCTTCTTTTGTCATTCTTTTTAATAGAACTTGGAGTCAGGAATATGAAGAATTTAACCTTGTCCAGGGTTACTCCCATAACAGAGGCAAGTTATAAAGGACACTGAGGTCATTAGAAAAGAAGTGGCCTTTCTCTATTGTGGACTGGCCTCTAGGAGATACAGAAACAGAATATCCTGGTCTACTCTTGAAGACAAGACAGAGCAGTCATCAAGCAATATGAGTTAAATATAATAAAGCTCCTACTGTGTGCTGAACATGAAAGAAATGCAAATCAGATAGGTACCTAGGTCAAGAGGTGATGGTGTGCACATAAATGAGGTTAATTCAATGAAGAAGTGCTTAGGGCCAGTAGATCTAGTAATGCCTAGAGAGGGTTCTGATAAGAGAAAGAAGAGCTCCAGCTCAGGGGATAGTAACAAAGGCAGCCATTTGTCAAGCAATACACTGGGAAACGGCAAGCCTGATTTCAATATGAAAAAACTATTTGCCAAATTTAACAGGCATTAGTTTTCTGAAGACCTACTATGTAGTATTTCCATTGACCCAGGAAGTTGGCTTTCTAATGGCACCTTGAGTATCGACCCTCCAAGTTTTCTCAAAACAGTCATGTTAAATACAATCGAGAAGCGTAATTTAACCTGTAATATAGTACAGCAGCAACCCTCAGTAAAGGACCATTGGCCTTCAGATCGAAAATGTGTTTTACATTTCCCAAAATGCTTTCACATGCATTGAATTTTGTTTAATCCTATTGTCATTTATTTATAATGAATAAGTTATACATTGCTACACTGAGGGTCACAGAGTTCAAGTGACATTGATTTCATTCCCAAGCTAAAAGCATATCATGTCCTGAACTCACCTTAAATTTGTCCCTTTCTATTTTATTTGAAGTAAATTATACATAATTTAGTTGCTAATATGCTGACCAGTCAGTTATATAAACTGCAAATCAACACATGATCATTTCACTTAACTCTCCGTGACTTACTGAAGCATTTCTCTGCCAAACAATAAATGTGTAATATGATTCTCTCTTCATCATGTATTGGAATGGGACAGCACAGCTACGTGATATTATGAGGAATTATATATTTGAAGTATATTTTTACCTATCATATATTTTATCAAAGCTATTGACTAAGAGTAAAGGCGATATGAAAGGGTTAGCAGCAAATACTCAGTAGAAAGGATGGAAGGAGTTGCTATTGTTAGAACTGTGAATTTGAACAATATCTTTGGAAAGTAATCTGGTATCATTTGTCAAAATACAAAGTGCCCACGTTTTTATCAATAAGTCTGTGGTTGGGGCCAGGCAAGAATATACATATTTTCTAATTTGACAAGGATTCTGCTACTCAGGCTGGGATGAAAATCACTTTGATCGTCTGAGTGCTTCTTTAGTCCCCTAGAGATACATACTCTTCTAATACCCCTTCTTTATTCTGTAGCTAATGCATTCCCCATGAACTTAGGAAAAAAAACAGCAGAGTTAAATTTTTAAACCTACACATAATGGAACTAAATGGTATTAGACAATTTCACATTAGAAAGAGACAGAATGGCTCCATAGCCTGCAAGACTTGACTGCAATTGATTGAACACAATAGCGTATCTAAAATAAAGGATGCATCGAACAGCAGGAGTCAGTGGTTAGCCTTAAAAGCTAACATAAAATAACAAAAGGAGACTTGCATTTATAGCCACAGAGGCAAATGTGATAACATAGCCTGATGTCATTATTGTTGTTGTTAGGTGCTGTTGAGTTGACCCTGACTCATAGTGACCCTAAGTACATCAGAAGGAAACATTGCCCCCTCCTGTGCCATTCTCATAACCGCTGCTATGCTTGAGCCCATCATTGCAGACACTGTGTCAATTCACCTCATTAAAGAGCTCTCTTTCTTTCACTGACCCTCTACTTTACCAAGCATGATGTCCTTCTCCAGGGACTTTGTTCCTCCAGATAACATGTCCAAAGAACCTGAGACAAAGTCCCGCCATCTTCACTTCTAAGGAGCATCTGGCCGTACTTCTTCCAAGAAAGATTTGATGCCAGTATATACATAAGCAAGTCATCCATCTCTGATTCTAAGCTCCCTAAGAATCCTCATATAACACCAAAGCTTGCTCACAAGGAGAGAAAGCCCTGACTAGGCTAATACGGTCTTTACCTCACAATAATGTTTCTTATTTTGCATTGATAAAGTTTTACATGTCAGTCTTGGTGTGCTTTTTATTCAGTACAAATATCACAATTTCAACTGATTCTGCATCACCATCAAGGAGACAGAGTCTGTGAACCTGTCAAGCTGAGAGACTGATTCTGGCCAAGAGTTTGCCAAGGTAAGTGGCAACTTTCACTGACCTCTGGAGGTGGGGGGAGAAGAAGGCTGTTGGCCTTCCCTGTGCCACACTCCATGAATTAAACAAGTGAGATTGAGCTATAAACCACTCAAAAAGCTGTTTGCATTTTAATCACATGCCTTTGGTTAGCAATATTTCTTTAAGAATAACATTTTTTCCAGCTACAGAAATACATGGTTATTTCGTATGTAGTTTTAAAAACATGCTTTACAAGATTAGGAATATCTAAGATCTAAACCATCATGTGTCTGTCAGTTTGCCATACTGTGGGGGATTGCATGTTGCTGTGATGCTGGAAGCTATGCCACCGGTATTCAGAAATCAATAGGGTCACTCATGGCGGACAGGTTTCAGCTGAGTTTCCAGACTAAGACAGACTAGGAAGAAGGACCCGGCAGTCCACTTCTGAAGAGCATTATCCAATGAAAACCTTATGAATAGCAGCAGAACATTGTCTGATATAGTGCCGGAAGATGAGCCCCCCAGGTTGGAAGACACTCAAAAGATGACTGGGGAAGAGCTGCCTCCTCAAAGTAGAGTCGACCTTAATGATGTGGATGGAGTAAAGCTTTCCAGACCTTCATTTGCTAATGTGGCATGACTCAAAATGAGAAGAAACAGCTACAAACAGCCATCAATAATCGGAACTTGGAACAGATGAAGTATGAATCTAGGAAAATTGGAAATCGTCAAAAATGAAAAAACATCAACATCCTAGGCATTATTAAGCTGCAATGGACTGGTATTGGCCATTTTGAATCAGACAATCATATGGTCTACTATGGCAGGAATGACAACTTGAAGAGGAATGGAGTTGTGTTCATCTTCTAAAAGAACATTTCAAGATCTATCCCGAAGTACAATGCTGTCAGTAATAGGATAATATCCATACGCCTGCAAGGAAGACCAGTTAATACATTATTCAAATTTATACACCAACCACTAGGGCCAAAGATAAAGAAACTGAAGATTTTTACCAGCTTCTACAGTCTGAAATTGATCAAATGTGCAATCAGGACGCACTGATAATTACTGGTGATTGGAATGCAAAAGTTGGAAACAAAGAAGAAGGATCAGTAGTTGGAAAATATGGCCTTGGTGATAGAAATGATGCTGGAGATTGCATGATAGAATTTTGCAAGACCAACGACTTTTTCATTGCAAATGCCTTTTTTCGCCAACATAAAGGGCGACTATACACATGGATCTCACCAGATGGACTACACAGGAATCAAATCGACTATATCTGTGGAAAGAGACGATGGAAAAGCTCAATATCATCAGTCAGAACAAGGCCAGGGGCTGACTGCCAAAGTAGACCATCAATTGCTCATATGCAAGTCCAAGTTGAAACTGAAGAAATTAGAACAGGTCCACATGAGCCAAAGTATGACTTTGAGTATATCCCACCTGAATTTAGAGTCCATCTCAAGAATATATTTGATGCATTGAACACTAATGATTGAAAACCAGATGAGCTGTGGAATGACATCAAGGACATCACACTTGAAGAAAGCAAGAAGTCATTAAAAAGAAAGAAAAGATAAAAATGGATGCCAGAAGAGACTCTGAAACTTGTTCTTGAATGTTGAGTTGAGTAGCTAAAGCAAAAGGAAGAAATGAAGAAGTAAAAGAACTGAACAGAAGAATTCGAAGGGCAGCTCAAGAAGACAAAGTAAAGTATTATAATGACATGTGCAAAGAGCTGGAGATAGAAAACCAAAAGGGAAGAACATGCTGGGCATTTCTAAAGCTGAAAGAAAAGAAGAAAAAATTCAAGCCTAGAGTTGCAATAGAGAAGGGCTCTATGGGGAAAATATTAAATGATGCAGGAAGCATCAAAAGAAGATGGAAGGAATACACAGTCATTATACCAAAAAGAATTGGTTGATGTTCAACCATTTCAGGAGGTAGCATATGATCAGGAACCAATGGCACTGAAGGAAGAAGTCCAAGCTGCACTGAAGTTATTGGCAAAAAACAAGTCTCCAGGAATTGACGGAATATCAATTGAGATGTTTCAACAAACAGATGCAGTGCTGGAAGTACTCACTCGTCTATGCCAAGAAATTTGGAAGACAGCGACCTGGCCAGCCAATAGGAAGAGATCCATATTTATGCCTATTCCCAAAAAGGTGATCCAACTGAAAGCAGAAATTATCAAACGATATCATTAATATTATATGCAAGTAAAATTTTGCTGAAGATCATTCAAAAGTGGCTACAGCAGTATACCGACAGGGAACTGCCAGAAATTCAGGCTGGATTCAGAAAAGGACATGGAACTAAGGATATCATTCCTGATGTCAGATGAATCTTGGCTGAAAGCAGAGAATACCAGACAGACGTTTACCAGTGTTTTATTGACTATGCAAACACATTTGACTCCATGGATCATAACAAATTATGGATAACATTGCAAAGAATGGGAATTCCAGAACACTTAATTATACTCATGAGGAAACTGTACATAGATCAACAGGCAATTGTTTGAACAGAACAAGGGGATACTGAGTGGTTTAAAGTCAGGAAAGGAGTGGGTCAGGGTTGTATCCTTTCTCCATACCTATTCAATCTGTATGCTGAGCAAAAAATCTGAGAACCTGGACTATATGAAGAAGAACAGGGCATCAGGATTGGTGGAAGATTCATTAATGCCTACATTATACAGATGAGACAACCTTGCTTGCCGAAAGTGAGGAGGACTGGAAACACCGATGAAGATCAAAGGCCACAGCCTTCAGTATGGATTGCACCTCATCATAAAGAAAACAAAACTTCCCACAACTGGGCCAATAAGTAACATCATGATAAATGGAGAAAAAGATTGAAGTTCTCAAGGATTGCATTTTACTTGCATCCACAATCAACACCCATGGAAGCAGCAGTCAAGAAATCAAAAGATGAGTTGCACTGGGCAAATTTGCTCTGAAAGACCTCTTTAAAGTGTTGAAAAGCAAAGATGTCACCTTGAAGACTAAGGTGCACCTAACCCAAGCCATGGTATTTTCAGTTGCCTCATATGCATGTGAAAGATGGACAATGACTAAGGGAGACAGAAGAAGAATTGATGCCTTTAAATTGTGGTGTTAGTAAAGAATATTGAATATGCCATGGACTGCCAAAAGAACAAACCAATCTGTCTTGGGAGCAGTACAACCAGAATGCTCCTTAAAGCAAGAATGGGGAGACCACGTCTTACATAATTTGTACATGTTGTCAGGAGAGATCAGACCCTGGAGAAAGACATCATGCTTGGTCAAGTACAGAGTCAACGAAAAAGAGGAAGGCCCTCAATAAGATAGATTGACACAGTGGCTGCATCAATGGGCTCAAGCATAATGTTTGTGGGCATGGTGCAGGACTGAGCAGTGTTTCACTCTGTTGTACATAGGGTCGCTATGAGTTGGAACCAACTTGATGGTGCCTGACAGCAAAAAGATCTAATCATGGAGCGGTGGTGGTTCAGTGGTAAGATTCTCACCTTCCATGCAGAAGGCTCGGGTTTGATTCCCAGCCAATGCACTTCAAGCTCAGCTACCACTTGTCTGTCAGTGCAGTCTTTCATGTTTTATGATGCTGAACAGGTTTCAGTGAATATTCCAGACTAAGATGGACTAGGAAGAAAGGCCTGGTGATCTCTTTCCAAAAATCAGCCAATGAAAACCCTATGGATTACAAGGGTCTGATGTACAACTGATCATGGGGCTGGTGCAGGATCAGGCAGCATTTCCTTCCATTGTACAGGGAGTTATCATGAGTCAAAGGCCAACTCAGTGGCAGTTAACAACAATAAGATCCAATCCAAAATTTACCACTTACCTACTATGTAACATAGGGAGTATGACCTAAATTCCTTCAACATAATTTATTGTCTCTAAAACGGGAAAATAATACTTAATTTGTCAGGTCTTTGGGAGGAGTAAATGAAATAATACATGTAACATTTACTGAGTGAATACTATGCACTCTGTATATACAAATTCTTTATATTAACTTTTCTAATCTTGGCAACAATCCTATTAACAGGTAGGTACTATACTTAGCCCTATTTTTTTAGATAAAGAAAATAGATCAAAGAGTGAGGAAGTAATTTAAGTAAGGAGCCCAAAGTCAGGAATCTGACTCAGGCTTAAGTTCTGGATCAAGAACTTGATTATTCTGCCTGTTCTGGTATATGAACACCAATACTGATTTCTAGAGGACAAAATAGAGAAAGTATTGAGAAGTGGTCATATCCTGGATATATTTGGGAGATTGAACCAAAAATATTTAATGACAAATTGGATATGGGGTATATGAGGAATAAGAAAGTCACATATAGTCCAAAGTTCTTTGGTCAGGATGACTGGAACAATGGAGCTATCATCAACAAAGATGGAGAAGACTTAGATGCAGAAAGTTTTAGAGGAAAGATCAGGAGGTCAGTTTTGGACCTGTTAAATGTGAGATTTCTGTTGTATATCCAATGGAGATGTACAGGCAGATGGATATACATGTCTGGAATTCAGGAGCACATTCTGGGCTCAGGTATAAATGTGGGAGTCATCAATGGGCAGACAGTAGTTAAATGACTGTGGGAGATCATTAAGAGAATGAGTGAATATAAAGGAAAAGAAGTTCAAGGGCTCAACACTGGAGCACTCCAACACTAAGGGGCCAAGTGGAAGAGAATGAGCCAACAGAGGAAGCTGCCCAGGAGTAACATATGAAAAAAAAAAAAAAAATATGAAGTAGGAAGAAAATCATATAAGTGTGGGTGCCTTCAAACGAAGTAGACAAAGAGTATAATTACAGATGGAGCAATCAGCTGTGTCAAAAGCTGTTGATAAGTCAAGTTAATTGAGGACTGAAGATAGACTCTTGGATTTAGCAATAATCAGGTCCTTGATGACCTAGACAAAACCAGCTTTGGCAGAGTGATGCAGGAGGTAAGCCTGGTTGGAATGGGGTCAAAAATCAGTGAGAAGAAAATAAATTGAGACGGTAAACGTAGCCTACGCTTTCTAGGATTTTGCTGCAAGGGAGAAGAGAGAAATTGGATTATTAGCTGATAGGAAGAGTGGCCCCCACGTGTTTGTCAGTTTGTCATACTGTGGGGGCTTGTGTGTTGCTGTGATACTGGAAGTTATGCCACTGGTATTCAGATACCAGCAGGGTTACCCATGGAGGACAGGTTTCAGCTGAGCTTCCAGGCTCGGACAGACTAGGAAGAAGGACTCGGCAGCCTACTTCTGAAAAGCAGGAGACTCTGAAACTTCCCCTCGAACGTCAAGCAGTTAAAGCAAAAGGAAGAATTGATGAAGTAAAAGAACTGAACAGAAGATTTCAAAGGGCAGCTCAAGAAGACAAAGTAAAGAATTATAATGACATGTGCAAAGAGCTGGAGATGGAAAACCAAAAGGGAAGAACACACTTGGTGTTTCTCCAGCTGAAAGAACTGAAGAAAAAATTCAAGCCTCGAGTTGCAATAGTGAAGGATTCTATGGGGAAAATATTAAATGACGCAGGAAGCACCAAAAGAAGACGGAAGGAATACACAGTCATTACACCAAAAAGAGTTAGCCGATTTTCAACCATTTCGAGAGGTGGCATATGATCAGGAACCGATGGTACTGAAGGAAGAAGTCCAAGCTGTTCTGAAGGCATTGACGAAAAACAAGGCTCCAGGACTTGATGGAATATCAATTGAGATGTTTCAACAAACAGATGCAGTGCTGGAGGTGCTCATTCGTCTATGCCAAGAAATATGGAAGACAGCTTCCTGGCCAACTGACTGGAAGAGATCCATATTTATGCCTATTCCCAAGAAAGGTATCCAACCGAATGTGGAAATTATAGAACAATGTCATTAATATCACACGCAAGCAAATTTTTGCTGAAGATCATTCAAAAACGGCTGCAGCAGTATATCGACAGGGAACTGCCAGAAATTCAGGCTGGTTTCAGAAGAGGATGTGGAACCAGGGATATCATTGCTGATGTCAGATGGATCCTGGCTGAAAGCAGAGAATACCAGAAGGATGTTCACCTGTGTTTTATTGATTATGTAAAGGCATTCGACTGTGTCGGTCATAACAACCTGTGGATAACATTGCGAAGAATGGGAACTCCAGAACACTTAATTGTGCTCATGAGGAACCTTTACATAGATCAAGAGGCAGTTGTTTGGACAGAACAAGGGGATACTGATTGATTTAAAGTCAGGAAAGGTGTGCATCGGGGTTGTATTCTTTCACCATACCTATTCAATCTGTATGCTGAGCACATAATCCAAGAAGCTGGACTATATAAAGAAGAACAGGGCATCAGGATTGGAGGAAGGTTCATTAACAACCTGCGTTGTGCAGATGACACAACCTTGCTTGCTGAAAGTGAAGAAGACTTGAAGCACTTACTAATGAAGATCAAAGACCAAAGCCTTCAGTACGGATTGCACCTCAACATAAAGAAAACAGAAATCCTCACAATTGGACCAATGAGCAACATCGTTATAAACAGAGAAAAGACTGAAGTTGTCAAGGATTTCATTTTCCTTGGATCCTCAATCAACAGCCATGGAAGCAGCAGTCAAGATATCAAAAGATACATTGCATTGGGCAAATCTGCTGCAAAGGACCTCTTTAAAGTGTTCAAGAGCAAAGATGTCACCCTGAAGACTAAGGAGCGCCTGACCCAAGCCATGGTATTTTCACTCGCATCATATGCATGTGAAAGCTGGACAATGCATAAGGAATACTGAAGAAGAACTGTTGCCTTTGAATTGTGGTGTTAGCGAAGAATATTGAATATACCATGGACTGCCAAAAGAATGAACGAATCTGTCTTGGAAGAAGTGCAACCAGAATGTCCTTAGAAGCAAGGATGGCGAGACTGAGTATTACATACTTTGGACATGTTGTCAGGAGGGATCAGTCCCTGGAGAAGGGCATCATGCTTGGCAGAGTACAGGGTCAACGGAAAAGAGGAAGAGCCTCAACGAGGTGGATTGACACGGTGGCTGCAACAATGAGCTCAACAATAACGATTGTAAGGATGCCTCAGGACCAGGCAGTGTTTCGTTCTGTTGTGCTATGAGTCGGAACCGACTCGACAGCACCTAACAACAACAACAGGAAGAGTGGGTCAAAAGATTTTTTCTATTTTATTGAGGTATAATTGACATGCAATAAATTGCACATATTAAAAGTGTATAATTTTGTGAATTTTGGCATATGGTATGAAACTGTATCACCCTAATCAAAATAAACATTTCCAACACAAGAGAATTTCTTCTGAACAAAAAAAAAAAGTATGTGTATGAATGAGTGTAATCCCCCAGAGAGGGGGCAACTGGTGATCTAGCAACAGCAAAGAATTTCCGGAGCAATATTCCTGAATAGGGGTGGGGATGGATATTTCTTATCATTGGAGAGACTGCTGTTAGAGAGGAACACAAATAGTTCACCCAACAAAATAGGCAAGAAGGCAGGCTATATAAGGGAGCAGATGCTATAGGTGGGAAGACCTCGTAGTGAGAATCTGTGGAAGTTCTCTTCGGTGGTTTCACTTTTCTCGACACAGGAAGCAAGATCATTAGGTAAGACTGAGGATGGGGAGGATGTACTGTTTGCTGAAACTGCTGTAGTCACTTCTTCCAAACAATTGACAAAGCATTCTTTTCTTTGGAACAAATCAAATTACATCAGTCCCCTGATCAAAACCTTTGGTGACTTCTCATCATCCTAGAATTAAATTCGAACTCATTATAGCCTTTCAGGTTGTACATGATTAGGTTCTGTCTCCTTCTGACCTCATATCTTTCCAGCACTCCCCTTACTTGCTTACCTACTTTTTTTTTAACAGCAGGCCTTTAAACAGTCTCGGGGTGTTGTCCTCCTCTGTTCTCTCTAATGGTTTCTTCTTCCTCTGAGGGACCCAAGTAGCAGCTTCTTCGTTTTGTTCAGGCACTCGGGTCTCTGCCCATATGCCACAATTTCAGAGGCGGCTTCCCTGACTTCCCCCATTGAGACATCCACGCGCCTTTCCCTTACGTTAGAGCACTTACCACTCCCCGGGGTTATATCTATTTGTGTACAGACTATGGTCCGTCTCAGCACTAGAATGTCACCAGTTGCTGTTCAGTCAAGTCTGACTTGGGGTGACCTAAGTAGAACTGTGCTCTGTACTGTTTTTAATGGCTAATTTTTCAGAAGTAGATCACCAGGCTTTTCTTCCAAGGTGCCTCGGGGTGGGCTTGAACCTTCATCCTTTCAGTTAGCAGCTGGGTCTGTTAACTGTTTGTGCTACCCAGGGACTCCTTTCATATTATTTAAAAAACAGTTGCTTTTGAGTCAATTCTGACACATGGTGATTCCACGTGTGTCAAAGTAGAACTGTGTTCCATAGATTTTTCAATGGTTGTTTTTTTGGAAGTAGATCGCCAGGCCTTTCTTCCAAGGTATTTCTGGGTGGGAAAATCTTAGCACCATGAAATCAGAGACAATATATTGTCTTCTTCACTGATTATAGCAGAGCTTAGAACAGTACCTGAAATTATAGGTGCCCAGTACATTTTAATTAAATGAATGACTTTGATTTTACTTTTGTTAAAATTATTCCCTATTCAAAGCATGGATAATTTTCAACTTTAGTCCATTTTTTTTTCAGATGAAGGAACTTCTGCCCAATCAATTTAAGCCACATGTCCTGTGATAAATAGAAAAGCAGAGAGTATTTTTGAACAGGCGTCAGTCTGTTCTTCTTGGTCTTCTGTACTATATTAGTTACAATCTAGACTCACTGAGCAATTATTAAAAAAACCAGTCCAAAATTCCACTTAGTGGCAAGAAAACATGCAGTAAATCTTAAGGATGGAAATAAAACATGGTATGTCCCCCAATATGTAATGTTGCTCTGATCACCAAACAGAGTTAATTAATCCCACTGGGTAGATGGTTTTCACCATGTAAGTAATGTAAATGGATTTGATTAAGTATATTGGTACCCTCAGTGATTCTCCTGTTACTTAAAATTCCCTTTTATTGGAAAGTGCTAATCCTAATGAGCTGATAGTTACGTCCTGTCTCAAAATCTGCTGGGTTGACTCTATATCCCGAGGCTATTTTCCTTCTCTTTTCTCTGTGGAGGGCCGAGGTCAATTTGCTTCTCATTACTCAGCTTGCTGGCCGCTAGTAAGCTTCTGAATGATGAGATTGTTGGGCTTTTCATCCTCTGCCTGACCCAAGGACATACAGTTCGCACTCTGAGCCTTGCTGTTGTGTTGCCCGGACCCTGCTTTTCAGTTCAGCTTTCCCATTGTTATCTCAGGCATTCCTGCTAATAGCAATTCATTGTATCGCTATGGGGCTCGCTGACCTACTTTCTTCTTTGGTTTGCCGCTCTGAAGTTGGTCTGTTTTACTTGTCTCCCATAAGTAAAAATCACAATCTCTCTTCTTCTTACATAGCTCTTTAACAAAATCTCCGTGGATAAGCTAATACCATTTCTTATGTTCTTTTTTTCCCTTAATTTTAATTTAATTAGGAATACCTGCAAAGGAGCCATTTATTGCTCAAATTTCACAGAGAGTAACAATCTTACTAGTTTACATGAAGGAGAAAAAAATACTAATAAAAATATGTGCTTAAAAAAGGTAATTTTCTGTTATTTCCACTCTATAATATTCAAGTGTGATAAGTAGCAAAAAAATGTTTACTTGCCTCGTGTACTTAGAGTCTCAACGTATGAGTGTCACTTACTGGGTTTTTTTTTTTTTTTTTTTTTTTAACACCAAAGTCCAAACTTCCTCATTCCTCCGAGATTATAAACCAATTGCTCTAAAATCATGCCTTTCAAATTTCCAAATGATTCCATTAAAAGGAAAAACAATCAATATACATACATTGCATTCAATTTACACAAATTTATAGTCATCTTTATATTAGAAAACTTCTAAAATATATTGATAAAAGTTAATTTAAATATTTTCCAGAACTGATACTGAATTTCCTTTAAACTCACAGTTTCAGAAATATGTTTGTGGCTTACCAACTCCAAATGATTTAAAATAATTTCAATTTATTCCCTAAACTTATTGTCAAACTAGTTTACTTATCTTTACTTAGTTACTCTTATTTCTCCCTCAAATAATAGAAACTATTCTGAGGAAAAAAAATAAATAAACTGCTAAGGTAACCAATCAGATTTTTAGGGGAAAAGTGAGATCATTGAGAATAAACAGAACTGTTATCTCTGGTTTGATGCACTGACTAGAAATAGTCTCCAATTTACTAACGCAAGGGGATAGGGCTCTCACAGAAAATACCAGAAGAGCCATCTGGCTATCGCCTCTTGTGCAAAAGTAGCCATGAATTTAGCCTGTTGCTGTTATCTCCAAATGAGGTCTTTTATACAATTAACACATATATTTATTGACAACATTTTTTATAAAATGTTTCTTATACACCTTCACACAGGCATTCCATTACTAGACCATACCACCTGGATTACACAATGAATTAGTCTTTTTTTTTTAATGAATCCCATAATTAGAAATGGTTCAATTATCTCATATTGTAATTTTTGTTGTATTAATTTGTCAAATAAAAATATTGACAATACCATAGTTTTTGCAATCCTGTTTTGACGTTCCTTCATTTGTTAGTACAGGCAACTTCGAAAAACGTAAGTGGCCCAGATCCCTCACCCTCCATCTATAATTCAATAAGCTCTGTCTTGATAACCTAATTCCAGGCAGCAAGATCATGGCAGAAGGATTGTGATTGGCCCAGCACCAGTCGGTACCTGGTTCCAATAGACATGGAAGGTGTACAGCCCGCCTTTCTTCTCTATTCCGTTGTAGTCTTCCTCCTCCCATAAATTTTGACCTAGTGAGCTGCCATTACTTAAGCAGCTATACTGTTATGAAAAAATGTTTTTTTTTTTAATCGTAGAAGGATGGTACTTTAAGGTTGAAAGAACATTAAAAGGCAGTCTAGCTGACTCCATATACACACACACACACAGACACGTACACACCACCACCACAATGCAGAAGAGAAAATCAAGGCCTGTTTTCTAAAGTCACACAGCCAGCAGCAGTTACTCAATTTAGAACAAAGGTTTTCAAACTCTTATTCCAATATTTCCTGCATTGTACCACACCAGACACAGAAAGTGCATAAACTGTGGGTACCTGGGAATTTCAGCAAAGTCTTTTTCCTGGCCTTCTCTTACCCAACTATGACCTGGTTGTCTGATGCCAGAGCAAAAGGAGTTTCCATTAAGTGGCAAAATGTATTTCATGGTGCCAGGAATCTGGGCCCTGAGTGTTTGGAGACATTGAAATGGACTGCTATTATTATAAGGTAGGATATTATGGATTCTGCTTTTAAAAACAGGTCTGAAAATAAAATATCATAGGTAGCATTGTTCTATGTATTCTTAGCTCCAAACTCCTCATAAATCAATTTCTAGAACACAAACTTTTTCTACAATTGGAGGCTGTCTGTTCCAAAAACTCGCCAATGGTATTACAGGAATATAACTTGAAATGAGTGGAGATAAGAAGTAAAATGTTCTAAGATTCAATGGAAGATTTGCTTATGTTTCAACATTACTTCCAGATTGTTCTGATTTGTTCTTTGTAACAATGGATATCCGTTGTTTATATTTCTACCCTACCCTTCTTATGGAGCCCCTGAGTAGAGCAAATGGTTAATGTGCTTGGCTGCTAACCAAAAAGTTGGTGGTCCGAGTCCACCCAGAGGCACCTTGGAAGAAAGACGTGGACATCCACTTCTGAAAACCCAGCCATTGAAAGCTCTATGGATCACATTTCTTCTCAGACACACATGGGGTCACCATGAGTCAGAGTTGACTGAGTGGCAACTGGTTATGGAAAATGACTGTTCTTATGGGGAATGACTATTCTTCCTACTCCCATTCCTTCAGGAATGACTCTTCTCCCTACTTTAAACATGAGATTGAGAAGAACACTGTCCAGTTCTTATATTACCTTGCTCTCTGGCCACTGTGTTTGGGTCAGGTCCCTAACCAGTGCTGGGCCAATCACAATCCTTCCCCTGCGATTTTGCTGTCTTGAATCAGGTTATCAAGACAGAGCTTATTGAATTACAGATGGTGTAGGAGAATAAAGTTGACAGGAAAGAAGGAAATGAGACAGATGTCAGACTTTGATTTCCTTTGTCTCCTGAGGCTCAGCTGCTTCCTTCCTTTCCTAACCGTTCATGTTTCCCTTTAACAAGATGAGGTAACCAAGTAATCTTTCAATAATGTCCCTTTTATCTAAGTTAATTAAATTTGTTTTTTTGACTTACAAAATGCAAAGTGCCCTGACTAATGCATTCTCCCTGTCATATCTTCCCTGTATCTCCTTTTGAGATAGAAAGTGGGAAAGGAAAATGAAAGGCAACTGAGTTTTTGTTTTTTTTTTTCTTTTTTCCATACCTCCAACTTTGGATGAAACCTATGAGATCCCAAGCTGAGAAACAAAGACAGGAAGCATGTCATTCAAATTACATGCAAACTTTAGGCTTGTTATTTGAACTGAAGTAGTAGAGAATATTTAAGCCAAATCAAACTCATTGCCATCAAGTCAATTCCAACTCATAGTGACCCTATAAGAGAGAGTGGAACTGTACCTTAGGGTTTCCGAGGCTGTAAATCTTTACGGAAGCAGACTTCTACGCCTTTCTCCCGCAGAGCAACTAGTGGCTTCAAATCGCCAACCTTTCAGTTAGTACCCAAGCACTTAACCACTGCACCACCAGGACTCCTCAGGGAATATTTAGGACACTTAAAAAAAAATCAGTAATTATTTTAAGCTCTGGTTGAATAGTGTTCCCAAAAACTTCATGTCTACCTGAAATGACCTTCTTTGGAAATAGGATCTCCACAGATGTACTTAGTTAAAATAAAGTCATACTGGATTAGGATGGGCTCTAAATCCAATCACCTTGCATTAAAAAAAGGACAGATACACAGACACATTCAGAGAAGAAGACAATGTGACCATGGAGGCAGAGGCTGGAGTGAGGCAGCTACAAGCCAATGGATACTAAGGATTGCCAGCAACCAACAGAAACTAGGAGAGAGGCATGGAACAGAGTCTCCCTCAGAGTCTGCAGAAGGACCCAACCCTACCCACACCTTGATTTCTGACTTCTGGCCTCCTGAACTGTGAGAGAATAAATTTCTGCTCTTTTAAGTTACTTATCTTATGCTATTTTGTTATGACAGCCCTAGAAAACTAATACATCTCCTAGAAAATGAATACCTTCTGAAGGATGAATATCATAGGCTTCCAGGTCACAGGTCAAAATCACCACATGTCTTCCCTGGTTTCTGAGACAATGATTTCAAGGCTACTACAAAACCCTAAAAATTCATACTCAGATCTCGTAGTGTCACTGCAATTGTTTCAATAAACTGGGGGGAAAACACATCAGATACTGACACACATGGCATTGTAACACACTAAAGCAATCTCCTGAGACTCTAGTAAAGCACAGCAAAGAAAAAAAAATCTACAAATAAATTAGCTCTTGAGCTTCATCCTTATTCTTACAGCTTGGCTTTGAAAATACAAGTAATGAAATCACAATTCTTGATGCCATATATTTTATTATTCAGGTATGATTCCCTGTTCACCTGAATTATTTTTTCATTAAAAGCACAGCCAATTCTAGGTGAAAATCAGATTTATTTTATTTTAAGCATGGCTTACCCCAGCTTTCCCATGGGACATCCAAACAATCTTGGGAAAGGGGGTTACTTTAGAAGTCTCATCCTCTTTCCTTCTTTTGCGTCTTCTTCCTATATTATCAATATTTGTGGTTAGCACAGCCAAACTAAAGTAGGGCTCCCTTGCTGCTGCTTTTATTAATTTTCCGATCCCAATTTTACCATCTTATTTAATAACAGTAACATCTTACATTATTTTAGCACTTTTCAATTTTTCAAGGCAAAACTATTCAATGATATAATTATGTCCTTAGCATAACACTGTAATGTGGGAAAGGCCACTGCTATTACATCCATTTCCCAGATGGAGAAATTTGGTAGCCAATAATTAAATGATTACCCAAGATTCCTTGAAAAGTCAGTAAAGAACTAGCAACAGAACTCAATGTTCCTGAATTCTAATCTAGTATTTTTACCACATGATGTCTGATTCCTCATTCTCTTAAGGTTGGGATCTCATCCTTCTAGTCACAAGCTATTCCTAATTGGGAATCTTCCCCCATCTCTTGCGATGTAATATGATCAACATTTTAACAGGTTCCCCTCCCCCCCAAGAATATGGCTTCCTTTCTCATACCTCAGATAAAGAGTTTGAATAATGGCTATTTTAGTCTGTATGTCAAGGAAGACCATGGTAGGTGGGGATGATACAGAAAATTAGGACTTTGTAACATTTAGTGGGTTTTTTTTTTAACATTTAGATAGCCTTCTGTTCTGAGTTAATTTGTGTTACTGATATTACTTAGGAATGCGGCAAGCATTTTCTAGGAAAGTACTAATTTCAAATATTCTGAAGTCCTTTTCCTATCAATTATGTAAATGTTCCAGAAATTCTAACATCTTCTAAACTCTTCCTATATCAAGTAATATTACAAAATTGCAAATATCCTTAGTCCTGAATTTCCTTTTTTTCATGAACTTATGATCACCAAAACAATGTAGGGAGACAGATTACATCTGTTGAAAAGGTCAATTATTAGAATCAAATTTTTCTTTTTTCTCAGCAAAGTTATTTTAGAGACCTTATGATGACCTCTCAATTATTTTTAGATATTTGTTCTTAGGTTAATACTATGCACGCAAATAGCTGTAGATTAGCGTGTGTTGGAAGAGAACAGCTTGTACTTTTTACACATCAAATGTCATCGTAAGAAGCCATATCCACCATATTTGAAAAAAATCCAAAATTAATGTTTTGTTTTGTTTTTTTTCACTTCTATTGCTCAAGAAGTCTCCAAATTAAGCAGAGGCTGTGTGCCAAAAATACCCTTATAAAGGGTTTGGAACTGAATCTATTTTTCTATAATGACAGATATAATAATGTGAGAAATGTCACTGGTATACAGCTCTCCTGGAGGGAAAGACCCATATTCATTAGGCAAATGTTTTCATAAGCTTACCCATGGTAAAAGCTGTACTCTGGAACACACAGTATCAATCGGTATCTAAGATTCTAATAGTAGAGCTATTATGCATGTGAAAGAAAAGAAACACTTTTAACTTTGGAAAAAAGGGGGAAAGGGATCAACTAGGGCTGAGCAACATCTGAGGGAAGGGGTAAGGAAGGGAGGACATCTGTTTGGCATGGGAGCCAGAAGAGACCTGAAAGAGAGATTCCTCATGAAAAATGTAAAAAGTTTACCTCGGAGTGTATGATATTAAACTCTCTCCTCAGCTTATCCCTAGGAAATTATGATGAAATTGTCAATTAATTCTACATCATTCACTTACACCTTTGTGCAATAAATTTATCCGGGGGAGCTAAAAGAGAAGCAGAAAGGAGCATAATCTGGGTTTCAGAAGAGTTATTCAGGGAAGCCTACAATATCTATTTAACCCATAAAAATCCAGAAATGTAGAACCAGCAGGCCCATTTCAGGCATAAAAATTAACTCTGGCTTTCTTTCTGTGACAAAACACATTTCAAGTTACAATGGGAGGTGCCAGAAATAATTTCTTCAAATTTCATTGGTTCCATGGAAAGAGTAAAGGGGTGGACCAGAACCTATTAGTCCTAGTAGTAAACTGCTATTTATTCCCACATCAGTCTACTCAGAACTGGCAGGGGCAGGGAAGGGCAGGATGGTAACAAGAGTCTCGGTCATTTATTCCATGTATTCTTAATAATTAGGTTTCTTATGATTTACTTTAAAACACATTGGAACAGAGAATTTGATATGTGTGAGTGCAGGTGTGCATGAGTTGGTGTGTGTTTTCATCTTATCTATCCCTTAAAGGGTGATAGGTTACTATTTCAAGTACGCTAAACAAGACTAACACAGTAAGAGTGGTTAGTTAGCATTTGACAAACTCTAATTTAAAACCTACTTCAGAAGAGCACCACTTTTAACTTCAATAAATATCAGAAAGCATATTAATTATCATATTGTGCACTAACCCAGTGTACTAGAAATAACTTTTATTGGGGGGAAATGAGTGGTGTTCAGGAAATGTCTATTAGCTAAAATACTGAACGGGCACTTTTGCACTTGCATGAACGGGGTTTAAAGATCTAGTAATCCTTGTAGCATATCTTCTTCAGAGTGAAACCTAGTCTTAGGACTCCAATCTGTTCTGCAGTCTTTGTCACTTGGTTATGACTAGAAGTTTAATTAATCTTGCCAGCAGAAAATTGTCACATCTCCCTTGCTTTCATGGAAATTGCTTGTTGGAGACCTTGAAATGACAGACAGCTGAGATGCATTGAGATTCAGAACAAAATCATACAATTTTGAGGGAAGGAACTGCTTGCTAATAAATGTTTGCATGTATGGCAAAATCAAAACAGGAATCAGGGTTGTAAGGAAATAGACCTGTAGCCTTCACTCTTGCCAATGGAGACAGCCATGTTCATTATCTGCAGGAAAGGAATCCTAGTAAAAGAAACTGAAAGTAGAAATACATGGAAGCTGGAGGTAGCTTGACATTTAAGGAAGGCAAGATGGCCATTGAAGAGAAAATAGGAGTGTATTTGAAGCAAAGTGACAGAGTTGTAAAGGGAGAGGAATAGGAGTGGCCAGGACCTGATGAGCCAAGGTGAGACGTTTAATCTCTTTCTGAAAATTTGGTAAATGTAACAAGTAAGTGAATTACATAGCGTTATAGAAGGCAATCCGTGCTACAGCAGGCTAGGGGGGCTTTGGGAGTGCTACTGGTCATGGGGAAGATTTCCACACACATCTCCAACCCCACTTTCCTCAGGGATCTGCCTCTGCCCTCTATCTAGAACTTCAGGCTATCCTTCTCTCCACTGCCTTCTTCCCCTCCGTTTATAAAACATAGCCAGTACCTGCTATCTTAAAAGTAAACAAAAAACAAAATCTCCTTTTACCCTGTGGATTCCTTTGGCTAGTATCTCTGCCCCTTAAGAAATGAGCTGTCTACATTGCTGGCTCCACTTTCTCGTCTCCTGTTCACTCATCAACCAGCTCCAATATGATTTCTATACCAGTATCTTTACCAAAACTCTTTATAGATGACTTTTGATTGACCTAATCTAACTGAAGGAATTCCTGGGTGGCGCAAATGGTTAAGCACTCAACTATTAGCTGAAAGTTTGGCAGTTCAAACCCACTCAGAGGTACCTTAGAAGACAGGCCCGGTAATCAGGTTCCGAAAGGTAACAGCCTTGAAAACACTATGCAACAGTTCTACTCCACATGTGGGGTCACCATGAGTAGAATTTAACTCGATGGTAATTAACAATTCAACTGCAGTTTCTTAGACTTGAATCTTATTTCACTATTCCTCAGCCTTTGCCATTGTTAATGTTCTCTCTTTCTTGGGGATTCAACTTCCCTGGCGTCTGAGTTATAACTCTTGCAATGGTCCCCCGATTACATTCAATGAATCCTCCTCAGTCTCCTTTGTGTCTATTTTCTCACTTTTCCTATGTCTCCCTTAAATGTAAGAATCCTCCCAGGGCAATCTATTACTTCTTTAAGGTTGCAAAAAAATTCTTCCCCAATTGCAGGCACCTTAAATGCAATATGGAGCCCTGGTGGCACAGTGGTTAAGCATTTGGCTGCTAAACAAAATGTTGGCAGTTTGAATCCACCAGCCACTCCTTGGAAACCCTATGGAGCAGTTCTGCTCTGCCCTATAAGGTCTCTATGAGTCAGGATCAGCTGGATGGCAACAGGTTTTTTTTGTTTTTGCGGTGGGGTAGGAAGTTTAAACACAATATGATTTAAACAAAATAAGCTCCTTCTCTTTCCCTACACACTCATTTATCCTTTTTTTAATCCTGATTCTGGCTAACTGTTTTGAGTGTTTTCTTCTGGAAAGGAAAGGAATGTAGAACTTTCAGACAATTCTATCTGCATTGGGAAGTGGGTTGTCTATTTTTGTTTTCAAACTTTAAAGTTTTTACTTTTTAAGTCATGGTTTACATTCCCGGGTAATTGTGAAGACTGTGTATGTGTAGAGGGAGAATTCAGGTTCTAAAGTATGAGTTTGAAACTTTAGATATTTTGGGAAACTTACTAGTTATCATCTGAAAGCATTTGGCTTTCAAAAACTGGAATACTGCCTAAATTTATTCTTAGGGAAACGAAGATTATATTGTCACTGCTAGAAGATTACATTTGGAATATTTTCATTTACTCATCCTAGACTATCTTTTCAAATAAGAGTCAGTTTGGTTGGTTAAATATTAAGCACAACATTTAAAGAATCTCAGCCTATCTAGTCATCAGAGGTTTCAAATGTTCTGCTCAAAAAGCTAGAGCAGAAAGACCTTCTCATCTGGTTTTCATCTGTTATAAATAGCAAATGTCACCAATTTACTACTTGTTTAAGGCTGGGAAAAAAGTTTTTCACCAATTACCTCCCCACAGTCTTATTTTAAGAAAGTGTATCGGACTACATAAATCCATCTCTTTCTCTCTCACACACACATGCGCACACACAAATTTATAGCTCAAGAGAACTGTTTAACAGAAATTTGACGTAACATCAGATGGCAAAATAAATTTTGGCTTTGGTTCCAAACTGCTACCCAATCAGAATTAGCATTCATTTTTACATGAAGTATTTTTATAGGACAGGCTTGTTAGGCTTCCATAGACAGGGATGTCTAACCTAATGTACAGCAAATGTACTAAAGGAAAGGGAATCCGTCTCTTCCTGGGAGACTAAATATTTATATTTGAAACGGTGTTCTTTTGGTTAGGCTTTCAGATAAAAGCCAAAATCAAATGTACAATTTACGAACACATGAGTAGCAAGAGAGAATGTACCACACACATGTAAAAAAGGTATGTATTTAAATAACAAACATAAATTGCTTTTTTAAAAAGTTGTGATATTAGTAGATCATGCTGAACATAGGGTAAAACAGAAGAGACTTATTTGCCTAGAGGATAAAATTCTCGAATCCAGTTTTCACAGATGGATATGTACTATTGTTCATTCTATTAGTAGCAAAGCATATGATTAATATGGAATACTACGAAATCAATTAACCATACAATAATGGTTATTGCGGCTAAGAGGAATTGACAGCAGGTTGTTTACCATGTCATCCTTTGAGTATTTGTGTATGCTTTAAATAACACTTCTGCTGTAAAATGAAAATGAGACTTCGGCTATAAAAATATCTATATCTGCTTGCCTTCATGAAAAGGTGAAAAAGCTAAATATGAGACAAAATACACAGCCCACAATAAATTGTGATTATTGAAGTAAGGTATGAAATGTATTTATCTCAAAGATAGCAACATTTAAAGATTTCCTGGAAAGGGGCTAGCTTTCCGACTTGGAAATATGCACTTGTAGGAACGCAAGTTCATTCTTGGAACCATTTGAGATACCAAGAGAATTGTGATATTTGGGCCACTTAAAACCACAAGTGAAAATTAACCTCTTCCTCTTGCTACCCTTTCCAAGCTACTGCTGGGTGGGGGTGGTCCTTGAGGAGCAGTCTTTCCATCTACTTACAACTTCAAATCAGAATTTACTGCTGATACTCTTTTCAGTGGCAGTACATAATTGTTCTCGGGTTGAGATAATCTAAACAGCTGGGATCTATTTGAAAATTGTCTGGCTCCAGCTGGACATGCCTTTAGGAAAAAAAAAAATTCTTGTTCTGAGCTGGATTTTCTCTGTAATCACAGTATTTAGTTTATAAAACCAAGTCATAAATGGCAGTCCTGCACAGGGCTGGTTTGACCTGGTCATCTAGACAGAAGAAAGCCTAGCTTCTTATTCATTCTTTCGATCCAGCATTTAAAAAAGCCTAGAAGTCTAGTTCCTACTGGGATTTTGTTAAGAGAGCGTAAATGAATTTGAATAAGAAGTGTTGCGTGCACCAAGGAATGATTCTGATTTATTTAGGCCAAGTGTGTTTGTAGCATTCTTGCTAATCATAACCTTATTAGTAAATGTGTTTGTCTTAGTCTTGATTCTATTAAACCAAACATGTAGCTCTTAGGAAAGAACGCATTACTAAGGAGTAGAGACAAAGGTATAGTCAATATATTTGCAATAGCCATGCAACTTCCCAGGGCAGGAGAAATAGAGTGATCAAAAAATGCCAAACCCCACATCAATCTTGTCTGATTGCCCATCTTGACCTAAATCAAAAAAAAGAACAAAACAAAACCATTGCCATCTAGTCAATCTCAACTCATGGTGATCCCATGTGTTACAGAGTAGAACTGCTCCATAGGATTTTCTTGGCTGTAATCTTTAGAGGAGCAGATTGCCAGGCCTTTCCTCCTTGGCTCTGCTGGGTGAGTTTGCACCACCAACCTTTAGGTTAGTAGTTGGACACAAACTATTGTGTCACCCAGGGACCTCTTAATCTCTGCCTGTCGTTGTTGTTGTTAGGTGCTGTCGAGTGCCTAGGCATGGAAAATTAGGGACACAGATTCTATGCTTATAGCCTTACTGTATGTTCCCGACACTCTATGTCCCCATCACCTCGACTGCTTTGCATGAACTCTGAAGACCCAGCAAGCAGATAATCCCAACACATGGGGCTGCTATGGATAGATACCAACAGCCCTCCTCCACATTGAATCAAACAGTAGTTCCCAGTTGAGTGACACTGTAGAACTCTCTGGAAACTTAATTGCAGATTAGCAAATTTCTACAACAAGAGTCCCAAAACATATCAGCAGTCTGATTTTAATATATAAACATGGAAGTCAGAATCTACTGATAGTAAAACCCCTGAGAAGGAAACTGGGAGTTGTTAGGGAAATGGGGAGTTGTTAAAAGGTTTGTTTACCTCTTTACTGATTATCCCAGCAAACCACAGAGGGAAAGAGTTCAGTTGCCTCAGTACTTTAACTATAAGCTTTAAATCTAGGCAGTGTCTGACTACAACGTGGGAATGCATATACAGTTAAAATTGTTCAAAATAAAAAGTTAGTGAAAAAGAAAATTTAAAAAATAACTACCAAGAGCTACTAGAAATAATTCTACTACTTAAAAAACGCCAACAAGAAATCACCCTGTTCCCTGAAGATGGTGATAGGGTAGCATTTGAAACAGATCATTTTAATAGCATCATTTGCAGGATTAGATGATTATCATCACTCCATTTCCTAACCCATGGTTATGCCCTGTGGGAGCTCATTAAATACTAATTACTTTCATGTAGTTTATAAAGCTGTGTAAAGTTTTCTAATTTTGAACAACAAAGAAAAATGTATGATATTATAAACTATAGACTTATGACTCAAGATTGTGTCTTGATTGATAAAACCATTTCTCACTTTCACACATTCATGTATTCAACAAATACTCATTTAGTATCCACTAAGTGCTAAACAGTGCCCTGCAGGCTCAGTGGTTAAGAGATATGGCTGCTAACCAAAAGGTCAGCAGTTTGAATCCAGCAGCCTCTTCTTGAAAATTCTATTGGGCAGTTCTGCTCTATCCTATATGGTCAGTGTGAGTCAAAACTGACTCAACATCAACAGGTTTGGCTTTTGTAAGTGCTAAAACAGGAGTCCCTGGGTGGCACAAACCATTAACTGAAAGGTTGGTGGTTTGAACCCAACCCAGAGGTGACTAAGAAGAAGCCTGGCAATCTGCTTCCAAAAGGTCATAGCACTGAAAACTCTATGGAGCACAGTTCTGCTGTGACATACATGGGGCACCATGAGAGTGTTAAATCGTGTACTGGGCTCTGGGAATGCAGTAGTGACCAAGATAGACGTGTTCACTGCTTCATGGAGCTTATAGTCACTCAGGGTCCATTCACTCACTCAACAGGTATTTCTTGAGTGCCTACTATGTGCCAGTTATTATTCTGTGAACTGGAATATCCAAGTAAACAAGAAGGAAAAAATTCTTGACCTTGTGGAGCTTATATTCTATCAGGAGGGTTCAGATCATTAACATCAAACATGGTAATAAGTAAATGATAGCTAGAAAGATACAAGCACCATGGGAAAACAGAGAACAGGGAAAGGGGGCTCAGGAATTCAATTCCAGTGGCTGTAATTTTAAATAGGTTAGTCAAGGAAGGTTTCATTGAGAAGGTGACATATTTGAGAAAAGTCTCGAAGAGAGTAGAGAGTTGGCCAGACAGATATTAAAAAAAAAAAAAAAAAACCCTTTGCCACTGGATCAGTTCAGACTCACAGCAACCCTGTAGACCAGAATAGAACTGCCCTATAAGGTTTGCAAGGCTGTAAATCTTTTTGGAAGCAGACTGCCATATTTTTTTCTCATGGAGCGGCTGGTAGGTCAAACATCCATTTAGCTGCAGAGCGCTTAACCACTGCACCACCAGGCAAATGTGGGGGGAAGAAAGGAAGAGGGAGAGGAAACAGTGCAAAGGGCTAAGGCAAGGGAATGACTGCCATTTTCAAAGAACAACAAAAGTCACTGTGTTTCAAGCAGTGTGAGCTAGTGGGAAAGTAGTGGGCCAAGAAGTCAGAGAGCTAACAGGGATCCAAACCCTGGGCCTCACAGGCCTTACAAGGACTATGAAGGACATTCTGGTTGATGCATTGAGAATAGACAAATAGACTATCGTGTGCAAAGGTAACAACAGACCCATAAAGAGGTAATAGCAGTAATCCAGGTGGAAAATACCTTGGACTGCCAGAAGAACAAATAAATCTGTCTTGGAAGAAGTACAGCCAGAATCTTTCTTAGAAGCAAGGATGGTGAGATTTCGTCTTACGTACTTCAGACATGTTATCAGGAGGGATCAGTCCCTGGAGAAGGACATCATGCTTGGTAAAGTAGAGAGTCAGTGAAAAAGAGGAAGACCCTCAACCAGATGAATTGACACAGTGGCTGCAACAGTGGGCTCAAACATGGCAACGATTGTGAGGATGACGCAGGATCGGGCAGCGTTTTGTTCTGTTGTGCGTAGGGTCGCTATGAGTCAGAACCGACTTGATGGTATCTAACAACAACAGGTGAAAAACAATGATAGTTCAAGCAAGAGTGATAATAGGGGTGTGAGAAGCGGTTGGATACATTTTTTGTAGAGCCAACAAGATTTCCTGATAGATTGGATATGAAATGTGAGAATAAGAAGAATTCAAGAAAGAGTCAAATTTTGGGTCTGAGCAACAGGAAGAATGGAGAAGCCATTAACTGAGAGGAAGAAGATTATAGAAGGGGCATGTTTTTTTCCTCAGAGGGGAGTGGCAAAGAGGATGGGAGAAGATCAGGGTTTCTGTTAGGGAATATGTTAAGTTTGAGACTTCTCATGCTGGTAACCAATGCTAACATTTGCTGTACTTCCTTCCATTTTCTCTACCAAATTGAGCTTATACAACAGATAAGACAATTGTGTACAGATAAGACAACAGGTACAATTGTGAACTCAGCTCTTTTTACTTACTCTCTTATGGTCATTTTCCCCATGACATTAGGTATTTGTTGAAACAACTTTCACGCTTGCAAAATACATCATCATATAAATTCACCATGACTTATTTAAACTGTTTCTTACTGAATTGATTGCATATTTTCTTAGCTACTATTATTCATATGGAGACCCTGGTGGCGTAGTGGGTAAGAGCTCAGGCTACTAACCAAAACGTCTGCAGTTTGAGTCCACCAGGCCCTCCTAAGAAACCATATGGGGCAGTTCTACTCTGTCCTATAGGGTCACTACAAGTCAGAATCAACTCGACGGCAACAGGTTTGATTTTTTTTTATTATTATTCATACTGCACTGTATGCTCCTATATTACATTTTTGTCCTCAATTTTGATTATTTGTTTAGAACAGATTCATAAATGTGGAGTTTTGTAACAAGGAGCTTGAGCATTTTCCTGTTTCTTGCAAAAGTGGCACCCATTTATATTCCAGCAACAACACGTGTCTCTTTGAATACCCTCACAAACTTTGAGTATTATCCTTGTAAATAGAAATTTTAATTTTGTGTTTTGTTTTATTTTATGTATCTTTAATTATGAATTAGATTTAGCTTTTTTTTTGTTTGGGAACACTTTTTTTAAAAAAATTAAGTATCTGTTTACATCTTTTATTTATTTTTTTAAGTAGTATGTTTTTCCTTGATTTCTGGGAACTCTATGTAATGATGGTAACTTTTTGTCTGTCATGTTTCCCAGTCTGTCATTTGTATTTCAATCATGTTTTGGCTTTAGTTTTTTTTTTCTGTTGGTTTCTATAGCCCTCTGTCTTACACTATTTTTTCTTGCAAAGTCTTACTTACTTTAACTTTGCATCTGTATCTTAAATTTATTTTGGAAATATGTTTATCTTTCCCAGCCCCCAGATCATATACGTATCCACATTGTCTAAGTTACTTTGTGATGTCATTTAAAAATTTTTATTCAATGATCTGTCTAGAGTTCTTATTTTTTAGTGTATTCATCAATACACTTTCATTGGACGAAAAAACTAAAGTGTACTGGAGGGCAAAATAGACCGAACACGCTTGTTATGGGATCACCTTTCTCATCTGTCCCTTTTCTGTTTTAAGACAGTCTCTCTTGCGGCACGTGGCCGTGCAGTTTACTCATTGAGGAAACACCAAATATTTGAACTTCAACAAATGTAACTGGGGTCGATTCTTGTCATCAAGCCAGAGCAGACAGTTGCTTTAGGCAGCAAAAACATTACGTGCAGAAAATTCTTTAGGGATTGTTTCTAGTGTGAGAACCTAGAGGCAATAAAAAGCAGGCATTTGCTACTTTGTGTACTGTGAGTTGAGCCAGAATTTAATTATGTTCTAGAAGTACCATCTTTGGCGCCTATATTGATGTTTATACTCCAGTGGGGGTGAGGGGGAGGGATGGGGGGTTAAAACTACATAAAATGTAACTACCCATTTCCTACAATTAAAAGACAAACATTCAGAACCTTTTACTTTCATTAGAAGGGTTGTGTGTGCTTCAGTGCGTGTTTACACATGTTCGTGGGTAGGTGTGTGTAGGGATAAAACTTGCACAATGAAGCAGATACGGAAAAATTAATTTGCACCTTCAATCAAATTATTCAGCTCTGTCAGTTGGAAACCCTGGTGGCACAGTGGTTAAGTGCTATGGCTGTTAACCAAAATGTCGGCAGTTCGAATCCACCAGGCGTTCCTTGGAAACCCTGTGGAGCAGTTCTACTCTGTCCTGTAGGGTCACTATGAGTCAGGATTTACTCAATGGCAGTGGGGTTTTTTTTAACGAGTCAATTGGAAGATCCAAACCGAAAACTTAAAAGCAAATGGAGATAGGTAAACTTAATCATACTTTTAGAACTTGTTTTTCCCAGACTTTAGCAATCTGAGGAACTAATTTGGTATCTTATTATCGGTAATACTGCAAATCTCTTTTTAGACTCTTGGAACAACGTAGTACTCCTTACAAAATCCTCTCTGCCCTGGTCCTGTCCCAAGGCTTTCAGGAGTTTCCAGGGTGTGAGTGTATGTTAAAAAAAAAAAAAAAAAAGAAGTTAGTGATCACAAATGAGTACTTTCCAGTTGGGCTGTATTGATTCTGGCCCACCAGGTACCATGGTCTCCCACTGGGTGTCACCAGGCTTTTCTAAGTGCTGCAGCTTCCCAACAAGTCCATGATTGCTCCAGAAAGCATTGTCAACTAGAGTCCTCCTGTCACCAAGGCAGACAGAGTGGTGTGGGGAAAAGTAGGAAAGAATGCTCTGTCTCTCGTTAAGCTGTGGTTGATTAGAGAGAGCTCCTAATCGTACTGTTTAGGACTTCAGTCAATGTTTGACAGTGCTTTACTGAAAGAACTCTTTCAGGTTTTACTCAAAGTGCCCATGTTCTTCTGGGACTCACACATGGGGCCAAAAAAGCAGAGCAGGAAACAAGTGTGACGGAACAGACCTTATGTTTGGAATCGGGCCTTCCTCGATGGCTGAGACTCTCTTACCAGGTCAAGCTGAAACTCAGTAAGCTTGGTCCCTCTGCTCTTCAGGGTAACTTCCCAACTGTGATTTTCAAACATCCATGCAGATATGCTTTAGAAACAATGCTTCATGGTTTTGTCAGACATAATCTGAATCTTTCCTGAAAACCAGATGAGACCTTTGCTACAAATTATTTGCTAACCCACCCATCTAATCACTTCTGTAAGTTTTGTTACTTTAAAGGTTAATGATTTCCGATATCCCATGTATGCATTCATCCGTTGCTTTATGTGTTTCTAGCCTTTGCATGCTGCACTGAGAATTCCTGATTAGCTTGTAAGTTTCTTTAGGGCAAAAAAAAAAAAAAAAAAAAAAACAAACAACAACTTTGTATGTTTTAATGGGAACTAGAGTATTTTTTTTTTAGAGTACTAGAGTGGTTAGTACAGGGCAATATATAACCCTGCTCAAATCTCAAAACATTAGCATCTGCTTTGTCAAAGTAATAGCTCTGTGTTTATTTCCTTTAACTACTTAAAAAAAAAAAAAACATTTTACAAAAAAGAATATATGTGTGTGGTTACACCTTTTTGATATTTATTTTCCCTTATTTTAAAAAGATTCTGCCCATGAAGTTTCTCTCCCTGACATTAAGATATGTGTATGTGTGCTTGTGTGTGTGTGTGTCTCAGGGCACTTGGCATTTACTGTGATTTACCATGTCCCCAAGCTGCTCAATTACTCATCTGAATGAATATTAACGTGAGCTTGACTTCAAAGAGGAGAAGTGAGATCATAACAAGTGAACTGCTTTCAAAGTATATAGGACCAAGTGGTTGACTAGATCTGGTGACAAAGAAAAGGAGGAGTTATAAATGGTGTTGAGGCTTTGAATCTGGGCAAATTGACATTGGTGGTGCCATTTACAAGAATTGGGAACCAGTGGTACTGATTTGGCAGTGAAAAACAGAGCAGTTGTAGATGGATTGAGCTTTGACACAGGGGGTTATTGGGGGGAATCTATTTAGCCAGTCTTTACAATTGGCTCTCTGTCTCTTGGTGAAAGTGCCTGAACTATAGATAGAATTTTAGAAGTCACCTTACGTAAAACATACGTGACAGGTACTGTTCTAGTGCTTTTAGTACATTAACTCATTTAATCCTTAAAATAACCCTGTAAGGTGTGCAGTGGATTCAATAGTGTCCCCCTAAAATTCATGTCCACCCAGAACCTCAGAAGGTGGTCTTGTTTAGAAATAGGGTCTTTGCAGGTATGATTAAATTAAGACGAGGCCATTCTGGATTAGGGCACACTCTAAATCCAGGCAATGTTCAAACATTTCAAGAGGTAGCATATGATCAGGGACCAATGGTACTGAAGGAAGAAGTCCAAGCTGCTCTGAAGGCATTGGTGAAAAACAAGGCTCCAGGACTTGATGGAATATCAATTAAGATGTTTCAACAAACAGATGCGGTGCTGGAGGTGCTCGCTCATCTATGCCAAGAAATATGGAAGACAGCTTCCTGGCCAACTGACTGGAAGAGACCCATATTTATGCCTATTCCCGAGAAAGGTGATCCAACCAAATGCGGAAATTATAGAACAATATCATTAGAATCACACGCAAGCAAATTTTTGCTGGAGATCATTCAAAAATGGCTGCAGCAGTACATCAACAGGGAACTGCCAGAAATTCAGGCCGGTTTCAAAAGAGGATGAGGAACCAGGGATATCACTGCTGATGTCAGATGGATCCTGGCTGAAAGCAGAGAATACCAGAAGGATGTTTACCTGTGTTTTGTTGACTATGCAAAGGCATTTGGCTGTGTGGATCATAACAAATTATGGATAACATTGTGAAGAATGGGAATTCCAGAACACTTAATTGTGCTCATGAGGAACCTTTACATAGATCAAGAGGCAATTGTTTGGACAGAACAAGGGCATACTGATTAGTTTAAAGTCAGGAAAGATGTGCATCACGGTTGTATTCTTTCACCATACCTATTCAATCTGCATGCTGAGCAAATAGTACGAGAAGCTGGACTATATGAAGAAGAATGGGGCATCAGGATTGGGGGAAGACTTATTAACAACCTGCATTATACAGGTGACACAACCTTACTTGCTGAAAATGAAAAGGACTCGAAGCACTTACTAATGAAGATCAAAGACCACGGCCTTCAGTATGGATTGCACCTCAACATAAAGGAAACAAAAATTCTCACAACTGAACCAGTGAGCAACATCATGATAAATGGAGAAAAGATTGAAGTTGTCAAGGATTTCATTTTACTTGGATCCACAATCAACAGCCATGGAAGCAGCTGTCAAGAAATCAAGAGACGCATTGCATTGGGTAAATCTGCTGCAAAAGACGTCTTTAAAGTGTTGAAGGGCAAAGATGTCACCTTGAAGATTAAGGTGTGCCTGACTCAAGCCATGGTATTTTTAATCACAGCATATGCATGTGAGAGCTGGACAATGAATAAGGAAGACTGAAGAAGAACTGATGCCTTTGAATTGTAGTGTTGGCAAATATTGAATATACCATGGACTGCCGAAAGAATGAACAAATCTGTCTTGGAAGAAGTGCAACCAGAATGCTCCTTAGAAACAAGGATGGCGAGGCTGTGTCTTACATACTTTGGACATGTTGTCAGGAGAGATCAGTCCCTGGAGAGGGACATCATGCTTGGCAGAGTACAGGGTCAGTGGAAAAGAGGAAGACCCTCAACAAGGTGAGCTCAAGCATAAAGACGATTGTAAGGATGGTGCAGGACCAGGCAGTGTTTCGCTCTGTTGTGCATAGGGTCACTATGAGTCGGAACTGACTCGACGGCGCCTAACAACAACAACTAAATCCAGTGATTGGTGTCCTTATAAAAAGAGGAGATGAGACACAGACACAAAAGAAGGTCATGTGCAGATGGAGCCAGAGACTGCAATTGTGCTATCACAAGCCAAAAAATACCTGGGGCAACCAGAAATTAGAAGAGGCAAGAAAGGATTCTTCTCTAGAGACTTTGGAGGGAGCATGGCCAAAGCAACACCTTGATTTTGGACTTAAAGCCTCCAGAACTATGAGAGAATAAATTTGTTGTTGTAAGTCACCAATTGTGTGGTAATTTGTTATGGCAGCCCTAGGAAACTGATAAAAGGTGTATACTTGTATTATTGCCATTTGATAAATGAGGAAAATGAAGAACAGATGAGGCTTCTGGGGCACACTGCCAAGGCCACACAGCTAAGTGGAACTAGAATTCAAGCTCAGAAGGTCTGACTTCAGAGTTTTGCAGTTAACCACTACCTATGCAGTGGTTAAGAGATACGGCTGCTAAACAAAAGGTGGGGTGTTCAAATCCACCAGCCACTCCTTGAAAATCCTATGGGGCAGTTCTGCTCTGTCCTCTTAAGGTCATTATGGGTCAGAATTGACTCAATGGCAATGGGTTCGGTTTGTTTAGTATAATGCCTCTATTACTGGAAACCCCGGTGGACTATTTCATTTGAAAATAAAGAGTGACCTAACCTCTGTACAGGGAACTGGAGATAGCACAGCATTACCTGGAGGCAAACTGTTATTCAGAATATATAAAACATTAGGCTAAGACCACTTTTCTCTACTAGCCTATTTGATTATAAAATCTTTCTTCACTGTCTTGTCAAAAATTAATATATGAAAATAAACATATTTACTATGTGAGTAGCAACAGAGCTGTTAAAGAGATGAATTTATTTGTAATTATCTATGCCAATGTATATAACTCATTTTCTAAATCCTTTTCATCAGAATATACTGTGTACCTACCTTCTTTTACAGCCTGTTTAATGGTTTCTGGGACCTCCCATTCTGTAGGTCAACCATATTTCTGATCTTGCCTTCATATGAAAAAATAAATCAGATTCGATTGTGGATTGTTTAACTCTGGTAATCTCAAAT
Source organism: Elephas maximus indicus (assembly GCF_024166365.1). NCBI lineage: Eukaryota > Metazoa > Chordata > Mammalia > Proboscidea > Elephantidae > Elephas > Elephas maximus. Next base: position 80,439,989 of record NC_064824.1, on the reverse strand, counting down.
TATTTTAACTTCTTTAAATAAAATCAATACTTTTTATATGATTAGCATGTATTATGTGGCTACACTGTCAAGATTTTTGGAAGAAGTGATTTCTCTTTGACATTCTCTGGATCATTTAGTTGGTTGGGGCAGAAACCCAGGTTTCTCAGTTAATAGTGTTAACTACAATTAATACATACCTGCTACATGCCTGGCACTATACAGACGTTGTATCATTTAACCCTCACACTCATTCTCTAAGAAAATTATCTCCAAATTATAGATATGAACAAGAGAGAGTAGAGAGAGCACTAACTGAAGACTATACAGATTTTACTTGTCAGAGAGGGGATTCAAACCCATGTTTCTTGAAAGCAGTTCTTCCTTTTTCTGTTGTTTTTGTTGTTTTTGCCTGTACCAAATGAAGATGGTCATCAGTGATGTAAAGATGAGATGTGTAGGATTTCAGCTGGGCACTTCGAAAAAGTTTATTTCTTTACACAGTTATCCCGCTTTTCTAAAGTTGGCTTTATGCCACTTTGCTTTTACAAAACTCTTATGTTAGTACCTGTTTTCGCTGACCAAAAGAAATCCAAAGACGATTTTCGCTTTTACGAAAAAATATGAAATGCGGAAATGGCGTTCAGCATTTCTTAAAGAGGCAGCACGCACCCGGAGCAACGACAGTGGTGTCGCCAAGCTCTTTCCCTAGGAGCTACGCTCATCATCTCAGCATCAAGCTGCCGTAGCTTTGAACTGGGCCTGTGAGCATCTGTGCTTTCTCTCCATTTATTTTGTGCATCCATTAGCAAGATGTGTCCTAAGGTATTGGAAAAGCCTACTAGGGCTTGTAAGAGTGTTAAGCTTCGCGTGAAACTGTACATAGATTATTTTTTGGGTCTGGGGACGCTCAAAAATTTTTCCTGTATAAATTAATGGTAGTTGCTTCTTCACTTTATGCCGTTTCAGTTTACAAAAGGTTTCATACGAATGCTCTGCTTTCAGAAAGTGGGGAAAATCCGCATCTCCCAATTGCTACCTCTGTGTGGAGTAAAGGTATCTTTAGGCCCTCTATGAGTAATCCCCTGCCTTGTAGAGAAATGGAGTTGCTAAAGTGAATTCGATAGACTTACGGAGGTTATGTTGGTCAGAATTGTCCAGAAAAAAATACCTACATAACACATGGCTACTAACCAAAGGCTTGGAAGTTCAAGTCCAACTAGAGATGCCTCGAAAGAAAGGCCTGGCAATCTACTTTCAAAAAATTGGCCATTGAAAACCCCATGGAGCATAATTCTATTCCAACACACTTGAGGCTGTATGAGTCAGAGTCCACGCTCCAGGGGCAACTGCTTAGTTGTTGTTGTTTTTACTATTTCTAGAGATTATTTTTCATGGTACAAAACCACTATTTCATGGCTGAATGATAAAAGAGAGATAATGAGTAGGGTGGCTCACAATTTAAGAAACTTAAAAATGAGAAGCCTTTGTGTTGCTTATTTCTCTAGGTCAGAGTCCTTTTTAAACTTTGTGAGCCACCAGGGGGAGCTGTATGGTCACAGCTGTCCTTTTTAAAATAGTGGAATAAGCAGTGAGCGCGAAGCCCTTTGGTGCCATTGTCAGTGAAGATAATATTGTCAACCCCCCTTGCCCACGTAGTATTTATTTAAGGGATCAAACCACTCCTAGGGAGTTCCGTTGGCCAATTACCAGGACCAGACCAGAGCATTATTTACACAGCACACACTTTAGTGGCTCCATGGGATCTGTTCTGGTCTATTGAATAATTATATAATTATGTGAAAAAATACATTTGTCTCAGAGATCAGAAGGGATTAAAATGCCTGTCTGGAAAACTGGGGATACTGATATAAATGTGAAGAATTCTTTGGTTTGGCTGTACAAGTAAAACATGGGACCTGTGGTGATTCGGAAATTAATCTTAAAATGATGAGAGAAAGTTTTGCCATTGTCAACGAGGCCTTGTGATATTTACTTTTGAATAAATTTCATAGCTAATATCAATAAATGGATATGTTAACTAAAATGTATTTGCTTCAAAGTTAAGACTCTGCGTGTTTCTCCTTCTTCTACTGATTCAACCTTTAGAAAATGTATCTTAATCTAAGAAAATACCATGACATATCATGCTGCTCAAAACAAATAGCTTAATGTAGCAATGCTTAAAATATTTAAAACTTGAGACATGTTTTGCCCTGCTTTGGGGTTCTTTGAGGTCATAAAAGAGAGTTTTAGTTTTCATTTATACAAATGAGGATTCATGCTGTACTTCTCTTTTAATTTGATCATAACCAAAAAAATCAAACCCACTGCCATTGAGTCGATTCCTACTCATAGTGACCCTATAGGATAGGTTTATTTTATTTTATTTTTTTAGTTTTCATTACTTACAGAGCCATCTATATGGCCAAGTAATTCGCCATTACCTCTTGCCATTGGGTCAATTCCAACTCACAGTCACCCTATATAGGCCACAGTAGTACTGCCCATAGGGTTTTGAAGGTTGTAATCTTTATGAAAGACTGCCACATCTTTCTCCTGTGGAGCAGCTGGTGGGTTTGAACTGCCGACCTTTCAGTTAGCAGCCGAGCACTTAACCACTGTACCACCAGGGCTCCTTTGGCCAAGCAATTATAGAAGATTAATTAAATAAGAAGAATCAAATGACACTTTGCCTACCACCATCTAAGGATTCCCAAGGTAAAATTAATTCTCTTACTATTATTGTTTTCACAATATTTAGAATGAGTAAGATTAGTACAAAGAAATATGTAGTAATTAACATTGCCAAATAGGCTAAGAAACTTTGGTATATTTTAAATCTTCCCATATTTCTTCATGCTAGGATTTACAGGTATGTTATTTAAAATTCAGTTGGGTTACTTAATAGTAGAAAAAATGCAGTCTTGAAGAAAATAGCATAAGCAAGACATTGCAGGCATACACAATCAAGACATATCAATAGAAAAACAATTTGAAGGTAATTATTGCACAAGTACTAATTAATTGATTGTTTGGGAGAAGATTAAATCAGGTCCTCCTGACCTGATTGTTTATGTGTATTGTTCCTTGAGTAACTCAAACAATCAGGTACCATTTGCTTGTGATTTTTTTTTTTAAAGATGAAACAATGGAAGGAAAGAATTCCTTTTCTTGCTCCATTCTTCTAGAAATTCAAAATCCTTGATTTATAGGTAGCTTTTTTTAGAGATACTGAGAACTTTCTCAGAAGATTCAGATCTATCCCACAGTAATAGATTTTTTAAAGGCAAACATCAAAGTACTAAATTGTGGAATTAAATTTAAAACCTGTAAGTAAAAATAATACTCATTATAAAAAGATATTTAAAAAATTAAATACATTTTCAACCATTTTTAAAAACTTTTTTTTTTTTTTGCCATACAAAAATCTATTTTGAGACTTACTGCTACCCAATGTAAGTCTTACCATTGAATGGTAATTTTCTATATATGAAATACTTTTTTTCCAAGGTAAGAGGCAAAACTGATTAACGAAAAAAAATCTAGAGAACACTAAATGAACCCCAAATGGAAACACTCTTCAAAAATTTGAAATAGGATTTTAGGCCTCATAGTTTAAGATGGTGGCATAGTGGTTAAATGCTATGGCTGCTAATCAAAAGGTCAGCAGTTTGAATTCACCAGGTGTTCTTTTGAAACTCTATGGGGGCAGTTCTACTCTGTCCTATAGGGTTGTTGTGAGTCAGAATTGACTCGACAATAATGGGTGTTTTTTGTTTGTTTGTTTAAGATGAAGTGGACGCAAAGCCTTGCATAGGGTTATTAGTCAACAAGAACTTACAGTTGAGTAAAATATTTCACCAAGAATCATAGTGTAGAAGAAAAGTTTACTATTACTCTAATTATGTATTAACTATTTTCTAAAATAGTCCATAAAAAGAACATTTCGATATGGTTATCTGTGATGATATAATAGCTATGGCACTAGTGATTTGGCTGAACAGTTTACCATTCCAAACGGAAAAATGAGAACACCTTGTATTGTTTTAAAGTGACCCTTTAAACTCTTCAAACCAAATGAATTACTTTGTAGGAAAAAGAAGAAATCTAGGAAGTTGATCCTTTCTTTTAAATTTTTAAAGAAAACTTTTCCACTTGTAGGAGGTAAGGTGTTGATTGACCCAGGCAAAATTGTTAAATAGGTCAAGTTTGTTTTTATACTCTTCCTAACATCCTTGAATGACTAGGACACTGGTTTATGTGCTGATGAGCTCTAGACCTTTCTCCATCTCCTGTGTTTCACACATTAACCCAGTGACCACTGTAGAAGACTGTCAAAAGGGCAGAGGCTTCAGAGTGAGAACACACAAGAGGGCATGGGCACTTATGCTTATGTAACGTGGAGCACACACCATAGTGAGTAAAAACTCTTAAAAAAAAAAAAAGAAAAACCATAAAAAAAGTGGAGCACATTCCATAGTGAGTAAAAACTCTTAAAAAAAAGAAAAACCATAGTGGTATTTTAAATCTTCCAGTGTACACTTTATCCCTTGTAAAATGGCATACACATTATATTTTAAATAGTGCAGATTTTTTTCTTAGTGACCCAACTAAAAGATCATCCTTTGGCCCACACAGAGATGTAACTGTACAAACTTTTGTAGTGTTTCTGCTTTCTCTGCCCTCAGACAGCCTGCTCTCATGTCTCCTACAGTCATTTTACTTGTTAACCTCTACCTGTTTACTTTCTTTTTCATTTGCCTCTAGGTTCCCAGGTTCTAGAAGAATCAATAAACTTGGAAGAATTAAAATGTTTACCCATAGACTCAGAAGGGGCAAGATGGTTGCTATTTCAAGCTTTCGAGGACCTTTTTGAAGTCTGGTTCGAGCTGTATGTAAAGTTAATATGTTGGTGTAAACATGTGAGAACCTTGCCCTAAGATAACTTGTTGGAAGTCAGGAGAATTTTAAATTGGTTTTTGAGAATAAAATGTTACAACCGTGCTCAAAAGTGAAATGCGCAAAATTACTGTTAAAAAAAAAACAGCTTTGGTGTACATATCAAAGATAAGGAAAGCACAGCACGGCTCCTGCTGGTTATTACACCAGAAAGAATGCAATGTAGGTTACAAATCACAAATCCAGTGCTCATCTCAGGATTTTATATTGTGGACCTAATAATTTCCTCAGACTGTAACCTTGGGACACTCTTACTCTTGTTGGTATTTTTTTGTCTTAATGAAAGAAGCAAAATTAGAAACCCAGGGTGTTTTAGGACTTGAGAGTTCATTCATAACTTAAAGCTTAGAGCTTCGTATTTAATAAATATTTGTTTATTAATTAACAGCAATGCTGATAACCTTTACTGTGTCATAGAAACACTCAACAGAGAGAAACCAGCTTTGTCACAACTAAAATTTGGATCCTTTTGTCATGATAACTATTGAGAAAGGAATTCATAAAACTGTTCTTATCATCTTGCACATCAGAATTTTTTTTAAGTTCAGACAGGAATATAATTTTTAAGGGAAAAAAACGTTTAGAAAAACTGTATATACTGGCATAAGTTTATAAAGAATGTAATCCTATCTTAAAGCTGCCCCATTAAGAACCAATTTCTCAGTCTATTGTGACATTTTTATTGTAACATGTATTTTGAATTGGATTTCCATTAACTTATTTTGGAAGATGTTTGAGGAGCATTACAACTTCTCACAAACCATAAGGATTATGTAGAAAGTCTAAATGCATTAAAGATAAATAAAGCAAGGCTGCTGCTTAGCAGTTAGCCATTCTTGTATAAATAAGAGCATTAGAAACAAGCAATCAACTGAGACAAGTAAAATATAAGGTAGCCTAATTTTTCAAAAAGAAATCCTGGTGGCACAATGGAGCCCTGGTTAAGAGCTCGGCTGCTAACCAAAAGGTTAGCAGTTCAAATCCACCAGCCACTCCTTTGAAACACTATGGTGCATGCAGTTCTACTCTGTCCTATAGGGTCACTATGGGTTGGAATCGACTCCATGACAGGGGGTTTTTTGGTGGCACAATGGTTGAGTGCTCGGCTGCAGACCTAAAGGTTGGTGGTTTGAATGCACCCAGAGGTTCTGCAGGAAGAAGACCTGGCCATCTGCTTCTTTTAGGATCACAACCTAGGAAGTCCTATGGGTCAGTTCTACTCTTGGTCATATCAGGTCATTATGAGTCAGAATCGACTCAACGGAACCTAACAACAATAACAATTTTTAAAAATTAATTCTTCGTCCCCTTCCCCATATCTTCAAAGTAGTTAGGAGAACATGGTAACATACAAAGCAACTTTTGAAAATTATCCAAGAGTTGCCACATGATAAAATTTCAACACCTTTGCACATGACACACAAGACCTTTGATAAGTCCCCAGCATTTTTCTAGGGTTCTCTCTCACATGGGTTCTACCTCCAAGCCTCATAATTTTCCAAGCTCTCATGCTCTTTGATATTCTGTGCCTCAACCCTTTGCCTGGAATCCACCTCTCATCCTTTTCTACCAAAATCTTATTCATCCCTCACCCAACAGAGTTCATTTCTTCTGTGAAGTCTTCCCTGTGCCAGAGAGAGCTAGATAATTCCTCCTCTGCATTCAAATACCACTGTCCATATCAACCTTATGGAACCTATTATAATTATTTTTGTGCACAATTTCCTTTTCCATTAGACTGTATTTTCCTTATGCACAGGGACTACGTTTAGCTCCTCTTGAACTACATGAACCTAATGCATGACCTGGCAGGCAACAGGCACTTTATAAATTTTTATGGAATGAATTATGGGTGAATGAATAAAAAATAAAGATACACCAGAAATTTATAAGTTTTTTCAATAAGACTAAAATTAAGACAAGTTAAACTCACATTTTAAATCAGAAGATCATTACCTTACTGACTCAGCATTTATTAAGAGCCTTCTCCAATACAAAGACAAATGACTTTGACCTGTTCTTACAATTCACAGTCTAGCTAGAGCAGATTACAGATACACACATAAATAGGAATGTATAATGCATTTTGACTCTCAAAGGAGCACAATTCAAAGGATTTGGGGACAGGGATGGGGGACAGAGAAAAGCCTCCATGCAAATGAAGCTGCAGAACAAAAGCACCAAGGTGAGAAATCCTGTGTTGTTTTCAATAAACTAGATGCAGCTCAGCATTGCTGCAGCATAAAATAAAAGGAGGGACCTGGTGGTGCAAACTGTTAAGCACTCAACTAGTAGCCAAAAGGTTGGCAGTTCGAAACCACCCACCTCGGAAGACAGGCCTGATGTTCTAATTCCAAAAGCTCACAGCCTTGAAAACCCTATGAAGCAGTTCTACTTTGCACACATGGGGTCGCCATGAGTTGGCATCAACTCAACGACAACATGGCAGGTAGTCATGGAAGGTCTGAGGAAGGTCTGAGACCTTCAGAAGGTCTGAGGAAGCCAAATCATAAACAGTCCCATATGGTCTTCCAAGGGCCTAATTCTAAAGGAATTGGTACACATTTGAAAGGTTGAAAACAAAAGAGTGACAGGGTCAGATTTGTATTGTCAGCCTGTGTGGGGGCAGGTGGGCTGGGGAGAGAAAAGAGAGTAAGGCAAACTTGATGTGAGTACAAAGCTGTTATTAAATATGAACCTACAAAGTCAGTTTCAAAATATAAAAATTACTAAAAACAGAGGTATCTAAGTATTTTTAGGAACTTTGGAATGAAAAAAATCTTGTAGAAACTTTCCATTAAGTTACAAGAGTGAAGGATCTCTGGATTTTAATTAAGCCAAGCTAGATAGATGGATAAATGTTAAAAATAATAATAAGAAGAAGAAAGCCTATTGCTATTCCAACAGAATTTCTTAGGACACCATTTAAAAAAAAAAGGCTCATCACAATTTAGGCTTGTAAAGGGGAGGGGCATTTAACGTGGGCATCCTGCTCTTCTAGGAGCCTCACTTTCCTCTGTTATAAAACCTCCTACTTACCTCCCTCCCATGGTTTTCTGTAAAAACCAGATACAATTATCCAAAAGCATGTTGCATGTGCTGAAGCACTACATAAGCCTAGGGTGTTACGAACATTATTTTTTATCTCTGACTTAAGTAAACAGCCGATCTCTGAGAAGGCTGGAAACCTATTACTAGGTCCACATCTATAAAGTACCGATACAAATCTCAGCCCAGAAAACATGAGGAAGTACTGTATTAGGCATTAAACGAAGGAAGGCAAGCCCTAAAGAGGACATCTGCTAGTGAGGCATTATTTTCTCTTCCTGTAACTCCCATTAGCATTACTAAGAGTGGAGTGTGTAAATCTTAGCATGCTGATAGGTAGCATTAACCCTCCTGAATGCTAATGGGTAGGGTGCACATACATTTCTGCAGAGCAAGAGATAGATTACTCTGTTTTCAGTACCCATATATTGATGCAAACATGTATTTCATACTATATTGACTCCATTAGGAATAAAAATTGTAATTTGAGGACTCTTTAGAGAAACGGTTGATTCTAGCGTGCAATTTCTTAGTCCCGGAAAGTACTAAACAAACAAAATAAACCAACAAAAACAATAATGGGGATATATCAAAGGGACACAGGAGCCAACTGAAAGAGCTCCCAATGGCCGAAGTTGGAACTGTTTTATTTGAGCTACAAAAGAAAGTACAGTCACCCTCCGTATCTGCGGGTTGTGAATTCAACCAACCGAGGATCAATATTCGGGGAAAAAAAAGATCCAAAAAGCAAAAGTTTTCCTCGTGCCAAGCACTAAGCTGAATCTACGCAAATGACGTGATGTGTAGGCATCTCCTGCTGTAGCCTCCCACCATTTCACGGGTCCTCAGTCTTTCTTCACTGTTCATTGTTTGAGCATTGTTCACCCTGCACCTTATTATTCTCTAAACAATACAGTATAATAAATATTTACATAGCATTTACATTGTATTAGTTATTACAAGTAATCTAGAGATGATTTAAAGTATAGGGGAGGATATGCATAGGTTATATGCAAATACTACACCATTTTATATAAGGGACTTGAGCATCCCAGGATTGTGGTATCCGCAGGGGTCCTGGTGCCAATTCCCCAAGGATAGCAAGGGACGACTGTGGTATTAGGTTACAACCTAAGGTATGAAATAAATGTTCATGAGTACATACTGATAAAAAAAAAAAAAAAAAAATCATTGAATAAATAAATAGGTGAGAAGCTAAATCTCCCATACAGAAAAATTTCAAATAATTTGTGAAAAAATTTTGCCTTTAAGGAGGTGGAGCATAACTCCCCACTACTTAAGTGTGGGCTGGACACAATGGCTTCCTTCCAAAATGCGGGATATGAGAAGTGAGGGGTGGGGATGGAGAGAACTTTCATAGTGGAGAAATCTGACAAACACTACTTTGGCCAGCCATCAAGATCATGTTGATAGTATTACCTTGATATTATGTGATGAAAATGTTACTTTTCCTCTAAAAAATCTATAACCCCAGTCTAATCACTAGAAAAAAAAAATCAGAAAAATCACAGTAAAGGGGTATCCTACAAAATACCTGACAAATACTCCTCAAAACTTTCAAGGACATCAAAAAAAAAAAAAAAGGAAAGTCTGAAAAACTGCTACAGCCAAGATGAGCCTAAGGAGACACGATGACTAAATGCAATGTAGTACCCTGGATCGGATTTTGGAATCAAAAAAGGATATGAAATGAAAACATGTATGAATAAACTATGGACTTTAGTTACTAATAATGCATCAATATTAGTTCATTAATTGTAATACACGTACCACATAATGGAAGATTAAATTAAAGAAGAAACTAGGTATGGGGTATATGAAAACTCTATATATCCACAATTTTTCCTGCAAAGTCTAAAACATAAAGTTTATTTTTTAAAAATATAATTTGAACTGGAATTTACTCAGTTTTAAAAGTAATACTATTGATACGAAAGACAAAGATGTGAACCAGAACTTTTAAGTTGGAATCAAATGCACTAGGATTTCCAAATGCTTTGGAAAGTAGTATCTACAAAGGCCCATCAGTAGGGGACCTATTTAGACTTCCCATGGCAGCGAAAGTCTTTGTGATTGTCCATGCACGATTTAACTGTCACATTACAGTATCATCTTAAAGCTTTTACAAACTGGCATTGGCAGGAGGGATGAAAATGATGAGCCTTTTTTTTACCATGACCCAGGCCACTTTACTCTCTAGCCACATGTGGAAACATGACTGTACCTTCTGTGATCTGAAAGTGACATCACCCTCCTGTCCACCAAGTCTAGTGTGGTTCTCCTCACATTCCCCATAACTTGGTGCAAATCCCTATTAAAGGACTTAGCATGGTATACTGGAACTGTTTACCTGTGTGTCTCTTCCTCCCAGGGTGCTGGGAGGAAGACTGGTCCTCCCAGAGGGCTGGAACTTTGCTTTTCACTTTGCATCCAAACCGATTTAATGCAGTACTTGATACACAGTAGAGGCTCATATGTGATTTGTGACCATATATTTTGTTGTTGTTGCTGTTGTTAGGCACTGCCGAGTTAGTTCCGACTCATAGCGACCCTATATGCAACAGAATGGAACACTGCCCGGGCCTGCGCCATCCTCACAACGGTTATCGTTGCTACGTTAGAGCCCATTGTTGCAGCTACTGTATTAATCCATCTCATTGAGAGTCTTCCTCTTTTTCACCTTTATTCATTTGTTCAGACCAAATGCAAAAGTTTATCTCTTCCTCAGCATCTAAGAAAGGAAGTAATTTTAAAAGTTGTCTAATATTTAAACTGAGAGCTATAAATAAAAATGACTAATTTTAATATAAACCAAAAAAAAAAAAAAAAAATCAAACCCATTGCCGTTGAGTGATTCCAACTCATAGAGACTCTATCGGACAGATTAAAACTGCCCCATAGGGTTTCCAAGGAGTGGCTGGTGGATTCAAACTGCCCTTTTGGTTAGCAGCCTGAGCTTTTAACCATTGCGGCACCGGGGCTCTGATTTTAATATAAAAACCAAACCCATTGCCGTCGAGTCGATTTCAACTTACAGCAACCCTATAGAACAGAGCAGAACTGCCCCACAGGGTTTCCAAGGAGTAGCTGGTGGATTCAAACTGCTGACATTCTTGGTTAGCAGCCATAGCTCACCATAGATCTTAACAACTGTACCACCACGGAGCCCTGGTGGCGAAGTGGTGAACAGCTCAGGCTGCTAACCAAAAAGTGGCAGTTTGAATCCACCAGTCACTCCTTGAAAACCCTCTGGGGCCGTTCTACTGTGTCCTAAGGGGTCGCTATGAGTTGAGTCAACTAGAAGGTACACAAAAACAACATAGACAGAGTGGAACCGTAGTGCCTAAAAGCCCTTTCCAGTATCCCTGTGGTACAGTGGTTAAGCGCTCAGCTGCTAACCAAAAGGTCGGTGGTTTGAACCCACCTGCAGGTCCATTGGAGAAAGATGTGGCAGTCTGCTTCCCTAAAGATTATAGCCTTGGAAACCCTATGGGACAGTTCGAATGCAGCAATGAGTTTGATTTAAAGGCACTTTCAAATTTTTTAACCTAACAATCCATGCCAAAACTATGAAATATAAAATGCATTCATTCTTGGTAGTATTTTCCTTCTGCTTCTCAATCTCAATGTTGACCTCAGAAAATAAGACATCTTACCAACTTTTAAGAAAAACACATTCTCAGGGCAGTTCTCCAACCTACCCCTGCCCTCCACATTGAAAGATATGAGGAAAGATGAACATAAAACCCAGTAGAAGAAATTTAAAAACCATAAGGAAGTGGATATGGAAATAGAAGCATATTTTGTTTTAAAAAGAGAAAAAAAGCAAGACCTGTGTATATTTAGAATGTTTCTTCTTATCTAGAAATTTGTTAAATGTTTCTTGAGTTGCATAAATAAGCCCCACCCTACACAGTAAATAAACTGAGCCGGCACAAACAAAAGAGCCAGGGCACAAACAAAAGAGCCAGGATTTAGAAATGCAAATGTGATGAATACCTGGAGAACACCCACAGAGGAACAGAAGTGCTCAAAAAAGGAATGCAGTGTGGTAGGGATGGGCTGATGAGCAGAAGCTACAAGGTCTTGCAACCTTCTATTCTTGCCTTGGATTTTCAATGTGGAGGGCATTTGAGAACAGGTAATGGTCTGTTTCTTTTGAGCAATTTTTGAGTCATAATTATAAGAGGCTTAAAATCAGAAATAGTTAATTGATCACAATTAACATAATCATTGTTAATTTACGTAGGTCGACTAATTATAGAATGGGCTTATGTGGTATGATTGATTTCCTGCTCACCCCTCTGACTGGAAATATTTATGGTATAATCTACTTAAAAACCTGTTGCCTTTGAGTCTTTTTCAATGCATGGCAACCCCGCGTGTTACAGAGTAGAATTGTTTCATAGGGTTTTCTTGGCATTAATCTTTATGGAACTGAACCCTGGTGGTGCAGTAGTTAAGCACTAGGCTGCTAACCTAAAGGGCGGTGATCGAACTCACCAGCCACTCTGCTGGAGACAGTCGGCTTCCAAAAAGATTTACAGCCTTGGAAATCCTATGAGGCAGTTCAACTCTGTCCTAAACGGTCACTGTGAGTTGGAATCTACTGGACGGCAACAGTCTTGGGTTTTGGTTTAATATATACAGAAGCAGTTCACCAGGCCTTTCTTCAGCGGAGCTGGGTAAGTTCAAACCTCCAAATTTTAAGTTAGCAACCAGTCACAAACTGCACCCCAAAATTCGCTATTAACCGTCATTCATTTTGGTCTTAAGATTTTTTCAAATACAAGATTTTTAAAATTTAAAAAGAAAAAAAAAAAAAAAACCGGTGGAATATGCCTGACTCTTACTAATCAAAATATTTCTCACATGTTGTATGTCTGTTCTAAGTCATTTCCTTACACATAGTGCTTCATTTCATCCTACAACCACCCTGTGTGGTCACTACCATCTCCATTTTACTTGAGATAACAGAGATTAGGTTAATCAGTTGACTTTCTGAAGTTCGTACAGCTAAAAGTGGCAATGCTGAGATTCAAACCCTGTAGTGGGTTGAATGATGACTTTCACCCAGAACCAGTGAAGGTGACCTTATTTAGAAAAAGGGTGTTTGCAGATGTAATTAAGTTAAGGACCTCAAAATGAGAGCCTGGATTAAAAAAAAAAAAAAAAAAAACTGGGCCCTAAATCCAGTGACATGAGGGCGGTGGTGGTTCAGTGGTGGGATTCTCACCTTCCATGCAGAAGATCCGGGTTTGATTTCCAGTCAGTGCACCTCATGCATAGCCATTATCCATCAGTAAGTAAGGGCTTACGTGTTGCTATGATACTGAAATGGTTTCTGCAGAACTTCCAGACTAAGATGGACTATGAAAAAAGGCCTGGAGATCTGCTTCCAAAAACAAGCCAATGAAAACCTTATGGATCACAATGGTCCAATCCTCAAGTGATCGTGCGGATGGCACAGGTCCAGACTGCATTTTGTTCTGTTGTGAATGAGGGGGCCATGAGTCAGGGCCAACTTGACTGCAGCTAACAACAAAATCCAATAACTCTTATCCTTATGAGAGAAGTCACAAAGGAGAAGACCATGTGACTACAGAGGGAGAGATTGGAGTGATGACTCTACAAGACAAGGAATGCCAAAGACAGCCAATAGACACCAAAAGCTAGGAGAGAGGCATGCGATGGATTCTCCCTCAGAGCCTGCAGAAGAAACCAATACTACCAATACCTTTGTTTTGGACTTCTGGCCTCCAGAGCTGTTAGAGAATAAATTTTTGTTTTTACCCACTCAGTTTGTGGTAATTTGTTATGGCAGCTGTCTTGGTTATCTAGTGCTGCTGTAACAGAAATACCAGAAGTAGATGACTTTAACAAAGAGAAATTCATTCTGTCACAGACTAGTAAATTACAAGTCAAATTCAGGGTGGCAGCCCCAGGGGATGGCTTTCTCTTTCTGTCTGCTCTGGGAGAAGATTCCTTGTCATCAATCTTCCCTTGGTCGAGGAGCTTCTCAAGCATAGGGTCCCCAGGTCCAAAGGATGCGCTCTGTAGCTGGGCCTGCTTTCTTGGTGGTTATGAGGTCCCCAACTCTCTGCTTGCTTCCCTTTCCTTTTTATCTCGAGAGAAAAAAGGTGGTACAGGCCACACCCCAGGGAAACTCCCTTTATGTTGGCTCAGGAATATGGCCTGGGTGAGGTTGTTACAATCCTACCCTAATCCTCTTTAACATAAAATTACAATCACAAAATGGATGACAACCACCCAATAGCGGAAATCATGGCGCAGCCAAATTGTTACACACATTTTTGGGGGGACATAATTCATTCCATGACATCAGCCCTGGCAAACTAATACAAACCCTGATCAGATGTGTCCCAAAGTTCATGTCCTTTCATGTTGGATCCCCTGGAGCTACCATGATCTGTAGCTTTCCCTGATTTAAAGATTATCCCTTCAGGTAATATTATTATTATATTTTTTTTATACATCATATCAATGCTACTATCATCATCTCCCATCCTCGAATCCACTTCTACCTTCTTATAACGCCAGTTTGATTTATTTCCCTCCTTGAGTTATCCTTTATTTGCATTTATTGCTTTATTATGAAAAGAGACTGAATTGACATAAAATATCAAAATGAAAGCCATGCTTGGAGGAAAAGCTTAGGAGTTAAAATGCTACAAGCATTCAAGTAAGATCTGTTTATCAGAATAACAAACTCTGGACACAGAAGTAGCTAAAGACTTCTTTTACAAGAAATCATGAAGCATGGATGGAAGAAGATGATTTTCAGACATAAGTGAAAACTCTTTGACTGTCTATGCAATAAGAATGGTAATGTAATACTAATAAGGTTTGTTAGGTAGAGCCGTTTTCAGCCAGCCGCTCCTCGTTTAATGCTCAGATTTCCTTTTAAATTGATAGCATTTGCATCGCACTCTTCAGTAGTCATTTGTATTCCAGTAACACACATACACAAAAAAGTGGGGGTGGAAATGAGTCAGCCATTTCCTGTCCCAAGATTCAAACCTACTCTGCTTTTCTGAAGACGTGATTCAAGCTATCCAACAATAATCTAACTGGCTGTTTTGTAAATTACAGGCCTAAACACCAGAGAAATACACATGAGTATTCAGTAATTCAGTAGTCAACTGGCATTTTTCCGATAATCTTCAGAACTTTCTACTTATGTAATCATAATGTACTGTATTACACAGTGTAATGGAAAAGTAAGTCTGTTTTCTATGTACCATTCAATTTCTGTCATTTTAATGCATAAAATGCATTATAAATTTAGTTGGAAAGAAATTTATAGATGAAGAAATGTGATCAAAACGATTGCTCATGATATCCTTTGGTTTTAAGAGTTAGAATCCTGATATGATTTGTCTCTTTGAAAACTAGTAGAATGGTGGCATTCAGGGGGATCATTGTCAACTAGAGAGAGATAAATATACGACAGGGCTGTCTCTTAGCCCTGTTCTGTTTGATGTATTTATATTAAGTACTTGGATAAAAAAAAAAATATGAAATGTAAGTTTATTGTATCTGTGGATGACACGCAATCAAGATAATTGAAAATTGAATGAATGATGGAATCAATATTAAATATCCTGACATGATGACTAATAAAAGGAATACAATAGAAATGACAAGAATGTCTTGATTTTTAGTCAAAAAATAAACAAAAGACTTATAATTTCAAAATGGGGGATGCAAGTGAATGATATGGCTTAAAAGCAGTACATGAAAAAGGCTTGGAAGTTTTGAATTTATGGTAAGTTCAGTATTTTATAAGAGCTGCTGGAAAAGGCTCTACGATTTTGGGTTGCATTAATTAAGTTAAATTCTCTGGGATGAAAGTGGTAACAAGGGTAACTGAAGTCTCCACCCTGTTCTGGTTAGATCACACCTTAAATACCGGGTTGATTTTGAATAATGTACTTCTAGAATGAAATAGGCAAAAAAAAAAAAAAAAAAAAAAAAATTGCTGTCAAGTGGACTCTGACTGATAGCCACTCTATAGGACAGAGTAGAACCTCCCCATGGGGTATTCAAGGGTGGTTGGTGGATTTGAACTGCTGAACTTTTGGTTTGCAGCCGTAGCTCTTAATCATTGCACAACGAGGGTTCCCAGAAATAGGCAGAGTGGAGTTTATTAGGAGACCAAAAATGAACGTGAAAGGACTAAGCGCCAGACATAATTGAAGTCAAGATAACATAACCTGGAAAAAAGAAAATTAAGAATGAGACGAGGACCTGACATATGTCTTCAAATATTTAGACAGTTGTCATTTAAAAGTTAGCCACAAATAGCAACAAGATATAGAGCAAGAATCCATGAGTACAAATTCTTGGGGACCTTGATAGAGAAAAGATCATCCTAATAGACTTCCCAGAGAAAAAGCAGGTTTCCTCAAGAAATGGTTCATTCACCGATATTAGAATGTTTGGTATATTTTTAAAAAATGTTTTAAAAGATTTATGAGCACTTATATCCCAAACATTATGTTAACCCAGATATGGGAGTGAAGAAATAGGCACTGTCACTGCTGCCATATAGTTCAAATCTAGTCTAGTTGGAAAGAGACATTAAATAAGTAATTAGACATTGTGGTTACAAGCAATGAATGAAATAAAATATCTATAGAGAATGTATAACTATAGAGACAATCAGTAGAGAGTTTATAACTTAGTTTAGAATGAAAGGTAAGGAAAAGCCCCTTTCAGGAGCTGGTTTGTCGGTACGAGTTTTGGATGATGAGTAGGAGCTAACCAGATGAAGAATAAGAAAAAGGAAGAGCCAGGGGAGAACATTCTCGGTTTCTCGGCCAAGGGAAAAATATGTGCCGTAGCCCTGGGCAAAAAAGTGCTTGGTGCTTTCAGAAGCTGAAAGAATACAGTGTGGCTGGAACCTAGTGGGTGAGGGGAGGAGAGGCAGCTTGGAGGCATAAGGCAGTGAGCTTCAAAAACTTTGCTCTGAAATAGGGATTTTATCTAAGGGCAGTGGAAAGTCACTGAAGGGTTTTAACCAAGGAAGTGACAGAATCACTTTTGCTACAGTGTAGAAAACAAGAGGTAAGAAGAGAAAGAGTGATGGAACTGACCAATTATAGCCTGGCAAAGAGATGAATGTGCCTTGAAATATGGTGGTGGCATTGGGGGTGAGACAAGAGGGTGGACTGGAGAGGTACTAAGAGGGTGCAATTCACATGACCTGGTGCTAGTCTACTGTAGAGGGAGAGAGTGAAGGAGAGAAAGTGGTCACCAGTGACTCACAGGACTCTGGAATAAACATCTAAAAATAAATAAATAAATATCTAAGCAGATGAAAATACTACTTCCAGAAAAGGAGAACAATGGAGGAGAACTTGAATTGGTTTGGGGAAGACTGAAAGGTCAGTGTTAAACATGTTAATTTTGAGATTCCTATGAAACATCTACATATGACACAAAAAAGACATGTTAAGTAAGTGATTGAGTATCTGAGTCTGCTCAGTCTATAGACCAACTGCAGCAGAACTTTTGATTATCTGGCTCCTCAATACGACATAGCCAATTGAATACCCTGAGGTTAGACACTGTTGAAAATTCAGTCATTACTAGATAGTTGCACTAGTTAACCTTAAAGTTCTTGCCAACTTTGAGTGCCTATAATCTTATGAATAGAAAGATGGCCAGACCAGGTATTAAGTCCATTATTTCTTCCTAAGGGTAATTAGGTTGCACAATCCATGAAGTGCCTCTGAAGGAAGAGAGCCACATCCAGCTATCTCTATTTACATTGCCATGTTTGTCATAAGACCCTGCCACCTTGGCCACAAACTAGTTGATCCTAGAACCAGGTCCTAGCCAAAGACAACCACCTAATGGTTCCAGTGTTTTATGAGGTGCCCTTTCTTAAGTATCCAGCCTAAATGAGGCACCACATAGGTGGTAACTAATTGGCCAAATCAGATTTTGTCTTTGACAGGAGAGGAGGGAGAAAAAGTAAACACAGAAAGACAGAAGCATATGGACAATTTAGAATATAACAGAAACAGAAGCACAGCCATCTGAAGTATGATAGTCAGTCACGGAAGCTCCACAAACTCCCTGAGAGGCCGAATTATTGGGCTGAGGGCTGTGGGGACCACGGTCTCAGGGAACATCTAGCTCAGATGGCATAACATAGTTTATAAAGAAAATGTTCTACATTCCTCTTTGCTGAGTAGCTTCTGGGGTCTTAAAAGCTTGTAAGCGGCCATCTAAGATACTCCTCTGGTCTCACCCCATCGGGAGCAAGAGAGAATGAAGAAAACCAAAAAAACAAGGGAAAAATTAGTCCCTTTGGGGGACTAATGGACGACAACTACCACAGCCTCCACAAGACTGAGTTCAGTACAACTAGATGGTACCCAGCTACTACTACTGACTGCTCTGACTGGGATCGCAATAGAGGGTCCTTGACAGAGCTGGAGAAAATATAGAACAAAATTCTAACTCATTAAAAAAAAAAAAAGACCAGGCTTACTGGCCTGACAGAGAATATGGCCCCTGGACACCCTTTTATCTCAGTAATGAAGTCACTCCTGAGGTTCACCCTTCAGCCAAAGATTAGACAGGATCATAAAACAAAATGAGACTAAATGGGCACATCAGCCCAGCGGCAAGGATTAGAAGGAAAGAGGGGATAGGAAAGCTGGTAATAGGGAACCCAGGGTTGAGAAGGGGAGAGTGTTGACATGTCTTGGGGTTGGTAACCAATGTCACAAAATAATACGTGTAATAATTGTTTGGGAAGCCAGTTTGTTCTGTAAACCATCTAAAGTACAATAATAATAAAAAAAAAAAAGTATGATAGTCTGAAGAATAAGGCAACATGACTGGATTCCCCAGTTTATTTATGCAACAACTATTTATTGAGCACCTGTTTGAGCCAGGCACTGCTGTAGGTGCTAAAAACCCATCACTGCTGAGTCTATTCTGACTCATAGAAACCTATAGGACAGAGTAGAACCGACTCACAGGGTTTCCAAGGAGTGACTGGTAGATTCAAACTGCTGACCTTTTGGTTAGCAACCAAGCTCTCAACCACTATGTCACTAGATGTTAGAGATACTCAAGTGAACAAAACTATTGTCATGGAAACCTCATGCAAGATATATCATGATGAGGACTATGGAAAGAATAAGACAGCTTGAGAAGATCGATGGTGATGGTGGGAGGGTCAGTTGCTAAAGTAGATAGGAAAGGAAGACCTCTCTGAAGAGGTAACTTCAGCTTAGTAGCCCATAAGGCCATGGAGAAAGAGCACCCTGGGCAGAGGAAATGGGAAGTGCAACTGTCCTGAAACAGAAAGGTGCTTGTCATGTTCAAAACATAGCCAAGAAGTTAGTTTGGCTGGACCCCAGTGAGCAAGTGCAATCTGAAAGGAGGTGAGGGTGGAGGGGGAGAAGAGTCCCAGGTCATTCAGAGTCTTGAAGCCAAGGAGAATTTTTAACTTTTTTCTGAATGTGATGGGAAGTCATTGTGGGTTTTGATCAGGAGGAAGACATGATTATCTTTGTAAATTAGGTGAATCGCTCTGGTTTCTGTACAGAGAATATATTGTAGAAGGGCAAGAGTGGAGTGACTTCAGCAGACCAGGCAAGAAATAATGGTAGGAGATGAAAAGTGGTCAGCTGAGGGGTGTATTTTAAAATTAGCGCTAACGAGAGTAGACAATGGATTGGATAAAGAAGTGGGGCCAAGAAGTATGCAAAAGTTTTATTCTCAACAGCTGAGTACAATTTACTGACATGGCAAAAACTAGATATAGAGCCAACAAGCTTGGTTGTGAACATATTAAATTTGGGAAGTCTAATAACATTCGAGTGAAGATATTCAGTAGGTAGTTGGCAATGGGAGTCCGAAGTTCAGGAGCTATTTT
Source organism: Elephas maximus indicus (assembly GCF_024166365.1). NCBI lineage: Eukaryota > Metazoa > Chordata > Mammalia > Proboscidea > Elephantidae > Elephas > Elephas maximus. Next base: position 80,420,056 of record NC_064824.1, on the reverse strand, counting down.
AGTACTGGAGATAGGAATTTGCGAATCAGCAACATGTCAGTCCTGAGAGCGTGCCCATTAAGATGGTCTCCTCAAGTTTATTTCTTCCCTTTTTACCTTTATAGAAAACCCTCATCATGAGAGGTAACTTGGGCATGTCCCTGTTTCCTGAAACCTGAAGGAGCCGAAAATATCATAGGAACTAAAAGAGGAGAAAAAGAAATGAGTTTAGACATCGGTGTGTCTGTGGTTTAATATGAAACAGTGGGGCTCAACATCTCTTCCCCTCCCGCCACTTTGGAATCAGTACATGGTAACTCCTCACAACCTAGTAAGAGAGGGGAAGGAAGGATCCTGGCTAGGATTTTTCATTTTTGTTTTTTAACTGTATACTCACTGAATCCCTCATGAAGCCCTACTTGGCCTTTTTTGCCACAGTGATTTTTTTCAGAATCATTAAATCACAGCTGTTGCTGCTTTGCTGTCCCAGTAAACTCTTTCACACTCAGTAATTCTGTGTTCCACAGTGATTTTAAGAATTCTACATTTCAGAGCAATTGTATTATTGTATCTAGCATCTCATTTCCTTTGCAGATTCATCTCTCTTACGAATTAAAATTCTTAATGTGCTCACATCACACCTTATGTTACCATTGCTTAATTTTGTCTTGAAATGTTAATTTCTAGCTCTCGAGGACAAGTAGGACGTATGGATTAGCTTACTCTTTTATTACAAGCAGGAGACGTAACTAGGTATTTACTGGTTATAAATGAGGACCTAAATGGTTTGTAATAACACCCTGGTAGCCTCTTGAAAGAGTTACTATTCTTTCTCAAGCATTTAACTCATGATCAAAAAGATTGTCACTGAATGGCAATCTTGCAGGGCTTGACAGCAGTCAAGTTATATGTGAAAATGAACACTATGATTAACTTCTCTTATTGTTAGTGTGCTGGTTAAGGTTATGTCTCAGCTTGGCTGGGCCATAATTCTCAGTGGTTTGGCAATTATGTAATGAGGTGGTTTGGCAGTTATATAACGATATAGTCATCCTCCATGATGTGATCTGATGTGATCAGTAAATCAGTTGTAAGGGGAGTTTCCTCAGGAGTGTGGCCTGCATCCAATATACATATGGACATTTTGGCAAAGTTCACTTGCTTGCTCTGGATCGTGCATTCAGCTTGTCATCATCTGACCTCTGGTTCTTCGGACTTGAGCCAGCTGTCTGCTGTATTGCCTGACGATTTTGAGATTTATCAGCCTCCGCAGCCTGTGAGGTAGCAGCCTGCCATCTTACCTGCTGATTGTGGATGTGTCGGCCTCCTCAGCCTGTGAGTCAGTGGCCTGCGGTCTGACCTGCCTGTCTTGGGTTCATCAGCCCCTGCAGCTACATGAGTCAAGAGAAGCGCCCCCAACCTGATGCCTGACCCATAGACTTGGGACTTGCCAGCCTCTATGACTGAGTGAGCTATTTTCTTGAGATAAATCTCTCTCTCTCTTTCTCTCTATATATACCTCACTGTGTTTGCTTCTCTAGAGAACCCAGCCTAAGATAATTAGGATCCCACACTCTTACGATGTTTGAGGGCTAAATATAAAAACCATGAGCCCTTGGGACTTTGATTTTAAGATTTTCCTTTAAAAATAATACTATTATTCTCTGAGGACATGAAAACAGTATCACTTTATTTAGTTAAGCTAACTCAAAACAGAACAGGGGAAATCACTAAATGAGTGAATATATATCTTTCATGTCCAATCATGCCCAAACTGATGTGTCTTGAAAGTATAAAATCATTTACAATGGGGAGAAATATCTTGAAAATAATTACATTTATCTTCAGAGAGGGATGCTTAATAGTCTCCCTTAACTGGAATGAACTATGATACTGATAATTGTATTTTTACTGCAGTCTTATGAATGCACAAACGTGGTGTTTTATAGCTGCATGGGAAGGAAGTTTAAAGTATTAATGCGTCCATTTATATCCCACCTCTCTGAAAAGGACCCAAAATCTAGAGATAATACAGAGTGGAAAATTTCACTCCCAATTTAGACATCTCTCCAAACTCCAGAGGAAACTGCTCAGCTGGCCTATCCTGCAGTTGAAGCTGAGCTGGACTACTGCATGATGAACCGCTGGGCCAGTGGCCCAAGCGCCAGACTGGAACATGAGCTACTGGATTGGAGAGATTCTGACTAATGTCAGGAACATTTTTGTGTGAGAAATAAAAGAAGCCTTCTCTGGAACTGATGTTGAAATACCAATACACTTAGATGTTCTTTTAGCAGTTCCAAATTTGGGGAAAAATTCTGAGAAAATGCCAGAATCTGAACTAGCATTCTTAGTTGTTATTTCAACAGCTGTTAAATGTACAGATAATAGCTACTTGATTGGGTTTCTTAGAGCTTCTCTTAACATAAGGCAATGAGGCAATACTTTACATTAAGTCTCTACAAAATTCAAGTTATTCTATTTTGTTTCAGACAAAAAAAAAAAAGAAAAGAAAATGACAATCATCTGCCAATACTGAGAAGAGTAATTAAGGCTTCTGGAAAAAAATCCCTTCAAAGAAAATATATGTGAGAAAGGGTAAAAGAAATTTTTTTCCATTATTTTGGAAGCTCTGAATTTCCAAGCTGAGATTCAGAGACATCCCTAATTTCCCTTCTTCAACCACTAGTTTTACTCTCAGTAAAACTAAGGTTTAAGTGGATAGTGTCTTACTAAAGGTCACACAACTATTGAGTTGTAGAGCTCATGAGATCTAGAGAACAAATCGCCTACCAGCCATGAACTCCACACTCGTGACAACCCGAGACAGTACCTGAACAGTACCTTTCATGGCAGGTGGTGTGTACACGCTCTGCTTCCTTTGCTTAGGGGATGCGTTCTGTGACTGTAAGGAAAAAGAAAAAGTAAAAACCTTATATTTGGATAAAAAGTACAGTGCTATCAGACCTGCAAGGAAAATAAAGCACAGTGCCATGTTCCAATTTCCCCTTTTGTATAATAGAATTCTAATCAATGAGAAATTATATACTTGTTCAGCAGTATCACAAGCTCAAGAGATATATGAAGCTGTAGGGTCTGTTTTATCATAAAACTCTTCATCTATTGAAGTCTCAAAATTACTCTTTTTCATTTTCTCACCTAGTAACATTAGTTAATTAAAAGAGAGAGAGAGAGAGACTTCAGTCCTTTCCATATGAAAGAAAAAGGATGAATGCCAGCAAAAAGCTATGTCCATAGGGTAACGATACATGTTCATTGGATTGTTGAATGGTCCAGGAGGAATAATGAAAGTCCTTGATAAGCAATGTTAGCCTATAACCCTTTTAAGTTGACATGTTCAATCTAATATTATTTACTTGGAATTACAATGTTGGGATAATAGTATTTCTTGTCTTCAAAAGATAAGTCTTAATAAAATCGCTATTTAACACTATTGCCTAAGCACAGTGGATCTGGATGAAATTATTGAAGAAAGGATTTGTATTTTAAAATGATGAAGTGGAGAAAATACTTCAGGGTCAAAACTACAGATAATGATATGAAACTATATATAGTATACAATAGATATAATGCTATTTATCATAATAAATGTTCTATATAGCCTACTATATATACCCTAAATCAAATTGTGCCAAAGGCACCTTTTTTAGTTTTATTTTTTAGAGCTGACTTTTCCCCTGGGAGCATTTGGACGGTTCTTCAAAGAGCCCCCCACCTCCACAAGACTCCTTTTTAATAGTGTGTGGGTCTGTATTTCAAGGTGGAAAGCGTAAGGGTTTCGATAAATGAATTTTAGCCTTCTGGACCAATCATTTTTGTTTTGAAAAGTAAAGTGTAACTAGTTACAAGATACTTATTGGGGATTTTTCTAGGCTTTCCAGGCACATTGGAAAGAGCGTAGGATAAAAATCTGAAAGAAACTAGAAGCTGGTCACAAAGTTTAAAATAGGCATCTTTACTTGTACATGTTAAAGCTTGTTTTTGTTAGTTGCCTTTGAGTCAATTCCAACTCACAGCAACCCTATGCGTAGAGTAGATTTGCTCCATAGGATTTCCAAGGCTGTGACTTTTTGGAAGCAGATTGCCAGGCCTGTCTTCCTAGGTGCCTCTGGGTGGGTTCCAACCACCAATGTTTCAGCTAGTAGTTGAGCATTTAATCATTTGTGCCACCCAAGGACTCTTAATTAAGCTTAATTAAAGCTTAATTGCCCTAAAAGGTATCACCAAGATGATGCTATTTACATGATGCAATTGTGACTATTGAAGAATTAAAAAAAAAAAAATCAAGCAAACAGTTTCTAAATCCATATCAACAAAGCAAATAGCATGAGCCATTTTTCTCTTGAATTGAATGTTTTGATACCAGTCTGTTATGCACAGGTACAGGCAGGGCTACTCGACATCAATAATGTTAACCATGTGGACAGTTCATATTGCCCTTGCACCTCTGCTCTGTTCAGTCACGTCTGGTGGACTTTAAGAAGCTATCACTTCCAGAGTTTCCTATATATTTATTTCCATTGTATTTTTTTTTATACAAAGATTAAGTGAAAAATTAATTCTATAGCAAAGCTTTTGTTTAGGAACATTAATAAATACTGCTTTATATTTCTGTAAGAGTTTAGTTTTCAAAGTATTTTTAAATTTACTATTTTAGAATAATCTCATGAGATATTTTGTATTTCGTCCTTCCATATTTTCTTAAGTGTTGCTGTATGTCTACTCATGTAGTCCTCACAGTCTCCTAGTCAATACTTGTTCCATTTTTTGTCTCACATTTGCTCACTTCCTCATATTTTATATATCCTATTATCAGCTTCCCTAGCCTCCCCTGATTCTTATTTTCTATATGAATTCCTATAAGTATGCAGGAGAGGAGAGGCAGCTTTCAGACTAGCTGCTGAATTTGAATTTCAATGCATTTCTTGGAGAATTTGTTATATTTTGTTACACAAATTTTAGAAGACCTCAGTTCCTCCAAACTCTTCCCTCAGGGTCTGCTGTTGGCTTCACACACCAGAAGATCCTTTAAGAGGTGCTTGCTGACCCCCCACCCCATTTCCTAGCCCCAGGATTCCAATATTGCCTGGTCCCAGCCTGTAGTGTCATATGCAATCAGTTGTAAAATTAAAATTGTTAATACTCTATCTTGCCATTAAAGGCAATGCTTTATTTTTATTCCAAAAACAACAACAAAAAAAAGCCTCACTTTAGGCTTAGGAAAGCAGATTATACGTATTAACAACTTAAAATATCTAATGTTTCCTGCCCTTTTAGAAGTTTTGGCAGGGGTTGTTAGCATTTCATAGTTAGAGAATCAAGGTGACTTAAAGGCAGGATTTTAATGACATCAATTTACTATTTGTTCAGTCAAGAAAAGCAAAGTAAATATATTTTACATCTCAATTATTTTTTTATTAAACAAACTTTTTTTTTATACACCACATTAAATAAAGCTAATAATTATGTTCTGAGTTGAGTACATATTTATTCAAAATATAAAACTTACTTCCCCGTGTGTGTTGGTTACCCTCTTGTCATCTGTTTCTGAAAGAGAAGTAGGTATAATTTATTAGAAAGATAATATTCCTTTTTATAGTATGCACATTAACATTTTCAACAACAGATTAAAATTATTTAATAATTTCCTTAAAAAAAAAAAAACCCTGTTGCCATTAACTCGATTCCGACTCATAGCAACACTATAGGACAGAGTAGAACTGCCCCAATAGGGTTTCCATGGAGCTGCTGGCGGATTTGAACTGCCGACCTTTTGATTAGCAGCCATAGCTAACCACTGCTGCCCCCGGATCCAACAGTTGCCTTATATAAGCAAAATTGCCTATGCTTACATAACATCTGTGGCTTAGTCTAACAGCTGGAAGGGAGTAGGGGAAGTGGGAGGTGGTTTTCACCAGCTCTAACAGATTCCTTCTGGTTCACACTCCTGCTGAGAATTTGCGTTTCTAACAAATTCCCAGCCAGTGGTAATGCTGCTGGTCAGGGACCAATTCTGAGCAGCCAAGCTCTTAACCACTGTGCCACCAGGGCTCCTGTAGAGTAGTGGTTCTCAAATTGTATTATACATAAGAATCCCCTGGGGAGCTTGTAAAAATGTAGATTCTGATTCAGTATATCTGGGGTGAAAATGTATATTCTCAGAAGGGGTTCAAACCAGAACAAACCTGTTCAAAGCCCTAGTGGTTTTCTTCTGAGATAATTTTCTAGTGAAGGCTTAAAAAAGGGCAATAAAAAAATCATTCCTGCTGGAATCCCAGCTTTCCCACCTTCCAGAAAAGGGGTTGGGAAAATGGCTCTTGGAAGAACTGTTGGCGTTATCAACCTCACACTGCTAAGGCGTAAGCAAACTCCTTCCCTTATGGATTTTACTGCTGCTCCTGCCGCCATCTACTGACTGCAGCCTCAGTCAAATTTCTCAAGTTTGCCACTAACCAGAACAAACTTTTTCTACCCAGACCCAAATACCATGACTATAAGGAAGGCAACCCCTTTTGTCCATACACTCCTGGAGAGAACCAGTCACTCTGTAAAAACATTTCTTAGGACAGTGCTAGGGCAACTTCTACACAGTCAGTGTAAGAACGGTTGTGGGGCTTGGGAGGACAGGGAGAGATGCTGTTCTAAAGAGGAAGAATGTTCTGGGCTGGCCCTCCTTCCTTCCTCCTCACCTATATTGCATAGATGCAATAATTCTGCCTCTTGGCTCTTCATTGGCTAAAACTTCCCTGGTTTTTGGAGTCCCCGGGGGTGTAACTAGTTAACACGCTCAGCTGCTAACTAAAAGTTAGCAGATTGAGCCCACCAGTGGTGCCTCAGAAGAAAGCCCCGGTGATGTACTTTCAAAAACTCAGCGATCTAAAACATTGTGGAGCACAGTTCTGCTCTGGCACACGCGGGGTCATCATGAACCCGGGCCATCATAACTGGGAGCTGACTCAACAGCTCCTGTTTTCCTGATTCTTATGGCAGTCCCAAAACTGACAGACTGAGCCCATGATTCAGAGACCGAATGACGGGTTCATCGAAGAGTACTTCCTTGAGGACAATGATAGAAATATATATTTAATGACCTGAAAAGATGTGGTACATAAGTAAAAAATTCCAAAACTATGTGTATGGCTCTTTACTTTATAAAAGATAGATGTATATGGAGAGATGATAGAAAGATCCATGTATACGCACACAAGGGTATGCCAAAATGTAAAAAAAACATAATTATCTCTGGGTGACTGGATAACACATTCTGTTTTATCTCTATTTGAATTGTTTATTTTTCTTTTTATAGTGAACTTGTATTTTGTAATAAAAAGCTCTATGTGGGTACGTATGTGTAAGTATATGTAGAAAGATAAGTAGATATAGATGGATAGATGATAGATTAGATAGATAGAGATATAAAAAAATAATAAATAGAGATAGAGATATATATAGAGAGAGAGAGATAGATATAGATGATATAGATATAGGTACACATATCTACACACACACACACAGAAAATACAATTTATTTATAAACTCAACCATGCTAATTTGCTATCTCATACAGTTAAGAGATCAAAATAGCCAAGCAACTAGAATGAATAATATATGGAATTATTGTATATGCTAGTCTGATACATTGGCTACCAGATTTTAAAAAGTTATGGGAAGTTATGACTTCTACCTCCGTTGTCTATGGGAGAGCAGACAGGAAACTATTGTTGAGCATAGCAATCACATGTATGAGATGAAATCACTGGCAGTATCTGGCTCATTATCAGACAGCCATGAATGTACTGAACACTTCTATCAGTACAACACCTTTTGTCATCACCTTTTAATTAATATCAAATATGAGCTACTGTAACAATGCATGTCTTGTGATCCACTGGGTTGATAAATGCCAATGGGGTTTCCTGATGTTTTGTTTATGCTTTAGCTCTTTTCAAAAAATCAACCCAGGACTTATAACCTATTGTTTTAGGAACAAAATGGTGTCCAATCATTCAGCTTTGCACTTTTCCTACTGTCTTACTACAATACACACTAAAATAGTACCTTCCCAAGGCAACTGTGTGGACTTTACTCATTCCTCAATTTGATGAAAATAGTATTTATTCTTTTTGAGTTATGTTGACATAAATTAACTATTTATGCCATGAAGACAGGGATTGAAAGAATTCAGTATTGTGTTCTTATCTTGAAATTGGGGAATGAAAATTAAATGACTTTCAAATCAAAATGACTCAGAGAAAAGCAGAAGGCAAGCCAAGACTAGGTCACGGCTTTTTTGAAATCTACTGATTTAAATACATTTCTGTTTCCCATAGTAGACTGTTCCTAATTTGGGGAGGCTGATATTCTCTGCCTCCCAAGCACCTCACATGAATACACCCACCCCCACATACACACTCACTCCACAAGCTCATGGTGTCCACACACTGTGGGAGAACAAACAGACACAGGTACAGTGTTCTCTCTGATTAGCATCAAGCAGACTGAAACTAAAGATGGAGTCCGAAAAAATATATGCATATTTTCCATTCCTCTACTCTGCACAAAAACATTAAATGGAATTTACAATGTCTCCATGTTTTCTTTAAGGTCCCAAATTGTGACCCATGACCAACCCTAGAAACATTCAAAAAAGCTAGATCCCTTACGAAATGTAAATATATATCCACACCCCCAAATATCACTTAGCTTTATCATTAAACCAAAAAAAATACTATACTGGAGAAGGGTTGAACACAATCAGTAAACACATGAGAAGGCTGCTAACTAATTCTCAAGGATCAAAGCCCCAAATTTTATGAAAGAGGCTGTGTACCTATTCTGGCTTTATCTTATCTATATTTTTCCCTCTCTCAAAGGGTATTTCGTCTAGAAGAAAAATTCCCTGCTTTGGGGAAAAATTTAAAAGGCATCTGGTCATAGCATTTTGAAGAATATTGCCATCATTGCAGACGGAGATAGGGGAAGAGATGTTCTAAAATGGTTTGAGTATTGATTAATTAGAATGCTTTTGAGATATTTAAGTTCATGAAAGCAACAGGACAAACTCGAGATCCATGTGGATGTGAACATAAACTGCAAACACCCATTATCTGATTGCCTTAGAATATCAACGAGATTTCATCTGATTTTGGAAAAACTGTGATAAAAATTTAACTGCATGTAAAGATAAAATCTAAGACAGAAGAAAGCAGGGAAGACCACGGTCAAAGAATAAAGAAAAGTTTCTGAACTGTAACAAAGTAAAAACAAAAAATAGGCAAGATGTAAAGAGGTAGAAACTGACAACAGGCGAGAGATTCGTAATTGGGGCTAGCAGAGAGATCTTAGTCTTGGAAAAAGTAGTGGAGAGCACACATAATTTCTAATATGATACTTCCACTTAGTTGTCATGACCCAGGCAAGCCACTTAACCTTCCTGAACTTCATGTTTTTTCCTAAGTGTAAAATAGGAAGCGGGAAGCGTAATAATTCTTACCCTGTCTTCCTCATAAGTTTATTATGAGGATTAAAAAACAAAAAAGTAGGAGCATAACTTCCCGCTTCTTAAATGTAGTCCGCACATAGTGACTTCTTTCCAAAGAGCATAGGCTGGAAAGTGGAAGAAGAGAGAATAACTTTACAGTGGAGAAACCTGACCAATGCTACCTCGGGTAAGTGATCAAAATCCCGCATCGACAGTCATAAATCATGTTGATAGTATGTACCCTTGATGATATGATAAAAATAGCACTTGACCTCAGTGATCTTCCTCCCCAAAATTCATAATCCCAGTCTAATCATGAGAAGATATCAGACAAATTCCATTAGAAGAATATTCTACACTATACCTGACCAGTACTCCTCAAAACTGTCAAGATTGTCAAAAACAAGGAAGGTCTGAGAAAACATCACCACCAAAAGGAGCCAAAGGAGACATGACAACTAAATGTAACTTAGTACCTCAGGAAAAAAAAAAAAAAAAGGAGATTAGATTAAAAACTAAACAAATATCAAACTATGGACTTTAGTCAATAATATAGTATCAATATTGGTTCTTTAATTGTAACAAATGTACCACATTAATGTAAGATGTTAATAATAGGAGAAATGGTGTGTGAGGAGGGGGGTATATGGGAACTCTATCTGATTTTTTAATCTAAAACAGTTCTTTAAAAAAAGCCAATTAATAAAAAATGTAAACATACTTAACAACTAAAAATCTCTCTATGAACATGTGTTCATTATTCCTGTCGGAAGTCTGCATGTGATTTGAAGGACACCGGAGAATAATTATTACTAAATAGTTAAAGTAATTGAAAACAAGATCGTGACCAAAAATATAACTAAAAAAAAATATCAGTGGGGCCAACTGAAGTCCAAGTGATACCGTTGAAAGCTGATGCAAAGAAAGATGTGTTAGTGGAAAAAATGAGGTACTAAATGATTTCCAGATAAGGTTACTGATAATGAGAATTCTTCGCTTTGATTTCTTAACTGATTGAATGTAGAAAAAGAACAAAGCATAAAAGAGAGTACTAATAGTTCCTGTTGGATTATACATATCCCCTGGTTAGCTCTTCTCCCCTCATAGCCAATGCTACCATCCCTCAACATTCTGTTCAAATAGCAGCTCCTTTGGGAAACCTTCCCAATTCATACCTTTCCAACTACCAACTAGAAGTCATCTCCAGCTCCTCTGAAAACCCACAACCCTTTCATAGTACTCATTACCCTGTACCCTGGATTACAGGCATTAATGCTTTATCTCCCCAGCTAACCTGTAAAGGACTGGGGATTAGCCTCCATAGTTTTATCTTCCACAGCTCTTAGCAAAGTAGCATAGATGACACGTAATAACATTTTGTCAAATAAATATATCTCAATACCTTATGTTTTATAAAAACAAACCATATGTTTGCTGCTTCTTTATATTAAAAAATATAATAGTAAGAGAGTTACTTGCTCGTAATAGGTGCCCAATAAATGCCTTTAACTAATGAGTATTTCATTTGTAAATTCATTTAAGGCAAAGGCTCTAACTTCTATTTCTTTAAATCCCTGTACTCAGTCCAAGGCAATGTTGCAGACACTCAAATTCTTATAAACACTGCCTCAAAGAGAAGGTTGGAGGAAAAACAAGACTATATGACTTTGCTCTGTTGATTTTTAGAGAAAGGGACAATATGTGGGTCAAGGACAATATAACATAAGAAAGTTCAAAAACAAGTGAAAAATCAAATTTAAACATTCTTTTATAGAAACCAACCTCAGAATAATTAAAACCATGGAAATGAATGATTTATACGGAATAGTGACTGCTGAAGAGCACTGATCCATATATAGAATGCTTTGGTCAGGAGAGACAAAATTATTTAGAATAAAACCAAAAGACACAGATTTTTGATGAGTTTCAATAACAGAGGGTCACTTGGGTTTTTAATTTGGACAGCTATTCTGGAAATGTGAGGACAAAAGTTAGTTTAGAGGATACTACACAAACCATAACTAACAATGCACAAACACCCGAAGAGAAACTAGAAAACTTGGAGCTCCTAAAAAGCAAACACTTAAGCTCATCAAAAGACTTCACCAAAAGAGTAAAAAGAGAACCTACAGACTGGGAAAAATATTTGGTTATAACATATCTGATAAGCATCTAATCTCTAAAATCTACAAATACTGCAACATCTCAACAACAAAAAGATTAATAATCCAATTAAAAAAAAGGGCAAGGGATATGAACAGACACTTCACCAAAGAAGACATCCAGGCAGCTAACAGACACATGAGGAAATACTCACGATCATTAGCCATTAGAGAAATGCAAATTAAAACTACAATGAGATATCATCTCACCCCAACAAGGCTGACACTAATACAAAAGCACAAAATAACAAATGTTGGAGAGGCTGTGAAGAGACTGGCACTCTTATGCACTGCTGGTGGGAATGTAAAATGGTACAACCACTTTGGAAAATGATATGGCACTTCCTTAAAAAGCTAGAAATAGAAATGCCATACAACCCAGCAATCCCACTCCTAGGAATATACCTGAGAGAAATAAGAGCCATCACGTGAGTAGACAGATGCACACCCATGTTCATTGCAGCACTATTCACAATAACAAAAAAATGGAAACAACCTAGGTGCCCATCAACAGAAGAACGGATAAAAAATTATGATACATACACACAATGGAATACTATGCAACAATAAAGGACAATGATGAATCCACGAAACATCTCACAACATGGATCAATCTGGAGGGCATTATGCTGAGTGAAATAAGTCAGTTGCAAAAGGACAAATATTATATGAGACCACTATTATAAGAACTCAAGAAAAGGTTTAAACACAGAGAGAAGCATTCTTCTGATGGTTACAAGAGAGTGAGGGAGGGGGAGGTGAAATCACTAACTAGATAGTAGACAAGGATCAACTTTAGTGAAAGGAAGGCCAACGCACAATATAGAGGAAGTCAGCACAGCTGGACCAAAGCAAAAGCAGTTTCCTGGACACGTCCAAACTCTTTGAGGGACAGAGTAGCTGAGGCTAGGGTCTGTGGACCATGGTTTCAGGGGACAACTAGGTCAATCGGCAAAACATAGTTTATTAAGAAAATGATCTACATCCCATTTTGGTGTGGCATTTGGGGTCTTAAAAGCTTGGGAGTGGCCATCTAAGATAAATCAATAGGTCCCATTTCACTCGGAGCAAAGGAGAATGAAGAAAGCCAAAGACACAAGAAAAATACTACCCCAAAGGACTAAAGGACCAAATGAATCAGACTCCACTAAACTGGGACCAGAAGAACTAGATAGTGCCTGGCTACCACCAATGACTGCCCTGACAGGTAACACAACAGAGAGTCCCGGGCAGAGCAGGAGAGAAATGTAGACCAGAACACACATTCATGTAAAAAGACCTGACTTAATGGCCTAACAGAGACTGGAGGAGCCCCCAAAACTATGGCCCTCAGTTGCACTCTTAACCCAGAACTGAAACCATTCCCGAGGCCTACTCTTCAAACAAAGATTACCCAGCACCCTACGCCACGAGGGTTTCCAACAAAGATTAGAAAGGTCTATAAAACAAAAAATAATACATGTGATGAATGTGCTTCTTGGTTCAACCAGATATGCGAAACCAAATATGCAGCTCCTGTCCGAAAGCGGGATGAGAAGGCAGGAAGGGACAGGAACTGGTCTAATGGACACGGGGGCCCTGGCCGGAGGGGTGAGTGTGCTGTCACATTCTAGGGACGGCAACTAATGTCACAAAACAATATGTGTATAAATTTTTGAAGGAGAAAGTAACTTGGGCTATAAACTTCCACCTAAAGTACAATGTAAAAAAGAAAAAGAAAGAAGTACAGAAAAAAAACTTAGTTTAGAGGAAATTGGAGGACTTCCAGTAACAATAGTGTTATAAGTTCATGCTTTGAAGACTTCTCTGCTCAGAAATAATAGCAATGACAGATAAAATATATAATGAGATGAATAAAAAGCTACACCACAGTCTAAATTGAGTCAAACATCTCTGTGGACTGTAAATAAGAAAAGAGCAGTAAGTAGGGGAAAAACCGTGTGTCAGGAAGACCTTAGATCTAGAAGCAGACAGAGGCAGCTGAGAGCTCTAATTCCCGGATGAAGAGATTAACTCCATGTGAGACAAGGTACAGAAGCCAGGCTCATTGCCTAAAACCAGAAGCAGGACTCTGTTACCTATGGAAGTATGCTGAGAAAAGGCATTGATCTGTGTTTCCAGGGAGGCTGAATAAAGCACATAGTCGGCTCTGACTGCATCTGCTTTATTTCTAATACTACCATGGAACAGGTGCCCTGAAGTCCAAATCAAGACCTGATCCTAGATTAAAAAATGGGAGGATTTAATGGAGGAAAACATAAGAACATTAATGGGGGCGGGGGGTGGGGAGGAACTCCTACTCACTCTGAGTTGAAAATTAAAATTTCGAAACAGAAGAGGGAAAGAAGCACTTAAGAATAATTGCCTACAAAAGAATAGGAAGGTGAATTCCCTCCAGAAGAAGTGAAAATATTTCAGAAATTTAGAAATGTCTTTAAAATGAGTATATTTAGGACTCATGAAGAGATAAAAATAGGAAATCTATTCATTTTTTAGAAATCAAGAAATGTTGAAACAAAATAGGCAAAAGTGAAACAAAAACATTTTGATATAAAAAGAAATAAATGGTAATATAAAATAAATTCATGGAAACAAAATACTCGATAAAGGTGAAAAATGTTAGACTGGCTTAAGTGCAGCAAAACCTTGAGCAGTGTATGTAAAACAAACACAAGAATTGCCCAAAAGGGGAGAGAAGAAGACGGAACAGGTAGGGACTTCAGCACCTGAGGAACAATGGTGCAGTGAGTTCCTTGCGTTGTCCCCCCCCCATGTATTGTGGGTGCTAGAGAAGTCGGCAACCCAG